>NC_053182.1:5000000-6250000 GCF_905163445.1 Pararge aegeria
AATACTTAGAATATACATATAAAATTAAACACCCAGACAATGAAAAACATTCATGCTCATCACACAAACATTTTCCAGTTGTTGGAATCGAACCCACGGCCTTGGACTCAGAAAGCAGGATCGCAAACTGCGCCAATTGGCCGTCGTTTTATATATTTTAGTTTTCCATTTACAGGAGAGCCCGTGAATTAGTACTTTAAAAACCTCCTTGGTCTGGCCAATGTGTACATTAATGGGAAAAAAATATATTGGAACATATTCATTCTATCAGGGATGTATGAAAGATGAGAATCTTTTGCGTTTTAAGATATAACCGTCATCTTCATCATTTCAACCGATTGACATCCACTGCTGGACATATGTCTCTTGCAGGGAGTTCGAAAATATTAGCGGCGTCCAGCGACTCGCTTGATGTCGTTTATCCACCTCGTTGGAGGCCGACCAACTCTGCGTTTACCGATGCGGGGTCGCTTTTCAGCACCTTGGAACCTGACCTAACCTAGCCGTCCATTAGTTCTCCAAACTATGCCCCGCCCATTGCCACTTCAGCTTCCCGACTAGCTGAGCTATATGTCGGTAACTCTAGTTCTTCTACGGATCTTCTTCTTTCCGATTTGATCACATAGAGATACTCCTAGCATAGTTCTCTCCATCGCCCGCTTACTGACTCTGAGCCTAATTATGAGGCACATAGTAAGCGAACATGTTTCAGATGCGTAAGTTACTCTAATTTTACTGTAAAACTCTTAATTTTAAGCCTAAGACTGTTATCTTATCTTTCTCACTTTTCATTTCGTATCCGTTCTTTAGCTGGTTGGTCAACCTGCTCCACAGATAAGTCATGATTTGACAGCTTGGAGTACCTATCACAGAACATGTAGGTAGGGTCCCATAATTCATAGCACGTAGTAATCAGATGCTACGTTGTCAAATCATGAGTTATGTATGGAGTTGTAGGCCGCGACCACCTTGTGGCCAAAGAGAGCGATAAATATTATATATAAATAAAGAATAGCTATAAAACTTAAAAGAAAAGCCTGAAAAACTAATGCAGGCAAGTTTTATATTTCATAATAACTAGATATGCCCTGCGGCTTCACCCGCGTAAATTCGAATGCAGCGTACTGCTACATCTTCTATACCTATAGTCATACATGAGATTTTTGACAAACATTTTTTTATCTTCCGTAATAAATATATATTTTTTATAAAAAGTATCACAATTAAAAAAAAACAGTATTATTATTCGCCGATAGATGTCAGGAAGTCCTATTTTTCAGTTTAAAATGGGGACTACCCAAACGCCACCTTTTTGTTATTTTTCTTCCAATGAAAAAAAACACAAATAAAATGTCATTTGTCATTTTCTAAAAATGAATCCTAGCTAGATCGATTTACCGCCCCCAAAACCCCCTGTATATTTAATTTCATGAAAATCGTTAGAGCCGATTCCGAGATTCCAATATATATATATATACATATACAAGAATTGCTCGTTTAAAGATATAAGATAAAGATAGAAGAAGTTAAAATAATGACGGTGCATAGTCAGTACATATATGAAAATTTAATTTATGTCCATAAAAATATATCAAAATTTAAAAAGAAAATGCACTGTAACAATATAAATATTAGAAGCAAAAATAAACTCGTTGTGCAGTTTACTAGGCTACACAAAATTGCAAATTCATTCAAGGGCAATTGTATATTATTTTATAACAAATTACCAAATGAAATCTTTGAGTTGTCTCTCAATAAGTTCAAAGTTTATATAAAACGTAAGCTTACAGAAAAATCCTATTATAACATTAAGGATTATTTAAACGATAAAAAAGCTTGGGTGTAAATTGCTCTAGCTTCATAGCTTAATTTAAATTTACTGGAAGATGGTGATAACAAAAAATAAATTTACCCGGCTAAGTTTGTTGTGGGCTCTTCTTAGACCAAGGCGCGTTTGGAACCCTCGTAGCTTTAGATTTAAGTTGGCGAACGAAGTTATCACCATCCCGTTACAATTATGTAAACAATTATGTATGAACGCTTCATAAGTGCCTGTGATAGGCCTACATGAATAAAGAAATTTTGAATTTGAATTTGATAATTAAAAAAAAAACACTGTTTATTATTCCCAGACGTGGGTGATGCCACAATAGCGTCACGATTAGTTTAGCCTTTTCAGCATGAGGCGTAGATAGTACTGTTGCTATTTAGCAATTTAGGGAGCACCCCAATAGATTCGATATTACTAAAAATGCCCAAAACACTGAGCCATCAACCCGCATTGGAGCAGCGAGGTCGGTACATGCTCTTAAACTGTCTGTCGATTAAAAATTTTAAACTAAGATTTTCGTGGTTTATCAACATTTCTTAAATATACATCAACGTTCAAATCCGTTAAACTTTATTTCAGAAATGTCTGTCGATTCTTAGAATCCGATCATATCACGGACCCATCGAGTCTTACTCATACCCCATCCATGTAGTTTACGAGCAAAACAGCGTACACGTGCATGGAAGCGCTAAGAAAATTACACCTAATAAGGCAATTAAAAGAGAGCTACCTATAAGTGCATCCAGCGGATACTGGAAATAAAGTTCCGTGCTCAGATTTATAGCTGTAATTACGTACTGTCCTCATGCTTGAAATAATTCAAGGTTTGATGATTGCGTACATTGTTTTGCAAGTTGTCTAATACCTACCTAGCGATGATACCCTAGTAGTTAGGGCTTCAACGTAGGCTACTTTTTCGGAAAACCGAATTCTTTCCCCGGCACGTAAGTAACTCTTTTTTTTTGCGTTGTTCAAAATCTTTATTACTGCCTACGACTCTTGGGCAGGACGGAGGATAGGTATGTGACACTCCCCCCCTGTACAGAGGGTATAGTATATACCAGAAGTAAAAACCACCACTGCTTATCCCTCTTGTTGGCTGTGTAAGACGCCCATGGAGCTCGTCGTATACTTACCGGAAAGCACGTACCTCTTACTTTTCCGAGTTATGTGCGTTTTAATTTATACAATTAATTATTACTCGTTTTAATGTTGAATAAAAACGTCTTTCGAATCCCAGCACGCTAAGAGGTATCCTGAATGATATCAAGGGCATGCCATCTTAACGCAGATTCAGGCACGAGTCTTCTCTTACAATGAGTCGGGTTTAGTCCGCAATCCACAACGCTGGCCCGAGATTGGGCTTCGCACGACTTTCAGGTTTTTCCCTTAGCCGTTAAAGCAAGTGATATTTTTTATTGCTTAAAACGCACAAAACTTAAAAAAGTTAAATTTTGGGCTGGGATTCGAACTCGACACCCCGAAAGTAAAGCCGAAGTCATAAACACTAGGCTATCGCTTACTCCATCCGCACTTGGCCAGCGTCGTCATTCTAATAGGAGTCCCGTGCAATGCGGTGTGAGCTGTAATTAGGTAGTGAGCTGATAATGATGAGTATAATACCTACCTAAAGGTATCCAATGACAATACAAACAACCTCTTGTTTTTTTTTTACTCGTGATTTTTAGACTGCGTAAATTTCTGAATACAGGGTGACATTGGTACCTATTTATTTTAGTATAAGTAGACACCTTCTTAGCATATGGTTTATTTATTACAAGTGGTTGCCCGCGGTCTTTGTCCGCATTTATCACAGGTTTTACAAAATTTTGACTTCGTTTTTTTTCCGACTAACGCAACGCCAAATTTCAAATCCAGTGGTTGCATAGTTACGGCTTAAAGTCAAGAAATGCACACGTTTGCATTTATAATATTAGTTTATAGGATTTTTACAAATCCCGTGCGAATCGATTGGGATAAAAATTGCCTATGTTACTCTCAGTTCTTTTAACTAACTCAACGCCAAAAATCAAGTCAATTGGTTGCTTAGTTATAGTGTAAAGAAAAGACAAACACACATTCGCATTAATTATACTAGCATGGATTGCTAGAATAGTCATTTATTCCTTTATTTATTGCGCCAACTTACATATACAATCCAACAAATCTTTAAACGCGTGATGTCAGTCAAATGCAGGCGTAAATTACTTTTCCAATAACAACCAGTTCAACTTGATGTTATACTGTGTTAACTGCAGCTAGAGTTAGTGCTTGCAGTTCTAAATTGAGATAGTAAATGCTGGGAATGGCAACATCTTCAGAGAGACCTTAATTCTTTTAACGATGGCAGCTTGAAAAATTTATGGCGTACACTGTAAATAACACATTAACTAAATAAATAAACTGTAATAGAATTTAGTATCGTCCAGTTTCTAACATAGGTCTGTTTTATCTGGGCAAATTATCTTTGTAGGATAGAAATAAAGGCCCAGATTTTAAAACAGTTTTACTCGATTGCGAGGACATGGTGTCATCGAATCAAATATCTCCATTTATTAAATACTTATAGTAAAATTCAAGCCATTTCGTTTTTTTCAAAGTTTCTCTACCCTCTTCACACCACTTTTTTAAAACTTTTAATCTTTTTTTTTAGTTTAGTATACTGTAAATAACACATTAACGAAATAAATAAATTGTAATAGAATTGTAGTATTGTCCAGTTTCTAACATAGGTCTGTTTTATCTGGGCAAATTATCTTCGTAGGATAGAAATAAAGACCCAGATTTTAAAACAGTTTTACTCGATTGCGAGGACATGGTGTCATTGAATCAAATGTCTCCATTTATTAAATACTTTTAGTAAAGTTCAAGCCATTTCGTTTTTTTAGTTTCGCTACCCTCTTCACACCACTTTTTGAAAACTTTTAATCTTTTTTTTTTAGTTTAGTACACTGTAAATAACACATTAACGAAATAAATAAATTGTAATAGAATTATTATTGTCCAGTTTCTAACATAGGTCTGTTTTATCTGGGCAAATTATCTTCGTAGGATAGAAATAAAGGCCCAGATTTTAAAACAGTTTTACTCGATTGCGAGGACAATGGTGTCATCGAATAAAATGTCTCCATTTATTAAATACTTTTAGTAAAGTTCGAGCCTCCTAAGTTTAAAAGTTACGCTACTCTTTTCACAAAACGTGTAATTTGCTTTTTTGTTTTAGCTATCTTTGAGTTAAATAGTTGCCTAACCTTTGCCAAAGATTTAGCATGTGACAAAACAATATTTGCCGACGATGCAACAAAAAATAATACACAGGTACCTACTTACGATGATTTCATCATTAATATACACAGATGCAAAAAGCAATGAAATTGTGCAATGTATTATCTATAATAGTAATAGCTCTAAAACGCCCGCGCACGCGCAGTAGCGGCTACAGACGGATGCATGAACTATAATAATGATTCAATACTATGGCGACCAACTTGCTGAATCACAATGCAGGATTGGGCAATCTGCCTCAGGAATTCCACGAAATTAAAGTCAAAGACAAAAGTAGAAGTTGACTATTATCCTAATAAATTTTATAATAATGTAAAAGTGATTCTATTTGTTATTTGCTAACTATTTTTGTCTCAATCGCTACATCGATCGTAACGAAAGGCACAGTGACAGCTCGCACTCTAGAGATAGACATGGGATACATTTACGCCGGTAAAATAAAAGGTTTTTTACTGGGCTCATACTCATTCGTTTGGCTCAACCACTAAACCAACGGAACGGAATATTTTAGTTATATACTGAAGAAGGACAAAGATTACTTAAATTTATTTTTCTAATAGGTACATACTACGATATATGCGAGCACAGTTAGTTACATATATATATTTATATTATAAAGTTTATTAGACATTATAAAATTAAGGTTAATGTAGTATTACGCAGAAGCCCGCCACTTACTATAATCCCCTAAATAAGTATACCATGTTGTAGATGCGTCAGGACCGTGTATTATAATTTATTACTTTGTGCACTGGTTACCGAAGGTATAAAAAGTTATTATTAAATATTGATAGGTTTTGGCACCGCACGTTTTTCTTACGGCACTACTTTTAACCAATTTTTAAACAAAAATAGATATACGATAATCGATCATCTCCATGATCGATCATCTCCATCATCTCGATCCATTTTAACAATAGGTATATGTTTTCTACTTTTAACTTAACCGTCAGTCTTTCTTCCCGTTATCTTTACGTTACTAGATTTACCAGACCGTTTTACTAATCCAGGTTCGATAAATTCCAGATCAGTTCCGTGACATGCAAAATTCTTGGCCACTTTGTCAGTCCCGACTGGAATATACGCATGAGTTATTTGCATTCTTCGATTATTGACGCCAAGACAGCGGCATTTTTACTGAGATTCCTCAGAATAATAACGAAGATTAAACTAATAACTAGTCAAATGTATTTTCTACATAAAACCACCTCACTAACACTGGGATAACGTGTCATTTACATCACTCATTTATGTGGAGTGTTAAAACTAAAAGGACTTGTTCTATCTGTTTCTGTTAGAACATTAACAATGTAGTGAGCATTGCTAATCTTGTAAAACATTTTATTTTATTTATTTAAACATCTTTATTGCGTAGTATAGGATAAATTAAAAATATAAATAAAAAAAATAGAGGCAAAAGGCGACCTTATCACTAAAAGTGATCTCTTTCAGGTAACCTTAACGATAGGAATATACATGAGAGACGGAAAATCGCAATTACAATAAATAATACATAAATTTACACACTAAAGTACACACTACTAATAACTAATATAATAATTATTAAAAGAAAAAAAAAAAATTAAATACTGGTGTAAGAACTTTTTTTTTCGATAAAGATAAATATAATGTCGCACTATATTTGCAAGGAATTAATACATGATCGGACAATTTTCAACACCATTTTGATTTTTTTTTATTTGTTTATATATTTTCCTATTTTTCGCTCTTTCTAGACTACCTGTATTATTATTTTTTTCTATTGGGAACGAAACGCTTTCGAATAGTTACCAAAGATAATTGAGATCAGACGGGCGGTCGATCGTAAACCAAAACAAGAAGTCTGACTTTATGTTTAAAAAACACATAGTGTACCAACCCTACATAATATGGGATAAGGACAAAAACAGCTCTCGAATAGTACCTATTATTATTTGGCTTATCAAGATATCTACTTTTTAACTTATCCCAATCTATGTATGCAAAAATGAATGTATATACTCTACTAACATCTACTACGATCACCACCCTGTCTACCCAGGCCCAGGGTGGTGATAAATGGTAAACAGTTCCGTTTGGAGAGTCCAGCAGTGAACCGTTATAGGCTTTTGATGATTACTTTAAAATAACCTCTTATCGAGTATATGTTCTTTAGCTGCAACATAACAGACAAACCACAGGCTTTCATCTCTCACAAGATAGAAAAATGAATGTTAAAATGTAAATTGTTGGTGTTGGTGCTGAATTTCCTGCTGGCTTCTCGGTAGAATCTGCCTTCTGAACCGGGTATAGAGTCGCTACACACAGACAGACTTGACCTTTCAAAAGTGCTTATATTAGGCCTACTTGAAATAAATGAATTTAGAATTTTTGAATTTGAATATGAAAACTAACGTACATGATAAACTTCAACATTAAATAGAGCCATACTCTGATGTTTCAATGTTTTTTGGTTGCCATACTCTGGATGTTTTAATGTTGCTTATAAAATAAATTATGATGGCTAACCAAACAATCAAGTGAAGACGATACAATGTTGCACAGTTGTAAGTAAGAAACACTTGAAGCGGTGAGTGACCGGAGTATTTCACGGGTTGCGAGCAAGTTTAATTACTCAATAACTATACTGTACACTATGGGTACACAAGCGACTATGGGGTGACCATTATTTACGTTAAAATCAGTAAAGAAAAAAGTGCATTATACTTAAAATAGCAAGCTTATTGGAAAATGTTATCAATCAAATTGACACAAAATGACTATGTGAGATGGTGATAACAAAAAAAAACAGCTGTTGTGGCTTTCTTCTTTGACCAACAGAGCACAGGCAGGTGAAAAAGATGACAGGGATATAATTAACTTGTCCACCTGCTAAAGCACGTTAACAGGGAATAGGAGAAGTTTTCCCCCGTTTTTATTACGCATATTTTATTTGGATATTATTTCCACTTGTGCGCCTGTGCTCTTAGAGTTGATAAATCTGTCGAAGAAGATATTTTTTATCCTTTCCCCGGAGAGAAAATTGTCTCCTGCCAATACTAGCCGTGAAGGGTGCGTTTGGAACCCTCTTAGCTTAAGTTTTAGGTTTACAAATGTAGATATCTCCATCAACTCGTACGTTCGTTACGTGTAAAATATGCAACTTCTATGTAGGTACATATTTTACAAAAGATATTTGCCATATATGTGCGTAAGTGATTAAGGTAATATTTTAGACTTTGTCTTTGAACTAATATAACTAAAAATGGTTTTCAAAGATTTTTGCAGGTTTGGATAAATAAATAATTGTTACCGTAACAAGCAGATATTGAATAAGGTAAGCATTGAGCACAGAGCTAAAACACTTATGCTATTTTATTATTAACGGAATACTTTGATTTCTCTAAATACATTTCAGTCCTCGGGAAAACAAATTTATCACGGAGAGAAAATAGTATTACCTTACCTATAATTATTTATGAACGAAATGTGCCTGTATGTTTATTTTTAACCTATGTTTGGCTCAACTACTAAACCGACCCTCAAATTTAGCCTTACATCCTAAAGATGGACATAGCATATTATATATGTCGAAAAGTACTCGGATTACGTTCCCGGAAGACTTTATTTACATCAAATACATACAATAAATACTTTAATTACAGCCTTTGTTGCATATGCACGGCAGCAAAGTTAAAGATCTTTAAAAAAATGAATAGTTAAATAATTAAATAGAGTACATACAATACTTTTTTTCTCGAAAAATGCCGGTTCTTGCGAAATTTTTAAAGATCAATGAATAATTGTTAAGTCAACAATTCTCCTGGCGATGCCCCGGTTTCGGAGGTAAATATGCGTAGAGGGTACATTGCCGAAGATCTGTTTGGTGTGGAGTATAAGGATTGAAGAAATTATAGATTAAACCTTACAGATTTTCGTGCTATTCGCACGAGTATAGCAAATTAAGCTTAATCTTGATAATGTTCAATCTTAGTATTTAAATTACTATGGTCGAATTTTGACCACTGCTGGAGCACTAGTATTTATAATTGTATGATGCTGATAGCAAATCAGGTAATAAGCTGGCAAGCAGCTTCAGTCAACATTCAAATTTTTAAAACAATTTAACTCGACCTATAACAATATTTAAATATGCAATATTTTTGAAGGATCATTCCAAAGTGTACTGTTTTTAAAACGTCCCGAAAACATTCCCCATCATCATATTGAGCCTAGCCACGAATTCCTTAATCAGATACCCCGAGTAAATGGGATCGTCTAATTAATGCAATTTGGGTTATTAATTAAGGCGGATAATTAATCAAAACAAGCCATTGTGTGGTACACAGCCATCGGTGTACCCACAGGTGATAGTTACGATATTGCATGTGTAGCGGTAAAGCTCCAACTGTAACATTTCCGTCCGTTACTTCGCTTAATATTAAGTATATCGCAAACGCCATTCGTCGTATTTTTTATTGTGAACAGCGAAATTTTCAAAATATCTAATTCTTTATTCATGGAGGCCTATCACCAGTGGCGTGCATAGAAGGTATGCACAGGGTATGCAGATGATATAAAATTAAGAAAATCTCGAATACGAGTTATAAATACATAAGGGTAGGCTTTTTATACATCTTACAATGCATATCCTTAAGTTTTTTATATCTCTTACTGGAGGTTTCCTTCATTTTATATCATCGGCATACCCTGTACATACCCTATATGCACGCCACTGCCTATCACAGGCACTTATGAACCGTTCATATATATATGTTTACATTATTGTAAGGGGATGGTGATAACTTCGTTCGCCAACTTAAACCTAAAGCTACAAGGGTTCCATACGGGCCCTGGTCCAAGAAGAGCCCACAACAAACTTGGCGGGGTATTTTTTTTTGCAGGTTTCCTTGTGATGTTTTCCTCCACCGTTTAAAGCAAGTGATATTTAAATCGCTTAAATTTAAACGCAAAAATCCGAAAAGTCAGTTGTGCGTGCCGGGGCTCGAACTCGGTCTCCATTAAAGAGAAGCTGGAACCAACCCTACAAGGTACCCTTTCTAGCTAGCTATTTATGTTTGTATCAGAATAAAAGTTTTTAATCTCCACTCGTGAAAATTAAAATATAAATAAATAAATATACAACGACAATACACACAACGCCATCTAGCCCCAAAGTAAGCGTAGCTTGTGTTATGGGTACTAAGACGACTGATGAATATTTTTATGAATAATATACATAAATACTTAGAATATACATATAAACATCCAGACACTGTCAAACATTCATGCTCATCACACAAACATTTTCCACTTGTGGGAATCGAACCCACGGCCCTGGACTCAGAAAGCAGGGTTGCTGCAAACTGCGCCAATCGGCTGTCAAAAAATATTATTACATATTATAAATTTCTTTTTTAGAAATTTGGGAGCAGAATCGAACCTTTTTCCCTGCTGCAATATTTAACTGTTATAATAAAAAAAAAAATTAATCATTTGTACTCCAAAAAGTAAGCAGTGCGAGTCGGGGATCAGCCAGCCCCCCGAACCTAACTTTACCTAACTAACCTAACTTTCAGCCCCCTCGAAAGGAAAGTTGAAGCTTTACCCCTGGCACCGTTTTATTTCTGTTCATAAATCTCTAAATAAAACAAAATTAGCGAGTAGTGTACATAATAAAGAAAACTTGGTAGGTATTATTTTCAACAGTCGATTTTGCTCTTTTATACATTACAATATAATGTTATAGATCAACAGAATTTGAGCCGAGTCATCAGTGCCAAAATAATTTGATGTTTGGACTCTGAACACCCAAGCGAGCAGTGCATCAGCAAAATTATGTAGGACCTTGCGTCCCACATTATTTTGCTGATGCTTAACTAGTTGCTGTAATAGAAACTAAATAGACACATTGAAATCACGCATACCTACTTATCTAAAAAACGCTTGATTTTGGTTATATAGCTTAGTGAAATAAATAATAATAAAAAATAAATAAATATACTACGACAATACACACATCGCCATCTAGTCCCAAAATACTGAGATACTAAGATGACTGATGAATATTTTTATGAATAATATACATAAATACTTATAATATGCATATAAACACCCAGAAACTGAAAAACATTCATGTTCATTACTCAAACCTTCACATCACAGCCATCAGCTAGGAAAGCAGGGTCGCTGCCCACTGCGCCAATCGGCCGCCTAAATAACGACACTTTCTTGCTAACTGTTTCAAAACAGCTAATAACTTTAGCTGGTAACAACGGAATAAATAATAATTAATTACAGTACTTTTTAGGTAGGAGATAGGGCGTTGTAGGATACCTAACCTACCCTGCCTAAAATACAATCGACAGCTACCTTCAGCAAATATAAAAGAAAGCTTGGAGATATCCGAAGATCTTTGACACCCTTGCATTGCTCCTGTTGGCCTCGTATCAGGTAAAACGGTTCAACAAGCTCATATGCTTATAGATTTACTTCTTCGGCAAATTTTCCACAACAATCTTATGCCACTTTCCCGGCGTTCTAAGTAATACGAGACACCTAACGACGGAAACCGCCACTCTGAACCCCTCATGACCTTCTCCGAAGAGAATTGACGTAAGAACTATTTGGCTTTGTGGTCAGTTACAACGCTTACGTTTTTTGTATGTACGTCTATTTAATTTTAAGATTTATTAATTTCTCTATTAAAATTATTTAATCTGTGGTCCACCAATCCGCACTGGGCAAGCGTGGTGGACTACGGCCTTAACCCTTTCTCTTTGTGGGAGGAGACCCGTACCCTCTAGTGTGCCCGGTAATGGGTTGATATGATGATGAATCTGTTGTTTGCAGGACCTATCTAATGAGTTAAAAAATTAAAGTAAATTTATATTAAGCTAAAGCAATATAGCAATATAGCTAATCTAGAGCAATTCAAACCCAAGCTTTTTTATCGTTTAAGTAATTCTTTATTATTTTAATAGGATTTTTCTGTAAGCTCACGCTTTATATAAATTTTGAACTTATTGAGAGACATCTGAAAGATGTCTTTTGGTAATTAGTTACAGTCATATCGATCTCACAGACAAACACTTCCATTTTTACTATTAGTAAAGATGCTTGGTATATACGAAAATACATCTAGAAATCCTCACCAATCTCGATTTCTTCTGAAAAAGTTAACGAACGAATAAATTTTCTTGCAGCAGCAAAATAAAGTTGCTTATTTTTGTATTCACGTTTCGGTACCGGACAGCGACGAATATAAAAATGTAAGCATTTTTATTATTGAGTGTAAATTAAGATTTACATAAGCTGCAATAAAACGCATTTCTTGTAAAAATATATACCTACTTAAGGCCGAGTACACACTAACTTGCGACTCTGTAAACTTATTCCAAACCTTGGGCTCACTTCCTGACGGACCTCGCCTAGCAGATCACCACCTCTGTTACGCAGTCTTAATTATTAAGGTTGACATTTGAGTCCGAAAAAAAATTCGCGATCTGAGATGTTGGCGATGTGTTTGTTTAAAACATATAAGGCGCTATGCGTTTATTACCTGGTGACGTTAAATGCCTGAACTGTTTTTATTAAATTTGGTATTGAGAATCTTCAAATAATACGAGTTAAACTTACTTACTTACTTATATTATATTTTGAAAGTTACTCTGTTGGTGCTTAAATTACACAGCAACTTAAAAACTATACAGTTTTAAATACAATGAAATGAAGAAGTGTTATATGTACGCCTAGTAAAGCTAGGGGTATTAGTAAAAGTATAAATACTAAGTAATTTGTCGTTACCCCGGCCGAAGCCTAACTGAAGTAAATGCAAACGAGTTAGGAAAGGAGTTTTTGCTGAATCTGTATAACCGTCCATAAAGCAATTTGCGTTGGCAACTGGAGCGGGCAGATTTACGTGACTTAACAGTCTACAACGGAAACTTTCTGGCTTTTAAACCAAACGTTACTTAACTAGCTCGGGAATAAATTACGAATTCTTCAGTATCTACTTATCTAAATATCTATATATACCTCATTTGTTAATTCTTTAGTTTCTATCTATTTATATGTTACTATTCACTTCACAGACTCGTTAGCCTAGACTCAGTATACGAGCGTTACACGTGGTTAGCTTAGACTCATTAGTTAAACAAGCGCTACACATGGTTAACCTAGACTCAGTAAAAAAGCGCTTCACGTGGTTAGCATAGACTCAGTAGGTATACAAGCGCTACAAATGGTTAGCCCAGACTCAGTATACAAGCGCTAAACATGAGTTGCCTAGACTCAGTATACAAACGCTACACATGGATACATGTAACACAATATACTGATCTGAGGTTTATGATCCGCCAATTATAAAACGATTTAGATAATTCTTTTTGTGTTTGGTACGTTATACTTCAGGGGTGGTCCCATTTTCATTTGGTGAAGATATATTGGAGGGATCCCGGAAAAATCGAAAAATGATATAGGCACACCTTTAGCAATTTGAGTATTTTTTAAAGGAACTGGTGATCTTGTCTTGAAAAGCAACATGTGGTCAAGAGGAATTGATGATGAAGACCTGGGATGGTCACCGGAATAATACAATAATAAGTGTTACACAGGTTGCACTTCGATTATGGTATATGGCTGCTAGGCAATTCATGCTCGTCAGAATATAAAGCTATTGGAGAAGTGCTGGGAGAACTCCTTAAACATTAACAACCCGGCCCCGGGTAAAGCAATATATTGTAAAGGGTTAGGAGCAGTTGACATTTGGCTATTTGGCAACTTAGATAATTGAAAAGCTACCCACTAAAAAGTCTGATTTTTTTACTAAAAAAATCGACTTTGTTAATCTTAGTTTTTTACAGCAATTTTTCACAAAATTTGTTAGTCGGTACCAAAAATATGTAGAAATTATGTTTAAGAAGAATGTTGTTTTTTTTTATGTCACTAATGGACCCTGGACTACTGCTGATTAATTCAATCGTTTGCATCTATTTACTTTCTACGATTGGGTAGGCAAATCCGTGCGTAAACATTATATTATTTTGAGCTGGTAATTGGAGTGGACAGATTTACGTGCTAAAGCCTACGCGTTTGATAATAGGACTAGAATATTGTTAAGTCAGGTTACGCCTTGAAAGAAAATTTATTGGGGCGCAATTATTAATCATCGGTATGATCGATGATGACTAGCCTCGTTGGTAAAAACTTGTGAGCTTATTAGAGATCACTATTCAAGCTACTGAACTGTGTAATGCCCTCCCAATAAACATACGACAAGACATATTCAAACATGCTGAGAAATTGTTACTAATTAATTAAAAAATACTTTGTTACTAATCCCTACTAATATTATAAATGTGAATGTTTGTTTGTTACGCTTTCACGCAAAAACTACTAAACCGATCATCACGAAACTTTGTACACATATTCCTGAAGGTATTAGAAGTAATATAGGATAGTTCTTATCCCGAATTAAGATCAGTTCTCTCGTGACTGTTGACGAAAGTGTTTGACGATTTTTCACCAGGCCTAGCTATCCTAAATACATAAAGTGCTGCCACATTTATGAGGCACGTGTCTTTCGAAAAACAAAAGCGGATGAAATCGCGGGCAACAGCTAGTATGATATATTTTACAATCAATATAAGATTTTATTTACACATAACCTAACCTAAGCTTTTCTTAAGTTGAACAATTTCGGCGTCCTGAGACGCACACGTTTTTTATCTCGGAAAAACAAACGGTTTCCGCTGGATTCTTAAAACCCGGAACAAATGCAAACGAAGTCGCGGTCTACAGCTAGCACTATATAAACCAATTGCAGATTCTAGTATCGCGGTTAGTATCATCATTTTTCAATTTTACAGTAATAGCGTTGTAAAGATGACAAAATTAACCGTAAAATATCGCAATAAAAACGCGCGTAGTGACTAATGAGTAATGACGCTTTAATATTTCTATATCATTCGTCGGAACTCATTTATAAATAAATACTAAAATGACCAGTGTAACGACCGTCATCAAAACTGTAGCGAAACTCCGCCGTTATGTAATACTGCAGAAACTCCCGACTTTGCAACTGAGCTACAAACCGCTATTAACCGCTTTATAACCGCTTTAAAGTCCCCGTTCACAGGCTATCCTTCGCAGCAATCCATCCATCGCTTCGACCAATTTTTTTTGCTTTTCGATTAATAGTTTACGTAGCAACATAAAAGCTCATGCAAGTAGCATGCACCAGTAACATGTGCAATATGTTAACTTTGATAGCCGATTGGCAGCGACCTGCTTTCTGAGTCCAAGGCTGTGGGTACGATTCCCACAACTGGTAAATGTTTGTGTGATGAACATGAATGTTTCAGTTTCTGGGTGTTTATCTGTTTATTACAAGTATTTATGTATATTATTCATTAAACAAAATCATCAGTAATCTTAGTACCCATAGCACAAGCTACGCTTACTACTATTACTTTTTATATATTTATTTAACCAACGATATTATGTTAAGCATCGCAAGACATACGCGATTGCACTTACAGGTGAATAGCTTAATGATGGCATTCGATCTCCGGAATCGCCTGCAAATTATTTACATTAAGAGGTGTTTCCCGCATTCCTCGTTTTATTGCAGTTTTTTACAAATCCCGTGGAAACCGTTAATTTTCCCGGTATAAAACGTAGCCTATGTTACTCTCCGTCCTTCTAACTAACTCTATACCAAAAACAAAGCTGATTGGATGCAAAGCTCCATGTCAGGACTTCTAAAAAGAAAAAACTGTTTGACTGTTTGAAATACCCACCAACCGAAAGTCATGAACATTAGTAGTTATTCAAATATAATTTTAACTATTTCTTGAAAACTATCTATTAATTAAATAAAAAATATTAGCGTATTTGTATAAAAATCCTAATCAATTTAATAAAACTATCTGGCAAATATGAATTTATAGTTATCAAAAGTTTAATTATTTACCCACTTTATAAATTTACTGTAACAAGTCATAACCACCCACAAGTCTTTTTGAGAATGACTAGGGCAACATAGCGTAGAAGGACCAGTAGCGTCTTCTATGGTACTACTAGCATCTTCTAGCAGTACAGCTGTGGACTGTTAGAGGCTATTATGATGATGATATCTATTATCTAACTCAGTTATGTATAAAAACTACGTACAAAACCCTTTTCTTCCACCCCAATACTTATCATTAATATTACTACCATATCAAATAACGATTGAGTTGTTTAGTGTAGAGTTATATTCCTACTAATAAAGTGTTAAGTGTAATTTTTTTCAGTAATAAAGTGTTAATCTGTGTTTAATTCTAGCAAAGGTCACAGAACCACGACCCCGAGGTAATTTTGGTAGTCCGTGAACTCATTACAAACCCGAAAGTCGAATTTTAACCGACACTGTCATATTTCTACGTAATTTCATGACGCGAAACGGTTCATTGAACTGCGGTAACGCTGTGTCAAATCATTGCTTACTTTGCAGTAAGAATAATTTGAAAAACGTAGTTACTATTAGTAATGTTAACGATTAGTAATGTTTCTTACCCCTGACGCTTAAACGACGGGGTATTTAACTTTGACTTCTATGTGTATTGGATAGAAGCAGGCGTTACAGGCCAACGGATTTTAATTTTTATGAACAGACTTTGATTTAGATTTTTATTTGTTTAAAAGGTGATCGTCAGTCGGGAACTTTCTTAACGTTCTTCTCACTTGTGATGAAAATCGGCGCAAGATGGCCGCCGCCGAAAAATGCCAAATTATACCTTTTTCACAACTCCCTCAATATGGGTATCAAATAATCTTTAGAATAACACTTTGACAAGGATTAGTAGCATATTACACACTTTGACAAATTTCAAATCCAAGATGGCCGCCGCCACAAAATGGCAATTCAATTACGAGTAATAAAAACAAATTAAAAAAATACGAAAGCTGAGAATGAATAACTTCGAAATAATTTTTAGTAAATACCTGACAGATCATTCTTTCAAAGTATTCGATCACGAATGCGATAACCGTAAAGTAATTAAAAGGCTTATTTTTATCAATTAAAGTGAAACAAAGAGCTTGCAAGTTGAAAGAAACGAGTTCAAAAATGGCGTCACGAATTGTTCGAAATCGGATTAAATTTCGAATCCGTGCCGAAGCCTCTTTAACAGTCAAATGTGGCGTAAAAGATAAAATCGGGCGGTCGATGCACCGGGCGGTAATTTGCCGGTAATAGAATAAGAGCTTCATGAGCATAGGCCGGTCAAAATAATTTCGTTGTATCGATAAATCGATATTTTATAGCCTATCTATCAATTTTATTTAGCAATCGGAAATAATGGGTAGAAATTTATATGCAATACCTTAAAAGAATTTGCTAGTCCTACTGTGTACGCATAAAAATCGGGATTAAACCTGGGACCTCCCACTTAAAATCACCGAACTCACTGCAGCGCCACGGAGGTCGTCAACAATTTGTTTTGTTGACGATGTTTTTCCTTACAAAGACAGTTTTGTGAAGACTGTAGATAAACCTTGCTTTTTACAGCATATTAGCATAGCAACTAAAGAAAAATTATATGAGTCTATGAGTCTATGAGTACGATATCAGCATAAATAATATAACAAAACGTTACGACCAGGTGAGAGAGAGCTAGCCGTGGAGAACAGCTAGAAATACATAAAGTAATGTACATTAAATAAAGTATCGATATTATTTCGCCTGTAGCCCATCGCTATTTATGAGTAGGTGGTGTTTGATAAAAGGAGGCGTACCATCCTTAGCGTGGTTTATTTATTTTTTAATCGGCTTTCAAAAGAGAAAGTTCGAATTTTGTACGTATATTTTTAAGAATTAAGTATTTCTTACTCCATATACCATACACACTTAAGGCCACTTTGTATAAGTCATTTTCCATTAGAAAGCATTTACCATGCAGTTGGTTGGTGGATTGATTGTTCTTTATGAATTATTTTGTGACTGCCGGTTTGCGCGGTGGGCAGCGACCCTGCTTTCTGAGTCCAAGGCCGTGGGTTCGATTCCCACAACTCGAAAATGTTTGTGTGATGAACATGAATGTTTTTCAGTGTCTGTATATAATAAGTTTTAACGTGTATTATATTTGACGGCCGATTGGCGCAGTGGGCAGCGACCCTGCTTTCTGAGTCCAAGGCCGTGGGTTCGATTCCCACTACTGGAAAGAACACGTCATAGAAAGCGCCGCGCTGTTTCCATCAATGAATGAATGAATACACTTTTATTGTACACCACATAAACATAACAAATTATAAGTAAAAATTTAACAAAAAGTATACAATTTGGTGGCCTTATCGCTACATAGCGATCTTTTCCAGGCAACCAAAGGCGTTAAAAACAGCTCAAGAAGAGAGGTAGGTGGTGCATTTAAATAAACATGCATAAACCTATATATACAAATATAATAAACATCAACCTGAGGTGTACATCCTTAGCCTCTTGTGGATGTAATGACAGCGGCAAACACTAACTTCAGAATACAGCAATACTGCTTAGCAGCAGAAATTAGCATAGAGGTAATACTTCGTCGGAGGAGCTTTGTCGCAAACAGCTTTTCTAATACCAATTTTTATAAGTTTAGTGCAGTCCGAACTTAGATTGAGTCGGGCGCTGACTTTGAGCATGCCGTTCCACAATATATTCCAAAATGTAAATATTAAAAATATTAAGCGTAAACTCAAAGAATACTTTTTAGCGAAGTTAGTTGGCTGACTCTTTTGTATCCCGTATAGTTTATATTCATTTATTTTGGTACTTACTACTAATAAAAAATTAAATTTACAGGCTTACTTGGTTCCTATAGTTCTACTATGTAGCAGTATGTTTTTCCCACAGCTGGTTTTATTCTTCTAATTAACACCTTAGGTAATCGATGCAGATAGGCACCGAGGACAAACCTCTGCGGTTTTTTCGGTGCTTTCATACTAACCATTTTATTGTAATTGCTTTATTTGATAAATAAAAAAATAAATTAAAAAAAATACCAAGTTTTATAAGCCTTCGTTCACTGTCAAAGCTACTGAATTGTGGAATGCACTCCCATTGAACATAAGACAGTCGAAGTCACTGGGCATATTTAAAAATGCTGTTAAGGCTCATTATCTCGCTTATTATTATTTATTTATCTACTCAAACTCATATATAAGTATTTATAGTATGTTCAAATATGTATCACTATATTTATTTTTAATAGTGTACCCCACCCATTCGTTTTTCTTTTTAGTTTTCCTAATCCTAAGGTTCCTGGCAGAGATCGCTAGTTAGCGATAAGGCCGCCTTTTGTATCCTGCTTCATTCTTCATGTGTTTGTTCTTTTTCTTGTCTCGTTTTTCTGAGTGGTGTACAAATAAAGAGTATTAATAAATAAATAATTCCAAAAAATAACTTTGTTTTTTATTCCTGTTCATTGTCGCAAGGTTGCCTGCCCTTCGGTATTCTATAAGATATACTTCGGAGAATGTGCTCATGAACTGTTTGATCTAGTTCCCCCCTCAAATTTTAACCATCAAACCTCGAGGCACCGTGAGGATCTGCATCCCGTGTTTGACATACAGCGGACGCGTACGAAGCGCTTTGCATCTTCGTTTCTGATTCGCACCGCAAGGTTTTGGAATGCCCTTCCAGCTTCCACTTTCCCCAGTACCAACAATATGAGCAATTAAATGGACATCTCCTAGACAAGCGCGCTCCATCTAAGGCTGCATCATCACTTTCTGTTTTTTTTTGTGTTATTTTAGTCAAGTGCTCGTCTGTAAACATAAAAAAAAGTATGGCTTGACTGCAATCTCACCTTGTGAATGAATGAATGAATGAATACACTTTTATTGTACACCATAGAGAAAATTTACAGAGATACAATTACAACAGCACAATAAGGTAGAACGTACAATTTGGGGGCCTTATCGCTAAATAGTGATTTTCAGGCAACCAAAGGCATTCAAGAAAATACTATAAGAAATTATTAGGTGGTACAACAAACATTAGTGAAATATTAGGTGAAGATGCAGTCTAAGATGGTAACGGTCTGACCTGTTAAAAGACAGTTATATGAAACCGATATCCCTAATCGTATGGGCACGCTAAATCACACGCAGCACGTCTTTGTCGGCAGGGTGTTAACCAACCACGACCGCAGCTTCGAAGCAAAGATAAATTCCCGATTCGGCTTAACCTAAACCCACAAAGCTCATAGTCTAGTCGACAAGTTGAAAATGGTACAAAATAGAGATACTGCTCTTAAAATTATTTTATTAGCGATTAGCAGTATTAGAGATACTGCTAATGATCTATCGCATATAATTTTAGCTCATTTTAGCTTATTTTCACAATGTTAGCTCATTAGCCATATTAGAGATACTGCTAATGATCTATCGCATATAATTTTAGCTCATTTTAGCTTATTTTCACAATGTTAGCTCATTAGCCATATTAGACATACTGCTAATGAGCTATCACGCATAATTTTAGCTCATTTTTACAATTTTAGAGCTATCGCACATAATTTTAAGAGCTGTATCTCTATTTTGTACTTGTTTCAACTTGTCGACTAGACTATCACTACTATTATTAGTATGTATTTTTTTTTAAATATGCCTCCTACTACTTGCAGTATGTTATCCTTTTGTTTACTTCCTCTGTCCGTGATTTTTTTTATTCTTCTTCTGTATTTTTATTTGCGTGCAACTAAAGAGTATAAATGAATAAAAATAAATGAATATCACTGCTGCAGTGAGGTCGAACACTTCTGTCTTCAGTTCTCTATCATAACGCGGAGGTAATTTTACACGTAAATGAGCAAAGCGTGGTAATTTACTCGAAAGTCGAGCAGGCAGCAGCGTGTCAACGATGAAATAAAACCAAAATGGCCGCACCGGCTATTAATTGCCCTGAAAGGCCACCGCCGGCCCTTCCCACGGTACGGATAAATATTTGACAACTACGGTAAGTATAGTATTTCTAAGAGTCGTGGCGTGCATTTCATACGTGCACAAAAGCACTACCTACCTTAAAATTTATATACAACTGTTATAGAAGAAGTTTAGCCGTTTTATGCAATGTTCCTGCTGTATGCATAACCTGGTAAGAAACCCAATGCACGCCAATAATAATAGTATCAACTGCGCCATTGGTCTAGCGGGGAGAATATTCGACTGAGATTATGAGGTCCTGGATTCGTTTTCTGGTTCGGGCCAGTTCTGGTGGTTTCTATCAAAGAATTCTTAGTAATAGCGAGGAGTTTGAAATTGGTGGTGATTCAACTCCGTTAATACTACCCATAGGGTTTTTCTATCAAGAAATTCTTAGTACCAGCTTGGAGTTTCAAATTTGTGGTGGTTCACCCCCGTGCCTTGGAGAGCAAATTAAGCTGTCGGTCTTGCACCTGATCTCCTTCTGGTCGGTTCAGAGCTACCTTCTTATCGGACTGTGAGAATGAGGGAATAGAAGAGCACCAGTGTTTGCGCACACACCTGTGCATTTTAATGTCTCCCGCGTAGTTGGAAAATTTCTCACCGTGGTCGAAATAGGTCAGAGAAACATTTGTGTGTGCGTGTGGTTTACATTCGGTTCAAATGTTAAAATTGACATTGTTAAAATTGAATGTTATTTGAGACATATATACGAGTAGCTTGCATCTTGGAGTCGGACGTACTTTGTCTCACAATTTACAGAAAAGGATGCCGGAAATGTTTTCTATAATATCTCTCTGGAGATTGACTACATTGGCCGAAATCGTAAGGGAAAAAAAATATAACTGCCTCGTCGGGTCTAATATTAGCTACTTTTGTTTTTCACCTAGAAATCAGTCTTCACTCGCATTGATTCAACACGCTGCTCCAATGTGGTATAGTTGGCTTAAAATATTATTGCCAAATATTGAGAGTTTGACCTGCAACTGCCATAACTCTAACAGGTTAACTAACTAAAATTATGAAAATTAAGCTCAATTTGCTATATACCGCGAAAAGCAGGGGAATCTGTATGGTGTAATTTATAATTTCTTCAATCCGTACCTATACTCCACACCAAACAGATCGTCGGCAATGTACACTCTACGCACGTTTCGCTCCGAAACCTCAGGAGATGTTGACTTATTATAAATTAAGCTTAATTTTCATAATATATTATGGATTTCCGCAACGCAGTAACTCCTGCTTCTATCCAATAGGTTAACCCTCTACCATCTTTGACTGCATCGTCACTTACCTTCAGCCGTAGCTTACATACAGGGTATACATAGGAATACACTAAGCGGGTAGATGATATAAAATAAAATAAAAAATCTCCAGTAGGTACAAGTTATGAAAATATTGAGATTTTTTTTTCCATTTTATGTAATCTGCCCTCTTACATGCACGCCACTGACCCTCAAGTGAGATTACATTCAAGGATTAACTTGTAGTTAAAAAAAAACTATGCATTAATAATAACCGAGACCAAAGCCTTATAAAGCTCTCCGAGGCACGGAGACGAATATAGATTTTCTATTTCTAATAAATACTTACTTTATTTAACTGACCCGGAAATCAAACTTAGGACTTCGTTCCCTTAGTCTAACAAGCATATAAATATAGGTATAAGAAGTAAAAAAACCCCTAACAAATCGATAAAACAAAACGCCATTCCAACCCTCGAAGACGGAAACGGGACATAGATTATAAAGAAATTAAAATTCTTCACAATTCATTGACCGAATGAATACTAGAAGCACGAGCGTCGCGTTCATTCAGATGCCTTCACTCGTTGTTCATTAGTTTCTTTATGATGTCCACGACGGAACGCTCCAGATGGAATACCTCGCATCCGTTCCGCTCGGAGGCGCGACCAAAAAACACCTTCTCAAGAATGTCATTTACGCACCGCATCGCTACGGCCTAGAGACTACAGACTATGGACAATTGTTTATGATACACAGGGTTGCGTGTACAAATAACGTGGTTATGTTCGGGATCCGGATTCGGGAACTAAATTTTCTTGGAGTACAGTCAGATTTACGTTATTGTCGTACGCTGACTTTGAGCATGTCGTTTCATAAAACAAAGTTTTATAAGCTTGTTCAAGCTACTGAACTGTCGAATGCACTCCAAATAAGCATACGACAGTAAGGTCACTAGATATATTCTTAGTCGTATTTAAGTTTGTACGTATAATATAGTATATATAACAAAAAGATAAAGAAATAACTTGTATTTTTCTACTCTATTTATTCTCTATAACTTCTCTATTATTAATTTTATAAATTTAAGATGCATATAAAAATTTTCGGAACCACAGGATATGAACGTTCGACTCTCTGGCAATCGCGCCTTAGCGCTTTAACCAATTAAGCTACGGCTCTCCTACCACCGATGCCGAAATTAATATATGCCTTCTCTATAATTAATCTTATTTTACGTGCAGTAAACCAACAATAGGATAGAGAAATATGTTATTTTTTTTTATTTACTTCTGTATATCAAATATTTTATGCGCCGTCCGTCAAGTCATCGACCTAGCCCACAATCCATTTGGATGTCCAAAGCTACGGACGTTGCTCTTGATCATAATTCGGTCACGGTCTCGCTTCACCTTTTGTTTTACACCTCGCGGGGTGCCTTTACCAGACAGGCATTACTACCATCGCTTAAAACAGTATTATTATAATATTCTTGATGTTTTGTTACTTTGATCCTTAGTTTATGAGACAAGGTATGCATAGGTACAAACTGTCATTTTGGTGGCTTTCCTGGCTTTGGAAAATAACAAACAACGTGGTGTCACCACGTTGACACCACGTTGTTTGTGCGCTTAGGATTCGCAGATATCAACCTGTCCACGCCACACCTCTCCATCATTTTATCTGTTTAGTGTTCTGTGGTCAACAATTGATAGATTAGTAAGGCTAGTCATCAACGCAACTAACCAACGCAACTAATCAACCTACGCGGTACGCCTTTGTATCAAATAAAACTGAAGCACAACGTTTTCGCCCGGGTAGACTTCAGGTAGACGCACCTTATGTTACAACCACTCGGATACCCTATTTCCAGACGTAAAGGCCTCCCGTAATCCCGTTATTTTAAGTGGTTATCTCTTTAACTATGCGAGCCGTAATGAGCAAGATTGTCCTAAGAATAAAATTATTATTTTATGTAAAAATTAGTCGTGAAGTCTGGTGACCCAAGAGCTGGCTTTATATGTAGCCCAACGGGTAATTCTAGCAATTCAAAGGGGAAATAGCGCCAGCATTTTTGGTACCAAGACCATAAGTTAACAGTTAGACGGCTTACATTTTTTGTAAATATGTATTAGTGTTAGTTTGTTATTATTATTATTTTTGTCAAATTATCATTGATAAAAATTTGACCTCTAACAATAATAATTTGACAAAAATAAGGTATAAATAAATAACATGTTGTAAGCACATACAGTGCGTATATGGTATCGCGGATCTTTTAGATTTACTAAAGATCATAATTTTACAAACAGTATATGTTTATAGTACATTGTATTTACGTATGACAAACCATTTCGTCAGCGCATGCGGATAAAACAATTCCTGATGTGGTTTACGAATACTATTATTTCGGACTGAAATCGTATTATTACTGAAATAAAATATAGCATTAGCCACAATGAATAACATAGATTTTCTAATGGTAAAAGAATTATTAAAATCGGTTTTAAAAGTTTTTATGGTTTATCTTACAAATATTTTTTTTTTCTTTTTCTAATTTAAGTACAGTACATAGATAATATAGCAGTATTTAATATAGGTATGTTTTTTCCTTCTTTATGGAATAAGAAAGTAGTCACGCTGTTAACATTTCAGTTACGTAATAATTTTTTGGTCACTCAATAGATCGTTGCGTCGATTTGAAAGAAAAAAAATCTCATCAAGAAATTGGTACTTTTTGTGCTTACAAACTTCCATAAACTTTTTAAACGCTTTTTAAAGTTTTTACAGGCAATGGATTTTGTTTGAACTAACGTATACAACAGTTACTTTAAAAGATATTTAAAAACGTGATTTCTTGATTCGTAATTTTTTTGTAAAGTTGTGAAAAATTCTGACTACAATTTGTTACCTCTTAATACATTGTAAAGTTTAACGTTGTGAAGTCCAGCTTGAGTTCTGGGCAACGCAACCTGGTGGCTTCATACTCAAGTTGAGCCAAACATTTTAAGGGTCAATGCAGCCGATTTTTTATATTTTTAACGCCTTGTGGCACCCCTCGATAATCTAAGCTAATCGCGAAAGGAATCCGTCTATAACCATCGGAGATGAAGTAGCGAGAATCTCCCATCAAATAATAGTGTTCAAAGGCGATAACCGACACCTTAACAACACCTTATCCCGTGATCTCGATAGACCACTCAATCTATAAACACCTCTCTCGAGTGCTTTTAATAGACGCACCAATTTGGTTGTAGCAGATATCTTTGGACCGTATTTGATACAAATCCCCTGATTGATTTAATGTCTCATAAATCGAGCTCAGCCATCCTATTTCCCATCTATAAATCCACTTCGCCCAATTATTTCCATCGTCTCATCACGTCAACCTATAACCGGCCCACTACAGAACACTGGTCTCCTCCCACAATGAGAAGGGATTAATGCCGTAGTCCACCACGCTGGCACAAGGCGGATTGGTGGATTCTACACACCTTTAAGATCATCATGTAGAACTCTCAAGCATGCAGGTTTCCCCACGATGTTTTCTTTCACCGTTGCAGCAAGTGATATTTTAATTACTTAAAACGCCCATAACTTAGAAAAGTTGGTGCGTGGTTGTATTCGAACTCGGCTCCCCGAAAGTGAAGTCGAGCTTTATACCTTCATATGTCCATCTGTCTACCTCTGGATAATTTCTCCATCTCAAATCCTTGTATTCTGTTGGGCCTAAAACAACTCTATGTATTAAACGTCTGCCAATCGACATCAGCATTGCAATCCAGGATTAACTTACTTAGCTGGAAAAGTTCGGCGGACATCCCTACATGCAGCGGACAGTTTCTACTGATAACTTGAGGAAACAGGCCCAGTGTGAGAAGAAGAAGAAAAAGTTCTTCACCTTTCATACCGTGATGTATTAATAGCAGAACGATAATACGTCTTGCTTAATTCAGATCAACGCCAACCAAATTGGTACGTCTGTCAATGTTAATATACGTGTACGTAATAACTAATAATAACTTCATTATAACAAAACATTTTAATTTGAAAATGTAATAAGGATATGTGAACACATTGTTGAACATATTTTTTACCGTAAACCACGCCCTGTAGTTGGTTTGTAAAGTCGATCGATCTAATGAACGAGGTACTTTTACGAAGTACAAGTTGTCAAAATCTCCAAATGGTCGCGTTTCAAATAAAAATAAAACTGCAATGCTTCAGTTACGTTGATGACTAGCCTTCTATACTGTCCTGTCTTTAACCTTTCTTAATACGGCAATAAGACTGACCATTTCGGTGCGATTTATGAGACAGTCTTAATACTTTTTCTTAACTTTTAAGACACGTTCCATTACTGGGGGCTTACTCCCATCGCTTGATACTCATCATCATCATATCAACCCATTACCGGCCCAATACAGAACACGAGTCTCTGCCACAATGAGAAAGGGTTAAGTCCGTAGTTCACCACGCTGGCCCAGTGTGGATTGGCGGATTCACACACGTTTGAGAACATTATAGAGAACTCACAGGTATGCAAGTTTCCTCACGATGTTTTCCTTCACCTTTGAAGCAAGTGACATTTCACTAAAACTCAAAATCGGCTTAGTTCTAATAAAACTTGTTTATCTTCCTCTAATTTTAGAAATAAATATATAGATATACTTACAGTAGCTTCGCAATGTATTAATAATAATAGAATATTTTTAACAAAACATTAGTAATTATAAACAGAAAATCGTATTACCTATGTATTTAGACACACGGTTACTACCACAATTGACGATTTCCTTAATGACAAGGCTGCTTTGTGGCAGGCCACTCCGCTCTCATCTCTCGCAAGATAAAGAAAGAAAATTCTAAAAAATTCTAAACTATAAAATGATGTTGAAAATGAGCAATCTGCTGAGTTTCTTGCCGGCTCTTCTTGGTAGAGTATTCCTTTTAAACTGGTGGTACAGTCACTACAAACAGACTGACTTGACGTTTCAAAAGTGCTGATAAACTACGCCTACTTGATATAAGTGAATTTTTAATTTTTTTTTTTCAATATTTGAAATGATTTCGTGGAACCTAAAAATAGTGTTTACACGTTTCTCTACAGAAGCCCTTCAAGTGCATTAAAGTAGAAGCAAATCGTCCGTATCCCACGGCGAGAGCACGTAAACCAATCATAGGATCTAATCTGCAGCTGGACACCGATATTGCGACTACGGCGAAACACAATTATTATAAGGAGAAAATTCATATAACCACTTATTGAATACTAACTGTTTTTTTCCAGTGGTCAGAGTATTCGGATCCTTAGAAATCGCCACGGGTCGTCTCTATGGATACAATATAAAATCTCCTATAATCGAATATAACAACAATATATAAACTACGGGTACATACCACGATAATATTTTTGGATAAGACGATATTTCTACTCAGTTGCATGGATCGTGCTCACGACGGGACTGCGTAGGTACGAGATTTCAAGATGGATTTCAAGTTTCACGGGCAGAATCTGACTACCCGCTTTCGTGTTCTGCCCGTGACATCTAACTTGCCATATATCAGGCAATATTCTCAGGCATGCCGGTTTCGTCACGATGTTTTCCTTCACCGCTACAGCAAGTGATATTTTAATTGCTGATCTAGTAGGAAACATTGCAGTTTAGATATTACTTTTGAAACTAGAGTTGTCCCTTTGCATTTTGGTAATTTTTAAATCTTTATTAGTGTTTTTAACAACACTGTAAAGAAATTTCACCTACCTAACCACCTGGCTTAAAAAATATTTAAGCTACTCAGATTTGCTCATAAGCTTCGAAGTTACAACATTCTAACTGATACAAATTGATATAAACGTCCGTTAAGAATACATTAAGAGGTGCAAAGCTTCACAAGTTAACATTTCGTAACTACCATTGAATGGGCAGTCTGAGTTCATCAATCAGCGTAATCTGCGATCAGCTTCCCAGCGCATATCCGATATAACGGCTTACGTCTCATCATTCATACATCACCGCACCCGCGATGTACCATCATCAATAATTTCGTAACTATGTTTTAATGCACTCCATTATCAATTCAACTAGAATTTGCGAGAAATCTTCCAAATCATTTGAAAATAAGTTATAAAAGATTTTAAATATGCTATAAACTAAAAGTTGTTATTAGTTTAAGCTGCTAGTTTTGTACCTCACTAACTTACGATAATATTTTACCACTTCTTTATGTTAACTCCAATTTCTCATTAAGTGTAACTATTTATTTCGAGAATAAATGTCTTTAAACCTAAACTACCTAGCGGTGGTGACTTTGACGTCCTTTTTTTATAACTAGCGGTTTTCTGATATCCAGTGGGAACCGTTTGTTTTCCCGGTACAAAAAGTAGCCTACGTTACTTTACGTCCTTTCAACTAGCTCCATCCCAAAAGTCTCAATTTGATTTGTTGCTTATTAAGAGCGCGAAGAAATGACAAACAAACACACACTTTCGCATTTATAATATCAGTAAGGATTGACGGATCAAGCAGATGATCCAGAAAACCGTCGTCTATAAACAGTAAAAAATCACGTCCTACAAGGTGTTGCCCTGTGTGTGTGTAGCTGATAAGTCACGTGAATGAATGAATGATCGAATGAATGAACGAATGAATAATCTTTTATCGTACACCAAAGAAAAAAGTGGTTACAGAGATATAAACATAGAGCAAGAGGGCATGCGCCTGTAATTAAACAACAGAGACTGACTGTTTTGTTCTAACGGTTAAATATATTTAGGAAAACTGCATGCTTGAAAATTACCCATAATGTTCAAACAAAGCGAAAATTCATCTAAAGAAAGAGAGAGGAGATTACAAGAGAAACGCACCCACTGCTGGACACAGGCCTAGTCTCTCATAGAAGAGACGGTTTTAGAGCATAGACCCATTTTTTCTACCGACAAAGACGTGCCGCTAAGCGATTTGAATCAAGTACGTTGTGTAGAAACCGTTTAGGGTTTTTCGGGTTTTAGAAAACTGCCATTCTTCTAACAGGTTAGCCCTCTACCATCTTAGTCAAGGGCTAACTTGTAGTGAGAAAAAAAAAGTCTCACCTGTCGCAAGTCGCTCCGATGCGGATTGGTGTGATATACAAGAAAAATGCAATTTATAAACGTAAAACTCATTTGTAACAACAGGTGCTGCAACCAGTAGCGGCCGAGGCATTCATCCATCAATACAATCTGCCATCACATTCTCATCCCGGTGTAATGGCCGCTCTCCCATCACTCATAGCGCACGCACGTGACACGGCTGACACATTCCCGCGTATGCCCCCACATCAATAACGTCGATCGTGATGACATCATCTCCGACGTAATTGATGTCTGTGAACTATTACATAGTAAGCTAAATCTTTACCATTAAATTACTATTTCTCAATCATGCTTGGAAATTTGAGTATTATTTTGACAACCTTCTTCGAGATAAATCGAAATTGTTGCACTGGTAAAATATATGCGAGTACAAGTTATATGAAAATCCATATCTGGCGTGGTTTAACGCCAAATAAATTACATGGAAAACGAATGATTTAAAAATGGAACGTTCTTTTACTTCCTAAAATGGCTACCAAGGAGGCAACTTGTCAAAGGTTTTATTTAAATTTCGAAGTGGCTTAAAAATACAAGTTATCTCTGAGCAAAATTTCATCACGATCGTGCAATTCTAACAAAAAAACAAAATGTTGATTTCACTTCTGAATTGATAAATGGATGAATAGGTCCAAGGACCGTGAACAAAAAGTACGTCAAAGAAGCGATAATGTTTATAATATGACAGTTAAAGGTGACCATATTTGTGTAGCTAACTAACGATTTCTTCCAGACGACCGATTAAGGATTAACTTAGGGAGCTTTTTTTCCTAATAAAATAAAGGGCAGGTGTTGTTTTGTCTATAATAGTACACCTTACATACACACTCCTAAACAATTATATATACATAAATGAATTAATTTTTTGCTTGTGTTTTCTTTGTTTCTCAACTATGTAAAAAAAGGTATGTTATATTTTCAGGTTTTTTTTATAAATATAAATAAAATATATATATATATAAATATATTACATATAAATACAAATAAAATATACCGATAAATATATATATAAATAAATATATCGATTATCTAGTTTCTAGGCAAAAAAAGAAACCTGCGCTTGGGGTATCAAACGCAAACTTTGAACAATGTCCGGGTTTTCTAGCCACTGGGGTCTTTGGCTTCTATATTTATTATCAAAAGTTATTTGGCTTGTACAAATAGCTACTTATCGAATAAGTACACTTAACTATCGTTACATACAAGTGGTTAATGGTTACAGGTTTAACTCACTAAACTAAACTAAAATAAGATATTGCAATATCATACCATATACAGAAAAAAATCATTACTGAGAAATATCGTTGTTTCCTAAAATTGCCAATTTTTTTTTTCCACTACAGTTTAGCCCTTTACTACAATCCCACCTGGTAGTAAGTGATGATGCAGTCTAAGTCGGTAGCGGGCTAGCCTGTTAGGGAGTATGCTAGTCATACCCCCTAATCGATTTCTACACGACATCGCACCGAAACACTTAATCGCTAAGCGGCACGTCTTTGTCGGTAGGATGGTAACTAGCCACGGTCAAAGCCTCCCAGACAAACAAAGATACCACAATAAATAATAATAAATAGTACAAAAAGCTAATAAAACTTGATGTTCATGTTTCAAAATTCAAATTCTTTATATCCAAGAACGCATAATAAGCACTTTTTAAACGACTTTGTCTGTGCGTAGCGACTCTACCAGCGGTTTTAAAAGCAGATTCTACCGAGAAAAAGCCAGCAAGAAACTAGAACTTTCCACAATCAGCATTTTTATAATTATTATTCATGAATTAGATAGTTAAAAATGTCTCTGTAATAGATGTTTTGTTTGTTTTACCACATTGCTTAAACTTATGCATTGGTAGGTCCAAAATGACCCTATGAATTGTAACAACATATTATATTCAAACCCAACGACTTCTGTACCTTTTGCAGACTATTCGGGATTATAGGATTTTCCACTTTTTATCGAATTTGTTTTGCTTAGCTGTGAAAATGGCATATTAGTGAAATCAGTATGACAATCTTCGTGGTGCATTGGTGATTGCTAGGGTCTCGTAAACGGAGGTTCGGGGTTCGATTCCCAGCCTGGCAATATGGGAATTTATATTTTCAGAATTTTCGTTGGTCTGGTCAGTTGGGAGGCTCCGGCCGTTTCTGCCAAGCGATCAGGCGTTCCGGTATTTCGCGCAGAAACCGATTAGGAGTTTAGGTTTAATATAACTGCTGTACACAGGTTAGCCCGCTATTATAGACTGGTTTTACCACAAGGTTAAATTGCGGTTACGGACTCATTTGTGGTGGAATAAAAAAAAACTACTACAAGTAAAAGCTAGTTCACACAGCTTGTAGGAGCTGTTAAAATAACGTTCACCTATAGTAATTGTGATGCACTCTGATACCACTACAAACGATAAAATCTCCATCAATTCGGGTGACACAACCAAAATAAACAAGTAGCGAATCATAACTCTTGATGGTAAAGACCACATAGTTCCTACCCACAGATTACAGTGTAAATATAGAAGCGGTTTACAATCAGATCGCCGGAGTACTACAATAAATCTTGACAAATTAGCTATATAACTTCTTATCGTCAGCAAACTGCGCCAATTTTGAAGTCGATTAAATAATAATCAATTTAATAAAATATCTAGCAAATATAAATTAAGAGTTATCAAAAGTTTGTTTAATTGTTTACCCACTTTATAAAGTTACTGTAACGAGATTGCAGTGCGTGAAGATGGGTTAAACAAGCGAGAGTAACATAAATAACAGTTATATTTCTGTTAATTATACGTCAAGGCCCCAGCTGCGAAGAAAGCTGAAATTATTTAAACCGCTGAACTCATTTTAATTAAACATAGCTTAAGTACCATCGCCATGAATCATTATCATACTACACATATAGTCCACCACGCTAGCCCAGTGTGGGTTGGTGAACTCACACGCCTTTGGGAGAACTCTCAGGCATGCCGGTTTCCTCACGATGTTTTCCTTCACCGTTGAAGCAAGATATACTTTAATTGCTTAAAACTTAAATACGCTCAAACCAGAAAAGTTAGGGGCATATGCTGGAATTCGAACTCGGCCTCCCAAAAGTGAAATCGAAGTTTTTCCCACTTGGATATCACCGCATTCCGAATTCTTAAGACTTACAATAAATGCTGAAAAAACAACAGCATTGCCACGATTTGGACACTAAAACAAAGCGTAAAGCAACGTTATTTTATTCACTCACAACTGGCTTAATTTTTATAAACAAACTAGCTAATGCCCACGACTTCATCTGCATGGACTTCAGAATTGTGTCTTTTACTTCGCTCGTTAACAATTCTTAATCTTGAGATTGATATATTTGAGAGATCGGATAGAAAGTACACCTCTGACATGCTAGGATAGTAATAGTAGGATTGTAGGATAGTAGGACTAGTTTCGTCTATTAATTTTTATTGTCTAACACAATGACGCTTATATGGTAGTTGCGCTCGAATGTTTCCATTACCTCAACTTATTGACAAGGGTGATAAGAATCTTCAAAATATTGGCTCTACAATGCTCATCATTGAAGTTATTCTATAAGACTTTATGGAGATTCCACGCTGTCTCACCATTTAATTGAAAAACGGCTAAGGTAAGCATGTAATGTGCATGAATGTGCATGCTATATTTTATTTTGTTGTGTATTTTTCTTGAAAATTCACTATAAACGTCAGAAATTATCATATAAACATAGGAACACAAAGCTTTGAGAAAACCAAAAAAAACGCAATAAAGAATTTGTGGGCAAGGATTTGTCCATCCGGAATTTTTTTATTTAACTGCCGATTGGCGCAGTCCAAGGCCGTGGATTCGATTCCCACAACTGGAAAATGTTTGTGTGATGAACATGAATGTTTTACAGTGTCTGGGTGTTTATTTGTATATTATAAGTAATTATGTATTACTTCATACAAATATTCATCAGTTATCTTAGTACCCGTAACAAACGCTGCGCTAACTTTGGGGCTAGATAGCGATGTGTGTATTGTCGTAGTATATTTATTTATTTTACAAAATGTTTGTTCCCACTTATAAAACGGTTTAAATCCTAATTAAGAACTTATTTAACCTGCATAAAATATTTGATCATTATACTTATTGCTACCCTAGTTAGCAGACGTATTTTTGTACAGCGTGTATTTTTGTACATTCCATAGTATTCAAGCTATAGAAATATATCTAGAAACTGGCGGAAAGCGTTCATGAGCGCTTTTGGAGTCTATTCCATGTATCAAGTCATTTTAGACGACGAACTCGACGTTGAACGCAGCGTTTTGAAGAAATAACATTGCATGAATCTCGGAAATGAAACAAAAAATCCAAGGCATGGTTGAGTTTAACCATGAGTTGAATGAACTTAACCACGGCACGACGACTTCGCGACGAATTGATTCTATGATAGAAACGCTAGCTTTGTACACTAGGCAAGCGACGGAGACATTACTGTCATAAAGCCTTATGCCTCCATGAATAGAGGCGATATTTCTTAAATTATACTCAGCTGTGTCGCCTATGGTACTTGCACCTTTGATCGGAGCGAATTGGGATAATCTTGGTTTGAAAACATTTTACATTACCTATCCAATGGTGATATTCAATTTGGAGTTACAACTTCATTGAACTACATTGCCTGGAGCTGAGGCGAGAGAGATTGAGACCAAGTACATATGGGTTCCATAGGGGTTTTTTTTTATTTTTGTAGCGGAGCTTTAAAATCAAGGGTAATTGAAGCAAGCCAAAACTACCATTAGCGTTTAATCACTTGCTAAAGGCAGCAACGTTATCTTTATACGCCCATAAACCTCTGTATATTGAACCGTCAAGTTTTAGAACGTTTATTAACCCTGCCGTTACCGAGCTGATCAGGTTTGACAGCCATAAATCCTTTATATAGATTTTGGATATGCAGTAAAAGCTATTAATATATGCAACAGAAGTATTTTGGTATTTTGGTGAAAACGTTTTGTGCAAACTACGCTTGACAACCGTCTGTCGCAAATAGCTCTACTACTACTAGACATTACTAGCTGTACTACACAAAAGTTTTCTTCATTTTAAGAAGACTTTTGTCTGGTGGGAGGCCTCGGCCGTGGCAAGTTACCACCTTACCGACAAAGACGTCCCGCTAAGCGATTTAGGGTTCCGGTACGATGTCGTGTAGAAACCGATTAGGGCCTTTTAATTTTGACGGCCGATTGGCGCAGTTTGCAGCGATCCTGCTTTCTGAGTCCAAGGCCGTGGGTTCGATTCCCACAACTGGAAAATGTTCGTGTGATGAGCATGAATGTTTTTCAGTGTCTGGGTGTTTATATATATGTATATTCTAAGTATTTATGTATATTATTTATAAAAATATTCAACAGTCATCTTAGTACCCATAACACAAGCTACGCTTACTTTGGGGCGATGTGTGTATTGTCGTAATGTATTTATTTATTTATTAATCTAATTGCCACACTCCCTAACAGGCCGCTACCTTCAAAGACTGCATCATCACTTCCCATCAGGAGATTGCAGTCAAGGCCTAACTTGTATTACTCTGAAGCCACTGTAAAAAACTAAATTTTAATAATAATACGGTGTCATAAATTCCTCTACCTTTAAGGTGCTGTTTCTAAGTACTCGGTGAATTTATAAGAAACTCAAAACTCACGTTTTATTTTTGGGAACATTAAGTACGCCCCATACACACATGCAATCGGTCGCTGCGATCGATTTCTATAACTCGTTTGCATTAAAGCGTGGCATCTCAGAAAGCTCGTGCGAGTAAAATGATATACAACTTGTGTAAATATTGTGTATAACTTGTGTATATGCGCGGTTGCACTATTAACATTCGCAATATATTAACGGACGATATTTTAACGGTATGGTAAGCAAATGTTTCAAGACTTACGCGAGTGTAATGCATGTGAAAACGTGTCAAATTGCATAATCATTATCAAACACAGATTACCCCCTAATAGCCTAGGGGGTAATCTGTGTTATCAACACACTGATAGCCCACTACAGGGGATGGATCTCCTCTCTGAATGCGAAAGCCAAGTGCAAATTGGTAGACTTTACACGCCTTTGAGAACATTATGGGGAACTCTTTGCATGCAAATTGCATGCTATCTCCGAAATCTCCTGCAATATTGCATCTGTCGCTTGATGATTCCTGCAGACCTCTTAGAATGAGAAGGGTTTAGGTTGTAGTCCACTACGCTGGCTAAGTGCGGATTGGTAGACTTCACACGCCTTTGAGAACTCTTTGCATGCAATACTTTTGCATTCAAATTGCATGCTATCCTGCAAAGTAGGTATATGTACATAAACGTGCAATCTGTCGCTTGAGATATTGTTTGCGACGAATTGCTTAGCGATGGATTGCACGTGTATGGCCCCCTTTACAGGCATTAGAACGCATTAGTCAGAAATATGCGCGTAACGTCGCGTCGTGATTGATGCTAGCGTGACCGCAAGCTGGGAAATAAGGCTAAGCATTCACACAACCGCAAAGAGACCATTAACGGAGGCGAATGCAAAGGAGCATTTAAGCCGTTCGCTGGGCGTGAAGCCCTACATTCAGCCGATTTGATGATCGGCCAAAGATGTAATCAAATGGACGAGATCTTTATAAAAGAGTTATATGAATATTCATCAAGTTGAACAAGCACGCGAACAGGCGCGAATACATCGAGTAATCTACTTCAGTATCTATTATATCAATGACTGCGAGATTGCAAAGTAATTGTGGTGCTGAGTGCTGCTAAAAGATGATAAAAACTTAAGATATTAATTTAAAGTAGAAGTAGTTATTTAACTTCTTGGTCTTTGGCGCATTCGGGACAGCCACGAACGGTTTTGACGACACTCGGTTCCTTAAAACGATCGTACCGTCAAAACCATTAAACTGTTAAGAATTATTTATTCAGTTATTTTACATCTCGTTAGAACCTACGGCAGGGCCACTTACACTAACTAGATAGATCTACATAATTTATGAATAACTATAAGACAAATAAATGAAAGATGACATTAAACATTATAAAAGACATGATATTAATATAGTGTAAGTACTAAGAATGCAATGAGCATGGCATGTGCAATGCATGGAGGGCACGAGAGCTCCAAAGAGGTTAATGGAGAGAAAATTGGAGGGATGTAGAGGCCAAGGACGACCTAGGGGTCGGTGAAATTATGGAGTTTAGAGGGATATGAGAGTTTTGGGAGTTCGGAGCTTTAAAGAAGCTTCTGACCGCCTCAAATGGACAAATTTGCTTGACCAACCTGAGGCCTATTCAGGGCTGTAGAACATTGAAGAGAGAGACAGAGCTCTTTAAAGAATGCTGTTTTTTATTCCACTACAAGTTAGCCCTTGACTGTTATATCACCTGGTACCACCAGTGATTATTCAGTCTAAGATCTTAGCGGGCTTACCTGTAGGGAGTATGGCAGTTATATTTAACCCATATTCCCAATCGGTTTCTACGCAACATCGTACCGGAACGCTAAATATCGCTAAGTGGCATTTATTTTTGGTAGGGTGGTAACTAGCCACGGTCAAAGCCTCCCAGCACGGCTAGCATGGGCAGAAGACAATTATATCCCCGGGGAAAAGATATAAATTTATCTTCTCCCACAGACTTATCAATTCCCGGAGCACTGGCACACAAGTGGAAATAATATCCAAATAATATATGTGTGCTAATAAACGGGGGTAAACTTCTCCTTTTCCATGTTGCAGTGATTTAGCAGATGGGCACGTTAATTATATCCCTTGTCAGGGTATATAATCGGGGGATATAATTTTTATCTGCCTTGTTGCAGACAAAAAAATGCTGGGTGAACAAAACATATAAATAATCTATGTAGTTATTAAAAGCGAATAAAAGATAGGTATGAAATTCTTGACCATATTTGTAAATAAATGACTATCCGCTTTACGGTAAAATTTTCTTGGTAGAAAAAAAAATTCAAAGTTTCTTTTAACGAAAATTTAAGTGCTCTTTTCTTTAAATTGATAAAAGAAATCAGCATTCAAAGCATGAGAGCTGAGGCTGGAAACAGGATATCAACCCATTATCGGCCCACTACAGAGCACGGGTCTCCTCCCACAATGAGAAGGGGCTAAGGCCGTAGTCTACCACGCTGGCCCAGTGCGGATCGGTGGACTCCACACACCTTTGAGAACATTATGTAAAACTATCACGCATGCAGGTTTCCTCAAAATGTTTTCCTTCACCGTTGAAGCTATAGACATTTTAATCACTTAAAACGCACATAACCTAGAAAAGTTAGAGGCGCCTGGGATAAGAACTCGGCCCCCCGAACGTGAAGTCGAGCTCCTACCTATCACCGCTACAATTATTATTGCCGTATAAAAGCCAGGCGAGTTAATTATTCATATGAGTTTTCATTCAAGTTACCATTGGTTGGCTAACAAAATCACTGCTCCTGTAATTTAGATAAAATCATAATTTCGATGCAGATGGATGAACGTCACGTAGCACGTACTGTACAAAGTATATTTTTCTATACGAACCGTGCTTACTATTGCCCACACAACGTTGGATCGGCACAATACATAATTATAATTGTTTAAGCCCTTGACAGCAATGCCCAATGCCACCTGGTGGTAAGTATTGTTGCAACGATGGTCTAAGATGGTAACGAGTTGATTTGTTAGGGAGTACGACAGTTATTCGTTTTGGGAACCAATACCCCAAAAATCGCTTGGTGTCACATCTTTGTCGGTAATCTTATCAATACGTGTGCTCCAATAAGTATTCTTTAATATGATTTATTCAACATAAATGCTTCAATATGTCTTCTTCAATAAGCCTTCTACAGTATGACTTCTTCAAACTTGAAGATAGATTTGTTTTGGCATGTTTTTTACGACAGATCGACTACTGTTGTCAACCCACCTTAGGAATGTTTTTGTTTGTGGAGTAACTGCCACCGGTTCGGAGGGATAGAGTTATAATACTCTTCATATCTTCTATAATCGCAAAGTCAGTCACTATCCTTAAGCATAAATATTAATTTAAACCGTTCACATCAGACTCATTATATATCATGAAGTATCTACTATACTTTCCCAAAAAATATCTTATTTTTGCAGTAATTATAGGATTTGTTGCTAAACATTGTAAATCCCTACTTATATTATAAATGTCAATGTAAGTTTGTTTGTTACGCTTTCACGCAAAAACTACTTAACCGATCCTCATGAAACTTTGTACACATATTCTTGAAAGTGTTAGAAGTAATATAGGATACTTTTTATCCCGACATTAAGCTCGGTTCCTTTAGGAGAGGGGATGAAAGTGTTTGACGATTTTACACTATAACTCCGACAATTTTTTACCGATTTAAATAATTATTTTTGTACTATAGAGGTTACAATGTGAATTTAATTTTGCCCAAACTTTGTGTAGATCTGATTAATGTGGTTGGAGATAGAGGACAGAACTCCATAGCGGACAGCAGCAAACCCCTCATTTAAGGCTTAGCGATACTGAATACTTTAATTTTTTTTAGATCTACAAAATCAAACGCAGACGAAGTCACGGGCTACAGCTAGTTATATATAAAATAAACACTCGCCGGGTATCATGGCCGCATTTGTGACGTCATTGGAAAATTAGAGCTTTTGTAAGTCCTTGTTTCACAGCTAAAGATTATTTATTTTGTTATTGGTAACAAAAAAACATAGCAACTAACAGTTTTAAATAACATAATACTTAATATAAGCAGAGGTTTTCGAAGTTCAAGCAGTATAAAATTATGTTTATACAGATGTCATAATTTTGAATTCCGCGTTTCACCTGTCATGGCGGCTCGCTACATTTCGCCGTTTTATTTATTGAAAATAAATGCCAATCTCAATTCGAAGATGAATAAAAATACCTTTTTCCTAATACACCAATCATATATCATATTTGTGAACAATGAATTGTAATGTTTAATTCTTTATCATCAAGAATAAATAACCACGTTTTTTTTAAATACTTTATATTCTTGCGCTTGACGACTATCATTCCTGATGGAACGCAATCATGAGGTCTTAGATCAGACACACTTGCCTGTTCACTGTCGTCTTGAAGGCATTCAGGCTTTGTGTGTTAGGAATTATTGATGCTGGATAGCGTTTGACATCTTTGCGGTAGGTACGTATTAGGGACGTAGATGAAAAGCGCTTTGTACGTACGTGTTGGCTGAATTTTACCTATGTGGGTGATTTGGAGCTTTCACTCAATCTGGGTCTAGAGCGTTTACTCTACGTTGAGACTAACACACATTCTGGAAAAATATGGAATTTAAATCACATCTCAACTCTTGTTTATAACTGTTAATAACTGATTAAAATAATTTAAAAAAGCTTCGTTTATTTCCATAAACCATCATTTTCCTATTCGTAAATGATTTGACTACAGGCTTCTATTTCATCACCATAAAAAGTAGCGACGTATGACGCCAAGTGTATTTTTTGTTCTCAACCTTCGTAGTCATTACAAAAGGATTGAACAACTAAGCAGTACTGTTACGTCGTCATTTTACTAGAGAAATAAGCAAAAGAATTAAAAACCTTTACCTGACGCTTTCAAAATCGAGTAACCCGTGTCAGCAAATTACTTTGAAAACCACTGTAGAAATAATACCTAGATATTGCCACACGAACCACAACCTTATGTTACTATAATAGAGGCTTTTATTGTTGCTTATAGTTTTGAGTAGGTAGTAGGTATTTGTCATTTACTCACTAACGGTGCTACATAAAAATTGCTGCCATGTTAAATTACTCTTATATCGTTTGTGCTCGTTTTGTAGATATTTATAAAAATATCTGTATACCTTGGAAGTGGTGATAGCGCATTGGATTCCTATCCACTACATTTTCGGGGGGACGAGTTCGAATCCCAGCACGCATTTCTCAACTCAACTTTCTAAGTTAAGTGCGTTTTAAGGATTTAAATATCACTTGCTTCAACGGTGAAGAGAAACATCGCGAGGAATCCTGCATGCCTGAGAGTTCTACATAATACATAAGGGCCTTTACCCCTTCTAATTGTAGGAGGAGACCCGTGTTCTGTAGTTCGTGTTGCTAGGTATTTTAAATCTAGTTTCGTGAATTTTGCATAAAATCAACAGATGTCGTTAGTGGTAGAATAAGTCGCACTGCCGTTTGGTGTTTCCTAATCTATAATACGGGATGTGCAGAAAAACCAGTTAATGTTAATAAAAACGGACGAAAGGACTAAGCTAGTTACTTATAGTTTTTGGTCAATTATGACAAATATTAAAGTAGAAGCGTATCTAAGTACTAACACGGCAAAAACACTTAATTAACGAAGGCTTTTTATCGCATCCGAATATCCTGCTTCTTGTTACAATTAAAATCGCAAAGAGCAAGCCTGCTTAAGTATAAACAAGTAGTACTTCGAAAGCAAAAAAATACAGTGTTTCTATGAATTCAGTACTGTAGGTAAAGAGCATAAGTCAAGACGCATGCTCAGAAGTGTTGGGCGCTGGCCCATGACGGCAGCGGTCGTTGGCCGCTCGGGTAGCACCACGCAAGTACACCTTGGTCTCGCGTGTCGGGTTCGAGATTTCGAAGAATAGATGATATAACATAAATTAAAAACAATATCAGAAACGAAACAATAAGAACAGGGAACGATATGGTGATTGTTGAAGGATGTTCATGAATCGTTATATTTTGTAAAATATAACGAACTTTCGACATTTTTCTGACACAGATTTTAAGTAAGTTTAAAATGTTGATAGTAGTAGTGCGACTGTGGAAGGTTGTTCATGGTTCGTTTCTTCGTCACAAAAGTAAGTTAAGTTTAGTGTCTCGACTACAACGATAGGTAGTTGGGTGATTGTGAAAAATAACTCATGAACATATAAATTAAATTTTGACGTCTACATACAAAGGCTGACTATATTTACGTCACAAATGGTTTTGTGCAACCAGCTAAGATTGCATGCTGGCTGAAAAAATACTAAAAAAATATTCACAAAGTTTTTTAATTAACTGTAATATGTAGCAGTAGTGAGAACACAATGCTCAGAATACTGTTATCGACCACTATAAAAACCATGTAAAATGAAATTTAAACAAAAATGAAAACGGTATAGGAGAAATAAATGCTTACGCACGTATGCCTATCTTACACGCAACAAAATCAAGGAAGTTCAAAAAAATATTATAATTTATGACTTTACACGTTTTTAATTTTTTACTGAACCATGATTGTTTTATGTGTTGCTCAGACGCAACCATGCATGGATTCTACGGTGATGGCGTAGGAAACTGTAATATAATTAATCAGTAGGTTGGTAAAAATGTAAACAGTATCATTCTTGGTCCCACTGCTGGGCACAGGTCTTCTCTTTCATAGGAAAGAGAGTTTTAGAGCACCAGGCCGCTATAGTGAAGGTTTTAATGTCCTTAATAATGTCCTTCTACATTGATCATTAGGGGCACATTCGATCAAAAACGGTGTATATCTTCCACAACGCCACATACATCACAATTTGAGAATCCGATCTCCACATTAAAAATGAAAATTTAGACCTATTTAATTTGACGTGTTCAAATGATCACTATCAACGCGAGATCTACCTGGGATCACCAGCCACTATCCCAAAAGTCCTCAGCAACCTGGGCGGTATGCTGGGATTCTGGAATGAGCTTGGATGGCTGGAGTAGCGAGCAACAGTGGGAAATTTCAACGTACAACAAGCGAAGCGCTTACGTGTGGAAACTGCCCAGAGAGAAGAAGAAGAAGAAGATGACCACTATCACTTGTTAGTATCTAATAATAACCGGGACAGAGTACGGAGAATTAAACCCAATGCTTATGTTCTGCCCGACCCGGGAATCGAACCTAGGACCACGTATTACGTAGGCGAACATGCTAATCACTCTTAGAAGTCATTTTTGTTACCTGTCTTAAACCGAAGAGTGTTTTAAAAACATGAAAAAAGAACAAACGAAAAATTATTCTCATTTTATTTATATGAACACATTTTTTTTCTATTTTTATAGGCTTTATCTACACTGTAATGAATGTTTGTTAACATTAAAGGCAAGTTAAAAAAATGGAATATAGAGCAACGTAAAACCGTAATGGTGATAGTTTAGGAAGTCGCTCAACATTGGAACGTAACGGCAGCAACGGCAGCTGTCAAATGCAGTTCATTTTAAATTAGAAAATAGAAATAAGTAGATACTCACAACTTTCCCCTAACAGGTGGAAAATTATAAATTATGAAAATAAAATACTGATTTCGGTGCGCATATTTTTACTAGCCGAATACTCAAAGGTGTGCCGGAAACATTGAAATTGCAATCGCAAAATAAATACTCAAAATATTACATTTACGGGACTGGGTAAGACACAGAATTTTAATGAAAGTTGGAACCAAAAGAAAAATATTTTCATAAAATTACCAACGCAAATCTTCCATTTCGTTTAAAATTCTAAAATATTCCAAATCCCCAACATCAGTTAGTTCTCTCAACTCGTCCGATATAATAGGAAATATCATTATCATCATTTTAAGTAATTAAAATATCACTTGCTTCAACGGTGAACGGGAAGTCAACCAATCCGCCTCGGCTATTAGCTTTGTGGACTACGACCTAAACTCTTCTCGTTGTGGGAGACCCATGATGTGATGATGATTATCATCATAAACTCCCCCCCACCCCCCTGGATACGGCCATGAGCACTACTAATGACCTTTCAACCCCATTCGTTTCATTCAAGTCAACTGACCTTTGCAAGTCAAACAACCCTGCACCTGCTAACAAGCATCCATATTTCAAAGAAACCTGTGCGGTCTAAAATGCCAACAAGCTGTACGGATGACAACCCAGTCTATCTATAATGATCATATTTAATCGTCGCCGGCACGCTAGTTATTATGCACCCCACAAGTTTTTATTTAGCCATAACCTTATGGAAGTTCAGTTCTGATAATATACAAGGTTTTTAAACTGACTTCTAAAAGGTGGTTGCTCCCTACTTTCTTAAGTAGGTTAACTTCTTAATATATACAATAAATAACGCGTCTCGTTGTTTGTGCGCGATGGACTCCTAAACTACTTAATTGATTCCAAGCAAATTTACACACCGTGTGTAGTTTGATCTAACTTGAAAGATAGGATAACTAACAACTCAATTTATAACCGCAATATTATTTTATTGCAAATTATTTGTTTGTATCTATACTTGTAATAAAACTGTAACAGGTCCAATTCTGTACAAAGAGTATACTTATTTAAAAAATAAATTATATTCGAAACTGAATCCAAAATCGGATTTTTTTTAAATCGTGTCTGTCTGTATCTATGCCGCGCATCACGCTAAAACTACTGAATGAATTGAAATGAAACTGCATGATTTGGTGCAAGGTAGAATATAGACCTTGTAGTATGAACTCAAATCATGCTTTTTATCCCCAAACTCATCCTATATCCTACTTAAAACGCACATAACTTAAAAAAGTTAGAGGTGCGTGCTGGGATTCGAACTAGGCCTTTCGAAAGGGAAGACGAGCTCCTGCCCCATTCATCAGATCTACACGAAATTTTGGGCGAAACAAAACTTGTAGTAGAACCTATTCATCAAAAGAAATATAATTTTAATCGCTTAACATTGAACGGAATTATGGTGTAAAATTGCTAAACACTTTCATCCCCTCTACCAAAGGGACTAAGCTTAGTCCCTTTAATTTCGTGTGTGTAATAGATGACAGGACTAGTATATATAAAGAATATGCACCTGATATGAAGCGGTGATAGCGCATTGGGCAGGAACTCGACTTCCCATTCAAGAGGTCGAGTTCGAATCCCAGAACGCACCTATAACTTTTCAAAGTTATGTGCGTTTTAAGTAATTAAAATATCACTTGCTTCAACCATAATGTTCTCAAAGATGTGTGGAGTGTAAGTATATAATAGCATAAATATATATCATATATATCTATTATAGTATATACAAATTTATATCGGTCTTTGTGTAGTTAATATGTAAATGTAGTATGTATGATCATGTAAGTTTTTTTTTTGGTAACATACTTTATGCACCATCCACTTTCCACTTTTTTATCGGCTTCGTACGCTCAGGTTGCCTTTAAAAGATCACTTTTAGTGATAAGGCCACCTTTGCACCCTAGCACTAAGTACTATTACTGTTTTCCTTGTATTTTTCCTATTGTGTTGTGTTGCAATAAAGTTTTTCTATCCTATTCTATTCTGTTCTCCCTCGTGAGATTAAGAATGACTATGCAATAATCCCCCCACCTTGTTACCATTATCGTAAGCGCGGGCGTCTTTTCGACCCCGGTCTTTTCATTCAAGTAAACTGACCTTTGCAAGTCAAACAACCCTACACCTGCTAACAAGCACCCATATTTTAGAGAAACCTGTGCGGTCTAAAATGCCAATAACCTGCAAGGGTGACGAACCACTCGATCTTTATATTTAATCGTCCCGACACGGTAATTTTTATGCACCCTCCTAGTTTTTATATATATATATTACTCGGAAGTTGTGGGTTCATAAAAATCCATGATGCGTATTTTTTTTTTATAATAGAATAGAAAAGAATAGAATAGAATAGAAAATATTTATTAGAAAAACTCAGTACAATAGTCTTTGGAATCCTGACCCTAAACTAGGAAATCCCGTATCTTAGGGCACAGTGCCTTCCCAAACATTGATTCAATCATTGAGATAATATATAGTGCACTTTAACAACGGAAACTTTCAAAGGTGTGTTGAGTTCTCTTAATTTGTGGTTTTATAGTCTTCGCCCGAATTCCTATAAACCGACATCTAAAAGGAAGCGGAAGGTACGTAGATATACAACGTGTAAATGAAAACTGATATAATACTTTAGAGGCTTTAGGGGTATATTATTTACTGTCCCTGAAACCTATCTTAGTTTTTGAATAAACCATTACCATAGTTTTTACTGAAAGAAATCAGATACAGCCCTAACGCCACATGCAAAAGTGAAAACAAGTGACTCCTGTCATTCTATTAGGTAAGTACGCGACGCGTAGCGTAGGTACGAGTAGGATGCACGTGTTGGTATTTTATCTTCAATAGGGTTGTCAAACATTGCAATTTTTTAAATAATTGTATGGAAAAATAAATATGCTTCTTTTCATTTAATATTTTGCAGGGTGATTCCTTTTGAAATATACTTATGCACCCTTCAACAGTATCTCGTAATTCCGTTACACGTTGTATGTAAGATATATTACTCTGTCCATTGTACTCCTATTGCCGGCTTAAGTAATTATTAGTATAGTTTAGTTTGACTCCATTAGCATTCCGCACCAACAATTCCATTTCAAAAGAACTGAATATCAAAGAACGACTTTTGTCTACGGTGCAGTTACGAATATTCAAGTTTTTTGGCCACATCTCAAGGAATGAGGGGTCAATTGAATTGGTGCAAGGACAGGTTGAAGGAAAAAGAACAAGAGGGCGGTCACCTACTCGTTGGACAGATACGGGGATATCGCTGACCCGGACAACTGTGGTGAAATGCTTTCGACACGCCACCGACCGCCATAAGTGGAGAAGACGCGCGGGAAGCTGTGCAATCCAATGATGCCTAGCGCCATTAAATTCATTTCAGCAGCCACGACCACTCTGCCAAGAGTGCACGACTAAGAAGAAGAAGAGTTTGACCACTCAGTTTGACCAACCGGAGTTACCGGTATGATTTAAGTGCTAGATGTTAAAGAACTCGCAAAACTCGTTACCGGCTGGTAGACTAATGGCAGTTATATAATTACTCCCACGTTGTTACCGTTAGCGCCGGCGCGGGGGACCTTTCAACCTATTCATTGTTCTTAGTTTCAACCCCATTGAATTAAATTTCAAGTCAAGCGACCTTTGCAAGGCAAACGACCCTGCGTCTGCTAACAAGCCTGCAAAAACCTGTGCGGTCTAAAATGCCAACAACCTGTAGGGGTTACAAACCACTCGTTTTATAATTGTCACATTTAATCGTCCTAACTAATGCATCGGTTAGTTAGTTATGAACCCACCTAGCTTTAATTAGCCATAACCTTAGGGCTTGTGCACACCTCAGCTTGGCAGCCTTCATAGGATGGGTGACCTTTTATTAGACCAGGCTCCGGTTGTTTACTACTACAGCATTTAGTGTAAGTATTAAGAATTCAGGCAGCAGTGATATCCCAGTGCGTATTAGGAAATTGGAATATCACTTGCTTCAACGGTGAAGGAAAAAATCGTGAGGAAACCTGCATGCCTGAGAGTTCTCCATAATGTTCTCAAAGGTGTGTGGAGTCCATCAATCTGCACTGGGCCAGCGTGATAGACTACGGCCTTAACCCCTTCTTATGGGAGGGGGTTGATATGATGATGATGGTTAAAAATTCCCACGACTATCTATTTTGTTTTGTTTTATATTGGCTGTATTTTGTGGAAAATGAGTGAAGAGTGGCTTGCCAGTGTTATAAGCCATTCGCCCGCTATTGCCTTTGTTCTTTTTAAATTGGCCCACGGAATCACTATTGAAAAAAATTTGCCAACTTCTGGCACAAATCTAGTTTTTGGAATTCTATGTGAAATAATTACCAACCCAAAATGTATCAAACGTTTTAAGTTTCTATACGTAGGTATATAAAATGGAATTAAATAACGAATATTCGTTCAATTACTAAGGAAGCGAGATATAAACTAAATCTCTTAAATAGTAACAAAATAAAATAAAATAAAAATCGCTCCAGTACTTTCGAAGCCTATTAGTACAAATAAACTAAAAACTTATATCTTATATTATATCTTGTTTATTTTAATTTGTTTTAGTTTATTTAATTATATTTAGTTACCTAGTTTTAAGATCTTTTCTTTTTTTATTGTTTATGTTCTCATTAATATGTTTTTGTGTAGCATGTACTCTAAGTATATGTTGATTCCTATGTGTTGTTTTTTTCTTAAATAAAAGAATTATCATGTTTATTATTAAAAAATCTTTCCTCTTTTTAATATAAGAAAAGATTGCGACATTTATAAGTGAGAAACTTTCCCTAATTGATTTTGGACTGGTAGGTACATCCATCCTAGTTTATTAAATTATTATAAATAACTATTGTAGACAATTTCAGTTATAATGAAGACTTTAATGGAACTCGATGTGCATCGTTGGATATCGTTAAGTATAAGTGAGGGTACAGTTAAAACAACTCATGCCATAAAACTGATATGGCATTAGGTATATCCGATTACGAACTTTTTACGGCGATTGAGACTAACTTATCAAAGTTTAATAACCCAACATATTATATTTTTATATATCATAGGTAGGTACATGTACATGTACAAGTAAAGTAAAGTAAATATAATTATTATACAGACAAATGCGTACTTCACATCTTATATTGGTGAGTATACATACTCAGCAATATAAGATAAATAAATGTACTTATTTAATGGTGCAATTTAAAATCTACTGTCCCTGATTTAGGTCAAAACCTGTATTCAAGGCGACAGTGCTCTCCTTAAATTGTTGACTAGAGTCATATGTGTCAGACATGATTGAGTGTATTGTGCTTGTGTGATATAGATCACATCATCATTTACATCGTTCTCAGCCAATCAAATTCAAATTCAAAAATTCTTAATTCACAGGCACTTATGAAGCGTTCATACATATATGTTTACATTATTTTAAGGGGATGCTGATTACTTCGTTCGTTAAACCTAAAGCTATGAAGGTCTAGGAAGAGCCCCCAATAAACTTAGCCGGGAATTTTTTTGTTATCAACATCTCACAGTAAATTAATATTAAGCTTTGAAGTTAGAGCAATTCACACCCAATCTTTTATATCGTTTAAGTAATCCTTAACATTACAAAAGGATTTTTTTGTAAGCTTACGTTTTATATAAACTTTGAACTTAATTAGAGACATCTCAAAGATTTTATTCGGTAATTTGTTTTAAAATCATTATATTGTACAATGTACATGTGTCTGTATAAAAAGTATAGGCTAACATTTTTAGAGAAATGCAATGTTATGTAAAAAAAACAAAAACCACCGTCTTCTCATGTAGTTTTGGTTATTTTTAGGACAACTGAACAAATTATGAATTTTAAATGAATTCAAAATAGTGATTTTGTGCAACTGTCATATAAAGTATCTACTTCATGTCCGTACTAATATAATAAATGCGATTAATATATTATATGCGTAAGTATGTTTGTTTGTTTGTCTTTCCTTAACGCCCTACCTAAGCTTATAATCAACTTGATATTTGGCATAGAGTTAGTTGAAAAGACAGTGTGTAACATAGGCTACTTTTGATTGCGGGCAACCGCGAGTGAATCTTTTACTCTATTACAAGTTAGCCCTTGACTGCAATCTCATCTGGTGGTAAGTGATGATGCAGTCTAAAATGATAGCAGGCTAACCTGTTAGGGAGTATGGTAGTCATACCCCTAATAGGTTTTTACGCGACATTGCACCGGAACACTAAATCGCTTAGCGGCACGTCTCCGTCGGTAGGGTGGTAACTAGCCACGGCCAAAGCCTCCCACCAGAGATAATTCAGAAATTATAAATTCCCGAATTGTCCCTGCTGGGAATTGAACCTCCTACTTAAATTCACAGCGAACCAAACTCTAAAAATCCATTGACTTATTTCATTAGATGTAAAACCTCCAATAAAACCTATTTAACGATGACGATAAAATAATACTAGGTCGTCTGTCTGTCGACGTTACATTGTCCCAACTTGACGGTAACTGTTACCTATTATGTGCACTCGTAATTTAACAAGGCATAGACAGTAATTATTTAAGCCAGAGGCTTCCAGAAATAATGTTTGATATCATAAGTTCATGAGTAATGGTCGTAAAGTGGATCTTTTTATACTGTGACCATTTCGGTGCGATTTATGAGACAGTCTTAATACTTTTTCCTAACTTTTAAGACACGTTCCATTACTGGGGGCTTGCTCCCATCGCTTGATAGTCATCATCATCATATCAACCCATTACCGGCCCACTACAGAGCACGGGTCTTCTCTTACAGTGAGAAGGGGTTAAGGTCTTAGTCCACCAAGCTGGCCCCGTGTGGATTGGTGGAGTCCACACACCTTTGAGAACATGGTGGAGTCTCAGGCATGCAGGTTTCCTAACGATATTTTCCTTCATCTTTGAAGCAACTGATATTTCAATTGCGTAAATTACTTAGAAAAGTTAGAGGGCTGGGATTCGAACTCGGCCTCACGAAAGTGATGTTGAAGTCCACCCCACTGGGCTATCACAGCTTCCCTACCCACTGGCCCATATATATATATATATGGCCGCTTCCTACAATAATATAATATAAATATCATATTATATGTAATAGTGATCCCCCTGGTCTTTTATCTTCAAGGAATGTAAAATTAATTACTAATATATATTTCTGGCTGGACGCAGAAATTTTAATTTGTAACTTTTTTTATATTGCATATTAATATTTAATGTAAGTTTTTTTTTATTAGATTAGTTTTTAATTATTCTATTTATGTTATAGTGTAGTGCGTATTGGTGGGTCATAGATACCAAATAAATAAATAAATAAATAAAACTGCGTCTGATATCCTGTGAATTTTTTATATGCCCATCTCCAGAAAGCAACGTATATATTTTGAAAATCAACGACTTCCATACAAACTTACTTTTTCCCCATTTCACCCATTCGGATTTAGTTTTTTGGAAACTGTAAAACACGAGCTTCTTATTTTTAACCGAAAGCTTAAACCATTTTTCACGGATAAAAATTGAAAAATGAAAGACTTATGTCATCTTATATCATCATACATACTTTCTTCCCCTTTAGAATTAAAAACAACAGTGCTCAAAATTCTCTAAAAATGTCAAAATTCTGCATTTAGGCATTTGGTGCTGCTACTGAAGGCAGTCTATCTGTCAGTCTGGACTAAGCCAAGAATGTAGATTCTTATCAGCTACCTTTGCTAGGCTCAGTACTTCGTATCGATGCTTCCGAGATTTATTTGTGTTAAGAAGAATAAATGGTGACCCTATGTTTTAGGAAACGGCGCGTGAAGAAGCCGACGACCTGACACGCGCTGGCGCGCGCGCATCCGTCGTGGAAAATGTAAGGTGCATTGCCGTAGCGGTGGGGGGAGGGTAACGCGAAGCTTTGAGCTGACCCGCCCCTATACTGTTTTGATTTTTGGATTTTACAATATAGCTTACTTACTCAGGTGCTAGTACTGCTTAAGTAAGTATTTTTTAATACGTAAATCAAAATTATCTATATACAATGTGTAACGGAATTACGAAATACTCTTTAAGTCTGCATAAGTATTTTGATAAGGAAACCCAGTAAAAATATGAAATCAAAAGAAGCATATGTCTTTACTTTTGACAACCCTATTGAAGATAAAAGGCCGCCAAGTGCATAGTACACTACGCGACGCGTACCTATTAATTTGAAAGGAGTCACATGATTTTACTTTTGCGTGTGATGTTATGGCTGTATCTGTTTTCTTTCAGTAAAACTATGGCAATAGTTTACTCAAAAAAAATTAGTTATACGTTTCGGTTTCACAGATAAGTCTCAGAGACAGTACATAAAGCCTGTGAAGTATTATTTCGGTTTTCATTTACACGTTGTATATAAAACTGAATCTCTATTCGTTAGTCTCACTAAACTTTTAAGATTTGGCTAATTTAGGTCTTAAAATATATCTTTAGGATATGTGGCGTAGTTAGATTAGTATCTCTAACTCGCAACCTGGAGACAGGCAGAATTTCCAGACAGAGTTAATAATCTTTAAAAAAAAAAGCCAAACAAACTTGTGGCAATAAACTTGTGTGTGAATTATTAACCTTATTATCAGGATAAACGACTTATCAAATTAACTGTCTCTTCAAAGTAATACTTCTATAACTGTTGGTAGCAAGGCCGTTGGTATGCATTGTGTTAGAGCCAATATATAATAATCCCTCCTCAACGATATTGCTGCCTCCACGTTTGGTAAGGTGCATGGCATCCAGGTCCGAGCAGGTGAAACATCGCGCGCATGCCACCACCTGTCTTAGTGCCCGATCTACACTACCAAGAGCCGAGACGAGGCAACACGAGTGCGACAGTGCGGTTAGCGTCCTCGCCTCCTCTATTTAAGGCTTGACTTTGGCCTTAGCCAGCAGCCTCCCACCTGTGTCCTTACTGTTCAAGATTACGTTCAGCGTGCGACCAATGACATTAAACGTATTTTTTTTTGATAGTTATAAATGGCGGTTCAAGCAGATGGCCCACCGCCTATCAGACCAACACTTCGCAGAGCATGCAAGGAACACGTCCTGGAGAATGCTGCTCTTTGCCCATCAACCTGAAGTGTTAGGGTTAAGCCTACACCGGCAACCAACGGCCTACCGGCCCTTCAGACCGGAACACAACATGGCATCAATGCTGCTTTCCGACAGAAATAAGCATGGCGGTAGCACAGTAGTAGTAAGCTTGGCAGATTTTGACGACCTCCCTAGAAGAACGGTGAGCGCTGTGAAATTAAGTATTCAGTTAGTAGTAGGTCTGGTGAGAGGCTTGGGCCGTGGCTAGTACAACCCTACAGAAAAAGACGTGCCGCTAAGCGATTCAGTGTTCCAGTGCGATGTCGCGTAGAAACCGATTATATGACTACCGTACTCCCTTACAGGTTAGCCCGCTTCCATCTTAGACTGCATCATCACTTACCACCTTATGGGATTGCAGTCAAGGGCTAACTTGTAGAGCAGTCGCATTAAGTTGTAACGCAGGAAGAAGACCAAACGCTGCTAAGGAGGCGGTGTGGTCCACGCTTTACCTTACCTTGCCTCCGTAACGACACTCCGCGCGATGTCGGTTTTATCGCCGAAGTCAAAAGAACGTGTGTCGGGCAGAAGCGAAGCGAGTAAAATTTAAGAGTGTGTTGAGCGGACGAAATGTGTAGGATGGATAGCACTCTTGCCACTAATCGTGCAAGAACAAGCTGCACTCGCGAGAGTGTTGTTCCGCATAGTGTACTCGTATCTGTACACTCTAAACAGTTTTAGTTTTTAGTCTTATGAAGTAAACCAAACTTTACTTAAATATATTTTTTATTTCACGCTTCTTTGTACATGAGAGTAGCTATATTATTTACTCAACTAATTCGTTTGTGTAGTGGTTAATTTGCTTAACTGAATCACGAGGTCTTGGTTTCGATTTCTGATTCGGGCTATCAATTGTATGGTATTTAATTTTTCTGTTTAATCTCTCAGTACCAGCCCGGAGTTAGGAAATTGAGTCTCCAGCCTCGTGCCTCGGAGAGAAAAAGGTTCTCACACGGACGAGCTCTGACAAAAAGCTTTCATACTACTAATACCTATCATTTTTTTTTAACGGGCGGTTGCCATCTACGTCCAAAGAGGTCGATTCGCAATTATTAGAACGTATCAACATAAACAGATGTAACAACTAAAATAGGTACAATGTTCGTAATTAGCTAGTTAAATGTAATTAAAATTGATAGTCGTATCTTCCATTAGAGGCTTGCGCTGGCGCAGGCAGCGGACCGATTAGCCTTGTCTTGCTTTCTTGCTCCGATCGCTATCATTTCTGCCACCATACTGTTTAGCGATTATCTGTGGCGAAGAGAGTTCTTCTTTATACCGATAAGATGTGTCTATTGAACATTATTTAGGCCGGTTACTAATTACTATTTACTTAACAAGGCTTCTTCTTTTGCTTTTTGTTTTTTGAGTGTGCCAAATCAGCACTTTGCACTGCATCGAAGACACCTATACCTATTGGAAGAGCTGCTGCAAAGGGTTTTGTTAAAAAATACAGCTTTTTAATCATCATCACCACCATCACATCAACTCTTTAGTGACTCACTACAGAGCACTGGTCTCCCTCCCACAATTAGAAAGGGGGTTTGTCTTCGACAAAATGTCGAAATCTCAGGCGTAAAGGTTTCCTCACGATGTTTTCCTTCACCGTTGAAGCAAATGATATTTGAATTACGTAACCCCTTTGCCATCATATCACCCATTCCCTTTGCTATATCATGTTACGTATAGGTTAAAACGCACATAACTTAGAAAAGTTAGAGGTGAGTGCTCGGATTCGGACTCGGCCCGGGGGAAAGAGAGGTCGTGCCCAATGCGCTATCACCGCTATCACGGCTCTTTAATATTATCTTAGAATATCGATTGTAGATGTATGTAGACTGTTATTTAGCTAAGCTTACACATATTCTCTCTCATAAGGCAAAGAGGATACGAACTCTTAAACATACCTACAACATATTTTTGGACACTATTCAGGTTGATACATTGATGTTTATGTTTAGTGACTTCGGCTCTACGTCTAGCTACGTCTAGTGTAAGTTTTTTCCTTATTTATTTTGATGGTGTAGCGCAAACGAAAATAAATAAATATTTTAATAACTTTTCATAAAAAGGCGGGCTTTTGCTTAACGTACCAAACCACAATGGCATCATTTTTGGCATGATGGCGGTGAGATACGAAAACATGGCGCCTTGGTCTTGAAACATTGTGTATACACAATACAATCTGTGGTCGGTTTTGAAGCACTGGCAAGCGTTTCATCCGTTACATTAGTTAGGTATTTAATTATCTGGTCATACCTATTGAACTATTATCCAGGTGTACCTTTTTAGGAACTCAACATAACTTTTTTCTAGGAAAAGAGCAAAGCGGTTTTGAATTAACAAAATCACGATTTATTTACTAATGGGTTCTTAATGCTAATAATATTAGTTAGGTGACTATGTTACCTCAGTATTCTTTATCAAGTAGCAATTATAACCTCCTTTAAGAAATCGGTTGAAAATAGAGCATCGTGAGCAACGATTTGGTCTAAGATTTCACGGAAGTGTTGATGGCCTCTATTGTGGCGAAACGGAAAATGGCGTTCATCGACCCCACGCCGCATGATTTGTGGATAAGGGTCATCGCAAATTCCCCTTGAAGGACTTTGTATTCGGCTGCACCTCCTCAAGCGAGAGTATCAGCTTTTCCGGCCAAAGAAACGAGGAAATGTTATCGCCGCACCGGAGATTGCCTCTATTGGGTAGATAATCTTTTAATAGCCCCGGGGAGACGAATTGGGCAACTGTAATGTCTTCACGGGGAGCGTTGCTAAATAAATAAATAAATATTGAATTGAAAAACAAATTTGGCGATAAATAAAGATACTTTAAAGTATAAAAAATGTTTTTATTAACTTTCTCAACAATAATCTATTTACAGTTTCATTTTTACAATAAACATATACAATTTACTATATTTACAGATTGTCTCTAGCAAGCCTATCTTGGACCCACTAAGTGCTTCGATGTGCTTAAATATACAATTTTAAATATACAGTACATACTAAAAATCCTGCTAGAACCCCATTTTTTACTTTTACTTTATTTATTATATCCCTCGTCACTGTGGGAGGAAACCCGTGACCTGTAGTGGGCCGGTAATGTGTTGATTGTTGATGGGTATACCATATCTTTTATAGCATTAAAAATATATGGTATACCCATGGTATGCCAAATTTATTTAATTTTAATGATTCATATTGGTACTTTAAAAAATTAGAATAATCCATCAGCAACCTTGCAAAATCACACAACATATTTTCAAGCATACAGAATATTGTAATTATACACTGACTTTTTTGACCACAGTGATCCAATTAATCATCCCAATATCTACGTTTATTTACGTAAAATATAATAAACAAAAAAAATATATTAAAAAAAAAATATTGGTTTGACCCAGGACCGTAGTGATTCTTATTTGAATATTGTAAACACTAGGTATAACTTTATAACTATATACACATAGGATAACTATATATATACTTTAAATGAACGCGACACTATATTTTACATTTAACCTTAGTTACTCGTATATAAACACTTAACGTAAAGGCGGTTTCGAATAAACATAATTATGATAGATATTACTATTAATAATTAGTAGGCCTATATAAATGTGATAAAACACAAAGGGTCATACATATAAAAGTGGTATAAGGTCGTTATAGTTATGCAGTATTTTGTTACGTTTAAAGTGAGAGCACCTTTCGCATTTCAGAGCGATGAATGAATAAATGAATAAATAACTGAATATACTACGACAATACACACATAGCTATCTAGCCCCAAAGTAAGCGTAGCTTGTGTTATGTACTAAGATGACTGGTGAATATTTTAATTAATAATATACATAAGTTCTTATAATATACAGATAAGCACCCAGACACTGAAAACATTCATGTTCCTAAGGTTGCCTGGAAGAGATAGCTACAAAGCGATAAGGTAGGCTGTGCATATACACAACGTGTAAATGAAAACCGAAATAATACTTCACAGGTTTTTAGGTACATTATGTACTGTCTCTGAGACTTATCTGACATACTTTTTATTGAAAGGAATCAGATACAGTCCCTTACATCACATGCAAAATTAAAATAAATTGATTACTACCACTTTATTAGGTACTATGCGCGTGTCGGTCTTTCATTTTCAATAGGGCTGTCATACGTGAACACTTAGAATATTTTGAACTCATTTGTATCGAAGTATAAATATGCTTCTTTTGATTTAATATTTTTACAGGGTGATTCCTTATGAACCCTTAAACAGTGTTTGATGTTTCGTAATTTGGTTACACGCTGTATACACATTAAAACACAAATATATTAATAAATTAATAAATAAATAATGTATGAGGACACAAAATACATACTCATAAATATAAGTATTTTATAATACCAATAGACACTATTACATACAAATGATAATAAGTCAGAGACAATAAACTGAATAACTATTCCATCGTTATTCCACGTTTATTTGAAAAGCCCTTACTGTAATTAAGTATCATATATTAATAATTAGTAGTGCGTTAAAATTTATCGATCTTGTACTCAATTTTAATACATTGCAGTGTTTATTTTCTGACGTGCAATAAGAATTTAGAACGATATGTCATCGATCAACTAATACTCGTACTACATTTTTTTCTAAACTGTCTCATTCCTATTAATTGTTTAAACTAACTTTTTACTTTGCGTCATTCTTTTATACTAATAGTAAGCTTTATTTGCTATAATCATTAAAAATCAGGTAAATCTACACGTTGAAATTTAATCTTCAATCTGTATATTCCACACAAAACCGATCGTCCCATATGCACTCCCTACGCACGTTTCTCTACAACACCGGAGCATGTTCACGAGACTCTGTAATGCATAATTGCTAAGTGAAAAATTCGCAAAGTTAGTCGCCTTTTACTTTATACAATTTTAAAATTAAAAAAGTATGTCAAAAAACATACAATGTTATTTTGTTCAAATACCATAAAGAAAAAATGGACTACAGATACAACGTTGACTATAGACACAATGTAGTGATATTTAACGGTTGAAGTAAACATCTGCGGATGTTCCGGTGTCTGTGCGAAACGTGCATAGAGAGTGCATTGCCGAAGATATGTATTGTGTTGAGTGTAAAGATTGAAGAAATAATAAATGACACCGTTAATACGTCGTAAGTTTAGAACTTGAATCGGAAAATGAAACTTAACACTTAAACAATATGGTTGATTTTTATGAAATTGTTTTAGTGATAATCTTAATTGGACCTAGTTAAACGAAAGGGTGCCGTGTGTGATGGCAGATCAGAATACAGTTGATATGATGTTTATGATAGGCCTCTAACAATAGGCGGGTTTGCACATTATCATCACGCTGGGTACACTGGTTGGTGATCGCAGTAGATGGCAGTAGTAGTAAAGAGGATAACTAGTCCTTAGTCGCCTCGTACCACACCTGCGTTAAGAGATGTGGTGACACCACACAACACTTGCGTTAAGAGGAGATGTGGTGACACCACACCACACCTGCGTTAAGAGGAGATATGGTGACACCAGACCACACCTGCGTTAAGAGGAGATGTGGTGACACCACACCTGCGTTAAGAGGAGTTGTGGTGACACCACACCTGAGTTAAGAGAAGATGTGGTGACACCACGCCACACCTGCGTTAAGAGGAGATGGGAGACACCACACCACACCTGCGTTAAGAGATGTGGTGACACGCTGCTAGTATAAGCGCATTTTGCGTTTGTTGGAAGTGATGTAGTATTTTGTATTAGTTGACAGATGCGATAAGTACTTTAGCTTAGCTTAGCTTAGATTTAATCATCCGAGCGATGAACGTCAATCGCTTAGTTAGATTTTTGCGTTAAGTTTAAATGAAAATGACAAAAATTTGATGTAACTAACCCTCTAAAATTGCACCACTAAAATTATTCACTGCAATCGTCTCACTCTTCGAATTGTCCCGCATATACTTAACTCCAACATTGGATTCTGTTTTACACCTATCTCTAAACTAAACGAAATTGACAAGTCTTCTTCAATCTTCACAAAAAAGACAGGATGTTATAAGTGTGTGTCTGTCTTTGGCATCGTATTTCCCGAACGGATGAACCGATTTTAATTTTGGGTATTTTGTTTGAAAGGAGAATTAGGCTCTTAGCTATGTTTAATTAAAATCGGTCCAAGATGGCCGACGCAACAAAATGGCGTATTTATCCACAACTCCTTCAATATGGGTATCAAATGAAAGGGCTTGACTAATAGAACACTATAAACTGTAACAAATAACAAATCCAAGATGGCCGCCACCACAAAATTGCGAATTTCATGCTATTTTCACAACTCCCTCAATATGGGTATCAAATGGAAAGGCTTGACTACTAGAATAATGTACACTAGGTATATTGAGAGTGGAGAATTTATCTGGACACTAGTCAATTTAGTTTAGTGTAGAGATTGGAGTGTAACAGAATTGGCACCATTATCATGACCAGTTTCTTTTCACTATTAAGTCCCTGTTTAGGCCGTATCAATGTTTCTAGACCACTCTTCAATTGCAACACCTCACTTATCACTTTATCACTTCCAATGTACATTATGTACTCATATCGATATAATCGAGCTCTATCTTTACACTAGTACCCTTGGTACGAGATTAGTACGTTGATTAGTACTGGCAACCGCAGTCCATTTCCGGTATCGAAATCGAAATGTCAGAGTAAAATAGAACTTAGCAACATTGCATTAAAGCTCAATTCTACAGCTGGTGCTTTTGGCAGAACATGTGCGAATCAAAAATCTTTATTACAGAAATTAGGACTCTAAGCAGAGTAGCCTTAAGTCCGTTTTGCAATGGCGCTATAATGTTCCGATACGCGAGTCAACGTTTGCGAGCCCGATTTTATTTCTTAGCTCGGTCCTTGCGTATTTTACATAATTCTGATTCGGGTCGAACCTGGTTTCTAGAACTATGTAAGATAGCACTTTAAAGTGTCCCGCATAATAATCGCACACCATTTTAGTTTAGTAGTTCCTTTTCATCATCGCATCCTTTCACATTGCAATTGGGCTGTTACGTGGCTAGAACGAACCTCCAGTAGCCTCTTAAACTACACCACAAATCTTAACACTCTTCGAAGAGCCCCTCGTATTCGTAACTGTCGATATGATCGGGTTTCTAAATCATTATAATAACGATCCTTCTTGTCAGTACCCTGCTTGGTCTCCACAAATCTGATAGGGCTCCAACTTGGCTTGTCTGGGTTTCTAGAACTGTCTAAAACTGCACCACCAAGCTTATCACTTTATGACCTTGAATTTTTCCTCGTAACCGTTGCCATCGATACAAACGAGCTGGAAATTATCTTCCGTCGTTATTATGACGAGAATATCTTCAATGTCCGAACCCTGAATGGTTTCTATCATTTCATTGTAGTTGGGCTCTTAACTCGGCTTGTCGAACTTTCTAGAACTGTCTAAAATTGCACCAGCAAGCTTATAAGTTTTCGAAGAGTACCTCGTATTCCTAGCTATCAATATGATCTGGTTCTAGTTTAAGTCCCGGCCTTATCATGACGAGCTTTTCCTCGGTTTCTGGGTTTTGCATGGTTTCTATGGTGAGCATCATCTTCTCATCGCAACTGTCGTCGCCTGAGTCGGAATACATTGACTGCGTTGATGTTGCCACTTCCTAATAATACAAAGAAATAATCAGTAAAAATGTAATTTTTTAACACCAAGATCTCCGTTTTGAAATAGTGCTTACAGTCGACGATTAAGATCTAAGAGTTTTTTTAATAATTCGTGCTAAATGCGTGCTTAGAGCAGGTTTTAAAATAAAAAAAATAAAAAAAATTACGAAAATATACACATCGTCATCTAGCCCCAAAGTAATCATAGCTTGTTGAATGCAGTGGCGTTCCTAGGGTCTTGAATTTAAGCAAGCCCAGTTACCTAAAGAGCTAATTTGACTCGACATGACCTTTAAATGTTACCATTCGTGTTGTGGTAAATGACAAAGAATATCATCCAATCTTTGAAAACACAACGATTAAGGTCACCACGCGCATTAAATTAATTATGATTAGTAATTTCAATTAAGAAGTTTATATACGCTGTTTGCCAAAATTAAAAAAAAGCAAAACAAACAAAAGAGAGAGCTGTTTTTTTTTTTACATTTTAAATAGTTTACCTTTTGTTAGCCAATTAATATTTGAACACACCTAAGTTCACCAGAAAAACAATTTGCACACAATTCGAACTCATACTTAACAAAATTTACTATAATTTAAAAAAAAAGAAACCAGTGAAACAATAATAAACTCTTAATATTTAAACTATAACTATACCCCTAATCGGTATCTACGCGACATCGTCCCGGAACTCTTAACTGCTCAGATAGACTGGTAGTGGAATTTAAAGAAATACTTTATTTAGCAGCATTATTATAAGAACTCACCGTGATCCGGTTCTTGGTGTGTATCCGGACGTGCTTGGCCAGGTGGTCAGAGCGCATGAACCGCTTACTGCATTCGGGGCACTCGAACCTCTTCTCCCCCGTGTGCGTCCGTCGGTGTCGCTGTAACTCATCAGACCGCGTAAACCTGACAACAAAATTTATGAATTTTGACTATTGCTGGTTTGGAAACAGTGAAATGAAATTAATAGTTGAATAAATGAATGAATGAATGAATGAATGAATGAATGAATGAATGAATGAATGAATGAATGAATGAATGAATACACTTTTATTGTACACCACAGAGAAAATTTACAGAGATACAAATACAACAGCACAATAAGGTAGAACGTACAATTTGGCGGCCTTATCGCTAAATAGCGATCTCTTCCAGGCAACCAAAGGCATACAAGAAAATGTTATAAGAAATAAGTAGGTGGTACAACAAACAAAATTAAATATAAGAATTTAAAACTAAATTAACATAAAAAAAACATAAAACATAGTATATACTAAACATAACATATTAAAGAAAATTAATAGTTTGTTTTATAAGAAGCATCCTAAATCGAGTATTAGGAAAATTAAGCTTAATTTGCTATATTACGCGAAATGCAGGAGAATCTGTGTGGTGTAATTTATAATTTCTACAATCTTTATACTCCACACCAAACAGATCTTAACAGTCTTTACGCACGTTTCGCTCGGACATCGGAGCATCATAAATAATTGTTTAGACTCAAAACATCTTTTAGCGCGGTACGCATATTTTTTGATGATATAAAATCTCTGGACTCGCGACAACGTTCCTGACGCAGGTATTTGAATAATTGAATAGAGAATTTGATATTAGAACAACGAGATATAAAAGTACAATTGATGCGGTATTCACTAGATATTAAAATAACTTCGAATCAAAATTGTTTATTACCTTTTTAACTACCATGAACCTATAGCTTCTATTTTAGATTGCAATAATTTTAATGATATGAAAATCAAGTTCAATGTTTAATATCTATGTTATTCCGCAAATATATATAATATTTTTCATAAAAGTAACGCCAGCTTCTATCCAATCATCATCATCACCATTACCCACTATAGGGCACGGGTCTCCTCCCACAATAAGAAGGTGATAAGGCCACCAGTGGCGTGCATAGCCCTTGGACCCAGGGTATGCACAAGGTGTTCAGCACAAACATAAAGTAAAATTTAGATTTTAGATAGGTATGTCGGTTTATAATCAAATTAATTTACGAAAGTTATATCTTTGATTGATTTAATACTATCGTGTATCTACTGCTCATTGAATAAAAGTACATACCCTGATTTACGTCACAAAATTATGACACACCATTCGGCAGCATTTTCTAAGCACACTGATGATAATGTTTTTTTCCAACATTTTTTTTGGGATATTTGTAACATTGGTACACACCTTCCTTTGCGAATGATTTCTAATTTTACGATATAAGGATAGAAATTAAAGTTTTCTCTAAGTACTTTTTCCAGGCACACTGAACCCAAACAAAGGCCGCACGAATATGCTTTCATTATAAAATGAATGAATAAACTATAAATTAACCTTAACACATTAAACTATCACTACTCAAACTTTTATAAGTTACTGAATTTATGCACTTGAACCGTTTATTTATCACCAACGCCATAGAGCATTGTTCGAAGGTAAACAATAATGGCGATTGAATATGCCAATGAAAATATTGCAATCGAAATTAGTCAAAATATGTTTTTAATTTTTTTGTAAGTATAGATTAGAACGCTATTTTACTTTGATATGTAAACAATAAATAAAAACAATATTTATTGTTAAATTTCTCACTTTCCAGTGATTCCTGAAAAACGTAAACAATTCATTCGTCATAATTAAAATTAAAAAAATTAAAAATTCATTTATTTATGATCAGATTACATTGGATCAATAACAATAGAGACGATGGCGACAGGAAAAGTTTAAAACTGCGTTCCAGCCGCCGCGCCCACCTCCGAAACTAAAGCTATTATTATATTATGTTCTAAACCAAGTTGTTGTATAAATAAAGTATACAGTTAGTTCAGCATGCAAGAAACATAATAATTGTTGTGTGTATGTGTGCATGTGTGTGCGTGTGCATGTGTATATGTGTGTGTGAGTGTGTATGCTTGTTTTGAGTTGGAGTGATAATGCGAGCGTGTGCATGTGTATAAGGCGAAAGAGTATGAAAATAAACATTATTTAACTACTAATAGCAGTTTTTCAGTCTCTTCGTAAGAGAGTGACTGAAGCCATTTGGAACATTTTTCTTTACAAATGTGAGTTGTGAGGGGAAGTATGTTTAATAATTTGTTAACTCTGTTGTACAGTAGACAACTTAAGAAAGGATAATGCCGTTTGGAAATTGCAGTACGAACAGACTTATATGTAGCCGCCAAATCCGTTCTTCGTTTTGTTTTAATAATTGGATCGTAGGGAACTTCGGGGTGTTTTCGTAAAATGGTACATAAAATAAACAGTTGTCGCACTGTCAGGACCTTAGTGTTTGCATAGAGCTCACAAGTTGGAAAAAGGATGGGTTTATTACACATGACTTTTAAAACTAATCTTTGAGCCCTTTCAAGTCTCAACATTGAAGTTGTCCCGGAGCCGCCCCAACAGGTTATGCAGTAGGATAAAATTGACTGAGCTAGGGAGAAGTAAACAATTTTTAAGGAACTCATGTCAAGCACATTTCTCAAGCGCTTGAAAACAAAAATGAGTTTTCTCAGTCGAGATACTAAAGAATCGATCTGGTGGTACCATGTCATGGAACCATCCATAATCACACCGAGATACTTTGTGCTTAGTGAACGCTCTAGTAGTGGACAGTTACAGACACTATCAAGACTGGGACAATGGTGAGCTCGAATATTAAAAGATGAAGGTGCTTGTGAGGTTGAGGAAGAAGCAAAGGTAATGAATTTTGTTTTGGAAATGTTGAGAGTAAGCAAATTTAGTTTCAACCAATTCAAGACTGATTTCATGCAAGATTCCGAAAATTTGTGGGTTTCTTCCCAGGTTTTTCCATATACAAGGAGTACTGTATCATCCGCGTATGTGATAATCTTACAGTTGGGGAGAGGTAGGCAACACAACTCATTTATATATATGAGAAACAATGTAGGGCCAAGGACACTTCCCTGTGGAACGCCGTAGTCAATTGAGGACTCGTTGCTAAGGAAATTACCTATCTTGACGTATTGGGTACGCCGTGTTAAATAACTCTTAAAAACTTTAAAAGCCAGACCCCTGATACCTATTTTCTCGAGTTTAATAAGCAGCTTTGGGATGGAGACGGTGTCAAAGGCTTTGGAAAGGTCAAGATAAATAGCAACAGATTTTAATTTATTGTCGATATTGTTCAAAATATTTTCAGTGAGTTTCGAAACTGCGTCTTCCGTTGATTTGCCGCTGCGGAAACCAAATTGGTGGTCTGATAATATGCCGTTTCGATTGATGTAACTTAGCAGCCTCTTGTTCAGTATTTTTTCAAATATCTTGGACAGAGATGTTAGTACCGAAATTGGTCTATAGTTTGTGACACTGCCTCTATCTCCGCATTTGTAAATAGGGTGCACAACGCCTTTTTTGAAAGCAGTGGGAAATATTCCTTGAGAAATGCATAAGTTAAAAAGGTATTGTAAAATTGGAATGAGAACATGTGCACCGGCTTTGATAACTGCAGATGGAATACCGTCCCAACCCACTGCGCTTTTGTCTTTGAGACTACGTATTGCATCTACTATTTCATCAAAGTCTACTGGAAGTAATGCCATAGCATTTGAGGAACTATTGTTGGGAGAGTAGGCTGCATTCGTTGGAAGCCCAGGTGGTATAACGATTTTTTCTGCAAGATTTGCCCCTACATTGGAAAAATAGTTGTTAACCATGTCAACAGAATCATTTGGATTACTGCACAAATTTAGCAACTCAGAGGAGGTAAACTCTTTTTGTTTGAGATTAGCAACTTTCTTAATCATGTGCCAAGTTTTTCCAGCATTATTTCTAGCCTTCTGAAATTCATTACGCTCATATTCTTGTTTAACTTTCTTGAGGATGTTATTACAGAAATTACGGTAACGAACAAAAGTAGCTTTAAGAGTTAAATTGTCTTGCTGTTTTTTTGATTTTCTGTATAAGCTGTCTCTATGTCGAATGCATCTCAGTAGGCCGGGGGTAATCCAAGGTTTTATAATTCTTTTTTTACTAGGGATGACCAAAGCATGACTATTGGCCTTTATAGCATCAGAAATTGTATTAATGAGCAAAACAGCTGCTTTGTTAGGGTCAGAATAGTTGAGTATCGGATAAAAATCAGCTTGTTCCAAGTTTGTAACCACGCCTTTGATATCGAGCTTCTGAGTTGTTCGATTTATAGATTGAGCCCTTGTTTTGATATTGCAATAAAAAATTATAGGTGCATGATCAGTAATGAAGGTGTCCAAAACCAGAGTGGTGACAGGATTTGGGGATCTAAACATAATAATGGTCTAGACAATTATTGAGTCTTGTAGGTAGATTGTGTGCAGGTAGCATTCCATTCACAGCAAGCATATTGAGATATTCATCAGTAGAGGTATCACGATTACCAGCTGCAATGTTAATGTTTAGGTCACCAACGAGTATTGCATGCTTATAAGAATTGTAGAGCTTTAACTCTGAGTCAAGGCTAGTAAAAAAAGGTTTAAGGTTTTTATATGATGGGGAGCGGTATATGGCGATTACAGCGATGGAATTAGAGAGTATTATCGAGAGACTGTTTGCATCAATTAAATTCGTGGTTTTGACTTCATGGGTCATATTAGATCGTATATAAACAACGATTCCATCATTTTGGCTATTAAATGATGAAGCATAGGCATTGAAACCATCTAAGGGGGGAATGGACGGTGTCTTACTTAGCCAACATTCAGATAAAACTATTAGGTCTAGGCGGTGATTTATTCTATGTAACAGAACCAGCAAGCTATCGAAGTTGCAATTAATACTGCGTATATTTATGTGCATAACTTTGAAGCATTCGGCTGGATTGGTCACGTGAAGTAAAGTCTCATCAGGGGAACATACCATGGATTTCGATGTTGTTATCAGTTCTATATCCTTTGCTATGTTGAGGATGTCATCCATTATGTAAGTAAAATATTAACACTGGAGAAGTAACAGAAGACTCAGAAATAGGGCTCCGTGGATACTCTAGAAACGGTCTTTTGCTTATTAACATTGTTACTGTAAATAACAAACAAAAATTGAGAGTAGAAGAGGCGAAAAACTTTATGGATGGTTGCTGCATAAATGTCGTGTAAAAGACGAGTAGTGCGTATGAAGTGTATGTGTAAAAAGTGTGTGAAATAACTATGGTAATGAAAAGCACAAAGATACAATAGAAAGCCTTATAAAAGTTAATTATAAAAGAAATATTCTCAAATTCGAAGCCAATGATTCCAAGATGCTGGGTTACTGTTTGAAAGTCTAGTCACTTTTGATTCTTAAGGTCAGATAAGTCGGATTCGCCAGAGATTTGAATAAGCGGACCACCCTCTCTTTTCCGTAAGTAAATCCTGCCGTGCGACACCCAGCAGAACTTGAAATCATTAGTTTTGGCATAATCACGAGCTAAAAAGAACACGCTCTTCATTTTCGTCGTCAAGTTTTCCGAGATGAAAACAGGCTTGGCGGGCCCTTGGATTTTTAGATGTTCAGTCGTTAATTTATTCTGTCCCTTGTTGAACCTGCGGACCGCGCTTATAATCTTTTCTTTCAATATGACGCTTGTTAAATCGACAATTATGGTTTTTCTGTCTAGGGTTTTGGTTTTAATACGGAAAACGTCTTTAATCTCGTGTGGCTGGATATCTAAATTAAGGGCCTTGCCAGTGTTGATTACTGTGTTTAATAGGTTATTTTTCGACTCTGCGCTCTGTGTCGGTATATTTCTTATTTCTAGGCAAGTAGCCCTTGAGGACTTTTCTGTTCTTTCTAGGGCATCCTCCAACATTTTTATATGGTTAAGATCTTCCTTACGGTCCGTTTCCAATTTTTCATACTTGGAAGCAAGCAAGTCGTATTTCTCAGCCAAAAATTCGACCGAAGAGCGAAGATCATCAACTGTGGAACACAATTTTTCGATGGTTTCAGATTGCTTAGCTTGTAATTCCTGAAACATTAGTCTCATCTCCGAAATGAAGTTCTTAACATCGCTATCGGACTCAGAACGTCTCCTTTTCAGATTGCGTATAGTGAATTTTGGTGTACTACAAATAGTTTCATTACTGGTTTGGTCCAAGGCGGTATCAGTAAGATTTTGTTCTAAAGATAAAGAAGAGGCATGATCCTTTTTCGGCTGCGCGCGATTTAGCGGCATCACTGCGCGTGCGCAGCTTCGAGTACCAGGCGTTCAGAAATATATAAGAGTAGAAAGGACAGTTCGTTGATCGGCGCCACGGAGGGGTCAACGTTATTTGGTGACAATCGGCGATTTCATACAGTTTTGCTTTCTGTCCAGTATAAGTTGATCCCGCCTGGTCCCAAGTAAAGTAAAAATGCTCCTTATAATTGGAAGCTTATCGTTATGTACATACGGCTCGAAACTTGGTTCCAGTTAATACAGCAGTATTGTGGGCGACGCCGAAGTAATTCCACTACGCGGCTCTTCAGATTTTATGCTGTCCGATTATTTGGCACAAATTTTTACTACGCAATATAAATTAACAAATTAATTTAAAACATAAAAACAAAGTGAACACGTCTTATTTGCACGGGGATCCGGAAGGAAGGGGATTAATTCAGCGTTTGATTTCATAACTCGTTTTTATAACAAATTAGTCATTTGATAATATTAGTTTCTTAATTTTCTTAAAAGACACTGTAAGGTATTTACACTTGTTAATGATATTTTTATTTCTAAAAAAGAATAATGGCATTATACAACAATAACAAACCAAGCAAATCATGTTATTCATAAAAAAATCAAACACGTAATTGATTACTCCACTTCCGTAAGCAGTGCTTATAGGACACCTACACTTAGAGAATTTATGAATGAAACTGTTCACACAAGACCGATGCTAATCTTGTAAGTACAAGCGCACGATTATAACATTACACGACACACACTACTAACTTACACCCACACATCTAGCAGAACGATTCGTTCTTTAGGCGTGATTATTTTATTTGATATTTCTATGCAACAGTAGATGGCGTCATATGTCGAGTGATTTATAATAATTGATTTACCCTGCAATCGATAACATGAGATTTAAATAATAATATAGGTATTTTTACGTGTTTTAAAAGGTAAATGTTTAGCATTTACGGTTAGAAATTAAAATACGAAGTAGAAGATTTTATTTTGTACGCTATACCTACGCCTCGCGCGCGCTATTTGCGCTGTCGCCTGTCTAGCGACAATTGACCTAGAAGTTTGGCCGCTCATTACTAGATGGCGCTTTCATATATTTTTTACTTAGTGTTTTTTTAATTACAAAACTTTAATGGTCCTATCTGAAGGCTCTTTAAGACCCTGAGGGTAGGGTATGCACTGCTTATTTGCATATATGCAATGCACGCCACTGAAGGCCACCACACCGGCTCAGTGCGGATTGACTTCACACACCTTTGAGAACATTATGGAGAACTCTCAGGTATGCCGGTTTCCTCACGATGTTTTCCTTCACCTGTCCACTGGGCTATCACCGCTTTCTATCCAATATCCTAATTTGATATACAAATTTCAAATATGCGGTATGGCGGCTGTATCAATTCAATAATTTGAGGTCGTTTCATGCAGCAGAAAAAAATATTCGAAGTACAGTCCGATTACTTCACACAGTCCGAACTTTATGTCGTCGAGGAAATCAGACGCTAGTTTGCGCAGCTACTCAACTTTACCGTCCCGTTGATAAGCTGATACTGAATATTAAATTCTGAGCATCGAAATGCACGAAGTTCGACATGTCATAAAGTGTGAATCGGACTGCGCTTAATTTGATCAGTTTAGTTGTTAAGTCTCCTATAATTATGACTTTATTTGTAATAACGTCGGAGTGTTATAAATTTGACGTGTGCGTGTGTGTCTGTCTGTGGCATCGTATTTCCCGCACGGAAGGACCGATTCTGATGTTGTTTTTTTTTTTGTTTGATACGTGAATAAGTCGGGAGTGTTCTTGGCTGTGTTTGATGAAAATCGGTCCAAGATGACCGCCGCCACAAAATGGCTCCCTCCCCTCACAACTCCCTTAATATGGAGATGAAATGAAAGGGCAACGATCGCGACGCCGTATTTATGTAGACAAGTGACAATTAGATTTTTGAAGATATACCTTTTTTTGGCGCGTTAGGGCAAAATGGTTAGAGTAAATTTTTACGATGCGCGCGCTCTCCGTCACAAAAAACCGACACCATGATGTTAGCTATAGTCAACATTTTAGTTTTTCTAAAAAAGGTTTGACAGTTGACTTTCAATAACTCAAACTACCTTTTTCCATTTTTTCTAAAAACGTAGGCGAAAGATAAAATGTTTGATAAGATTTTTATCTTTTTACGCCAAAGAAGTATAACTTCTAACGCGTGTACATAAGTACAAACACTTTTTTTTAAATTCTCTTCTTAAATCTAATTTAAACATTGGGATTCTATGTATATGAGGTGTCGCAGAGCTCCTGCATGAAATTGTTGTATGTGTCCTATGTGTTTGGTATAAGATTACCTTTACATATTGTATTATTTGATTGTAAATGCAACGAATTAAAATTTTGGTCACCTCTTTCCACAGAATAGCCAGTTACAAAGGAAAGGCCGTTCCCCGGAATGCCACCGCAAATGCGCCCGCAAATGCGACGTCTTTCCGTACACTTTGTTGCAGCCGGGGATATGGCACAGGTGCTGTTTCTTGCGGTCTACCAGGCGGCTGGAACAAATATATCATGCCATCACTCTATCTACTTAATAAAGTTCTAACACTAACCCCATTACCGTTTACCAATAAAAGTTATAAGGCAGTTGTATAGTTAAACCCCCTTTTTTCTAACTTGTCTTATAAAGTAAAGAATGTTTTCATTACTTTTTAATGTAAAGTAAGATTTAAAAATATAAAAAAATAAGTGCAATAATCAAATAATGGGAACGAATAAACAAAAAATCTTTACGTAAGTGTGTTTTATTACTAACCTAACAATTTAAAAAAAACTTTACACTAAAAACTTTACATTATAAGAGAATTAACAAAAAAAATACTATTCGCAATGTTTTATCTTCGTCTTTCGAATGTCAAATTACCGAAGACAGAACGAGATAAATCATTGAATAACTAATGGATTATTCCATCCTGTCCCCCTAATGTATTCACTCAGGGGTACAGATAGGAATATAAAGTTCGATCTGTCCCCCTACACCCGCCGAGGGGACCGATCAACGTTTATTAGTAAGGCCGTTACTGACTAACAGACAACAAAAATGAATAGCTTAAACAAGTAAGTTTATAAATATAACAGAAGCCATGGTACCTTGAAAAATAAATGTGACTGTTTGTGAGTTACTTAACCTCAGAACAAACCACAACGTAGCGTCTGACCGTTGTATGCCAAATGGGCCTACCTCGTATATATATTCGTCAGACTATTATCGATTACGCCGCAATACATGTGGATCGGTGACAGCCGATTTTCGCAGTGGGCTACTACCCTGCTTTCTGAGTCCAAGGCCGTGGGTTCGATTCCCACAGCTGGAAAATGTTTGTGTGATGAAAATGAATAGTGTCTGGGTTTTAATTTGTACGAGTATGTTATAAGTATTTGTTTATATTATTCCTAAAAATACTAATCAGTCATCTTAATACCCATAACAATAGTTACGCTTACTTTGGGGCTAGATGGCGATGTGTCTATTGTCGTAGTATATTTATTTGTTTATTTATGTACGAAACTAAACCGTCGCCGTCACGATATAAAATTCCCGGTTAAAGTTGTCGTATCTTTTGTTTCGTATTTATGTATAGTATATATTTAAAGATTGTTATGTAGTGTAAGTATATATAGTTGTTATGTTGTTGTGATGTTATTTTTTATGGGCCTGATAAAAATAAATCAAAAAATATACGACCATCAATCCGTGGAATAATGCAAATTACATTTAAACGTGTTGCTTAGACCAATTCCTATATATTTTATTTTACTAGCTGTTGCCAGCATTCTTCGTTCGCTTTTATTACGGTTTTATACAAATCCCAACCGTTTGTCTGTCTTTTCAACTAACTCTTTAACAAAAATCAATTCGATTGTTTGCTTAATGACGGCGTAAAGTAAGGTCATATGAGTACGAGTAGTAGTACAAGTTTTTAATCAGCTTAGGTATAGTGATTCAACCAAACATAGTATTAGGCTATGATTTCTGCCACTATTTAATAAACCTGTAAATAAATGATTTTATTATTATTTATTATTGTTATATACAAACAAACGAACACACTTTCGCATTTATAATATTGGTATGGATAACTCACTTTTCTCCTTGATCACAGTTTGGGCATGTGCACGCCACCCTCTTCATGAGCCGCTTCCCACTGTTGGGACTATTGGGCCGGAATTTACTAGCCTCGCACTCCGTGGTAGAGGTATTTCCAGGGCTGACGGTCACCACCTGCCATTTCCCTGGATCGTTGGGATCCTGCTCGACATGTTGTCCTGTAAACGTTGTTTCTGGAAATGAATTTTGATTCTATCATCAAGGGGACTACTTTCCAAATGCCCACAGAAAAAAAATTAACTGGATAATGTCTAATGTTTGAAATGACAGTTCAGACAGATAACTGATCAACCTCGATAAGAGATAAAAAGCTGAAATTTCGTTTACGCCTTGATTCTAGCATTCATATCTATGTATACCTATTGCTCCAGACTGGGCAGGTGGATTAGTAATTTCAGTTTCGAGTTTTCAGTTTATCGCGCTTAGATAGACAGACAGAAGGACGCAGAGGGGTACTTTGTTTAATAATATGTAAAGGAGAACAAACACTTTATTGCACGTATAACATACATGACAAGAAACAGTAAGGAGTATACAGTAAACAATGTAAATATGCAAACACGGCCTTATTGCTGCAAGCAATCTCTTACAGGCAACCTTTGTTAACAGGACTTACAGAAAGAGATAGGGACGGTACCAAGAGTGGTATAATATATACATAAAAACCAAAATGTATAGATACAAAGACATATATAATTTAAATAAACATACGTAATATATTAATATACAATATACATAATATATATAAATATATAACATACATAATATATATAAGTAGAATTTATACATAATTTAGAAACAATAATAAAGCAACAACTTTAAATGCCATCACTCAAAGAGAGGTAGTAGTCCGTCTGACGACTCTTAAATATAGGAAGGGAATTACTTCCACGGATTTCAGCAGGCATATAAAGATATGGAATAAAACCTAAATCTTACCAATAACAGACTGTGGTTGGGGTTCTTGTTGCGCCTGTGGTATCTGCGTGAGTTGTACCGCCCCAGGCAGTCCCATCGCTGGGACCAGTTGGACCGCTCCACCCAGACCGCCAACGCCCAACGTCGGCATCTGTGAGATTTGTTTCTATCTTTAGCTTGTGGAAATGGTTATATATAATGTACCCTTTCTATACTCAGTACTACAGTAATATTTATATACATTTCTCATTTGTTTTTTTTAGCTTGTGTTTGTTTGATTGTTGTGCTTGATTGTTCCACCAAGCCTTCCCAAGGGGATTGGCAGGATTTGGTTGGCAACCGGCCAGCGCCAATTTCCTAACTCCGGACTCGTTCTAAGTATATTTAATAGAACTAAATAATCTTAAACCCAAGAAGCACCTCGTGATAAGTAGTCAAGACCCATTTTTTTTTTTAAGGGGTTCTGAAATTGTATCGTAATCTTTTAATGCATCTCATATATAATGCGATTTAAACCAATCATGAAATTTAAAAGTTGATATATTAAAGCAAGTTTGTTTAGACGCATATTCTTTCAAAATCACCATCATAGTATCAACCCGTTACTGGCCCACTAAAGGGCACGGATCTCCTCCCACAATGAGAAGGGGTTAAGGCCGTAGTCCACCACGCTGGCACAATGCGGATATGTGGACTCCACACACCTTTTTAGAATATCGTAGAGAACTCTCAGGCATGCAGGTTTCCTCACGATGTTTTCCTTCACCGTTAAAGCAATTTTTTTTTAATTGCTTAAAATTCACATAACTTACAAAAGTTATGGGATTCGAACTCGGCCCCCCGAAAGTGATGTCGAAATCCTACCCACTGGGCTATAACCATTAAGTATTGAGGTAGGTCAGTTAGGGGCTGATAATGATTATTATTATACATCACTCTCTTGATAGCCCACCATCCCGCATTGTTGCAGCGTGGAGAGTCCGAGCTCAAGATACGTTGTAGTACACACTACACAAAAGTTTTTATTTAAATTAATGCACTTGCTATTCTATTTTTTAAATTAACACTAAGAAGAAATAAACAGCTGTTAAGAAGAAAAGGTCGACTAATAGTCCGGTAAAAACGTAATTCCGGGTGTAGTTTTATATATGTGATAAATTTGAATTCAAATTAAAAATTGATTTATTTCAAGTAGGCCTAATATAAGCACTTTTGAAACGTCAAGTCGGTCTGTTTGTAGTGACCGTGTCTACCACCGGTTCGGAAGGCAGATTCTACCGAGAAGAAGCCGGCAAGACACTCAGCAGTTGCTCTTTTCCAACATCAACAATTTACATTTTAACATTCATTTTTCTATCTTGTGAGAGATGAAAGCGGAGCGGGATGCTTCCAAGCAACCCTGTCAATAAAGTTGGTATTTTATGTTACATCTTTATTGAATTTTTTCGTTTAACTGAACTTCTGTCTTAAGTATTCCCACGTTATATTTTAGATACTGAGCATACATAGAATATTTTGCACATAAATAATATTAAATAAGTCATATATATCATGCGGTTGGTATAAGCTCTAAGTTAGTGACTTACAGAGAAACATGGCAGAACTCATTTGAACACCATATAACATTCCAACGTTATGCCACGTTTGTTTGTAAGACCATTTGAATTTATAAAGCCATAGAGGCTTTATACTATAAATTTCTAGACTACCCATAAAGTTTCTTGTATTTTAGGAGCATGATAAAAAATATGTTACTGAGAACACATATATTACTTTTAGTATAGTAAAGCAGTATTTATGCTAAAGATTTTTTTTTGTATTCTAAATACTAGATATAGATTTTTTGTATCAGAATACAAAAAAAAAATTATATCCTAGATAGCAGACAAAAAACATACCCCTAATCGTATTGTAGCCACGGCCATAGCCATACAAAAAAAATTGCCAAGTGTCGGTGTAAATCTAGCTAAATACTTATACAACTAATCAATAAAAAAAAACTTATCAATTCAAGTGTTTAGAAAATTAAAAAATAACACATGACATGTTATCAGGTGCGAGTCTGGTCCTTCAATCAATAGCATACTAGATATGTGGTCAGTCGTCAAATCAAGCTACTGAGAATTACGTTCTGCCTCACACAGCGATGCCTCAAGTCATTAGTGCGTTGCGTTGCGTCGTCGCAACGGATGAACGCACACCTGCGTTGCAAACGAAGCAACGCTTTAATGTAGCATGATATTTAACATATATGCATCGAAGCAACGCACTAATAAAGCAGAGCTAAAATTTGAAAGCTATGTTCGTTACACCGGCAATGTAGATAATTTTAAGCTCGTGATTAATGTTAGAATAAAGAGGCGGGTTAGCCCTGTTTAGCGTTCCGTATTTATATGGTGCAACAGGATCCTATTTTTAAGTCTCCGCTGTCCGTCTATCTTTTTGTTTGTCCGTCTCTACGTTCATCTGTCAGTCTCTCTGTCAGAAGGATGTATCACATAGAGATAGTTGAAAGTAACCTGGAGGCCTTTGCGGAAACGCAAGACAATCTCAAAACCGGTTTCAATCAGACTATTTAATATTTAAGTTTTTTATTAAGTAACTTTAGATTAGGATAAATTTCATATATTTTTTTGTAAGATTGTTCAATAAAGGCTGTTGTTATTTTTAGAGCGTAAAGGAATGATAAACAAAGACACTTTCTTTTTGATTAATAATATAAGTAACGATTGCACCTTGGTATGGAATATTTCATGTGCAATTCCGCACTTCACCGGTTATTTGAAATATGGACATACATAAAATAAATTGAAGTTATATCTAATATTTTGAAACCCTCAACAGACAACAATCAGTAAAAACCGAATGACTTTATATAACTGCATATCTAGTACAGTATTGATCGCAGTTTATAATAAACGCGAGATTAAATCCGATTCAACATGCGTTGTGTAGCGTTAGCTCGGGTGCTATTGAGAAGTTTTCGGCAATATGTTTACCTGCAGAGTGATGGTGGGCGGACCTCCCGTCGCTGTAGTCTGCTGGGGGGGTGCGGCTTGCTGTACCAAACCAAACCCTTATTTACAAACCAATAGCCGAAGGACATGTTTATTCGACTTATAATGGTAACATGGATAAAGCTCTGTTCAACACGAGGCGTATTTTTCCCAGGTTTCTGCAGACCTATTTACCATCTCAGTGATGTGAAATAAAGTTGGAAATTCTTAATTCAAATTATAGGTACAATCTGTAACCTTAATTTGTAACGAGGATTATTTTTTTATTTATTTTAGATGCACCGAGAAACTGAATATATCTAGCTTGCCTGACTGACACGACTTTTCTTGTTTGTTGTTTGGTCTAAGCATAAGATACTTTTTTTTACTAACCTTATCGTTATACTGAATGTATTATTAGATAATATAGTGCACAGTAAAACTAACTGTGGTTTATGTGGCACTTAAAACTTTATCAATTCACAAAAAAAAATTGCGTGTTTTCTTTTTTAAAGAGGAATTAATAAATTAATCACAATATTGTAGCAGGCCAAACACAATTATACGCGCCAGGGGCTGACTACTATCGCTGCAACATCATCAATCCATTACCGGGCCGAAACTTATTATATTATGACCAATTTGTACAACTATTTGAAAATAATAGCCGGTGTGTTATTCTGATGTATAACCCATATTACTGTAAAGTTTCATTAAAATCCGTTCAGTAATTTTTGCGTGAGGGAGTAACAAACATCCATATAACCATCAAACCATACTTTCGCAATTGTAATATTAGAAGGCAGTTTGAACTCGTCCATACTCCATATAAGTTAGGGGCATTACACATCTCAGTTTGAACAGACCTCTATGCGTCCTCTGTCTTCAAACCATTCTAACTATTACAGTCTAATCAACCGAAGTACCTTCACTACTGGACATATTATATACCATTATTTTCTAACCCACTATCCTATACTGTAAGCGAACTTTACATAACTTGTTAGCGTTAAGTATATTTTAAAACCAGAAATATAAAACGAGCGTGTTAAAATAGCCAAATCAATAAATTATAACATATTTCCTTTCGTGTATTCTAGGTTTAGCACTTAACACCACAAAGTTATGAAAAGATTGTTTGCAATATATATATATATTTTTTTTTAATAATATAGACTAATGGGCTCTCCATACGCCACCGACCGACCGGTGCAGAGACTTTCCTTGTACCTAGCGGTGGCACCACCAGGTGAGTAGATGGTAGGTGGGATTACCAGCGTTACACTTTCCGGTGCGTGGTCCACTTACACACACACTTAAGCAAATTAGGACCTCAACATTCATCAATTCTCAAAGCAAATATAGTACCATGTATTTACCAGTGGCGTGCACTTCATACATGTACAAAAGCACTGCCTACCCAAATTTTTCATAAAACTTGTAGGATTTTCCATTTTGTGCCATCTTCCTATTCAAAAACACTGTACACGCCACTGATCTTAACTGACCTGCACCAGTTTGCAAGCATAATATGATGCTTAGTAGCGTAAGAACAGATTAATATGGCAGCCAAATGGCGGGAACAAATTTGTAACACCCCAACTGGAAACCACACACACACACATACACCCGTAAACCGTGTTAAATCAAATGAAATCATAGTATTTTCTACTACAGCAACACACTGTAAATCTAGTGTTAGTAATGGTCATAGAAAATATGTAAGATTCAATTTAACTCACCACCGCATAAAGTGGCGTGTTACAAATAAACTTTCGCGACATAATATGTGTTGTAACAATATTTCTTTAATACTTTCAAGACACTTCACGAAATCTTTCTTACGCAACTGCATGCAATTATAAACCCACACCATAAAATCCAAAATAGTAGCTTTATATTTATTATGGGTATAGACATATTATGATATATATTTTTTAGATATATATATTTAATGTATAAAAAAAAGCAATTCCATATGTTAGTATGTATTTGCATAACTCGAAAAGTAGTCGATAGATTGACTAGCACCTCTTACACGGTTTTATTTCTTTATGTGTTTTTATATACTTTATATCGGTGTGCGTTCCTATGACTTCACGAGTGCGGTCATGACATCCCGTGAGCGTTTTCGCGGGAAATAATTTTTACTATAATTTGCAATTTATTTCCAAATACCTAATTAAAATAAGATATTTTTTGTGAATAGTAGAGAACATCTTATCTTACGATTCAACATTCAGCTAAACTCCTGTTTACAAATAATCCCAAAATACCTTTTGTAGGTCCGCGTCGAAAGCAAAGTGATTTAAGTTTCTTAAGTCAAAGTCAATGCTTGCAGATTCTAGTGGTTGTGTTGTATGTGTTTTTTTTGTCTAAACCAAGTGCCAGAGTTTGGTTTTATCGTTTTGGTATAGAAACCCTTTAAATAAACTAAAAGGCACCCTTTTACAATATAATATTATTATGAATGCAGAGTATAAATAATCAAAGACAGTTATTTCACCTGTACGTTGCCGAGCGACGAAATTTGTATCTGTTGTATTTGGCCGGACGGTGTCAGAACGTTAGCCACCTGCGGCTGTGCTTGCATCTGTAAAGGTAAATTCTCTGGTTAAATTAAAATTTAAGACGGTTATTTTAAATAAATCTGGTAGAATTTGGCGGAAGTTAAATATAAAAAATGTAATAAGATGTTAATCTCGCGTAAATCTTCGAAGGATTCCCAATTGCATTTTTTTAAATAATCAGGGATTGAAGATAAACTAGTTTGTCAGGCGAGAGGCTTCGGCTGTGACTCAATAACATCCTACCAAAAAAATCGTGACGCCAAGCGATTTAGTAGAAATCGATTATTGTATTGGTGTGGGTTAAATATAAATGGTCGAACATACCCCTAGCAGATAAGCCTGCTACAATCTTAGACTGCATCATGCCCTAACAGGAGGTGAGGTTGCAGACAAGGGTTTACTTGTAGTGAAATAAAACAGATGCCGCGTTAAAATCAGATGAACGTTAATCTTTGCAAAAGTAAAACATGGTCAGTAGCCAATTTTAATATCTTTATTGAAGCAAATCTATGAGAATAAAGAAAAGATGACAGATCAGAGTCATCAGTCGATCAGAGTTGTCTGTTCGCGCCTTAACAATGCAACACAGCAATGTTTGCCGAGGCTGAATGCATTATTATATTGGACCCGCAATATATACGGTAACTTTTATTTTTGTCATAAAACAGTAACTCAGTGAATTGGTACAATTACATTAATTGTTAAAAAAATAATAAACGAAAAAACATAGGAAATGAAAATAGTTTGGTGTGTACGAAAATCCTATATCGAGTGTAAGCGGCGCGTTGCGGCGGCGGTATCAATTCAATGAATTGTGATCGTTTCATGCATCAGAAAAATCGTAGTACCCGTAACACAAGCTAAGCTTTATTTGAGGCTTACGATGTGTGTATTGTCGTAGTATATTTATTAGTATGTAGATTATATGTATATTATAAGTATTTATGTATATTATTCATAAAAATATTCATCAATTATCTTAGTACCCATAACACAAGCTACGCTTACTTTGGGACTAGTGTGTATTGTCGTAGTATATTTAGTATATATATTTATTGCTTGGAGCTTACTGTAGATCGGATATATTAATGGGACTGTCGATGGTCGACGGTAAAATTGTAGCACGTCGTACCTGTTGTAGCTGAGGTATGATCTGCAGTTGAGGTGCGTGTAGCGGTACGTGCACGGTCTGGTACACGGTGTGCCCGTTAGCCATGCTCACGGGCACTTGAACGGGCACCATGCCCACTCCGCCCATGCCGCCCCGGACAGCCACGCCGCCACCTGGCGGACATTAACACGCTCGAAAACAACTCACAGGCGGTAAAAAAAAGTCCCGCTTTAAAAGAATTCGCCGACTGGGGTCAATGACACGACACGCCAACGGGGGTCCAAGTTTGCTATTACAACTGTGTGTAAAGTACTAATAAAAGAAAAGTTAAATCATAAAAACCTTTATTAATATTAATCGATTAAAGCGACTTTGTCCGCGAAGGTCAACCTTAAAAGATGGACGCGCGCCTGTCGCGGATTTTTTTTTATTTTATCTAAACTTTAACCGTTTACGCGGCGCACGCAGCGGAAGCTCTCAAAATGAAAAAGCCTGATTTTTTATTCTTCATTGGTGCTATGCTGCTATTGGTCTTAGCGTGATAGCCTATGGCCTTCCTCGATAAATAGGCTATCTAAAACTAGAATATTTTTTCAAATCAGACCAGAACTCCTGAGATCACCGCGTTCAGGTAAACAAACAAACTCTTGAGCTTTATACATTAATATAAGACTTAATCAATTAAATTCCTGCTGTGGCCCACACCAGGTAAGCCTGTAACGGGGATGTCTATTCACATTGTGTTTACACGTCTATCGATTACCGTAAACGTTTTCAATAGATAAAAAAATACGAGAAACAAATACGACACAATTGCAATAACAGACTTGGGCCATGGTGACAAGCCTTTGCACTTACACTTTGACACTGCATTCGAACACCACATCCGACTCAAATCCCGACTCGACTGTAATTTAAGCATTGGAATACGCGCTTGATATAACGAGGCATTATAGTTAAAAAAAGCGGCAAAATAAATTTAAAACTATAAAAATAGCGGCCTCCGGACTATGCAGGCTTTAATTAAGGCATTGGAATATGATGATTATGAAGAGACATAATAATTAAAAACAAAACATATAATAAAAATATATATTAAAACAAAAAAAAAATATGCAAAGTGTAAATTGTTATTGAAATTTTAAAATGTTATAAACTAACTTAAATAAACTATAAGATTATAAAACTTAATATTAACTTAACATTTAGTGCAAGTGACGCAAATACAGCAAGTGAGTTTTAGAAATGAAAACCAAGCAGAGATAGCAAGATAAAAAGCATGAAATAATAGAACGGTTAATTGTCGAGAACAATGAATAAGTCATTTTTACTTCTTGTAATAAAAACTTCGACAATTTCATAGGTATTTTAATGTTAGTAAAAGTTTTGCTTACGAGAATTTTACCGTACAAAAGTACCTTGTGTCAATAAATTCAAAATTCATTATTTCAAGAATGCATTATTTCAATAAGCTCTTTTGAAACGCCAAGTTTGTCTGTTTGTAGTAACTCTACCACCGGTTCCGAAGGCAGATTCTACAGAGAAGATAGCCGGCAAGAAACTCAGCAGTTGTTTTTCAAACATCAACTATTAACATTGTACATTTTAACATTAATTTTTCTATGTTGTGAGAGATGAAAGCGAAGCGGGATGCTTCCAAGCAACCTTGTCATTAAGAAATTAATTAATTGTATAGTAACCTCGCTGTATTAATAATTGTGTTTTAACATATTCTATAAACTTATGCTAGGACCAAAATTACCTTAGGAATCATCTTTCGCAGAGACTTTTTGTTTTTAAAGATAACTATTTTGTCTTACAAATACTATGTTATTATAAATATATAGTAAAGTTAAAAATATATTGTATAAGTAAAAATGACTTGTCCACTATTTGGCAAACGTGGCGATAATTATTATTGTCCTCAGTGTCGGCTTTATAACTCACGTCTTTAAAGAATAAATTTATGAATACCGTTGTCGTGCTAACTCGTTTGCACAATACATGCAGGCCCGTATATTGTGCGAAAGAGATAGCACTACATACAGATATTCTTTGAATGCGCGGGTTTATCTATGGTTCATGGTTCGAGGATGACGCCTCCAAAGATCATGCGTCCGTTTTAAGAGTTAACGATAAGGTGTTACAGACACATCCCTTCAAAGCAAAATGCTTTTTTAGGAAAAAAAAACTCTTTGCGTGCCTGCCAAGATCAACGGGCTGATTCTTGTCAACATCATTCATAATTGTACCCCAAACTTTTCGATAATGCGTGAAAATATAACCGTAAATATTCCACGGGCTAGAGCCGACCCTGTCATCCAAACACTACAATAAACATCAACCACACAGTAAATAATAATTATCCCCACAAAATTGACTAGTACCAACCTTGTGAGCCAGGACTGCCGGGCGATTTGATATCTTTTCCATTACCCCCATTCTTGACATCCCCACTTGCCAAAGTCACGCCAGCGTTGGTCACATTCCCCACTGTGGCGACGTTGGTCATGTTGGCCACACTCGCCACGGGTAATTGGACACCCGAGTTGGGTATTGTAATCGCTTGGCTTGTTGGTATCTGTATACCGCTCGGTATGGAAATGTTTGTCGCCGGAATAGTGATCATCTGGTTGCCGGTCAGTGCGCTGAGTGGGATGGTTAGGTTAGTACCGGGGATGGAGACGGTCGCCTGTTGCTCTGTTAGGGGGTGAAGCGGGGAGCGAAACACAGATTAGTATGATAGAACCAGTTAAGCGATTGCGTGCCGCCCGTACAGTTTAGCGAGTGGGAACTTATTTCCGCCACGACCTCAACAATGTAGGATCTAAATTTTTTTAGATAATACCCTCAGGAAATGGTTATTTGTTTATACAGTGTATAAAATACATCAATACAATCTTTATGGCCTCAATTTTAAGATATGATTTTTTTTTGTAAATTACAGTGGCTAATTATTTTGTCGATTAAGTATTTAAGTTACCGTAAATTACAAAAAAAACATAAACGTGCTACTCTTAGTACGTTCATAAATACTTATTATAGTTGGGTTGGTTGGAATATAAATTATAATAGTTGGATATAAATTCCCATTTTTTTTTACTTTTGACTAGGTGAATTTTTCATATTGTTATTCTTAATCTGTAGGACTTTAAAGATTAAAAAAAAAATCAGATATATGAAACTTTAAAATGCCACCATTTATAGCGGCGAAGTATATATACATTATCTATATAATATGATTGTGTCGATAAAATTGTTTATTACTGGCTGTTAAATTATCGCAAGCTCGCGACTGGATAAACTGTTAGTGGTAGTTAGTTAGTACTTTTTAATTCCTCGTCTGATAAATTTGCGGACATTCAGATCCTACGGTGCTGATGGCCGTGGCGTTTTATTTTGATGGGGTTAAATTATAGGGTAGTGCTCTCTCGCGCTCTCTCGCTCGCACATAAGCGGCCAGCGATTCTGTGCGAGCGAGGAATGCATACATTCATAAACAGCCAAAATATATATACATATATTAGTGATCTTAATTCAATTTGGCGCGCATATGGTATGTTTTTAGGAAGAAACTATATACAAAGATATATTATATTATAAATATTATAAGTTTCTCTTTGTCCTTGTTTTGCACTCGTAAAAATTACCCGAAAGAAGATTCAATAAACAATAGACGGTAAAGTTCAACATGGAAATTTCCAATTATCATAGACATTATATGATTTATTATTAAATCTCTTTATTTGCATTCCACAACATTAACATATACAAAATATAATAAAAAACAGAAACACAAAGAACGAATTGGAATAAAAGAGGCGGCCTCATCGCTTAATAGCGATCTCTGCCAGCCAACCTTTGAATCAAGAAAAAAAAAGAAGAGGAGAATAGACTGCTGGTGGTAAAAATTTTATCATCTTAAAACAAATATATTATTATATCTTCAACTTCTTCAATGATGACTATAATGAATGAAAATATGAGGGAACTAATTAATCCACCCACAGATTAAACTTACAAAAAGTTTTAACACCTAACATAACTGATACCATTGAAGAGAGCATAACAAATCTAAGGCTTGTTTATAGAGTTAAAGAAGCACTACGAAATACTCTTGTTAATTCAAATAGAGTTCGTAAAGCGAAGGTCAAACATAACCGTCAAACTCGAGTCTACGCTGGCGAGCAGAATTGCGACCTGCGTGCGATCATAAAACCTTGCGATTGGTCGCACGCACATTTGCACGTAACCACGAACGCAAGTTTCACGTCTTTTGTTTATCATTCGCTTTACGAACCCTAATTAAATTAAGAAAAGCAAATTATAAACAGTATACAAGTATGAAGCAAAGCATATGATTGTAAGACATCCCAAAGAGTAATGAGATAAGGACCCAAGCTTTATATGTGTGGTTACTGTAATTTTTTATGGGTAATATAAAGTACATGGGTACAGTCCGCGTCACGTAAGTTGGCCACGCTGTATCCTTAAGAAAGGAATTTCATCTCCCAATTGTAGTTGTTCTAGAAACAATGTAAAATGGAGCTTATGCTTCTTGTTTTAAGGCTCAAATTCTTTTACATTTTTATTTACATCACGCGCTCATTATCCTCAAAGTCTATAATAGTCCACTAATGTACCGGTCAGTGATCGCATTAGATGGTAGTATTAGCTCAGTGATGACAAATGTATCCGGAAATAGGAATCAATAGTAGAGGATTTGTGTATCTAAAACAAGTGCCATTAGGTCCATTTTGCTTTGCCGTTAACTTTGAGAAGTCATTCTGATTGCACAGTTAAATTTGAGTGCAGAACGTTAAGTTTACATAACGCGAACTGTATTATAAATAACAAAATAACACTTACCTGTTGGTAAATGCATGACGTTCTGTAGGAAGCCCGCGGGCAACACGGGCGTTCTAACTAACTGCCCGTTGACTAGACTCATTTGTCCCATACCCGAGAAATTCTGGAAATATCGATACAAAAATACTTATTAGTTTCTCAACATTGCGTGCATTTTTTAAGCAGTGGTAGAGCTATTTGACGGCCGATTGGCGCAGTTTGCAGCGACCCGCTTTCTGAGCCCAAGGCCGTGAGTTCGATTCCCACTACTGGAAAAATGTTTGTGTGACGAGTATGAATGTTTCTCAGTATCTGGGTGTTTTATATGTATATTCTAAGTATTTATGTATATTATTCATAAAAATATTCATCAGTCATCTTAGTACCCATAACACAAGCTACGCTTACTTTGAGGATAGATGGCGATGTGTGTATTGTCGTGATATATTTTATTTATTTTGTAGTATATTTTTGTGACAGAGTTCCTCCGGGGAAGTACTACCACAAGGCAGCCATTATTTCTGCCGCTTAGCAGCATTGCATCGCATAGGTGTTATTACAGGCGCATGGGACTTTACATGGTCTCAGGTTAAAGGACACAGGGCAACACTTCGCAGCTTGTGTTTCTTGTATGCCCTGCGAATTTTTGCTCTGTTTATAGGCGATGGTTTTCCACTTACCACCAGGTGGGCTATCTGCTTGGTCCCCCAATTCTTAATTATAAAAAAAAATCGAGCAAATCAGGTAAAACATCACGCCATGACTTCATAGTAAACACGATTAAAATTGCAGAGCACAGCTAGGTTATAAGTTATAATATACTACGATAATACACACATCGCCATCTAGTCCCAAAGTAAACGTAGCTTGTTTTATGGGTACTAAGGTAACTGATGAATATTTTTTTAATGAATAATATACATAAATACTTATAATATATAGATAAACACCCAGACACTGAAAAACATTCATGTTCATCACACAAATATTGTCAAGTTGTGGGAATCGAACCCACGGCCTTGGACTCAGAAAGCAGGGTTGCCCACTGCGCCAATCGGCCGTCAAGTTATTTGATAAAAACAATCGCTACAAAAGTAATTTATAGAAAATTACTTTAAAAAAACTACTTTACTACTTTACTACTAACTTTTAGGAAACGCAAACAATGTATTATTGCGCTTTATGCTGTAACTTTAATTTTCCCGCACAATTAAAAACTAATTTTGTAGTGAAATTATGTGGTGTGATACTATTATCATCATAATTCTTTTAACGTCTCACAAACCTTCTCTCTCAATAGATACAGAATTTTGGAGCATGGACCCACCATACTGCAAAAATAAGTGTCGGCGGCCCTTAAAGATCACACGTTTGCCACGGGAGCGACTATAGTGCGGCTCGGGAATTGACATCGCCAATTTCCCCAACAATCGAACCTAGGAACTCGCGAGCTGTCGTTGTGTAACCTAACTTAACACTTAAACTTAACGAAAAGAGCAAAAAAGAGAAAAGAGCAACTGCTGAGTTTCTTGCCGGCTTCTTCTCGGTAGAATTTGATTTCGGTAGAGTCACTACACACAGACAGACTTGACGTTTCAAAAGTGCTTATATTAGGCCTACTTGAAACAAATGAATTTTTAATTTTGAATTTTTGAATTTTAACAAAGGTTGCCTGTAAGAGATTGCTTGCAGCAATAAGGCCGCCTTTGCATGTCTACATTGTGTACTGTATACTCCTCACTGTTTCTTTTCCTGTATGTTATACATGCAGTAAAGTGTTTCTTCTTCTTCTTCTTAACTACTAGACTAACGTTGTATTTGCTATAGTGGTATTAGAGGCGTGGTAGATTCATTATCATCAACATATCGACTCACTCCCGCCCCACTACAGGGCATGGGTCTCCTCCCACAACGAGAAGGGTTTATGCCGTAGTTCACCGCATATTAATGGACTCCACACGCCTTCGAGAGCATTATTGAGAACTCCCAAATATGCAGGTTTCCTCCCGAAATGTTCCTTTAACGTTGAAGCAAGAGATAATTGCTTAAAACGCACATAACTTAGAAAGCAAGAGGTGAAGTGAAGCCGGAGTTTTAACCACTAGGCTATTGCCGCTTGTGGTACTGCCACTGGTTGAAAGTTGGAACCTTACCTGGGCATGATGTGACGGTATAAAAAGTGCTTCTTGCCCGTCGACAGTGACAGCCTGTAGTTGCCCGACTCCACCGACCATGCATCCCCCATACACACTGCCTACATTGCCTGCCTGTTGCTGCATACATAGAAAACATAGACATTATTAGCCAGGAAGATATATTAAACAAAATCAGGCGTTTCTTTGCATTATTTTAGATGAATAAGGTGGGGGGCGGGGGTAGGAAAGGTATAATAGGCGACATATTTGGCGAATTTTTCATCCTCCCAGATGTCGTCGAGCCCTGGGGCTCTTCTCATGTCCAGCTTTCGCGCTCACCCTACTCCCCCCGGCGACGTTATTTCAAATATAGCGATTTGGATTTTATCATATACACTATAGTTATATATATTATTAAAATTTACATAACATGCTGCATTGTCGTATTAGGATAACTTTTTCTAAAAAATATCATGCTTTGTTTTTTTGCAACAAATCCCGTTTTTTCAGTTGGGATAACCACGAGAACCCTACGAGATAATTATGTCTACCCATTTTCACGTCTTATACAACTAGGACTATGAGTGGTAGCCATATTGGATATACCCCAAACAGATAAACTTAATTTAAGAAAGAAAAAATATATTGCACCCTAGCACTAAGTACTATTACTGTTATCTGCCTTGTGTTTTTCCTATTATCTTGTGTTACAATAAAGTTTTTCTATTCTATTCTATTCTATACCGTATCGAAATAAAAAACTGAATCCAATAAAATTAGATACACAGAATTATTACATTGTACAGTGTGTGTTCAAAAATCAATTGGTTAACTTAATTGATAATTTTAAACATCTTTATTGTGTAGTATAGGATAAATTAAGAATATACTTAAATAAAAATATATACTACATCTACATGATATATACTACAATTACAGATATAAACATGTGACCGACCTGTAACAGCTGAGGGTGGATTTGCAGTAACTGTTGCGGGGCATTCTGGTAAGTTGGTCCTTCGTTGCTGGACACTACGCCTCCGCCGAGCAGTGATTGCAGTTGTTGCATCGATATCACCTGGAAACAATGTTTATTTATTAAATTAGTACCAAAAATTCAAACCCAGTTAACGACCATCCATGGGCTCGCCTATATTTTGTATAACTTCATCGCCGAGCCGGCCGGTCCGGACGATTATAAACTGAATTTACTTTGTGGTAGAGTTTATTTCTGTTAGAACAACTTATAACCACAGAGATATATAATAACTATCCCATTCATACCAACATTAAAATGTCGAGTGCCAGAAGAAAAATAAAGAAATGATGTCAGTTGAGAATGACAATATCGAAATTCAAATTCGAATTACGCTAATCTAAGCTTTATTCGTAGGGAGTTAAGGTGTTGCATAAGGATAAAGGTTTGTGTCTCTATTTTTGTGGCATTTTTTTTTTATTATTTATAGTAGACTTCAGCTTCTGTAAATTACACTATCATGAAGATAAATTATTTAGGAAGCCATTACTGCTTACAGAACCAAGATAGGTAGTCGGGCTACTTTTTTTTTTACACATTTTCCTGAATAGAGACGTAACAAAATTAAGAAGAAAGTAGCGAAATTATGCCATTTTGAACCTTATGAATAAAGACATAAAAATGTTTTGGTTTATCAATAGGTTCATAAAAAGGTAAGGTTTTGTTTTTCCTTTTAAATATTCATAACAGGTTTGTAACACTTCGACTTCACTTTCGGGGTACCGAATCCCAGCACGCACCGCTAACCTTACGAAGTTATGTGCGTTTTAAGCAATTATTTTAATTGCAACGTGGAGGAAAACATCGTGAGGAAACTTGCATGCCTGAGAGTTCTCCTTAATTGTTCTCAAAGGTGTGCGGAGTCCACCAATCCACACTGGGCCAGCATGGTGGACTACTGCCATAACCCCTTCTCATTGTGGGAGGAGACCTGCACCTTGTAGTGTGCAAGTAATGGGTTGACATGATGATGATGATGACTATTTAAGGTACCTCATAAGTTTTACATTTTACTTGGCACTGACTTCAACCAATTTACTTTTAAATTTTTAGTTAGTATAGCATTTATATCCTAATAAACTATATATATACTATATATATATATACTAATAAACTAATATTTCAATAAATAACTTTACAGTTTTTATTAAAAAAAACACGCAGTGATAACCAGGTGTGTTAATCATATGTTTGACGGCCAGCTGGCGCAGTGGGCAGCGACCCTGCTTTCTGAGTCCTTTGCCGTGGGTTCGATTCCAACGACTGGAAAATGTTTCTGTGATGAACATGATTGTTTTTCAGTGTCTGGGTGTTTATCTGTTTATTATAAGTACTTATGTGTATTATATTCATTAAAATATTCAACAGCTATCTTAGTACACATAACACAAGCTAGCGTTTGTGTATTGTCGTAGTATATTTATTTATAGGCTGCTTTTTTATGATGACTGAAAATACTTTAAAGTACAATAATTTCTCCAGTCCGAATATTAGTTATACATTTCATAGGAGGTATCTTTTTTTAAAAGAGGGTACTCTTATTTCAAAATGATATTGTGTATTAAAAACCTAATGGTGAAATACCTGAGGCTGTTGCACCTGTATGCCATTCGGTACCGTACTCGCTGCATTTACGATCGCTGCGTACAACTCGTTACCCTGCAAACAAAATACTATTATGGCTACAAAATCGCTTTTATAGGAATATAAAAAAAGATCGGCTTCGAAATAAAGAAACAACTGTATGTAATTTACACCCCCTTTTTCTGACTAATCTTATAATTTAAACCATCTTTTCATCACGTTTTAGTGTAAAGTGTGTTTACTAAATTTAAAAAAAACACAAAATAAAAAGATATTTTCTTTGTGTATGTGCATTTTTATTGTTTTGTGACCAATTCAAAAGAAACTTTACACGAAAAGAGAATACTTTTGGTAAGGAGCCTTTATGGTCATTTTCTTTACTACTCTATTGATTTTCAAATTGGGTCCTGCCATTGGCGTGCACATCGTTTAAGCGGAAAGTTCTGCCTACCCTAAAAAATTCAAAAACTTCAAAATTCAAAATTCAAGTAGGCCCAGTTTTTAAGCAATTTTGAAAGTCAGTATAGTCGGAAAAATGTAATAGGCCCGTTTTGACATTTGTGCAAGACCATAGAATGTAACTTGGAACGAAACTGAAAGAAACAAAAAAATAAAAATCAATTATATACAGTGTTTTAAAAAATACGTAAATTTTTTTGGGACGTTAAATAATATGAAAGAATATATCGCGAGTATTCTTTTTGCGCTTACTTCATAGTAGCATGCAATTTATAATTGTTGCGAAACGTTCCGGAAACAGTTACGTTCTCAGTCTTTTTTTTTTTTTATACTAGAGCTGTAACCATTTTTTTACTGAATATCGAAATTAAATATTGTGTAGTTATCTTTACTGCAAAGAATGAGCTTGGTTCTCAAAATGGGTTCTAAATAATGAGTCTGAGATAATGTATCTGACCAAGCGGCACATGACTGAAGCGTCCCCGCGCGCACTGCGCAGTTTTTCGTTCCTCATCTTGTAAAGTTGACTGTGCGCTCGTTTAAGTTTGATATATATTGTTTACTATTACGTTAACTATGGCTCTTCTATTTTGGACATTAATTTAAACATAGTGATTTGACTCGATTTTTGTGTTTGTTGTTATATAGTACTAACTCTGTTTCAACATGTTGAAAAGTGGACGTATAATCAATAGCCAGTCACGCGTATTGGTTGTGAAGTTAAAGGAATACTTTGAACGAACGAACACTTTACAATACATAATAATATCAATCAAGTACTGATACAAACTTGAATTGATTTATCGTGAGTATCGAGTACAGAGTCTTATGGTTCCATAACTAGTTACGTCGCGATGACAAATGTCAAAACGGGCCTATTACATTTTTACGACTATAATGATATGTTAAAAATTAACTTATAGGCATTGGAGCTGCGTGGTTGAGCAATGCTTTATTACCCTCTTATTATAAGACAGGCCTATGCCCGCTATTTTAGGCATTAATAGGCTGCAAGAGGATCTTAACTAATTGTAACCAAAAACTTAATTTACCGAAAGCCCTTGCGCCCTCAACTGCTGTACAACAGCAGTGCTGATTACCCTCGTCTGTGGCTGCTGTTGCTGCAAATACTGCTGTTGTATTGCGGCTATTGTAGCCGCGTCACCCTGCACTTGTTGCACCAGCTGAGCTTGAACTTGCTGCTGCTGTTGTTGATGTTGTTGTTGTTGTTGTTGTTGTTGTTGTTGCTGTTGTTGTTGCTGTTGCTGCTGCTGTTGTTGTTGCTGTTGTTGCTGTTGTTGCTGTTGCTGCTGTTGAGCTTGCTGTTGTTGTTGCGGACCTTAAATGTATACATATATGATATCATTTACCTAGGATTTTATGTGTTTTGTATAAAATTCTTATTTAAATATTAGGTAGATCTATGTTAATTACGCCAAATATGTTGTCTTCTATTGAGCAATGCAAAAAAAGCGTATCCCAAAATATCACCCATCCACTATATCTTCTCTGATACTAAATTATTATATATAGTGCTTTGTGTTTTACTTACTAAAATGCTGTTGCTGTTGTTGTTGCTGCTGCTGTTGCTGTTGCTGCTCTTTCTCTTGCTGCTGTTCGGGGGTCATTGTGGCGGGCCCCACGCGGCTGCAGGTGGCCGCCAACAACGCTAGTGGCGACTGCGAGCCACTATCTTCCTGTTAGCAGAGAACACTTTCATGAAGACAGGATAATAATATTAATGGTAGTATTAAGACCATAATTTAATGGCTTTATCATATTAAAATCCCAATGCTCTAGGCATGGGTCTCCTCTCTCATACTATAGGGTTTAAGACTCAACCTGCAGCTTTAATGCAGATTTGCGAGCTCTAATGATAACTCTCAAATGTTAGTGAGTACAGTGATGGCAGTTTTTTTAAGCTCCAGACAGATTCTAAGAGCTTTTAACAGAAAAATACTGCTTGACCATTCTTAGAATGTATTGCCTATTTTTCTTTAAATCGAATCATTGAGCAATGTAAGGATGTAACTTGAAAATAACTAAAATTAGAGCATCAATGACCCACAGCTAGGCAAGCCCTCTTTCTCCACACTCCTCCAATAAGGATTGGAAGTTTCTAGCAATAAATAAATATACTATGTCTGTAAAATAACAATTGATTATTCAACATATCAACTCATTACCGGCCCACTACAGGAAACCAGTCTTCTCCTACAATGAGCCAGGTTTTGACCTACAAATTGACCCAAATGCTATATCAGAAACTACATGACACTCTCTTGTGTTTAGCTTTCACATTAGCCAGTGAACTTATTTTCGCGTTTCACATTGTTCAATCTTACTAGGTATTCTGACTCCCATATTTCTAATGCTTTTTTACAGTTTAACATATATTTTTTAGCTCAACTCAAAATTTAATATTGTTATGCAAAGTTGTCTTGTCCTCAATAACTCTAGGTACTCTGGGCACCAAATAAGTTTTATATTTCAATAAAACATCTGCTTATGTGTTAGAACCAACAGTGAATAAAACATCTGCTTATGTTTTAAAACCAACACTGTGAGAAAAATAATTACATGAATCGATGATTTGAGGACCAAAACATTTTTGCTGAAATGGTGACAATTCCTTTTTTCTAAATTTATTTTTAAGTGTTAATACTTCTTTTTTTAGCAACTGTTGTTCCATTCAAATAAAATGTTAGTTCTATGAAGTAACTGATAGAGCTGAAACTTTACTATAATGTAGATATATTATTTTATTCAATATAGTGAGATAGAAATAGCCTGTAACTGAGGTGCAGATATTCTTGAAACATCAACCATCCCTTTTCATTAAAATCACATGATGTGGTAGAGATGGTTGTACACTTGTTACAAAATTTGTATCCAAATGAAAATTTACTTCTGGCATGGTACAGAAATATTATTTATCTGTGCCACCAGTCAGGAACTATCAGAAAAGTACCAAATAAAAAAAGACTAATATTAAATGTGGGTTCTGGGCACAGAAATTCCTCCATAACATACAGGACAGTTGAGTCTGTTTTCATAGCTGTGATATTTTCATTACATATGAGGGCATGAATGTGTTATTCTGACAGTTATTATAAATAGTAGTAGGTTATTCTATTATCTTAAAAGCGATTATAAGGTTCTAATTTCAAAATAAGTGTACCAAGTTTAGAAAGTAAAACTTTTTCCTTAAATATTTTAACAAAGTAAAAATAATGATACAGTCTTTATAACTTGATACTGGCAGGAGGAAAACTATAAAAACGAATCAATACTGCATAGTGGCGGCTGTACAAAAAGAATGAAAGAGACGCGATTACGAGGGGAGAATCGCGTGAACATCGTGTCCGACTTGCCAAAATGGGTACTTTTTTTGAACACTTGTTATCGGATTTCTTATTTTCTTACTTTATTGAGTTGCTTACATACTTCATTGATAAGATAACTTTGAATGGTCCATTGAAACAAACGATTTACTTGGTTCGTTCTTGGTAGTTCATATTCCTTGTTCATGAATACTAATAAAGCTTGGGTTTAAACTGAATACACACAATTTAAATAAGTCTTACAAATAAATAAAGCTTCATTATGTACAAAATTTGGCATTTTTAGAATAATATATAAACAATTTCCAAAAACAAATCTTTTGAAATATAAACATCATACACAAATGAAAAAAAAATTGAAAAAAACAAAAACAAACATTCGCTCTCTTGTCTATGATTTTGACAACTTTTTCTATTTTTCCGAATTTTTGACATTTATTTCAGATGACCCAGTGATATTTTTGTGTGAATGTGGAGTGATGTGAAAATAAAAATTATTGAGTATACAGGGAACATTTTAACAGAGAGCAATAAAATTTGGGTATGTTCTTACATTAATTTGCAAGAAAACTATTGTTTCTATTCGTTAGACGCTTAAGTCGCTTTAAATATATTACCTAAATTATTTGCTTTTTTGGCTTCTATTCTTGAAAGATAAACTTTTCCACGTAGTTGTAACCATGCTGTAAAGTTGTAAAAGTCTCTTGTTTTGTAAAATCGCAGTAGTTGGGAATCGACACGCCTTTTCCTAACAAGTGCCGTCAGCCGGGAGTCGTCGCTCTCAAGGCCGCCGCCGCCCTTTGATCCACCCACCTTGACTCGCAATACTGAGATTTACGCATTCATAACTAGGTTAGGATTCATTTTTTTTCGAAAGGTATGTACAGGGCACAAAATTGTCAATAAAAATACATTATAGTGTTATCTGTTTAAATTCGTTGTTATACTTATTATTAAAAAAAACCATAAAATGGCGTTCATTTCAAAACTGTGTAAATAAACGTAGCCATTACTCATGGATCGTTTTACAAAAATGTTTGAGATAACTGTTTATGATGTTAATTCGAATAGATACAAATATTGGGAGAGGAGGATGTTGATGCTATTTCGGCAAGGGAGTAGCTGACTAAGCGGTCACAACCTCCTGCGTGTGGCCTGGCGGGCCCCACACGGCCGGGGCCGCACTCGCCCCGCCCTCCCCCTGCACCGAACGACACGAGAACGCTGCCCGCTAGCGTCCAATCTGTTACACAATAACACTCCAACGCTCTATTAGACACTTTTTACCTTTAATATTTTGTCCTCACTAATGTATTCCACTGTCACTTTACAAGGCTCAGACGACATTATCGACTTGACATTTACAAACACTAATTTGTCTTTGTTGACGTACGGAACGCACCATTCTCACGACCGGCCGCCAAACTGCGGCGAGCGAACTGGCGAGTGAAAACGAACGCGATCGTCAAACTTCGGAGATCCGCCTCCTATCGCGGTCGTGTTGATTGCAATTTTAACCAGTTTGTGGTAGTTTTTTATTCTACAGAGCTGAAAAGTGAAATCCATTGTGTTTCACAATAACTTAAAGTACTGTCTTTTGGTTTTATTTCACCTGTAGGTGATGTCATTATTGTTCTAGAGAGTTTGATAATTTGACGGCCGTTATCTCTATCTCACTCGTACAGAGACAGGTCTTGATTATTGGTAGGCAGCAGCTGCGCCTCTCTTCTCCTCCCCGTCGCGGGTGCGGTGCCACCGCCCGATAATAATAATTGAAAGTAGGAAGGACGTAATAATGGGTGTATAACCTCGCGCCCGCGGCCTCCTTGGGCGGGTAAAAATGCACACATGTCGCATAGCTTTCCGCGCCAGCCGCGTCTTCAAGATGTGACAAGTAAACAAACTATGTAATTAAAATTGTCGGTACGTAATACGCTTCCCTTTCTTCGTAATTATGTTAATTGTGCAGGAAGCTAACTTTTATTGAATGAATAAAAAATTCACTGAAATGACTTCTTATTATATGAATGCATGTAAATATACGATTGCATATTACAAAAGTTTGCATAATAAGACCCTCTTGTGACTTTCCATTAAGCAAATATGTCGTTATCATCTTGTTACATATATTTTGTATGTTATTCAGACTGACGGATATGATCACATTATTTGTAGTCCGGACTGGCTTGAAGTGAGAGTGAAAGTCGGACGATGTTTTGTCAAGCGTCAGCCGCGTTGCCCCGAGTCCATTATGCACGAATGAGCAGCCGCCCCGAGAGAGCGTGTGTCTCCGGTTTAATTATCTCCATAATCTGTAATGCAATTTTAACTTTATGTTGAAGGAGTTAAAGTTTATAATTGAATGTGGCAAACTATTTCATCGTGGATTTTCGAGTGAACAGTGTTCTTTAAACGCTAGACTATGCTGCTATTTGAATTTCTACCTTCTATTTAATGTCATATAGTCCAACATGGAATATTTATGGAAAGTATAAAGCGTTGTTAGTATGTTCCAACTCTATAATGGGTGTACCTCAATACTGCGTGGCGCGGCATGCGGTAGCCAAGTGACGTACTAGTAGCGTTTGAGTATGCTTAATTATTAAGTAAGTCGTACAGAACCGATGAAATCATCTTTGAATTGTTTTAGGTCAACGCCTATCGTACCTCTTTTGTTCCTAAATGTACCATGCGTGTTAAATTTAACTGTAAACAAACACTTATAAAACAGATTTTTTGTAAGTTCCAAGATTATATTGTTAAATGAAAACTACATCCGAAGAAATTAAATAACCGTTTTACTTTCGTACGGATGTTTGTAATAATGCATAAAATAAATTATAACAATGAATTAAAATGAGAAACGGAGTTAGTAGTAGCTTTCATGCTGACTTATAAAGTGGTACAAAACCTTCAATATTGAGACTAAAAAACATTTTGGCTGACAGTGTTTTTATGCATACATGGAGACTGGAGTGCATGGCTTTAGCTTCAAAACCAATGCCTAGGAACCAATTTTAGGATCCAATCTTAGTTAGGAACCAATATTATGTTCAGTAGACGTCCAGAGTAAACTAGGATCGGTGTGATTTTCAGATACTACTTTATGTAGCTACATGAGTTGTTTGATCTATTTCTATATATCTGAGTATTTTGAAATGTTAAAGTTTATTATCACAGCAGGTAGATTTTGATTTCTACGAAACATAATTTTACTCTACTTTTAATCAAAAATGTTATACGTTAGTGTCATTAGCCGTCATCCAAAGATGTTGATACGAAAGAGATTAATGACATCCTCTAGAAAGTATCCACTCCATCAACAAGGTTCGCTTGTCAAGAAAAAAGGGATAAAAGCTATAAGTATAATTTGGCCTTCCGTACAACGTGAACTTATCAAGGTACAGTAGGTAATTATTGTCCTATGATAAGTGCAATGAAAAGTTTAAACTTAAATCAATTTCGATCCCTACATAGAAGGTAAATGCTAAATTTAATTAAATTGTCTGTCCATTTTTTTCAAATATTTTTTATCTGTCTTGACCACATGATCATAAATATATTGACTGGTGGAGAATTCATACAGTAACTTATTCCGCCTACAAAAAGGAGTCCGTAGAATTACATAGAGCAAGCTATGAATATGTTTTATCCACAAATTGCAATATAAAAAACTTTTTACAGCAGTTATATTGTATGTATTTGCATATTTACACATAGACCGCAGTTGCCGAGTTCTCATACCACACGACATACGTTTAATGAACGCCTTTGACGGTTATTTCATAGTCCTACGCTAGCACCTCTTTGCAATTATTGTGCATGACGAATCAATGGATAAAAGCGATTGATTGTCGTTTGAGGTGCAAGGCTGCAGTGACGGAAGCGGAAGTGATGGTGGGCGGGCCGGACTGCCACCCGCCTCCATCTGACACGCCCTAGCTATCCACGTTGCATCTTAATATTAATTAGCACAATCATTGTAATTTGACAAAACATACTGTACCATGTGATGTTGCCCTAGTATTCAAAATCTATGATATAGATCCTAATTACTTACTTAATTATTTTGTTGCTCGCAATAAAAACATAAACAGACGTATTGAAACCGTGTATTCTAGTAAAAAAATCTATAATTTTATTACTGCGGGTACAACGAAGGAAAATATCATGACGAAACTTGAAAACTTTAAGGTACTACGTAGTTAGTGTCCTCAAATGGAATTTAATAAAAAACAAGATTTCTAGCCATTTTTAAAATAAATAATATACTTAATTAAAAAATTCTTGCTATAAGTGTTTAAGGGTAGATATAACCCCTTTGCCATCATATCACCCATTCCCTTTGCTAAATCATGTTACGTATAGGTTGAACGAATAGGGGCCCTAGGCTATTGCAGCCGATCATTACAAAGAATTGAAGATAAGCCGAACGTTAGTGTAGGGAATCGAACTTTTGTTCAAAATTCGAACGTTACCACTCAAATAATTTTGAGCAAAATGAATTTATACAAATTGTGTTTAAGTAGTACGTACTGAACTTTTTATTTGCCATCCAACCCGAATTGGAGCAGCGCAGTCTATGCTTTAAACCTAACTAATGAGAGTTGGATTACTGATCCTACCAAGGACGTTAATTGGCTAGTCAAACATAATAAGTTGTTTCACTAATTCGAGCGCCCACAACATCTGACTTTTAAATTAATAAATTGTTAATAGCGAAACGCATAGGATAGATGCTTATATCATGTATGTCAAGGTGACAGAAATAAAACAAAAATAACCCCGGATCAATGAGACCCCCAAGCTCTACCCACGGCTCGAATTACGGATGAAAGAGAAATGTGTCACCGGTCACGGTAAGCGCCAAGCTTTTTCGCGATATCATTTCGTATTTTTTTCAAATAAACAGCAGGTAGGTACCTCACTTTTATGAATGGAGGGGTGCAGATGGCACTCGACATTAAGGAGTTTTATATTGATGCTAGTTGCACTAAGTAATTTAAAATTTATCAACTTTATCAATTAAAATAATTCCGCTTTATTTAAAGTACGTTAATGTTGTGGCTACTTACATATAAATGGCAATGTTATTGTTACCGGAAAAATAATTCTAAAATAGGTAGATATTTAGATTCCTCTGTGATTTGCATTTTATACTGGACAATCAACTAAGCTATATAATCTATGGTTTGGCGTGGGAGGTTAACGAGTGTATCTAACAAAGGTCGCAATTAATCACAATTCAAGGATTTAGTTATTTTTTATTATTTGTAAACTAGTTACGAGTAGATCATCGCCTATGATAAACAGATGGCTAATACTCAGTGGCGTGCACAGGGTTTTTGACCAGGGTACGCATAAAGAAGAAAAATGGCATAAAATGAAAAAATCCTTCCCCTTTACGAGTAATACAAAATGTTTAGGGTATGCAGTGCACGCCACTACTACATGCTAATACTTAAAGTAAAAACTTTAAAGTAAGTAGATACATTTCCCGAATTGAGAATAGGCTGGCGATAATTTCTGCATGCTATTATTGCAACCGGTACTTAACGCCGAATAGCTTTTACCAAGTTTGATCTGAGTACTAAGTTGATTGGAATGTCGCCATGCCGTAAGAAACATCGACCCAAGACCCATTATTCAATAAATTACTTACTTACAAGTTTGGGACATCGTTGTAAGGATGTCTGTCTACGGGTTTATATGTTACAAAATATATTTTGTAGAACATGTTCGAGAAGTATTTCCAATTCTGAGTTCCTTCCTCGTCTGTTTAGCACTTATAACTGTGTAGCATCGTAAGGACTTGCACCATAGTTTAGGTCTCCGGGACACATACGCTACGTCTTACTTCCTCGTTTTCTTTGCGACTGCGATTATAGCTAAGTACTGGTCGATAGATAAACATACTTTAATACTTGGTGTGTAATCTTATTACTAAGAGTAAGACTGACGATTTATTAAAATCACTAACATGTTATTTTGAATAAGTTAAAATGTATCCAACAATTTTGTGAGTCGAATTAAGGCTGCCTTACCCGGAAGCCTTGATATAAGTAGGCCCACCATAATATAAACAATTTTGAAAGGTGTGTCTGTTTGAAAATCTACTTCCGGTTCGAAACGCAGATTTTCCGAATCGTCTTCGTAAAATTTCGCCTTGAAAACTGGGAAACTCGGCAGTTGCTTTTTTTCAGCATCAATTACAATTTAATTGTAATTTCCTCTTCATGAGAAATTCATTGATTTACACAGCTGTTACACATTTGCACCATACATTTGATACATTGCATTACTTACACCGCTCATAGGTACCCCAGAAAAAAATGAAGAGCTAAGAAGTTTCTTTGTGAGCCAACAATATTAATGAACGACACTAAAAATAAGGCCTAGTTATGACACCTATAATATGGAATTACTGTATTGGTGAAACATTAAGGAAAATTGATATTTGAAATTATAATCAAGGCTTATAAAATAGTGCTCTACGTAAGATTTTTTGAAGGCGAAACATTCTTTCACTTTTGCACAAAAAAATTATAGTGAAGCTATGGAAACACATTTTTTGTGGTCAATCTGATATAGTTAGCGTACTGGGGACGGATCGAGATATGGACTAGTTTAAGCCAAGGCAAGTTCCAATAGGAAACCAATTTGAAAATTTACAATAGAATCCCATCGTGGACAAATTGATGCCGCGGGCAGATTCACCCTCAAGTAGTGCGTTTAAAGAATTCATGAACACGCGGTTGTTGCGCCCACCCACCGCCCGCCCGCGCTCGCAGGCCGCGGGGGCGTAACCACCGCCCTACGTCCGAACCACGTAAGTTACATTACAAGTTTCATATCGAGTAACTTTTCACGCTACTGAAACTTATTGAAAATAATCGTAACACTTTCAAACACTTGTAAATATATTTTTTTCTCAAAATATCATTGATTTTTTTGATGGCCAATGATAGTAAACTAATTTCATAATTACTGATTAACAGAAAATTTAAGATAATTAATTGAAAACATGGTTTTGCGATTGTTAACTTTTCTTTAAGTGATTATTATAATTTATTTTATTGTTTATGAGATAATTACTTGAATTATTACCTACTTATTTAAATTTAATTTAATTAAGTAGCATCTGAGTAATTTAAAAACACCAACACGTTGAATCAGTATCTAAATCAGTTAGAAGATTTATTGGAAGTACCTACTTAAGAAACTAACAAAATAATTATTATTTTTTAGTTATCGAAGGCGGATTTAATACATTAAAGAATAATATCATAGTTTTCATTTTCATTTATCAATTTAATACACAAAAAGGTACTAGGTACTTTTAATGGCGTCGTTCTTATTTTTTCGAATAATGCTATTTAAGTAATTTCATTACCTTAGAATAGTATATTTGTTGCAATGACCTTGAAAGTTAAAGCGGGAAATACTGAATGTAAATGTACCAATCTATCATTGGATACCTCTACCCTCCATAATTGGAACGCTCTTTCGAACTTTAATCGTTTTATATTTCATTCGTTCTTTCATACGGCCATCACGTGTTGCATTCTTATCTATGGCCTTTTTTCTTATTATTCTGAATCTGTCGGCCCATTCATCTTAACTCGACGCGTTATATGATTGGTACTGCTCGAGCATTCAGTATTGTTTGTTTCAATATGATTTGCGCATCCTAGTGGTACTATTTTACATTTATTTGTAAGTCGCATATGGTCGGATAGGTAATAGTGTAGGCATTATTTAATTACCTAATTACGGCCTGTCTAAATATCGTTCATTAGTCTCACTAAAACTCCGGAACAGCTAGACCGATTAGGCTAATTTAGGTCTTGAAATAGTCGTAGTAATCTAGGGTAGGTTAAACGGTAAGAATAATACTAAATATATATAAAACTTCTGTGTGTGAGTGCTTCAACTAAATCCTCTAAACTGCTGGACCAATTAAATTAAATGTGTATTTCAATGGATTTCTAGTTTGTTTGAAAAAACAATTAGACCCGATAGGTGGCGCTGCATTAACGGGCAGGACGACGTCTGCTGGGTCCACTGGGTAAAATAGTAAAAATTAATACCACACAAATTGTAAAATGGAGTAATTTTGTTATTTTACTAATAGTGGGTTCGAATTATTAAGGTGGATGGATGCGATCAATGAACCCTTTTTTTTAATTAAAAATACCTAGTAAAAATTTATTACTTTAGGAGAATCCCTGCATTAATCGCGGTCGCTATTTCTTTCAATGTAGCGCACAACGTAGTGCAGACTTTCAAGTGTGAACAGATCACTCGCCTTCATGATGCATGTGCAACAACTATGTAACTCGTTAGTGCGTAGCTCGAAGCGAGAGAGATTAATGAATAACACAAATAAAAAATATTTCTTACAGTAATATTTTTCAAAAGTAACAATCCATTAAAGATCTGTATGGTTTTGAGAATACTGAAAAATATTTGTTTTGTTTCTAGGGTTTACGATTACGGCAAAGTAGCGGTCAAGTAGTACCAACAGAGCGACCCTAGCAACCGAATGACATTTATGGACACAATCCTTTTTAAGAAATTTATTTATACTTTATTATTGTTTATTTACTTGATTTTAATATAATATATTTAATAGTATCTAAAAAACTCTTAATTTCACTTGCAATGATTATTATCTTTTGAGCTGGTCAATATTTATTTATCTTGGTGGAAATCTGAACACATTCTGATAATTCTGCTTTTAAAAATAAGCTTCTTCTCAGACTTTTCTTTTTTACAAAATACATAAACATCAAGAATTGTTTATCTTTAGCCTTTTCTAACTTTCGCGATAATTTAACACAGATAAGAATATTATTAAAAAACCAAAAGTGGTGGAATGAAAGCTGATCAATCTATAATCATGACAACACCTAACAAAAAAGAAGAAGAAGAATCATGACAACAATCAATGGAAGTGTTAAGAACTGCTCCCTTCTTTGTTTTTTCCCATGGAAAGAAGGTGCCAACCACTCAAGCGTCAATTTAAGTTGAACGGACTATAGTTACCATTAATAATGTAGGTCAACACTTGTTCTTATGCCGCTGTGTAAAAGAATATAAAAAAATAGGTACTCAAGACTAAATACATTAGAAACAATAGTTGAAATGTTAATTGGTTTCGGCCTAGTTGACTATACCTAGTTTTTCGCGCTCGATAGGTACTTAGAGTATACAAATTAGTATACATTATCAGAATAATAGTTCTGTATTGAAAAATATTAATTATTGCTGCTGAAAAGCGCGGTCATGCATAACCGTTGTACAAACTAGTCTAGAAGTCAACATAAACTATAAATAAAGCACTAATATTAGAGTTAATGCATCCTGATTGGTTGACATTCAATATAGGTTCACGCCTCGCCTTTAAGGTACCTAGTAGTTCCACTACGTCAAACTCGCACCTGTTTCTTTCTCATCACACAGCTTCTTCGTGTAGGGCTTAACTCTTATAGAGAGTAATATATTTTTTTATATGTTTGAGGAATATAATAAAGGTAAAAGAATAGAAAATTATTGTAAACTCTTCACGGGAGCAAATTCATCAAACGGTAAAAAGACAATATGTTCAACTTAGACTAAAGTAAACCGATACTTAGACTAACTAAAATCGATGCTAGAAGTCCGTCGATTCGCATCCGAGCATCAGGGAGTGTCTTAGCTCTTATGTCCCTCTGCTATGAGAGTCGAGGCCTGCGCCTATCTGTGGCAGTTAAATAAGCAGAGGATGATGGCAATTTTAAAGATAATAGGAAATACGATTACGTTAATATACAATTTCAATAAAATCCGTTCATCTGTTTGTTTATCTTTTTAAGATTAGCCAGTACCCGTGACTTATAGTAGGTACCTACCTGTGCTTCGTATTAAGTAACCCTTATATAAAAGGCTTTATTAAGTCGATTTGTATCAATATAAAGAAGCTGGATTATAGCTTTACCTGCCAATTAAAGTTTAAAGGCAAGATTAGCCAGTACCCGTGACTTATAGTAGGTACCTACCTGTACTTCGTATTAAGTAACCCTTATATAAAAGGCTTTATTAAGTCGATCTGTATCAATAATAATAAAATAATGTCGGGCTGATTTGTGCATCTAAACCATACAGGGTGCCACCCAAACGCATACCGAAAAATTCATTCAAATCGGTCCAGACGTCTAGGAGGAGTTCAGTGACATACACACGCACACAAGAAATATATATATATATACTAGCGGACCCCAGCGCCATCTGTCGGGCTGATTTGTGAATCTTAACCATCCAGGGTGCCACCCAAACGCATACCGAAAAATTCATTGAAATCGGTCCAGCCGTTTCGGAGGAGTTCAGTGACATACACACGCACACAAGAAATATATATACTAGCGGACCCCAGCGCCATCTGTCGGGCTAATTTGTGAATCTAAACCATCCAGGGTGCCACACAAACGTATACCAAAAATTTCATTCAAATCGGTCCAGCCGTCTAGGAGGAGTTCAGTGACATACACACGCACACAAGAAATATATATATATATATATATATATATATATATATATATAATATATATATAAAGATGTACTTTTAGTTGTTTAATAGTCTCTTCCTAAATATAATTTCGTAAAAGGAAATAACAAAAAAACCGAAAGTTCAAATATATTTATTGCACAAAACATTATACATGGATAAGAATATAATAAATTATATGATAGTTCACCTGCTCAAGTAGTTTGCAGTAAGTACGGGTACACCAACTGACTGTTTTATAAAAGGTATGTGAAAATAAATTAGTATCCTAGATACTATCGTGTAATCATTTAGTACCCTCTTTATTTTTAACATTACTTACAATAATGACCCTTCGGAAATTCTTCTAAGTCGTTTGAACACACCGAATGTCAACGTACCATAATGCACGAGTGCACAATATGTGTCAAGTCTTTGAAGTAGCCGACGGCAGCCTTTCGACATGAGCCGGCAGCTGATTTCAAAGCGCGACTATTTGAGCGAACAAACTGTATAATATCGAAAAAATATTGTTAAACAAAACATAAGTGAATATAAATATAACACTATAAATCTTCTTAGTTCTTAAACTACTAATAATCTTGGTTAACTGATTTAAAACAAATAAATCACATTCGTTGAGATTTTTTAATATAAACCTTTTTCTAAAGTACAATAACTACCTACTTATTTAATTTTTTGTGTTAATTATATTCCCAAAAAAAATTAGGTAAGTATACATGAATCTTTTACTAGAAATTATAATAAATCGACTTTCGTTCCTACGTAACACAGAATAATTTATATAAACTATTTCAGATTCATGCTTTTGATTTAAATAAATTAAGACTAGATTTTGATTAATTAAAATGTAACAAATCGGTTTAAAGCAAATTTTAATTTTAATTTACAAATTATTGGGTTTGGGTTTTGGGTTACCTTTAAGGTCACTTTAAATTTGGGTAAAATAATGCACCGTTTAATACACAATTATTTTTAAATCATATCGGGCGTATTATATGAATATAAAAGTGTTATGAGAGATAAATTAAAAATTAATTTGTGTACTTTATTTTAGTGATGTTGTTCTTAAAACTACGTTTAATACCTAATTTGCTGATATACCTGAAACAACAAAAATGAGTGAAAAGCTTATGTAATATAAAACATTGATGGCGCTGTTAAAAATCTATAACAGCTTACAGGTGCCCTATTTACAAACATCAATTACGACCTTAGACCGCTTTTAAGCATAATTACCCAAATTACAGAAGGGGAAATTTTTTTTTTTTTATCCATAATTTATCCCTCACCCAATGGTAAGTAATGATGATGGTAAGTTATATTGAACGCCTATGGTTTCTAGGGTTTCCAATACCCCTATGGTTCCTAAGATATCTAAAAACACCATATGGTTGAAATATGATTAAGATCAGGGCTTCCCAAGCTTGGCGGCCGTAGAAAGTACAGAGGTGTACCGCGGTGGTCTCCCTCTGTAGGTACTTCAAAAAATCAAGAAAAATATTTTCTGATAGTTTTTGTACTGCTGTAAAAAATTGTGTGAAGATCACCAAGTTCAGCCATTTAATTGTTGGGGTAGTTTTATTTTTCTCAATTCTTTGGTTAAAATTTATTATTATTATGGTTTAATTAGTTTCATAATGAGGATGTTTTATTTTTGCGCCTATCTGCCTAACTCACAAGTGATCTATTTTAAATATCTAGGTAAGGGTGATGGCGTCAAATTTCTTAAGTTGGATGATTAGATTTTGTCAGTTCCGAAATTTTTATGCGCATTTAAAAAAAGTATTTATTTTGTCATATTTATGACTTCAAATTGAGGACTTCGAATTCACTTTCCAGGAACCGAGTACGAATCCCAGCACGCATTTTTTAAGTTACGCGCGTTGCAAGCAATTAAAACATCGCTTGCTTCAACAGTGAAGAAAAACATCGTGAGGAAACCTGCATACCTGAGAGTTCTCCATAATGTTCCACAATGTTATATATGTATATATGCAAATACATATGTTTATCTATATGCATCACCTACCTCTATTCTTGAGCTGTGTTTTACGCCTTTGGTTGCCTAGAAGAGATCGCTATGTAGCGATAAGGCCGCCAAATTGTATACTTTTTGTTAAATTTTTATTTTTTACTAGCTTTTTCCCGCGACTTTGTCTGCGTTTGATTTTGTTTTTTGAAGTGGCATTCAATTTAGTTGTAGATCTAAAAATTTTAAAGTATTCAGTATCGCTAAGCCTGAAATGAGGGGATTGCTGCTGTTCGCTGAGGAGTTCTGTCCTCTGTCTCCAACCACAGTTTAGGCAAAATTAAACACATATTATAACCTCTATAGTACTAAAATAATTATTTTAATCGGTTATAATTTGTCGGAGCTAGGGTGAAAATCGTGAACCAAAAAAACCGAGCTTAATGTCGGGATGAAAAGTATCCTATATTACTTCTAACACTTCCAAGAATATGTGCACAAAGTTTCATTAGGATCGGTTAAGTAGTTTTTGCGTGAAAGCGTAAGAAACAAACTTACATTGACATTTATAATATTAGTAGGGATGTGGTGTACAATAAAAGTGTATTCATTCATTCATTCATTCATTAAATGTTCTTGAAGGTGTGTGAAGTCCACGCACTGGGCCGTTGTGGTGGACTACGGGCTTTAACCCCTTCTTACTGTGGGAGGAGACCCAAGCCCTGTAGTGGGACGGTAATGAGTTGTTATGACGATGGTGATGAAATATGATTTTGATGATTTTCACCTACCGCTGTTTGTTTACAAGCCGCCGCCGCTCCTCTCGACTGAGATGCTCTTCTTGAGCTGTTCTTGTTCGTGATGTTGCTCTTCCATCTCAGCCATGCGCGCGAAGCGGGAGTACGCCACGTGGCCGGACTTGATAGCTGACATCATCTGTTTGTTTATAATTATCTTATGTAGATTGGCGAGCAAAACGCTTCTTACCGGGATAGGCATTAAGCAGGAATATTAATATTAATAAAAAATATTTATTAATAATAAAAATTGAAAAATCTTATATTATTGGATATGATATTAAATCTTAGATCTATCTAAGGAAGGGTAGGGGGGTAGGGGTACGAAAGGTATAAAAGGCGACACGTTTTGCTAATCTTTCACTCAACAATTATTCATTGTGAAGTCAACATCTGAAGATGCTCTGGTTTAGGAGCGAAACGTGCGTAGAGGGTACATTGCCGAGGATCTGTTTGGTGTGGAGTATACGGATTGAAGTAATTATAAATTACACCATACAGATTCTCCTGCTGTTCGCGGAGTATAGCAAGTTATGCTTAATTTTCATGAAAAATCTTACTCATAAGCCACTTATATAAAAAAATTAGGGTAGGCAGTGCATTTGTGTATGTATGAATTGCACGCAACTGCTTATGTAAATACTTATAAGTCGCTTTTTTCCATTTCACTACTACAAGTTAGCCCTTGACTGCAGTGGAGTACATAGGGGGTGTGCAGATTATATAAAATGAAGAAAACCTATATAAATCTATATAGATTAATAATATAATTAATGTAAGAGATATAAAAAACTTAAGGGTAGGCATTGTAAGAGTTATGAAAAGCCTACCCTTAAGTATTTATATCTCGTACTGGAGATTTTCTTCAATTTATATCATCGGAATACCTTGTGCTTACCCAGTATGCACGCCACTGCTTGATTGCAATATCACCTACTGGTAATTGATGATGCAGTCTAAGATGGCAACGGGCTAACCTGGTTGGGATATAGTAGTTATAATAAACCCCTAATCGGTTTCTACGCGGCATCGTACTTGAACTCTACAGCAAAAAATCGATAGCAGCTGATAGTTGCCCTATTTACAAACGTTCATTTCAGGTCTTAGACCGCTTTTAGGCATACTTACCCTAATTACAGAGAGGTACGACAGTTATATACCCCTATGGCGTACCGGTACACTAAAGGTGCACAAGAATAAGAATATTTGATTTTAATATAGTTATAAGTAGTTCTATGTAGGTCTAAAATAATAAAATTCTTCACTTAAATACCTTTTATAGACGTTCCAATTATTAAATTTCACTGAAAAAGAGTTGTTACTTGTTAACTGTTAGACAGAACAGAAAGCGATGTAAATTAAATTAATACGCAAATGGTAAAAATGATATGGGATAGTACAATAAAAGCGTGCATATTATAAGCATTGAATTCTTTACGAGTTAAAATGACCAGCGTGTTAGTAATCCGTTATTCCTTGAGCACGGCATTAAGTCTTTAATGGATTGATAGTTTTTTAAATGATATATATATACAATTTGTAAATGTCACGTCTTTATGGTTGATCCAAGTTGAAAAAAAAAAGAAATTAGGTACCTAAGTCCATCATAAACTACAAATGGTCCAAAAAATTCATGCAATAAATTTAAATGCAAATGTAAAGATTAAAAAAAAAAAGCGCGAACGAGAAATAATCTAACTCTGTCTCATGAGTTTCAGATTTGGCGGTTAAAAAGACATGCAATAATGAAATCCAAAAACTTTCATGCAAATAATTTCCATGCAAATGTGTGGTTGTATGGACCTGCAGATATTCGTCGAGTTCGACTTGTCCGTTCATGTTAGTGTCGATCTCTCGCAATATTTCGTGCAACTGTTCCCCGGTCACATCCTCACCGTAGTTCTGTGGAGCAAGCTCGAATGTTCATTACCGAAGCATTTACATGAAACCCTAGGTTCTACGAGAATTGTGGAACACTCTTTCATTCATGGGAGTAAATAAAAATAAAAATTGTAATAGATGTCCCGCACAATTAAAAAATAGATTTCTTAAGATGGCGTATGTCTTGCTACCTCATTCGCACACCAGTATATAATGCAAGATTAATACCAAAACTTCCGCCACTATTTATTCATTGCGTGGGTTAAACAAAAGTAAACTTTGGTTTTTTACAGTGCATTTGATGCTTTGTCGGAGAATTCAAAGGAATTATTTTTCTGCTTCTATAAAATCCGATGGTAAATCTATAGAAAGCGCTTTTGATAAATTATTTCCTAAATCCCGACGAGGGGGCAGATCGAACTTTCGGGTTCTAGTTAAAGTTGTATAGTGGATAAAATAAATAATACAACTCAGTCGATATTGTCATAGTTACAATTTCAAAAAAATGTTCCACAATTCATACAGAAATTATTCTAGAATTATGCAAAAACTAAAGTATCAAAAATCAAAAAGTTTTAAATAGGAGGCAAAGCTCTATTTAATCTCTCATTTTTAGGTGTGAAACAGTTGCATAATTCTAGAACTCCTTTTAAAACCTACTAACTAAAACATAAAAAGTCGTACACAAATAATCTACCCTTCCCAAATTCCTAATCAATTAGTAGGTACAAGTGGGTGCAACATAGACCCCTCCCGTAGTTACTTCTCCGTTCTACCTGGAGATAGTCCTGTATTTCCAGCTGTCCGTTATAAGTGACGTCTATCTCGGACAATATTGCACTCAATTCCTCGTCTGATGGCTTCACACCCATACTCTATAACATTTAGTAATATATTCAATAAAAATGTTATAAATAAAAAATAATAACTTCTTGATTTTCAAATTTATATCTAACCATTTTGTATCTATCCATAAATTAGTTCAATAAATTTTTACGGAGATGTCTAACTACCTTCATTATTTATCTACGGAGTCATAAACTAATATATTTGCTCTGTATGTATTTGTGTATATTTATATTTATTTATATATATATTTATATATATATATATATATATATATATATATGTTTATATGTGTATGTATTTATTTCTGTATTATTTGTATTTGTATTAGCTGTTTATGTATTATTGTTATATATAGTAGATGTAGTTTATGTTATATATTTTTAAAATTGCACTATCCCGTTTCCATACTCCTGTTCTTCTTTCATTAAGGGTTGTCTGGAGGAGATCGCTTAAAGCGATAAGACCGCCTTTGCGCATTGTTATTCTTCTTATATTTATGTTTTCAATTTATATTATAAATTGTGTGCAATAAAGAATTTATCTATCTATCTATCTACCTTCCGTAATGAGGTATTTATGATCGATCGTAAATGTATCCTAATATTACCTTAAAACATACAATTAGTAGGTTAAATAATCGCAAGATATATCAACTTCAACCATAGTTTCTAAGATTTAAGGGGCCTCTAAATCTGTATTCGCGTTGTATACTTACTAAGCAGGGGACTCCCCAAATTGAGCTCTAATAGTTATCCGATGAAATGCCACATAACCTTTATATTATCTACACTATATATTTGTATTTAATTTGTTGAATGAATGTTTATTGACTAAGTTTCTTAATAACAACAAATATTTAACGATGTCGACATTTTTTTTTTTTTTATTTGTGATTATTTACTGGTTCTTTTTTATACAAATTTAATAAGAATTCAGTAAAGATCTCTGACGATGGAAAACGGAATTCCTAAACGAACAACAAATTGCTGACGATAAGTATATAATTTCGGTCGTTCAAGCCACCTACATTTTGTCACCTCATACAACAGAACTGAGAAGTTTTACTTTAAGTTAAAATAAAAACTATATTTATTTTTCGTAAATTGGTATAAAGTTTGAGGGAGTAAATTTTACGTTACAATTTGTCTATAAGAGTGGACCAAATAAATTAACTCTAATAAATGGCAATCAGTTTCGTATTTTAAATAATTTAATCGTAACTGACGCAAGAAAGTTGTCTCCAGCCTTCTTGTATACATCTTCTAAAATAGTATAACTACCTTCGTATTAAAAAGGGCGTTACCTTGAGACTTCTTCTGATATCATTAATGGAGACAAAGCCCTTCCTGTCCTTGTCTATGATCTGGAAGCGCTTGATGTAGGACTGGATCTCATCCTTGGTGAGATTGATCGGGATCTTATCGCGACTGGCGCGGTTCACCATTTGACCCATTTCGTTGGCAAGGAAGTCGGCTGCCGCCTTCGTTTGTTTCTGTAATATTATTCATTTTAATAAAAAAATGTGTCTGAGCCATAGTCAAAAAAAATCTTTTCAATTAAAAGTAGCCTACGAGAGATTGAGGTGGATATATATCTTTTAACGGATGAGACGTCAGCCACTGACCACAGATTATAGATAGACACTTTGTCAAAGCCAAGCCGCCATGTTGTCGTACCTCACTGGCATGCCAAAAATGCCGCCATTTTGGTTTGATACGTCAAGCAAGCCCGCCATTTATTTGAACAGTTATTAAAATATTTTGTTGTGCCCATATTGTTTTTATTTTCGTATCCGCTACAATCTACGAGGTTTATTATTTTTTAACCAAGCTTACAAATTATTTAATGTTTACCAGTGTTTTGTTACCAGCCTTAAATAAGCCTTTTGGTTGATTTGTTAGACAGAAACACCTCGCATACATATCTACACATCCTGTTTCCTAAAAACTATATGGGGGTGGGGATAGTAACCATGATGAAAGCCATCAAACCTGTTTCTCAGCATCGGACCACTTCAACTCCTCAGCCATAATTTCGATGACACCTGGCAGGGCTTCGGCCGCGGCTTGTACGTTGAGGAACGCGAGGCGAAGGCGCCGGGCGATCATGTCTACTGCCGTGCACGCGTATTCCCGGACACCGTACCTGTAGAAGTAAAACATTTTAACAAGAATAGTTTTGGTAACTTGTTTAAAAATGATCGCGATTACATAATATTTACTCCCACCAGATCAGATCGGAGGAAATTCAGAAATTAATATATTTGTAAATTGTCCCTGCCAGGGATTAAACACGAGACTGCGCGGTTCCCCCCACCCTTTACAAGTTTACGGATAACATGGAGTCGAGTAAGTTGGAGGTCATTTATTAGTTAGTATGGAGGGTAGAGATAAGGAGAGTCATCTTATATGGGAGAAAAGTTGAAAAAGTGTCCAGTTGTTGCGCTAAATAACAGTTCAAAAATCCTCCACAATGGCGCTGGTGGATGCACAGGGTATGGTATGAATGTAGCAATCGTAGATGAATTGAAGTATGCCGAGTTAAAAAATTTAATGTCATTATCGACTAAAGTAGTTAATTATTGAGAATTTCAACAACTTACGTTGTACAAAATATTGTGGTAAATATAACCTTACTTCCTTGTATCTCCATACTTCCTTGTTTCTTTTTCAAGCCTACTCTAACAATATTTATATTTGGCGCTTCTTTTAAGAGTTACCCTGATGCAAATGTGGCGCCATCCTAATTTAATACATTTTGACGACACTTTTTCATATACACAGATGACTCTCCTTACCTCTACCCTCCATATTAGTTAGTTACACAAGAGAAGCTGTGTTTAAAAATGAAGCGTTCAATTCTAGAACGTAACTATTAAAAATTGAGTCCTCTGCACGTGTTTCACAGAAGGTGCCACAGATATTAATATATTTTTTCTGCTCTATTCTTTCCCATAGGGAAAAGGCAAAGGTATATCACCATACAGCCATGACTTCAGTTTCTAATAGGTATTTATACAGGATGTTTGGTGCATCGTGTGCCAAATCGAATCTGATGATTGGAGGGGTCTTTGGCTATCTCTTCAGCCCTCGTAAAAAAATCTTGCTCAAACGGTTTTTTTTATACTGATTTTAAATTGTTTTTTTAAAAATTGTAAAAATTCTACATTTAAATTTTAATAAAAAATAAAGTTGTTAAGTATTAATTAATTTTCTTTTTAATCTTTAATTTGTAACGTTTTACGCTTCTTTTGAAACTAGAATTACACGCCAGCAACATCTAGTTTTTGTTTTACAGCCCCGCAAAGTTTTTTTTACGTAAAAAAATAAGCTTGAACGTCAACTTTCGGTTTTAATAAAAAAAAAACTAAAAGTGATCATGTTCTTCCAATTTTTTTAAAACATCTCTGGACTGTCCCCTTTCTAATGGTGTGCAATATGCCATGAAAAGTAATTAGTAACATCACTAATTTTCAAATTTTCTAAACTTGGTCGCAATTTTCTAATATTCAACAGGTGAAAGAAAAACAAGGGTTTGCGTAAATAACACTCACAATTCACAAGGCAGATGACATTTTCTGTCTCTTTCATAAAGTTATACGCCCGTTGTTCGTTTAAACAGGCAAAAATAGTTTTTTCACTCTAGTGAAGCGAAATCTATCTTCTATTCCTTTCTTGCATAGTGCAAACCTGTTTGAACCAATCGCGAACGGGCCCCGCGTCGCGTCGACACGGCGGCCATCTTATTTTTTAGTCGAGACATCACTGCCTCTGCTGCCTAACGTGTGTGCTAGCTTACTGTACTCCACGATTCTTTTATTTAGTTTTCGTTAAGTTTTGTTGTTTTTTGTTACGTTTTATTTACTTTTGGTGTTATTGTTAAACTTTGTTGACTTTTTTGTTGTTGCAATGACGACATACTCTAACGAGGAATATGCGGACATCATAATGGTTTATGGTGCAGCCCGTGGTGTCGCTCGTGCAGCGCAACGACTTTACCAGGAACGCTTTCCTGGTCGACGATTACCTGGCCGCAGAGTCTTCCAAGACACATACCGACGTTTACGCGAGACTGGGAGTGTCAATTTTCATGAACCAAGGGGACATGTTGTGCGACATAATGTTGAAGTGGACGAGAGAATACTGGCACTTTTTGAGGAAGACGACACAAGAAGCATTAGATATGTGGCGGCACAACTTGATATTTCAATATGGAAAGTGTGGAAAGTCCTTCGACAAAACGAAAAATATCCATTCCACGAGACTCCGGTTCAAGGTACGTAATTTAAAACCTTTGTTTGACGTTGCCTTTGTTTAGCAGGTATCCATAATCTTCTAGTGCAATTAATTACTGCTCAAGGGGAATTAAAAAGATTTTTGGTTGTTGCAGGTCTTGAGGGTGGCGACTTTGACAGACGAATGCACTTTTGTCGGTTTTTGTTACACACAGATGTGGATAATCCTGATTTTTTAAAAAGAATACTGTGGACTGACGAATCCAAATTTACCAGAGAAGGGATTCTTAACTTGCACAATTTACACCATTGGGCACCGAAACGGCAAAACCCACATGCCAAAAGACAGCAATCTTTTCAAAGACGGTTTAGTGTGAACGTTTGGGCAGGAGTGATTGGGAATCAGGTAATTGGACCGCACTACCTGCCTGATAACTTAAATGGCGATAATTATTTAGAGTTCCTGCAAAATGATCTGCCGGAATTATTGGCCGAGGTGCCCGTGTTTAATGAAGATGTGCCCATAGTATTTCAAAATGACGGCTGTCCCGCGCATTGGCGTTTAACTGTGAGGGAATACCTCGATAATGTGTTCCCCAATTCGTGGATTGGGCGCGATGGGCCTATTGCATGGCCTCCACGTTCCCCAGACTTAACTCCGTTAGATTTTTATGTCTGGGGACGTGCCAAAGAGCTAGTATACGCCACAGAAGTCCCAACGAGGGAGGTACTAATACAACGCATAGAAGCGGCCTTCGGTACAATTAAGAACGAAATACGGCTTCGGACTACAACTGTAACAATACGTCAAAGATGTCGGGCCTGCATTCGAAACAGGGGTGAACAATTTGAGCAGAATTTGTAAAAATTATGAAATAAATGTTTCAAATGCAATGTATTATTTTTATTTCAAGTAAAACCTACGAAATTTAAAAATTTTACCTGCTTGTGAGTTTTATTTACGCAAAAACTTGTTTTTCTTTCATCTGTTGAATATTAGAAAATTGTGACTAAGTTTAGAAAATTTGAAAATTAGTGATGTTACTAATTACTTTTCATGGCATATTGCACACCATTAGAAAGGGGACAGTCCAGAGATGTTTTAAAAAAATTGGAAGAACATGATCACTTTTAGTTTTTTTTTTATTAAAACCGAAAGTTGACGTTCAAGCTTATTTTTTTACGTAAAAAAAACTTTGCGGGGCTGTAAAACAAAAACTAGATGTTGCTGGCGTGTAATTCTAGTTTCAAAAGAAGCGTAAAACGTTACAAATTAAAGATTAAAAAGAAAATTAATTAATACTTAACAACTTTATTTTTTATTAAAATTTAAATGTAGAATTTTTACAATTTTTAAAAAAACAATTTAAAATCAGTATAAAAAAAACCGTTTGAGCAAGATTTTTTTACGAGGGCTGAAGAGATAGCCAAAGACCCCTCCAATCATCAGATTCGATTTGGCACACGATGCACCAAACATCCGGTATAACATTTCTTCGCGAAAGAGAATTCGCTAGTGGTAATGTTTTATCATAGAGCCTTAGTTCATTTTATGAAACATGAAACTGATATAATCATATGTTTTTTCTGGACCTAGCATGGACACAAGCTTCCTCTCAAAAACGAGACAGAGATTTGACTATTGTTTACACTTTAGCAGCACTTAAATCCCTGCAGGCTGCATCCCATTTTCATTGGATTTCAAATTAGCGCTGAATAATGATCTTATGAGATAATAATAAAGATTCAGTTTGAAATTAAAGTGATCTAATCTAAATAACGAAAGAATAGTGGTTAGGACTTTCGCTTCAGTTTCGCGGGCTGAGTTCCAAGCCCAGCTTACCTCCTCTTACTTTTCTAAGTTATGTGTGTTTTAGGTAATTAAAATATCACTTTGCATCCGTAAAGGAAAACATCGTCAGGAAACCTGCATACCTGAGAGTTCTCCATAATGTTCTCAAAGGTGTGTGAAGTTCACCAATCCGCACTGGGCCAGCGTGGTGGACTATGGCCTAAACCCTTCTCGTTGTGGGAGGAGACCTGTGCCCTGTAGTTGGTTGATATGATGAACCTAGTGTACCTAAGTATAGAAGGGTGGTGGTTACCTAATTTCAGCATCAATATACGGGAATTCCGGGTGGATTTTCTTGCCAATGATCGGCCATCTTTTGCCGGTCATCTGTGCCATCTTGGCAACCGCGAACGCTCTGTCTCCGTAGGATTTGGCTAAATGCTGTGCTACCTAGAAATAGAAAAATTAATAAGTACATGAATTATTATGTATCGATCAGTAGGTACATTGCTGGCAAAAAGTAACTGGTTGGTAACTAAACTAAGGGGAGAAGTTTGGTGCAGCAGTTAACCAGCTATACTGGCAAATTTGTATCAAATGATTCTTTCGATGAAGATCTGAAAGAAGAGTCAGATGAAGGTGACCAGTGGTTATAAAATCAAAAACAATGCTAGTTTTTGGCTGCATTTAAAATATTCCTTAGGTCATGCGGGGCAATGAAAGGGTTTGCCCATAATTACAACGGTGGACAGACGGGCTTATGATTGAGTAGATAATAGTATAAGCCCAGACGACGCTGCCGCCCGTATTTATTTTTTTATTTATTTGACATCTTGTTAGTACGGCCGGGCCACTTACTCTAACTGGATGGAACTACATAATTTATGGATAACTATAAGACAAATGAATAAAAGATGACATTAAACTTTATAAAAGCCATGATATTAATATAGTGTACTATAGTGATACTCTGCGAATAATGTAGAAAGGTCATTCAATATTTTCAGAGTATCTCAACAATTCACTAATACTTTACTGATTCACTAATTGTCAATTATATTCTCTTTGTTGTCTCGGCCGGCACCCACTGGAACTGGAGGGGTGGTGACAACTGTACTCTTATCTGCCGTCTCCATAACACACGTATATTTTTTTATAAATACAATTAAATTCGAACTATCGTTGAATATTCTCATAACGAGTTTAGAACGCTCGTTCTCGTATTCGATTTTGAGTGGACGCTGGAACATTACAGTAAAATGGAACTTATCAGTATTGATTTAAAGTTCGATTTTTTCTATAACTTCAGCTAGTGCTTTTGACAAAACGTTTGTAAAACAAAAATCTGTAGTAACGAATTTGCGGCACTAAAACGGGTGACTTAAGGTCAATTTTTGCTATGGTCGATACAAGGACGCTTTGCGTATTTCTTCATGTTTACAGCTTTGCTTTTCTTTTTTTATGTGCAAGGCCCTTCATCTATATTTAAAAAAAAAAACAAGAAAAATAATTTTTCAATAGTTTTTCAATAGCACTCTTTGAAAATTGTATGGAGATCACAAAGCTCGGCCATCCATGTTGGGGTAGTTTTATTAATATATTTATTAATTCTTTGTTGAACGATTTATCAAAATTTATTATGGCTTTATTAGTCTCATAAAGTGGATGTTTTAGCTATTGCGTCTACGTGCCTCACTAACAGTACCTAGATATCTATTTTAACTAGCTAGGTAAGGCCGCTGGCTCTATAAGGTTGGGAACACTTGGTATAGTCAGTAAATGAAATCAAAAGCAATATTTACAATTTATGATCATTGTAATAAAATATTCGTACCTCCATTTCAAGTCCAAAGTCCTGTACTAATCTGATGTACATAGTGGGTGTCCAGCCGTGAGCGCCTTCTATCAAGAAGCCGTCGGTCTGACACTCTTTGTACAAAGGCTTTAGATTTGCACCTGAAATTACACGGCAACAATTTGGTAACCGGTTCAGAGTGAATACTAAGCTCAGATAAAGCTAGTGTAAGATTTTCTATACATACTGGTTCCCAGTATTTTAACTAGATGGCATTAACAGTTATACCATATAAATCTTAGTTTACTTTCACGTAATCGAATAAGTAAACATAGGTCTAAAATTTCACACTTGGCCACTGTTACCTCTTATTCGAGTGTAGGTAACTATCGTTATCTTTCATTAATCGAGCATAGAGCAGAGAGCAAAGATATAGGTAAAATATACGTTATTCGAAGTAAATCAAGAATTCAAAAGCAGACGTGACAATTAAAAAGATAACTACTAAAAATATACCTAAACGAAATTCGAATGTTATTTCCGCGTATGTTTGATAAAAGTATTAATTCAGTACCAGAAAATATAATGGCTGAGGATTCTGTATGTTCTATACAGAATCCTCAGCCATTATTGTATGCAGTGTGTCCAAAAATAGTGAAAACGCCCCGCGCACGTCTCACTTTAAACCCGCAGAATGTTGCTACCTCAAAAACTTTTTCTCATTTTCCCATTTTATGGTAAACGTAACGTTACGGAACATTGAAGGAAATAACTACTTTCAACTGCTAAGCGGTATGAAGTGACTAACCGTTTATTTGAGAAAAACCTCTAAAGTGGAGTGGTTTTTTATGTTTCAATATATTAGTCGTTTACTCGGTTTTGTATTTCTTAATTCTGTGTTCTCTATTTTATAATATATCATGTCAAACAAACAATAATTTGATTTGAATAAAAATTCGTGGCTTAGTGGGCATCAGATACGATGTTAGAAGTGTATCGTAGTGTAGTGTTCTTATAACAAACTTGAAAATTCTTACTCTCGATAGCAGCGTCGATGGTCTCAGCAGCCATGGCTCTGTACGTGGTCCACTTTCCCCCAGCAATGGTGACGAGGCCTGACGGTGATACGTGGACGATATGGTTCCTGGCGAGGGACTGCGTGTCCGGCTTGTTGGGGTCGGACACTAGCGGTCGAATGCCGGACCATGCTGAGAGTACGTCGCCGCGTCTTACTGTCCACGAGGAAAACAAATTTTAAACATACATAAAATTTGTTAGATAAAATGGCGTGTGTACGTGTATCAATATGTGAATGTGTATGACTGTGTGTGTGTGTGTGTGTGTGTGTGTGTGTGTGTGTATGTGTGTGCCATAGCTAGGTATATTTAACAAAATCGGTCCAAGATAGCCGCCGGTACGAACTGGTGGATTAACAAATGAAAATGCTTCACTAGGAGAATACTATGATGAAATTGGAAAACATTGCGAATTACATTTTCCTTTTCACAACACATATGGGTAATACAAATAAAAAACGAATAGTTTCAAATTACTAATATAGGTTATTTCAAATTACTAATCGACTACAAAACCGTTTGAAAAGATGTGTTTTTCTAAGTTTAACATACCTTCTACGTCCGGATTCAGGTAGTTCTTGACTTCGGTGAGGATGAAGAGGATCTCGTCTTCGGTGGGTTTAGGGTTGTGCGTGACATTACACGGCAGGTCTGTTGTACCAGCGATGGTGCCTTTCAGCCACGGTAGGAAGAAGATGACGCGACCATCTGATGTTGAGGGGTCGAGTAGACCCATGTGCTCTGGACTGGACATAATTTAAGACATCGTAAGATTCTTGAGAAAGAGAGAATCTATCTATATATATATAAAAGAGAAAGTGTGTGGGTATGTTCCGTATAGGCTCCGAAACGGCTGGACCGATTTCTATGAAACTTTCAGGAAATCTCCAGATTGACCTGGCGAGTAATGTAGTAATAAGTTTGGTGACGATCGCAGCACTCCTATTTTTGAACTGTCAAACTGTCAAATACAGCTTTTATTTACTATGATGATATTCTATTGTTGGGTGTACATGGGTGTAGATAATGATCTTCAACCGCTCGAGAAGAGAATAGAAGACAATGAATACGGAGATAACTAAATTATTTAATATATTATGAGACTTATATTAAAAATTTAATGATGTAAGTTTATTGTTTAAATAAAATAAAGCAAAATCTAGCCCGGCGAAGCGGTATGGGTAACGCTAGTATAATATATTTTTCAAATTAGCCTATTCCATGAAACGCGTGTTACATGTTTCTTCAACCAAAGGTTGTCTGGAGGGGTTTGCTTCGAGCGATAAGGCCGCCTTTGCGCATATATTTAGTATTATCGTTTGTTTTTTGATCGTAGTTTTCTATTTGTGCATTAGACCTTCTATTAAATTTCTTTATAAATAAAGTCATCTAAATATCTTACAACGGAATCGAATGCTAACAGAAGTGCCAGAATAAAAGTTAGAGAAAAAGGTCAGCGTCAATAGTACCAGACTGAGCAGATGTAGCAACATGCTCTGTTCAGTTTGAATCTACTAGATCTTCTCTGGAAAAGGCCTCCCAGGTATTCCAAGTATTTTTTCAATACAATGTAATTTCATTAATTTATGTTTCCAACATATTTTCAATAATTTATTTAATTACATATTCATGCTTATCGCCGATGAAAATCGATCAGAATTACGCCTCAAAGCTGTGCTGTTATTTAAACGTCCGAAAATTCCTCAACGTGATCAAGATATTATTCCAAGTTTAAGTTCTTTAAAAACAGTTTCTACTTTTTCTTCTTTTTGACACTCACATAATAAATTAAACCTTCTTTGTAAGTACAATTTTGATAATTTTAAAAATGGAGCATTAATTTCATATCTATCTTTCTATAACTCAACTTTACACCCAAACACTATGTTTTATTTCTTTGTGTTATTATTGTATATATTTTTCAATCCTTATATATTTTAAATGTAAATTCGATGTATACCTGTAGTATCCTGGAAGTACGATATGCACGCCAGACGAGGGGCAGCAGATATCCTTAATGGACTGGTCATCCATCTTCCTGATGGAGTCAGTGAAGGGGCCTGTCGCGTTGATGATGGACTTCGCTTTTATGTCCCATTCCTTGCCTGATAGTTCGTCCTGAAATAATTGGCCAATCATCAAATTATAAAAAGAAGGATTTTGCCGCAGATTGATTTATATGCGTCAAAGCTCTCATTTCCCGGAGGAAACGTATTGTTTATCGGGTTAAAAAGTAGCCTATATGTTGACCCGGAATATAAACTACAACTATAACAAGTTTTATTTGAATCCGTCAGTAGTTTTCTCGTGATGCCCGGACAGACAGACAGACAGACAAAAATTAAATAAAAATCTGTCTTGGACTCAGTATTGATTATAAAGCATCCCCCGGTCAAAATTTTCAAAATACATTAAATGTACAGAAATCTTTCAGTTACAGTTTTAGATCAAATTTTAGATCAAATTGTCATTTAAATATTCGTTAACACTGTAGTAAGTTTTATCGTTTAATATTTTGATAATAACTCTCCTAAAGGTCTTGAGCGGCAATTTTTATGGCAGTTTATTAAATAAAGTTAAAGCCATGCAAAAATGCGTAAGCATATGAATAAGCATATTAAGCCATGCCTCCTCGGCGTCACCCACAGTCTGTTTTGTGTCCTACCCCTCCTATTTGGGTACAGTTCACAAAGTGTGGGGAAAAAATGTGTATATTTTTTTTACGAATAGTAATATTACATAAATATAAAGACTTGGCAATAATAATGTATTGTTTTCCTTAAATAGTGGTTTGCAACTGTCTGTCTGTCTGTCAAGCTTCAGCTCGACATATTGACCGTACACAAGCCTTCTGCTTAATAAAATCTTTGTTTGCATCTGTTGTTGCGTACTAATCATTAATTTAATCGCAAAATACATGATTGGTTCCACTGTATGTCATGCAGCTCAGAACCAGCCGTGATTGGCTGGCAATTAATCCGTCAGCATTGTGATTAGCCAACTAAACGCATGCGGGGCAAACTTCATAAGCCACTCCCACCGAAGCTTACATAGCTTGCTGGGCTAATTTTGTGTAGTTATGCTTCTGTTTATTCGTTCGCTGGCTGTGACCCCATGAATAACTACCAAATCATATTTTATTTGCACTTACCCGTAACCTTGCTCCGGAGAGTTTGTTGTTATTCTTATAAAGCTTGGTAACTTTGACGTGGTTAGCGATTGTGGCGCCGTGCCGAGCAGCGGTGAGTGCTATCGCGAGATTCATACGCGCGTCATCTTGTTGACCTAAGAAGACGTATAAGTTGGAAGAAAAAGTTATGACATAACGGAAAAAACATTTTCGCTGCCTAGCCACGTTGTTATTGTCAAAAAATATCAATACCATTTTTAACAAATAACAACTTAGCCAGGTAACTTATCCACGGATAGATTGCATAATCATAGCGGTACGTGTCAAACGGACGTTAATCAATATCTATAAACGATAAATTTAGACTTAAAATAATAGGTATATAGTTAACATGTGTTCAGAAATATTTTGACGTTATTAATTATTAAGTAAATTTCTTAAACCTGATTAACTAGCAACCCAGGATTGGTTTTGGGACAGTTATTGTATAAAGTAGTGTAGTAAAGAATTTTCTTTGCTTACTAAAAAAATTAAATAAATAAATAAATATACTACGACAATACACACATCGCCATCTAGCCCCAAAGTAAGCGTAGCTTGTGTTATAGGTACTAAGATGACTGATGAATATTTTTATGAATAATATACCTACATAAATACTAATACTACAGGTACCTACATAAAATAACCTAGACACTCGAATCGAACACATTACCCACGGCCTTGGAATCAAAAAGCAGGGCAGACCGCCCACTGCGCGAATCGCCCGTCACTATATAAAGTCTGTAATTTCTAAATTAGTATTGTCTTGGAAATCAATTTTAGGGACCGTTTTCATTAAGATTTTCAGAAGATTTTTTTTAAGACAAGATGTAAATATAGTCACCTACCATCGTAATATACAATGCCACCGCACAAGTTGTCGGATTTCAACATGGGGAATAGTTCTAGAGTATTCTTCTTCGATAAATAGTAGGAGCTCTTCAGGTTTCTATCACCGGCGACTATGTCGTACATCTTGATACCGAACCAGTAGTACGGGACTTGCCACCATCTGCGAAAAGTAAGTGTATAGATATATTACAGGCACATTAGGCTAGGTTCAAGTTGGATACAGTACGACACGTTACAGTTCTTGTTCCTTGCAGGCTATTGACCAAGTACCTAGTCGTTTATTTCTCGGTACCTAATCGGAATTCTCGGCCGTTTTTTAATTACGCGCGCTCGGCCATCTGAATAACGAGTCAGATGGAACTGGATAGTAAACAAAGCTACCAGTTTCTATGTTTAATTGACGTAGCTACTCAATAGGAAAAAGTGTATTTTAAAAAGAACTTAATTTTTTTTTTATTCCACTACAATTTAGCCCTTCAATCTCAGCTGGTGGTAAGTGATGATGCAGTCTAAAATGGTAACGGGCTAACCTGTTAGGGATTATGGTAACTAGTCAAACCCTCAATCCGTTTCTGCGCGACATCGCACTGGAACACTAAATCGCTTAGCGGCACGTCTTTGTCGGTAGGGTAGTAACTAGCCACGGCAAAAGCCTCCCACCAGACCAGACCAGGTGAAATTCAGGAATTATAAACTCCCAATTGCCTCTGCCAGGAATCGAACCCTGGACCTCCTTCTTAAATTCACAGCGCTCACCGCTACGCCAGGAAGGTCGTCAAATTTATAGAGATAATTCATCTCCAAACAGTTATTTCTACTTTATGCATTCTTTGAACATAAATCCTCTGCACGCCACTGTTGAAAGTTGAAACCCCTACAAGAGACATACCCCTATAAAGATACTTATAATCTGTCTACGAGACGTACTAAACTTGCATAATATACACTTTCGACATGTATACGAGACTTACTAAACTTGCATGAAATACACTTTCGACCTGTATACGAGACTTACTAAACTTGCATAAAATACACTTTCGACATGTATACGAGACGTACTAAACTTGCATAAAATACACTTTCGACATGTATACGAGACGTACTAAACTTGCATAAAATACACTTTCGACATGTATACGAAACGTACTAAACTTGCATAAAATGCACTTTGACATGTATACGAAACGTACTAAACTCTCATAAAAGAAACTTAGGACATCCATACGTGACGTACTAAACTTGCATAAAATACACTTTCGACAGGTATACGAGACGTACTAAACTTGCATAAAATACACTTTCGACATGTATACGAGACTTACTAAACTTGCATAAAATACACTTTCGACATGTATACGAGACTTACTAAACTTGCATAAAATACACTTTCGACATGTATACGAGACATACTAAACTTGCATAAAATAAACTTTCGACATGAATATCAGACGTACTAAACTTGCATTTAAGACACTTAGGACCTCTATACGAGACGCACTAAACTTGCATTTAAGACACTTAGGACCTCTATACGAAACGAACTAAACTTGCATAAAAGACACTTAGGACCTCTATACGAGACGTACTAAACTTGCATAAAATACACTTTCGACATGAATGCGAGACGTACTATACTCGCATAAAAGACATTTAGGACTTTTATACGAGACGTACGAAACTTTCAAAAAAAAACCTCGACCTGACCTGAACGACCTGAAGGTATACAATATGCCCTGTGTTTATTACTAGTAATACGGAACAACGATAAGTCACTTTTTTGAAACACAGTATTTCTATTCGCCCGCTGTGCTAATTTTTTACAAACACAATTTATATTCAGCTTGGTTAAGGACACATTAGCCGTCCTTCAAATGAATAAACACAGATTGGAGGGTTTTTTATTAACGCCTAGCTTGCATACTTACTTATAAACAGGCAATAATATAGGCAGTGGTCTCGTCAAATGCGGTGCGACCTCTAACATATTCGCTCGTTCGTGTAACGCTTCCTTTACCATTTTGTATTGGTCGTAATCTAAATGTAGAATGGCCTTCTGCAGATACCGCACACCGCCGTGGATCAGCTTCGTGCTTCTGCTAGAAGTTCCACTGGCGAAGTCGTCTGCTTCGACCAGAGCTGTGCGTAATCCTGTGAATAAGATATTGGAATTTAGAATGATCCGGAATCGTTCAAAGTCGAATATTTCTTTATTCAAATAGGCACATAATTGGCACTTATATGCGTATGTTTTTGACAACCTTCATGGCGCAGCGGAGAGTTGTGGGCTTAACAACAAACCAAACCAAATAAGTATGGAAATGTTATGCCATATTTATTTGTAATGTATCCCAATCTTTTAACTATATATCTATTTATTAGTGTGGTTAACTAGATATTTTTTAAAGGATCCAAAGCCACGGTATCTCCATGATCTCAGCAGTGGCAACGAAGGAGTCAAGTTCCTGAGCACACTCATCGAAGTATACTCTGTGCAAGAACTGATACACAGGACACATGTTTTAGTTGGAGCAGGTCATTCCCGAATTGACTTGGTTATTGTCTCCTTACGCGGAACATGTTCCCGGGGAAGCATTACTTCTCCGGTGTTTTCTAGAAGCCTTTTTGCTGAAATACATAATGGCTAAGGCCTGCAGTCGTGGCTTTATGCCTGGTGTGGTCGTTAAGAGAAGTTTACCCCCGATAAATATTACACGTATATTATCTATCACACCACTCGCTCGACAATGTCTTGCAAGTAATGTTGTACTGGAGTCCCGGCGTATCAAAATAAAATCTGTTCATTGCTATCTCGCTCTAGTGTATGATGGCGTCCCTGTCACTCAACACAGCATGTGAAGCGCGAATCATAGAGTATAGATTGTAAATAAAATCCCTCAAAAATCCCTCCTTGATTTTATTGCCTCGCGAAGTGTGAAAAGTAGAGTATTCAATGTAACAACAGAAAATGCATATCGACACATACCGGTCCACTACAGGTCACCTCTAAGAAAGAATAGGGTGCATAGTCCACCACACTGGCCAACTGCGCATTGGTGCTACGTGTATTATTTGTATATTATTTCCACAAGTGCGCCAATGGTCGGCGAGTTGATAAATAATGGTGATGGTAAAATTTAATTTTATTTATTTATACTCTTTATTTGCACACTAGGTACAAGAAGAATAAAACACAGAAAGAAGAAGTATACATAAGGCAGCCTTATTGCGAGAGTAGCGATCTCTGCCAGACAACAACAGGCAGGCAGGTTGTGCATAATAAAAAAAAAAATACATATGAATAACTACATACTATTACGTAAATTTTTGTAAATTTTGTTCTTACCGCGGGGAGAAAAATGTCTCTTGCCCATGCTAACCTTGCTTGAGGAGCTTATGGGTATATGATACCAGTCTCGTACATACAGGGTTTGCACAGGGTATGCTGATGATATAAAACGAAAAAAAAACTCCAGTACGAGCTATAAATACTTGAGGGTAGGCTTTTATAACTCTTACAATGCCTATCCTTAAGTTGTTTATAGCTCTAACTGGAAATTTTCTTCATTTTATATCATCTGCATACCCTCTATGCACGCCACTGTAATGATGCTTACCTCTAGTAGTAGCGTCTAGGGCACAGCCCGCCCCTGTAGCGCCACCTCCAATGATAAGTACGTCGTAAGTGTGTCCAGCTTGTAGCATATTGACTTGTTCCGTTCGGGAAGGTAGCGGTCGCTTCTTGCGCTCCGTTTTTGCTGCGACCGTCGGTCCGTTGTACCATTGCTGAAAATGAAATATAGGTTTCAATAAAAAACTTGAAAATGCCAAAATATAATAATAACGAAATATTAACATCCTAATAAAAATGTACTTATACATATACCGAAATTGGAATTATATCTTTGGCAGTAAAATTTCTACGAGTAAAAAAAAAATTTTTTAAAAACCGACATACCCTAAAAAACACTATTTTTATTTTTAGAATTAATAAGCAATAAATTTGAATCGTGCATCAACACTTTTAAAGCAATATATCTAGTGATTAGTATTAAATAACATCAAATGAATGATATATTTAGAATTACTCGTTCAAAATGAATGAATATTGCATAATAATGAAAGATGACACTAAATAAATTAAAATTAAATGATAGTAGAAAAGAGTGAGATGTGTTTATCGATTGCCAAATGTGCCTTGGCAGAGTATTGCGAATGTTGTAATTGTAACTGATCGACGCAAACCTACTTTTCAATCACTTGAACATTTCAACAATTGCAATTGGTCAGTTAGATCGGCTAGAGCCGGTCTACTATTAGATTTCTGGTAACGATAATGTAAACTGCAATTCGTTTGCATTGTTATGTGATAAAATATCTGTTCAATGATGTTTATTGAAAATTTAATGTAACTGTGCATTGTAAAATGCACATCATTCAAAGTTTCCAACATAGAATTGTGAACATACAGACCGTGTACACGACTATTATTGAAGCATCAAAAAGCATCACTTTAGTTGTGTCTCCCGAACAGGCGATTAGTCACTTCATATCGTTTAGCATTTGACAGTTCTAAACGTTTATCATAAACGGGGAAAATAGGAAAATTGTTGTGAGCTAGCAACATTCCGCGGTTTTGAAGTGAGATGTGCGCGGGGCGTTTTTGCTGTTTTTGGACACAATGCACTGCATTCAGTATTAGGGTTCTGTATGTTCTCATTTCTGTGGTTTCCAATAGTAATCTGAACACTTGTCTTCCTCTGTACATTCCTAGTTGGTTCACAGGGTGATGGTGCGATGGGGTATTAATAAGCCGATAGGCTATTAAAGTAATCATAATAATGAAAAACTTTAATTTCACAACTGTTTCCTGAGATTAATATCATAGAGAATTAATTGCTCCTACATAGTTAAATAACCACAACATTAGCAGTCGTAGTTTTTGAACAAGGAACATCGCACATCTTAAAAAAAATCCTTTTTGTTTTAACTTCAAAGTATTTCTTTATTCAATATGCTCAATAAATAATACTCAATAAAAATAGGCACATAGATGGCACTTTTGATGAGTTGATTATATACAAAATGTGTACATAGCAGTTGCTCACTGCTATGTACACATTTTGATGATGATTCTTTGTACACTGATGGCGATAACTACATTCGTAAACTTAAAACTAAAGCTTTTATTATTGCTATCAGCCTATGAAACGCGGAATCATAGAGATAGATAAGAATAAAATTAATCTTAGATGCATTTTATTCTGCTGGTATTGGAAAATGGTAATTATATCCATAGTATGTATATATTATATACGGCAGATTGGCGCATTGGGCAGCGACCCTGCTTTCTGAGCCAAGACCGTGGGTTCGATTCCCTCAACTGGACAATGTTTGTGTGATGAACATGAATGTTTTTCAGTGTCAGGGTGTTTATCTATATATTAAAAGTATTTATGTATATTATTCATATAATTATTCATCACCCATCTTAGTACCCATAACACAAGCTGTGCTTACTTTGGGGCTAAATAGCGATGTGTGTATTTATTTATTTATATTGTATTTACCGTTGAAGTTGTTGGGATATTATTTAATAATTAAATACCATTCATAATGTTTCTCTCACTGAGCCTCTGGTGCTTACCACAAAGTTTAATAAAATTATCATTTGATTGTATCAATTATTAAATATAAATATACTTATTACTTATGAGATAACATGATACTTGTAGTAAGTACACAATATTAATACAGTGGGTATAAAGAGATGCAGATTTGATCTCGCGTGATAAAAGCCGACATCCTCTAGATACATCTTGTACATACACGCTTGTATATCCCTTACTACTCAAGCCAGAAACCTTTGCACGCCTCCATTACCCCACAATTACTCTGTCTAGGCAGCTTCATCGGACCTCTGGAATGAGTTATATTAAAGTTCCCACTTTATGGTTGTGGATTATAATAAAGATAAATAACTATCATTAACAATAATTCATTATCTAGATACTGTATTTCAATAGTGTTGTTGATACACATATATAGGTTGGAATGTAAGTGCTTATATTAGGCCTACTTGAAATAAATGAATTTTGAATGCTTCGCGTAGACGTTTAATTATTATCAGACTGACTAGCCTAGTGAAGAGTTAACTCAATTTCCGCAAACAACTCGTGTCAGTGATAGGTAATTAAGTATGGCACGCTACTTTGTTGATAAGTATCTAATATCAATATACCATATAATATATTTAAACAGATATTATGATGGTATTTCATAATTAACAGTTCCCAGCAAAGTCATCCACGCTTAAATCAGTTTTTTCATTTAAATTTTGCGGCAACCGTTTGAATCTAAACTAAAAACTATTTTATGTCCGCTCCAGGACATTTAAATATGTAGCATTAATTACCTATCGGCATCACAGCTAAACGTATTTTAGCTAAATTTTGCGTAGAGTTAGATTGAATCCCGGACACTTAGTCTATTTTTCCTTACCTGTCTAATAATGTAAACAATATTTTTGTGGCTTTTTGATTTTGCGAATTTTGAAAGATTGACAATCTCTTAAAATTCGCAAAATCAATAACATTATAAAACAAGTAAGAAGAATTGAGTTTTTTTTTATAAATAAATAAATAAATAAACTACGACAATGCACATCTAGCCCCAAAGTAAGCGTAGCTTTTGTTATGGGTAGTAAGGTGACTGTTCAATATTTTTATGAATATAAAATATAACTTATAATATACAGATAAACACCCAAACACTGAAAAACATTCATGTTCATCACACAAACATTTTTCACTTGTGGGAATCGGACCCACGGCCTTGGACTCAAAAAGCAGGGTCGCTGCCCACTGCGCCACTCGGCCGTCTTTTAGGATACTTATATCTTGGAAATAGTTTTCGCGAGATTTTTACGAATAAAACGAGTCTTAGTCGGAAGCAGACTAATTAAAAATTATAAGCTAGGTGTTAGTTTATATTTTTTAATTAATCTAGGGAAATTATCATGATAATTAATACCTAATGCCTATGTAGATACAAGTGCTTTAGGTACTCGTATGTTTATATTACCGGCTTATCGTCCGCGTAGAGTGCCCATCCGGCTATCGCTGCGCCCGCGACTCCCGCGCCGCCTATTAGCAATTTCCTTCGAGACATTGTCTGAAAAGTACATACAAAAGATATTATATACATCATTACCAACCAATTACTACCCACTACAGGTCGCAGGTCTCTCAGGTATCATATATCATTCACCTCAGAATCAGAAGAGCTTAGAGGCTGTTGACAATCCACTACGCTGTCCAATTGTGCAAGATACTTAGGTAGGTACAACTTGAAACCGTGATTGGCAACATACCGACACACAATAGGACACGGTTATCCTCTCATATTGAGAGGCCAATCGTGGATTGGTAGATTTAACAGGTCTTTGAGATGATTATGAAGAAATCAGGCACGTCGGTTTCTCACGTCGATCTCAGTAGGATATAATTAACACAAAACGAACATAACTCCAAAAAGTTAGAGGTATCGAGGACCGATCTGGGTCTTCCCGAAAAGTAGGGAAAATTCGTAGCCATTACCTACATAATATAACACGGTTTTTGAAAAATTAGACACAAGTTCTCAATTCCACTTTTTAAATTAATCATAATTTTATGAAGCCTCAGAATAGATATACCGGGTTACATGAAAATACCAAAAAGCTCTTGGCCTTGTAGCTTCTATGATTAATATTAACAACTTTTGTTCTACGACTTATCAAAAATCAGGATCATACAAAAAAATTAATAACTCATGTTATTTCTGTAAAGTGACATTACACTGTGAAACCAAATACAAATGTCCTAAGTGCCAAACAGATGTGAGCGTGCAAAATACAGTCGTGAGTCGCGTGCTGAATTTACATTACAGAGTAGTAACAAGTAGAGTATCTAGGAAAAATATTGAATATTTTACAAACTATCGAGTTTAAAAAAAAGTACAACAAAAGTTTTTAGTTTTGATGTAAACAATTAAAGACCGAGAGCTTTTTGATATTTTTTATTTAACCCTATATAGATGGTATAGGAATAGAGGCGAGTTGGTGTAAAGGTCATCTGTATCCTATACAAAACCTTAGTTACCTACTTGAGAGAGGATTGCGTTACAGAGTCAACATAGTGCACAATGTAAAGTGACAGATGTAAAACTTTGAAACGAAACTCTTAGAACTCAAAGCGCCATCACAAAAAAGGCTAGGTCAAATCCAGAAATAATTAATATTACAGCAATAGCGGAAATTTGGCTACGCTAGCCATAGCTATCCGTGCACTCTCCAGACAAGGAAGCCAAGGTGTCGCCGTTGAGTGGATTATTGTTGATACGAATTTGTTGATCCAGTATTGCCAAGGTTGCACTTAATATTTCCGCGAGAACCCTTGGACTTTCAAAGCAAATCATTACTCTATAGCCGTACCATTGCATAGGCAATTGTCCACTACTGGTCCTCATAATTTACTCCTTCTTCTTCTAACCCCAGCGAGTGTAATCTGGTTTAAGTTGGACACTTCGGTGGTAACGGTAATTCCATGGTGTCCATCTATGCGTGTGAGTGAGGCGATAATGTGGTGTGGTTGGTTCAGATAGTGGCGGATAGTACAAATACTAGGTGTATTTTTATGTAGGGTTAGGATCTAGGTATAATTCTCTGGCAATGTTTTCGAAATTCGCCATTCACATTAGGATAAACAGTTATCGGAGTTCGAAAAGAAAAGCGCATAACTCAGTCTGACAAGAGACCCAACGCAAATATAGAATGCTTTTTCTAACCTGTATGTTTTAATTTTGATAAGTGGTGACGATATCAAGCAGGTTAAGGTTAACTAATGTAATTACCGTCCTTTACAGCAGGTGCTTACGGTTGTAGCGTGATGTCATAAATAGCTTAAATAACCGCTTTCAATAAAAGCACTAAACAGTACTACAGTGTGCAATCTTTCTGGCCACCCCGACATACTCGTAAGCTCGCTTCAAGGCCACCAAAGGGTATGTAAGACTACCCCCTGCCCTAAACTACCTCAAAGTATCCTTCTGGGTGGCCGCGAGGAATACTTCCAAATAGGACTTAAAGTTTCTGATATTAGAGCTTTCGAGCATGCGACATCCTTAAATATTCAATTAAACTTTAGACTATTATCGTAATAAGAATAGGAATATAAATTCATAAATAAACATTGGCGTACAATCAATACGTATACCGTACGAATCTGGCTACTAAATATTCAGAAGTAGGTACGGTTCTGCTGGTACTCATCTACATTTTGGGATAAACATATATTAATGTTTTCCTTCTCGTTTGAGGAAATTCGATAGATATAACTATTAATAGAGTTTTTATATTTATTAGCCACACCGAAAATTACCTTGTAGTTACTAAATTGAAACACTAAAAGCATTAGAAAACATAATTTTAGCAAACTAAGTCCAATTTGGAGTATTGACGCAAGGTTGTCTGTCTGCCTGCATTCGATAATTTGGAAATTAGACAGTATGGTGGACTAAGGCCTTAATTTATTTATACTCTTTATTTTTTTTTTAATGATCCGGTGTGTACATCATTCAGGAAAACAAAAAAAAAAGAACAAACACTTCAAGAATGAAGTAGGATACAAAAGGCGGCCTAATCGCTAAGTAGCGATCTCTGCTAAGCAACCTTAAGATTTTAATTCTTTTTATTCGGACAGGAGACGCGTATCCTATAGTGGCCCGGTTTTAATTCGTAAATATTCCTATTTCCTATGAGAGATGAAGCCAATGCTTAGCAGTGGGACACTAGTTTAGTATTAGTAGGGCTTTTTGTGACAGAGCATGTCGGGGGAAGTGCAATCACCAAGCTTATTTCTGACGCCAAGCACGCCTCAGCTTCCGGCATAAACCTACACCTAAAGTTGATGAAAACACGGCACGGGCACTCAGTAAGATGTGTTCGTTGAACGCCCTGCGAAGTGTTGCTGTGTTTATAAGAGACAGTTTTCCCGCGATATCTGATTAGATAGTCAATTCAAGTTTGACGAGCTTTTATACAATTATTGACTTCGTGCTTGCCAAAAACCAGAACTAGTCTAGGTCAACTTAGTCCTATGTATCGAATGCAATTTCTTGCAAATTGCTATCGTGAAAGAATAGATATCTTCAGCGATAGCTTACCTACCTTAAGTTAAGCTTAAGTTAAGAAATAGTTAATTTTAAGTATTATTATTTTCGCATTTTTTTTCTTAGTATTTAACTTTTATTTTCTTTTTTTTTAGCTGTTTACAACAGCCGTATGTAACCAGCAGATAAGCATGCTATGTTCGCATCGAGAAGGCATAATTGTATACACTTGCCAAATAGTATACTTTATATACTATACCTAGTTTACATAAGAGTATCTAAGCAGTTGATTGTCAGTTTTGCGAACTAAATAAAAAAAATACTATAAATATCAATAAGTATACTATAAATAACAATAAGCTTAAGATGCTGAAGAACTGGGTTCTTGGATAAACTATCTGCAAAGCTACGAATTTGAAATTCCACAGCCACTTAAAAAGGCGCTTTGCACTTTTCTCGTACTTATTAATAACGCAAAAATCTGTATAGGGATCATCGACCGTTACTAACTTGGTCTACAGTTATGCGATTGATACCTACCACGTCACTACTAGTCATGATGCATAATATATAAGTGCCTACGCTGTCACGGCCTAATCACGATCATTGCCACCACTCAGTCACATGCGTGATGCGATGCGAAGTCATTTAATACTGTCATTATGTAAGAAAGGCGTCGTACTCGATATACAATTAGATCAATTATATACTAAACTTCTTCGTCATTTCAGTGGTTCTCACGCTATACTACATATTACCAGGTCGACATTCTATTTACGGGTCAGGCCAAATTTACAGTTTATTACGGTTTTTTACAAATCCCGTGGGATGTTTGTTTTCCTCCGATAAAAAGTAGCCTATGTTACTCTCCGTCTTTCCAACTAATTATATGCCAAAACAAATGAAAGTTCTTTAACTTTAAGTTAATCAGTAGTTTTTTCGTTGCTTAGTTGGGGCGTAAAGCAACAAACAAACAAACAAACACACTTTCGCATTCATAATATTATTTAACGACGTTGATGGGAGGGTCAAAAAAAATCAGAAAAGAAAAAGAAACGACACGCTGTGTAATGTGTTAAAATTAAAGTTAATATAATCGACTTTTCGCATTTTGCGGAGCGTAACTCCGTCCTTTCAACTAACTCTGTCAAAAATCAAGATTGGTTGCTTAGTTAGGTCGGAATGGAAGGACAAACAAATAAACATAAACACTTTCGCATTTACAATATTAGCAAGGACGCGTTTTTTCTGACACTGAATGCACCGTAGATCAGCTCCGAGTTGTTAAGTAACGTTTCCACTCTCCATGAAGAATCACGTTAAGCCAAAGTACCTGGGTATTTTGAGGATCTTGTCATAAATTATAAGCAAGTAGCCGTTGAGGCGCCAAAAAAAATCTGAGTTGTAGCGATGTAGATGAAATTTTAATCGTTGCTATTGGCTGGTACTGGGTACGTCAAAAGCTACCCTATCTACATCGTGTGGTTATAGCTATTATCTACTCTGCGTACTTATATACTATATGGGTATACCTACATACATAGGTAGGTATATGAGATAAGAATGAGGAAATTCTCGCAACATGAATAATTACGCAAGCTCATGCCAAAAAACCGACAGACTAGTCTGGGCATTGCGAAACTCGATGACTGATTACCGATTAGTGAGCTCTTATCGGCAGTTATCTACATAGTTTTCGAGTGTACGGAAAAAAACTACAAGTTAGCCTTTGTCTGCAATATCACTGCTTGATGCAGTTTAAGGCTGTATGACAGTAATAAAACCAATATCCCTAATCGGTTTCTACGCGACATCGTACCTGAACGCTAAATCGGTTAGCGGCACTTCTTTGTCGGCAGGTTCAGCGGTGGCTAGTATCGCTAGTAACTAGCCACGGCTGAAGCCTGAACACGAGAAGATGTAGAAATTATAAATTCCCAAATTGCCCCTGCGGGGAATCTAACTCGGGACCTTCAACTTCAAAGCAAAGCGATCACCAAACAATATAGTACGATTCTACGAAACCCTCTCCGGAGGTGGCTAAGCAATCGATGTCAAACATCTTAGTGACCAAGTTACTTGAAACAGCCGGCTCTGATTTAATCTCTTATATAATAGAATAGAGATAGTTAAACTGTAAAGAGCAACTGGCTTACCTTCCGGTTTATTTTGCTAGAATTCTCCTTAGAGACGGTGGTAGTCATCACAAACACATTTGACGTTTCAAAAGTGCTAACGATCGATATACTTAAAACAAATGTATCCTTAGTTTTTCCTTTACTTGACCGGTGTTAAAAAATAGATCGTCGGTTATAAATATAATATTAACTGAACGGTACCAGGCTTGCTATGGTCTGGGTACTAACGGAAATTGATCTTTTTTAATAATGGATATACATACATCGCCATTTAGCCCCAAAGAAAGCGTAGCTTGTGCTGTGGGTACTGGCATAACTGATAGATAATATACATAAATACATTTTATATACAGATAAACATTCATATTCATCATACAAACATTTTCAACGTTGTGGGAATCGAATACACAGCCTTGGACAAAGAAAGCAGGCTCATAAAGTAAGTTTTATGAAAATATTGTTTGGAAAAATAAAACGGGACTTTAATGGGAAGTACCTACAATTATTTTCTTTATACATATTTTACGAAAAACAAAGAAATATATCACCTGTACGATTTACTTCGATCGACTTCTCAAAACAAAACCAAACAATATTTCACATCAACGATATATAATGTAAATGTAATACAACCTAATACCTAACTTGAAAAATTAACATGACTTGAATACCTTATTTAAATATTTTTATAGATTTATTTATTTATACGCTTTATTTGTACACCACATCAAGTTCAGAAAAACAAACACTTCAAGAATGTAGTAGTAAATAAATAAATATAAATAATTACGACAATACACACATTGCCATCTAGCCCCAAAGTCAGCGTAGCTTGTGTTATGGGTACTAAGACAGCTGATGAATATTTTTATGAATATAATACACATAAATACTTATAGTATACAGATAAACACCCGGACACTGAAAAACATTCATGTTCATCACACAAGCATTTTCCAGTTGTGGGAATCGAACCCACGGCCTTGGACTTAGAAAGCAGGGTCGCTGCCCACTGCGCCAATCGGCTGTCGTAGTAGTGGATACAAAAGACGGCCTTATCGCTAAGTAGCGATCTCTGCCAGGCAACCTTAGGATTAGGAAAACTATAACTAACTAAGTTTCAAAATACAATAAAGTAAATAGAGATCCACAAGTAGGTAATAGATCTCGTTCTACTCACTGTTAGTCGAGTAGATTGATTGCACTATTATCAGCTCTATTTATCTGCTGATAGATAAGGACGTAACACGCTTCTCTTAATTAAATTGATTATCACTTCCACATAACAACCGTGCGATTAGCGAGGCGACGCGTGAGCTATCGGTGATGACTGACTGACTTTGAGAGCTTAGCTTTAGTAATTGTACAACTTCGCTAATCCAGTATTACACACTTATCGCCGATTTTTCAATCGCCAAACAAAACAGAATATAAACAAATAATCAAACCTCAGACAGGTTATCTAGATTTCGAAAAAGCTGTTAGTTCTTAAGGCAAGGATTGCTTGCCAAATAAAATAAATAAAATAAATAAATATACTACGACAATACACACATCGCCACCTAGCCCCAAAGTAAGCGTAGCTTGTGTTATGGGTACTAAGATAGCTGTTTATTATGAATATTATTATGAATATTTTTATGAATATAATACATAAATACTTATAATATACATATAAACACCCAGACACTGAAAAACATTCATGCTCATCACACAAACATTTTCCAGTTGTGGGAATCGAACCCACGGCCTTGGACTCAGAAAGCAGGGTCGCTGCAAACTGCGCCAATCGGCCGACAAAAATACAGGATTATTTGGTTTTTGGTTGCAAAATAAACATTGATCAAACAATAGAGAATCTATAGTAAAACCGAAAATAAACATTAATTCATGTTTTATTTTATGACAGTTTCATCAATGAGATCACAGATCTGCAGTCATCTGCTGTCAGTACCCTCTAAGTAGGACTTCGCATCCACCAGATAAGTTCGTGCAGATCTCAACAGGGACCTCAATCTCTCTACCATAGCCAGAACGTTTAAAATCTACAAGGACGGTCCGCTGTTCAATTTAGTGTTCCTGTACGATGTCGCGATTCACAAGTGCTTATATTAGGCCTACTTGAAATAAATGAATTTTGAATTAAGATACCGATTTCATTATTATTATTTCATCATGTGCTCCACCAATCCGCACTGGGACAGCGTGGTGGACTAGGGCCTTTACCCCGTCTCATTGAGGGAGGAGACCCGTGCTTTGTAGTGGGCCGCTATTGGGTTGATATGATGATACATGGGCTTCGCATAAGTGCCAGAACCTAACAGGTTAGTCCGCTACTATATAAGACAGCATCTGCAGGCAGGTGAGATTGCATTCCAGAGTCACAATCCGCTTATATTATCTTCGTTAATATCCCGGGATACATTTTCACAATACTTGAAAAACTATCCGGGAATATAACTATGAAAATTGTAGGCACGGACAAAAATGATATCCCCTGATGAGGGATCATCATCATCATCATCATCTCAACCAATTGACGTCCACTGCTGGACATAGGTCTTTTGTAGGGAGTTCCACAATGCACGGTCCTGGGCCGCTTGCCTCCAACGGCTCCCAGCTACTCGCCTGATGTCATCTGTCCACCTCGTTTGGGGCCGACCTACGCTGCGTTTACCGGTGCGGGGTCGCCATTCCAGCACCTTAAGACCCCAACGTCCATCGGTTCTCCGAGCTATGTGCCCCGCCCATTGCCACTTCAGCTTCGCAACTCGCTGAGCTATGTCGGTAACTCTAGTTCTTCTACGGATCTCCTCATTTCTGATTTGATCACGTAGAGATACTCCTAACATAGCTCTCTCCATCGCCCGCTGAGTGACTCTGAGCCTTCTTATGAGGCCCATAGTTAGCGACCATGTCTCTGATCCGTAAGTCATCACTGGCAACACGCACTGTTCGAAGACTTTAGTCTTCAGGCACTGGGGGATTTTGGACGAGAAGATGTCACGAAGTTTCCCGAACGCTGCCCATCCGAGTTGGATTCGGCGGTTTACCTCTTTCTCGAAATTGGACCTACCTAACTGGATCGTGTGTCCTAGGTATATATACTCGTCTACAATTTCGAGTGCAGAGTTCCCAACAATTATTGGGTGGAGCGCAACATGAGCGTTAGACATAATTTTCGTCTTGCTCATGTTCATACGAAGGCCCACCTGTTGAGAAACTCTGCTGAGGTCATTGAGCATCGCATTAAGGTCTTCCAGAGTCTCTGCCATTATGACTACATCGTCGGCAAACCGAAGTTGAGTGATGTACTCGCCGTTAATGTTGATGCCAAGCCCGTTCCAATCCAGAAGCTTAAAAACGTCCTCCAACGCAGCGGTAAACAGCTTCGGGGAGATAACATCTCCCTGTCGCACTCCTCGCTGCAGTTGGATCGGTTTCGTAGTCTGGTCCTGTATACGGACTGACATAGTGGCGTTTTTGTACAAACACTTCAAAACTTCGATGTACCGGTAGTCAATTCGGCATCTCTGCAGTGACCTTAACACAGCCCAGGTTTCCACCGAATCAAAGGCTTTCTCATAGTCCACAAACGCTAAGCAAAGTGGCCGGTTATACTCTTGAGTCTTCTGTATAACCTGCCGCAGCGTATGTATGTGGTCTATGGTACTGAAGCCCTTTCGGAAACCGGCTTGTTCAGGAGGCTGGAAGTCGTCGAACCTATTCGCGAGACGATTCGTAATGACTCTTGAGAACAACTTGTAGACATGGCTCAACAGCGAGATAGGTCTGTAGTTCTTCAGCAAGGTATTATCACCTTTTTTGAAGAACAGAACAACCACGCTCCTGTGCCATGCCTCTGGCGTTGTGCCTTGATGAATGACGGAATTGAACAACCGCTGAAGGACTTTAAGTATCGGTTTTCCACCCGCTTTCAGGAGTTCTGCTGTGATTCCGTCATCACCCGGTGCCTTGTTGTTCTTAAGTTGTTTGAGAGCCATACTAATCTCGTAAAGGCTGACGTCCGGGATATCTTCAGTGAAGTGTCGGGTCAATTTGGCTCTAGGGTCTTTAGCCAGACTTTCAACAGGCTTTTGTGTTGAGGTCTATAACTGTCCATAGAATTTCTCAACCTCACTCAGGATCTCTGGTTTAGAAGATATGAGACTACCATTGTCAGTCTTCAGGCGAGTCAACAGGCTCTGTCCGATAGACAGATCTCTTGCGAACACTTTCGAGCCTTTGTTGCGCTCAATGGCGACTTTAATTTTCTCAGTGTTAAAGTGTCGCAAGTCTTTCGTCTGCAACTTCGAGATCTGTCTATTAATACGCCGATATTCAGACGCATCTTTTGAAGACTGTAGTCTCATTTCTTGTCTCTTCTCCATAAGCCCGAGTGTATGGGCTGAGAACTTTTTGGTTCTATGTTTACGGTGGGTCTTAAAGAACTTGGACCCAACCGTATGGACAGTTTCCACAAGCCTGTTGTTAAGATCGTCCACAGAATCGCAGTCCAGGCAATCAAACCGGTTTTGCAGCTCCAGTTGAAAGCTCTCGGGGTTTTGGATATGAGCACGAGTAGGCCGGAGCGTAGACTTTACCAGTCTGACCCTTTCCAGCTTTACATTTATATTCAATGTGCCTCTTACCATACGGTGATCGCTCCCGGTTTTCACCCTGTTGATCACAGAGACATCATTGAATATATGCCGTTTGGTCGACATGATAAAGTCGATCTCATTTCTCGTCGAACCATCGGGGCTCAGCCAGGTCCATTTCCTGTGCGGCCGCTTTTCGAAAAAGGAGTTCATCATAAAGAGGCCCTCCTTCTCCATAAAGTCGGCCAGCATTTGGCCCCGTTCGTTCCGTTGCCCATATCCAAATTGCCCCACTCTCAGCTCTGCACCGCTTCGCTTGCCCAGCCTCGCGTTGAAATCCCCCATCACAACACTGTAGTAGGTTTTCGAGGCATGTATGGCTTTCGAAATATCCTCATACAATGCCTCTACTTCCTCGTCGGAGTGCGCAGTTGTGGGTGCGTAGACCTGTATAACCTTCAGGGAATACCGTTTGGTTATTCTGAGTACAAGGTACGCTACCCTGCTCGACACGCTTTCGACTCGAACAATGTTGTTGACAAGGGATTTGTGGACGATGAATCCGACACCACCTTGGGACTGTTGTTCGCCCTCCCGGTAGTAGAACAAGTTGCCGGATTTTAGGATTATCGTATCCTCCCCCTCTCTACGGATTTCAGATAAACCCATGATACTCCAGCGCAACTTGCTCACTGCTTCTTCCAGCTCGACTAACTTCTCATCGGTCCTCAACGTGCGTGCGTTATACGTTGCCAGGTCCAGTCGTCGGGTTTGGCAGCGGAATCTCTTCCGGAGATTCTTGACACCCCTTGCCCCGCCGTTACCATAACCGCTGCCAGAGCCAGGAATAGCGGGGCTGCCGGGGACTAGGGGCTGTGGCTTTCTTTTCTCCATTCATACAAAGATTTGCCCGGTAATGACCACGCTGGGCAGGCGGGTTGGTCATCGCAGGGCTAGACTGATCGCACCGGCGTCGCTGCTGCCCGACACCGGTCTGTGCCATTTATTCAGTCTAGCCAATTTGAAGTAGTTATACCGCCACTTGTCGGTCGCCAGAGCCTCGTCGGTTAGACGGCAGGGTGCACCACGTGCAGGTGAGGTTGGCATTTTGGGAGGCTGACTGGTACTAGCCTCCCCCTTACACCTATGAGGGATATTAATAAATAAATAATAAATAAATAAATATACTACGACAATACACACATCGCCATCTAGCCCCAAAGTAAGCGTAGCTTGTGTTAAGGGTACTGAGATAGCTGATAATTATTTTTTTATGAATATAATACACATAAATACTTATAATATACAGATAAACACCCAGACACTGAAAAACATTCATGTTCACACAAACAGTCTCCAGTTGTGGGAATCGAACCCACGGCCTTGGACTCAGAAAGCAGGGTCGCTGCCAACTGCGCCACTCGGCCGTCATTAATAAAATTGTCCATCTGCTGAAGCACGGGAACATGTAATAGAAGACGTTTACCACCGTTTATTAATACACATATATTATTTGGATATTATTTTCACATGTGCGCCAGTGCTTTGAGAGCTTGTAAGAGAAAAATATTTTATATCCTTTCCCCTGGGAGATTATTATCACCTGCCCATGCTAGACAAGCTGGTGGCGAAATAAGAAATTTTATGTATATGACCGTACTCGTTCAAGCGAAGTACATTGCCAAGCGACGGATTTTCCCTATACGGACCCCTTAATATATAATAGGTATATAATATATGATACCAGTGAGTGCCTCCTATATTCATGAACTTGAATTTATTTCATGGCATATCCAGAACGGAGAACAAATAATATTTACTTAGTAAGTTTATGGTATGATCGCGAACTCAAGTGACTCTACAGTCAATACATATTTCAACGCTATTATAACTTTCAATGCACGTTAGGAAATAAAATTAAAGCCAGTTATTTGCATCAAACTAGGATCCGCGAAAACGTAAGCTTAAAACGGGTTAAGGTAACTCAAAGATATGCGCAGCCAGCTGTGATAGCCCAGTGACTTTGACTTCACGTTAGAAGGGCCGAGTTAAGGTTGCTGGCTGGGATTCGAAATCCCAGCAAGCAACTTTAACTTATCATAATTTAAATATTTCTTGTTACAAACTGTGAAAGAAAACATCATGAGGAAACCACAAACATGTTTAAGAATTCTCCATAATGTTCTTAGAGGTGAGTTAAGTCCACCAATCCGCACTAGGCCGTGGTAAACTACGACCTAAACCCTTCTCATGGTGGGAGGAGACCCATGCCCTGAATTGGGCCGGTAATGGGTTGATATGGTGATGAAGATGATGAATCAAGGAAAATCTTCGTCTAGGTATGAAACAAATACTTTTCCCAAATTATCTCTACACGCGCTCAACATGTGACAGGCTAAATATATTCAACACAGGTTTCCTACAAAATAGATCAGAAATTTCACGGGCGCTCGCCACGTCTATTGTTATAATTATAATATGTATCTACTAGGTCTGTTGTCAAAATAGTATAATTCTTGCATATTTTGCAACAAGAAGCAGATTGTTTTGTACCTAGGTGAGCTTTCTAGGTCACGAGTAAATACCTACGCTTTAAGTCTTTAGGGCTATTATTTTTCTCAAACCTACATATTTTTGTATTGTTGCAAATGGAGTTTTGTAGGTTTTCAAAATATTTCTTAGGGATAAATCCAGATCAAACGCCATCGTCTTAATCGTTGGAGGTCCATTGCTAAACATACATTGGCATTGACATTGACATTGACATCAGTCAATTATTTTTAGTCTGTGTGGAATCTCTTATTAATACTGTTCCTCATAGTCATCAAAATGTTTAATATTTAACTACCTGATATAGTTTTTCTTGAAATTCATGGATAGAATATTTCGTGTATCTCCGAAACGGCTCTCGGTATTTGGATCAAGTTATGTATATATCTAGCGACCCGCCCGGGCTTTGTACTGAAGCAATTACCGCTACTGTTTAGAGCGTTTAATAATAATATAATTGTGACTTTAACCGCGAGAAAATGTTTGGAGCGGATTATAGCTAACTAAGTCTATTATTAATACTTTCAAGTGATAGCTCTGCAAAGCATGTCACGTTCGACCTAAACAAATCTTCGCTGAAATCAAATTGGACCACCTCTGAGTATAACATATGAAACAAAACAAGAATTATCAAAATCGGTGTATAGTTTACAGAGTAATCGCGTAACAGATATACAAAAAAAACTTATAGCCGAATTCAGAATCTCCTCTTTTTTTAAGTCGGTTGAAAAGTAGATCAAAGCGTTACCCCCTACATGTTCATTCAATTGTTTTGATTTGAATCTGAATATGGAAAAATCGTAAGTAAATTATAGTACTTTGGCAATTTTCCAATGTAATAGAGATCCAATAACTTTTGCACTACTCAGTGTTAAAATGCATGCTCGTAAATACAATGTACTTTTAAATGTAACGCAGCCGTGAGCCAGCCAAAGCTCCTATGTTACGATGAACTCTACAAGATGTCAGGGATACACTTTTATTTCTGACACAAAGAAAAACATTATGCGCGCAGACCATTTTAAGTCATCGGTATGAGAGACTGTACTTAACTAAGTCAAAGTAGCGAGTTATACTTTCGACTAGTTTTGGTATAAGAATTTTTTTTCAATACTACTTGTATCTGCAACCTTCCTTGCTTCATATAACGATGGTAGATTTACGCGGTTACTTTTAGCAGTGTTGGAAAGCCAACGAATAGTCAACCATTAAGGGAAGGAAAATTTAGTTTCGTTTTATATAAAGTGTATTTAGAATAAAACTCTTTCGGAGATTTATTAAAACGCACATCGGCAGGACAAAGTATTTTATCTTTACGTCAGAAATAATCTGAAAGTAGCACTTTGTAGGACGTGATCTTTTAATGTAACTATTTATTGGCAATGGTTTTCCTCATTGGAAAAGTTTGCGAGCTTTCTATCTTTCGCTATTTTCGGACACAATGCACTGCATGCATTCATTGCTAAATGAGGGTTCTGCACGTTCTTAATTCTATGGGGTAACTAAGCTATTTGGTAATTTAAAATGGAAAAGATCTTCAATACGAGTTATAAAAACTTAAGTCTTCTGAAAAGCCTATCTTCAAGTTTTCTTACCCGTACTGGAGACTTTCTCCATTTTATATTATCTGCGCGCTTAGTATGCACTTAACCCATACTTTCTACAATTTATATTATCTGCGTGCTTTGTAGGTAAATACTCTGGATGCACTTAACGTAATGCGCTGGCTCCCGCTCATATATTTATCAGAATCGGAGACCCACTTTTTGAGTGATAAAAACCACTCTGATTACTGAAATAACTTCAAAAATTTTGCAAGATAGCACAGGTAGGAGACAAAAATTATATCCCCTGACTGGGTATATAATTAACATGTCCGCCTGCTAAAGCACGGGAACATGGAATAGGAGAAGTCTACCCTCGTTTATACTTATATTGTATACCTATTTATTATTTGGATATTATTTCCACATGTGTGCCAGTGCTCTGAGAGTTGATAAAGCTTTGGGAGAAGATACATTTTTATCCCTTCCCCGGGGATATAATTGTCTCCTGCGATGCTAGCCGTGCGGTAAGACAACGAGCATTCAATGTGCTAGATATCGTTGATAAATACACAATGTATTCATTCTGAATACTGCACATACATGTCATACCGAGCCAAAACCGAAATAGACTGAGCCGGTGGGATAATAGTTGTCGCAGTTATTACAAGCCAACCGGTGCTGCTATCAGGTGATTGAGTACACTTATAATACCTACTGCACGTAGTTAAATTGACTGTAGTATTTGCCACGTCAAAGTTTTACCGATAGAATTAGAGCAAAGAAGACAGTTTCAGATTGTATAAGTTTAAAAACTGTATTTAAAAACATTTGTTTACTCGAACTTAGGCACCTACTATGCAATTATTTTTTTTCCTAATGATAATGATGCAAAAAAGCAAAAGGTTCCATTCTCATTTTCACCACGATTAATTGAAAAATTATAATACAACGCTGGGGCTGTTAGAGCAAAAAGTAACTGCCGAGTTTCTGTATTTAAAAACTTACTTTGTTTACTCGAACTTAGGTAGGTACTATGAAATTGATTATATTCTTTATGATTCACCACGATTTATTCAAAAAATTAAAAAAAAAAAATCTTGCAGGCTTCTTATCGGTTGGCCCTGGCAATCAGTTGGGGCGGTTGGTAGACGTCTGGGAAGAATACAACGGGTTCCCCGCACGTCTACTGAAGCCAACGAGAGGGACATGCCGTCGTGGTTTTTAGTTTGGGTAAACGAGTCCCACATAAACTCTGTCCTGCCCAAAAGGACAGAGGTTGTCATAAAGCTTTTCCACCACGACAATAAAAAAGGCTTCTTATCGGTGGAATCTGCATTCCGAACCGATGATAGTCATAACTAGCGTTGCCAGGCGTCCGGATAAAGACGGGCATAGTTAGGCTTGTTGATTGCGTGTCCGGCATTTGTTAGGGTTGTTACATCTCGAAAACGAGCATGGCGAGCGCAGGTGACTTGGTAATAATCAAAAGAGCTTTTACAAACTATTTTTTTGCCACCTATTAATACTGAGACAAAATCCTCAATAATGTAACGTCTCCGGCGTTTGTACCCAAATGGCCCGCCACATTGGATCTGTCCGGTTATTAGGTTTGGCGACCTGGCAACCCTAGTCATAACAGACATACCTTCTTGACTTTTGAGGGACACTTTAAGTGTGTCCCACTACAGATGACGAACCTTACTTATGGGTGAGGTTAGGTAACGAAAATCCTAATATTCGCAATACAACAGTTATTTTCAGAATTTTCATGATTCAACTCCAGAAGAAAGATAAAGGCGTCGTCACTCTTGGACTGAATATCTGATCCAACTCATAACAACCTTGGCATTTGTGTTGTTAACTCGAGTATCTTTAAGATAGCAGGAGTAGCCTGCCTCACACGTTCCGAAGACTTAAGAATACTCTATAGTGCATTTCAGAACCAGTGGTAGAGTTCTCCCACAGGTAATATCTGAAGCCGAAGCCGTCATGAAACACCTTGAGATGAAAGCGAAGTAGCTTGTTTCTTGTGTCAAACCTACCTACCCTAAATAAAAAATTGCTAAAATCCGCAGTGGATTTATGCAATGATCCTGTTTCAAAATGAAATATCTTTTTATATAAATTTCCAGCTTCCTTACTGGCTGAAGTAAAAACCAACCAGTTTTTACTTCAGCCAAAATTCGAAAAGAGGTCGATGTATTGACTCTTAATTTTAACACAGCGTTTCGTGCCTGTTTCTCTTCTGAATTTTTTGATCGCAGGAACATCAATATCTTTACGCCAGTGTGTTTGTTTGTCTGTCCTTGCTTTACGCCCTAACTTAGCAACGAATTAACTACTAGGTATATATTTGGCATAGAGTTAGTTTAACAGACGGAGGCTACATTTTATCCCAGGAAAACATGGTTCCCACTGGGATCTGTAAAATTCGGTACTAAACGCGAAGAAAAACGCGGACAACAGCGAGTGGTATTGTGTAAAGGTACATTCTAATAAGTCTGCCACACAGCCACCCGTGTTCGCAAAAGATACCGTGGAATCTCAGTGCTTCCAAATGTGACGCGATATCGTAATCTTATTGACGTCTATAAGCATCATTAGGTAAAATAGATAGTTAACGTCACTACTAGGGCAGCACTTTTTTTTAAATCTATGATTTTCATAATGACGGCCGATTGGCACAGCGACCCTGCTCTCTGAGCCAAAGGACGTGGGTTCGATTCCCCCTACTGGAAAATGTTTGTGTTATAAGCATGAATGTTTTTCAGTGTCTGGGTGCTTATATGTATTTTCTAAGTATTTATATATATGATTCATAAAAATATGCATCAGGCATCTTAGTACCCATAACACAAGCTACGCTTTGGGGCTAGATGGCGATGTGTGTATTGTCGTAGTATATTTATTTTATTTATTTATAATAATTTCCATACAAAACAGAACAAATATGCCCAAATATAATTTTTGTATTTTGCATTTTTAAAGAAATCTGCATAAATGTACTTACTTACATCAATAAGAAATCCCTACTAATGACTTTGGAGTACGGACTACTAAATATAAGGAACAAAGCAATATTATAAAAACAAACAAAAGTATCTAATCAGAACGTAAATATGATCAAAATTAGGTTTAGTAACTAAAACTATACTGTACTTGTCATTATTCCAAAATAATATAACATACCTAGGTAGGTATATTAAGCTTAGATAAGCTCATTACCGTGAAAATCAAGTAGGTTTTATATACCTATATACCTAGGTATATCAATGTAGAGTTTTAGTTAAATAATGTAAAGACAAAAATATGTAATAAACTCTTCTAGTATATGGATGACCTTGGCTTATAGAAAAATTAACCAATTGTAGTTTTACCTTCTTATATTTATGTAGGGCCTAAAGGCAATTTGACCTCCTACCGTAAGAATGACCTTGGCTTACAGAGCAGCAATGATGTCATACGGCAATCGTAATTATGCTGATTTAATAACATGAATAATGATTCTATCATCCTTTAAATAAATTACATATTAAAATATATAATAATTCGCTGTAATAGGAGACATAAACGTGTAACAGCTGATATCAAAATAAATAAAAAAAAAAACTTCGGCACCCAGTATCTTTACAAACAATTAACTACATATTATTAAAAAAAAGTATAACATAACACCAAAATTATAAAATTGCTGTTTCCTTATAAGAACTCACCTTTTATCCTTTAATACAGCTCGAGTTAAACTAAGAACACATTTAGTTATATAAAAAACTAATTATAGTACACAAGGGCACTGTGCGATTTTATTATTACGATTCTAACACATCCAGATCATATAAATTGAGTTTTCACATCACTTTTATGGTAATTAGTGTTAAAATTACTTCACTATTACTATATTATATTTTGTACTATTCAGTAAACTAGAATACTAGTTAAATTAAATCGCGCGGCAAGGCGTAACGCCCTACGTTATTCAGCGCCTAACCTAACCCACCTAAAAGTGGGGACGACGGAGTGTGAAGTAAGGACTTACATCGGTTATACTATACGTGGTTATAGATATAGCGAAACTCGTTCGATTTCGAGCTCGGAAAACCTTGGAGTGAACACAGTGAAGTGATCAATACATGCGCAGTCAACTTCGCTTTGCTACAATGCCATCTAGCGTGGTTTTTTCTCTGTAGAGACAAAGATAACCAGCCAATTTATGATGACTCCTCGGAAGACATCGAGATTTTAGGCTGTAGTCTTAAATCGGGTTATAAAACGTTGTTTGTAAAGAAATTCTGGGTTGCAAAAAAACCTAGGCTCGAGTCCCATGCCTCCATGTGTATTTCCACTTTGTTTTACCATTCATTTAGAGTGTAGATTGTAGAGCACTTTTTTTTTGACAGACAAATGCGCAGTGGGCAGTGACCCTGTCATCTGAGTCCAAGTCGTCACGAATACCTTCGCAGGCCCGTCGTGACCACGATCTATGCAACTGCCAACTGGGTCGAAATATCGACAAATCCCATAATATTATCGTGGTCTCTACCCATTGCACTATATTTAAGGAATGTTTATTAGCAACGCGAATCTTAGTTTAGAATATTTAGTTAACGAATGTAGTTATCACCTCACAGTGATCGAAAAAAATGTATGAACACTTCATAGTTGCTACATGAATAAATAATTTTGAATTTAATATTTCGAAGCTCTAATCACACACACATCTTGTCATATGATGATACTAATAGAAATAAGGATATCAAAAATAAGGGAATCCAAAGATACAATAATCCACACTGTCCAAGGAGATGCGAAACTAAAATGGCAACTCAAGGTACATAGCTCAAGAACTTGAGGGCGTTAGGGTCTCTTGAAGAGTCCGCTGCTGCTGCATACAGCGCTGGTAACCTCCCACTCCGTGGACAGTAGGAGGTAAACTCGCCAAAAGAGTGTAGATTTTGGAAATTCCTATATGACATGTATGCAGTTTGTCCTCCTTAATATTCTGTGCCGAATCTTTAGAGTCGACGACGCCTGCCTATCGGAATAAGCTGCGGCTTATTCCGAAAGGCAGCTGCGGCTTTCAAACCGCGTAAATTTTTGGACGATACATGTACCTATCTATACCAGTGTACGTCCTTAGAGACAGATATGACGACATATCAAACACGTATTTTTGGGTGACACATAATGTATTTTTCAATTAAAACAATCTTTTATATGTTATATAATTTATTGAGATTAAAAAAAACTGTATTTAAGAATTGTGCACGATAATTACCGACCTATTTTCACTTCTCATCTACTTGTCCTTCTTCTCAGACGAAATTGAGTTGTACAGTTTAGTTATCTCGTTGACTATCAGCGTCTGCACAATAGTGCCGTTTGCATCTATGAAGTAGGCGAAGGACTTGTTGACGGAGGCCTCGCGAACTTTATTCAAGTCCCGCATTACAAGAACCAAGTTGTATTTGTCATCGTGTCTGAGGACAAAAAAGATGGTTTAAATATTAAAATGCAGTTTTACAGTGAACATCGGCTTCGACGCTAAAGGAAAATCATCGTGATAACGACTATGACACTGTAGGTATCTTTGCATGGTTCGAGTCCATGTAGGACTGAAGTATATCGAAAATGTATTTATATCAAAATACCCACCACCTCAATGTCATGAACATTGGTTGTTAATAAAACATAATTTTAATTGTTTCTTGGAAACTATTTATTAATTAAATAATAATTACTTGCGTATTTATGAAAATCCTAATCAGTTTAATAAAACATCTAGCCAATATGAATTTATAGTTATCAAAAGTTTAATTATTTATCCATTTTATAAAATTACTGTAACAATCGTGAGGAAACCTGCATGCCTAAGAGTTCTCCATAACGTTCTTAAAGGCGTGTGAACTCCGCCAATCCGCAATGAGCCAGCGTGGTGAACTAAGGCCTAAACCCTTCTCACAGTGGGAGGTGACCCGTGCCCAGTAGTGGAGCGTTAAAGGGTTGATATGACAATGCTGGTGATGTACAGAACTTAACAAACACGCACTGCGTATAAATTTCCTCGGGACGCACATGTAAAATGTACAAGAAAATATTCGCGCGAATGAGATCCGCATATTTTTTTGTTTATCTGTGTAATTTTTTTTATAAACCACATTTTTTACCGAGCGAATTTTAAATCGCTAGTGCGTGTTTGTATGCTCTATGATTGCAATATTTTTTCTTACTTACTTTTTAACATAAGAACTGGCTTCCCAAACCCTGTTGTTGTTACCGACAGTTTCGCGTGCTACCACAAAAATGCCCTTCTCCATGAATGTGGTATACATGGTCAGAATAGACATGAGGAAGAAGTATGACAGTACACAGATTATGAGTACCAATCTGCAAAAAGAAAAAGTCTCATATAAGTAACATTAACTAATATACCATACAACAAAAGGGCCGCTTCCGAGGCATAAGCACTCAACAGAAAAAACCTATGCATCCTAGTGCGAGCGCTTACGGGTCACTGTGGACTTAACAGGCACATGTTCAACCTAAAGCTGCAGGACACAGATCTATGTAGACTCTGTAAGGAGCCTGTGGAGACGCATTTAATCTGTTCCTGCCCCGCGCTGATGCATAAACGCAGCACTCTTTTGGGGAAGCATATCATACAACCAGAGGATGCTAAATTTCTTCAAGCAACGAAAGTGCTGCTTTTCCTGAAGGCGACCAATGCTTGCTGGGAGATCTAGACAGCGGCGACACAATAGATCGTAGCCGGTCGACGTGACACCAGGGACCAGGCGAACTTGAGCCGCAAGCAAAAGAAGAAGAAGAACATTAACTAATAATATTAGAGCGTTGTGTGAGAGAGCTCGTCCGGGGCAGTACTACCAGCAATGTCGTAATTCTGTTTCGGTCTGAAGGGCGTTGTTGCCGTTATAATTACAGGCACACGAGGTTTTACACCTATGCCTCGTGGACGCAGGGCAACACTTTGCAGGATGTGTATAGGCAATTATAGTCGATGGTTTTCAACTTACCATCATTTTTTTTTTTTTTTTTATATTTATAGACGAGCGCTTGACTGCAATCACACCTGATGGTAAGCGATGATGCAGCCTAAGGTGGAGCGCGCTTGCCTAGAAGATGCCTATTCACTCTTGATTTGAAGGTACTAATGTTGTAAGAACTGGGGAAAATGGAAGCTGGAAGAGCATTCCAGATCCTAGCGGTGCGAATTAGAAACGAAGATGCGAAGCGCTTCGTACGCGTCCGTGGTATATCGACCACGTAGGGATGCAGATCCTTCCGGTGCCTCGCGGTTCGATGGTAAAAAGGCGAGGGGGGAACTAGATCAAATAGTTCTTGAGCACACTCTCCGAAATATATCCTATAGAATACCGAAAGGCAGGCAACCTTGCGACGATGTTCCAAACTCTTAAGTTTTTTATTGGCTAGGTCACCGATGAGCCTTCTAGCACGGCGATCAACCGAATCCAGGGCATCAAGCTGATACTTGGCAGAGCCATCCCATAAATGGGAACAGTACTCCATGCACGATCGAACTTGAGCTTGGTACAAGGTAAGAAGCTGTTCATGCGTGAAGTACTGCTTGACCTTATTGAGGATGCCCAGTTTCTTGCCAGCTGTTTTTGCCCTGGATTCGATGTATTGTCCAAAGTTGAGGTTGGATGAAATATTGACACCTAGAAGCTCTAAACTGTCGGTAATAGGCAAAGATATACCTCGGAAAGTCGGAGTCAGGGGAAATGGACTCCGTTTGGTAGTAAATAAACACGCTTGCGTTTTGGTAGCATTAAATTTGACCAAATTGGCGTCTCCCCAATCAGACACCTCATTTAAGGTCAGATTAATGCGTTCCACCAAAGCCTCTCTGTGTCCTAAATCAATTGTTAAAAAAAAAAAGGAAAAACTGATACAGCCTCTACAAAATTTGGCGGCCGACTGGCGCAGTGGGCAGCAACCCTGCTTGTGGGATGAGCATGAATGTTTTTCACTGCCTGGGTGTTTATATGTATATTCTAAGTATTTATGTATATTATTCGTAAAAGTATTAATCAGTCATCTTAGCACCCATAACACAAGCTAACGCTTACTTTGGGGCTAGATGGCGATGTGTGTATTATAAATTTAAAAAAAATCTATCAACTGTTGGAAAAGATAGTGAGTACGGCGGTTGGTCTGGTTATCGCCATACTAACAAAGACGTGCCAAGCGATTTGGCGTTCCAATACGATGCCGCGTAGAAACCGATAAGTGGTTTCATTTAATATTTCTGCCATACCTCTGACAGGTAAGCCCGCTATCTTCTTAGAGTGCAGCATCGTGTTGAGAATGCAGTCAAAGGCTAACTGTTAGTGGAATAAAAAAACTGAGAGACTAATTAGAGATCAAACCTCATAAGCTTCAAAGGCCACAAAGTGAGTATGCCATAGCTTTTTTATTTTTGTCAAAGTTTTAAGTTTCTCTGCGTCTTATTTTAGAAAAGAATCATACATTGTATGGATTTAAGTTATGAGTACAATATGGGCCTTATTAAAGAATGTGGCACAAAATCGAGATAAGTATGCAGTATTTTTGTGACAGCACCAGCTTTCAAATGCCAATAAAACACTGTTTACCTCAAAAAATGTTAAAGCATGAAAAACCCAACACTTTAGCAGCGTTTCTCGAACTAACGATTTGTAACTTCATTCCAGTTTGTAACTTCAAGCAGTTGTAAGTAATTATTTTACCTTTTTATTTTATTTGGAAAATGGTCAGTTTGCGAGCAACATTGCGCGGGTGTAAAGTGAGACGTGCTTGCTGCGTTTTCACTGGCTTTGGGCACAATACACTGCATGCATGGCTTATGGTTCTGTATGTTCTTTCTTCTGTGGCTTAACCATTGCAACGTCAAGCAATGCTTATCAATAAGGCCCTAAGGGGCTTACGATAATTGTTGAAAACTTGAATGGCCATGACGTTGAGGGACTGACGTTTAAAATTTTACGTGAATGTTACATTTTGATACTTATTATTCTATTTCGGTCTAAGAGGAATCCAAAAAACATGATATCATAAAAATTGGTATTGCCATTCTTGATTTATAAACTAACACAACTTTCTTATATATATATAGATATACATAAATACTTATAAAATACAGATATACACCCAGACACAGAAAAACTGTGAGGATTTTTTTAATAAAATTTAATTACTTTGACTGCGGGAATGGGTAAAGGTAGTCCCATAGCAAGGCATACAGAGCGACGCCAACAGCAAGGGCGCAGAGGCAAAGTCGTCCGTCTATAAGCGCAAAACTCTCCTTACACTTTAGCTCACCAGTGAAAACCTGCAAGATAATTTAGATTTAAAGGATTTTTTATTTTAATTACATTTACGCATACATATTTTCTAAAGTTTACAGTAGCTAATGTTTTTTTATTACTTTTATATTATTATTAAGATACCAGAAATTGTGAGTAAATAAATATTAAATACACGACAATACACACGTCGCCATCTAGCCCCAAAGTAAGCGTAGCGTGTGTTATGGGTACTAAGATGACTGATGAATATTTTTATGAATTATATATACATAAATACTTAGAAAATACACCAGACACTGAAAAACACTTATGGTCATCACACAAATATTTTCCAGGTGTGGGAATCGAACCCACGGCCTTGGACTCTGAAAGCAGGTTTGCTGCCCACTGCACCAGTAGGCCGTCAAGTACAAACATTGATATGTGAGAATCTAATCTATCAGCATAGTATCATCATCATCATTATCATCATATTCATTACCGGCCCACTACAGAATATGGGTCTCATCACATAATGAGAAGAAGTGAAGGCTGTTGTCCACCACTCTGGCCCAGTGCAGATTGGTGAACTCTGCACACCTTTGAGAATTACCACCACATGAGCATGGTTGCCTGACTCTCAGACATGCAGGTTTCCTCAATGTTTTCCTTCACCATTGAAACAAGTTATATTTTAAATGCTTAAAAGGTTAGAGGCGTGTGTTGTGACTCAAACTTGGCCCCCGAAAGTGAAGTAGAAGTATACTATAAGGTGAAGGTAAATTAATTTGGTCAAGGAAAGCATACTTAAGGTATTGATGAAAGTGAAAGTATAGTATGTAATACTTACAGATATGATTATAATTTCATACAAAATATATTTAAGTTATAATACAAAATGGTATAAGTTGGAACATAACACAAATCGTATTTGAAAGAAAAAAATAGATGAAAGGAGGGCATTCCACGTTTCAGTGGTTGTATAGACTGTTGCCAACATTTTAGTCGCCTAGTTAAGGATCTCTTAGGTTTGACTGTAAGGGATTTAGTGTTCCAGTACAATGTTGTGTTGAAACAGATTAATTTGTTGTGGAATAAAAATACAAAAATAAACTATGAACAAAATCGTTATCTACCAATAGTTTCAGCTATACAGCTATTGTATAATAGAGAAGTGTGATTGCAATTGCATTTTCAGAAACAGGAATGGCGCTTTATTACATCTGTTAAGTTATATATACCTCTCTGATAGCATCGTCAATAGCGTTCTTAGCAGCAGCACCATCCCATTTGTTAATTTTGACTACCTGGAAGACATAGTGTAATCTATTAATAAAATATTTATTTATACATATATTACTCTAATTTGTTAGACATAAGCTGGACTGATCACTTGGCAACCTGGGCAGCCTGCTAAGCTTTTGGAGTGAACTCGGCTGGCTGGAGTGACCCAGTGGGGAGCCGTACCAGTGGCACTGAAGTGCCACTGCGTACAATGGAAGGACTGATATAATTTTAATACTCATTTTACCATAAGAATGCTACTGTATCCAAAAGTAGCATGGATTATTGGATATATACAGGTTTAACAAATTTCACCTGTTTGTGGATCAGATAGTGTATTTTAAATTGCTAATTGTCAGCAACAAATATTGGTCCCAGGACCTAATGGTCAAGATTAAATAATCAATGTGTCATCATTGATATACATACCAATATATTAATGTGTGTGCATGTTCGTTTATCCTTCCATTCCATGCCTTATTTTCAACTAATTAACTTTTTATTTTTTATATAGAGTTATATAAATAGAGAGAGATTTTTAGATGCAGAGAAACTTCAAATTCCATGGATGGATTAACATTTGAAAATTTGCACCAAATATCGTGTCCGCGGGTAAAACCGCGGGCGCAGTTAGTTTTACACATTTTTTGCAATACAGAATTAGGTCGAGGAAAATTTGCTGAAATAGAATGCAATTACAGATGCAATATTTAATTTACTTGCAAAATTATAATCCTTTAACTTTCGGATACACTACTTCTTAATACACATTCGTAAAAATAAGCTCAAAACTGTGTCTTATAAACAAGCATCGTCGGCAAGAGTGACGTGTCCCAAAAACACGCACTGAATTTTGAGATAATTAGGTACATAATTTCATAAATATTACCTCAGGTGTTTTTTCGATTGTCATCTTGATACAAAATTTAGAATGGTTACTAAAAACTCTACTTATAATCCTTTTTTAGAAAATGAACAAACATGAACCACACACAATTCAGCAAATTGTACCAAATATTATGGAAGGTAGATAGACAGTTGTCACTTGACAGTTGACACGTTGTAGCTACAGATAACTTATTTGCAATTTGATCCTATTTTTCGTCTTGGCGTATCTTCGAATTAAACCTAGGTAATTCTTCTTTTCTGAAATAATGTTTACTTACAATAAAATAAATGTGTGTGTGTAAAATTTTATAAAATACCCGTAATAATAAAGACCCGTAAAACTAGAAGAGAATACAATCACAACCTAAACATCATAACAAAATAATCTCGCCTTGGTCATAGATTAAAATACTATTCAAAATGATGGTCGATTGTTGAGATTTGATTGTCGATTGATTGCTGATGCCAATAAAAAAAAAGTGATGGATTTATATTTTTGATGAATTAGTTATTTTACTGTTTCCATTTATTTGTGAAAGAAAATTGTGACATACATTAATTTAATGTGATCTCTTCTCCAACAGTAGATGATAGCTTTACATTTTATGTCAGGAATGGTATGTATTCAATATTACTTGATTTTAAAGTTTTTAGGGGAAATGCACCGGTGGTAATTCTATGTGTATTAAATGGTTTAATTTTTACAGAGTTTGCCGTGTTAGACAGGGATAAGGCGGTACAAGCAAATTATGGGGTTTGCATGCATCATAACAACATGGCATTGACAAACTAGTAACGATTGAAAGAGGTCATTGTTTTTGCCTCAAAGCATGTTTCGATGTTTGTCGTAGCTGTGTAAATTTTATTTACGTTTGCATATAATGGCAAAAAGGAAGAAGCCGTCAACAAAAGTCCCTTCGCGGCGGTCGGCACGGCGCGGGAAACAAGGCGAGGCTTCCAACGCGAGCGAGGTCGAAACCTCCGCTTCTTCTGCTATCATTCCTGAATTACCTGGCGAAAATAAAGAGCCCCCGGAAACCGAGAGCGCAGAAATTCCGTCAACTGCCCAAACCGTGAATAAATCCGATATAAGCACTTTGCAAACTGCTCAATTAAATCTAGTGCCAGTTGTAGCATTGCATAAAAAGTTCGGCAAATATAGATGTTTGTTCAGTAAAAACGATGCATTCAAGAAATATGATGTTTGTAGTGACAGTGAAACTAATAGTAGTGTAGAATTAAGGACAATAGATCCAAATTGCGGTTCAGAGTCTGACTCAAATGCAATGGACAATAATTCTGATACAAACAGTGGGGCCTGTCCCAGCCCTCTGAATTTGCAAGGAATCTCACGAGAAATGTCACCTATTCAGTCACAAAAAGAATGTACAATGTCCCTTTTACAAAAAGAATTACAGAGTGTGAGTGATGATATTGCAGAGATAATTGAAAAGAAGACTGCACCAGATATTGAAAGTATAGATTCAGTAGAACAAGAAACAAATAATGTTCAGAATCAGATACAAGATCAGACGGAATCTGTTATGGAAATAAATAATTCTGAAAATGAGAATGAAGAGCCACGTGAGTTGACAGTTGAAGAGCATTTGGAATACAATGATGATGATGAAGTTATAACAATAGTCCAAATTGTTGAAGATGACCACCAGGAGCTTTATTACAACATTAACATTGACAGTCCAAATCAGTGTTCACTAGTTGAGACAAAAAGAGAAGAAGAATGTAAAGATGTTGATTTTCAAACAGATTTTTCCAACCTTAACATTCAAATTGAATCAAATCCTAACTCGCCAATGGACTATCCATCAGATATAATTGATCTAAGGACACCACCTTGTGGTACTCCAGATCTACAAAACTCCTGTGATATATTGATAAGACCAGATCCCAGTCTCACACCAAGCTCCACATTGTCTGATGATAGTAATTCATCTAGAGTGATAGAACAGAATCAAAATAATTCTAATGATTCAGCAGAGTCCTCCCCAACTGGAGTGCGAAGGTCTAATAGGATTAAAACTATTAGCACAATGAAACAGAAGACAAAAGGCTTTGGCTTAGTGAAAACTCCTTTGAAAAAAGCGTTGATTACACAGACAAAGTTGAAGTTAGAGGAAATGGGATCCGATAGCCAGGAGAAGTCTTGTGATGGGTTACAGAGTAATTCACTTGCATTACATTTCCCAATTCCTTCAGAAATGCCTGTTAAAGTTAAATCTCGATGGAGGAGATCTAGTGAGTTGGAAATGGGTGCAAACTCTCCTCTCAACTCCCCTTTAGCAAGTCCTGGCCTACCAACAAAGTTACCACCTCTAGAAGAAGAACAGAAAGTATTGGAAGATGAAAAACCTAATACACCCCTCACTAAAGAGGCTTATGAGAAGATAATTGAAGAAAGAATGAGTCAATATGAACACTTAGAAGAGAATGAGTATTTGTGTGATCGCATGATAAGTAAGGAGACAAAGAAGATGATTTGTGATTGTTTCATGACTAGAGATGAGTTAGAGAGAGGGGAACTTGCTTGTGGGGAAGATTGCTTGAACAGACTGCTGATGATTGAGTGGTGAGTACAATTTTTTTATCATTCTTAACTAAACTTATTAGATTCAATATATCAAAGATTTTTTTAAGTGAGAGTACAAAAATAAGCTGTTTATGAAGCCACATTGCTACATTGAAGTCTGTCTGAGTGTAATTCTACAAAATTTGTTACCTAAAATCCAAATTGAATGATGCAGAGAACAACGCAAGTGATCTGGGATTTTTTTTAATTTTGTATATTTTAAGTCTCACTTGTAAGCTACACTAATGTAAATGGATAAGACCTATGTCAGACTAGATTTAGTCTCACTTGTAAGCTACACTATTGCAAATGGATGAGACCTATGTCAGACTAGATATTACAAATTTTACAAATATGGTACATGCATTAAAGAAGGGGCTAAAATGGGCCAGAACTCTTCATGCTGGGTATGTGTGCAGTTGCTGCTATCTTCATTCTGCTGCTGTTTAGTTATTATAAATAAATTGAAAATTTCAGTAACTCAAGATGCCCTGTCGGTGACAGATGTACAAACAGGAGGTTTCAGACAAAGCAAATTGGAGCACTGAAAGTGTTTTATGCAGACAAAAAAGGATGTGGTGTAGAGGCAAGTGCAGAAATCCCAACGTAAGTGATCCATCATAATTTAATAGCTTTCAAGTTTTATATTCTTTGCTTGAAAGATTTGTGTGTTATGTTGTATTACCTAGAGAACACAAATTCTAGGCATAATTTTACAACTTAGGCAAAGAAGGTGGGGTAACCTAGCCTTTCAATATTTTTCATAATGTCCATTTATTATATAAACCTAAAAAGTTGTTTAATTGTTAAAATATTTTTTAAGTAATTAAAATATTACTTCCTTTAATGGTGAAGGAAAGCATTGTGAGGTAACCTGCATAGTTTCCATAATGTTCTTAAAGGTGTATCTAGTTCACCATACAGCATTTGGCCAGTGTGGCCTCATTATGGAATGAGACCTGTGCCTTGTAGTGGGTTATATAGTGGGATATGATGCTGATAATTAATTAATCATTATGTTTAGTTGTAAATTAATTCAAATATGTATAGACAGGATTTTCGACTTGCGAAATTTTTATTTAAATGCGAATTTGTATGTTAAACTTACTATGCATTAGCAAAATAATATTAATATTATAGTATATAATAATTGTCACTGAAACAAATTTATATATACTGCTGATTGCCAGCTGGCCAATGGTAGATCAATGAGGGATCAATTAAATCATTGACTTTGACTTCAAACAGATTCAAAACATGTAGTATTTTTTATATTAGGTTAATTCAGTTCAACCTTTTCAATCCAAGGTCATGTGTAGACTGATTCCGGATTGTAATGTTGAGGGTGTGTTCCATGTGTGGTTGTGTGAGAGATATTTCCAAGGTAATATTACATAATGATGATTTGATTGGACTATTTCTGTACACCTACGCTTCGCTTCATTTTGAACGCATCCTTACCTTGTAATTGGCGGATATAATTTTGAATACTTCATAGAAATATATAGGTTGTATTTTTATTCACTAGTTCAGTACTTAAAATGCAAATTACGTCATCAGTTCTCACTGAACGTTACTGGGAAATGCGGTGCGCACGGCGTTTGCTTTGCGATCAAATTTATTACAGCGAATACAATTTCTTATTACTCGTGATAATAAGAATGTATCTCGCATATAACTTTCCAAATTCCATTTCTGGGTGAAATGGAATTTTAAAGAGTGGAATTTTGATTTAAAAATTACCTAGATCATTCTCTGTATCATGTCCTCTCAATTATTCCTCTCGACGAAAAGTTCTTTACTTTCCATTATTCTATACTATTTTTTAAGATTTTACCCAAAAATGATTATATGGAATAGTACTTACCTTCATTTATTTGGATGGATTTTCATCTTTTTTTGTTTTATACCACTAATTTATAATTATTTCCTCTTATATTGCAGTGGCGAATTCCTTATGGAATACGTAGGCGAAGTTTTAGATTACGAACAATTTTACAAACGCGCGCAAGCATACTCAGATGAGAATAACCTGCACCACTATTTCATGTCATTAAAAGGCGATACGGTTATCGATGCAACCCTCAAAGGCAACATATCGAGGTTCATAAACCATTCGTGCGAACCTAATGCTGAGACTCAGAAATGGACGGTGAATGGAGAGCTGAGAATAGGTTTCTTCAGTAAAAGGGATATTGCTGTTGGGGAGGAGATTACGTTTGACTATCAGTTTCAACGGTTTGGGTAAGTTTTTTCACATAATTAAATTCTGAGTAACTTTAATTCTGGAAGTTCTGGTTTCTTCTCACGATCAGTTTTGTTTTTGTCTTATGTTAGGAAAATAGTAAGACCTTGTTAACTTTTGTGTTTTTATCTGCAAAGCCAAATTAAATCTGTGACTAGGATGTAGAATAGTATTAGGAACCCCCATACCTCTTTTAAAACCGCACTGTTTCTTCATCTTGGACTTGTAGCATTACAATCACTGGAGAGAACTACCTTAAATGCTAACTTGTCCAAAATGAAAATAATAATAAATAACCCTTAGAATAGATGGAAGACAAGAAGAGAGGAATATTATTTTATACTAGCGGTCCCTCGCGACTTCGTCTGCTAACCTTTAAAGATAGACATAATTGAATAATAAAAAAATAATAATATGATGTCTCAGACTTTTTTTTTAGAACTTACGGGGAATAACTTTGTTATGCATGATTTTATCGACACTTTAACCGTTTATGTAGTGCACACAGTGGAAGCTTTCAAAAGGAAGAAAAAACCCGATTTTGAAACATTCGTCATTAGTACCATGCCCTATAGCTAAGGGTTTTAACGTACAACATTGTCCGGTTACAGTAAAGTCGCCCAGCGTTGCTATTGCGGTGCTGAGAACTGCCGCGGTTGGATCGGTGCAGAGCCCGACTCCGATGACGAATATGACGAGGAGGTAAATTTATATTTAACGGTTTGTTTCCCAGTAGGGCAATTTTAGAATTTATTATTTTAGAATTTTCTCTGGTCTCATCTAGTGGGAGGCGTCGGCCGTGGCTAGTTACCACCCTACATGACAAAGTTTTTTTTTTCACAATTTAATTATAAGTATCTAATATAAGTTCTAGAATCTTCTTAGGAAATTTTGGATTCGATCAGTTTAGACAGAAACTGTCTTATGTTACGGAAAATGGGAATTTTTAACTTTGGTGCGGTTCTTACCATGAACCAGATAATGGGGTATAGGTAAAATATAACTGCCACACTCCCTAACAGATATCTCGCTACCATTTTAGATTGCATCATGACTTTCCACCACGTTAGATTGCAGTCTAGGGCTAACTTGTAGAGTATTACAAAAATAAAAAAAATAAAAATGCAGCCATATCAAAACTCTTGCAGGCAGGCGATTCAGGTTTAAAAATTCGCCTCTAAACTAGCTTTCAACTTAGAAACTTGTCAGATTAATATCTATTCAATAGGGTCGCGACGACAATAGAATATTAAAGACGGAAACCTATGAATAGTTCGGGATTCGTACCAAGGCCAAGTGACGTGTGTTGAATCTTATGAAATATTCAGGAACGACCCGCGTTGCTACCCGTCGCAACTTGGTTACGGAACGCAGTTTAAATAGCGTGCTATAAGTAACATCATCATCATATCAATCCATTATATCATCATATCAAGGTAGTTTTTCAGAACGCTGGCCCAGTGCGGGTTGGTGGACTCCAAACACCTGCATGCCTGAGAGCTCTCCAAAATGTTCTAGAGGACATTTTGGAGAGCTCTCAGGCATGCAGGTTTCCTCACGATGTCATTCTTCACTGCTGAAGCAAATGATATTTCAATTGCTTAAAACGCACCTAACTTAGAGGTGCGAGCTCGGATTCGACCTCGGCGCCCCGAAAGTGAAGTCGAAGTCGTCTGTCGTCTTCACTATGAGGACGCTTCCGGCTTAATTAAAATTGAAGTAACTTCCGAAGCGTTAGCTAATTCTGTAACGACTTTTTTAAATTTTTTAATAAATTATTATTTTTCGCCCACCAATCCGCACTTGGCCAGCGTGGTGGACTACGGCCCAAACCCTTCTCAATCTGAGAGGAGACCCGTGCCCTAGAGTGGGCCGTTCAGGGGTTGATGATGATAATGATGATTTTTTCATCTTATTATGAAACTGGTTTACGTACATGTAATCTGTGTCACGTGTGAATTTATTTAGAAGTAGGTCAAGGCTTTCGATCATTTCGATCTCTCATTTATGTATGCGGCAAGATAAAATCGCTGGTAACCATGAGAATGACGTGTGTCCTTACGCAATCGTAAAGATCATTTCGAGTATCGAACTATTATTGCTTCGCATTGAAATGAAAAGTTTTTTCACTTTTTTTATGCTAAAAGAGTTATTCAAAGAAACAGAAATATAAACATCCAAACATATTCCTGTTACTTCTACTTAGGATTTTTATAACACCCGTTAAAAAAATATCATCACAAAAACCTCTATTGTCTAAATTCTTACTTTAATCACAACATAATTTAGTTGTTTGCAAACACTTTCAATGCATTGCGGTAAATTGTTTTTCGAAAATTTAAATGTTCATTGAATATATTGCGACCCTGCTTTCTGAGGCCAAGGCTCAGGGTTCGATTCCCACAAGTGGGTTTTTTGAATGTATATTATTCATAAAAATATTCATCAGTCATCTTAGTATCCGTAAAACAAGTTACGCTTACTTTGGGGGCTAGATGGCGATTTGTGTATTGTCGTAGTATATTCAATTATTTTATTTGTTTATATTGACAATAAGATAGTCGTACTAAAAAAATCGTTCGTTCATAAACTTGTAGAATAATCAAACAGTTTAAATTTAATCCATTCATTAATTTAAAACTGGATCTAACGTAGTATATAGTTTAGTAAACTATTTATGATTTCTACTACCAGGATATCATAAACTACAATACAATATTTTCTTATATATAGGAGGAGGAGGACGTATCTACCACTAAATTGGGAACTACAGAATCATCGGAGGACGCGAGTGAAAAGGCGGCCGGAGTTGAGACGGATAGACCGCGAGTACGCAAGCCAAAAAGAGAGAGGAAATACAAGCCCAAGGCTCCCGACCTTGTTCAGGACGCTGATGTAAGCATTATATTATTTTATGGCAATGGTTAACAAGATAAAGAAATGTCATCCAAGTTTTTACCTCTGCCTTCGAGAAACGGACAGATAAATAATAATTAATTCTACTTGACTATCGCAGTCTTGTATATATGAATAAATCTTATCGATTCTCTCATACCGCATTACTAACAATGTTAAAAAACTCCTAGGCGAATAACATTGTTAACATACTATTTAGAGAAATGGTTTTCTGATTACTTCTGTATATTTGGCAAAATGTGGTGGTTATTTCACTATAAGAAACATTCAAAAGTGTGACAGAATTCAGGGTTGACGTCAGACATTTGATTAGTCGTAAAAAATATGCCAAAACAAAAGCCACCAGCCAGTCTTCAAGTTTGAAGAAGACATGCCGTCTCCATATAACTTGGGATAAGGTTACTTTTTTAAAGTGTAATTACAAATCTAATAAAAAAAGCACTTACGTGATATTGAACATGGTTATTTACGCGGTATTGGAGTACAGGTTACGATGATATTACTCTTTCGAATGCAATTATTAACTTAATCTTTTAACCTGTGGAATTAAAGCTTTATGCATAATTTTGCCAAGATTGGTCTAGTTTTGAAGCGGTTTGAAGGGGGCTACGGCAATATTTATCTTTCGAGTGCAATTATTATACTTAATCTTTTAACATGTGGAATTAAAGCTTTCAAAATCGCGCCAAGATAGGCTTAGCTTTAAAGCCTACGTACGTACTCAGATACAAAGGCTATATCTTTAATTCCCGTTACCTTGGTGCTTTTCTGGGATAAATAGTCTCCTATGTCCAAGCTTTATATGTGCCAAAATTTTGTCAAGGTGGTTTGGAGAACAAACAAACAAACTTTTGCATTTATAGTCTTTATGTAAATATTATTTTCATCGCACATAATTTTTTATGCTTTATCTAATTTAGGATAATAATTTTGGCACCGTAAAGTTTCATATTTTGTTCCGGTATAAAAAAAATACAGATAATTTCGTACTTCATTGATGGGCACCGCCCACACAAACCAATGCCACGCATAAAGAGAAACCACAAACAATCGAAATCGGCTTCGAAATAAAATAAATCGAACATTCGTTTAACGCAATTATTACAATATTATTATTTTTAGTTAATGTTAAAATTACACAAAAATAAGTTACAAAAAACTTAGATTAACAACAAACTACTTTAGTTTTAAAATTAGAAATCATCACACATGATTATTGCCCGTCGCGTCGTGTAGCATGCAAAAAGATGGCACTGAATTTATCTAAAAAGAGATTAAATATTAAATGATATAATCTGACCACAAATCTTTGATGAACCTATTTTACCTATAGTGAGCTGTCAAAATTATTATCCTAAATTAGACAAAGCGAAGTGTTTACAACTTCAATACATAATCTATTCTGGAATCTCAATAGATTGAAGACGACCTGGAAGCGCTAGGCCGAACGGGAGTGAAGAACCAAGCTCACACGCTGCGACTGTCGCGTACTGTGGTGCGTGCTAAGACAAGACCTGCGCAGACCGCTCTGCTGCGACTGTTGCGTGACTCGCACCTACCGTGCCGGCGACTTTTCCTTGACTATCGCGGCTTGCGACTTTTGGCGCCTTGGTGTGTCGAAGCGTCTCTTGCCTTCAAGTAAGTATTTTCTAGTATGATTTTAGAATGTTTAACGAAAACTTCACCTTTTTTTTAACACCTATAAGTTATGACCCTAGCTTATCTTGAAATACAGAAAGAAACATGTAGAATAACTCATAGGTTGTTTTAATAATATAGTATTTATAATTAAAAAGTATTTGTAAGACAGTAGTAGTAGTTTTAATTTCACAGTATAATCAAAAACTGGATATAAACAGTTGAATTACAAGAAATGGTCATAAATTAGTGACATCTGCATATCGTCTGCGAAAGGTACGGAAGTCATTTGTGGGATTGAGTATACGCTTTTATAATATGATTCCTAAGGTAATTTTGAACCTACCAATGCATAAGTTTAAAGAATATGTTAAAACACATTTATTACAGCGAGGTTACTATACCATTGATGAATTTCGTAATGACAAGGTTACTTGGAAGCATCCGGCTCCGCTTTCATCTCTCACAAGATAGTAAAATGAATGTTAAAATGTAAAATGTAAATTGTTGATGTTGGAAAAGAGCAACTGCTGATTTTCTAGCCGGCTTCTTCTCGGTAGAATCTGCCTTCCGAACCGGTGGTACAGTCACCACAAACAGAAAGACTAGACGTTTCAAAAGTGCTTATATTAGGCCTACTTGAAATAAATGAATTTTGAGTTTTGAGTGCTTGAATAAGATCAGGATCTTACCCAGAGATCCCTTGTTCGGCCAAAATTGAGCACGTTAAGCCGAACGTTGCGCGTCGGTGCCGTTTATTATCACTAACATTGAAGCAGCGGGGAGTCTATTTTTTAATTTGACTCCACAACACATTAGCCTTTGACTCTTAGGTGTAGAAGTGTTGACACTAGGTGGTAAGTGATGATGCAGTCTATGAAGGTAGCAGGCTAACCGGTTAGGGGTATGACAGTAATATTAAACCCATATCCCTTATCAGCACATCTTTGTGGTAACTAGCCACAGAGTCCTATCCATTTTTTGGATCTAAGCTATGGATTCCTCTCAGCTATGAGAAATAACTGGTTTGCCCAGCAATGGGTAATAAATTGTGCTTAAAATATCTACAGATATCAAAACAAGAAGATTAATGTTTAAAAATGGATTTTATGATTATTATGTTAAAGGTCAAATTTGTGTGTAATTCACCAGCTAGGGCTTTTTACAAAACTAGAAAAGTAAAAATAAATACGGGATTTCCTACTCTTAAAACATCCATTATAATTTAATTTGACGTATATATATATATATATATATATATATATATATATATTTCCGAGTTTGATATGCGAACACGAATCTTCAAATGCGAGCAAGCAAATCAAATTCAAAATTTCTTTATTCATGTAGGCCTTATGAAGCGTTCGTAAATATATGTTTACATTATTGTAAGGGGATGGTGATAATTTCTTGATAATCTTGTACTAAGGCTACTGTATTCTGTTCAGACTCGAAATGCTTCTAACCGTGGACCGTCTGCCGATACCGAATAAGACGATGGTGCAGGAGAGTCGATTCTTCACCATCGTGGAGCGATGGCTGAGCGCCAGCAACGCACCGGCACCCGATCCTGTGCTGATTGATGAGGCGACAGGTATACTCATCTCTTATTATGCCCTAGTACATTAAAACCTAGTACAATTAATCGGACGGCCGATGGGCGCAGTTTGCAACGACCCTGCTTTCTGAGTTCAAGGCCGTGGGTTCGACTCCCACAACTGGAAACTGTTTGTGTGATGAGCATGAGTGTTTTTCAGTGTCTGGGTGTTTATATGCATATTGTTCATAAGAGTATTCATCAGTCGTCTTGGTGCACATAATACAAGCTACGCTTACTTTGGGGCTGGATGGCCATGTGTGTATTGTCGTAATATATTTATTATAACACTTTACACAGATTCATAATACTCAGTAAAACAGTTTTAGATTTCTGTTCCAACAGGCTATTACTTGATACTTGCTATTTTTGAACTGCCTTTATAAAAAAAAAAATTATCCTTTCTCATGCTCGTGCAGAGGGCACGCAAAGACGTCTTACGCGGTCTTTAACATTAACTTATTCTGATATTTTATTTTTCTGTATGTTGGCCCAGTGCTGATTAGTGGACATTTAACATACTATGATATTTTATGAGTTGCTTCTTTTTTAGGTTTGCCGATAGAGCTACCAAACAAAACGCCGCAAGACGAAGCTGCGACTTTAGAAAAGACCAAAGAGACTGTAGCAATATCGGAAAAAGTCAAGGACCTGTGCAATCAGTTGCTTGAGAGATGGTCGAGTTTGAAGGTAAACACGTGAAACAATAATGAGTCTTATTTTTTTCAAGGTTACTTGAAAAAAATCTTTTTCTGAATAAGTAAACCTCTACTAGGTTTACTTATTCAGAAAAAGATTTTTTTAGGGGAAAATTGAAAATATTTATGTATTTTCTCTAGCTTATACTTAGCAATTACCGTTTGTATTAAGAAAGAAATAAAGTTTATGTTTTATTAAACTGTCCCTTTATGTGGCATATCAAGTAATTTTTTTCTGTCTAATCAGCAACTTCAAAATACACAGAACGAAAGGGAAACGAAGTGCGAAATTAAATTCAACTATAGTATGTGTACGTAATAAAATTCACTCTCGGCTCACATAAGGTCTGTCTTGTAATCGTTTTAGGAAGTCTTCAAAATCCCAAAGAAAGAGCGAATCCAGCAAATGAAAGAACACGAACGTCAAGCGAACGTGGAAAGGCGTGCGGCTGACTCCAGTGGTACGAGAGATCGCGATAGAGATAGGGAGAGAGATAGAAGAGACGAGCGGGATCGAGAGAGGCGAGATGAGCGAGAACATCGAGATAGAGAGAGGGAACGTGAGAGGGAGAGGGAAAGGGAACGCGAGAGGGAAAGAGACAGAAACAGAGAAAGAGAACGAGAACGCGAAAGGGAAAGAGACGACCGTGACAGGAGAAAACGAAGAAGCAGCCCAGATGCTAGGAGGAGTATACGGTAAGGAAGCTGATTACTAGAAAGAATAACTGAAGTAATTATTTATTATAATGTTATAATGTTCTATAGAATAGTTTAAGTTCTTGTTTTTACTTCAATCACCAAACAAGATTTTTATGGAAAAACGTAAAGTTTAGCCCTAGATACGTTGGGAAGAGTAGTTTATCTTGTGTGGCCCTATTTTTAGTTGGCAACCACTTCCAATCCATTTACGTGGAATAAAGGAGTGTAGGGTAAACTGCCCAATTATTTGCACATTAAAGTTCTAGTATGTAACGAATACAATGTTTGTGTTACTTCTCAAGACAACACTTATAGCAATTTATTTTTTGAGACATATGTATAATCTAGCAGATAAATTGTCTAAATTCTGTTGTTTTACCAACTAAGTTATATTAAATAAATTTATAACATTTATGTCTTTACTTAAAATATGATCCGTCACTTTTATTCATGCTTCATGGGACATTAAGCAAAAAAACATTGACTTTTTCACTAACCAAGTAAAAAAATGTGCTACTAATTCGTAAAAATTTGATAAATCACACATCTGTGATATTATGACTCGAAACGTCCAGGGCTGTTAGATGTTTTACCGAAGATTTAAAATGATTCAAAGACATGCTCCCCGTTAAAATGCTAGGTAACCTGGTATCAACATTTTTTTTTTTTAATTTATAGAATGAACGAGCGCGTGCTAGCGGCAGTACCGCCCATTAGCAAGGAGGAAAGACGAAGGGCTTTCGCGGAAGCGGCCGCGGCGGCGGACGAGAGTCGACGCCAGAGGGACCGAGAACCGGCGCAACATCCCTGGCCACCTCACTTCTCTCATTGGCCACCGGATGCCTTTGCGCAGGTATTATCATCTATTACCTATTAGGAAGCGTTCATAAAATACGTGAGATGTTTAAGGGGGGGAGGGGGTCTCGGCAAATACGCAATTTTTTTTCTATTTGAAACAAAAAAAAATTATACTATTTTGATCCATTGGTCTTTTTACAATAACAATCCAACGCGTTTACGTATGAAACCCACATTTTGAAAAATCTCACCTGAGATCGGGGGATGGGGGAGCGGGTTTTATAAAATCTCACGACATCTCACCAGGGGGGACGGGGGAGGAGAGGGAGGTCCAGAAAATTAAAAAAACAACTCACGTAATTTGTGGACGCCCCCTTATCTTGGCACTGCTGAGCATAGGATTCATTTCGAATGGGGGAGAGATATAGAGTAGAACAACCAATATGCTCCAATATGAGTTAGAAGGCTTCATGTAATCACATGTAAATGATTAAAACCAGGACTTGCCTGAATGCCCAATGATTTAGGCGATGTCCATAAAAATAAAACACATCACCTACTCTTACGTGATAACTTGGAAGACAGTTGATGAGTACCTAGAAATCTCCTTAGATTTGACGTTCTTTATTCGGGCCTTGTTCATCGTTAGTGAAGACGCGCAGAGGGTGAATAAATCTTATAAGGTATTCATCTTCGACGGTTGATTGGCACCGTGGGCAGCGACTCTGCTTTCTGAGTCTGTGTGTACGATTCCCACAACTGGAAAATGTTTGTGTGATGAACCTGAATGTTTTCCAGTGTCTGTGTGTTCATATGTATAATATAAGTATTTATAGTACTCATGAAACAAGCTACGCTTACTTTGTGGCTAAATGGCGATGTGTGTATTGTCGTAGTATATTTATTTATTTATCTATGAAAACGCGGTGTCTGATTCCTGCTCGATTTACATTACAACCTAATTTCAATGTTACGATAATTTGTGTTCTTGCAGATGTTCCCACAAGGTATGATGGCCGGTAACCCAAACATGATGAGTGGACCGCCCAGCTTGATGGGCAACCCGACAAACATGATGGGTGGTCCACCAAACATGATGGGCAACCCACCGAATTTGATGGGCAATCCACCAAACTTGATGGGAAACCCACCAAACTTGATGGGCGGTCCGAACTTAGTGCCCATGGTTCCTCCTGGAGTTCCTGGAATGTTGCCTGGAGTCATTCCTCCCGATATGCCTCCTGAATGGATCGGTCCAAATGGGGAGTTCCAGGGTCCTCCTGGGTTCTGCCAACCTTTTCCTGGACAGCAGCCTTTTTGTATGCCTCAGCCTAAGTAAGTGAATATTTTAAAATTTATAATGCATATAGAAAATTTCGGAACCGACAAGATTTAAACATGCGACCTGTGTAAAGTTATGTATATGTTATAAAAGATATATATATATATGTCCTTTAAGATACCCATATCAAATTAAAATCTTATGAACTGTCATGAATCCAACGCAATGTTACACAAAGCAACGTAAAACACTTAAATGCACAAAGCAACGTAAAACACGTAAAAGACTTCAGCAGAACGGGTAGATTTAGTTGTCTCAAGGTCATCCATGCTTTTTGTCGTTGCATCTTTCGATGCTAACGACAAAGATATGCATGCAGAAATATATATATTGTGGATCATGCCAATAAATAAAAATTACTGCTATTGATTGACTGACTCAGCTGAATGTTGTGTATGTAACCACAATCGTTCTCTGAACCATGTGACCCGCCCATTGCCACTGCGTCTTCGCGACTAGTTGAGTTATGTTGGAGTTCTTCACGGTATATACTAATTTGTGATTTGACCACGTAGAGATACTTCCGAATAGCTCTCTCCATTGCTCTCTGAATGACTGAGTCTTCTTATAAGGCCCATAGTAAGCGACCACGTTTCAGAGCTGAAAGTCATCACACACTGAACTCTATCGATGTTTTATAAGAACTACGTCGTATAAATTATTAGGGGATACATTTAAAGATGTAAAAATATTGACGGTGCCACAGTACATATTTGAAAATTTAATTTATGTACATAAAAATATAACACAATTTAAAAAGAAAATGGACTGTAACGATATGAATATTAGAACGAAAAATAAACTCTTTGTGCAGTTAACTAGGCGACATAAAATTAATAATTCATTCAAGGGAAATTGTAAACTATTTTATAACAAATTACCGAATGAAATATTGCGATGTCTCTCAACAAGTTCAAAGTTTATGTAAAACGTAAGCTTATAGAAAAATCCTATTATAATATAAAGGATTATTCAAACGATAAAAAAAGCTTGAGTGGTGTTTGCGTATAATGCTTTAACTTCATAGCTTTTGTTGTTCATGTTATGGTGTTATTGTATATTTTCATATGCTGTGTTTACTTTTAAAAAAACATTGCACTTAAATACAATAGTTAAAATTATAAAAACGGTTGTATTAGTGTAAGTGTTTGTAAGTAAACCTAATAAATAAAATAAAAATAATTAAAATAAAATAGCTAAATATTAATCGAGTGAGATGGTGAAAACAAAAAAAACAATACCCGGCTAAGTTTGTTATGGGCTCTACTTAGGCGCGTTGTGAACTCTCGTAGCTTGATGTTTCAGTTGGCGAAATTATGTAAACCTAAATGTATAAAAGCTTAATAATTGCATGTAACAGACATGAATAAAGAATATTAGACTAAAAATTTTTTTTTTACAATATCAATGTGTGAATTAATTAATTTGCAGCATGGTGGGAATTAGCGGGTTCGGTATGGGCGGATTTATGTTCGGGCAACAGTTGCCCTTCCCGGTGCCCCAACACCCACACGGCCTGGCTCAGCCGCCCCCCCTGCCTTTTTCCAACACCGAGGTAACTATCACATAAGTTTATCTAAGCTTTATTTTATATAATAATAGTTACAGAAACTGACTTTTCTCAAAAACGTCTTCAGTGGCACACATTTTATGAGAATAAAGCTTAACTGGCTCTCAGATCTGAGAGAAAGTTATGCATATGCTATGCATGTTTCGCTCCCGACACCGGAGCATTCTCAGGAGATGTTGACTTAACAATGAATAATTGTTGTTTATTAAATGAATGTTGACTTAACAATTATTAATTGTAAAGTCAACATCTCAGGATGCTCCTGTGTGCGCAGAGGGTACATTGCCAAAGATCATTTTGGTGCTGAGTATAAGGATTGAAGAAATTATAAATTTCACCATACAGATTCTTCATAATATATCCTTCTTCTATCCAATGGTACACATTTTGTCAAATCATATTATCTGGCCGATAGACAACGACAGATATGGATGAAAATTCATCCATCTTTTTCCGGCCGCTTTGAGAAAAAATAACCTAATAAGTGTTACCCGAGCCTAATTTCCTAATGCAAGTGAATAAAAAAAACTTACTAATAGGTGGAAATGATAGAAGAAGACGACAAAGAGGCAGTTCTACCAACAATGTGGCGCACCACAGTCGACGAGCGAGGCCGTCGATATTACTACCACGTGAAGCTGCGACAGCCGCAATGGCAACCGCCGGATCCGCCGTCCGGGTCACCAGGTAAGAGCTCTGCCTCATTTGTGCGCTGCGTCGACTTTGCGTCGTTCTCCAAATGTATTATATGTCATAACGCATTGTGCGCTGTGCAACGCACTAATGAGCCATCATCATCAAAAGCCTATTACAGTCCACAGCCGCACTAAAACCCTCTCCCACCGAGATGATTTGCCCGTAATCACCACGCTGGGTAGACGGGTTAGTCGCTGTAGATGGTAGCACTGAGAACACTGCTGCCCGTTCACTGTTATATTTCCTGAGTCGCCTCGTACGACACCCGCAGGAAGAAAAGGGGTGGTGACTATTTTATTTCCACCTATGGGCAAATGCTCGGGATAGTGGGAAAATGTTTCCTGCCCAAGCTAGCCTGATGGGAGGCTTCGGCCGAGGCTAGTTACCACAATACGTTCCGTTGCGATGCCTTGTATCAAATCGATACCGTAGTTAGGCCGATACCATCTTGTCAAGTACAATAGTCAGACATCATCGCATTTTATGATAGAAAAAATACTGCAAAATGGCTTTGGCGTCAAGACGCGATGTTGTATAAGAAATAGCGGATGATGAAATGTAGATATTACTTGTTAATTCCTTCTTTAGCAGAAGAAAGTTCCTCAGAGGAAGAGGCTGAACCAGTGGCCGCGTTAGAAGACTCAGTAATGAGCCGACCGACGAAGGGGAAAGTAGTTGAAGGTGTCAACGGGATTTACGAAGGTGAATTTTACCTAATTTAAGTAAAGTCTGTTCAATTTCATAGTGTCCGTACACCGGCAGGAGAATTTGGCATTTAAAATTTATGTTTTCTCTTTTTTTTTTATTAAGCTATCCATGCGAGTCCTTTGTGTTAAATAAATTGTTTTCCTATTTTATTCTTATGGTATTATAATTCATACGAATAAAAATAATAAAGACAAGTGAAAGGAAAATTTTAATGAAAAATATGTGTAGTTAAACGAAAGTAAAATAGATACTAATTTTCATCACGCGCAGTGTTGGGTTCATTATGTCCTGTCCTATTTATTTATATAAGTAGATAAACAAAAGTAAAATAGACACTATTTTTCATCACGCGCAGTGTTGGGTTTCTTTATGTCCTCTCCTATTTATAAAAAGGATCAAACATCATCACGTTCTGAATCCATACTAAAATATCAATACATAGCATAACATACGTTTGACGTAGGTATTACATCAGGTACGAAAAATAAAACTGCCTGAGTCAACAAACAGAACCTTTAGCGGATGTACGCCGCACGCGGTGTCCTTTGATAGTCGACTCAGTACAAAGTATCTAAACGAATGGACTTTATATTAATAATTTCAAACTAGCTTTTTGCTGCGATTTCGTTTCCTTGGAGTTTATTTATTTTTCAGTTATTTCTGTTTAGATTGAAATGAGTTTTGCTTTTCATTGTACTGTGTTATTATCTCGTAGTTAAAGCTATCCTCTGGAATAGCCGAATTAGTTTGGTTGACCTCCCTGGTGTAGGAGTGAGCATACAAGATTTAAGAGGGAGGTTTGATCCCCGGCAGGAGAGTTTTGGGAATTTATAATTTCTGAATTTTCTCTGGTCTGGTCTGGTGGGAGGCTTCTGCCGACGCTAGTTACCACCCTACTGACAAAGACGTGACGCTAAGCGATTAAGCGTTCCGATACGATGTCGGGTAGAAACCGATTAGGTGTATGGGTTTAATATAACTGCCATACCACTAACAGATTAGCCCGTTACTATCTTAGACTGTATCGTCAGTTACGAGCAGATGAGATAGCAGTCAAGGGCTAACTAATAGTGAAATAAAAAAAATAAAAAAAGTAAATCTTGTCTGAAAAATGTTCGGTAATGTTACGGAAAATATATGCCAGTGACCAGCTGAGTCCAGAGGACTTTGATGGTTACAAACTCCTTACCGCCGAATGAGCGTAGCCGACAAATAAAATTGATTCCAAAAGAAGTTCTGTTAATACATACAAATAAACCTTCTTTTCCAAAAATTTTGATTTGTCGTATACGCTAATAATTCTGTGGAAAAATGAAACCCGCATTGCAGCAGTGTGGGTTTATGTTCCAAAACCCTCGCTCCTGTAAGAGAGGAGATATGTGCTCAACTCTGAGACGCTTAAAAGCTTATGATGAAGCCCTGGGGATTTACTTCAACATATTGCAACAAAGAATACTATTTTGTTTTCTGTTTTGTGACACCATACTATTAAAATGTGTATATAATTTATAAATTTAATAATTTGATAATATCGATTTGCAGTAATAAAAGAAGATTCTGATAACGGCTTGATACCTGATCACGCGCTTGTCAATATCAAGCCCCGAAAGCGAAGACCGGGTCTCGTCTCCGAAAGGCCAATCAGTGTAAGTAATAAATGAACCGTAAAGTTCTAAAATAAGAAATTTCGAATTAAATCTGAAAAATAGTCATTAGTTAGAAGCATGTGTTACTTAGCGGAAGAATAGCAAGCCTAATTTAAAGTCAAACTCTAAAATATCTTTATACAAGTAGCGCCATAGATGGCACTTTTGATGCGTACATTACATGAGAATTGCACAATTGTGAGATGATGGCGATAACCATATTTGTAAACTTCAAACTAAAGCTGCGAGGGTCCCAAACGCGTCCTGGTCTAAGAAGAAGCCCACTACAAACTTAGCCAGGTGTTTTTTTTGTTATCACCATCTCACATTGCATTTAAAATTATTAGAAGAACAACCTGTTTAGAACAATAATTTATACCCAGGCTTTTTTTATAGATTACGTATTTACCTTTATACTATAATAGGTCTTTTTTATAAGCTTACGTTTAATACAAACTTTGAACTTTTAAGAGACATCTCCAAGATGTCAATGGGTAGTTTATTGTAGAATTGTATGCAATTTCCTTTAAAGGATTTTTATTTTATTACATTCCGTCCTTTTACATTTTCAAGAGATGTAGACTTGCCAATGCATAATTGCTAAACAATTGTGCATTGTGAAGCACTAATACTACTGAGTTATATAAATTATGGAACGTAAACAAACGGTTTTTACATTTATCATTGTCGACCTACCCTCATTCTAAATGGTAATGTGAATAAGTAACGATTTTGTAGCATTTATTGTGAATGTTAATATATTAATCTATTAGACTAACAAAGCAAAAATTTGTCAACAGCTGGGTGTACGGAAAAATTCTTTTGAGTTTATGCTTACACCTTTAAATTAAGACCTGTGATTTATATTATGCGTAATGAGTTAATAAATTAAATAAATAAATACTACATCACCAATTTCTGAACATCAGTTTGGTACCAGTATCTAACGACCATCTTGGCACGCCTCGAAAATAAAACTCAAGACAACGTGATCTGTAGTCAAATGTAAATAATCTTTATTGAAAGGTATAAACCCAAATATTAAAATATAAAGATAAAAATAAAATAAAAACAAGAAATAAAAATTTATTCATTTTTTTAGTTATACAAGTTGTGTATTCATCTGCTAAACAGTATGAAGTGACTGATCATTTGTTCGAGAAACCATTCTAAAGTGTAGTGGTTTTCGATGGTTCAATATTAGTAGTGTACGCGGTTTCTGTACATTCTTAATTCTGTGTTTAAAAGTATATATAGTCTCATTTTTAAATTTTATCTTTAAATACAAAACTTGCAGCCTCGAACTGAAGAAGACAAACTGGCGGGTAGGATGGAGGTGAAGCGATATAAACAGACCAAAGAAAAGCTTAGGCGTCGTCGCGAGAAGTTGCTTCAGAAAGTACGACTGCTGAGCGCTGCCAAACGTAGAGGGAAAGAGATCTCGCATAAGGAGCTCAAGGTGAGTTGTAGATATAGAGGGCATAATATAGATATAGAGACAATAATTTTTACATAAACACCTAGACACTGAAAAACATTCATTGTCATCACACAAAGATTTTCCAGTTGCTTCCTATAACTGCAAAATCGAACGCACGGCCTTGGACTCAACATGACAACCATAACATCAGCTGACTGGTCACTAATTAATATATAACCTCTCTCATTTGGAAAAAGTTTTAATCGAAAATCTCACACCATTATGGTTTCATGTCAATTCAATGCATAACAACGGTAATTTCATGCCTTATTACATAATTCATTTATGCCTTTCAGTTCGTGGAACTCGATGAGACGGACAGCGACTCTGACACGGATTCGGACGACGGGGCAGTTGACAAAGCTATCCTACCATCCTCCCCACCACCGGAAGAATCGCCAGATCTCCCCCCAGAACCAGCGCCGGTCCAGGTGGACCCTGAGGAGACTGCTCGCCGCATCAAGGAGGTGTTCCGCAGTACCATGGCCAGAGTCATGGTGCAACATTTGAACCCGTACAGGCATTCTGACGCTCCAGCTGGGAGGATCACTTGTACCGCAGATTTCAAGCACCTGGCTAGGAAGGTGAGAATATATATTCAGACTGTTGCTGTTGACTCAACTATTTCTATGTTTAAATTTTATATTTAGGGTATAACGGGACCGTATCACTAAGACTCCGCTATCCGACCGTCAGTCTGTACATATATTTATAACAACAAATACTAAAAAACAGTTAAACATATATTTAAGTGTACCAACTGATATGTATTTTTTGCCGTTTATATACAACTAGCTTTTATCCGCGGCTTCGCTCACGTTAAGTTCAATTTTTGATTTGGTAAATGTAACTAAAAAGGCTTAAAAAAAGTCTTGCTGCTAAAAGAAAAATATGAACGTAAATTACTTAAAAAATCTGAAACTTTGATATAAATTTACATCCTCATATATTTGATGCCTTTGGGAGTTGGAATTTTTAATTTTTGTGAAACGCGTATTTCTTTATTTTTAATCGAAAACCTAAAATCAAAGTTTCATGGATGAGTTGACAAATGAAGGATTTTATACAAAATTTTCATCCCCCATTTAACCCTCTTATGGTTGGAATTTTTAAAAATCCTTTCTGAGCGAATGCCTACGTTGTAATAAATATCTGTGTACAAAATTCCAGCGCGATCCGTCAAGTGGAATATAGTAGAATAATTGATAGATCAGTCAATCAGTCACGTTTGCCTTTTATATATAGATAGATAATGGTACAGACTCCTTCGAGCGCGAGTCTTAATCGCACTTGGCAGGCTTTTTTTTATAGTTCTATGTTTGAGAGATTATCTGAATATAGTCACCGAGCTTATCAGATTAGCACACATTACAAATTTTAATTCCTGTTTTTGTATGATGATATTTTAACAGTGTAAACTATAATTTAAAAATATTTTTGTCAAATTTATATTGCGGTTGACATAGGTAAAAAAACAAACAAATGAAAAGAGAAACTTTCGCATATATAATATTAGTAGTAGTAGTAGTAGGTATGTTAGTAGTAGAAGCACTTTTTGTGACAGAGCTCATCTGGGGAAGTACTACTAGTACTACTAGTACTTCCCCAGACGAGCTCTGTCGCTATACTTATTTCTGCCGCTAAGTAGTATTGTTGCAATTCTGTGTTCCGGTCTGATGGTGTAGTTTCAAGTTAATTAAATGCACATGACGCTTAACACCTACGCATCAAGTTGAAAGACACAAGCCGCTGTGTTCCTCGCATGCCCAGTTTTACTTATCATCAGGTGGGCCATCTAATTGGTCTGCCAGTTATTACTGTAAAAGGGAAATGTATTAATCATATTTTTTATTTCCTTCCCAGCTCACCCATTTCGTGATGCTGAAAGAATTGAAGCACTGTCGTTCAGTAGAAGAGCTAATAGTCACAGACTCCGTCAGATCAAAAGCCAAAACGTTTGTCAAGAAGTACATGGTCAAGTTCGGGCCAGTCTATAAGAGGCCGGCTGAAGAGGGTGACTAGCATCCGGTTTTCCAGCTCAAAGCTGCGTTTAAGAAGATTTGCCAATCCAATATATGACTTTATTTGTGGACTGCGATTTCAGCCAATGTTGGCTGTGTGATGGTGAATTGGCAAAGTGGTGTTTAAACTGTGATTATTAGCGAATATTTGCGATTGGCTGTAGACTATTCTATGGCAATACTATTCTACGTTAAAGTTTTGGCGCAAAGTGCAAAGTGAACACTAGCGATAGTGATGATTAAATTGTGTAAATAATTACTTCTAAAGACATACAAATATGATAATTCGTAACTTATACAACGTGAAGTTAAAATAACTGTTCAAGGCACTCCAACCAAGTTTGATAAAGACATCGTTAATTTTGAAATGGTGAAAGTAGCATTGTTAAATCACCACAGACCTAAAAAATCAAAAAATCTTTTGCTAGAATTAGAACTTACACTTACAGATTGAAAACACTATAAGCCTTTTAGTCTTCTATAAATTGCAAAATCCTAGATTAGCATTAATCTGTAGACCAGACCAGAGAAAAATCAATGTATAATGAATTCCCAAATTTCCCCTGCTCCTGGGCATGAAACCTGGGACTTTCCATTTAAAACCACAACGTTCACTGCTGCGCTAGGGAGGTCAACTATACCAGTTTTACTCCCAGTATGTTGCCAGAAAAACCAAGATTCTCACTGTTTTCACACACCATCTAGAGAAAAATATTTTTTTGTTCCTGAGAATACAAACAACTGTCAACAAAGAAAATCACTTTTATTACGTAGTAATGCCAAATGAAGCTTAGTATTCCTTGCAGATGTAAAAATAATTAAAAACCTGGTTGTCAAACAGAATTAGGCAGCGAGGTATTGTAAACATTTGAGTCTTCATTGTCAAACAAGAATGGTTCAACCTGTTTAGGATACGGGGATAATCAAGTTTCATGGTATTACATAAGTAGGAGACATAGGTATTTGTTTTCTTGAAAGCCGGGCCCGTTTAGGGCTCAAGCTTTATTGCTAGAACTTGACTTTTCACCATAAAAAAAATGTTTGAAAAGACATGAACTGAATGTCTGAATAATGCAAATGGTGTGTAATTTATGCCCAAAATAATTCTACCAGTTATTGCAATTACTAGTCAAATTTATGCAGTTTTTGCTACGAAAAAAGTGTAAAGCTATTTATTGTCTGCATAGTGTTAGTGTTATACACAGATTTCATAGATCTCAACAGTTTATGGCTTTTACAGATTGCATAGATGTCAAGAGTCAACATCTAAATATTAAGTTGTGTTAAAACGGACCTGATAGTTGCAGTAGCAAAATTTTGTTAATAAAACAAGTATTTAACCAAGATTTTGGGTCCATTTTTTTCTCTATTATATATACAGGCTTTATAAATGATTAGTGTTTTAAAATATTCTCAAGTTGTGGATTGCTGAAGTGATGTGCACAAGTGACGGGAATAATGAGAAAACTTGTCGTTTCATTGATATTGGACTTATAAGTAAATAAATATAATGTCTATATAGAAAAAAATTAAGCAAAAATTAAAATTGATATATTTTGTGTGGTGACATTGTAGGCCGAGAAGTGTCTTTTTACTGTGGCAAAGTGTAGTAAAAATACAGTTCGGTTACGACTATGCATCCTAAGTGACAACCACAAATGTTGTTGGAGCTTCATACTGATTGTATAATTATATTCGATAAGGTGTGTCAGATGTGTGATCTTAATAATTATAATTAAAATTTAAAATACATATGTCAATATTGATGAAAAAAAATAAACCAGATAAATAAGTTATTAATAGTACTATCAGTTACATAACTGATATTTCTAGTGTCCTTCATTTCCAAGTTCAATTTAAAAAAAATGGTCTGGCACTATTTTTTCTGCCCCAATTTACAAAATGAAAGTGTTGATCCGCGCAAATCGGTTTATTTCTGAACTGTATGCTTGCTAAACTGAGTCTAGAGGTCGGAAGTATCCTATAGTTTAAATATTTGCTCTTAAATTAAATGCTTTGTACATATGAATTGATATGAAATGAACAATTGTGTGATTTGTTTAATTATAAAATAAATAAATTATAGTAGACAATTATAGAACTCCATAAATCCTACAACACATCTGGTGTTTAGAATGAAATTGTTTGTTATAGCATTTATTAAGGTGTATCAGTTCTTAACTGTATTTTTTCCTTTAGTGTCTAATTTTGCAGTATGATATAATCATGTGACCAACAATTCGTGCAATGTATAGGCGTTGCTCAAACTGATGTTTTATGAATAAATTTAAGAAAAAAACTTATTGAAACTGCGTCAACAAGGTCATGTCAACTTATTTTTGTTGTATGACTATATATTCAGAACTTATTCTTTCAGAGCCCTGACTGTAAACACCGATAATGACACTGGGCACCATCACAGGAAATCGTGGATGCAATGTCCTGTTATGGCAACTATGTCTGTTGCTAATCCTCAACACCCCATTAAAAAGTTAGGACTTTTCAAAATTGCCCACCGTGTTTTCATAATACTTTTATGACAATAAAATAATTACTACTTGTTGCAGATTAATTCTGTACCTTGTCTAAAAAAGTGGCTTAGTTAACGCAGCGCCAAACATTATTTTTTTGACATTGTGTGCTTATTTATTTTAATATTTTTTATTGAAAATTTTACGAGACTAATATTTGAAGTTATCATTTTGTCATATAATTAAAGAAAATCTTATGCGTGATTTATGAATAACTTCCAAGAAGTTATTTAAGCGAATTATACAAGCATGGAATTGCTCTATGTTTGTAGTCAGGAGCAAACATTGACCTATTTTAATATTAGTTTTATTCTATGTGCGTGTGTAGTTTTGTACACTTCATGCCAACAAAAAGGGGCATAGTTAAAAAACAGTGATTCATATTATTAATAAATAATAAACGATTTTCATTACTGCAGCTTATAACAAGTACGTAGGTAATGGTGTTTTACCGAAATACCTCCAATACCCTTAGTACGAAATTCAAATACTCGCAATCGTCGAGTAACGAAACACTGTACCGTCAAATAAAAATTTAATTTATTCACGTTAAACTTCATTTCGTGGACACTTTTAAATCTGTTTCTTAAGCGTGCAAATTTGTATATCAGTAAATAGTAGCGGATCTCGATTATATGTAGAAATATTGCCATATAATTTGTAACATAGAAATTAATAGTCCTTTTATGAAGAGGTGGCATAATATTTCAACGGTTCAAACTCTATCACACATTTGTCTAAATTTTGTAGGCGGAGTTCTTTGACTTAAGAACGAGGAAGATCGCCTTTTTAAATAAATTCAAATTTAAAACTTTTTTATTCATGTAGGCCTATCACAGGCACTTATGAAGCGTTCATACGTATAATATGTATACATAATTGTAAGGGGATGGTGATAACTTCGTATAATATTGAATAGAAGCAGGTGTTACTTCGCAGAATTTACAGTGACTTAGCAATTGTTCATTTTAAAGACAACATCTCTCGATGCTCCGGTGTCGGAACGATCCGTGCGATGAGAGTAAATTTTGAAGATCTTTGTGTGGAGTATAAGATTAGAGAAAATATAAATTGCACCATACAGAATTTACTAGTTTTCGTGAGCAAATGAAATTTAATGCTCATTGAAAATTAGGTCCATTAGACTTGCATGTTACAGTGTTTCTATACTCACAGTCGGCTGCGATTTTGAGCGTATAAAATTCATACTAGGGGTTTTCTTTAATTGTTTCATTAGCAAAATTGTTATAGTTAAAATAGAAAGCCGTTTACTTTGCGTGTTGCGGTAGTTTTGGAAGAAATAAGACATAATGCATTTCTTGCAATAAAATGATTGAGAATTTAGAATCTTTTCTATATAGGTTTTTTTTTATTTTCCTATCTTAATTAAAAAGAGTCCCATGATAGAATAAGGTTTATTTTTATACAATCTTAACATAAGTGTACCTCCTATTTGAAATAAAAGCTTATTTTACGTTTCCTAAAGAGTATAAGCGATATGATTTTGTAAATATAGACAGTTAAGGAGATATTATGCGTTAAGTGATTCCTCATTTAGTTAAAATTGCAATTTAGTATATAATAAACTTTAAAGAGGACCTTAAATTTCAATACAGTTTTTGGCATTCTATCTTTAGGGTAACTGTCCAAAAACAGTCAATTAATATTTAAGATGGCCTTCACAGTTTATTGACTATTTAGTATTCGACCGTAAGTGTCCAAAGCCTCGTGCAAACTCAGGCGGCCGCAATTCAAGAATTTTATAAATATAGGCATTGTATACCCTTTAAAGGGTATTTTAATTCTTGTACGCGACTGTCCTAGTAGTGAGCACCAACTTTGGTCATATGTTCAATTGTTCACTATTGCAAATAAGCTATTTATTGACTATCTCTTCGTTGGATGAGATTGAATGTTGTAATAACGTTGCCTCGAATATGAATATTGTTAATGAATTAAGTACAGTATTATTATTAAAGATGTTGTTGATGCTGTTTCTATGTGTTATAAATGTATGGTTTAGACATAACATTAAATGGTCTACATGTTTCATAACTTCTTTGCATCTTTAGGATAACTTTTGAGGTGTCAACGTTTGTGTAACAATCTAATAAACTTTTTTAATATTCTGCGACTACAAGTTGGATTGAAGATTGTTTTTATGACAACAATCCATAATCGGCCTGCGTTATATAATATCGAATTTAAGCGATGTAATTACAAAAAAAAAATTAGTTATGCATTTTTGAGCATAATATTGGCTCTAGTTTTACATGCTTAGAATCGAACTGCATACCTTGTTTTTTTTACGCAGTCCGATTATCTTATGTAATAGATTAATTAATTGTTCTACAAGTAGAAAGAGTAATCGAATAAATTTTAGAAAAAAATCTATATTGAGAATCATAAAATCACCTGTATGTACATTTATGGTCAATAGGTCACGGATTACTATAACAGAGAGAAGATCAATCTCCTAGATATTTTTAAAATTAGAATTAACATACACGTTTACAAGCATACACTTACATCTAACAATTTTATGTCACGTCATTAGAATAGGCATTATTACCGAAAACTATAGGCAGAGGGCGCTATGTGTTGTTATACTTGTCAGTTGTCATCAGTCTTGGCTTATGGGTCTGGCTGTCACTTAGTACGCATTAAAACTAGAAAAACGTAATATGTGTGAATTGCTCGGTATAATTTTAGTTTTTTTTAAGCTAAAATGTTTTGAAAGGCCTTAAAGGACTTGAATCCATGGCCGTAAAATAAATTAAAAAAAAAAACGTAATATGTGTAAATTGCTCGGTATATTTTATATGAAAACTATATACGTTACAAGAAATGGTAATCATGGATCGGTTATGGTTATATTGTTTAGTGGTACCGCGTTATCAAATTACCTTGTATAGTGATGAAAGTGTTGTTTGAAGTTGATGAATTAAATTTGTCTTTTTGAAGTGTTTAAGTCTTCAGATACTTATATTTTGAGCAAAAAATTTATGTACTGATAGAGTCATTTAAATGTCCCAAAAAGCTGAACCGTACTAGGGAGATCTGTGTGTTGTTTAAAAATAACTTACACATTAAGTAAAAATATTATAACAATAAAATTTTCTAATTTATGCACTGTATATATAACTGGATGTTGGAAAACAATATTATTTTTTTTTTTTTTTTTTATATTGAATATCTTTCCAGTCGCTTTCCGGTCGATAAAAATATTTGTATTATAGCATTCCGTGACTACGCCAAACTATTTGATTAACGATTAACGATTAACGTCATAATAAATCTGACTTTGAGAGTTAGTCACATAAGAACTTATAGGACACATCTATGGAGTACTATAGATACATTTATTCCACGTAAGAGTTCGGACGTCATGTCGAAAACTGTTGATTACGTTTCAATATTTTTTCTGTCGAATTCGTTGCTCGAAAGACATTGACCATTACTGAATTCACCAATCTCTCAATGACTACATTAATGGTGAACTCGACGTCGAGTTTTTTTTTTTTCGAAACTATGAAATCTCTTACTAGGCCTGTTATTTAGTATCGTTTATTTCTTCTTACCTGTCCTTATTATATAAATAAATTGTAAAAGAGTCTTTCCATCGTATTTAGTTCAAAGAAAAATTTAAACATAGAAAAATAAAAAGAAAGTTTGAAAGATGAAATTATTTTTTAAAACATATTTTCGACTAAAAAGTAATAATTGTTCACATACTAATGCCCGTTTTCTCTAAACCTAGCCATGGCCTAAATCGATTGCCCAAACATTCAGACGATAGGATTAGAAAAAAAGCGTTTCACTAAGTCTTAGGTGATAACTATTGGTGAACGGCCGCTGTTTGCCTAGGAATCTCCTTAGAGTGGGCGTTATTTATTCAGGCATGGTTATGTAATGCTTTGTCTTATGACTGCCTTGCTTGTCGTTATGTAATACGGGCATAAGACAGGTAAGAAGAAATGTACTAATTACAAGCTTTTTTTCTGTAACTGTGCATACGCATATGAAAAGATACACAGTGTTTTGTACAAAGGCCAATTTACATCATCCTATCCCCACTCTATTGAATTCTTTAATGTAAACAGACGTAGAGCACTGTTCTGTAGACGTTGTCTGCGATCGCAAGATTCTATGGAATATTCTAAGAATGCTCACTTGCTTGTTGTAAACGGCTTTGCCTAGAGTCTCTTCAAAACGTTATGTTCTATCTCTGAGCATTTGTTCGGCTGAGCTAAACATTTGCTCAAGAGTTCTAGCTTTCTTGATCGCTGTTATTTTGGTGTAAATGCTGGAGACAATCTTTCATGATTAAGAAAGAATGCTCTGTTCTAGCTCTGGCTCTTTGTTCGTTTTGTGAAAATATACCTTAATACATTGTATTGCTTTTCATCTTATATTATTTTTCTGTACTGTGCCGTGCACACTAAAAATGTATTACTTCAATCAATCATTCATTCATATCTCAGCTACTCCATAGAAAAGTGTACGTCTTTCTAATTACGATGACGCTATTAAAGTACATAAGCTTGTAGGCGATATTAATCTTGTCGTGTAAATATTGTAAATATTTTAAACACTGTGTTCACACTGTCTGCCTATTTCACATGATGATTGACTATTTTAGAATGTGTGTAGAATAGTTGTGAGAATGAGATGACATTGTCAGCTCGGTATAATAATTGTATTGTTAAGTGTGGCTATATTATGTGATCGATGCCGTAAGAACAAGTAAAATTTTATTTCTTTTAATACAATCTTGTTTTATTATTCACTACTAGCTGTTGATAGTGTTTTTTGGTTTTTCATAAATCCTATGGGAATCGTTTGTTTTCCAGGAACAAAAAGTAGCCTATGTTGATCTCCGACCTTCCAACTAACTCTATGCAAAACAAAAATTATGGTTGCTTAATCAGGGCGTTAAGCAAGAACAAACAAACGAACACAGTTTCGTATCTATAATATTAGTAAGGATTCCCCTGTGATGTTCACGCATAACTGGTTGGTTGACTAATTTTTTTTTTTCACTTAAGTTAATCTTACATACTGCAATCTGACCATGGTGTTATAGTAATGCAGTCTAACGGTTTCTACGCAGCATCGTATAGGAACGGTGAGTCGCTTGGAGGCACGTCGTTAGGAAACTAGACACGGCCTAAGCGTGCGATAATAAATTCTTATTAAGCTATGGCTGAGCAGTGATAGCCCAGTGCGTAGGACTTCGACTACAATTTCAGGGTACCGAGTTCGAATACCTCTAACTTTTCGCGTTATAAGCAATTTAAATATTACTAGCTTCAACGGTGAAAGAAAACATCGTCAGGAAACCCTAATGCCTAAGAGATTTGGAATCCACCAATCAAATTGAACTCTCTTGCTCTATGTGTAGGTAATTGACGTGCATATCAGTCCATGTTTTTGTGTGTGTGCTGTGTTTAAAAACATGTAATATGCATGTTGTTAGTGCTCTTAATAAATAAATAAATAAACATTATGGATAACTCTCAGGCGTGTAGGTTTCCTCACGATGTTTCCCTTCACCGTTTAAAGCAAGTGATATTAAAATTGTTTTAAGTTAAAAACGCACATAACTCTGAAAAGTCAGTGGTACGTGCCGGGGCTCGAACTCGGTCTTCACGAAAGGAAATCCGAAGCCTTACCCAATAGGCTATCACTGCTTGACATGATGACATACCGCATCAAAAATAAAACAAGTGTTGCATTGTTATAATAATGATAATTATAAAGCAGGAAATAGTTACTTTTATAGGGAATATTTTGGCGATTGTTAAGTAACTGGTAATACTAAGTAATGATTTTCCATCATCCATCAAGCGTTTTTTTGCATTTCTTCGCATTCTCTGCCATTTCCGTACAAACGTCGAGTTTCTTCCATGAGTCGCATTCCTGAAATTTACGAAAGCAATTTCATTTTCCTAAAAAAAATATAGACAATTAGGTAGTTAAGCATTCGGTTTTAACTATTGTTTCCGTAATTTTTTCTTTAAGAAAGATATAGAAGATTTTATGCGTACTTATAAAAATTTTACTTTTAAATCTAACACAAATATTTGAAGTAAGTTCGGCTGAACCGTCACGCTCTGAGGTAAAAGGCTCGACCGGATAAACTCGGGACCGCCGAGTGTACCCGCGCAAGAAAAATACAGTCGGCTACTCTTCGTTGTTGTGTTATTGCGTTAAGTATATTAAATTCATAATTATAATTGTCTTTGTTGATTTAATAGTTATTATTGGTACGTTATAATAATTATTATAAAAATTATTTGGTTTACATTGTTAGGTTAGTGTGTAGCCCAACCATATACAACGTGTAACTGAAAACCGAAATATTGGTTTTATCATAGGTTTTAGAGGTACATTATTTACTGTCTCTGTGACTTATTTGTGAAACCGAAACGTTAATAGTTTTTGTGTAAAGCCCTTTCATATTTTTTACTGAAAATAAGGAATCTGATTCAGCCTGTAAAATTCAAATGAAGTGACTCCTACCACTTTATTAGGTACGCGTCACGTAGCGCAGGTACATATTACGCGAGTTTGTCTTTTATCTTCAATTGGGGTTGTCATAAGTGAACACTTAAAATGTTTTGAATTATTTTGTATGGAAAAATATAATATATGTTTCTCTTGATTTAATATTTTTACAAGCTTATATACAGCTATAAGGTTTAAATATACTTGTGTACCCTTCAATTCAAGAGTATTTCGTAATTTGGTTAAACGTTGTATGTTTCGAAAATGTCTCTCTGTACCATATTTGTACCCTATCCTAACAAACTTGTACTATTGTACCCTTTCTCGCTTATGTGTCTATATAGGTACCTTGAGTATGAGTTATGAAATAAAGATTACCAGATAGGCGTTTATGTAATTGCAGATGTAAAATTTAACCGCAGGGCAGGAGTCCTCTGGAGGGTATGACTGGTATTTGTCATCCAGGCATTCGCGTCTTGCTCGTTCGATCAGGGACTTTTCTTTGGGGTAGTCTTTCTCCAGAGTATCATAGAACTTCTTAGCGCCGTCTTCGTCTATCGTATCGCCTTGCATCACTCCTGATTTCTTAAGAATGCATTGAAAATCTTCGCACTGCAAGGATTAAAGTTGTCTTGAAAGAAGGATTTTCCTTAAATTCCCACCAACCTAAGTCATTTACTTATGACATATGTTGATGGGTATTTATATAAAATCCTCAGACCATTAATGTTAGAGGGTTTCAGAGCATAGATTCGCCACTTTGCAGCTTTGCTCCAATGCGGGATGGCCGGTTTCTCTGGGCTGGAGAATTTGCGCTACCGAATTATCTATCTTACATTTTTTACCTGTACGGGAATAGAGATACTAACTGACAGATAAATCGCATTTAAGTTACCTGTTTTTTCCTGTATGGTGTAAAGGTATAGAGGTTATATTATTATTATTTTTTTTAAATCTTTTTTAAGGGCTTTTACAGAACAGCCGCATGTCAGTCCTATTGTAACCTAATAAACATTAACCTATATATTATTAACAAATAATCTAAAAAAGTTGCACGCCGCGATAGAGTAATAGGTTCTCGCTTAATATGTGGTTGTGAAACACGCCAACGTGCAACTGGTTTAGATTTTAAGAGGCAATTAACTGGTTCCTAACACGTCATAACGAGCACATTCATGTTATCTTTGAACTTAAAGTTTGGTATTATATAAATACCCATACATTTTTGTCGGTGATATTTTGTATATATAGTGTAGTAGCGCATCTACTGCCTAATATAAACGAATGCGAACTACTGCTTAAAATTATGTACATATTAAGTTGACAATCGCTCGTAAAATAATAAGACGTGATCCAAAAATTACAAACCATCCATTCTTCTGAGTCTTCTTTAAGGCACTCTTCGTAGTCTTTATTTATGTTCTCGAAGCTTTCAAAGTTCTCGCAGCACATTTTTTCAATACCCTGCACAGGACAGTATTTAAACTATACTTTCATTGGCCATTCAAAAGTAGTTTATTAATTTTAGCTTCTTTGTTTCAACGCGATACGTAAGATAAGTCTATAAAGATGTGAAATGCCTGTGCGGCTTCCATTTTCTTTTAAAATCAGAGTTAGTATTTAGGCATCGTCTAGGTAAGGGCACTCCGCCTTAGGCTGCATCAATATTTACGATCAGGTATGATAGAAGGCAATCATTCCAAATATAAGTACAAAAACCAAGTAAGTTTCATATTATATTTAGGTAACTTACCTCAGGGTTAAAGAGTTCCAAGCATGACATCATAGCGTCTTCATCTCCTGCATATACCTAAATAAACACAAAGGAGTTTTTTTAAGGTACTTAACTGAAATCTGAAATATCTTAAGGTTTGTCGACCTCCATTGGTAAACCTAGGTAGAAACTTACGCTTGATATGACAATAAAAAGAAGTCCACTCAAGAAACTCATTGCAACCATATTTATTTTATGAAACTCGTCACAATGCCGTGTAAAAAATGCAACTTGCTATTTATATGAGAGAGCACAAAAGGGCAGTTTTCTGATCTGTCGCTACGATAATGGTTTCATTATACGTTTCGCAAATTATACTATTTATTTGCACTTCAACAGTATAGTATTTAATTTTGTGGCCTTCAGGTGGCGAGTTATGATTAGGTACACTCAATGGGCATGATTTTCGGCTATTTTGATATCGCTAATAATGGTCATCACAATGCTGACCGTGAATGTGATCCGCGACCATTGTGGCATTGACTAACTCACTACCTAGGTAAAATTGTCTACTAAATATACTACGAAAATACACACATCGCCATCTAGCCCCAAAGTTAGCTTGTGTTATGGTTGCTAAGATGACTGATGAATATTTTTATGAATAATATACATAAAAACTTGTAATATACAGATAAACACACAGACACTGGAAAACATTCATGTTCATCGCACAAACATTTTCCAGCTGTGGGAATCGTATCCACAGCTTTGGGCTCAGAAAGTAGGGTAGCTGCCCACGGTGCCAATCGACCGTTGAAGATGAAAACTTTATAAGACAACGTCTGAATAAAGAACGTCAAATCTAAGGAGATTTCTAGGCACACATCAACCGTCTACCAATAGTTATCACGTAAGTGTTAATATACAGATAAACACCCAACACTAAAAACATTCATGTTCATCGCAGAATTTATTTTCAGTTATGGGAATCGAACCCACGGCCGTGGACTTAGAAAATCGGGTCGCTGCCAACCGCGCCAATCAGCCGTCGAATGTCGTTGCAGGGATAATTCACACCGTAATTTGTTTACGAACGAAACGGGTCCACTGCTGTACTGGTATTTTGTAGGGATTTCCAAAACCCTTGCTCATGGGCCCCTTGTTTCCAGCTCCCAGCGAATCGTTTGATGTCGTCTGTCTACCTCGTTGAGGGCCGACAAACGCTGCGTATACCGGTGCGGGGCCACCATTCTCGCTGAACTATGTCAATCTAGTTCTACTGATACCTTGATTGATCACGCAGTGATACTCCCAGCATAGCTCTTTCCATCGCGCTAATAATATCCTGTTGTATTTTCGGGTTTTATTGTTTAAATTAGAAAATGGTATCAGATGAACTCCTTGATCGGTTAGTTAGCGGTTTCTTTGTCTGTGCGATTACTGGGTTTATTGACCGCTTGTGTTTGATCTATCACCTTGGCGAATAGTGGCGCGTGTACCTACCATTGCTACAAGAGAAAGAGCGGTTGATATAGCGTTTCCATATACCTTCTTCTTTATTATTATATTATTATTAAATTATTTATTGGACTCAAACAAAGAAACACAATAGATTAAATAATAAAAAAAAAACTAGTTTAGTTGAGCAAAGGCGGTCTTATCACTAATCTTTCGTATCCTTTTGTCTAGAAACCTTTTACAGTAGCACTTCTTACCGAGTTGCGCGCGCGCATCGGGCCGCGACGGACGTTGACAGAAGCGTCGCGCGTAGCGCGGAGGTGTTTTCGAAAATGACGAATACGTTAAAGTGCAACAATTGTAATATAGTTATCGATGAGCTATTAGCTTATATCCAAAATAAAATATCCATCGCGGATGAAATTAGTTTGGTGCGAATATGTGAGTCAGCTTTCTCGTCCGAACAAATTTTAAAATCGAACAACCTTCTTCGGGAGTCGTTACCGTCTGACTTGTGTAAGACAGCACGTAAAGGCAAAGGCAAAGAGGGACGCCTATTGAATGACATTATAGGCTTGTTTAAAGTGACCGATCCAGATGTCATGCCTATATTCGTAGCTAGGGATTTGGAGAAGCTACCACCTATAACGTTTGATCACCTAGACGTCTCCAAGCTCCTTAAGGATATGATGTTGTTGCAGGCGGAGATTCAAAACATAAAATCTTCGTATGTGACAGTTGAACAGCTTGAAGAAGTAAAAAAGGAGTGTCAATTCGGAAAGTCTTTGTCGCCGCCTTTCTCAGCCGTAAAAGTTAACATGAAAAGAGGAGCCTACCGTGATAGTGGACCGATAGGATTATCTCAATTAGACGATACCATAGTTGTGACTAATTTTAGAACATTCAAATTGCCAGCAATCTTCCCCTAGTGAATATAATCTGCAGTATAGAAATATGAATATAAATAACAAGGAGGGTAGTCCCGCGTTTTCAAGTAACGTATTTAAACAAAAAATCAATCGTTGCATCACGAGCGGTGGACGCGGCTCGGAGCCCGACGCCGCGGTGCGCGCGGGCGCCGGCGGCGGGGAGCAAGGTGCGTCATCGCACGTTATCACTAGCGAGCCGAGTGATCAGTCGACGGGGCCAATGCAAAAGCAAACTTATGCGGGCGTCGCGAAGGTCCATGACCCAAACGAAGGCTGGACGGTGGTGCAGAGGAAGTCGCAAAGATCTAAAAACCGGCTCATTGGTAATACAGGAAATTTTGTAGTAGAATGCGAAGAGAAATTTAGGGCGGCAGATAGGAAAATACCCTTATTCATTACGAATGTACATAAAGACACGGTGGAATCGGATATAATTAATTATATCTCGAAGAAAACAAAGGAGAATGTCACTTTGGAAAAAATTTCTATTAAACGACAGTGTGAACACCACGCATATAAGCTTTTGGTATCTCAAAGCAAACTCCCATTATATCTAGATGAGAATCTCTGGCCACAGGGAATAATTTTTCGTCGGTTTGTGCATTTCAAACATAAGCGTCTGAACGAAACGCCTGTTACAGAGGTCCCGCTGAATAATACACCTACTGTTAATGGATAAAGGTTTCTTATGTAATTTTGTTACTTTTAATTGCAAGAGCGTGAAGCGATCTGCACAATGTATTAGTGAGTTATGTAAAACTTCAGATATAATTGCACTTCAAGAACACTGGTTGCTCCCGGAAGAATTGTCTTTTCTTGACACTTTGTGCGATGACTTCAGCGCCACGGGAGTGTCTGCGGTGGACACATCGGCGGGTATTCTACGTGGAAGACCTTATGGAGGGGTCGCGCTGCTGTGGAGGCGTAGCGTCTTTCAAAAAGTGTCAGTGATTCAGTGTAACAATCGGCGCATCTGTGCTATAAAGGTAGTGTTACATGAAAAATCGTTTATCGTGATGAGTGTATATATGCCTACGGATGTGATTGCTAACCTAGCGGATTTCACGGACATTCTAAGCTCGGTGAGTGCCATTATTGAGACCTACGGGGAAAGTTGTGTATATATACTTGGGGACTACAATGCGCACCCTTCGGAGCGCTTTTATCATAAACTTACTCAGTTCTGCATAGAACGAGAATGGAGCTGTATAGATGCGGAAGTGCTAGGTCCGAGGTCGAATACCTATACTTTTTTAAGCGAAGCACACGGGTCTAAGCGGTGGCTCGATCACTGCCTAGTAACTAAAGCAGCGGCAGACTCCGTGCGCAATGTGTCAGTTCTATACGATGTGTTGTGGTCGGATCATTTCCCTCTGGTAGTGGAATGTAATATTGACGTTTTGATACCTAAGAGAGCGGATTGTAATACTTATTTAAATGAGATTTACTGGGGTGAGCGAAATCAACATCAAATAGACACATACCAGAGGGAATGTCACGAGAGGCTGAGGATGATTAACTTCCCACAGGAGCTTCACGGTTGCTGTGATCGTACATGCAGTGACATCAGGCATAGAGATGTAATAACTCAGTTGTACAGCAACATCGTTCAGGCCTTGATAGAATCGTCACTGGTAGGTCGAGAGAGCACTAGGCGCGTAAAAAGAAAGAAGGTCCTTGGTTGGAATAAGCACGTAGCCGAAGCTCACGGGATGGCCAGGCAAAAATTTTTGTTATGGTCGTGGTACGGTAAACCAACTTCGGGAATTATTTATAGAGAAATGTGTGAGGCTAGAAAAATTTTCAAATCTCGTTTGAAATGGTGCCAAAACCATGAAGAGCAAATTAAGTTGGATATTCTAGCCTCGCATCACTCAAAAAACGATTTTCGCGGATTTTGGAAACATACAAATAAAATGAATAACAAACCGTCACTGCCTGTGAGCGTTGGTGGCGTGTGTGAGCCAGACAAGATTTCCGATCTTTTCATGGAGCACTTCGTAGTTAAATCACCCCGGGGTCCTTCACAAACGATGCTTGATGTTGAGGCCAGTATTGAAATGGAAATTCAATTTAAGTGTAAAGACGTTGCTCACACAATTAAGCATATGACCAGAGGAAAATCTCCAGGTCATGATGGACTCAGCATTGAGCATCTACAGTATGCTGGGCCACATTTACCCAGAGTGCTCACAATGCTCTATAATATTTGTATGAGCCACAGTTTTATGCCTAGTGAGATGATGAGGACTATAGTTGTACCTATTGTGAAAAACAAAACCGGCGACTTAGCGGACAAAAACAACTATAGGCCTATCTCATTGGCAACGGTCATCTCGAAGGTGTTTGACAGCATGCTTAATAACCAACTGAATAAGTTATTTAGGCCACATGACAACCAGTTTGGATTTCAACCTGGAGTGTCGACGGAGAGCGCTGTGCTTGGTCTTAAGCATGCTGTCACATACTATACGAAGCGTAAGACTCCAATTTACGCCTGCTTTCTGGACCTATCCAAGGCTTTTGACCTGGTATCTTATGATATCTTATGGAGAAAACTGGAAGGAATTAAAGTTCCACTGGAACTCATCAATATTTTCAAATATTGGTATGGAAACCAGGTCAACAGCGTGCGATGGGCGGGCGTATTATCACGTCCGTATCTGTTGGAGTGCGGGGTGAGGCAGGGGGGTTTGACTTCACCTACGCTCTTCAACCTATATGTGAACGAGTTGCTCGGCGAGCTCAGCAGCACCAGGACCGGCTGTTACATAGATGGGGTTTGTTTGAATAACATTAGCTACGCTGATGACATGGTGCTGGTGAGTGCGTCGGTTTGTGGCCTGAGAAAACTGTTGGCGATTTGTGAAGCTTTTGTGGAAAAACACGGTCTTACTTATAATGTAAAGAAAAGTGTGGTAATGGTCTTTGAGGCCATGGGCAAAACACAGAAGAAAGTTCCACCCATCTTTCTAAATGGAAATGCACTAGAAAGAGTGTATCAATATAAATATCTAGGGCATATGTTGACCCCTGACCTCAAAGACGATACTGACATCGAGAGGGAACGGAGAGCAGTGTCAGTGAGAGCGAATATGCTGGCTCGCAGGTTTGCACGTTGTTCCACCAATGTAAAGATAACTTTGTTTAGAGCCTATTGTACATCTTTTTACACGTGCAACCTGTGGGTCAAGTACTCCACAAAATCGTACAGCGCTCTCCGTGTCCAGTATAACAATGCCTTCAGGGTGCTGATGGGGCTGCCCCGGTATTGCAGCGCATCAGGGATGTTTGCGGCGGCGCAAGTTGATTGTTTTTATGCGACAATGCGTAAAAGATGCGGATCCCTGGTGCGTAGATTGCGGAGCAGTTCCAACAGCATTCTGAAATTGATTGCCAGTCGATTGGACTGTGTATATGTAAATCATTGCTGCGTCGTTTCTAATGGAATGGTGCAGCGATGACCTACATACTTAATAATTAGGTACTTAGTGTTTTTTAGGTTAATTTACTAACATAGATATAAGCTTTGTATTACTAACAATATGAGTCTATGTTACTTGAAATAAATATTTATTTATTTATTATTATTATTACCAACAATCCTTTTATTAATAGCCGGCATTATGAATCTGGGTGCCTGTCCTTTTGAACTTTATAAAGATTGAACTTTGGGTACGCATTTTATTTCCATTCAGAGTTCCGTTCCGCCATTAGCATTTAACTGCTTCTCCTAATAATTAGGTTAAGGAGTAAGAAACTTTTTTACTATAAAGAAAAAGTAGAAACTTTTTTACTATAAAGGGAAAGTAAGTAGGGGATTAAATAAAAGCCATCATGTATTGTCAAGTTGAGTAACTATGTTTTTCATTGTTAGTCTAGTCGACAAGTTGAAAATGGTACAAAATAGAGATACTGCTCTTAAAATTACGTGCGATAGCTCATTGGATCCGGAATGACGTCTAGAAAAATGTGCTAAAAGCGTGTATTAGCACATATAAAATTGCAAAAGTTATAAACAATTAAAGATGAAAAAAAAATGGCATTTCGTTTTTTGCCAATATTTCATAAACTATTAATATTTAAGAAATTTCAAAAAAGATTCTGAAAGAGGAGGAAATTTCCAATAAAAACTCCTAACTCCCGGAACTCTATCTCCATTATTTATAATTTTAATTTAACGCTGAAGATAGGTCCGCGCGCGACATTTTTAGGTTGCGCGCGCGGCGTCAAAAGCGAGTACGGCACATTAATTAATTTATTTAAGGTATTGAATATTTTTTTTTTAATTTGAAAAAATTATGGTGTGTTCTGAACACTATAAATAATTCATTCCCGTTGGAAATTTTACTTAAAGTTAATTTTTCAACAAGTTAAACAATTGTTAACTAAAGAAATTTTCTCGAAATTTTGTCTTAATTGTAAGTGAAAAAAAATGTTTAAATAATGGTTGTAAAAAATTTTCGCTTCGTAGAGCCTTTCTTACATACATACTTAACAAGATCGTGCCATAAAAGTTAAAAAAATATTTATACTTTGTTTATAACAATTTTTTTACTGGAACAAAAACTTAAAAATCCAAGTAATGTTGTTAAAAAAATTTTTTTTTTTCTAAATCATCATATTATCGTTTTTTTATTAATACAAGATATTAATTGATTTGCAAAAAAAAATTTTCCCGCCATTTGTTGATAAATTTTTTATAAACAAATTGATTAAATCAATATTTAAAAAAAAATTTTTTTTACAACTTTATTACATTATAAATATTACGATTTTTTAAAAAAAAATTTTTCCTTAATAACAATTTTTAATTGTTTATAATCGTTTTTTTTATATTTCTATTGTTTAAATAATTAGTTAAGAATTTTTTTTTTTCTAAAAATCATAATTGACAGTCCTCTAACATAAAGTAACAAAAAAAATAATTTTTTTTATTAACAATTCTATTGTTTATTAACTTACCAATTTGTTATAAACAAATTTTCAACTTTTTTTTATTTTTTTTCTAAAACTTCTAAAATTAACAAAATCAACCATATATAACAAAGTATAAAAAAAAAATTTTGATAATAATCTTTTTGGCAAATTAAACATAATTTTTTATGCATAATATTATGGAATGAAAAATTAATTTCAACAAAACTTCATGCAATCACATCAATACTAAATAAAAATTTTTAATACACCACGAGGCTTATACACTGAACTGTTTTTGGTAACTGTAAGATCGACTATGAGCCACGTTTTCAACTGAAGCAGGTATAGACTATAAGCCACGTCAGCAAAGAAAGCAGGTAACAGAAGGGACAAGATTCAAAGGTCGGACAGAAAAAATGGGCTCTAAAAGAAGCAGCTGTTCATTGTTAAGTACAGAACTCGAAATAAATGATGAATATTACAAGAAAAATAATAACTGTGAGAAGCGAGAGAACCGTAAAAGAGAAAAAATGCCAATAATTAATTAAAAAATGACATGATTTATAAATAAATAACTACAACGTTTATATATTTTATTACTTAACAAAATAGTCTTGAAGGTCTGTAACCGTATCTGCATTATTTAAAAAGTTAGGAGTCACGAAAGTTCGGAAAACATCGAAAAAAATATAAGTTTTTATAAACAAATGCGCGTAACAATAAATTAGTAATAACTAAAATTTTTTTGAATAATTCATTTAAAAGATCGTTTAACTGTTTATAAAATCGACTAGAATGTTTATTTTTGTATCTCTAATAGTTTAAAAGTTATTTCAGTTTTTTAATAGACAAACGAAGCAGCCGCTGCAACTTTTGTAACACGTGTTTTTTAAAAGTACAATAAAAAATTGAAAAAAATTTTTTTTTATACTTTCTTATATATGGTTGTTTTTGTTAATTTTAGAAGTTTTAGAAAAAAAATAAAAAAAAGTTGAAAATTTGTTTATAACAAATTGGTAAGTTAATAAACAATAGAATTGTTAATAAAAAAAATTTTTTTTTTTTACTTTATAGAGGACTGTCAATTATGATTTTTAGAAAAAAAATAATTTCTTAACTAATTATTTAAACAATAGAAATATAAAAAAAACGATTATAAACAATTAAAAATTGTTATTAAGGAAAAATTTTTTTTTTAAAAATCATAATATTTATAATGTAATAAAGTTGTGAAAAAAAAATTTTTAAAAATATTGATTTAATCAATTTGTTTATAAAAAATTTATCAACAAATGGCGGGAAAATTTTTTTTTGCAAATCAATTAATATCTTGTATTAATAAAAAAACGATAATATGATGATTTAGAAAAAAAAAAATTTTTTTAACAACATTACTTGGATTTTTAAGTTTTTGTTCAAGTAAAAAAATTGTTATAAACAAAGTATAAATATTTTTTTAACTTTTATGGCACGATCTTGTTAAGTATGTATGTAAGAAAGGCTCTACGAAGCGAAAATTTTTTACGACCATTATTTAAACATTTTTTTTCACTTACAATTAAGACGGTAGTTCGAGAAAATTTCGTTAGTTAACAATTGTTTAACTTGTTGAAAAATTAACTTTAAGTAAAATTTCCAACGGGAATGAATTATTTATAGTGTTCAGAACACACCATAATTTTTTCAAATTAAAAAAAAAATATTCAATACCTTAAATAAATTAATTAATGTGCCGTACTCGCTTTTGACGCCGCGCGCGCAACCTAAAAATGTCGCGCGCGGACCTATCTTCAGCGTTAAATTAAAATTATAAATAATGGAGATAGAGTTCCGGGAGTTAGGAGTTTTTTATTGGAAATTTCCTCCTCTTTCAGAATCTTTTTTTGAAATTTCTTAAATATTAATAGTTTATGAAATATTGGCAAAAAACGAAATGCCATTTTTTTTTCATCTTAAATTGTTTATAACTTTTGCAATTTTTTATGTGCTAATACACGCTTTTAGCACATTTTTCTAGACGTCATTCCGGATCCAATGAGCTATCGCACGTAATTTTAAGAGCAGTATCTCTATTTTGTACCATTTTCAACTTGTCGACTAGACTATGTATGTTTTACAGTCAACGGAGAATTTATTTTAATTTGTATTTATGTTTTCGATACAACTAAACATTTACGTTAAACCATTGAAAGCAGGTTCGACTACGGATACCAGTTTTAAATTCTCGGGCCAAAAATTTTTTTTATTTTTTTTACGACAATACATACATCGCCAACTAGCCCCAAAAGTAAGCGCAGCTTGTGTTATGGGTACTAAGATGACTGATGAATATTTTTATGATTAATATACATAAATACTTTTAATATACATATAAACACCCAGACACTGAAAAACGTTCATGTTCATCACACGAAAATTTTCCAGTTGTGGGAATCGAACCCACGGCCTTGGACTCAGAAAGCAGGGTCGCCGCCCACTTCACTAATCGGCCGTCAAACTCAAATTGTGGATAGGGTTGTCTGTCAAGGTTAGGTCTACAAATCCGAAGTCAGAAAGTTGAAGCTATACGTCCCCGTGGCTCGAACAGCACGTTAAACTCTGTATTATGAGAAAGGAAGTCTTTGCCCACCTGCTGCTTGATTCACTTACTTTTCCAACAGTGGCTAAGCGGTGGCTTTTAGTTATTCCCATACAAAATATGCGATGAGTTGACAACCGTCGCTTTCAAATTATGGCTTCTGTATGAAGACGGTGAGTTGGCTTGTTGGAAATGCAAGGGATTCCGGCAGCTGTGCTATATTTCCTAAGCTAAGCATAATTTACTGTAACGTAGATACTTATTCAAAGTAAAAGTAACTTGGAATAGCAGTTACTCACCTTAGCAGTACGCAGGTTTTGTTTAACTTTTTATTAAAATTAAAACTAAATTACCTTTGTCTTACATGCTATAGGTATGAGCTAAGTTTTAAGGCTACTAAGGACTTCAAGGACGTCTTTGTCGGCAAGGTGGTAACTAGCCACGGCCAAACTATCCAACTTGTAGGAGAATAAAATCAGCATACCTACCTATATGTAATGTTATACCCATAGAATTAAAAACATACAGAACCCTCATTCAGCTATTATTGGATGCAGTGCATTGGGTCCAAAAACAGTGAAAACGCGCACTTCTAACTTTACACCCGCGGATACTCACAAACTTTTTCTCAATTTGACATTCTATGGTAAACGTTTAGAACATTAGAGGTAAAATAATTACTGTCAACTGCTAAATGTATTGGAAGTAACTAACCGCTTGTTCGAGAAACACTACTAAAGTGGATTGGTTTTTGATGCTTCAATATTAGTTGTGTACACGGTTTCTGTATGTACTTAATTCTGTGTTTATATATAGTAGCTTGTGTTTTTTTTCTATCACATACATATATTATTTAGAATTAATTTCAGCTTATGAGATTTTAGATTTTAGCTTAGAATAATGAGTAAGAATTTTAGTGTTGTTTTGCAGTTTGCTGCTGTCTCCAAAATTCTTCTCGGTTTTCTAAAAACCTTATCGCCTCTTCTGCTTGTTTGATTACCACGTTGTTCTTCTTATCAGCTATGGCAAGATCAGGGTTCTTCAGAAGATTCTCGAGGTAGATCTTATCTGACATCAGTTGACCTAACACTGGTCGGGACGACTTTGAAAGTCTCCGCTTATTGCAGCTCTTCTTAACTGGCTTCACTGCCCCAATGGTGTTTTCAATCGCCTCCTGTGAAATTTAAAAAAAAATCATAATTTCAACCAATGGACGTCTACTGCTGGACATAGGTCTTTTGTAGGGAGTTCCACAATCCACTGTCCTTGGCCGCTTGCCTCTAGCTCCCAGCGACTCGCCTGGTGTCATCCGTCCACCGCATTGGGGGCCGACTCACGCTGCGTTTACCGGTGCGGGGCGCCATTCAAGCACCTAACGTCTATCGGTTCTCCTAGCTATGTGCCCTGCATATTGCCACTTCAGCTTCGCGACTCGCTTAGCTATGTCGGTAACTCTAGTTTAAAAATATAACCGACAACCTAACCGACTTCATTTTGTTACCCTTTTTATTTAAGACATGTCACTCAACTCCTCCTAAAGTGCTGAACCCATTAAACATTAAATGTTTTGTTGGTGTGTCGATACGATTCATAATTGGACACTGTAGGTGGCGCTGCGATCAGATTCCAGTTTTTTTTTATTCTCAGAGCTGGAAAATGTTGCTGGACAATGTTGGTCAGTAAACATGCTGAGTGAAGACCATTTTGGGATCACATCGTACTGGTAATTATGTTTTATTTTTGGCCCAAATAAAAGTTTTATTTCTTACTTCATATAATTGACCTTGTGTCAACCTCACCACACGGTAGAGGATAAGAGAACTGCCATTTCCTTAAGAGCTTAATCCGCTACCATCTTAAACTGTATCATCGCTAACCATTAGGTGAAATTGCGGTTAACTTGTAAATTATAAATAAAAAAGGACCAATAAACCTACCCTGCGACAAAAACGTGCCGCTAAGCGATTAAGTGTTTCGGTTCGATGTCGCGTAGAAACCTATTTAGGGGTATATACCATCCTCCCTAACAGCTAAGCCCGCTACCATCTTACACACATGCATCATCAATTCATCACCTACCACCTGGTGAGATTGCAGTCAAGAGCTAACATGTAGTCGAATTAAAAAAACCTTTTGTATTTTATGGTTATATGTATATATGCACCAACTAACTATTTTCTGTAACTGTTTTTTACCTTAGTCATTGGTTGCCTGGAAGAAATCGCTATGTAGCGATAAGGCCGCTAAATTGTATACGTTGTTTTGTTATACTTTTCTTTTTGTTCTATTTCCTTTTTGTGGTGTGCAATAAAAGTATATTAATTCATTCATTAATTCATTAACCCTTTTAAAAATGCCGTAGTCGGGCGCAAGAAATGTTCACCTCACCTGTGCTTTTTGAACTCCAAGCCTAAATTCATTCAGATCGGGTCTGGCACGGAGTCCTCGATGGTAATGGACCAGGCTCATTTCAAACTCGCCACAATAGTATAATGCTTCAGCTTTCTGAAGCAGTGCCCGTGCGTGCTTGGGGTCGAGCTTGAGCGCTGTCTCCGCATCAGCCAGGGCTTTCAGGGGCTCGCCGAGGAGTAGGTGGCATCGGCTGCGAGACACGTAAGCCGCTTTCTCTTCAGGGGCCAGTTCGATTGCCTGAAACAAATAATTGCAGTAGCTCTCCAGTTTTAAACATTAATACAACGTGATAATGAAAACTTCACAGGCTTATAAGGTACATTATTAACTTATCTGCGAAATAGTCTTTGAGTAAACCACTGCCATAGTTTTTACTGAAAGGAGTCAGATACAACCATAAATCACATGCAAAATTAAAATCAAGTGACTCCCTGTCCCTTCAGGTAGGTAGGTACTATGCACGTAATTTTTTGAATTAGTTAGGATGAAAAAAAAGCATCTTTTGATTTATTATTATTAAATATACTTATTAAATATACTTATGCACCCTTCAACAGTATTTCGTAATTCGGTTACACGTTGTCTATACAACGCTGTGTGCCAGTGCCAATACTGTTGTCCATGACAACTAGAAAAAGATTGTTTTTTTTCCTTTAACGTCAACAGCAGATTAATGTACCTTCGTTATCAAAGACTTGTGGGTAGTATAAACTATTCACTACCTGACGTGCTCGACTGTTTTTATCCGACTGCGAAAGAAGGAGGGTTATGTTTTTTGAGTGAATGTATGTATATACATACATACATCCATTACCAAAGAAATATACCTATCTATATAGATATGTATATTTCTTTGGCACACCCTAGAGCCGTTTAGGAAACGCGTACTACTAAGATAACGGTGGATTATTTTTATGAATTATATACATAAATACTTATAATATACAGATGAACACCCAGACACCGAAAAACCATTCAGGTTCATCACACAAACATTTTTCAGTTGTGGGAATCGAACCCACAGCCTCGGATTCAGAAAAGGTTGCTGCCCACTGCGCCAATCGGCCGTCCAAATTATAGTTAAATTGTCATCTGCTTTCCGGGTGAATATTTATATACCCGGAAAGAAACATTCCCGGTGATAAAAAAATATATAATGTGTAAAATTGATTTTATCGAGTTCTAAAGGCATCAATAAGGAGCTTAACATAGGTAGGTACAATTCTGCTGAGGAAAAAGAATAATTTCACGTCCGTTTCATCCGTCCGTCCATTTTCAAACAAAGGGTTCTAGATTATTTTGCTTCTTCTTGTAGATACCGTGCATTATTTAGAACATTTTAAAAGAAATACCTTGTCCACAAAGGTCAGCGCAGTGCGATATCTCTCTCGCATCATCTCAGCCCGCGCTAACGCCAGCAACGTTCCCGCATCAGCCTCCATTGGTATCTGCAGAGCGTTGGTTCTCTCCGCTTTGTCTTTCATACTCAAGGACTGCTTAATGTCCCTAGTTCCTATCACTACAGCTGCAGCCCGGTCCTTATCAGTATAGAGCTCCTCTTCGCGACGTCGTCTCTCACGTTTTGGCTTAAGACGAAACCTTCGCTTTTGGGGTTTCTCAGATTCCTTGCGTCCCGATGGAGAGTACTTTTCCTCTTCGGGGATAGAGTCAATCTTTTCCACTGGACCGCGTTTGCTAATTGACGCCTTCTGGATCGGCAGTTCCTCATCTTCTTCGCCTGTCCCAACTCTGACGAAGCTTTGGAGGAATTCCGCGTCTTTTGTCGGGCCGAGTATATTGCGCGCTTGGGCTTTTGCGTTGTCGTCATTCTCGTAATTTCCCAGCACAGTTAAATTCGACATGTTGGATTCGCGTTACGTAACACATAGGTGTGTGAAGAGGCATCGATATCGACGCCCGAGCTGTTGTCGTCATGGTGACAGAATATGTTTTCGCACCCACTCATCGCCTTTCCTGAATATAAGTAGTTGGATAACAAGGAAGCTATTGGGTTGCTTATTTTTCAGATTTTTCTCCACGTAAATAGGTTTGTAGCCTTCATTCTGTCTTATGATGTTACGTTGAGCGAATCATATTGTCAGGTAACTGGGCCACATAATATGAGGTAGATTTGAGCGCGGTTTATAAAGAAGCGGCGAGGTTAGCGTTGACACAAGCCTTTTACATAGATAATACAATAAAAGCAATGCTTATTTTTTTCGTAAAACAATACTAACGTATCTACTCGTAATTCCCGTTTTCAGTAACGATGAACAAGGCCTGGGTTTTTAAGTTATGACTAATCTAAGGAGATACTTATGCATACCTCAACCGTTCACCAATAGTTATCACATAAGTTGGGGAAGCGTTTTCTATAGATATCGCCTAAATTATTAGGCTTTGGATTAAGGGGATGCCAAGGTTCACTGAAAACTTAGTTGAGTAAGTTTTTTAGTTAAAAATATTTTAACCTTTTATAAAGAACAATGGCCCTGGGAATTTCTAAACAATACACAACATAACCTTGTGATGATCTATCCTTTTGGATTTGCCTTTATAAATACTTCTATCCACGATAGTATCCACGCTTTGTTGATGGAGTTGAACAATGGTTACTGTATGAAATTAAATAAAAACATTGCAATAGCGACGCGATGGCTACAGCAATTGTTTCTACGATGGATTAGAGATTTTTGGAGTGGTGGCAAAGCTACATTGCTACCTCCGGACCCTTAGGCAGGACGAGGGTTATGTGGGACTCCCCTTCTAAAGTTTGGGTATACCCAAACTAAAAACCACCTCGGCATGTCTCTCTTATTGGCTTCGTTAGACGTGCAGACATGACCTTTACTTGAGCCACTTAGCGGGTTGGTAGCTGATATTTACCTTATCTAATGAAGCCAATGCTCGATCGAAGTGCCCGGTTTTGAAATGTCCAGTCGCTTCGTCTCTGAACTTTTTCGCTTCCGCCGGATTGGTGGTTGGCGTCTCAGGCTCCTTGGCGCGACCCATATTTTAATTGTCTGAAACCATGAAAAGCAAAATGTTTTTAGTTTTTGACCTACTAGGGACAGCTGAGGACGGAGTGTCGGGAACTACGATCGCGTACTGCGGTCCATTTTAGTAACTTTTTCAATGCTGTAAATATTCATTTAGCCTTAACCTGGGTACCCTGATATCTTTTTTAATATACCTAATTAAATCGACCAAATGTTCTTAAAATTAGCCAATATTGCAATACTCATAATTCATCTTAATCTTCGATGATTAAATAGTGAGACACGTATGTTGAGATAAGTATAATTTTTTTTGTAAACTGATAATTATTGTGCTTCAAAAGAAACTGTCATGGCGCTTCCTCAACAAATACATACTACTGTGATATTAAATAGGACTGTCCAATGCCCATATTACAAGTCCATAGGGACAACTATGTTCGTAAAAAAGTAACGAATTTTGAAATAAATGAACTTTGAATTTGAATTTGGAATTTGGAATTATATTATGGACATAATGGACCAATCAATGCTACGTCTGTTTTGGTGTTGTTTTTTTGAAAAATTTCGTCAATTTTCTGGACCTACATAACGATACTCGGTTATGTAGGTCCAGAAAATTAGGGGGGGGGGGGGGGGAGTTCCAATCCCAGCACGCACCTCTAACACCTCTAACGTTTCAAGTTTTGTGCGTTTTGAAATATCACTTGCTTCAATGGTGAGGGAAAAAAGAATGTTCTCTAAGGTGTGTGGAGTCTACAAATCCACACTGGGCCAGCGATGGTGGATTACGACCTTAACTCCCTCTCAAAGTAGGAGACCCGTGCCCTGTAGTGGGTCGGTAAGAGGTTAATATGATGATGATAATAATGATGATGATAAACATAAATTATCCATTATAATGTTTTAAAAAAGGGTGTGGAGTCCACCTATGCCACGGTCTAAACCCTTCTCATAATGAGAAGGCGAGAATCACAGCGATTTGTCGTCACGTTATTCTTTAAAAATAAACGCGTCATAAACCATTTCACTTAGGTTAATTGAAGATGAATTTAAATTTTTTTTTTTTAATCCGGCTGTTAACTAAAACTTACAAGTAAATTAAAACTTGTTCCGAGCCATGCATTGAAGTTGATTTAATTTAAAGTGTTTTTTAAAATCCCTTTTAACATTATATTAATTTTAAATACATTTTTCGTATACAAACAAACATCGATATCGCCATAAAACTGATTGATAGCGTACCGGCGCGCAATTGCCAAATATTTTACCAATAGACTAATTCGAGTCAATATTAGCATAACCGATCCCAGTTTTGATAGATGGTTTGCCCCACAATAACTCTCTGTATGTAATATAAATCTTCTATTTTTGCCCTCCATGTGGTTATATATTAGTATGGTTTATTCATTAGTATGTATATATTTGTATGTATGTTCTAAATAGTGTACCCCACCTATTCGTTTTTCTTTTTAGTCTTCCTAATCCTAAGGTTGCCTGGCAGAGATCGCTACTTAGCGATAAGGCCGCCTTTTGTATCCTGCTTCATTCTTCATGTGTTTGTTCTTTTTTTTGTCTCGTTTTACTGAGTGGTGTACAAATAAAGAGTATAAATAAATAAATAAATAATCCTTACTAATGTGTATTTTTAATGCGAAAGTATGTTTGTTTATTCATAACTAAGCAACCAAGAAACTTGATTTTGGCATAGAGCTATATATAATGTTAATAGTTGATGAGATAGAAACATATACATAAGCTACTTTTATTTCCCCCAGCAGGGCTAGCACGGGCGGGAGATAAAAATTATATCCCCCGATTATATCCCCTGACAAGGAATAAAATTAACGTGTCCATCTGCTAAATTACTGGCACATGGAATAGGAGAGGTTTACCCCCGTTTACTATTTACTAGCTATTGCCCGCGACTTCGCCTGCGTTTAATTTTATTTTTTGATGTGGCATTCAATTTTGTTGTAGTTCTAAAAAAAAATTAAAGTATTTAGTATCACTAAGCCTTAAATGAGGGGTTTGCTGCTGTCCGCTGAGGAGTTCTGTCCTCTATCTCCAACACAACAAATTCATCAGATCTACACAAACTTTGGGCAATATGAAACGCATATTATAACCTCTATAGTACAAAAATAATCATTAACTCGGTTATAATTTGTCGGAGTTATGGTGTAAAATCGTCAAACACTTTCATCCCCTCTCCCAAAAGAACCGAGCTAAAAAATATAAAAATATCGTCGGGATAAGAGGGGTTCTATATTACTTCTAACACTTCCAAGAATATGAGTAAAAAGTTTCACGAGGATCGGTTAAGTAGTTTTTGCGTGAAAGCGCAACAAACAAACTTACATTGACATTTATAATTATAATAAAAATAATAATAGTAGGGAGGAGGGATTTACACATACTTATATTATTTGGATATTATTTCCACTTGTGCGCCAGTGCTCTGAGAGTTTATAAAGCTGTGGGGGAAGATAATTTTATATCCTTTCCCCGGGATATAATTGTGATCTGCCCATGCTAGCCGTGCAGGAGCAAACGCTTCCCACGGGATTTAAAAAAAAAACCGTTATTAACGTGGATCAAAAACGCTGGCAACAACTAGTACTAGATAATTTTAACTGCTCGACTCAAACTGGAAGGTTATAGAATATCGTGTGGAAACTCAATTTCTCCCGCTGCTTATCGCGGGATCAGCTCGTTTTGTCAATGTCAATGGTTTTGTTGGATGTTACGATTGGGAGATTTTAATCTGTGGGCATGTAGAACGTATTTGAATACATTTATCGCATGTTTTGTTTGGGTAGGTTACTAAACATACCGGTCCCAAAACGTTAACTTTAAATTAAATGGAGTGAAAGAAATTAATGCTCAAAATTTACGAAGTCCACTTTGTCTGTGTGTTGGTGAATCCGCCATTTTTTTTTTTTAACTTATTGATCGGTTCTTATACTTAGTATTGTACAGATTAAAAAAAAAGTAGAAGCCTAGTAGGTAGATCTTTGTCTCCCCTCCAGGGGGGATCGAGTTCGATCCCCGGCACGACCCTATAACTGTTTGGAGTTATGTGCGTTTTTTAATTATGCCAGTTTTTTTTCCGACTACAAGTAAGACTGCAATCTCACCTGGTAGTAAGTGATGATGCGGTTTAGACTCTGGAGGCTAACCTGTTAGAGAGTATAATAGTCATACCCCTAATTGGTTTCTACGTGACGTAACGCCAGAACACTAAATCGCTTAGCGGCACGTCTATGTTGGTAGGGTGGTAACTAGCCACGACCAAAGCCCCCAACTGACCAAACCAGAGATAATTCAGAAATTATAAATTCTCAAATTGTCCCTGCCAGGAATCAAACCCGGGACGTACTACTTAAATTCACAGCGTTCACCGTTGCGCCAGAGAGGTCGTCGAGCTGGGGTTCCCAACAACTTTAGAAATTTGTCACGGCGTCCACGCTTTAACCTAGCTTGTGGAAACAGATAGGTAAGTTAGGCAGATAAACGCAAAAAAAAAAAACATTTACTTTTGTCGTGCAAAGAAAAAGTAATTTAAACAAATCGTTTAAAAAAACCTGGCAGAGATCGCTTTTTAGCGATAAGGCCGCCCATTGTACCTGTGTTTTATTGTGTTGTTTTTGTTTATAATTTAATTTCTGTTAGGTGTACAATAAAAGTGTATTTTTTTTTTCAAACCACCCCATCGGCCATCTGATTTCAGATAGGGTCATCTGATTTCTGAGCTTGGTGATATCCACACAATTTTTCAAAGCGTAGTTTTTTTATTTATTTTATTTATTTATATTCTTATTCTAACACTATCATTACAGAATACTTAAACCTAATGCGATAGTGTAGCTTTTTTTTGTTTTTTACATAATCTTAACGTTATAATATTTAATTACCTATTCGGGTAACAAATAACCCACATTGCAATCCGCAACAATACAAATCACATTGCTCTGATATGACATTGAGGATGCGGAGGGCGCGCGTCATTGGTGCCTCTTTTAATAAATTTGTCCGCCCAATCGGTACTTCCAGCAGTGTCGGCCGTCGCCTCCGCCTCACATACCCCTCGGGGACACACAACAGGGGGATGTTTTTTATACAGAAGGAGCGTGTAGCGGCACTTGGCCAGCATGGTGGACTACGGGGTAAGGACTAAACCCTTCTCTTTAATAGAATAGTCCACCAGAGTCCTCGAGTCTCCTACTCGAGCCTTGTGGGCTGGTAATTGGTCGATATAGATGACTTAGTATTGAAACTGTTACTTGTTGAATAACAAATGAATATTATGGATAGAAGCAGGCGTTACTTTGCGGAATTCCATGTAAATATGCGCTCGTCACCTGAGGATGCTCCGGTTTGCGAGCGAAACGTGCGTATAGTGTACATTGCCGAAGATCTATTTTTTGTGGAGTAAAATAATTGAAGAAATTATAAATTACACAATACTGCTTGATTCTCCTGCTTTTCGCGGAGCATAGACTAAACTTAACTTAATTTTCATAAAAAGTAATATCGATTATGCATGTCGTAGGTTAAATGCAAGGCGTAAACCTCCCTTTGCGTGGGCTAGATGGAAGACAAGGTATTCGGCAAATAACTTTTTATCTCGTGCGTGCAATGTTTTTAACAACAAATATTGTGAGACGGACATTTTTCGTGTCAAAATTGGCACGTTTAGAAAATTTATTATGACAAAATAAGTACTATAGCTTTAAAGTTTTTGTTTTTCATTTTTGTTTTAATTACATTATTATTATTTTTTCTTTTTTTTTTATATAATAATTGCTTGCTAGGTACTTACTCCTAAGCAATTGTGGTTAATGTTATCGTGTTATATGTATAACCAAGTTGTGGAAACTTCATTGGTCTATGTGATACAAAATACGGCATTACTTTTATGTATAATCATACTGTTTGTTTCCCTTGAAAAGCTAATAAATTAATAAATAAATAAATAAAAAAAATAAATGACTGATAATCTTGGTTCTCTCACGAAGTCCATAACTTGATGATAATTTAGTCAGGTTTTTGCATTAAGTAATTTATACCTAATTTCAACATTAAAAACTTTGGGAACGGGACAGTAGCGTGCGGGTAAAAAGTCGTTAGATTGTGACAGTCCTCAACCAAGGTTGGTCGATGTACCTAGTTAGTTACATCACGAAGCTAATAAACAATTTGCTATACCGGTAACGTCGGGGCACCGTTACTTTGGCATCGGCCCGAGCTTATTACGTTGGAAAATTACTTATTCATGCAATCATTCAGTTTATGAAAAATAGCTGCAAGCTTTTCAACATAATGCAGGGAGAAATTGGTGCATCGACTTTTGGGCACAGTTTTCTTATTGTTAGGCTGTCAAAACTTTCTACTTAATGCGCCCAGAGGCTGAAAACATTTATAAGGGGGTGTTTATACAAAGTTAAAGATTATGTTACGTGGTTCCTTTACATTCGTTTTTAGGTAAATCCGTGTTGTCTGCAAGCTATGAATATCTCAAAAAAAGTTAATTTAAAGAAGTTTAATAATGTGTTCGCGTGTTTGAAGGGATCGCTTTTTACGATCTCTGCATATACTTGTAGTGCTTTGGAAACGCAGAATGACACGCTTACAGCGTTTTATTTTAGTATTATTGTGAAGTGTGAGGTAATAACAACATAACCTTAATTGCTTAGGCACTTGTAAGAACTTTGTCACCCAGCCCGCTTAAAAAACTAATGACATCTTATTTGTCAGTTTGTTGAGTCTTTTACTGATTTACCTAATGTAGGTACTTTATTTACCTTCATATGCTCCATTTGGCGGCACATTTAAACACCCCCTCACAACTGTTTACTCTCTCTCAGACAATAATGGCATAAATAGCAAAATACTTTCAACTTTGAAGTCTTGAAGATAGACTTTACTTATCATGATTACTATAAAACCTGGTAATATTAGTAAACTAAGATCTTGTCTGTGGTTTAGCGAACTAGCTATCTCGCAAACCTGCCTTGGAGTGGTGTGGTGGGTGGTGATACCCGCTCCCCTTCGATAGAGGATGTATCCAATAGTAAGCATTCATAAGCTGATGATAATGAAAATAGCTAACTTGCACAGTTTATATAGAAATCAGCAGTCAGCAAGATATATAGAAATCAGCAGGCAGCAACCCGCCATACCGCTTTAGAGCAGCGTGGTGGTAAACAAAAACTTTATGAGTTAAGTTACAAATACAATTGGTACTTCATAGTTTTCCTTTATCATCATCAGCTTCATTATTGTTCCACGGTGTGACACTGTACAGACAAGGATATACTGACACAGAAAAGATTGTCTTGTAATTATGGTTCCACTGTGGTTACAGGCAATATATATATTTATATATATATATATATATATATATATATATATATAATATATTTGTTATACTCTTCTTTTTTATGTACTTTGTGTGTGTGCAATAAAAGTTCATTCATTCATTCATTCAAGGATATACAGATTTTCTAGTAAAAAGCTGATGATGATAAAGGAAAGTAAAGTACCAATGGTATTTGTACATTAACTGCTACAGTTTTATTTAGAGCAATCACGAAGTATGTTTTGTTACATCAAAGACACCTACTCAAACGAGAACTTAGATTATGGCAACCAAACACGAATTGTATTTTGTCCATCGAAATGAAGTGTATTCATATTTAATAAAACAAGACTGCAAAAAGGAAGTGAAAATTTGTGTAATCCCTGTACTGCTAGCATAGGTAGCATCCTGCTAGACATGATATTGAGAAGAAGGAAGAATAAGAAGAAACACTTTATTGCACGCAAAACATAAAATATTTATTTATTTATTTAGAATACTTTATTGCACAAACTTAGAAACAGTACAAGAATACACAAAAAAAGAAAAAAATAAGTAAAATGAAAAAATAATACAGATAACTCAAAAAAACAAGAAATAAATTGAAATGTATTCATGAAAGGCGGCCTTATTGCTGCAAGCAATCTCTTACAGGCAACTTTTGAATGACAGGACCTGTGGCAAGAGAGCATGTAAGACAGGGTAGTGCATGTTTTATTATAGATCACGAACTCTTTTGGCTTTCGAACCAAGAATAAAATTGTTCGGTGATGGGTTTAAACTATTTATCTACTACCACGACTGAGTGCACAAAAGACATCCATCGAGTGGCAGGGAATTTGGAACTCCCTACAAAACACCTATGTCCAGCGGCTGCGGACTTCCATCGGTTGACATAATGATAATGAGCCCTGGAACTGATCAAACTGCATGGCTGGCATGGGCAGAAGACAATTATATCCCCGGGGTAAGGCTGTAAATGTATCTTCTCCCACAGCATTAACAACTTCCAGAGCACTGGCGCACACGTGGAAATACTATCCAAATAATATATGGGTAAATTCTCCTATTCCATGTGCCAGTTTGCAGGTGGGCACGTTAATTATATCCCTTGTCAGGGGATATAATCGGGGGATATAATTTTTATCCCCCGCCCGTGCCAGTCCTGCTGACTACTATTGTTCTTACTTCTAAAAAATGTTCTTACTTCTAGTACAGTAGGTTATATACTATAATAAACTAGAAGTAGAATCTTCTTGTTGGTATCGCCGTATCGGCAATTTAACATGAATTTACGATTTCGTGACTTACTGCCACAAAAATAATGAAATTAGATAAATCTATCCTTAACCTTTTATGACATCCGATCGTATGGCTAGCATTCGTTTTATTGGGTAGAAATAGGTTATGAATATTGTAGAGTTTTAAGGTTAAATAAGTGGCTATCGTCATCGTTAAACGATACGTCCATAAATTAGACCTAGGAATTTCATGTCTATCTGTGTCCAGCGGCTCCCTGCGATTCGTGTTTATCGCTCAATAATAGACAATCTATATATTATTATATTTTCTATCATTTATGGATTTTCATTTTTTTTTTAATTCTTAACAATGCTTTAAAGAATACACTATTAAAAATTTATAAGAAAAAATATCCTCCGCTTGCGGGGCTTTTGAATGCCCAATTAATTATATTATTATTATCACTGTCATAAATTTCTACCGTGGGAAAATGTCTTGATCCCAGTGGAAATCAGAAATTATACGCGGAAGTCGAGGGCATTTGATTATTATATTCGGCTTTACGAACATCTCTACCTTTTTACCAAAAAATAATTGATTAATTAATTAAGTTGTTACAGGAACAACATTTTTTCTCTTCTATACCTACATTAATTAACGATTAATAAACATAGCAAAGCGGTCTTATTATTAAAAAGTTTAATCTTACCTCTTTTTTTATTTAGATTAAAACACTGATTCAGGATAAATAATTATGAACAGCTACTGTCTTAAACAAATTCGTACAAAAATTATAATTTATCGATTCACTTTTTCCATTAAACATTAATTTTAAAATAAGAAGAAATAAATGGATTATGAAGAAAATATAAAAATCACAGAATGCGTGCAGTAGTGGATGTCACAGCTTATTACATTACGGCGACTTACCCCAATCAAAGGGTTGTTTATACTGCACGTGCACGGGGTTCGTTTGCCTCGCTGGAAATATCTGTCGTATCCATCTAATAGCTATACAGTTTTCGCAACCGCTTAATGTCGAATCAACATTTTTTCCAAATGTAATTTGCTAACAATTTTTTCGTAGTCTTGTAGGGAAACTTAATATCCAAAATACAAACAGTAAACTTTATCTAACTGAGATACAGGTACAAACAGTAAACTTTATCTAACTGAGATATCACTGCTAAGTTTGACAGAAATCAAAATATTTTAGAGAAATAAATTAGAATGATGACGATTCGGTTATACTTGCGTTAACGTCTTAATTAAATTGATAGAGAAATTTAATAATTCTTTATGCCCTGGAAACAACGAAACAACCTGGAATGCATAGCATAATTTTTAGTGTTTGAATCACTTAGATAAATACGACATACGAATGAAAACAATTTGCTCTGTTGGATAAAAGCGCACCCATGCGTCGCGTTTCTAAAACTTTTCAAATAACGTGCACAAACAGCCCCCCCTCCCCCCCCCCCCTCCCCCCCGATGTCGTCGAGCCCTGGGGCTCTTCTCATTGTGAGCTTACGCGCTCGCCCCACTCCCCCGGTGATGCCGTAAGCAACTCAGGTGGTTATCGGTTAAAAAGTTACAGACTTGTCCATGGGCATGTAGCAATTTCCTAGCAGTCATTTGGGTAAGATAGCTACCACCGTTGGATGCCCTGGGGCTTCCACCGGCATCTCGCACCAGCAGGGCTAGCACGGGCACGTTAATTATATCCCCTGAAAATCACTGGAAATACAATCAATGGAATAGGAGAGGTTTACCCCCGTTAATAATACACATATATTATTTCGATATTATTTCCACTTGTGAGCCAGTGCTCTGAGAGTAAATAAAGCTGTGGGAGAAGATAATTTTATATCCTTTCCCCGGAGATATAATGGTCACCTGCCCATGGTAGCCGTGCGGTGGGTGCAACTGCAAGGGGAATTCGTATTTAACCGTACACCCACTCATTTGGCGCACTGGGCTACTTACCAGGGTGCAAAGAAAGAACAAAGTCGCCAAAAATCCTTCTACGATACGAGTTATAAGTGCTCGCCACTGCACCCACTGAGTTAGGGTAGGAAAATTTAAAATTATGCCGATACATCAGCGTATCGTATAGTATTTGTAAGACAACATATTAGTCTTTATAAACAAAAAGTGGACATAAACAGTCGACTTACAAGAAATGGTCATAAATTAGTGTCATCTGCATATCGTCTGCGTAAGGTACAGGGATCATTTGTGGGATTGAGTATACGCTTTTATAATAAGATTCCTAAGGTGATTTTGGACCTGCCAATGCACAAGTTTAAAGAATTTGTTAAAACACATTTATTACAGCGAGGTTACTATACAATTGATGATTTTTTTAATGACAAGGTTGCTTGGAAGCATCCGGCTCCGCTTTCAGCTCTCACAAGATAAAAAAATGAATGTTAAAATGCAACATGTAAATTGTTGATGTTGGAAAAGAGCAACTGCTGAGTTTCTTGCCGGCTTCTTCTCGGTAGAATCTGCCTTCCGAACCGGTGGTAGAATCACTACAAACAGACAGACTTGACGTTTCAAAAGTGCTTATATTAGGCCTACTTGAAATTAATGAATTTTGAAATTTGAATTTTGAATTTTATCGATAAATAAATACGAAATAGTTCAATTTACACAACACACTTTTTAAAAGTTGCAAGTGTAAGATATTATAGTTCAGTATTGGTTTTCGTTCATTCAAGTTCGAGTTATTGTTATTAATTTTTTAATTTTTATTTATTTGATTAATGCATGTCCGCATAAATATTGTGGACTGGGTAGGACGCATGTAAGCTCCCTACATAGTTCATAATTATGTTCGCTTATTTAATTTAAGTTTTCGTAAAACTTTATTTGTCAAATTCGGGAAAGGACCAATTTTTTCCATCAACGTCAAATAAATGAAGATAATCACGCAACTTGCTTTTTATTGAGTCACGCTTTCGTCAGGACTCAGCCGATGTACAACATAAGGAAACATTAATTTTTTCCCATCTACAAATAATAGGTACAAATAATTTACAACTATACTAATATTAATATTATGTATGTGTATTTATGTGTATTACATTAATTATTTAATTTAATTATCTAATGTATTTTTTGGTGTCCAGCCTTATCGCTAAATATGACCCATATTTAGCTATAAAGCTGCCTTTTGTACATAATTATAAATAATCAAGTGTTTCCTATGTGCTGTAATAAATTTGCTTAAATAAATTAAAATAAAATAAGTATTACAAAGTGGAAAGATTTGTTTGTTTGTCGATAAACTCTGTACACTAGTTTCAGGGTTTATCGATACCAAATAAACAAACAAACAAATCTTCTCTGTTCGTAATATTTTATGTTTAAAAATTCAAATTCAAATTCCAATTTTCAAAATTTTTCTATATGTTCTTGCCTTTGCCTTGCATTCCTGCGGGATTTATAAAATACCAAAAAAACAGCAAAAGCTAGTCTATTATTACTTCTCAGATTAAGGCAGTTACAATTATAATTTTATTAAGATCCACAGCCAAGCCTTATCGTATAAATAGTACTTTTCTATAAGCTTACGTATAATTAACGCTTATCTATAAGCGACGTATAAGCTTAGGTACGATAAAAATAACTTTTTAAGAGACATCTCCTAGATGTCAACTTTAGATCACATCATCAATCAGCGACAGCCATATCAAGGAACGACGGCCGACTGGCGCAGTGGGCAGCGACCCTGCTTTCTGAGTCCAAGGCCGTGGGTTCAATTCCCACAACTGGAAAATGTGTTTGTGATGAACATTAATGTTTTTCAATGTCAGGGTGTTTATTTGCGTATGCAAATATAAGTATTTATGTATATTATTCATAAAAGATATTAAACAGTCATCTTAGTACCCATAACACAAGCTACGCTTACTTTGGGGCTAGATGGCGATGTGTGTATTGTAGTAGTATATTTAATTATTTATGTTTGATTGTCCGTTTTATTTTAAAATCTACCATTAGCAATCGAAGTCAAAGGCACCTGCTATAACTGAATTAATATCGTTTAAATGGCTGAAAATCGTGTCACGTCAATAGTAGGGAGGGGGAAAAGTGCAAGCATTTGACATTAACTTTTTATTTCGCTGCAAAGCCTTTATCACTTCATAAAACCTTTTATCTTTGGAATAGAAGCTATTTTCATGAATTTCAAAGGAAATTAACTTTGTCGTCATGACACGCAATTTGAGCATAATTATATAATTATAGATGATGCCAGGGGAAAGAATATTTGTATTTGAGTAGGAAACTAAAGGTTCACGCTCACAGGCAATCCGTCGGGTCGCAGGACAGGTTGCGAGCAGAGTGCCAAGCAAATTATATTTACCACTTCACTATTTTATAACTTCAAATATAATGTTATACGTAGGTATATAAAAATATAAAATACCTATATTTAGAATAAATAGCGGTGTACTGTCTAGACTTGAATCTCTCATTTATTTGTAGCTCAGCAATAGAAATATCGAAGAAAACTGGCGCGGATTCGAATAACTTAATTAGGTACTTTTTTTTTACGCCACGCAGCGTTTTGTAGATAAGGAGACGCGCGTGAATGAATATGTTTTCTTTTTGAAATTCATACACATACACATGCCAAGCACCTAATTGGTACAGCCGCTTCACAGCTAAACTGATCTTGGCTATTTTTTTTAATAGTGATAGCTTGCATTTGCAGACAGATTATGGAGGGTAGAGGTAAGGAGAGTCATCTTATATGGGAGAAAAGTTGAAAAAGTGTCCAGTGTATGCGCTAAATAACAATTCAAAAATCCTCCACAATGGCGCTGGTGGATGCACAGGGTATGGTATGAATGTAGCAATCGTAGATGAATTGAAGTATGCCGAGTTAAAAAAATTTAATGTCATTATCGACTAAAGTAGTTAATTATTGAGAATTTCAACAACTTGTGGTAAATATAACCTTACTTCCTTGTATCTCCATACTTCCTTGTTTATTTTTCAAGCCTACTCTAACAATATTTATATTTGGCGCTTCTTTTAAGAGTTACCCTGATGCAAATGTGGCGCCATCCTAAATTAATACATTTTGACGACACTTTTTCATATACACAGATGACTCTCCTTACCTCTACCCTCCATAAGACAGATAAGTATTTAAAAAAAACCATTACTGTGTTTTGATAAAAATTAAAAAAAAACAAATGGAATGGGCAGCAGCTAGATTGATAATTATCATAAAATAACGGTAATCCGCGTTGGAGGGATTAAATCGCAACACCTTTGAACACCTATTTGAACATTCTGTAAAGTCTCCCTTTACGCAGAAGGGATTGAAAAAAAAACAAAGGAGTGTTGTTATAAAATTCAGTTTAACGTTATATCACCTATTTGGATGATATTATGGTTATTAGGACGTTGGGTGTTTTAATGTTGGAAATAAGGGAACTGTTTCAGAATCTTTAATAGAGGATTTAGAGCACGGGAGCGTCAGAACAATAATAATAACAGTCATCACGTAGACTATACATTAAGAGGCTGTATAGCGAGCGCAAATCAACAACCTAAAAATCTTACTACATGCATTTTCGTTACGGACATTTTTGGCCGGCACGCTATTATTATGCATAAATTATTACAGGTGGGCGTAATAGCACAACACGCATAACATAACATAATGTATTTTTTAACAGCGTAACACATTATTAAAAATGCTACTATTTTTTTTCTGTGGTTATGTTATAATTATTTTGTTGGACATTTTATTTTGGATAGCGCAACACTTTGTAACATTTCATTTTTCATAACTTTATTAATTCCTATGGAACAGTTAAAAAACATGTATCGCTCACAGATTATAATATCCTTAGCCCATAGACCAGAAAACTTTAGTCTAGTCAATTGAGTTCTAAATAGTGTTGCTTCCAGACTTACACAAGCCTTAAGCATCATTTGAAAAATAATTTGAAAATATATTATCTAAATCTGTATAAGTCACATATATAAATATTATAATAATATAATATAAATAATATTATAGCAGTTTAGCAATAACAGTTATTTAAATATAGCACAACAGTATAATTTGCTAAATAGCAGTTATGCTCACCTATATAAATTGTATTGTAATTAAAACATTGCCCAATAGGTGGCGCTAATCGGTGACCGAAGACTCACAGAAAAGGGTAAACCCTTCTCATCAAAGTACATGTGTACATACGGGTGTATACAACATGTAGTGAAGGGGAAATGTATGAAGCTTCTAAAAGATGTCGCTGTATGTTCACATTTTCAACTTAAATCGCGCTCTCGTTGTTTCCTGTGGATTCATAGATAAGGGTTATGTTTGTGCAAAGCTGTGAGACATCTAAAATACCACTCAGAATTTTTTATTGGTATTACCTTCCGGGTGAAGGAACCATTTATCATAGTTGATTAGCGTATGTCCGCGACTGTGTTTGCATTTTGCCTAGAAAATCTGTTTTTTGCCGCGGTACCTACGTATGCCAGTTTCCAAAAGTAAACCATAGGCTTTACGTTAAACGGCCACAAACAAACAGAAAACAATAGAGCGTATACTTTAATATAGAACTTATTTACTACTTAGAAGCGTGATTGTTATAGGTTTGTAAAAATAGCGCAGGAACTTTAAGCAATACAAAAATTCAAACTCACTGTCAGTTATTTTCAAAATCATCTTGAAAACATGGACATTAAAATCTTAAAATTAGGCCACGAAGGTAAGTAACTACAGCTTAACAGAACTTGATAATAATATAATAATTGTTTAATTCAGGTAAAACCCATCTCAATATACACGTAAAAAAGTAGCGTAAAGTATTTTAAAAGATCTAAAAAATAATAAATGAAATGAAAACAATAAAAAAAAATACAAATAAAATATAATAAATTACCCGAAAAGAGGGTTCGTACCCGTTTAACCTACTTTTTACGGTTTCCGTCGCGAATCGCGTAGCACGGCAAGCCAGCTCTTTACAATAGGATTATCCGGGTACTCGGAGCATACACCAAGAATTCCGTTCTTGGAATTGCGTATACGGAGCCAGAAGGCTGCAACTCGAGATCTAATAAGTGCGACATAGTCTGGTATTCTGGCATCGGCAAACATGTTTGACGCACTGCAGAATTTAGGCAGTTTCATCAGAATTCGGTATGAGATATGTATATCAGAGTGCAGTATAATACTGCACTCTGATACTGCTACGTGCATTTTTGTTGTAGTTAAACCAAAGCTGACACGTATAGAGGCATTTACAGTATGCCCTTAGTGACAGTGTCAGATTCGCCTCTTCACTACACTTTGCAAAACGGCCATAGCCCTGCGTTCACGTTCAATGTCGAGGTTGTCACGTAAATCTCATAATGGTGACAGTAACAAAGAATAAGAATAAAACAAATAGTACGTACGTAGTTCGACGTAGTGGGGAGCGACCCTGTTTTCTGAGTCCTAGGCCGTGGGTTCGACTCCCAAAACTGGATTTTTTTTTGTGATGAACATGATTGTTTTTCCGTGTCTGTATATATTTTAATTATTTATGTGTATTATTTTCTTTTATTTATTTATTTAGTAATAAATAAGAATCACAAAGAGAATAAGAGTAAAAAATAATAATAAATAAGAATTGCTAAAATATATTAATCTAATGATTATTATTCATGTATTATGAAAAACGTATTTTTATTTATATTCAAAATGAGATTGATATTTATTTTCAATAAGTATAACTGCAAAATCTAGCGATCTGCCATGACTCGCCGAATTCAAAATTATGACGTTACGTCCATATAATGTTTTGACTTCGAAAATGTTTGCGTACCTATATTAAGTATTTAGTGATTTCAAACGAACTGATGTGTAACGGATACGCAAATAAAAACAATATTGGTACAACAATATATTTTAATACTTTTCAAATAAATGGCGGGCTTTGGCTAGCTTGACGTACCAAACCATAATGGCGGCATTTTTATTATGGCGGTGAGGTACGACAACATGGCGGCTTGGCTTTGACAAATTGTCTATCTATAATCTGTGGTCGGTACATTGGCTGACGTATTATTCGTTACAGTGGCTAAGTTTTCTATTATGAATACAAAATTCAATAATATTTAGCTTTCAAACAAGGACTTACTAAAGCTCTAATTTGCCGATGTATATATAAACTTTTTTCCTCATTTATCCTATTGTTTGATATTAAGTTGTAAATAAGTACCTAGTTTAAGTATTCCATATTATTAAATTATATTATTATTAAATCCATATTATTATACTATTTAATCCTTTCCTGATTCTATTAATTCTTTTAGAAATTCCGTTTCCTTTTTTAAAAAACTTAATTTTTCTTTCAATGTAAATTGTTTCCTCGTTAAAAAAAAAATGTATAAATAAGAATAACACTTGACCACAGAATAAGCAATTGACAATGGTTCAATCGCTCAGCACGCAGAACTATGGAGGGTAGAGGTAAGGAGAGTCATCTGTGCATATGAAAAAGTGTCGTCAAAATGTATTAAATTAGGATGGCGCCACATTTGCATCAGGGTAACTCTTAAAAGAAGCGCCAAATATAAAAATTGTTAGAGTAGGCTTGAAAAATAAACAAGGAAGTATGGAGATAGAAGGAAGTAAGGTTATATTTACCACAATATTTTGTACAACGTAAGTTGTTGAAATTCTCAATAATTAACTACTTTAGTCGATAATGACATTAAATTTTTTAACTCGGCATACTTTAATTCATCTACGATTGCTACATTCATACCATATCCTGTGCATCCACCAGCGCCATTGTGGAGGATTTTTGAAATGTTATTTAGCGCATACACTGGACACTTTTTCAACTTTTCTCCCATATAAGATGACTCTCCTTACCTCTACCCTCCATACGCAGAACCAATAAACCAAAAAGAAGAAGAAGAATTTGCCAATGACGTCCCGAGTGCCATGACACCCGGCGAACGTGTTCGCGGGGAATATTTTTTTAAATATAATTTCCCATTAAATTAATTTCTATCAATTTTTTTTTTGCAAAAGGAATCTAGTTGTTCCTTATATGTATGTATTCAAGCTTGATTTAAACAAAATAATTTTTGGCTTTTAGTTGTATAATTTTATTCCAGAACTCGGATTTTTTATGTTAAATTTTTTTCTGTCTTCAATCCACCCGTAGAATTGTCCAACCTGTTAATATATGGCTGGCGTAGGTAGTTTTGTGCAGGTATAAAAAGAAACGCAGTTTACATACATGTCCATTTATTTTGGCAATTATCTTCTACACTCTACACATTTAAAATAAGTTTACATCTACCTAAAAAAAGGTAAGTAATAATATATGTAAATATTGTACAGACTATATTTACAGATTTTAATCATTCATATGTCTAAACCATGAGAATATTTCTAAACAGAAGATTAAAGAGCAAAAAATTAAAAGGGAACCTTTTCTGACCACCTACATAAATTTATAGAATTTTTAACAGTAAGTAAGTTTAAGACTTTTTTCCATAACTGCTATGATTGTAAAGGTTGATGTTGGAAAAGAGCAACTACTGAATTTCTTGCCGGCTCTTCTCGGTAGAATCTGCTTTCCGAACCGGTGGTAGAGTCACTGCAAATATAAATACTTGACGTTTCAAAAGTGCTTATAAAGTAGGCCTACTTGAAATAAATGAATTTGAATTAATTGAATTTGAATTTGATATAATTGGTGCAAATAGTAGTTCTACTACAATAATGTTATAACTACAAAAAATATACTTTATGATAAATAATAATTTAATATGCTTTATAACAGTATTTAATACAAATAGTGGTATACAATTTACAATAGTAGGTAAATAAAGTCTTTGGTACGATATAGAAGTACTTAAATCAGTACTTGACCCGTTCGCGTAGAAGGGTACGGTACATCTTCGGTAGAGAGTGCCGGAGACTTGCCACCGGATCTGATCGAAGGACATGGCTGAAAATACCATATTAAATTAAGAATCAAGTTAATTTGAATAGTAGCAGTCCCCTGCGACTTTGTCCGTGTATGCGTAAACCTTAAAAGATATGCTAATGATAGAGATGTCTCTCAATAAGTTTAAAGTTTATATAAAACGTAGGCTTATTGCAAAAATGCTATTATAATATTAAGGATTACATGTATGATAAAAAAAAGCTTGGGTAAGAATTTTTCTAACTTCATAGTTAAATATTAATTCAACTGTGAGATGGTTATAACAAAAAACCCTAGCTAAGTTTGTTGTGGGCTCTTCTTAGACCAGGGCGCACCTGGAACCCTCCTAGCTTTAGTTTTAAGTTAACGAATGTAGTTATCACCATCACCTAACATTAGTGTTAACATCTTATATGTATAAACTAATCTGTGGTCGGTGCATTGGCTGACGTCTTATCCGTTACAGTTGCTAAGTTTTCTATTATGAATACAACAATCAATAATATTTAACTATGGAACAAGGACTTACAAAGCTCTAATTTGCCGATGACGTCACGAGTGCCATGACACCCGGCGAGCGTGTTCGCAAGAAAATTTTTTTTAAAATATAATTTGCCATTAATTCAATTTCAACCAATTTTTTTACGATTCATAAGGTCTAAATTTATTAGACATTTACGAATTTGAATTTTAACTTTTTTAGAACTTTTAAAGATGAATAATTCCGCCACACATTATTTAACGTAAGTGAAACTTAGACCTCACTTAGACTATCTTATAGAAGTTTAGGTCAGTTAAATTAACTTAATATGTCCACAAATCATTCAGCAGCAGAAGGGTTGGAGATCGCAGTAGATGGTAGTAGTAGCACCGAGGACGCTGCTGTCCGTTCTCTGTTACATAAATTACATTCCATTTGTCGTTTTTACTTACGTCACCCGCTGAAAGAAGAGGGGTGGTGACAAATGTATTCTGATCTTCCGTCACATAACACCATCTTTTAATAGTAAACTACAGTGTCTATTGTGACATATGATGATGATCATAACTTACTCTATTTTCTGAGACAGCAGACAACCTTCTCCTGGACTGAGAGCTCGCCGATCGATGTTTCCTTTCCTCCGCAGTACTTTTACTATCTCCGCTGGCTGCACTCTTTCTCCTCCTGACAGTGGACTCCTCTTTATATTTCCTACTCCTTTCCCTCTCCAACTTCTGTTTGACCTGCCTTTCAGCGTTTTCGCGAATGATCTGATCAGCTCGTAGACGCAATATGTTTTCGGCCTCTTTGTGGTGTTTAAGAGCAGCGTTAAGATCGTTTCGCGATAGTGCGAAAAGGCTCGAATATCCAACCGACCTGTTAATGATGAAGTATTTACCTATGTAGAAAGCGCAAGTTATTTTCATGTTATCAATTTTTTTAGAGTTATGGAATTTCTCACAGAAATCCCGTTTTGAAAATTGGAATTTCCGTGAGAAATTCCATTGTTTGACGAACCTGATGGGCGATATGCCTTATAAGTAGTTTAGCCTTGCCTTTAACATCACACAATATAACTGTTCCCGTACCGAAATGTTATACGCGCGGGTACATTTCTCATAGAGGTAAACTTCCCTCCCGTATTGAATCCAAACAATATCAGACTTATATCGCCTGTTTTAAGAAATTTCCTTTTAACATATTTAACCCTATAGGGGTTAAAATTTTATTACATAGATAACTAGCTTTATGAAATACGATTTTTTCAATTGACTGTGACAAACGTTTCAGCACGGTTAGACTAGGCAGGACACAAAAATCCCTCATTACGAACAAAAAAAAAACTTTTGATGAGAAATTGCCACATTCTCACTTCAAAATGTCCCGCGGGGCGCCCCCCAAGGAGAAGTTTTCCTCCGCTTATATATTCATCATCATCAACATATCAATCAACCGATTGACCAATATTGGCTATGCAGTAATAAAATTACCTTACAGTAGCGGTTCGCTTCCTCAAGCCTTCGATGCCAAGTAAGCTGATTTCTCCGAACACGGATCCTTCACCGAGAGTCACTAGCACTTCTCTCTCATCTTGCGACATAACCTATAAATAATCAATATTATTAGGGATATATATATATCTTAATATATATAAATCTCCTGTCACGATGTTTGTCCGCGATGGACTCCTAAACTACTTAACCGATTTTAAATAAAATTGGCTCACCGTGAGCAGTCTGGTCCAACTTAAGAGATAGGATATCTTAGATCTTTAATTATAGTCGCAATTTTATTTTATTGCAAATTATTTGTCACATGTTATATATATATATATATACTACAATACTCACTTAACGCTAAGCGATACTGAATACTTTAAAAACAAAATCAAACGCAGACGAAGTCGCGGGGAACAGCTAGTATATATATATATATATATATATATATATTTTATTTATTAGTTTTACTTACAAACACTTACGCTAATACAACCGTTTTTAAAATTTTAACTGAGTATTCAAAGCTGAGTAAACACAGCATATGAAAATATATAATAACACCATATAATGAAAAGAAAAGGTATCGTGAATGAGAATATAATAACAAAATGTCTCAGACACTAAAAAAATAAATCAAGGAAACAGCAAATAAGGGTCAAGCGGTCCATGACAAAAATATCAAAGAGAGAATTATACAAAGAGTCAGAGTAAATTTCAACTTCAGTGCTAATGTGGTTTAGGGTCTTATATAATTATAAATAGTTGCGGAAATTACTCGCTATCATCATAATAATCCTCATCTTTAGTGCTGTCAACAGGAATGCAGTCTTATGGGAGAGAAAATAGTAGTAATACTCGTAGCTTTAAGCGACAAAGCTGTCAGCGAAGTACTACCGTATTTCCTTCACAAGAAGCAGTGCTGTGTTCCGGTCTCAAGGGCTTGATTGCCGGTGTAATTACAGGCACATTAGGCTAACACCTCTTGATAGGGGATAACAATGGCTTCACTTTCGAATACCAGCAAACTCCTCTAACGTTTCTAAGTTATGTGATTTATAAGTAATTAAAATATCACTTGCTTCATTGGCACATCAAAAAACTGGAATTTAGAAATACTTCAAAGGTTTCAAAACAAAGTCCTGAAAACCATATCAAATGCTCCATGGTTCACTAAGATAACAGAATTACACCAGCATCTCAATATAACAACAATAAAGGAAGAAGTTGAGCACATAGCAAAGAGCTATAAAGAGCGAATTAACACTCATGAAACCAACTGGCTTCTTCTCTCAGTGTCCCAATGAAGATTAGGAGGCTTAAACGTGCTTCCATTTGGGGTTTTACTAACTTATGCACATTGTGAAATAAGAGGCAGAGCTATTGGTGGATGGCCGGCCTCACATGTCACAAAACACGCGGAGGAAATCTGCTTATAGCTGCTTCAGCTGATCGCATGATGGATTTAAAAAAAAAACTTTCAATGGTGTATAAAAACATCGTGAGGATTTCTGCATGCTTGAGAGTGCTCCATAATGTTCTCAAACTTCTCAAAGGCGTGGTAAGTCCACCAATTTGCAGTGGGCCAGCGTGGTACGGCCTAAAACCTTCTCAATGTGGTTCAGGAGACCCGTGCTCTGTAGTGGGCCGGTAATTGGTGATATAATGAGGCTTAGATTGATGGACACAGGACGCCATTTTGTAGCACGTGATCTTAGCATGCCCTTCGAAGTGTTGCTTTTTTTATAGGCGACGAGTTTTCTTTTATTTTGAGGGGCTAGCACGGGCGGGAGATAAAAATTATATCCCCCGATTATATCGAGTGACAAGGGATATAATCAACGTGTCCACTTGCTAAATCACTGGAACATGGAATAGGAGATGTTTATTACCGTTTATACTCACATATATTATTAGGATATTATTTCCACTTGTGCGCCAGTGCTCTGAGAGTTGATAAAGCTGTGGGAGGAGATAAATTTATATCCTTTCCCCGGGGATATAATTGTCTCCTGCCCATGCTAGCCGTGCAGATAAGCCATCAGTGACCCGTCGCTTATTTATCAATAGACTCTAACTCCACTGTTGGATTAAAGGCTTCTCCCAATGGGACGGTTTGCCAAGAACTACCACGCTAGGTAAACGGTGATATCTTTAGATACGAGTATTAGCATAGAGAACGCTGCTGGCCGTTCTCTGTTACATTTCTTTTGTCGTTTCGTACGACACCCGCTCGAAGAGAAGGGGTGGTGACAACTGTATTCTGATCTGCCGTAACCACGCTGCAGAATGGATACACTCCGTAAATAAAAAAGTATCGGAGTGTGAAGTTCAAAGGCGCGCACAGCAAGATGCTAGGCGTAATGAGATAAAGGCCAGACCATCGCCGGCCATATATTACAATATAATTGGTGGAGTACTGACGTGCTGTCAATGTGATCGCACATTTAAAACAAAGAGTGGTTATGCCAGACACTTGAGAGCACATCAGGTACGCTCATAATAGCTAGAAGGAGTCGCTGTGGTCGGATACGGCCAGGAGGATATATAATATAACCACGCGGCACCCGTCAATTATTGCGATTAAAAAAAAGAGAGTAACGAGCTTCGTATCAATTATAAAGAAAGCCATCTATACAAAGTAATCTGAAGTGCCTATAGCGACGTACAAAAGATTATTTCCAGTTTTCCGCAGTACCTTCTTTATATTTTTCTTTTACTATGACTATAAACAAAACAATGTTTAGAACGGTGTCAAGACATTTTTTAGTTTTTTTAGCAAGACTCACGCACGCAATTATTAATTTTAAGTTCAGTGGTTGGTTCTTACACAACACTTCCCACACTTGATGATGTACATCTGGTGACCGACTTCTCCGCGTCGCACCACCACGTCGCCAGGTAGGCAGGACACGGGGCGAAGTTGTAGCACCAAGTCTCGGAGGAGCGACGCTGAACAGTCTTGGAACAGTTGCACCTGAAGCGAGCGGTTCTATTATTCCATACATATTTTTAAGTTGTCATCATACTCATTCTCAGATCACAAATGTATATAACTCGATTAGTTTTTACTTATGTTTTTTATAACCTCATATATTTTTAGGTATATAAAGCCTATGTAATTTTATTTAAATTTATCACATGTCATTTTATTAATAAATCGGTTTTTCTCTTTGTTATATCTGTGAACCAACTAATATTGCTCCGAGAAGATATCAGTTTTTAAGTTTGGTCACCTGTGTTGTATGTATTATTATTTTAACTTGAACTTGGCTATTTATTTCATGCCGCAGCTCTTATCGCTAAAAAATCTTTGTTACCATGTATCATAGTAATAATTACCATTCTACATTTGGATTAGAACTATATTCTTCTTTCCCTGCAGTGATCGAAAATGATTTAAAATGATTTGATTATAAATTTGCGTCAGTTTTTTTTTCTGCTTCGAATTTCTACTTTTTTTTTTCCAATTCAAACGTATTTGCCAGTGAAATTCTTTTTTATTCCAGATTAGAATATAGATAAAATATTTTGTGTAGTACCATCAGTTTTCAATTGTTAGTTTTCTATCAGAATAATTCCAAATTACCAGGAAATCTCATCTTAGGCTATTTGTACTTGTCAGAGCAAAAGATAAAGATTATTTGCCGACTTGACAGTAGGCAAGGATCAACTGAATACCCCAAATTATAAATCTTACTCGATGATGTCTCGAGAGATTTGAAAATGTTGTAGAAAATATTTATTTCTTTCCTTTTAATTGTACAACAAAGCCGACTATTATTTTGTCAAAAAAATTTGATACTTACTTTGCTCAAAGTTCTCATGTGAACTTCTAGTGCTACATCTTGTTTCATGTTTGAAGGTAGCGAGTTGAGTATTTTTGATTCATCTGTAAAAATAGTACCAACTTTTGAAATAATGTCATGTCATAAAATTTAAACCTGAAAATTACCGTTCATTTAATTTTTTTATACTTATATTCTTCTCTCTTTTATGTATCAATCCGTATTTTGTATTTTTGATTTAGAATGTATAATTAATGAATTAACTGAATATTTAAAAGTGAGTCGCATAACGTATATCGAGTAATTGAGAGATAAATTTAAAGATTTTAAAATAATGACAGTGTATAGTCAGTACATATTTAAAAATTTAATGTACGTTCATAAAAACATTTCTAAATTTAAGAAAAAATGTGACTGCAATAATTTAAACATTAGAAGTAAGAATGAACTTACAGTGCAATATACTAGGTTACATAAAATTCATAATTCGTTTAAAGGAAATTGCATACAATTCTACAATAAACTACCCATTGACATCATGGAGATGTCTCTTAAAAATTTCAAAGTTTGTATTAAACGTAAGCTTATAGAAATTTTTTATTATAGTATAAAGGACTACGTAATCGATATAAAAGCTTGGGTGTGAATTATTGCTCTTCTAATAATTTTAAATGACATTGTGATAACAAAAAAAAAACACCTGGCTAAGTTTGTTGTGGGCTGACCAGGACGCGTTTGGAACCCTCGTGTTTTTAAGAAACTTTAGTTTTAAGTTTACGAATGTGGTTATCGCCATCATGTCACTACCGTGTAATTCTTACGTACGCATCAAAATTATGGGCCTACTTGAATAAAGATATTTTTGACTTTGACTTTTATATTTCAGTTCTCATAATTTATAATATGTATTCATAATATGCTCATATTGTATTGTATGTAAACTCTGAACATAATTTAAGATTTTAAAAAGCTACATAAAATTATACTGTCAACCGTAATTTATAATGACTTGATATCACTTTTCTTATATTATTATGTGAATGTTATATACTCACTATTTGAGACATTTTTCATGTGCCATAGTAATCTATGATCCTATCTGACCTTAAATAAACACAGCCATTGTCTGTTTGTCACATTTTTATATATAAAAACTTTGTACCAGTAGTTTAATAAAATAAAAATGTTTAATAAAATACGTTTACTTTAATACCGGATGGTCATAGTACCTATTTTGAAGTAGTCTTGATTTCCCTCAGTCCTATGATAGAGGTGACCTGTGCCCAGGGGGGTGACCAAAAGTAATAACGCTGATGCTAAAGTGTAACCTGCGCCATTTGCCAAGCTTAAGAGTTGGTTTGGCTGTACCCGCTAATCTCAGGAACAATTTGTTCGAACGGGGAAATTTTTTGTTTTGGATAGGCTTTTTATCGAGGAAGGCTATGGACTACTCAACATCACGCTACAACCGAAAGGATCGCAGCATCAATGTAAAATATTGCAAAGACGGGAAAATTTATGTCTTTCACAGCTTCCGATACCTAAACTTCGTGCGCTGCGAGAGGTGATGCGCAAACAGGTAAAGTTACGCCACAATGGTAAAAAATATAAGTTCTAAAAAAATCTACGACAGCACAGTCAATCTTTTAAGGTTGACACATATGCGGACGGAGTCGCGGGCGCTAGTCTTACTAATATAAGTGTGGATGTTTGTTACTCAATCACGCGAAAACGGCTGAACGGATTTGGAAGACATTTGGCATGCATGTAGCCTTTAACATGGAAAATAATGGCAACCTTTTATCCCGGGAAATGAGAGAGTTCCCGCAGGAATAAAAATCTTAATCCACGCGAACGAGGTCGCGGGTATCAGCTAGTATATTTTTAAAAGGCGAAGGATGTCGTGCTATCTCTTTCGCACAATCCGTATTATAAAATGATAAATGACTTAAGACACCGGGAGGTATGCATCGTTCGAGTCCATGTAGGACTGAGGTGCATAGTCGTATTTATATCAAAGTACCCACCAACTCAATGTCATGAACATTGATTTTAAATCAAATATAATTTGAATTTTTTCTTGAAAACTTATTTAATGAAAGATCTGGAAAATTTGAATTTATCGGTATCAAAAGTTATAAATTTACTGTAAAAAACGGCATCGTCAGCCTTTTATAAATCCATTCTTTAATGACGCGGGTTGTACAAACAGCAGGCACTCACCGAAGCATCGCTGCTGGTTCCACGTGTAGTTGAACCAGCACATGACGCGGCGTTGAAGTGACGCCGGCATGTTCAGTTTACGCATGTAACGCGTGCATCCGTCCATCGTTTTACGGTATTCAGTCTGGAACATATAAAGACGCTTCGCTTAGACTCCGTTCGCGTAGAAACTTGGTAACTTATAATAATACCTACATTGTTCAACACGGGTAATGCAATGTACTTTTATTATACTAGCCTTGATTTGGATAGTATCAAACGCAGGTCTAAGGCTGTTTTCATCTAAAATCCTTAATCCCTTTCTGATAGATAATCCCCTGCACTCGGGAAAGAATATGCCCAACTATTAGAACTTCTGAATTTCTCATTCACTTAGAATGTATGTTTTTTATAACTCGTACTGGAGATTTACTTCATTTTATATCATCTGCATACCCTGTGTATACCCTCTATACACGCCACTGTCCATACCCACCCTACATGTCATTGTAAATATTCCCTTTTTGTCACTCTTGGAAAAGTACAGATCTTTCATGAAAGTGTTTGGAGTTGTAACTTTAATTAAGTAATTCTTATTACCGGAATTTATGGCTGGAACCGAACAGAATAGATCTTTATTTGTATAATACTTTATTTGCATGCACGGTTTTTACAGATGTAATTTAAATATTAATTACAAAGTTATAACGTATGGATTGCGATTAACACGTAAAATAAATTAAATAACATGAAAGTTAAAAAATAAATCAATGAAGAACGTCAATAAACGTCCAACCGGTGTCCTTTTCAAGCGTTCAAGTTTGCGTTCGCGTGCGACCAATCACAACGCACGCTTTTTCTGATTGGTCGTTAGCTGGACGCAATATAAATCGCCGCTATGACGCCGGTTGATTGCCTTACGTTAGTCACTGTCGGACAAGTATAGGTAAAATACAGATTACTCACCTTAGCTCGACTAGCCGTGGCGATAATGTCCCGAATCTGACCAATTAGCACTGCGAAGACGAATACGCCCATGAGCCAAGCGACTGTCATGTACATAAATTGTTTTGCATTCTCAGGTTTTGGAGTCTTGCCTGTTTTATTTGAAGAGAGAAAATCAAGCAAATGATTTAATTTTGAATCTTGTGTTTCTTACAAAGGTCAAAGTCGGTCGAAATGTGGTTGAATTTTTACCCAGTAGGCTATCAGCAGGCCGATTCTGTATCTCAGTTGGCACCAAATTTAGCTAGCCTCTGTAGAAATTTGCAATTAAGTAACGCCCAAACCCTTATTATACATTACGTTATTGTAGACTGCCAACAGAGTTGAATTGAACTCAGGTTGCAGAATGCAAAATTTGGATTCAGCAGGTATTTTGGTGGACTTGCAAATACCACAGTACCTAAATTTGCTGTTAACTGAGGTACAGAATCGACCTGCTGTGATCTTTTAACAAACTACGTAAATCGTTGAAACTGTATTTACTCCTTTAAAGAAGCAGTTCGAAAACTAGAAAAAAAAACTTTAACTCTATATATAAGAGCATTTAAAAGGCAGTACGATGCGGACGTACCAAAATCATTCTTGGCTGTAGCCAAGAATAGCGACCATAGACAGTGCTAGCTGTCCTAACTCAGTGGGTAGGTCTGCGACTCCACTTTCTGGGCGCAGAGTTGGAATCCCAGCGCGCGTCTCTAACTTTTAAGCAATTGTAGCCTACTTCCTTACATTCACACTTACACACAGCACTTATATATATATTATATTATTTACAATATTAGTATCTATTTACACAACATATTAAACACTATATTATACACGGCATTCAAATCGTGCAATGGAAACACGCGCGATCGCTTCCTTAAACTCGTTTCACATACGCACACAAGCGCGCGTCGGCCACCGGCCAGGCGCGCGCGCCGTTTCTGTGGAACTTTTAGTATGATCTCGATACTTTACGCAACACCTGTGTCGCTTGTCGCTTATCGTCATTGCTCTGCCATATTTTCGTCTATTACCGCTAATCTTTGCTTACAACTGTCACTCTATACTCCTTCTGCTTATTTTCTATGGTGTTTATCTTCTTCTGCCTATTTCTAACTTCTGTGCTTGTGTTTACTGTGTACCTATCACCGTGTGAACATTAAACGGATTTATCTCTGGACTACTTGTTTTCGTGAATCCCATAGAAGGTATTTATTACAATAATCATATATAACTAACTATAGAAGAAGACAACAACCACCATAACTGGTGACCCCGATCAAACACAAAGATGAGTGATAGCAGTGATTCCGTAAAGACGGTAGGATCGCGAAAAGATACCGGGCATGTTACTACGCGACGTATGCAGCGAGCGCGCGTTTCCACTGAACGCGAGAAAAAAGACGTCCGTCATTTAAAAATTAAAGTTCCTCCATTCTCAGCCGAGGATCCTGAACTTTGGTTTGCCTTACTGGAAGGACAATTTGGAAGTTGTGACGTCACTGACGACTATTTAAAATTTACTCACGTCACAAATAATTTGGATTTGCAGTACGCGAAGACCGTGAAGGATATTATTGTCAACCCCCCGGTGAATAACCGCTACAATAAGATTAAAACCGAATTAATCAAGCGACTTTCGGCTTCTCACGAGAAAAAGGTGAAGCAATTACTCACGCATGAAGAACTTGGGGATAGAAAGCCTTCACAATTTTTAAGGCATCTCCAAGACCTTGCTGGCCCATCCGTTCCTGAGGATTTCATACAGTCAATATGGAGCAATCGCCTGCCGCACAACATTCAGACTGTACTGGCATCCCAAACGACTCATTCCCTCGAACAGCTGGCAGACCTGGCAGACCGTATACAGGACCTGACGTCATCGGGTACTATCGCCGCAGCGTCTTGCAGCCCACATGCGTCCCATCAGTCGGACGAGATTGCAGAGCTTAAGAAGATGGTGCAGCAGCTCACGTTGAAATTGGACGAGCATACCCGAGCATCATGTTGTTCCGCCGGTCGTTCTAGATCGCACGAACGACGTCGTATACCACCACGACAGAGAAGCCGTTCAAACTCGAGCTACAAGAGGTACCCCGTATGCTATTACCACAACAGGTTCGGGGCAGAGGCCCGCAGATGCGTAAAGCCCTGCGACTTCAAGAATGCGGAAAACTCCAAGGGCAGTCGCTAATGGCGACAGACGATTGTCCCTCATCATCAGGTCGCCTCTTCGTCATGGACCGCAGCACGAATACCCAGTTCCTGGTGGATACTGGCAGTGACCTTTGCGTCTACCCTCGTTCTGCGCTTCGGGACCGTCGAGCCAAAACAAACTTTGAGCTTTGTGCAGCGAATGGAACTGTTATTGACACTTTCGGCTTTATAAACCTTAATTTAAACTTAGGCTTAAGGCGCGACTTTCCTTGGCAATTCATTGTGGCTAATGTAACAAAACCAATAATTGGCGTTGATTTTCTTAGCTTTTATAATTTAATTGTAGATTGCCGCAATCAACGCCTAATTGATAATACCACTTCTTTGTCTTGTAATGCTTCTTTTGCTCAATCTGATCTTTTTTCTGTTAAGGTTTCGACAGGTGACACACGTTTTCATGATGTACTGAGTAAGTTTCCAGAAATCACTCGACCTTCAGGCACGCCCGTGATTCCAAAGCACAACACAGTACACCACATCAGAACCACGCCAGGACCTCCTATCTCAAGTACCCCTCGGAGACTCGCACCTGATAAACTCAAAATTGCCAAACAGGAATTCGAGCTTATGCTTAGTAATGGCACAGCTCGTCCTTCTGAGAGCCCTTGGGCTTCACCCTTGCATCTTGCACCTAAGAAGGACAACGGCTGGAGACCTTGCGGGGACTATCGTATGCTTAACGCACGGACTATCCCAGACCGTTATCCTATTAAGCATATCCACGATTTTTCCCACAATATTGCTGGTTGCACTGTCTTCTCAACAATAGATCTGATGAAGGCCTATAACCAAATCCCTGTTTTCGAGGCCGATATTCAAAAAACCGCAATTACCACTCCATTTGGCTTGTACGAGTTTCCCTTCATGACTTTCGGTTTGAGAAACGCAGGTCAAACATTCCAAAGGTTTGTTGATGAGATGACGCGAGGCCTAGAATTTTGTTACGCTTACTTGGATGACTTCTTGGTGTTCTCCAAGGACGAGACCGAGCACGAAGCCCACCTTCAGATACTTTTCACTCGCATGAAGGAATATGGCGTCTTGGTCAACACCTCAAAGTGCGTCTTCGGAGCATCCGAAGTAACTTTTCTTGGTTATCGTATATCAGCATCCGGCACCAAGCCTCTGGAAGCCAAGGTGCAGGCTATTAACGACTTTCCTGCACCCAAGACAGTCAAAGAGCTCAGGCGATTTCTTGGAATGCTTAACTTTTACAGGCGATTCTTACATCACTCTGCCTCCATCCAAGCACCCTTGAACGCCTTATTGACTGGCAATGTTAAGGCATCTCAATCAGTCAACCTGACTGGTGATACCCTGCTAGCGTTTGACCAGTGCAAGAAGAGTCTCGCTAATGCAGCATTACTCGCACACCCAGATAGTCAGGCTGAACTCGCTCTGGTAACAGATGCTTCTGACCTGGCAATGGGTGCAGTACTGCAGCAACTAAAAGACCAAATCTGGCAACCATTGGCATTTTTCTCACGAAAGTTGAGTCCCTCCCAACAAAAATACTCACCTTATGACCGCGAACTCCTAGCTATATACGAAAGCATCAAACATTTTCATCATATGCTGGAGGCAAGGCATTTCGTAGTATACACCGACCATAAGCCGCTCAGTTGTGCTTTTAACGAAAGGAAAGCTAACTGTTCGCCTCGACAATATCGTCATCTCGATTACATCTCGCAGTTCACCACCGATATAAGACACATTTCGGGTAAGGACAATGTCGTCGCCGACCCACTGTCACGTATCGAAGAACTGCAGATGCCAATCGACTTAGACGTGCTAGCTTCGTCGCAAGCTACTGATCGAGAGTTGACTCAAATTCTAGAAGGTGAATCATCACTCCGTCTGGAAAAATTAAATATCCAAGGCTCTCGTACCGAACTTTATTGTGACGTCAGCACTCCCTCACCCAGGCCCTTTGTCCCCAAACTTTTGAGGAGACAAATATTCGACAGCTTTCATAGTCTCAGCCACCCAGGCGCTAACGCCTCAGCCAAGCTGGTTGCTGAGAGATTCGTCTGGCCTGGTGTGCGCAAAGACTGCCGAGCTTGGTCTCAGCAATGCTTGGCCTGTCAACGCGCCAAGGTTAATCGTCACGTGTCATCTCCATTGGGCACGTTCGATCTTCCCCGCGCCCGATTTGCCTTCATTCACGTCGACATTATTGGCCCCATGCCTATTTCACAAGGCTACCGCTACTGCTTTACCGCTGTGGATCGTTTCACACGTTGGCCCGAAGTCGTACCTATGGTGGATATGACAGCGGAAACTGTCGGAAGAGCACTGATATCGTGGATATCGAGATTTGGATGTCCAACAGATATTATCACCGACAGAGGGCGACAGTTTGAATCTTCACTTTTCCAATACCTTGGCAAAGCAATTGGATTCAAACACCGCCGAACAACAGCATATCATCCTGCGTGTAACGGCCTTGTCGAACGATTCCACAGGCAGTTAAAAGCGGCAATAATGTGCCATGCCGACGGGAATTGGGTGGATACGTTACCTTTGGTGCTGTTAGGAATTAGAAGCGCATTTAAAGATGACCTACAAACGTCATCAGCCGAGTTGGTCTACGGTGAGCCCTTACGTTTACCCGGAGAATTTTTCCAGGCAACAGTCCCTCACTCCACCGATATATCGGACTTTACCACTCGGTTGCGCCAACTAACATCAAAGCTACAACCCACACCTGCTTCTCGTCATAACAAACACAAAATCTTCATATATAAAGACTTAACTTCGTCTAGTCACGTATTTTTAAGGGACGATGCATTGCGTGGTTCTTTGCAGCCTCCTTACACCGGCCCCTACGAAGTACTAGAACGTGGCGACAAAACTTTTAAAATTTTAGTAAAGGGTAAGAGTGTCACTGTATCCATAGATCGACTCAAACCGGCCTATATGCAGACTGACCCATCTCCCACCCCTGCCACTACCCCAATTAACCCCGGTAATCCTAATCTCTCTTCTCCGTCTGACCCTGTTCCTTTAGCACGGAACACTCCAGTTCAAGATGACGTCAAAAAGTCACGATCAGGTCGCATAATTCGCTTCCCGGATTACTTTCGCCCGTAGTGACGGTCTCTGGAGGGGAGTGATGTAGCCTACTTCCTTACATTCACACTTACACACAGCACTTATATATATATTATATTATTTACAATATTAGTATCTATTTACACAACATATTAAACACTATATTATACACGGCATTCAAATCGTGCAATGGAAACACGCGCGATCGCTTCCTTAAACTCGTTTCACATACGCACACAAGCGCGCGTCGGCCACCGGCCAGGCGCGCGCGCCGTTTCTGTGGAACTTTTAGTATGATCTCGATACTTTACGCAACACCTGTGTCGCTTGTCGCTTATCGTCATTGCTCTGCCATATTTTCGTCTATTACCGCTAATCTTTGCTTACAACTGTCACTCTATACTCCTTCTGCTTATTTTCTATGGTGTTTATCTTCTTCTGCCTATTTCTAACTTCTGTGCTTGTGTTTACTGTGTACCTATCACCGTGTGAACATTAAACGGATTTATCTCTGGACTACTTGTTTTCGTGAATCCCATAGAAGGTATTTATTACAATAATCATATATAACTAACTATAGAAGAAGACAACAACCACCATACAATTAAAATAACACTTCCTTCAACGGTGAAGGAAAACATCGTGAGGAAACCTGCATGAATGAGAATTCTCCATTAGGTGTGTGGAGTCCACCAATCTGCACTAGGCCGTATGGTGGACTACGGCCTTAACCTCTTCTCATTGTTGTAGGAGACCCGTGCTCTGTACTGGACGCGTAGTGGGTTGATATGATGATGATGATATTTACCAACGGACGTAGCGGTTTTAGTAGCGAAGTAGAAACAGCGGATATACGCGTTGCCTTGGTTGTCGTAGACCCATCCGTTGCTGCCAAGGCCGATATGATCACTCAAGGCATAGTACGCGCATGCGTTCAAGTGGATCAGGTAAAAGATGTAGAACAACATCTTGCCGATACGAACCTGGAAGGAGATGGATTTAATTTGAAAGCTCTTTATAAGAGAGAGAAATGAGCTTGCCATTCCGGGAATAAATTAAGAATATGACACGCGAAACATTAAAATACATTGTACCTCAGATAAAGTGAAAAACTCAAATAAGTAAACATTACAAACGAGCGTATGAAAATAAATCAAATAACACATTTGCGTGTAAACGACACCCTTATTTTTCTCTTAATTTTATTTACATTATACAGTATGTAGGATAGTTGCATATTAATAAAAGCAGCATTTTTTGGCAACAATCGGAAATTATGATTCAAACTGATGCATTTGCAAATAAATGAGCAGCCAACAAAGTAGATATTATGTCATTAAGTAGTATTTATAAAATAAAACCATTTAAGGTTTTATTTTCTGAATACTACTGAAGAAGAAGTACTAGATGAAGTGTTTGCAGAAAACACAAAAAAAATATGAAACTTACCACATAAGGGGACGACAAAATACGGTCCATAGCTTGATGGAACTCCCAAAATGTCTGCAATTTAAGTAGCCTCGGAAACCGCAAGATCACTTTTTGGGTGCCAAAATAAAAATACAATATCTCCAACGGCAAGAGCGATACGACATCGAACTGAAAAAAATGGCCTATTAGACCAGGCCCTTGTATGTAAATTTTCAAGTAAACTAACGTAGGTAAAATCGACGTTAGCGAAAATCTTTAATTTTGTATGGACGGTCAAACAACTTTCCCACTGTAACAACTCTATACCACTGTAACAACTCTATACCACTGTTCGTTTCGGTTCGGTTGTTTGTGTGTATGTATGATTGTATGAATGTGTGTGGGTGTGGGTGTGCTTTTGTCTATAGCACAGTAGAGTCCGAACGGATGATCCGATTTTGATTTTGTTTTCCTAGTTTGAAAGGTGAATTATTCGGGAGCGTTCTTAGCTATGTTTGATGAGAATTGTTTCAAGATGGCCGCTGCAACCAAATGTCTGATGTCATAGTAATTCACAGCTCACTCAATATGAGTATCAATAGCATGACAGTAGAATACTGTACCTACATGATATTGAAAGTCGAGGGTTTTCTATTTTAAAGTTATGCTGGCTGATTCGTCATTAATAGAGACAATCCAAGATGAATAAAATCCACGTATTTCTATACGTTAGGACGTCTATACCTATGCTATTCGGAACAAGATTGTCATCAACGTTTTTTACAGCCACCAAAATTTCCGATAAAGTATAAAAGATAACTGCAATCAAGTAAAAAAAATTACTAATTCATGCTATTATCAGTATTATTTTAATAGGGAAATTCTTGACCTACCAATGCATACATTTAAAAAATGTGTAAAAACGCATCTAGTACAGCGAGGTTACTATACATTTGATGAATTCCTCAATGACAAGGTAGAATGGAAGCAGCCAGCCTCGCTCTCATCTCCCGCAAGATAGCAAAATGATTGTAAATGTTGATGTTGGAAAAGAGCAACTACTGAGTCTCTTGCCGGCTCTTCTCGGTAGAATCTGCTTTCCGAACCGGTGGTAGAGTCACACAAACATGCATACTTGACGTTTCAAAAGTGCTTATAAAGTAGGCCTACTTGAAATAAATGAATTTGAATTTGAATTTGAATTTGAAAAATACTTTCGATGCTCTTTTTTTAGAATTATAATCCTTATTTGAAGACGTCAAGTTATCTCATATTAAACTGTAAATTGTAATATTGTATAACTGCACAAACTCTGTAGCTTTAAGTTGCATCTTACCTTGTACTGCAATTTCCTTTTATAATTTTTCCTGGTTTCCTGGTGATCGTCCACCCAGAAGCCTTCCTGCAGGAACATGAGCCTCGGTTTCACAAACACCACGTCAAGCACATATACTATGTCACAGAAGAAGTCTGCCGTCATCCATATCGGCGTGTTTTCAGGTGTCTGGTAGGGAAATGTGGCGCGGAGAGCTATGCACCAAGCATTGAAGCTGTAGCAGCATGTTACCAGGAGTAACCATGTTATGTAGCCTTTACCTGGTGAATTTTATTGCCAACATTAAAACACCCAATGTTCTACTAACCGTAATATAATCCCGGAATCTCCCACTTAAAATCGCAACTCACCCTTCTAGGCCAGTTAAAAATGGTATAAAGATGACCCCGAGTCTGCTATTACAGTAAAATCACATCATACAACTCAGCATCATCATAATATCAACCCATTACCGTTCCCATTAAAGTACCGGGTCTCCTTTCACAATGAGAAAGGGTTAAGTCCCTATTCCATCACGCTGGCCCAGGCGGTTAACAAACCTTTGAGAACATTATGGAGAACTCTCGGGCATGCACGTTTCCCCACGATGTTTTCCTACACCGTTGAAGCAATAGATAAAACAGATTACTTGAAAAAGTTAGAGGTGCGTGCTGGTCCTAGCCACGGGTCTATCACCGAAAATACGAAAAATTTTAAAGACAATAAGCCTTAAATATCTGTGAACGTTTTTTCCGTTTATTTTTTATTCATAAGTTGTACTATCATGACACAATTCTGATAGCAGACTCAATTTGGGATTCAATTTGTATCATAAAACGTCTTCTCCCTTATCTTAATTGACGTCCAGTCAATAAATGCGTTTAACCTGTTTGATAACTTCTATTCTTGAATCAATATCCCAAACAAACTCAAGCGAAAGTATTTTTGTTAGTTTGTCCTTCGACAGGAAGAAATCTATACACGACATGCTAATTTTAATCTAATCGAGTATTTTTTTATCTCACTACAAACTAACATTCTCACTCAGTCCAAAAAAATACATGGATGGATATGCGTATAAAAGGGATATGGATATTGAAATGCCGGTTTAATAAAATGAAAGAATTTATGCAAACCCTTTTATTGTAGGCAATACAGAAAAATCATAATAAAGAAAAAAAAATGCTTATACAAAAGAAGGATAAGGTGAAGTGAGTTGAAGGAGCCCTCTTAGCGTGATATCAGAGCAAGATGAAAAAGACTTGACTGCAATCTCTGATAACGCAGTCGAAAGGCTAACTGGTAGTGGTATAAAAACAAAGTGGTTCGGTTTATACATGCATACCTCCACAAGATAGACATAGGATTTTAACCCCACACAGAACAGCGCACGGGTAATGTTGTGAGCGATTTAAAAAAATAGCCTATACAAGGCACAGCTACACAACTGTCGTGGTGACATTCTTCCAGGAAAGCCAAAACTAATTACTAAACTTCCCGCGGTACCTTAATGATGTACTGGATTATCACACCTGAAGCACTTGCCTTGAGGATCTATGGTCACGGAGGGATCGCAGAATGTTGGCAATCTCCAACGCTTGCATTTATAGTCCCTCGATGGAGAAGAGGGAACTGGACTCTGAGGAGTTTCTACAACTTTCTCTTCTTTCTCCACTGCATTATTAGATCTGTAATGAAAGTAATTGAAGCTATAAATGTCTAATACTTGTAATTGCAAATTCATTCAAGGGCAATTGTATATTATTTTATAACAAATTACCAAATGAAATCTTTGAGTTGTCTCAATAAGATCAAAGTTTATATAAACAGAAAAATCCTATTATAACATTAAGGATTATTTAAACGATAAAAAAGCTTTGGTGTGAATTGCTCTAGCTTCATAGCTTAATTTAATTTTACTGTTAGATGGTGATAACAAAAAAATAAATTTACCCGGCTAAGTTTGTTGTGGGCTCTTCTTAGACCAGGGCGCGTTTGGAACCCTCGTAGCTTTAGATTTAAGTTGGCGAACGAAGTTATCACCATCCCGTTACAATTATGTAAACAAATATGTATGAACGCTTCATAAGTGCCTGTGATAGGCCTACATGAATAAAGAAATTTTGAATTTGAATTTAATAAATCTTTACGTAACTTCCCAACTGTACTTTGTTTTTCGTCGTCTGCACGTTTATGTCTCTTATATTATTCAAACTAGCGAGACTAGCTGTGGCCACTTCATCATCATCATTGCAACTGATCAAATGGTTGAGATAGGATTTTGTAGAAATTTCACCACACCAAGATCTTGGGTCTTTGTGTCCATTAACTGCCCTGGGACTTGTTTATAGTACTACCAGAGTAAGTAGGTATCTGTTTTTTTTCAAAATAACTCAGATTCTCTACCTTCTTAAGGCCGTGAGGAATAAAATCCATACTAACATTATAAATGCGAAAGTATCACTGTTTATTCGTTTCACACCTATGGTAGACTTAACCAACACATTTTGGTGAAGGCACTGAGATAGCTTGTATTCTGAATACGTATGATATTTTTAATACCAATTCAAAAAAAAAAATTTTTTAGCTTAGCAGCAAAACAGATCTTGATAAAAATTGCATAAAGTGAAAAATTGCAAAATTGAAGACAGAAGTTTTAGATACATTTTACTTAAGGATAAAAAAAATAAAGCAATCGCATACAAAGCTCCGTACAAAAGCCAAATAATAAGTAATGTGCATTTTAATAAATTATTTTACTCTTTGGCTTCAATCTTCTTGGGTTTTATTTTGTCGAACTCTTCTAGTTCCGTCACGTATTCTTGTATTGTACCTGAGTCCTTTCGTACACATTTTGAATTTGGAATTAATAACCTGACTCTTGGAGGCGTTTGGGACCTGGAATGAGGTATATTTATTTTCACTTTTTTTTTTTTTTTTTTGTTATAAATTTAGTAATAGCACAGATATCTAGCTGTGCGGCTAGTCGTTATAAAATGTCCCTGAAAATAGATATTTCGCGATGGGATCCTATGTTAATACTTTCCATATTGACGGCCCTAAAATCCATACTTCCATACTAAAATTATAAATAACACGTCTCTTGGTTTTTTGTTTGCTACCGATGTTTGGCTTAAGACTGCACCGATCTTGTTACTCGTAAAATATATATAATTTTTATTCTTTTCCTTGGAATTATAAAAAATGTATAAAAATATTTCTTGTTTTTGAAAGATAAACCGATCTTGGTTTTATAACGCATAGATACAGTTTCTATACAATATCAAAGATTTCCGGGCGTTTTCTTTAAAAAAATCGCACGCGGGCAACATCTAGTAAAGATAAAAGAGCAACTGGTGAGTTACTTGCCGACATTTGCTCGGTAAAATCTGCCTTCCGGTGGTTCCGAGTTACTACAAACAGACATACTTGACGTTTCAAAAGTGTTAATATTAGGCCTACTTGAAATAAATGAATTTTGAATTTAGAATGCTTTAAGCGATTTTAATGTGTAGTGTCTCACAGGCCATTGCGATTCTATTGGCCGATATTGCTGCTGAAATATAGGTCCGCGAGGATTATGGAATTAATGATTAAAAAATAAGGTGTATTTACTTAGCGTGTTTTAAAGTCGATTCTGGCGTGCCCCACGAGTTGCAAGGTACAGAAGGTGGCCGTTTTTTTGCTGACGTCGGATGAACTGTGTGCTGGAAATGAAAGTTGAAAACATTAACCACCATGCTTATTTCTGCCGCCAAGCTAAATTTCTTGGTTCCGGTCTGGAGGGCTTGGTAGCGGGTGTAACTATAGAAACACGAGGCTTAACTATTGGATAGAAGCAGGCGCTACTTTGCGGAAATCCATAATATATTATGAAAATTAAGCTTAAGTTATGCTCCGCGAACAGCATAATTTTAATGTTCGCGGAGATTAAAATTATGTTGTTCGCGGAGCATAGCAAATAAAGCTTAATTTTCATAATATACGAGGCTTAACATCTTCGCCGCTTGATGGACACAGGGCGGAACATTGTAGGCTTGCGAAGTGTTGCTTCTGTTTTTTTAAATTCCATTACAAGTTAGCCCTTGACTCCAATCTGACCTAATGGTAAGTGATGATGCAGTCTAAGATGGTAGCGGGCTAACCTGTTAAGGAGTATGGCAGTTATATTAAACCTAATCGGTTTCTACGCGACATCGTACCGGAAAACTTAATCGCTTAGCGGCACGTGTTTGTCGGTAGGGTGGAAACTAGCCACGGCCGAAGCCTTCCACCAGATAAAATATATTTCCATAATAGTTTTATTTTTATTAATATACAACGACAATACATACATTGCATAGCCACCTAGCCCAAAGTAACTGATGAATTTTAAAGAATAATATACATAAATACTTATAACATACAGAGGCCCAGCAGGGCTAGCATGGGTAGGAGACAATTATCTCCTAGAAAGGATAAAAATGTATCTACTTTAGTACTTCCACAGCTTTATCCACTCTGAGAGCACTGGCGCACAAGTGGAAATAATATCCAAATAACATATGTGTGATAATAAACTGCGGTAAACTTCTCCCATTCCATGTTCCCGTGCTTTAGCAGGTGGACACGTTAATATCCCCTGTCAGGGGATATAATCGGGGGATATAATTTTTGTCTCCGGCCTGTGTTAGCCCTGCTGAAACTGAAAAACATTCATGTCACCATTCATCAAACAAACATTTTCCAGCTGCGGGAATCGAACCCACAACATTGGGCGCAGAAAGCAAGGCCACTGCGCCAATCGGTCGTCCAATTCAGCAGGTTAAACTAGCTATTATTCTTTTAGGTAGAACATACCATTGGGTATGATACGATTGAAGGCGTGGACAATAGACATCCTACATGGAGTTACGACTTCCATAAAAATATCATAAACGGTCTCAATTGCTATTTTAATATCCATCAAACGAAAATGCTCGTGATTAGTTGCCTTAAGAGACGCCGGGCCGCCTGGCATTATAATAATAAAAGGTATTTAGGTATTTAAATTAAAACGGTTTGTGTTATTTCAGTTTCGTGAGGACAAGTTGATTTGGAAACCATATATCAACCCGTTCTTTAACCGGTCGGCCAGAATGCTTAGGTCGCACCAACCGCGTGCATCAAGAGCTACCCGCGCGCGGTTGTTTGTTGATCAAACACGAGCAGTAATTCCCTCCCGTCTACTTTCAGTTTTCACAAAAAGAAACCGCTCATCAACCGGATATAGCATTTCGTTCCCTAAGAACAATCTCAAATATCATTTTTTACCAAAGAAACCTTAAGTAATTTTGTTCCCAAAATGAGCTCTCAACGGTACTCAATCAACCCCCGTTTGTAAAACATATTTCGCTTAAGCTCAACTTGTTTAGCTACCATGAAAATAAAAGCGTTTGCACAAGAATTATTTGTGCAATAGTATCCAAACCGATTTAACTTTTCTATATACATACTTATTTTCGTAATGATGACTTGCGATGGAACTCATGGAAGCGTTGATAGGGTAGAAGTTCGACTTCACTTTTGGGAGGCCGAGTTCGAGTCCCAGCACGCACCTCTAACTTTTCTAAGTTATGTGCGTTTTAAGTAAATTTAATATCACTTGCTTCAACGATATAATAGAAACACATCGTGGGGAAACCTGCATGACTGTGAGGTCCAGAATGTTCTGATAGGTGTGTGGAGCCCACCAGTCCGCTCTGGGCCAGTGTGCTGAGTATGATGATGATGATGATGATATAACCTGACTTGGTTCTTGCCACAAGATCTGGTATTTTGTGTTTGTAAAGTCATATTTTTCATTTTTCATCTGTCAAGAGTCCCTACGACTACGATCCGCCGAATCGGTGTGGTAACTTTAGACGGTGCCCAACGTGAAACGTTATTGTCTCTAGGAATCTCCTAAATCACTAGGCATCCGTTGCAAGCGCTTCCTAGGTTTAGTTAAAACGGGCATAAAGGTTTCTATATTGGCTAGAAAATATTTAGGGTAGGCAGTGCATATGTGCATATATGAAGTGCACGCCACTGTAGGTCACTGATGAGTTTTTTTAGCACGGCGATCCACCAACGTGACTCTGGTATTTGGCAGAGCCATCCTATAAAGGGAGCAGTAGGTAACTACTCCATGCACGATATAAAGATCATAATATCGAGTATCGGATTTTGTAAGGCAGCTACGATTCCGGCAAGGACGCCCATTAACCTCCACCGCCGCGCCGCTCGCCGTGTGATTTGAATACCGTAGCGAGCTAGCACTTTTCCATCGCGGAAAACAATACTTGGTATGACAGGCGTGGAGCGTTAAATTAAAACATTACGTTTGTGACTACGCAGACTAAGTGGATTTTCAACAGTCTGCGAGAAAGTAAAAGAAGAAAGAAGCATATTTATGCTTAGCACTAAAGTAAATATACCTACTTATAAGTTTATTCTAGATTAATATTAATTATAATATTATCCTAGTTTAATATTAAGGATTTCATGAATGATAAACTGCTTGGGTAAGATTTGCTCTAACTTTATAGCTAAATATTATTTCGACTGTGAGATGTTGATAACAAAAAGAAAGTCCGACTAAGTTTGTTGTAGTCTCTTCTTAGACCAGAGCGCGTTTTAGCTTTAGTTTTAAGTCAACGAATGTATATGTCACCATTAGCTAATATTAAGTGCCTGTGATAAGGTCTATATGAATAAAAATGGTTGAATTTTGATTTTTTTTTATTTTAATACTAAAGCTACGAGGGTACCAAGCGCGCCCGGACTAACGAGCTCACAATAAACTTAGCCCGGTGGTTCTTTTTGTTTACACCATCTCACATTGGTAGGTAAGTAGCGTTACGAAGAATAATTCGTAGAACAAGTTATACTATTAGCCGATCTTTTGTAAATTAATTACTTACAGCTCCGAAGGACAGGGCGTGTTCGCTTGCTTATTAGCTAAATAGTTAATAACTAGGTATAATCGTTGATTAATCTTTGGCTACACTTGGATCACTAGGAACCATAATATGTTAAATCTAATAGTAGGTATGGATTTATTGATTTCCATCTTTTTATCTGTCTGTTTGTCTGGTTGCCTGCTTTTGTTTTAATAAACCTCAGTTCTAAGTCGATTGAGATTGATGATGATTGATTGATAAGCGGCGAGAGCCCAGTGGGTAGGATTTTATTATGATTTTATTTTTATTTATTTCTATTTATTGACTTTCGGGGGGCCGAGTTCGAATAGTCACGCACGTCCAGCTTTTCTAAGTTATATTCGTTTACAGCAATTATAATATAACCTGCTTCAACAGTGAAGGGCAACATCGTAAGGAAACATGCATCCACCAATCCGCACTGGGGCAGCGATTTAGACTGCGACCTTAATCCCTTCTCATTGTGGGAGGAGACCCGTGCTCTGTAGTAGGCCGATAATGGATTGATGGTGATCACGATGATGTGCAATTATTCATTTGAAAGTGATAAAATTCATTGCAAATACTAGTTTGTCGCTCAATTATTAAAGCCGATAAAAATATCCATGTAAAGTCTGCCTGTAAAAGTGCCAATCAAAATTTTCTGTTAGTGTCAACGTTTCGAGACCCGGATACCAAACCCTTATTTTAAAACTTGAGTGTTTTTTATGATAAGGTAAATAACCGAAGCCAGGTATTTCGAAATCAGTAACTCCTTGGAACTCTCTGCTTGTCCGTCATTCTGATTCTATCCATATTTTCAAACACGGTCTGAATAATTATTATTTATCTACGTAATTAAGTGATGTGTAAGTTTATTTTATAGCATACCTATGGTTGAATTTAATATGTTATATTACATATATAGGTATTAAATATTTGTGTATTTTTTATTTAAATTTAAGACATTACATATTTATTTATATAGGTTTATTTTATATCTTTACTTCGTGCACCACTCCACTTTTCGTTTTACTGATAGCTTCTTACGCTTAGGTTGCCTGTAAAAGATAACTTTAAGTGATAAGGCCGCCTTTGCACCCTAACACTATGTACTTTTGTCTTTGCTTTTCTTTGTGTTTTGTTGCAATAAAGCTACTCTTATGTATAACTTAGTAATTGTATTGACTTGCCTAGACGATAATGTGCGTGTGTGTGTTATATTTTTGAAATTAGAAATAAACCTAAGTAGTTATCTTAATCTTTTTTCCGTTAAAAAGGTAAGTAAGGCTTCAAGCACAGCTAGCATGGGCAGGGCAATTATATAACCGGGGAAAGGATAAAAATGTATCTTCTCCCACGGCTTTATCAACTCTCACAGCACTAGCGTACAAGTGGAAATAATATCCAAATAATATATGTTTAATAATAATAAACGGGGGTAAACTTTTCCAATTCCTCGTTCCCGTGATTTGGCAAGTGGACACGTTAATTGTATCCCTTGTCAGGGGAAATAATATGGGGATATAATTTTTGTCTCCTGCCCGTGATTACGTCAGAGGTTTTCTTTTTTGCTTTTAGTATGAAGTACTTGAATTTGTATTGTACGTACATTTCTTAGTTGTATGTTTGTTAGAATTGGAATCGCGTGCTTTACAGTCGTAGAGCTTTCGAACTACCTACGCTTTTAATTGCGAAATCGATTAAAGCTACTTGATTACAAGGATTAGTCTTAAGTATTGGTCTCTTCAATTTGTTTGTGGAAAATTCTAAACATTTTCCCCTTTGTAAGTAACGTCAGAAACAAGTCAAGGTCATCCAAAAAAGGACCCAAGTATTATTTGTAACATCGACTAGTGAGTGGCCTTTGCTAAAAGCACTGTTATAGGCGGATCAAATGAACAAACAAACATTTGATGCTTTCGCCAAAAAAGCCTGATGAGCTTAAAAAGATAAGATAAGTTAAATTCATCACAGAAATTATTTCATCATGTAGGCCACTCACAGGCTCATGAAGCGTTCATAAATATAAATATGTGTAGCAAAATAAGCTTAATTTTGATAATTAAGAAATTAGTGTTGTTCAGGCCCGCATGCATGAATGCATGCAGTGGCATGCACAGTGGTTTTGACCAGGGAAGGCTTAAAGCAAGAAGATGGTGTAATATAAAAAAATCCTGTTACTATACAAGTTATATGAAAAATGTAGAGTATGCATGTATGAAATGCACGCAACTGCATGCTTGCATGTGTCCCGGAGAGCAAAACAATTATAAACCCACAAAACACTGAAAAATAATTTATTTATGATTTCAATTTCATTACAAAACAATAGGCTAAACATCAATTTAAATGAAAAAAACCTGGAGGACAATTAACAGAACATTCTGCAGAAAAAAAAAAGTAACTCAAATCGTAAGTAAAGACTCGATGTACTTACGTATGAGAGGGTAATCTAAAACACACGAAAATTGAACGGAACTTAAGCAGAGCGACGAGTAAACAATCGGAAACTCTATCAAAATAGCGAAAACTCACCACGTCTACTTTTATTTCCATTTTTCAATCACATCTTATCATTTCACACTTTATTTATATAGTACGGTATCACTACAAAAACTTTTGAACAATCAGCGGTTAGTTTATGGGGGAAATATTTTGTAAGAATTTTCCGAACACGTCCGCTCAATGCCCCGTTGGAACACCTACTTGCCTACTTTACTACTCGGTTCCCGGTAAGGGAAAACTAAGGGCGTATGCATGAGTGCGTCGAACACGAATTACTAGACTGATCCACTCGATTAATGTTACCATACAAAATTAAAGAATAATCGATTATAATAGAATAAAGCGTGATAGCGCATTGGGTAGGAGCTGGACTTCACTTTCGGGGGGCCGAGTTCGAATTCCCGCACGCACCTCTAGGTTTTCTAAGTTATGTGATTTTTAAGTTATTAAAATAAAACTTGCTTTAAGGGTGAAGGAAAATATCGTGGGCAAACCTGCATTCCTGCGAGTTCTACTTAATGTTCTCATTGTGGGAGAAGACCCACCCGTGTGCTGTAGTGGGCCGGTAATGGGTTTATGTGATGATGATGGTGATGATGATGAATAATTAACGCGAACGCGTTTATCTCAGCAACTTTTGTTTAGAATTGGAAAATGTTTTTTGTGTGGGATTGTCCCTTTATCGAAGATGAATGTAGGCTTTATAACAACACGCTATGACCAATAGGAGCGGAGGACATGGGCGTACCAAGCTTCTGGTACACGGTGAGGCAAGTAAGATATTTTGAAAGCAGATCTTCCGCAGCTGTTTTGTTAAAAACAACTGAGGGCCCTCTTTAATCTGAAGCCAAAACGGTATTTTTATTTCTTTTTTAATTTTTTCTGTCTGTCTGTCTCTTGGCCGCTTTACATTTTTTACGTTCATAAATTATCATATTATATATAAGTTTGGTTATTAGTTGCGCGTTGGTCGTAAACGCCCCCCGTAGGTACGCGGCCTTACGTACACACTAATAACAGGTTCGAGGGTTGTCCTTAGTATATAGACATACAGTTTTACCTGTACTATCGGCCATGGGGTGATATTATGGCACACGATTTTTTTTTTAAATCGTTTTCGTCTCGTCTGTCTGGTTATCTGCTCTTTGGACTTTAACAACTTGTCTGTTTGATTGTCAGTACTAAAAATAGCCAATAGGTACGCACTACGCAGCCTTACGTACGTACACACTATAAAAGGTTAAAGGGTTGTAGTACATAGACATATATAGACATATTATGGGTCACGATAATTTTTAACACGTTTTTTGTTTATTTGTTTTTTCTTCTTTCGTTTGGCTGTTCGGTTCGATTTTTAAGGTGACTTTTATGATAATGCAATAATATCTAGCTTTCTTGTCTGTATGGCTGCTAGTCTGTATTAAAAAGTAGAAAATAAATAATTAAGTAAATACGGTTTTTTAACGGACTAATAAGTGCCAAAAAACTTTAAATTAGCGAGCTTTATATCGAGCCTTAACCGCTGAATTAGCGTTAAAAAAATCTAAAATAAGGTATAAAAAATATTGAAATAAACCTTCGAAAGAAAATTTTTTGATTCGTCGTAGCCCTTCAACCCATATTGAATCAGCGTTGTGGGTCTAAGCGCTATCCGCTCTCTATCTATGCCGATGTGACATTGAGGGTTTTAATGGAATTGCATCGTTTGTCTAGGGGTTAGCGTGTTTGGCTGATGATAACAAGGGCTTCGGTTCGATTCCCGGGTGGCGTAAAATATATATAAAAATGGCAAGAATTTCCACCTATTTGGAGTAAGGGACTTGCTATCCATCTAAAATATAATAGGAAATATTAAAATGCCGCTTGTTCAGATTATTTTAACTTCGTTAAATACTCTTCCTGACGACCTCCCTGACGCAACTGTGAGCGCTGTGAATTTGATTAGGTCCAGGGTTCGATTCCCGGCTAGGGGGCAATTTGGGAATTCATAATTTCTGAATTTTCTCTGGTCTGGTCTAGTGGGACTTTGGTCGTGCCTAGTTACCACCCTACCGACAAAGACGTGCCGCTAAGCGATTTAGTGTTCCGGTGCGATGACACGTGGAAACCGATTAGGTGTATGACTACCTTAATCCCTAACAGGCCCGCCACCATCTTAGACTGCATCGTCACTTACTACCAGGTAACTGCCAAAAGTTGTAGTGGAATAAAAAAACACTAGTTTACCCGTGCAACTTCGTCTGCACCAAATCGGTTATAACCGGAAAACACGAATAAAATGACATTTTCTAAAAATGAATCCTAGCTAGATCGATTTATCGCCTATATACTAAATTTCACGAAATTCTAATTATATATATACAAGAATTGCTCGTTTTAAGATATAAGATATACAAGAATTGCTCGTAAGATATAAGATATAATATACGTGAAAACAGTCCTAGCTAAAATCAGTACCTTTTCATTTTAGGTTCCTTTCTACCGCTAAATGCGAATGAAAAAGCTATTTCAATGGTTTATAGCTCATTACTTGAAGTTTGAACAACCTTTCACGTAGGTTTACTACTGTGCCATAAAGCTGTGGTCCTTATACTTTGTAATTAAAACGTTTTTCTAATGAACATTAAGGTTTCGAAGATACAGGAAAATACTCCATTCTGTCTAAAATTTTTATTACTATTGGATAGAAGCAGGCATTACTTTGCGGAATTCCATGATATATTGTGAAAATTAAGCTTAATTTGCCATACTCAACAACTCTTAACAATTATTCATTGTAAAGTCAACATCTCATGAGGATGCTCCGGTTTCGGAGCGAAACGTGCGTAGAGGGTACGTTGCCGAACATCTGTTCGGTGTGGGGTATAAGGATTAAAGAAATTATAAATTACACCACACAGATTCTTCTGCTTTTCGCAAAGTATAGCAAATTAAGCTTAATTTTCATATATATAATACTAGCTGTCGCCCGCGTTCTTCGTCCGCGTTTATTATGGCTTTTAAAGATCCCGCGAGAGTCGTATTTTCCTGAGAATAACATTTGTCTATGTTACTCTCTGTCCTTTGAATTAACTCTGTGACAAAAATAAACTTGAATCGTGGTTGCTTAGTTAGGGCGTTAAAGAAGTACCAACAAACGCATTTATAATATACAACATTATCATCACATCAACCCATTACCAGCCCACTACAGAGCACGGGTCTTTTCCCAAAATGAGAAAGGGTTAAGACCACCACGCTGGCCCAGTGCGGATTGGTGGACACCACGCACCTTTGAGAACACTATTTAGATGTCTCAGGCATGCAGGTTTTCCTCTCGATGTTTTCCTTCACCGTTGAAGCAAGTGATATTTTAATTACTTAAAACGCACATAACTTAGAAAAGTGAAGTCGAGCTCCTATCCAATGCGCTATCACAGCTTCATTTATTAATAATGTTAGTTAGGATAAATTGACTGTATTCGATTTTAATAAGTATGCGACGTGGTAATTTGAAAATGCTCTTTATTAAATAACTAAGAAAAACGTCTTTCAAATATTCCTTCTGCACGGGTGCAATGATAACTTTATTACAAAAAACGGATAAAAAGTACAGGATGAAATAAACATAATTAAAAAGCAAACCGATCGCGACCTTATCACTAATACTAATAGTGATATCTTCCAGGGCCCAGGCTACCTTTCCGAACGGAGCCAGTGGGACACTTGAGAGGCGGGAGATGTCAACAATACAAACATCCAGTTTACACACTAATACCTACTAACTACTACTAATACTAATAGTATGTAAGTGTATATTTTTCACCCGACTGCGAAATAAGGTAATTAGAATATTTACCCAAGAGTTTTATTTTTATTTATGTATACCTAAAAATAGCACCTAACGGAATAAGTAAAGATACTTTCTGAAATGTAAAAAAACATAAGCAAATAAAAAAATAGATACTAGAGGTATACTCAATGGAATTTTCACTTACCCTTCGCCGTAGCTTCAGCCTATACAGAATCGTCATTGTTGATTTATACTTATCTTCATTTATTAAAATTAAAATCTCGAGTACCAATAAATATATATTTTTTCAATATTTTTTTTAATTACTAATGCTAGATTTCAAAAATTTTAACTCTATAACAGCCGTCTATTTATCATCAAAGTTCTTCATTGCAACTGTAAGCTGACTATAGACTACAGAGACTATTTCATTCCACCGGTCAATAATTTATTAGGTGCGAGACTTGGTGTAAATATTTATTTACTTTGGTATGATGAGATGTTTGAACATGGAATTGTCTGAAAGATTAAGCGATGAAACGCCGTGATGAAAGCGCTGAAAATGTTCCATCAGCCCTGTTTAGAAAAAACTTTTTTCACGAAGACGCTTGAAAAGCTCTAACGAGAATATTGAAAACTGAATCGGCAATGCGATTTGACTGATTCGCACATGCGCGCTATGGAGAGTAGAGATAAGGAGAGTCATCTTATATGGGAGAAAAGTTGAAAAAGTGTCCAGTTGTATGCGCTAAATAACAGTTCAAAAATCCTCCACAATGGCGCTGGTGGATGCACAGGGTATGGTATGAATGTAGCAATCGTAGATGAATTAAAGTATGCCGAGTTAAAAAATTTAATGTCATTATCGACTAAAGTAGTTAATTATTGAGAATTTCAACAACTTACGTTGTACAAAATATTGTGGTAAATATAACCTTACTTCCTTGTTTATTTTTCAAGCCTACTCTAACAATATTTGGTTTGGCGCTTCTTTTAAGAGTTACCTTGATGCAAATGTGGCGCCATCCTAATTTAATACATTTTGACGACACTTTTTTCAAATACACAGATGACTCTCCTTACCTCTACCCTCCATAGTTTCACCGATCAATCTCCTTCGTGCCTTCTTCATCTACAAGACATTGGCGAAGTACCTTGTGCCCAGTTGGCACAGACAAAAGCCATAAACAAGAATTGAATTGAATTGAACAGTTACAGTATAAAGTTAAAAGATAGTTAAAAGTATCGCGTCTTGTCATTTAACATTATTGAATTTTGACATTTTATGTTTAGCTTCTGCGATTACTGTGATGATTTGATTTTTGAAAACAATAAACAAAAACAGTAGTAAATAATAAGTAGTTTTAACAACTTTTTCGGAGTTCTTTATTCATCAAGTATTAATTATTGAAAGTGAATATTTATCATTGATCACAAAAAAAGACTAGGGAGTTTCATTTACATATATATTTTATTATGAAAGTAGTTTAGCTCTTTGGCGAAAATTAGTTTCTATAATAGATATAGGTACGTAAAAAACTTTTCTGATTCCTTAACGCAAAGTAAACGAAACTTTATAAATCAAAGAACAGAGTATACATATTTAATATACACATTTAATATGTATTTATTCTTTTTTATTATTATAGGATATAAAATATACTTACAAAACTTGTTGCGTTGGAATGCCTTTTATTTGGAGATTTATGAAGAACTCCCAATAAAGGCAATATATTATATATATATAGTAGGTATCTACCTACCTAATTTTGGAATGGGGAAATGCTCAAAGTTAAAATCATAAAGAATTCTAAAATACAATGATTTTATACTTTTCTGTAGGATTTATTATACTGAACTTTACTAAACGAACAAGCCATTTTATTTTTCTCTGTTTATTTTAATCAAATTTAAATATTGTATGGTTGGATTTTTCAGAAAAAGAGCAAGTTGCTTCTTAACAGTTTAATGAACTGCTGGAATTTCTGAACGAGCACCAGAATTGACAAGAGGGCAGCAAACTGTTGACCCCCTATGTTAAGTAAAGATTCAATGAAGGCGCTTATGCGGTTAAAAGTGAAACATCAGAGGTGATAATAAAACAAAAGAGGCGATAATTCACAACTGAGATATCTTTAAGTACCAATAGTTGCTATGTACTCAATAGTGGTATAGTGTAACTAGTGGCATACCATAAATGGTCAAAGCAAGCACATTTCCATTTTGTATGCATCCATTAACATAGAGGATTTGATTTTATTATATGTTGAAAAAAAAATGCCTCCCTTTACTTACTTATGTCAATGAGATCTCAGGGGTTAACTTCAACTATTGTGACAGAGAAGAAAACAATAATTTTAAAAGTAAATTAGAGTTATAATATGTATGATAAAAGAATAAATAAGCCTACTTGGAAATGAACTTAGCCAATGCAATATCATATTTCATTAAAACTTGTTCTACTACTTATTTGTACCACATTAATAATTTTAGACAAATACCAGTAAAATGTTATCGTAATTTTTTTACAATAACTTTGCTTGTTTATATGCTGAGTCAGACATAAAATTAGCTGTGGACATTTTTGGTTAGATGGGATCACACAGAGTACTACAAATGGGGAAACGGAGAAGTGAATCTACATGTTTTATCTTTTCCGTCACATTCCATTGCATTTTTTTCTCTTAAAAATCTTTATTTATGCTTTAGGCTGACCATGAACTTTCGAGTGGCTGAGGCTTAAGTTATCTCTATTGAATCTAGGCAGGAAAATGGTTGCTATTTTCATACTCTTAAGTTTAATTTCTATATAATTTCAGTATTGCTAACATGAAGTACATAGTACACGAGCAGGATCTAATACAGAAGACAGCTAGAGAAAACTATACTTTTAGCTGAGGCAAACAGCTGATCATCATGAAAGAAAGCTTTGCTAAGTTTTAACAGAGTAGTATTTGGAAAATGTGATTGCATTGTGATTGATACACATGGTAAGTAATTTTTTAAAACTCAATATCTATGAAAGGATTTGGCAGTTTTATCTCAGTGCTCTGCACCTCAAAATAACATACACATAATAGTTTGATACCTGTGAGATAGTAATGTAGCTTGCACACATGTATGCAAGTTGATAGATGTGTGTATAATTGCAAAAACAAATATAATGTTTCCCGTCCCAAATGTGGAAACCACAGGGGAGTCTGAATTGCAATTTAGACCAGAGTATTGTATTAAAATATGTAATATGTTCTGATGAAGATGAGACATATGAATTACTCTAAGGACAAAAGAATATCATATCAAACACCATCATTTCAACCTTAACTAGTAGACAGTAAACATACTATAACACGTAAGTCTGTTTTATTTATATGGTTGTCTGCAGTGGCGTGAACTGAGTTTCTTACCAGGGTATGCATACAGCAGGGAAATTGCATAAAATGGCAAAATCGCTCCTCCTTGACGCTTGATATTTCAATTTAAGGGTAAGCAGTGCTTTTGTGCATGTATGAAGTGCACGCCACTGGTTGTAAGCACCCCTCTACTTATATAATAAACCCATCTGGCCAGTGTGGTGATTATGAGCAGACCATCTTGATGGAAGAGACCTTTAGTCCAGCAGTGTACAGTTGCAGGCTTGTGAAAATGAAGATGTTCACCTCCAGAGCAGGTTCTTTGCTATAACTTTCGGCTGTAGGCCCCTAGGAAATGTAGGGGCATGGCAATATTTTGATGTGCGTATACTTCAAAAAATAAATAAACTCATAAACAGGGCTTTAGTTTATTCAGGGCTCGTCCTTTTTCGGAGTAAACGGAACTTTGGACTTCGGGAAGGTCTAACACGAGCGGTCCCTCAACTCAGTCATCGCTCACACAAGGAAATAGCTAATTAACCAGTAAATGGATTTCGCTCCTTGATATTATTATATACTTAGAATAAGCTATTAACTGCCAAGGAGTGATATACCCTCGGTTGATATAATATAATACTTTTGTTAGCATCACAAAGGAGGAGTTGAAGCGAACTTTCCAATTACCCCAAACGCAGTTTTTGGTTCTCATGTAGGTGACATGACTATTCCGTAAATCTAAAATAAAATTTCAAAGGCTTCATCTATTACACTCTCAAAATATTGTGACGTAAAACTTTACTGTCTTTGCAGATTTCTTAACGTCTGAGAATGAATTTTTGCACAATTAAGATAACAAATAATATTTTTACTGAAAGACATAAATAAATTACTTAAGTGTCATAGAAGTTAGTAGTACACACACTATTTAGGTCCTTTTTCTAACTTCACTCCCATGCTTTAAACTTTCTGAAACAGTTATCTTATTGACAACATTCGTGTTTTTATAAAACCCCTTATTATACAACTAAACAGTTGCATAAATAACTAATATTCTGTAAGTTTTCCTATGTTATAAAAATGTTATGAGTATGTTGCTTAAAGTTTTTATTTTTTATAGTCATTGAACCGAGGTTATCAACTCGAATGGGTATTCTATTCTATTCATTAAAACTACATCTGCTAACGGATTCGCCTATAATTAGTTCGATCGATCATAAGATTTTGACGAAGTTTTTACAGATAGATAGGAAGATGACTTTTCTTGTTACTCAAATGTGCCGAAAAGGCTGAACGGATGTGCATGATTTTTTTTTATAGGTATAATTGAAGCAGATGGACCACCTGGTGTTAAGTGGAAACCATCGCTTATAAACAGAGCAACACTTCACAGGGCATGCAAGGAGCACGTCTGCAACATGCAGCCCTGTGTCTATCAATTTGAGGCGGAGGTGTTTAGCCTCATATGCCTGTAATTACAGCTGCACCTACGCCCTTCAAACCGGAACACAGCATTGCAAAAATGCTACTACTCTACTAATCTTAAGTAGTACTTCAATTAAGCACAGAGATAGGTTACTTCTTATCCCGGACAACTGTACGTTAGTGTTTTTACAGAGCAAGCGACTCACATGCATTTCTTTCAAACTGGTAGTTCAGGGGTTAAAGAATAACATAGGCTTACTTATCAGAATTTCGTCGCGGCAAAGTCGCGAGCAACAACTAGTTAGTAAATATATAAGAATAGTTATTTCTAAATCGAACAATCTGACATTGAAACACAGGGAGTAAAAATGTGGACGAGATCACATTATTATTAAACGTGCCGGGTTCAAAAAGTTCAAGTTGATACGCTAATCACGGTATGATGAAGTACGAATAACGTGTAATACGATACATGATTAAAAGAGAATAGATTGTTTTAATTGTTGCGTATGTGACAAATAGCGTCTTGTTTTGTGTGTGTCTAGTCTAGATTTATATTAATCGATGTTGTTAAAGGATTGAGAATGATGAAAACTGTGATATTGTTATTAGTTTTAGTGACAATTAGGTGAGTTCTCGCATTTTGTTTCGGAGATTTTTGTCAAATAAAATTTCGTTAGCAGTCCAAATTTTCTCCGATTATTTTCACCATCTATTATTAAAAGTTACTTCCATCGACCAAGCATGTACGCTTGACTTTAGGATGCATCTTAATTCATTAATTGTGGTGTGAGTGCTATCAAACTCTTTTCTAATATTAATTTGAAATAGAAACTATCAAGTTACATACCACTTTTTTTCATATGAATTAATATTTGAAAAAAATAATTGCATTCATGCATTGTTAAGTATTTATTTGAAACATTTTCGTATTAAGTATATCCTACTAATTTTATTTATACACTTTATTTGTACACCACAAAAAGAAAAAGACATGGACAAAAAGAAACTTAAAAAGTGGGATACAAAAGGCGGCCTTATCGCATAGTAGTGATTTCTTCTAGAATTAGGAAAACCAAGAGAAACCGAACTTTGGGTGTATTTTTACTACATACCTTCTGACATATAATTACACACAAATATTTTAAATGCGAAAGTTTGTATGGATGTTTGCTACTCTTTAACGAAATAACTACTGAACCAATTTGACTGAAATTAATAATGCAGATTTGGTGGACCCTGGGTTAACTCAGATTAGATAGATTAAAACAATTCCCGCTAGATTGGTGACAAACCAAGTCGCGGGCAATGGCTGGTAGTAGATATGTCGGATTAAGCAAATTTCAAGGCTTATACCTGCGTTCGTAACAAAATTTCTATATTTTAGGGTCTGCCGATTTGCATACGAATTAAATAAACTTTGATTTATAATTTATCTTTGTTCCAGTAAAGGAAAGGTGGTTTTATCTAATAATGACGATCTATCTAACGATCTAGAAAATAATACGCATTCAAATCAACTTTTAGAAAAGACAGATAATGTTCCTGAAGAGTCAACTGAAAAATCTTTAGTATATATATCAAATGATATAATTCATGAAAATCCAACCTCATCTGGAAATAGTGGTGACAAGAATCTAACAATTAGTTCTGCAAACTATACAGAAAAGAATTTAGTAGAAATAACAAACGATATAATTCCGAAAGACACAGCTAAAATTCATATAGAATTACCAGTGTACAATATAACCTTATCTGGAAATAGCAGTGATAAGAATCTTACAAATGAGAGTCTATCAAATAAATGTGGTGTAAATCTAGACGACGATGATGAATTATACAATAATATAATAAATTTAGATGAACCTGTACATTGTGACACTAACGAAAGAGTTGATAACGGTACAGCGTTAATATTAACACCATTTATAGAAAAGGGTCAAATTGAAGAAGCTCGGAATGCTTGCAAGGTTAACCCAGAAGTGTTTCTAGGTTATGAAAGTTATTCAGGTTTCCTTACAGTGAATAAAACTTATAACTCGAACACTTTCTTCTGGTATTTTCCCGTACAAAATAAAAAAGTTAACGAAACACCTTGGATAATTTGGCTGCAAGGAGGTCCTGGTGTATCCAGTTTAACTGGATTGTTCGACGAGATAGGACCGTTTCGATATAATACTTTAGGGACCTTAAAAGGTAAGTGTTTAAAAGGGTTATCTTTAAATCAATTCTGATATGCGATCGTGTAAATAAATTAATTTAAATTCATTGACGCAACCAACGATGATTTGTGTTTTGAGTCTAATTAAGCTTTTATTCAAGGTTTTAAATTACGAAAGAGTTTTGTTTGCAGTATATCCATGTGCTTACATGAAATGTATCTGTAGAAGAATCAACTTTGTCGATGCAACGTAACATAACGTAACGAATGTACGTAAAATCGTGAATGGGGCATAACGCATACAGAGTATTTGTAGAGTAGATATATTTTCGTTTATCAACCTGAAGCTCTTTAGGATATTGACTTTGTTCAGTGACCATGATTTGAGTGTGAGTGAGCAGGTGTCCTAGTGTGCTATCAAGTTTTGTATATCTCCTGTGCGAGTCGAAAGTCTTTTATGTAAGTTTTTTATGCCTCGTTCTGTATATATTTTTGTATGTCACGCATGCAAATTGAAGTGCAGTGTATATTAATGCGAGTATGCCTCGTATGTGAGTTGAGACTGTATAATGCGAGTATCTCGAGATGCAAATGTCTTTTATGCGAGTTCTGTATTTTTTGCATGTAAGTTAGAAGTGTTTTATATGTGAGTTCTGTATGTCTTGCACATGAGCTGCAACTGTCTGTTATACGAGTTCTGTAAGTCTCGCATGTTATATGAAAGTTTGTTTTATGCGAGTTTCGTTTTCCTAGCGTGTGATAGTCTCGTGACTTTTATGCAAGTGTCCGATTCCAAGGTTACTTTTATGCGAGTTCTCTATGTCTTGCATGTGAGTCCTGATTGTCTTATATGTGAGTTATGTATGCATAGTTTGTGAGCTCCAAGTGTTTTTTAGGCGAGTTTTGTATACTCGCATGTCAGTTACAAGTGTTTTAAGTGTGTTTTATGTGCATTACATTTGAGTTGCAAATATCCTTTATGCTGGTTTCGTATGTCTCGCATGCGAGTTGAAACTGTCGTTCATGCGAGTTTTGTCTCTCGCTTTAGTTATGAAAGTGTCTTTCATGATAGTTCGGTATGTCTGGCAAGTGAGTAGAAGTGTCTTAAGTTAAAGATTTGAGATTAGATACATTATTAATTTCGGAACTTAATAAATAAACACAATGTAATTTTCCAGAGAATCCGCATACGTGGTTAAAAAACCACTCTCTAGTCTTCATTGACAATCCCGTTGGATCCGGTTATAGTTTCACCGAACATCCAGATGGATTCGCAAAGGACATGGCTACGGTAATCATAATAACATTAATATAATAATCCATAGTATAATATAACTAGCTTTTCAACGCGGTTACAACCGCGTAAACTAAAGGTCGTAATATTGGCCATCTCTTAAAGCTGCTATTGCGATAATAATTTTCTTTGCGAACGCCAAGTAATCTATTAAATAAGTAATACATTTTGGAAGTTTTTTTAAAAATAAATCTTGTTTTATGCAACGTGTAAAAGAATTACGAAATAATATTGAAGGATGCATAAGTATATTACATAAGGAATCACCCTGTTAAAATATTAAAGCAAAAGAAGCATATATATCTCCTCGCTATTAAGCGATAAGGCCGCCTTTTGTACTCTGCTTCTATTTTTATGTTTCTTTTTTCTTGTATAATTCTTCATCTGGTGTACTAATAAAGAGTAAAAGTATATAGAGTATATTTTTCGATACTAACGAATTGAAAACATTCTAAAATTTGACAACCCTATTGAAGATATAAGACTGACAAGCGCATAGTACCTACGGTAGGTGACGCGTACCTAATAAAGTGGCAGGAGTCACATGATTTTAATTTTGCATGTGATTTTAGGGCTGTATCTCATTTCTTTCAGTAAAAACTATAGCATTAGTTAATTCAAAGGTTTTTCGGTTTCACGGATGAACCTCCTACCTCTAAAGCCTATTCAATATTATTTCGGTTTTTATTTACCCGTTGTATACATTGTCAAAGGAGTAAAAATAAAGCCAGCAAGAAGAGGTATTTTTGAGTAGGTGAGATCGTACTAAACGGCTAGTAGCTTGTAAAAATTTGGACTTTTTTTAATTACACATAAAAAATACTTACACCGGAAATTCCGGGTTCCCAAGAGATAAAAAAAAACAGTATTTTTTTTAATTGATTATACTAATAAATTAATGTTGTCGTATATTTTATTCCAGTATGGTACGCATTTATACGAAGCAGTATCGCAGCTTCTCCAAATATTTCCCGAACTGAGAACAGCTCCGTTGTACGTCGCAGGGGAGTCTTACGCGGGAAAATACGTGCCAGCGCTTGGCATGGAGATTCACAAACATAGAGATTTGCCAGGATCAGATATCAACTTAAAGGTAATATATATATCTACGGAAATTAAATATTACTTTGAGGGGCGATTGGCGCAGTGGGCAGCAACCCTGCTTTCTGAGTCCAAGGCTGTGGGTTCGATTCCCACTACTGGAGAATGTGTGTGTGTGTGATGAACATGAATGTTTTCAGTGTCTGGGTGTTTATCTGTATATTAAGAGTATTTATGTATATTATTACTTAGTATCCATAGCACAAACTACGCTTACTTTGGGTCTAGATAGCGACGTGTGTTTGTATTGTCAAAAAAAAAGCTTTGATATGTGCTCGATGTAATCGTGTTATCAGGGGTCCGAACTTTCGTCTTTGGAAGTTGTATATATGGTTAATTTTTGTGAACACCTCGTTAGCGCGATTTAGGCTCTTTGTGGCGCCATCTAGTTTGGTAATGTGGAGCCGGCAACAATAGCTTCAATTAAAAACGCTCATAACTCCGAAAAGTAAGAGGTGCATGCCGGGATCGAACTCTTTCCTCCGAAAGGGACGCCGAAGTGTTTACCACTGGGCGCTTAAATCATATACTACATAAACAAATAATAAAAAAAAACATCAAATAACTTTTTGCAATAAGGTTACAATCGTCAATTGCTATTATTCTCCACACTAGGTGGCCTGTAGTATCGTGGCGACCATGTGTGACTTCTTACTTTATTTAACCAAGTACTACGAGACTTCCATTTATGATATTAATATTAATTTATAAGCACCAAGTTACAAGTTAATACGTAATATTGGTAGATACAGTATAATAATCCACCACTAATATCAGTTAGGCCCAGTGGGTAGGAGCTCGACTTCACTTTCGCGGGGCCGAGTTCGAATCCCAGCACCCCAAACTTTTCAAAGTTATGTGCGTTTAAAGTAATTAAAATATCACTTGCTTCAACGGTGAAGGAAAAAGCCGTGAAGAAACCTGCATGCCTGTTCTACACAATGTTCCCAAAGGTGTTTGGAGTCCACCAATCCGCACTGGGCCAGCGTGGTGGACTGCGGCTTTAACCCCTTTTCATTGTGGAAGGAGACCCGTGCCCTATAGTGGGCTGGTAATGGGTGGATATAATAATAATAAAAACGTTTAATTCAGATAAAAATTCGTCCAGCCGTGCTTGAGTTATAAATGGTGTAACTAACACAACTTTCTTTTATATATATAGACTTTTATATAGATAGATTATAAATTAAAATTGGCCATACCTATACATAATAAATAATAAGAAAACTAACGAAGGTAAGTTCCCTGTTGAGCACTCGTTGTGTGAATGATATGATATTTAAATAGTTAAGTTAAAAAAAAGTTAAGTAATACATTTAATTTATTACAGGGTCTTATGATTGGCAACGCTTTCGTGGATCCCAGTGAGATAGCCAATGTGACACACCCGTATCTATATTTCGGTCTTCTGAACAGGGAGCAAATCGAAATTGTGAATCCGTTGCTGACCGCATTCCAGCAAGACATTGCCAAAAACAACAGTATTGCTGCAAAAAGGGTGAGTTTATATATTATATATTATACATTCTGATAAATCCCATCCTACTTTCTTGTTAATATAATAATAGGAAAGTTTGCATGAATGGATGGATATTTCTTACCCTGTCGCGCAACATGGATTACCACACATGTTTTTTAAATGTGTTAATCCAAGTTTTTAATCTAATCAATTCCAAATTTAAGTCATATCCTTTCAGGAGTATTTGCGTGACGTGAATTAAAAAAAAAATTACATGCATACAACGTACTGGGGATTTTCTTCATTTTATATAATCAGCATACCCTGTACCTCTATGCACGCCACTGAACTGCCAGTCTAAAGTACACAGGGCAACACTGCATGACCTGTTAAGTGTTGCCTATAGGCGATAGATTAAGGCGATGTGTCTGTCAATAATTACTATATATATATATATATAAATTCAAAATTCAAATTCAAAATTTATATATTCATGTAGGCCTATCACAGGCACTTATGAAGCGTTCATACATATTTGTTTACATAATTGTAAGGGGATGGTGATAACTTCGTTCGCCAACTTAAATCTAAAGCTACGAGGGTTCATATATATATATATATATATATATATATGTATATGTATATATTACAAGGACATGATTTGACTCCATTTTACTTTCAAGATACAGAGTTTTGATCACTTTGTCTCAATCAACTGATGACCCAGGATAGTTCACTGCTCACTTTTTCTCTTTTATTCATTTTTAATAATTTTTATTTGTGGATAATTATTTATTTTATATATTTTGTTTAAGTTTAATTTTTAAGTTTAATTTTGCAATAATCGTGGATATACAATATTTTTTGTTTTTCCACTGTCTGCGTAGATATAAAGACTCGCGGATATGTGACTGATGCAAAAAAATAGACAAAAACAATCCTTCATGCGGATTATATATCATGCTAATATTACAGCTCGATAGGTGCAGAACTTTTTGAGTTTTTGAAGCGTACACAAACCAACATAACATTTTTATATATTATATATCTATATAATTGTAGTTACTTATTTCTTTATTTGTCTTTAGTTACAAATATTGTCTTTTAATATACTATATGTATATATTTATGTAATGAAATATGTATTTTATGGGTATATGTATAATATGCACCACCTAACTATTTTCTGTAACTGTTTTCCATCTTCGCCATTGGTTGCCTGGAAGAAATCGCTATGTAGCGATAAGGCCGCCAAATTGTATACGTTGTTTTGTTATACTTCTTGTTCTTTTTGTTCTATGTACTTTTTGTGCTGTGCAATAAAAGTATATTCATTCATTCATTCATTTTATATAATCTGCATACTCTGTGCATACCCTCTATGCACGCCACTGCAGACTGGAACACATCATTGCGTCAATGCTGCTTGAATTCAATAAAGCGAAAACTTTTGCAGAAATGGACCAGTCTTATATCCATCTTAATGTTCCTGACGCATCAAAAGCAAGCTTACAACTTCTTGAAGGACGAACCTACTTTTGGCCGCTACTCCGCCCACCTATCAAGCACTGAAGTAAAGAAAGCTTTGCACGTCGGCGACATCAAATACTCTTTTATCAATGTAACAGTCAATTCTGTTATGGCTTCCGATTTTCTGAGCAGCTCCAAACAACTGTTTGAAGAACTGCTTGACCATTATCGAGTTCTGGCTTATTGGTAAGATTTTTATTGCAAAATGTTTATTTTTAATATAAATAAATAGCGAGCAAACGACCAAGCGATTGACGTCATTTCAAGTAAAAGTGAAACCACCAATGTGTGGCCGGCCTTTGAGACACAGAGACAGTTAAATTGTAAACACCGTGGATGAATGTTTTTTTACACAATTTGCATGTGTTTGTTTACACAAATACATTTTTTGTTTTGTTATTTTTTTCCTATAGGGAAAAGGCAAAGGTAAATATCACCGTACAGCCATGTCTTCAATATAATTTAAATATGATACAGTACGAAAAAATGTAGTAATGTAGAATAGAAAGTAACTTGACTGACTGTTTTGATTGCTTTTTTTTTATTATACCTCATATGTTTACCTCAAACTAACAAACACCTCTATCCTGGTTTTGGGAAAATAAAATATAAAAAAATCATATTTGACCGCCTGAAAAATAGAAAAAATAGCAATAGGGTATTTTGACTGCTTTTATTTTAGGGTTTCTAATATATATTACCAAAATGCTATTTTAAAGCTAACAATAGGCGTAAATGAACCAAAATGCTATTTTGAAGCTAACAATAAGTATATTTTAGCACTAGCATAGTTATAACTATTTTAAATAAGGTTAAGTAAATTAATTCAAATAAATAAAAAATTGAGACAAAACGCTCAGTTACGGGTTACGTTACTGCAATGACTGAAAGGCTAACCAACGCAAAGTAAATATTGTTTCAAATCAGACTTGCTTACAATAGTGAGTTAAGACGCACAAACTTTTCTGTTATAGTTCCTGAGACTAGTGCGTTCAAACTTACGAGCAAAAATTTAAAGTATTGAGTTTTATATAAAATTAATTTCAACTTAATAAAAAAAATATAAAATAAAAAAGTTAAAAACTTATATTAAGATATAAAAAAATCAGGTTCCACCGAGATTTGAACTCGGATCGCTGGATTCAGAGTCCAGAGTGCTAACCGTTACACCATGGAACCGCTTGACTGTACCGCCTAAAATCTGATATAGATTTTAAGTCTTCTAAAGTGAACGTCAGTAGTGCCAATTTTTTGTTTACGAAAAATTAAAATATTCTACATTAGTTTAGAGATTTTCTAAAGTAATGTAGAATAAATATAGAATTAATATAAAAATAGAACTAATCTTGAACATAGTAATAATGAAAAAAGCAATTGGCACCATTAAATCTATTATGTGTGTACTTGAGTTGCCCCTTCAGCTTCGATTTTTTTTCGTTAGATATGCGTATTACACATAAAGCAATTCACAAAATTTTGAACAATGTATAGAAGCAGGCATACGAAAGTGAAATAAAAAGAAGTTCATGAGTCTTTTTTTTGTACCTACTCCTTCCTTTTAATAATTGTAATAATTATAAAATCCTTTACTTAGGAAATTACAATTTTCTGCAGAAAAAACTTTCAACATAATTTTTTAGGTTTATTTTAACTGTAATGTCTTCTGACACAAGATTAGTAAACTACTCATAGAAAGGCTTCAGTGATATATTGGTACTACCGAAAAAACTATTTTTATGGCATTTATCTATTTAAAAAAACAGTAACATTTTTTACAGTGGTCAGTTGGACCAGATGCTGCCTTGCGTGTCTACTTCGGACCATTACCGCACCTGGCAATGGAACGGAACGTCGGAATTCCTCGAAGCTGCCAGATACCCGTATATCTTTAACAGCCGACTTGCTGGGTGAGTGATAGCAATCTAATTCCAACTTTATGACGTACTGATAGAGAATTTCTCATTTAAGAGTTTTGATAAAGAGTTTTTTTCTGCGCGTAGAATGTAAAGTATCGATTCCGATATTAATATAGTTACTTGATGCACTGACTGAAAAAATCGAAAGAAATACAATGTTATATTTGAAGATGCAATGTATTTATTCTCGAAATCATGATTGTAGAGTGAATAAATAACATTACATTGTGTAGGACTCTCATGCAGGCAGGCAGGCCTACCCACGGAGCTATCATCGCTCAGTGGGTAGTTGTATTAAACCCGTACCACTTATCGCAAGGCGGCACGTCTTTGTCGGTAACCAGCAGACAAAATTCAACGTTCACGGTTAAGTTTGGGGGTAGTACTTCCCCGGACGAGCTCCGTCTCAAAAATTTACTTCTACTAAAAATGTTCTACTACTACTTTAAATGTCAATGTTGTCTTGTGTTTATAGGTATCACAAAACGGGGGGACGTCTCACGGAGGTAGTGATCCGAGGCGCCGGACACATGGTACCCATGGACGCACCGGCGCCCACACAGAGTCTCATAGCTCGCTGGACGCACAATCAACCCCTGAGTCCACGCTTTGGCATGCCAGGGGGATCCTTCTTACAGGAGTACGTCCGGAACCACTCTGTATCGTACTTGTAGTGATTTAAATGCGTTCCATATTTAATACTGACTTTTATTATTACAACTCGACTGTCCTATTCCCATTTTTTAAATTTAAATATAAATTAAATGTAAATTATTAATATTTACAGGCAATAAGATGTTTTTAAAGTACCATAAAGGTGCTCTTCCACCACTGTTGCTAAATTTGATGCACACACATCTCTAAAGTAAACTAACTGATGTGTAAACATTTCAATTAAATCCATCGATTTTATTCCTAGTTTTAGAGATATATGGACACATAACCACGTAAAGAGTACGAATAAAAGTTTTCGTAAAGATGAGTTCTGTCCATTTTCGGCGACAAGTGTTTTCTATGCTTGAATTTCTAAAGGACATTTCTAGGGCCTTTTTATTGTAAGCGGTTATTCGATTATTGGACATTTAACAGAACAAGGTTATGTTAAATGTCCAATAATTGAATAATTTGTATAGTTATTAAGTTAAGATCTATAAGATGATTATTATATAATCTTTATTAAGTACATTATTGTGGTTTTATTAATTTCTCGTCGACCTTCGGGCTTTCCCTTCAGCCATATACATAACAATAACCTATTTACCTATTTCAGGTTGAACATGACATTGAGTTCCGCTGTTTTGAGTTTATGGCAATATTAAAATAAGTTATATTAATATAGAAAGAAACCACTTATCACTACGGTGTTCCATCCAGCTGAAAAGCTGCATCTTAGGTACAACCCGCGCCATTGAAGAATAGATTTAGAAAAGCGGCCGATGTCGTGCTATCTCTTTCGCACAATATATGGTTGTCTGTATATTGTGCGACAGAGATGTACAACATCCATTTTAATAAATTTATTGTAACACTATCACCGAGAATTTTGTTTTATTTATTTATTAAAGGAACACCAAAAACTTGTTTTCAAAACATGTGAAAGAAAATGTTTCAAATATTTTGTTAAAAACAAAGACTTATTAACTACAAAATTACCACGATTTAAGGTTCTCCCTACATTATTCCTCTGAAAATACTTTTATTCATCACCTATCCGGTCCTTGAAATGACAAAAAAAAATGTGTGAATACTTTGATTTATGCTCTTTAATTCTGTAGACTGTAGATCTTTTAATAAACTTATCTATTACGTACCTGGACACCTACAAAAGTAAATCTTACGTTAAGTTATAGACAAAATATATATTATCCACTTTATTTTACGATTTAGTGTGGCATACCTCAAGCATTCTACCCAAGTTAAAAAAATACAAATTCAAAAATGTTTTATTCATGTAGACCTTATTACAGGCACTTATGAAGCGTTCATACATTTAACATGTTACACTAATGTTAGTGATGGTGATAACTGCATTCGTTAACTTAAAACTTAAGCTAGGAGGGTTCCAAACGCGCCTTGGTCTAACAAGAGCGCACAACAAACTAAGCCAGGTTTTTTTTTCGTTATCACCATCTCACAGTCTAGTAAAATAACGTAAAATGTTTTGTGAGCAGCAAATTTTGGTATACCCGGAATGCAAGGAATGCAACGTTGGTCAACGAGCGAAAGCACTTAGAAGTGTCTCAGGGTATATCTTTGTGCCAAATTTTATTGAAATCGATCGGTGCAGCGGTCGAGCCGAACATAGGTAACAAACACAGACACTCTAACCAATGAACCTATAAATAATAGTCACTTTAATCAATGGCTAAAACAATAAAATGTATTCTGTCAACTGATAAGTTCATTTGTGATCTGATAAGGCTTGGGGCTTTTTTATTTACAAGTACTCTGTAGTGTATAGTACCGACATGAATTAAAAGAAAACCGGTATTTTGAGATAACTATATAACCTAAAGATAACATATGAGGTCGGTTCTATTTTTAACAAGTCTAGGAAATTGTTAATTCAGTGTGGTTAGCCTTCATAACTTTGCTACTAATTTAGTAAGAAAGTTATGAAGGTAAAAGTATGTAATTTATTCAACTATTTTAATTTTTCACAATTTTTAATGTGTTGAAAATAATTACACAGTCAGTACCAACATTAATATTGGATAAAGATTAAGTTTTTATTTACCGAAAATAAACACTTCAGCTTAGTGATAGTATCTATTAACATAGCTATTTTTGCGACAAAGATAAGTACCTAGGCCATATACCCACGTTAAATAACTGATCCCTTTCGGTTCGTGTCGGATCTAACACCTTATCAGAATTTGAGAGTGGGGGAATAGAGAGTGCATATGTTTTTGCGCACAAACTTGTGCACTATTATATCTCCCGCGTAGTCGGAAAATCTATTTAAGATTGATCACCGCGGCCGATTGTGATTTTATTTTGTACGCCCACTTTCGTTTAGATGTGATCTGTTAGTCATAGGTTCGTGTCCAACCGGTTACATTTATTCATACTTAAATAGAGGTATGGAGGGTAGAGGTAAGGAGAGTCATCTGTGTATATGAAAAAGTGTCGTCAAAATGTATTAAATTAGGATGGCGCCACATTTGCATCAGGGTAACTCTTAAAAGAAGCGACAAATATAAATACCGTACTATTTACTGTTTACGAAATAAAATCACTCTAAACGCACGTTTGGTTATAATAAATCTGTAAGGTTATATTTACCACAATATTTTGTACAACGTAAGTTGTTGAAATTCTCAATAATTAACTACTTTAGTCGATAATGACATTAAATTTTTTAACTCGGCATACTTCAATTCATCTACGATTGCTACATTCATACCATACCCTGTGCATCCACCAGCGCCATTGTGGAGTATTTTTGAACTGTTATTTAGCGCAACAACTGGACACTTTTTCAACTTTTCTCCCATATAAGATGACTCTCCTTACCTCTACCCTCCATAAATAGAGAGGAACGGCCAAGAGGTGTCACATGTCATGTTACACATCAAACTCGTTTAGAAACGGTGTGGCGCAGCGGACGGAAACGATTAAAAAGGTGCAAAAAAGCACCGTTTATTAATTTCATATAAATATGACCATACTGCCTTAGTAACTCGAAAGATTTTTGTTATTTAAGTCTTTAAAAGGACTCGCCCGATCATTGAGAACATAATTTATAAAGTTTCGCATCAAATTATAAAAGTAGGTAGGAACTTCTATGGTAAAAACTAGTAGAAACCTGGGTTTAAGGGTGGCAACCCAGTGTATTATTCACTATGTCAATACAATATTGTACCATATTATTACAGTAATACTCTTTAACTGTAAACATAGAGTTCATTGTTATTGTTTATTGTTTTCCCTTATTTTATAAATGAAAGTGGCATAAAAGTTAAAACCGGATCTCTGGACTGAGCATATGATAAGTTTTACTTAACAGAGTTTTTATATTTTGTAAACAATGTATTTCACGACACGAACTGTACCTTTTGTGTAAGTATATTTTTTTAACATTTTTTTTAGTTAAGAAGGGGAAATAATTTTCTATGTCTGTGGTGCAAACAGACTAAGCCATAGCTTAGGTACCTAGTAATAGGAAAATCTTAATAGTTATAGTGAAACAAAAATAATTGTTAATAATTAAATTAAAGAACAGTAAAAACTTTGAAAATCATATTGACCTGCATAAATAATGTTTGGTTACAACACTAATAATTTTTTACAACTGTTTATCTATCTTTAAGCTATAGTCTGTACACAGATTAAAGATTGGGAGCGCTATGCGTTCGGTTTCATGACGCTTAGGCACACAGAGCATGCGAATTGTATTGGCGCCTAAATTGACGCGGATATTCGGCCTACGTTTATGAAGTTACCTATGTCTTATAAAATTCATACATATCTCGATGGGTTTCTGATTGGTTATAACAGACATACTATGACCGAAAAATCACTACTAATATAGTCTCAACAAGATACGTCTGTTTAGTCTCAAAGTATGATGATAATGATGATGATATATACCTAGTATATATCAGATATACTATATAGTATCAGATTCATGATTTCGCAACGACCGGTTTAGCTTTAAGCCAACAAATGTATCAAAGGTATTTTTAAACCCGCCGCGTACTTCGGATTTTACCAATTCTCTCAATAATTTATTTCAGGATCACAATACTTACTGTAGCAACATCACTAACCGCAACCCCTGCATTAATCCTCACACCACTAATAAAGCAAAACAAATTAGAGCAAGCGAGAAATGCTTCCACAGTCAACCCGAAGGATTTCCTCAACACCACGAGCTATTCCGCCTTCCTAACAGTTGACGAGAGATATAACTCTAATTTATTTTACTGGTACTTTCCTGTGGCTAAAGAGGTAGATAAAACACCGTGGATCATTTGGCTGCAAGGTGGCCCGGGCGCTACGAGCCTGGCTGGCCTTTTTGCAGAGATGGGCCCATTCAAATATGATGTTATCAGCGAAGAGTTAAAAAGTGAGTTAGTAAATTATATTTTTGCAAGTTGAGCCTCACTTATTTTTTTATCGTTAACATTAGTACAATATATTGATTTATAAGCAGCGGTTATAATTCTAGAAATAAGGAATCGGTTTGGAATAGAGGGCTGTTACGCCCATATTTATTTAAATAAACTTTACTAACACGGTACCTATACAACATAGAGTAAGTTACAAATATTATAATCTTAATTAATATTACGAAAAAAACAAACATACAAACAAATTTCTTTTTAATTTTTGGTATATATAATAATACCACTAAGCAGTCTTCAGTACATAACACCCGAATCCGATGAAATTGGATTTTTGCTGCTTAAGTAGTAGTAGGTACGAGTAGTATCTACCTAATATAAGTTCTAACTTTGATTCTAGAACGTCAGTTTTCATGGTGTGACGAATACTCGATGGTGTTCATCGACAATCCTGTAGGAGCTGGATTCAGTTTTACGGACAGTGAAGAAGGTTTTGTTCGGAACATGGAAATGGTATGAATCAAAGTTATTCTACTCAACTCTCTCTCTCTTACAAAAGCTATAACTGTTTTTTTTGGGATTAAGGTTATTTAGCATCTTCGTTTTGAAATGGATCACTAGGTTTGTTAGTGGGTACTATTCTAATGGGGTATTTGTGGTAGGTATTCATGACAATTAACAATTTTGTCCCACAACTTTTACCTAGGATCAAAACGTTTAGAGAATCAAAAAATCAAAAATACTTTATTGCACGCAAGAAATAATTAAAAGAGAACAAAGGTACAAGCCATTTAAATTTGTGTAACAAAGGTGGCCTTATCACTTATAGTGATTTCTTCCAGGCAACCATTATGAGGGATTGGCTCACAAATGAATCCTTATAGCGGTGCGCAAAGCTCTGAGAATATACATACATATAAATAACTAGCTGACCCACGCAACTTCGTCTGCACCAAATTGTTTTAATGTCTTAGAAAACCTAGAAACTAATTGCAGCGCTACAATTGTTTTAATTCCAAACTATGTTATTCGCGGCCCGTCGTCGCCGTACGTGTTATTCTATACCCGTCGCAACTTCTAAGCGATAGGTTCAATTTGAATAATTTAAAAATGAATTTGCAGGTATATAATCAAACTTAATATTTATATTATTTTATTTCTTTCGCATTTATAATATTAGCAGGTTGTTAAGCATGCATTCGATCGTTGTCTTATATGCCTTGCGACTTGCTGTTATCTGTGAAGAGTTATGTCCTTTATCTCCGACAATATTTATCAGATTTCTATTAAAATTAGACAATACATGCTTGATAGTATACGCTTTCAAATAAAAAAAAGAATTATTAAAATTGGTTCAAATTTAACGGATTTATGAAGGAAAATTGACAAAATTTTTCATCCCGTTTCCCTGAGGAAACTTATTGTTTATCTGGATAAAAAGTATCTTATATGTTAACCCGGAGTACCAGCTACCACAATCCCAAATTTTATTCAAATCCGTTCAGTAGTTTTCACGTGATGCTCGGACAGACAGACAGACAGACAAAAATTAAATAAAAATCTGTTTTGGACTCAGTATTGATTAAAAAGCGGTAAAAAATTTCAAAATATATACAAACCGAATAATATCTACAACCGAATTGAGAACCTCCTTCTTTTTTGAATACTGTTAAATAGAAACTGTGACAACCATTACATTAGCTGTGTTTACATTTAATGCCCCATGTTTATATATTTATAATTGGGTCAGGGACAATAAGAAAAGAAAAATTATAGGGTCCTGTTTGAACAATAATTCGCACAACCTCCGTGACGCGGTGATATTCTCTGTGCTAGAGAGGAAACCTCTCCTACCATATCAATAAGCTCACATATGAGTAATTTGTTGAAATACTCTTATAATGAAGGTAGATTAAGAACATCGTCATCATCATCAGATCTAGTACAGATGTATGCAAGGCAAATAGATCTAGCTGATTAGCTTACTAGATATAAATATTTCCAAAGTTACACGGATCTAGTTCAGATTTCTAGACAAAACGTCAGGCACTCAGATCTAGTTTAGATTACTAAATATTATATTTCTAAAGAAACACAGATCTATTTCAGATTGCTAAACATTATATTCTTAACTAATCAATATGTCAGGCACACAGGTCTAGTTTAGATAACAAGATAATTTTATTCTTAAAGTCACACAGATCTAGTTCACATTATTAGATAATTTAGGTTTAGCTATGCAATATGCTATACACCAATCTACCTTTTTTGCTAGATATTTTATTCCTAAATTCATAAAGATCTAGTTCAAAATCCTAGATTTTTTTTTTAACTAAGCAATGTCAGGCACTCAGATTATGCCCTCTTTTTACTAAATATAAATATTTCAAAGTAACACAGAACTAGCTCATTTTACTAGATACTAATATTTCATTGTCAAACAGATCTACTTTCAGATTACTAGATATTAATATTTCACACATACATTAGCTTAGATAGGTTATTTACATGCATTTTCAGTAGACTGTACATACAACAACCTAAAATCTAACGGTTGCGATCCCCGGCAACAACTTGGGGACAATTTGGGTATAATTTCAGATTTATCTCTGGTCTAGTCTGACCGGAGGCATCAGCCTAGTCTATTCCGCGGATAGACACAGCTGAGTTAGTTCGGCAAGTCCATACCGAAAAAGACGCGTTGTCAAGAGATTTACCTTAGAACCAGTCCGGACGAACTCAATCAAAAAAACCAACTACTCGTTAAAAAAAAAATTGTTCCAGTATGCAGACAACCTCTACAGCGCTGTCAAACAGCTCGTTCAGGTTTATCCAGAGCTTAGCAAGGCACCGTTATACATCGCCGGAGAATCATACGCAGGTCGATATGTGCCTGCCTTGGCGACGAAGATTTCAGAAGGAAGATATCAAACTAAAACCTCTATTAATTTACAGGTAAATCGTTAAGCGCTGTTTTGATATGCAGTTTTTAGTTCTAAAGAATGAATGAATGAATACACTTTTATTGTACACCAAAGAGAAAAAATTGTTACAGAGATATACGCAAGAGAGTAGGTACAATTGGGTCGCCTTATGGCTACATAGCGATTTAGTCCAGGCAATCAAAGGCAAAGAAACATGTCAAACATAACATGTTATTGAATCGGCTACAAATAATGTATTGTAGATATTTCCATGACAGAAATTATAACGGACGTAGTACGTATTTTACTGTGAGATGGTGATAACAAAAAAACCCGGCTGAGTTTGCTGTGGGCTCTTCTTAGACCAGGGCGCGTTTGGAACCTTCGTAGCTTTAGATTTAAGTTTGCGAACGAAGTTATCACTATCCCATTACAATTATGTAAACAAATATGTATGAACGCTTCATAGTGCCTGTGATAGGCCTACATGAATAAAAGAATTTTGAATTTTTGAATTTATAGACGCTTTATAGGTGCCTGTGGAGTACGGGTCCTACATCAAAGTGCACAAGATGTAGTAGCACAAGTGAAAAACCGTCGCTAATAAACACAGCTTCAACTCGCAGGGCATGCAAGGAGCACGTCCTGCCTGCACTAGCAGTGGCGTGCACTTCATACATGCACGAAAGCACTGCCTACCCTAAAATTGATATATAACTCGTATAGGTGGAGGATTTGTGTCGTTTTATGCAATTTTCCTGCTGTATGCATACTCTGGTAAGAAACCCAGTGCACGCTACTGGCAACACGTGTATAGTTATTTGAATGTAGGTTTATATTATTATAAATCTACATTACACCACCTATTTGTTCTCGCTCTTGTTGTCCTAATCCTGAGATCGCTATTTAGCGATAAGGCCGCCTTTTGTATTCTACTCCAGTCTTTGTGTTTCTCTCTATTCGTCCTTTATTTTTCTAACTGTCTAGTACATTCCACTAGTAGGTATGTGCTGGACATCATTTTGTGGCCAGTTACTACTCTGCCGACAAAGACGTGCCGCTAAGCGATTTAGCGTTCCGCAGGGTGATTGCGTATCTCGCTACAGGTTTGCGACAGGCGTAAATCTTGCAATCACTGCTGTCAAACGTCACTCTTCCATACAATAAATAAACAAAAGTGACGTTTGATTTGACGTTTGATTTGACCCTGCCGGTTCGATGTCGCGTGGAACCGTGCGGGGGGCGGTGAATGCCGAGTAGCATTCGGAACTTTACGTACTACAGCGGGGCATGTGAGGCGCGCGGGTGAAATTTTATATTTTTTATTTGCTTTATACCCGCTCTTAAATATATCTGGCGTAATAGCTAACAGGTTAGCCCGCTACCATCTTAGACTGCATCATCACTAGCACGTGAGATTGCAGTCAAGGGTTAACTTGTAGTGAAATAAAAAATAACAAGTAAAAATACCGTTTAATAGTTTTATGTAATAGTTTTAAGTTTTGTTTTGCTTTTGTAAGCGAATTTTTCTCATTCTGTAAAAGAAATCAAAATGACATTCAATCAGTTTCACGCGCGCTCACACGCAAACGCACGTACACATAGGTACAAACTCACACACACACACACTGCACTTAATTTTCATGTCGAAAAATAAATGAATAAATGTTTAATATTATTAAATTTAACTAAAAAAATATTATGTAAGGGTGAAAGCAAGTGAGATCTTCTGACACAGGTTTTAAAATAAACAGACTCTCTCTCCGCTTTATCTGCTGTTGTAATAAGTATGTGAACAAATAAATTAAAATTTCATTTCAAATATCTTAATTCTAAAATTGGTGATGATTCCAGGGTCTTATAATGGGTAACCCGGTCACCGATCGTTCGAGCATTGTGGACTACACCAGAGTGTTTTACAACTGGGGCCGGGGCGCAGGGCGCACTCGCAGCGAAGGCTTTGCAGGAGCAATATCAAAAAGCGATAAATGATGGAGATAATATAGTTGCACATAGTGTAAGTAACACCCCCCCCCCCCACCATTTCTCTCTTGGAAAAATAGTGCAGTGGTTTCTCGTTGCCTTCTGCACCAGTCCTTTTAGGCCGCTGTTGTTTCTTTAAACCAGTTGATATAATGGGTATATAAAGTAATTGGTTGGAGTCTCGAAAAACTTATCATCACGTTACATCTATAAGTGTATCATAAATTATACAAATATATAAAATTAGTATTGTAGCGGGTATATTAAATCATTTATTTATCTCCGTATTCATTCTCTTCTATTCTCTTCTCGAGCGGGTGAAGATCATTATCTACACCCATGTACACCCAACAATAGAATATCATAATAGTTAATAAAAGCTGTATTTGACAGTTTGACAGTTCAAAAATAGGAGTGCTCCGATCGTCACGAAACTTTACAGGATTACTCGCCAGGTCAATCCGGAGATTCCCTGAAAATTTCATTGAAATCGGTCCAGCCGTTTCGGAGCCTATACGGAACATACCCACACACTTTCTCTTTTATATATATAGATAGATAAAACAAATATAAGACTAACTTATGACATTAGTTGCTTTGATAGTGTTGATTGGTAGAATGACATTTGCGAACTGTCCATTGGCTCCAAGTGAACCTTACAATAAGTAAGTCGAAGCCTGACGGAAATATACTGCAATGTACACTTAACTAAGAATTGGTGTTTCCAATGTCTTGAGCCGCAGCATCTTAATGCCCTAGGCCGGAGCAATAAGTAACAAAGAATCGCTAAAATATTGTATTTATCTAAAGATTCATGTATTATGGATAATTCATTTTTATTTCTATTCAATAAAGTTTAGTATTTATTTGCAATAAATCAAATTGCAAAATAAATAAAAATATATATTAAGAAAACTCTCACATCGCCATCCAGCCCCAAAGTAAGCCTACCCATAAGTACTAAGATAGCCGATGAATATTTTTTTTTATGAATAATATACATTTATACTTACAATATACAGATAAACACTCAAAAACATTCATGTTCATCATTTTTACAGTTGTGGGAATCGAACCCACAGCCTTGGACTCTGAAAGCAAAAATAAATAGAAACCTTGTTATGACCCACTAATTCTCAGTAAGTTATGTAGCTACTCATTAAAAGTAGCTCTTTTGATGTCTACAATACATTCAATTTGAATATATAATAATATTTGAATAAAGAAATATTTGACTTTGAATTTACATATCTTTCAGTTACGCGAAGATCTTTTGGACAAGCTCCAAGACATAGCCTACAAGAATCAATTAAATAATGTGCTACAAAACACTGAAGGATTGAGAGATCTCGTACCTTTTATCACGCGACCTCAGGTGAAGGAATCCCTGCACGTTGGCGATTTATCGTTCACTTTCTCCAATGGGACTGTACACAGGAAAATTATACCGGATTTCTTGTCCCCCGTGACACCAAAGGTTGATGTTCTGCTGGAGAGTTACAAAATTTTAATATACTGGTAAGTTTGAATGTTCCCCTGTTACACAACCCGCTGGCGCAGTGGTTAACACCAAGCGGTCGTTATCGCATATCTATCTCTGTATCCTTGTAAAATGGACCTAATGTTGCTTGTTTTGGAGTCGCAAATCCTGTACTTCAATTTGTTTTACAAACTTTTTGTCAAAAGCTCGAGGTAAAGAATTGTAGGTCAATTTTATCTTTAAAACTAAGTAAATAAGATCAATTTTACTCTAACGTAAAATTTTGCCCTTTCTTTTTTTTTAAAACTATTACAATAAAATGGTTAGTATGAAAGCACCCAGAGATTTGTCCTCGGTGCCTATCTGCAACGATTAAAGTATTAATTAGAAGAATAAAACCAGCTGTGGGAAAAACATGCTGCTACATTGTAGAACGATAGGAACTAAAATAAGTACTAAAATAAATGAATATAAACTATACGAGATACAAAAGAGTCAGCCAACTAACTTCGCTAAAAAGTATTCTTTGAGTTTACGTTGTGTTCGTCGTGTGTTTTTAAAATTTACATTTTGGATCAACGTTGAAGGTAGTTCGTTAATGAAAACGACTGAAAACGACTCCTCGATTGCGAGCGAGCAAATCTTGTACTACTTCTGAATTATGCCTACCCTGGTCTAGAACCTTGTGCACGCCTCTGTGTGTCACGCACCCACTCGTTGTTTTTTACCCGTTAAAGTGTGTCTATCTAATCTGGTAGGTCACCTCTCTTAGAGAAGGATATATATATCTATATTTCCTCTGCAGCGGTCAGCTAGATCTGTTGGCGCCATGCGTGCTCAGTGCCGAGGCTCGTCGTAAGAACTGGCAGTGGAGTCGAAGAGAAAACTTTCTTGACGCGCCTCGCGTACCTTGGTGGTTTAATAATACTGTTGCTGGGTAAGCGAACTTTTCTTAGTGCTGGGAAACTATTGCCAGTAGATGGCGTTTATTCAATTCCATACAAATCGTAGTTCACTACCACGCGATTGAATTGGTTACTCTCTCAGAAGAAGAAGAAGATTAAATACTTTTGTTTACAAAAATTTTGTTGTAACGTAAGAAGAAGAACGAAGGGCGCTTCCGGAAGTAAGATTGAATAACTATGCTTTGTCTAATTCAGGATGATAATTTTGACAGCTCACATAATGAATGAGATATTTGTAATTTTTAATTAATGAACCTATTCGATTATCGATTATACACAAAACATTTAATTTTTCATTTCTTTTTTTATAAAATATTCCCATCTGTGAATTTTACATTCTACACGATTGGCAATAATCATTTGTACCTAATGATTTCTAATCTTAAGTTCAAAAATATTTGTTATGTAACAGGTTTTTAAATATTTAATTTCTCGAATAATTGTGTGATAGTTATTGCAAATAACTTTAATGTTTACAAATAAATAAAAAATATAGTGAGATAATTATGATGATTGAAAGTTCGATTAATTTTATTTCAAAACTGATATCTTCTGAGGCATTCACTCAGTGGGCGGTACCCATTAATGAAATAAGACATTATCTTTATTATGTTTTGCTGCAAAATAATTCGAAACTTAATGGACGTGCACCTGCCAAAATTATCCTCCTATAGTGACATCCATGATAACTTTTTATTTGCCTACAGTTACGTAAAATCCGGAGGTAATCTCACCGAAGTACAAGTCAACGGCGCTGGTCACATAGTACCAGCGGACAAACCGGCGCAAGCAAAGCACATTGTAGAGAACTTCATCAATGGTCAAGACTTTCTCGTACCACCAGACTATAAAGTCACAGGGGCCAACCCAAAGTATCAAGAATACACAGATTTACGGACTTCTCAAGATTTACCGAACAGCTCTGGAATTAGAAATGGTTTGATAGCCAGTGTTGTTTTAAACGTGCTGTTGTTAGTAGGTATTGTCATTGGAGGTGTTATGACGATGCGGTGGAAAAGAGAAAACGATTACTTTAACCTGCCTCTTAGCGATGATATACTCACATTGGCATAGCGAAATTCCTTCGGCATCTCACCAGAACCTACTTGAGTGCAAGTTTTGAAACTAACCTCTCACCCACGTTCATAAAACGTTCATAAAAGTTACGATGTCGCGTCGAAATCGATGAGGGGTGTGGGTTTAATATAACTGTCTTATCGCTAACAGGTATTGACCATTTTACCATACCATCTTAGACATTTTAGACATTTACCAGCAGATGAGATTGTAGTAAAGTGCTAACTTGAATATGTTTGTGTCAGTACCTGCTCTGTCTGGACGACTATCCTTACTCTGTGCTATTATTAAAATACAGGCTGCGACGATTCTGCATTCGAATTTCATACTTCAATTTGTGTTTGTATCCTCTTTGACTTATTCATAAACAGTGTGTTCCAAAAATAGATGATAGATATGACTTGAGTCTATTGCCAATGTTTCTTCATATCTCCGTGAAATAAGGCCTGCTTATGATTATTTTATTATTTAATTGGGCTCTCTCGTTGGAGTCTCTCGCTGAGGATGTAGTGAAGATTTCCGAAAAGAATATCTGAGTGAATAAAGCGGAACCACAGAATTGAGAACCGAACCGAAATCCTAATGTTGCCTGGCAGAGATCGCTACTTAGCGATATGGCCGCCTTTTGTATCCTACTACATTCTTTAAGTTTTTATTCTTTTTTTTTTGTTTTTCTGAATGATGTGGTGTACAAATAAAATGTATAAATGTAAATAAATATAAATATAAGCGCATAGCGCAGCATCTCAGAGATCTAGTAACCTACGTTAAAGGTTGTTATCACAGAATTAAGAACATCAGAATTCTCATTCGGCTATTATTGTATGCAGTGCGTTGTGTCCAAAAACAAGAAAAACGCCCCGCGCACGTCTTTCTTTAAACTCGTGGAATGTTGCTAGCTCACAAAAAAATTCCCATTTTATTGTAAACGTTTAGAATATTATAGGTAAAATAATTACTTTAAACTGCTTAATGGTATACTTACTTAAAGTGACGTGAATGGTGAGGTTCGAAGTGGAGTGGTTATTGATGCTTCAATATTAGTCGTGTACGTTTACGTTTAGTCGTTTGTGATAAATATTTGTGGTTAAAGACGTTTATTTTCTCAAAATAAATTACAATTTTACTCAATGAGAATATTTACAACTTATTTTATGTAGGTAATATTACAACTAAAAACAACGGCACGTACAAAACAATCAGAAATTAAATAAAAAACTTGAGGGTAAATTTATAAATACTTCATACTGTCATACAGATTTTGTCAATTACAAAGGTTTTAAGTTTTTTTTTTAAAAAAATTGAAATTTTCTTCTATTTTAATGTCGTTAGGTAATTTATTATACATTAATGCTCCTTCAAACCTTATGTTTTTCTTACCGTAATTTGTTCGTAGTTTGTTTAAGCAAATGTTATTGGCATTACGAAGTTGTGATCCATGTTCCTTTTTAGTTGTAAAGTTTAATTGGTAATAATAATATAATAGAAGTAGAAGTTATAAGATATTTTGTAAAACATTATTGTTTTTGAGGTTTTATATTTTTATACTTACTGGTTAAAAACTGTAGATACTTCCTCCAACAGATAACTGTACAAGAGGTTTAAAAAATATACTTTTACGCAGCACATGAAAATTTTGTTTAATTTTTGCATTTAAAGGTTTTTAGTTGTACAGATATTGAGATATAATATTTATGTCGGGTATATTATACACGTACTTATAAACAATGTCGGATTTGCAAATCTGCAACTTTAACTAAGTAGGATTAAATTTTCGGATGGTTTAGGATTTTTAATTGAGAAGCTAGTCGCATGTTTTCCTTTTAAGAATTATGTTAGGGAAATATTTAACTTATTTTATATTTAAAAATAAAGTGTTATTTTGAATCATGATTTATCAGATGTTGTATATTTACGTTAAATTGGGAAAAAAGTCATTTTTCAACCAGATGAGCAACTGGCAAATAGTTCGCATAACGCTTTTTCTGTGATGAAAATCACGCAATCCGCGATAGAGGAATTTCGTTCGAAAAACTGGCAGATTTCAGATCCTACATTGTTTAAACTGTGGCGTGTTGATATACTAATTTAAAGGATACGTAGTCAATGGCAGATCGAGAGCAAAGGCCGAGATAAGTTTCAGAGCCTCCGCCGGTCGGTCTATGGGCACCATGTGGCCTGCGTTGCGTACCATCACCTCCCAGAAGTTGCCGGCTCTCTTGTGGTACCTGCGCGGGAAATATAATCTGGTACACAAGCTTACAATGACTTGCAGTTCTAAGATTAGGCATTATTTATATTTTTTATTAAAGAGTTTTTTACCTACACCTGCAAGGCTAGCATGACAGGGGATATATCTAGCGTACGCTAGAACCGCGGGTGATAAGTAGTGAAATCAAATGACATATGATCAATTATTGAGTAGTGCTGTAGTAGTATTTGATTTTGATACCTGTGCAAAAATATATTTCAGTAATAACTATGGCAATGATTTACTCAAAAACTATTAGCGTTTCGGTATTACAGATAATTCTCAGAAACAGTAATGTATCTGTGAAGAATTATTTCGGTTTTCATTTAGGTACACTTGTATATTGGATCAGATGTCTGTCAAGGTTGTTGTCTCTTACATGTGATAATAACCGTCACAGGCTATAAATCTTATATAAATGGGCATTAATAACCTGAGGATCATAGAAAGAGAGAAAGGAAATAGAATTCTTTAATTCTCGCAACATTTTCGCCGTTTATGAAATTAAATAACTTGCTTTAACTGTAAAGGAAAATAACGTGAGAAAACCTACATACTAGAGAGTTTTCATTGATTTTGAAACGCGTATAATGTCTAATAATCTACACTTGGTGTACTTTTAAAATATTCGGAAGCTTCGACATACCCAGCAACGGTGTCGTCTTCAATCCAAACTTCACGGATTGAGTTTTTATATTTATCGGCGTCGGCAAATGACAGGGAATTGTAGGTGTTGACGGATGGATGGTATGCCACTACCGTGTCAAGGTGGCCGCTGGGGACAAATATAGAAAGTATTAGGTGACAAGTAAACTGGCAGACAACACACAGAAATCGACAGTTTATGTGGAAATAATTAATTATTGGTGGTCTTTACAGAAAATTGCCATTTGTTTAACTTTACAGTTTAGTGTTGAAACAAAATAAAACTTCTGACTCATTATCAAGAGATATAGATGAGATAAAGAACACTCGACAACATGGGGCTGTTCTCGTGGGTTTACACCTACAATGGGCATACCAACGCTCTATGGCTAGTCACAACTTAATCAAACCATTATCGGCATATCCGACATTGATAAACGCCGTGGTTGCGGACAGAACGGGTTGACGAGCCCATACCGCGGATCAGGAATAAACCTTACTTGTTTCCTCTCTCTTTTTTTTAAATTCTTTATTGCACATACAAAAACAAATAGACAAAAGAAACAACGAAGAAACTTTAAAGCTAGTTTAGGTGCTTAAAGGTGGTCTTATCGCTAAAGTGAGACAACCCTTTGTGAAACTAATTACTAAGAAACGGGTTGCTGCGCAAATAAAAATTTAGCCCTTAAATATTATTTTTTTCAAAATTAGTGGTATAATTTGACATAATTTTTTTAGTATTAAATATTGTTTGTACATATACCAATTATAAACTTATTATTGGTATATGTATACATGAGTAGTACATGTTACATAAAAAAATATTTTTTTTTTTTTTTTTTTATCTTTTATATATAGATAACTATAACACATATGAATAAAATATGACATTAAACAAGACTTGATATTAATATAATGTACTTACTATAGGGAAAATGTAAGATAGTTTTTCGAACTTACTTGTACATTAAAACTCTATAATGGTCCAGCAACTCCTCAAGCCAACCCTTGGCACTGTTCATGAAGTCAGGCACAAGGTTCTGGTACACTTTGCCGAAGTTATCGAATGTACTATTGCCCACGTGTAAAGCTCGCCTTACTTCCGGCTTCTGCAGAAACATCACATACCAGCCCCCAAGATCCATCTCGTTGCTCAAAATGTTGTAGGGATTCGGAAGAAGCGTATTAATGTGCAACGATTCCATCGCATCCGACTGATACTGCAAATATAAATAAAATATGTATCCATCTTACTAACTCGGAGACGCTTTTGGCGCCACCCGTTCAATTTTAGTAGCTTATAGTGTAAAAGCCATGTATTTTACACGACTTTAATTACCTTTTAGACTTAATATAGTTTTTTTAAAGCACATCAGTGTTCTTTAAGGAAAAATATTAAACGTCATAAAGTCAAGAATGGCCCTCAAAACTACCAGTCATCTCACTAACTCGGAGATGCTTTTGGCGCCAACCGTTAAATTTTAGTAGCTTATATTGTGAAAGTCATGTATTTTAAACGACTTTAATTACCTTTTATACTTAATACAATTTTTTTAAAGCACATCAGTGTTCTTTAAGGAAAAATATTAAATGCATAAAGTCAAGAATGGCCCTCAAAACCAACAGTCATATCTTATAGACGTGGTAGGCCAGTTTCAACAGAAATAGGAACATACAGAACCCTCATTCAGCTATAATTGCATGCAGTCCAAAACCACACCCACGGAATGATGCTAGCTCACAAACTTTTCCCATTTTATGGTAAACGTTACAAACATTACAGGTAAAATAATTTATTATGAAAATTTACCTTAATTTTCTATACTTGCAGCAGGCTGTATGGTGTAATTTATAATTTCTTCCTGAGGATGCTCCGGTTACGGAGCGAAACGTACGCAGCGGGTATATTGCCGAAGATCGTTTGGTGTGGGGTATAAGGATTGAAGAAATTATAAATTACACCTTACAGATTCTCCTGCTTTTCGCGGAGTATAGCAAATTAAGCTTAATTTTCATATCATGGAATTCCACAAAGTAACGCCTGCTTCTTTCCAATGGTAAAATAATCACTGTCAACTGCTAAATGGAATGAAGGGGCCTGTTCGATAAACACTACGAAAGTGGAGTGGTTTTTGATGCTTCAATATAAGTCGTGTACACGGTTTCCGTATGTTCTTAATTCTGTGACAGTTTCATATCAGATAGTTTCGATGTTTCACATAGTTTAGAGTGCTCAATTATGAATTAGTACCTAAAGTTAATAAAAAAGTAACTCACTTCAAAGGCTTGGTTAAGTTTTTGCTCGTTGATACACTTGACTACGTTTTCTTCTATTTTTCTTAAATCGTTCGCTTTATCGTCGTCCAGGATGCCCATCTCTTTCGCCACGTAGCTGAACGTCTGAAGCGTCACCGGGTCTACGTAACCGTTGCCAATTGCTAAGCCCTGTGTTATTTAATAAGATGCTAAGAATTCGAAATTGAGGATCACACAACATTAACATTTATTTAATTTATTATTTATTTATACTATTTATTTTCGCACAAATACAAGTTAAAGAAACAAAAGAAGAACAGAAAAACAGGGAGGAAGCAGAGTACAAAAGGAGGCCTTATCGCTTAGTAGTTTAAGTTCTACACAGGAAAACAATATGTTAATTCATCAATTGTATAGTAACCTCGCTGTAATAAAATGTGTTTTAACATATTCTTTGAACTTATGCATTGGTACTTAGGTCCAAAATTACCGTAGGAATCATATTATAAAAGCGTATACTCAAAGATTGCCCACAAATGATTTAGTTACATTCAATACTTCTTGCTAATCTTATACTAATATATAAAGCGGAAGAGTTTGTTTGCAATAGTCCGTCCCGGTTGGCAGCGTTACTTTTTTTGTATTCTTCACTATATTTTACTTCACTTTTAACTTTTTTTTTATTAACGATAGGACAGCGCTTTACGAAAATCATTCCCGTTAGAAAGCAATGATGAGGTCTAGATTTGAGCACGCTTGCCTAGAAAAAGCCTATTCACTCTAGCCTTGAAGGTAGGTACTCAAATTATACGTGGCAGGAAACACAGGTTGCCGGGAGGGCGTTCCACATCTTAGCGACACGTATCAGAAACGTGGATAAAAAACTTTACGTGCGTGTTGATGGAATATCAACCACATAAGGATGCCACCGCTCATGGTGTATCGCTGTTCTGTGGTCGAACGGGGAAGGAGGAACAAGATTGTGAAGTGATTGTGAAGTTCCTGAGCACTAACCGAAGTATATCCGGTAAAAAACCGATAAACAGGCAACAATGTGTTAACGATTTGTCGCCTATTATTTATTTGTCGTCTCCTGGCGCGACGATCCACCGAATCTCACCGAACTAACTTATTACTATTAGTAGACATATTAATAAGCTATTCTATTCTAATGAAAACCTGCATGGCTGAGAGATCTGCATTAAATCGTAATCATTAGTTTTTTTTCATTCTCTTGAAGGCGTTTGGTGTCTATTAAAAAAATCGCGCCTAGCCAGCACGGCGTAGTGGATTACGGCCTAGAAGATCTGCTCATGAGCAGACCTTTGTCGTTGAGAATGACAAGAACTTTAAAGGTTGGGTTCTATAATCGATTTCCCTGTTAGCCGTAAATTTTAGATAAGTGAGTATAATAGAAGCCTTTATGTCCCTTCTTTCACGTGGAAAAAAATAAGTAAATAAATTTTACGACAATACACACATTGCCATCTAGCCCCAAAGTAAGCATAGCTGGTTTTATAGGTACTAATATGACATATGAATATTTTTATAAATAATAAATTAATACGGAAACGAAAAACTTTGTAGGTACAACTTTTTACGAAAATTGCGCGGACATAAGACAAATTCACAATGTACCCTTGGCGAAATCTGTGAATGTTTAAATTTATAATTTAAATTAATTATGGTTTAATTTCGACCACTATGCGATCACTAGTATATATAAACACTTATTTTATACAATATATATCCTGTAATATATGACGGCCGATTGGCGCAGTGGGCAGCGACTCTGTTTTCTGAGTCTAAGACCGTGGGTTCGATTCCCACAACTGGAATAATACTTTTATGATAATCTTGAACATTTTTCAGTGTCTGGGTGTTTTATAAGTATTTATGTATGTTATTCGTGAAAATATTCATCAGTCATCTTAGTACCCATAACACAAGCTAGCTTTCTTTGGGGCTAGATGGCAATGTGTGTATTGTCGTAGTATATTTATATTTATTTATAAATCGACCGTCAAAAAAAAGATTGTAAGATATTAAACGTATGTACCTGGAGGTTGATCGGTTGACTTTTGTTTTTATGCCAATGGATCTGTATAGCCAACGAAGGGACATGCTTGCCGGCGTACGACTCCCCGGCGAGGATGAGCGGCGCCTTCCGGAGCTCGGGGAATATTTGGAAGAACTGCTGCAGTGCTTTGTAGAGGTTCTCGCCAATCTGCATTGCGAAAACATAAAAACGCAGACAGTGGCTTGCACTTCATACAGGCGGAAAAGCGCTGCCTACCCTAAAAAAATTGTATAACTTTTAAATGCGAAGGATTTTTCCATTTCATTGCATCAACCTTCTGTATGCATAATGTGGTCGAAAACCCTGTGCACGTTACTGAACACAGACATATAGTGTTTCCTCAAGAAAGAAGGGGAATTGAGAGGGGCATTGCATTTCAACTAAATACTTAGGTAATTTGTACTTGACTTGCGACCCGCCTAGGCTTCGCACGGGCGGAATTTACGTCAGTGTGTACATAATTTGAATTTGTTTTTCGGGGTGTAGAAAGTCGCGCCCGCGACCCGCCCTGCTCCCGCTTTTGAAATCACTGATATTTTCGAAGGTATTCAACTTCAAGGAATTTTGATCCACATGAAAAGCACAACGTATCCAAAGTATTGAATTGGATAAATAACAATACTGTATCGTTTAAAATAGTTTGGTAAATAGCCCATAATTATTTTGTAAAAGATAAAAATGGTTACTGGGTTTTCCCTTGGAGATAAACATATACCACTCTATCCCACCCAAATCCGTTGCGTAGTTTAAAAGATCCAAGCATATATAGGGACAGACAGACAGCGGGAAGCTACTTTGTTTATGCTATGTAGTGGCAATTATACTGCGCATACAGTATGCGCACGAAACACTTTATATCCTGAATTTGACTGCGCACTATTAGAATTTGGCAAAACCAAGTATCGTCAATACGTTCAAATAGGTATTATGATATAATGACTGGCCTCATGGCCTCACCGTGGTCTGATTCGTTGAATATCCATCATCGGAGTCCGTAAAACTGAATCCGGTCCCCACTGGATTGTCAATGAATAGGAGAGAGTGGTCCTTACTCCAAGAGTGCTCCTTTGCTGCAAAAAAATTATCAGTTTATCATATCCATGAAATTGATAAATGAAATGAAAGGTAACATATTGTAAAACATAGATCTCATTGCATTTTTTTACGTTTGCACAAAGACTACTCCGCTCTATCTTAGTCGAAATGCTTCAATTTATTTTACGGTAGACGTTACAATATCGTATAAGTTAACTTTTACTTCAACAGGAGAATACAGGTGATCCAGAAAAATGATTTTCTAGAAAATTAATCAGTCGACATTTTTAACGAGCTGAAATGTTTGATCACCTTTGAAAACACATTTCTCTATTTTAAAGATAATATTACCGGTAGTTTGTACAAATTTAAAATTTTATAATTAGCTTTGTTATTGTTTTACATGCGTGGCGTGCCTTGTGGCAAAGGTAGATCAATATAGATTAGTCACTACTCTTCTTCCCACGGGTGACGTACGAGGCGACTAAAGGAATACAACGGAATACTGGCATCAGCGTCCTCTCTGCTACTAATATCATACTGCGATCACCAACCCGTCTGTCCAGCGTGGTGGTGAGCAAACCCTTCCGTTGGGTGAGGCCTTTAGTCCAGCCAGTGGTCTGTTATAGGCTATTAATTGGTTGAAAATTTTATAAAAATCATCATCATCTTCCTTTTACGCCATTGGTTGCCTGCAAGAAATTGCTGTGTAGCGATAAGGCCACCAAATTGTACTCTCTTGCTATGTACTTATACTTCTGTAAATACTTTTTTTCTTTGGTGTACAATATAAGTGTATTAATTAATTAATTAATTAATTAATTAATTAATTAATTAATTAATTAATTAATTAATTAATTAATTCATTCTTTCATTCATTCATTCATTCATTCATTCATCATCATCATCATCAATTCAACCGATTGAAGTCCACTTCTGAACATAGGTATTTTGTAGGGAGTTCCAAAATCTACGGTCCTGGGCCGCTTGGAAGCAAGCGGCTCCCAGCGACTCGTTTGATGTTGTCTGCCCACCTCATGTCGTCTGCCCACCTCTACTCATTACAAAGTAAAGCCAATAATCACCACGCTTGGCATGCGGATTGATGATCGCAGTGCTGGTCTTTTCGCACCGGCAACGCTCCTGCCCGTTACCAGTCGGCAGTCAGTTATAAAAATCATTTAAAATTAAGAACACTACCTTGAACTTTTAAATCCTTCGTTACCGTATAAGGACCTAATTCCTCAAACAGTCCGTACATAGAGGAAGATCCAGGCCCCCCTTGAAGCCAGAGTATTAGCGGCGTTTCGTTGACCGGCTTGTTCATTACGGGAAAGTACCAGAAGAAGAGGTTGCTGTTAAATTCTTCGTTGACCTGTTGTTAAAACACCAAAGAGCATTTTCGTTACTCATCGCAAAATTCAATCGTCGGGACAGAGATCGTCCCGGGAAGTACCTACTACCGCCACGCCTTGCATGAAATTTACATTGGCGCGCCGAGACCAAAACATAGCATCGCTACTTGTATTCGTTTTCACTAACATTTCACTAAACAATTGGTTCAGCTGCTTGGTCCGACAATACTCAAAATATGTAAAAATATGTAAAAATATGTAATAACCACTAAGACACCAGGATGTATCATTGAACCTTCTGAGTCTCAATACAAGACTGGAGTGCATAGTCATACAAGTGCGGATTAGTAGTGTTCACACGCCCTCTGAAGTTATGGAGAACTTGCAAGTTTCTTCACGATGATGGTAAGGTGAAGCGATGGTGCCTGCCGGGGCTAGAACTCGGTCTCTACGAAAGGAAAGCCGAAGCCTCACCCACTGGGCTATCACAGCTGGACCTATCTACCGACCTATCACCGACTGAAATGCATACATTATATATTAATCTAAACGTATTTAAATAAAAAAATAGCCACCGACAAAATGTCATGAACTTTCGTCGTAAACTTTATTTTTATTTATGGAAATGATTAAATAAAACAAAAAACAATTATTAGCATACAATCTGTTATCCGCGTTCTTCGTCTGCGTTTTTACGGTTTTATACAAGGCCCGCGAGAATAGTTTGTTATTCCAGGATAAATAACAGTCTATGTTACTCTCCGTCGTTCAACTAACTCTATGGAAAAAACACGTTGATTTGTCGCTTAGTTAGGGCGTCAAGAACACACTTTCGCATTTATAATAAAATTCAAAATTCAAAATTCATTTATTTCAAGTAGGCCTAATATAAGCACTTTTGAAACGTCAAGTCTGTCTGTTTGTAGTGATTCTACCACCGGTTCGGAAGGCAGATTCTACCGAGAAGAAGCCGGCAAGAAACTCAGCAGTTGCTCTTTTATATTAAGTAAGTATTTGCAAAAATAATAATTTTTTATTCACTACACAAAATTTATGTAGCATATGCTTTCAAACTTCATGATGATGATTGGGATTGTCTATGACCTTTTTTTTTTTTTTTTATTCTCCTACAAGTGAGCCCTTGAATGCAGTATCACCTGATGATGCAGTCTAAGAGGGTAGCGGGCTAAGCTGTTAAGGAGTACCGCATTTATAGTCCTAATCGTTGTCCAAGAACGTACTGGAACGCTAAATCGCTCATCGGCACGTCTTTGTCGGTACAGACAGTACAATCTTAGAAGATTGAAGACAAGAAAAGTACATGGCATTTTAACTTACAGTCAGATACCCAGCGTAGCTAACGATTCCAGGCACAAAATAGGAAGAATTCACAGATGCAGCGAGCCTAGCTTCGGAAGTCTTATTTTTCTCTATGTACGGAGTCAAGATCAGGGGTTCTCCACAGTCCTCGTCGTCGGCCACTCCCCCTTCGTAACCTGTGACGTAGGTACGCTGGAGCAGTTTAAGGTACCCGTCAGCATTGTTCAGGAACTTGTCGTGGCTTAGGATAGATCGAGCACATCTAAAAACATTGTTTTAGTCCTACGTGAACATTTACTGACACCCAAAAAGTTATTTTTGACAAGATTTCTTTAAATTACGACGAAAGATAGGACGGATCGCGCTTACGGCGCTTCTCTAAGTTACACTAAGCACAGTCTTATATAATATCTTAGACGTACACTTCAACTCGACAGTTTTGTTTTTACACAAAAGATGATATCTTAGACTTAGTTTGAAAACGAAACAAACTTCAATCAGACAAAAAAAAAGTCTCATTTGAACTGTTTCTCAAGTAAATTTTTTTATTATCATTCAACGTATAACATACAGGAAAAGAAACAGTAAGGAGTATACGGTACACAATGTAGACATGCAAAGGCGGCCTTATTGCTGCAAGAAATCTCTTACAGGCAACCTTTGAAAATAGGACTTACAGCAAGAGAACGGAGATACAAATTGAAATTTAAATTAAATATTATTATATTAACTTAGAGCGGGCAGCAGCGTCCTCGGTGCTACTACTTCCAATTACCACCAAGTAAGGTGCTGCCCAGCGACCATTGTGGTGATATGCAAACCCTCCTGTTGGGAGAGGCCCTTAGTCCAGCAGTGGACCTATTAATTCCCACTAAAGGGAAATCACCTCCCCTCTCAGTTTTGAGTGATTTAAAGCTTACGTCATACGCGCTACGTAAATATGGAGGTTATAGCGGGCTTAAAGATAACTATCCCATGCAATTTAGAGCAGCCAATTCCTTGCAAAATATTTCTGATCTAAAAGCAACCATAATATCTCAAAATTACTTGTTGAATGTGTGGAAACTGTGGAAACGAGATGACAAAACGATGCATCCGTCGTAAACATAATTTTACTAGAAAATGAAGAAATTGGACATGTTTAAGTACTTACAGTAATAGAAAAAACAATTCTATTTTCATGATAGCGAAACCTGATAAACCGAGCTTTATGTCTGTATCAATATTCCAAACCCGTATGTAAGCCCAGATACTAACTTTTTATACCATCTAAATTGGAGCCAATTTAAATTATCATCATAGGTACTAATGTTATATATCGTATGTGTTTGTTTGTGTGGCCTTCTTTCACGAACCACTGAAGCAGCGGATTTGCGTATTTTTTTTAAACCTAAAGATATTATGAAATTATTAAGGCTAGAGTTGCCTACATATTTTACGTTGATTATATACGTACATTTGCAAACCAAATTGACGAGAGCGATGTAGCGGGCAAAAGGTAGTCGTAAATGTCAAAATCGACTGTAGCTAATTAGTTCTGATAATTTATTTAAATTGTAGGTTTTACTGATAGCAATGTTTTGTTTTTGGTGCTTACCAAGGCATTTTTACATTTTAAAATGTTCATATTGGAAATTATAGCAAATATTGTCATTATTGCCAGCTCCCGCGCTAGCGAGGCCCCTCCTTGCATCTGGACAGCTTGAACCCCCCTTCAGATCGTAGAGAGGCTTGTGTAGTGACGGGTATAGCCCAATAGCTAACCGCCGCCTCCCAAAAGAAGCTGGCGAGCGGAAAATTGCCGCAGTCTTTTTCACCCTCGTCTACGCCGGAGCGGATGCGCGTCTGGAATCTGCCTTTCGAACCAGTAGTAGTAGGTATTCAATACAAACACACAGACTAGACGTTTCAAACGTAATCATAAAGTTGGTACCTACCAACTTTAAATAAATCTATATTTATAAAAGAGAAAGTGTGTGGGTATGTTCCGTATCGGCTCCGAAACGGCTGGACCAATTTCTATGAAACTTTCAGGGAATCTCCGGATTGACCTGGCGAGTACTGTTAAGTTTGGTGACGATCGGAGCACTCCTATTTTGAACTGTCAAATACAGCTTTTATTTACTACGATGATTTTCTATTGTTGGGTGTACATGGGTGTAGATAATGATCTTCACCCGCTCGAGAAGAAAATAGAAGAGAATGAAATTTAATGATGTAAGTTTATTGTTTAAATATAATAAAGCAAAATCTAGCCCGGCGAAGCGGGTTGGGTACGCTTGTAAGTTATAAAATGAATAGGTTCCAGCAGAATTTAAATTAAAACTCAGTAAGCGTCGTAAAAGTTTATTTGAACTGATTTATGAACAGGTCCATTAAAGACTTGGTTGCCACTGGTTGTTCAACCATGGTGCCGTGACCGGCGTTCCGGATCAGCACCTCTACAAAGTTTCCACCCCTTTTGTAGTACCTGAAATCAAAAACCTTTTTAAAACCTTAATAATTATTTATTAATATTATAATAATATTATAACCATATTAATTATTTGTTAATATTATAACCTTTATTTCTCTATCTAGAGGGCTTCGCCGGACCTCTGTATCATTAGTTCCGTGTTAACTCTGTGATAAAATATGTTCTCGCCTAGCAGACGTCAGAGTTAGGTGCAAGTACCTTACCTACATTTCCCGCGCAATATTTATTTAATAATTTAATTATTTTTCTTTATATAATTACGTACCAAATATATTGTACTCCCGTCAGATATACCCCATAAGATATATTATATTGAACCGATTTCAACTTATTTCAAAACAAAAGCTTGCCAGAAGGCTTGCTTGGCCCCGGCTATTTAAACGGAACATGACATCAGACCGGGTGCAAACTACCTGAAATCAAGTCGATTAGCCAGCCGTGAGCCGGCCAGCACATCATTATATTAAAATAAAATTAGACTGGTAATTAATATCCTAAGGGTTTAATAAATTGTGCTTTGGATTTATTTAGCACTCGTTTTATAGGACATAATGGCACGATGGTCAAAATGTTTAATTAATATTCAAGCGTACTCACCCTATAACCGGGTCTTTAGGAGTTCTTCGCAATTGAATCCGCTTCGCGTTTTCGTACTCTTCTCTACGCGACCACTGCAGTAAGTCGTACGTGTATTTGGACAAACTATACGCAAGTATAACGTCCAATTGACCACTTTAAAGAAAAAATAACTTATTATAAAGCAAGCTTTATAGGTACATTCTTCAACGTAAACTCTTGCATGATAATATTATCCTACCAACCAACGTTTGGCCTACTTTCTTTGGTCGTCCGACATGTTGGTTTGAAAATGATGTTACTTAACATTTCAGCTTAAGCGATATAAGGATAAATGTTTTAAAATTCAACTGTCAGATTATAACTAAACAAATGAACATACAAACATTGCAAGTAAAATAAAAGAATAAACAACTAGAAGTAGGAGTTTGTCTATGATCAATCTACGACGAACGTTGTTGTGTTGATTTGTGAAGTGAACATTGTGGAGAACATCCTCAACGTCAACAGGATGCTCCGTTGTCTGAGCGAAAAGTAGCGAGCGTTGGGAGCGTATGTTACGTGAGTTAGTTAGAAAAACTACGTGAATCAACTACGGAAATCACAGAACAATGTTAGATACGGATTATCCCTGTTTGGAACGGCTATACGAAAGTGTCTACAGACAGGGCAGGGAACGCCTGTTGTAATTCGTCAAACTGGGAATTTTTTGCTCAGCACAGATGCTAACCACTTACTTGTCTTTAGCCTTGTCTTAGCAACGATTATTTTCCTTGGTTTTAGTGAAGGTATATTTTAAGGATAGCTGATCAGCATAATTTGACGCAGACTTTATTTGGAAAGGAAATTTTGGTTATATGTTTAGTCAATAAATAAGGTACAAGTCAAGTAAGGTACTGTAAAGTTTTCAACATAAAATGAATATTAAAATGGCCCAGAGATTATGTACCTACCTATTAAGTAAAAACAAGAGCAATAACTCATAAAAAGTTGTAAACTAAATTAGAAAGTACCTGTAGCACATAACTCCATAATGCTCCAACAACTCCTCGAGCCATGGTTTGGTTGTCTTCATGATATCCGGCAACATCTTCTCGTATACCAGCTGATTATCGTAGTCGAAGCTGGCATTGCCCACGTGGAGCCACTCTCTCACGTCAGGCCTTGAGAGGAAAGCTTCGAATCTAGGCACTGAACTATCCGGGTTGTTTTGGTAGTTGTACACGCTGACACCACTGTTCTTTTTGATATATTCTATTGTTGCGTTGAATGCCTAAAGTAAGTAAGGTGGCGTCTGATAATCTAATATTAATTAAAATGCTCATAATCGAGGGGGATAAAAAAAAATCTGAATTTGGTTAGTTTAAAAACTTTTTCGAGGAAACAGTTACCAATAACCTCTGTAAACACGACGGACGGACGGAAAGAGGGCTGCCAAAATTTACTGTCAATACAAATGTAGGTTGACCACCCTGACGCATTGGTGAGCGCTTAGGTCAAGTGTGAGACCCTGGGTTCAGATCCCGAAAAGGGCGATATAACAATTTATAATAGCTGAATTTTCTCTAGTTTGATCTGGTAGGTAGGATCTGTTCTATAGTATCTATGTATATCTGTTCTATGTTCATCTGGTCTATGGTGTGCCAGACCACAGAGGGTATGGGCACTTGTGAGAGCAGGCCATATATACGAATGTAACAAAAAAGGTAGAGACGCTGGCTTAGCTAAGTGGACACAATAAACATTTTATCAATCACAACTATGTATGTTATTTATTAACTATCACTTAGAACAGGATCTGGCTGTTTCTAGTTAGGAACCATCTTACTGACAAAGAGGTGCCGCTAAGCGATTAAGCGATAAGGGGTACCTAAGGGCTTATATGAACTGGCACATCCCTAAAACGTTAGCCCGCTACCAAGTAAGACTGCAACATCAATTACTGGTCCATTATTACTTATTTCCAGGTTAAGTTGCAGTCAAAAATAAAAGAAACGAAAATAGATAAGCAAATACCAAAGAAAGGTTTTCTTATCGAATGGAATTTCCTATTAGCTATTACATCTTGTAGAATCCCATGCCAAGAACTCGACTCACGCAAAAACGCATGTTTTCGAATCAGCCGCTATGTACCAGGCATCAACCAACTTAAACTCACACAAAAAACTTCCCGTGCTCTAATGACTAGAGTCCTTCATACCTCGGAAGCCATAGTCCAGTTTTTGTTGTCTATCAAGCGGACAACAGAGCTTTCCAGTGCCTTGACCTTCTTTATCTGGTCATTATCCAAGATACCGAGCACTCTGCAAAGTTCGCCATAGTGCATCATGCTTCGCGGATCGATTAACCCGTTTCCAATCATTACACCCTGAAATTTAAACAAGAAAAAAAAATCGTTTTTGAGGCATCTTAATCTTATTACTAATTAAGCATTAAGCTGAAGAGTTTGTTTGTTTGTTTATTTGAACGCGATGATCTAAGGAATTGCGGGTCCGATTTGAAAAATTATTTCAGTGTTGCATCGCCCATTTATCGAGAAAGGCTATAAGCTATATTATATCATCACGCACCAATGAGAGCATAACACCAATAAATAATGTTTCAAAATCGTGGTTTTCTTTCCTTGTGAGAGCTTTCGCTGCGTGCGCTAAAGCCTTTGGATCAACAGCCATGCTATACAAGAATAAGAAAAATAAGTACGTATTCTGATTTCATTGGGAATATGACAATAGTCAATAGGCATGATGACAGTAGCAGTGAATCGCTAAAATATGTAACGATATATGGTTCATGTTTTATGAAAAACGTATTTTTATTTATATTCGAAGTGCGATTGGTATTTATTTTAATAAAATAAAACTGCAATATCTTCAAATTCGCAATGACAAGTAAAAGCCGAATAATACAACGTGTAACAGTATTACGAAATAATATTGAAGAATGCATAAGTATATTACATAAGAATATTACATAAGGAATCAAATCAAAAAAAGGTATATTTATTTCCATACCATCGAGTTCAAATCAGTCTAAGTGTGTATGTGACAACCCTTCTAAAGATACAAGAGCGACGCACACATAGTATCTGATTTCTTTCAGTTAAAACTATGGCAGTAGTTTACTCAAAAATTATTAGGTTTTCCTTTTCACAGATATGTCTCTGGGAAAGTACATAAGGTTGTATGTACCTTTAAAGCCGACTGGCGCAGTGGGCAGCGACCCTGCTTTCTGAGTCCAAGGCCGTGGGTTCGATTCCCACAACTGGAAAATGTTTGTGTGATGAGCATAAGTGTTTTTCAGTGTCCCAGACACTGACTGTAGACTGTTTATATGTATTTTCTAAGTATTTATTTATATATAATTCCTAAAAATATTCATCAGTCATCTTAGTACCCATAACACAAGCTACGCTTACTTTGGGGCTAGGTGGCGATGTGTGTATTGTCGTATAAAAAAAAAAAAAACCTGTGAAGTATTATTTCGGTTTTCATTTACACCTTGTATATACTATAAACATAATTTTGTACCGCATGAACTTCGAAAACCTTTTCGTAATATAGTATTATGCGATTTCAAACTATCACTTGCTAAGTTTTTTGTTATCAATACCGGAATTAAAAATTTTTAGCTATGGACTTACTAAGTCTCTCATTTGCCTATGAGATCTCGAGAGCGACTATGCTGCCGGCGCGCTAGCGTTTTCGTGGAAAATATTTTTTTTGAAATATAATTTGCGATTTTTATCAACAAAACCTCTAATTTCTGGAAAAATAAGATTTTTTTGACTTCCGAACATCATAGGGCCTAATATGGCATATTTATATCGGCAGGGCGATATTTGAAACTATGAACCATAGAGAAAAGTTAGCGGAAATTTCAAAGAGGAACAAGCTCTGTCTATTTTCAAAAAAACAGGTTTACGAGTTGTTATCGCATCGTAAACTTATTAAATTAGCATAAAAATCTGTTTTATAATAACGTAGGATTTGAAATGTAAATGAGTTTTAAACTTTATGTAGATGTCGGCCCTTATAGTCACCTTTTATAGTATTACCATCTACAAACGATTTGGAAAATTACATGTTCTTACTTCTTACCTATAATAGGTATATATTGAATCGAAAGATGAAAATAATTCCTTTGAAGACGCTATCAACTAAGTATTTTAGAATATGTGATATTACCATAATAGAACTGGGTACTGCAGAGTTATAGTCGATTATATATTTAAAGTCACCAACAGTTTAGCATTACATTATGCTAATATGATACTGAAAGTTTATTGCCCGGTTGTCGTATAAATCACGACATGTCGCTTACCAACATGATCTTAAAATATCTTGCTATTGGATCTATCAAATACCACCCATGATCACGCTTGCTTAATCAGTCTATTTATGTTTCAGTCAATAAACAATGACGGCCGATTGGCGCAGTGGGTAGAGACCCTGCTTTCTGAGTCAAAGGCCGTGGGTTCGATTCTCATAACTGGAAAATGTTAAATATTATTAATATTCTTGTATGTTATTCATAAAAATATTCATCTGTCATTTTAGTACACATAACATAAGCTACGCTTACTTTGGGGCTAGATGGCGTTGCGTGTATTGTCGTAGTATATTTATTTAAAAAAATAAAAAAACTGTTCGGAAAATACCACAACCTTTTGAAATCCTCTATATGCTGCATCTGAATACGCCGAACACTAAACCAGTCCAATTAAGTTAATATTATCAACTTATTAGCGGTCTACTACATGGCACGGTCTTCTCTCAGAATGAGAATTATTTTGACCGAAGACCATGCTAAGCTAAGTTAGACGTCACACGCCCTTGGAAAATATTCATGTTCATCACACAAACATTCTCCAGTTATGGGAATCGAACCCACAGCCTTGGACTCCGAAAGCAGGGCGCTGCCCACTGCATCAAGCGGCCGTCAAAGTTAGTATATGGAGAATGGTCAAGCATCAAGGGTTTTTCCAGATGTTTTCTTTCAATGTTATAGTAAGTTTTATTTCAGTAGTTGTTAAAAATACACATAACTCCGAAAAGTTTAACGGTTCGATCCGGAGATCGACTTAGACCGCCCATAAACGGAAGAACAATTTAAAGCCGGAACGGATATATATAAAGTCAGATTGTCTTAAGTTGATGATGGATAGTTGTTACAAATATTTGTCAGAATTGTTTTAGATGTCCATTCAAGTGCCCGTTCAAACACTAAATTTTGAAGCAAATCTATGAACACCAAATACAATTGAAATTACCTTGTCGGCAAAGAAATCAGATGTTTTTAAAAGCTTACACAATCGAATAGGTATATAAAATAAGTTATACGTTTTTAACGAGTATACAAGCAAGCCGCTTTGTACCGTACGAGTATATGATCTGTGTAAACAGTGTGCTGAGAGCGAGATTTCTTATCTATTCGGTCGCGTAAAAGTTTACTATGATTTGTATGGCGTTGAAAGAGCGCCTGAGATTGACGCCATACAAATCATTACGCGATCGTTAAGATCGATAGTTAACTTGTACGCGATCGAGTAGATGAAATATCTTGCACTCAGCACACAGTGAACATAGTACTTGCCTTTAAATTGATGGAACTAGTGTTCCTATGTCGATGAACTTGTATTCCTAGCGCGGGCACATATTTCCCCGCGTACGACTGGCCAGCTATGAAGAGCGGCGCTACGTGCAGTTCCGGGAACAATTGCAGGAACTGTTGCAAGAATTCGAACATTTGACTGCCTACCTATAAAAAAATGTGTCTGTAAGTTTACCGACAGCCGCGCCATACAGAACGAAACACAGCAATGCTGATTGGTGACAGGAATAAGCATGGTTTGTTACGTATGGTACGTATTGCTTATTCCTGTAGATCCCCCCAAAGGTGTCTGTCCCAGAAAGCTCTATTTAGCTCTTCTACAACGCACGTATTATTTTTTAAGCAGTTATCCACCAATCCGCACTATGCAAGCGTGGTGGACCTAACCCCTTCTCATTGTGGGAGGAGACCCGTGCCCTGTAGTGGGCCGGTAATGGGTTGAATATGATGATGATGTAGTCCGTGGTTTCGTACGAGGTTTTAGGAATCCTGTGGAAACCGTACATTATTCGAGGATAAAAAAACAGCCTATGTGTATAATCCAGGGTATAATCCATCTGCATTCCAAAATTCAGTCATATTGGTTCAGTAGCTTTTGCGTAAAAGAGTAACAAGCATCCATCCTTACAAACTTTCAAAATTCAAAAAAATTCAAAATTCATTCATTTCAATTAGGCCTACTTTATAAGCACTTTTGAAACGTCAAGTATGTAAGTTGGTAGCGACTCTACCACCGGTTTGGAAAGCAGATTCTAGCGAGAAGAGCTCAGAGAGAAAAGAGAGAAACTCAGTAGTTGCTCTTTTCCAACATCAACATTTAGAATCATTTTTCTATCTTGCGGGAGATGAGAGCGAGGCTTGCTGCTTCCAATCTTACCTCAATCATATATCATAATCTAACCTCGCTGTATTAAATGTGTTTTTACACATTTTCGCATTTATAATATTAGTAGGATAGGCTACTTTTATAGCAAAATTAGCCTGTAACAATAATGAGTATCTTACTTTTCTTACTACTTATTTAAGCCTTATACCTTCTCATGGTGGGAGTAAAATCCGTGCCCGGTAGTGGGTCGGTAATAGGTTGATATTATAATGATGAGGATGAGTATCTTACTAGCCAACTTACGTCATGCTCATTATCCGGATAACCACGGTCGTCATCAGTGAAACTAAAGCCCGCACCTACCGGGTTGTCTATGAACAGCAAGGAGTACTCTTCCGCCCATGTCACGTTTCTAGAAGTTACTGTAAAATGAAGATAACCTTTATGAGTCACCTGAACAAAATCGTACCTACAATATTTTTTCAATTTACAGCTAACGTATGGTTTAATTTTCCAAACTCAAACGTGTATAGGAATTAGGTTTCATAGACGATTGTTGATTTGCATCGTCCGGTCCCCTACAACGACAAGTAAAGAAAGCGTTTATTTACTTTTAAGTTGCTTGCACAGGCATTTATGAAGCGTTCATACATATATGTTCACATAATTGTAAGGGGATGGTGATATCTTCGTTCGCCAACTTAAACCTAAAACTACGAGGGTTCCAAAAGCGCCCTGGTCTAAGAAGAGCTACAACAATTATTTAATAAGAGGATTTTTTTTTATTATCACCATGTCACAGTAAATTAATATCAAGCTATGAAGTTAGAGCAATTCACACCCAAGTTTTTTTTTATCGTTTAAGTAATCCTTAACATTATGATAGGATATTTGTGTAAGCTTACGTTTTATATAAACTTTTAACTTATTGAGTGACATCTCAAAGATTTCATTCGGTAATTTGTTATAGAGTAGCCCTTGAAGGAATTAGCAATTTTATTTAGCCTAGTAAACTGCACAACGAGTTTATTTTTGCTTCTAATAACTATTGTAACCCACCTTTGCCATCGACGATCTGTATCGGGCCAATAAGATCAAACACTCCTATCATAGAAGATGCCCCTGGCCCTCCCTGCAACCATATAATCCAAGGTGACCTTCCCATATCAGCTTTAGGGAAGAACCAGAAGAACATATTGGAATTGTATCGTTTGTTGACGGTGATGAATCCGGAGAAACTTCTTATCCCAAGGAAACTGGTGCTGTTAACTTCGGACATCGCGCGGGCGAGCGATGCGTGGCCATTTTTTATAAGCTCAGTCAAAATCAGGCAAGACTGGCAAGGTCCCGCCGTTACAAGTGGCTTGATAAGTTCGAGGCTGCAACAAAAATGCACGACTTGTAACGCTACGGTACAAAGATTTGGATAAGAACTCAGTTGCCTGAATCGGAATTACTGATGTGAGGTTATGCGACTCCATTATGCGATATTTTGGGTATTTCAAGAACTTTGTAACTTAAAGACTATATAGTAAGAAGTAGGAGTACGGACGGTACATAGCTAGAAAATTTTTAAAAGTTTTTTTTTTGCTAACCCAATAATTAAAACGTCACTCGACCCGGTAATCGAAACCAGAACATCGTTGTTGGTACTTAAGTTGCTAACCATTAAACTAACGACGCATAGTTTAGCGGATAAGGGTACACACATTTGCGTTAACAAGAATTGGATTAAGTATTTGTTTATATAAAAACCTACGTCAAGGGAACTGCACTAATACCGATATTATTTAACACAAAACCGAATGAAACATAATTTTATATTTACCAAGTAATGAGTAGTAACAATTTTACCACAATATCCATTCTTTACGTAATAACTAATAAACAACTTATAAACTACACTCAGCAAGCCACTGTTACTATCAAGTAATTTATGTTCACTGATGAAGTGTGAAGATAACTCTGTAATAAGAATAATAAGCAACTCTTAGTTAGGGTATTGTGTCCCTATTTCGTGCTTATAGGCACTACTGAAAGTACTTGTTAATGCACGGTGTAAGCTGATTTAAACTATTTTTTATGCTCTAGTGCATTAAAGTGTTTTGGGTAAATCGCAATCTTATGGCAGGAGAAGAATAAAATTTGAATGAAATATTTAGAATTGAATTAATGAAAAATGCGATAAGACAATCTTCCAAGTTCCAACTCTCATTGTACCCATCCTTGTCTTTTTTCAACCTCTTAAACCTAAACAAAAAAATAACCGTGTAGATATAAATAATAACGACAAAGAAACATTGTGTCCTCCGAGACATGATGGTGGACCCCTCCAAAGAGGAATTCATTAATAAATCCGTGACCCAAACCGGGAACCGAAATCAAAACCTCGTGATTCTTAGTTGTTAACCACAAGACCAATGCGGATTAATTAAGCAGCTATATTATCTTATACGAGTATCTTTAAACGAGCCATTCTTGTATATATATAATTGGAATCTCGGAATCGGCTCCAACAATTTTCATGAAATTTAGTATACAGGGGGTTTCGGGGGCGATAAATCGATCTAGCTAGGATTCATTTTTAGAAAATGACATTTTATTTGTGTTTTCCGGTAATAACCGATTTGGTGCAGACGATGTTGCACGGGTCAGCTAGTATATATATATATATATCGATTGGATATACGTATCGATTCAAAAATTATATCATTACTAGCTGTTGCCCGCGACTTCGTCTGCGTTTGATTTTGTTTTTTGATGTGGCATTCAATTTGCCTTAAATGAGGGGTTTGCTGCTGTTCGCTGAGGAGTTCTGTCCTCTATCTCAAAGCACATTCATCAGATCCACACAAAGTTTAGGCAAAATTAAACACATATTACAAAACTAATTATTTAAATCGGTATCGGTTGTCGGAGTTATGGTGTAAAATCGTCAAACACTTTCATCCCCTCTCCCAAAGGAACCGAACTTAATGTCGGAATAAAAAGTATCCTATATTACTTCTAACACTTCCAAGAATATGTGTACAAAGTTTCGTGGGGATCGGTTAAGTAGTTTTTGCGTGAAAGCGTAACAAACAAACTTACATTGACATTTATAATATTAGTAGGGATTAAATATTTGATTTACCAAACACAAGATTTTAAAACTGGCCCTGAATATGATAGGCCTCTTTTATATATTCAACTGTATTTATTTTTATTTAAACAATAATATGTACAGCAAGACGTAATAAGGGACATTCACCTGTGTTCACAGTTCACTTAACTCATTCCACAATTATGATATAGTTATAATTAGTAGCATGACCAGTTAAAATGTAGGTAGATAAATCAAGGCAATTGATGAATTTTGCTTAATGACAAGGTTGAAAGCAGTCGGCTCCGCTTTGAGCTCACTCAACATAATAATAAATAAATTAATAAAAAAATATACTACGACAATACACACACCGCCATCTAGCCCCAAAGTTAGGCTTAGCTTGTGTTATCATGTTATGGGTTCTAAGACGACTGATGAATATTTTTATGAATAATATACATAAATACTTATAATGTACATATAAACACCCAGTTACTGAAAAACATTCATGCTCATCACACAAACATTTTCCAGTTGTGGGAATCGAACCCACGGCCCTGGGCTCAGAAAGCATGGTTGCTGCAAACTGCGCCAATAGGCCTTAAAATTATTTAACAAATGCAAATGATTTATAATCATCATCAAAATCAAATCATTCGTCTTCATAATATTGGTGTGGATAAATTCTTGATAAATTCCATTTAACATCACCATGACACGATCACCATGACACGACACGAACTTCTCAGAATGAGAAGGGTTTAGGCCGTAGTCCACCTGACAGCTGACAGCTGGCCATTATGGAGAACCCTCAGGCATGCAGGTTTCCCCCCTATGCTTACCTTCACCGTTGAAACAAGTAATATTTAGTTATATAAAGCACATGACTGAATAGTTAGAGTAACGCTTCCGGATTAGAACTCGGTTACCCCGAAGGTAAGTCCGAAGTCCTAAACAATATGCTATTACCGCATGTTAGGCTATCACCGTTTTTTTTATAATAAGACGGCCTATTGGCGCAGTTTGCAGCGACCCTGCTTTCTGAGTCCAAGGCCGTGGGTTCGATTCCCACAACTGGAAAATGTTTGTGTGATGAGCATGAATATTTTTCAGTGTCTGGGTGTTTATATTATAATTATATATATATTAAAAGTATTTATGTATGTTCTTAGAAGGCACAAATCTTTACCGTTTATAGCTTTAAATAAACGTAATCGATTTGTTGTGGCAAAACCTCTTCGCACCAGAACTGTTTTTGCGCGAAATCAATATTTCTCGCAATCAAATTACTTATATAACACGATTAACAGAAAACTTAAAATATATCCGCAAAAATTGCATGCATGCAAAGAAATATTAAATAAATTTCTATTAACATTAAATTATAATGAAGTGGATTCGTTATTAAAACGCATAATTTAATATTAAGTACAATTATAGAGGTTAAAACACACACACACACACGCACGCACACGCACACACACACACACCCACACGCATACTCACACCCTCACGCATACTCACAAACACGCACGCGAATCACTTTACACTTTAAATATATTGTAATGTCATTTTTCTTTAATGTTCATTTTTTAGTTAACTTAATTTCTTCTGTTAAGATGTCTATTATTTTTAATATCAACACAAATATTTTTGTTTGTATACCTACCCTCGTTTTTATGTTTATTTCTTGTTATGGAAGAGCGGTGTCTTCTGACACAGGGGTAGTAATACTACCCTTAAAAGAAGGCTCCAGCCATTAGTGTTTAAAGTAATTTTATTTACCCAAATAAACTATTTTTATTTTTTATGTATGATATTCATAAAAATATTCAACAGCTATCTTGGTACCCATAACACAAGCTACGTTTACTTTGGGGCTGGATGGCGATGTGTGTATTGTCGTAGTATATATTATATTATATTATATTTATATTTATATTTTTACCACCATGTAAAATTTTTAGGTAAGGAAGTTGAGTGTGTTAGAATATAGTGAAAGTAACAAACCGATAATTGTCATATTTAATTATAATTTATTGAACAAGTATACTAAAAGTTAATATAAACTCCTTCCGAAGTGGAAGAAGTTTAAAAAGAAAATATTAAAGAGAAGATTTGACGGCTGATTGGCGCAGTGGGCAGCGACCCTGGTTTCTGAGTGCAAGGCCGTGGGTTCGATTCCAACAACTGGACAATATTTGTGTGATGACTATGAATGTTTTTCAGTGTCTGGGTGTTCATCTTTACATTATAAGCATTTATGTATATTATTCATAAAAATGATTCATCAGTAATTATCTTAGTACCCATAACACAAGCTACGCTTACTTTGGGGCTAGACGGCGATGTGTGTATTGTCGTAGTATATTTATTTATTTATTTATTTAAGATTAATATAAAATATATGACCAACATACTTTAACAGTTTTACTTATTTTTATTTTCATGTCATTTAATTTGGTTAAATTATAACTTCAATAAGAAAAATAAAAGTCCATTAGTTTAAATAAGATCTTATATCAAAGACCTTCCTACCTTCAATCATAATAAGCTTTTAAGTGCATCACTTTGTGTAGTCTTCAAAGGCGCTAATCCGATGTTAAAATGGATTTACTTATTGTTATGAATCCTAATATTGAACAAAAAAAAACTACGCTGAAACTCATGAAAAATCAAATAATTTAAAAGGAAAACCTGATTCGTAGCCGCCTCTTATCTCATAGACGATCGCCGATCGAAAACATAATTTGAATGTACAAATCGCTGTTACGAGTCAGAAAAAAACGTCGACCGTGGGAAATTCCCGATACGGGCCGGGTTGTAAGTTGTAAGTGATTACCCACGATTAACAACAACGGACACGTAGCAACTGTAACGCATCGGTGTTTGTTTTACTATCAACATCCTAAATATAGAGCAAATCACATTTTAAGAGCGTGCAAGAATCTATCGCAAAACGTAAGGAGCGTGGGAGCGCGTTTATGCTAAGCAGGTCATTGGTACCCTGTACCTGTTCGCATGGTTTCTACAGTGTGCTCCTGATTTTTGTATTGAAGATTCATCTTATTTTAACGTGAAAGTGTTTTTTTTTTCGGATGCCACACGTGAATTGATGCGGCAAAATTTAATTAAACATCACCAACGGAGCAATACTTTGAGACCATTGTTAGACTTTTTAATCTGTATGATTTTTTATTCCCGCAAAGAATACTTCTTGTAGAATATTTAAATAATATGATCCAAATTTTTTTTAATTGTTGTCATTTATACCTTAATCTGTACGATTTTTTATTCCCGAAAAGACAACTTCTTGTAGAATATTTGAATAATATGTCCCAGAAACATCGTTTTTAATGACGCAGAAAGTCAGGGTTGTTTAGTAGGTTAGCAGAAGAAAGTTTGCGAGGGAAATAAATCAGAAGTTGTACGGACCTCTAGTACCAGTTAGACAAAGCGATCCAACTTTCACTCTTCTTTCTGCATCGGGTGCTTTTAAAAGCTCCGCCCTGTTTCGAGAGCAATGAAACTTCATCTCCAATTATACTTGCATCAGGTTATGTAGGTCATTGCCAAAAATAGGTTTTTAGTAACTCTATGAAAATTACCTTATTTTCTTGTACGCCGCGATCTAAGATCGAAGGAATGTTGAAATTGGGTTGTATTGATTGTCCATGCATGGCAAAATTGGCGGTTTTGCTGATCGCGAATTTTTGCGGAGCACTCTGTAGATGGATCGAGATAAATCCAAGTTCAAGGCGCAGTATAGACAAGCGGCAGCGGGTAATACGAGGCTCCATTCGCCTGCCATCCCCCTGGGGAGGAACACTGCTTTACTTAAAAAGATTGCTTTAGTTCTTTTGGTTTCGCGACTCCTCGTCCGGGAATTCCAAATATCGATATGCTCGCGAAATGGCTGATCCTTTTTACGTGAGTATTTATTGTTTCCTTTTCAAAGATATTTGGGTGTGCAGTAAATTATAACTTATTATAATTACCTACCAGGTAATCGTAGTTAATTTGGAAAGCAAAAAAGTGAAGATTTATAGGACATGTTAAGCTCTCATTATTAGACTCTACTTGTTATAATTGCAAATTTTTAAAAGATTTAATTGAATGAATTTCCACGACCTCGCTACCCCACACTAAATACCGCCACTTCTCAACTCTCAATTAAAGTGGATTTTTCTTTTGTTTGTTGCTGGGCGGGCTGGGATGCTGTTGTGTGCCAAAGCATTCTTCTTTCACCTGATCGTTTGGTAGAGTCCTGTTGACCCAGCCACCAGGCAACGAGTTGGAACACGAAGTCAAACAAAAGCAGTAGATACGCCTTTCCGAGTTGCAGTGGTTTCCACGAGTAAACAACAAAAGGCCTTTTCTACTGAATGATCAAGAAAAATTATCATCATTTAAACCGATCGAAGTCCACTGTTCGCACATAAGCCTTTTGTGCAGGGAGTTCCAAAACACGCCACGGTCCAGCGGCTCCCAGCGACTCATTGGATGTCATTGTTGTTTGATGTCCCACCGACTTGTTTGAAAATTCAATCTAAGTGGAAACCCCATGTTAATTTGCAGCGACCCGATAAGCGCAGTTTGCAGCGACAATGTTTTCTGAGTCCAAGGCCGTGGGTTCTATTCCCACAACTGGGAAATGTTTGTGTGATGAGCATGAATGTTTTTCAGTGTCTGGGTATAACAAGTATTATATATAATAAGTATTATATGTATATTATTCATAAAAATATTCATCAGTCATCTTAGTACCCATAACACAAGCTACGCTTACTTTGGGGCTAGATGGCGATGTGTGTAATGTCGTAGTATATTTATTTATTATTATTAAGTATTTGGTTATTTATAGTTAAGGGAACAAAATTGGGATTTAATTTTGTTTTTCGTTGTAAATAACATATATAAGAAGTTTTAGCAATATTAATAGTAGGTAACTAAGTTGTACTGGATCCGATGTTATAGTAACTTATGGAAATTTGGGCATGTAATCTTCACGCTTGGCAAGCAAACTGGTAATTTCATTGGGTTCCATCTCCATGTAAGAATTGGGTTGTAAAAATAGGAACAAAAGGTAGGTAGTAGGTAAACAGTTTGGTTTTAACTTGCTGATCGTAAGTATAAATGATTTAGGAATCTCCGAAAGCCTTTGTAGTTATGAAAATAATTATATCAAAGTTTTAAACTATTCATAGTCCTATTAAAATAATTAAGCAAGTTACAGATAAAATAACTAGTAACTTAGCCTACTGAAACATAAAATTTGATTGAAATAAACGTACTTATTACGATTAAACATAACTCAAAAGCTTTAGAAATGGAACCTGATTGAATGCCGTGGGAACTTTGCTGCTCGAGTGCCGTTGAAATCATTTACGCTACTAGTTACTACGCATCGACGTAACTTATCGAAGTTTTTTGCTTTACGACGCTTTGAATTTTTTAATATCATTGATGAAATTTATACAGGGGATTATTATTCGGGATTTCATTTGCGATTTTTTCTTTTTTTTTTAATTTCCCTTGGAAACCTTCAATTTTTTGAATAAAGAATAGCATGAAGCTATCAAGATTGTGCAGTGAATCATATGTCATTTATAACATGAATAGCTGTGGCTTACGTTCTTGGTCCGCGGTTCGGTAAAAAAAAAAAACTTAGATCTCTCGGTCCTTTCAACTAACTCTATGCCAAAAATGAAGTTGATTAGTTAAGGTTAGAGATAGGGTGGGTAAAGACAAACTTTTTATTCCTTGTTCTAGATGCATTCACAATGTTTTAACTGCGGATCGGTATTCCTTACCCGAATTACCACCCGGCGAGGCCCCTGAGCCGATATTAACTTTCATGGAAAGGGCGTACCAACCTGGACGGAGTAGAGCCGGCTTCGAAGGAGGGGAGCCACTACTTTTAACGCCTTTGATAGAGGCGAATAAGCTTGAAGAAGCAAGACGTGCTGCGTACGTCGACTCTGACTATATTTTGCCCGATATGGAAAGTTACGCTGGGTATTTAACTGTAAGATTATTTTTTTATAGAAATGCACAAGACATAATTTTTTTTAAGTGTCAAAATTAAGCAATCAGTAGCCTATAACACTGTCCACTGTTGGACTAAAGGCCTCTCCCAACCTGAGGGTTTGCCCATAATCACCCCGCTGGGTAGACAGGTTGCTGATCGCAATAGATAATAGGTGCAGCACAGAGGAGTCTGCTACCCGTTCTCTGTTATATTACCCTTGTCGCCTCGTATGACACCCATGCGCAGAGGGTGGTGACCTCTGTGTTTAAGGCAAAATTATAGAATACGTTAATTTCATGCGTGTTGGTCTAAGGCACGTCTTATCGGTTTTAACAAAGGTGGGATCTTAAGCCCTTAAATTTCTTCATTAGACAATTAAACGAAAAAACGATAAGTGTAAAAAGAAAAGTTGAACGCTAAACCACATAATTGTAACGTAAATATAATGGATTTTTACGCTTCGGCTAAATGTTTCCGTTATGTTTTAACTATAACTTATTGTTACATTACAGGTAAATAAAGAATACAATGCGAATCTTTGGTTCTGGTATTTCCCTGTCGCAGAGAAATCAGTTGAGGAGACTCCTTGGATTATTTGGCTTCAAGGAGGACCTGGCGCTTCTTCTCTCTATGGCCTCTTTACTGAAATAGGGCCGTTTACTATTTCAGATGACTATCGGATTGATGGTATGTACCTTACAGTTATATAGATTCCGGAATCGGAAGAAAAAAAGAAATCGTGATTCATGACGTACTCAATTATTCAGTGTACTCTAATATGAAAAGTAAATAAATTTAAGTAAGTAAATAAATTTAAGGACTTTTCATTTTTCATAGCAATTTAATAAAATCTAGATTCATAAAAAGTAGACGAATAAGTAACGACTTCATACATAGTTTACTCAATAATTGTGTTGTTCAAGTCTTTTATTTTTAAAATACAGCTTAATATTTGACACAGCACTTTTATTTTGACTTTGACCAGAAAACTGCCTGTTGCTCAGGAACTAGGCTAGCCTTATTTTTGTCGTATTTACAGAAAAAAAGTACTCCTGGGGCAAGAACCACTCTCTTCTTTTCATTGATAACCCTGTCGGAACTGGCTTTAGCTTTACTGATGACGACCGCGGATTCGCAACAAACCAGACCACTGTGAGTTCATGTTTTAACGTTAATTATTGTGGGACAAAATATATATAACATAACTTATTAAAAGATTTTTACCAAGAAAGCAAGATATACTTGTTTTTTTTTTTACCGACGTCAGTAATTACTGGAATTCATTCCTATAAGTTAGCTGCTTTCAATAAATCGTAGTAGATCTCGATGAGGCAAGAGCTCTCAGAAAAATGCTACTCTCAAAAAGCAACTTAATTTAAAACATTCCATTATAGGTAGCCCAAAATTTTTTGATGATAACTTTTTTACAGATTGGTGAAAACCTGTACACAGCGTTGCAGCAATTCCTAACACTGTTCCCTGAACTTCGCAAGGCACCTCTAACGATTGCAGGAGAGTCCTATGCGGGGAAACATATACCTTCAGTCGCGGTTCAAATTCTCTGGAACAAACATCATGACGAGCCGATAAATCTACAGGTCAGACCTTTTAAATAACAGAAGTAGAGCTGTTTGTGACAGAGCTCATCCAGGGAAGTACTACCACCATGCTTATTGTTGCCGCTAAGCAGCATTATCTCAATGCTGGGGTCCGGTCTGAAGGGCGTGGTTACCGGTGTAATTAAAGGCACGTGAGGATACGCATCTACGCCTCAGGTAGATGGACACATGGCAACACTTTGCAGGAGGTGTTCCTTGCTTGCCCTGCGAGGTGTTCTTTTTATAGGTGATCGTTTTTTCCATCAGCAGGGCTAGCACTGGCAGAAGATAAAAAATTGGTTGTCTGTAAAGTCGGCTTACAGACGATAGTTGAACGTGACAACGTCGTAAGAAATGGGATGGTTGCATTTTAAAAAAGAACATTTTAATTTTATTTGTATGATAGATATTATCGTTGCTATAAACAATTGACACCACATTCACTTTTCACTGCACTTCATCCTTGCCGAAAACATGTAAATGTACTATTTTGTATAGAAGCTGTCCACGCGGACGCATCGCTCACTCAAGTAGGAGAGACAGATGTTGAACGCGGAGGCCGACTGTGCCTCTTTGTCGCTCGTTCCGCGCTCTCGCTTGCACTTCGAGCCTTGAATGGAACGCCTCAGAGCGAGGTAACGCCGCATACGTCATGTTTTTTCGTGCGTGCAGCCGGCTCCATCGAATTATAAGACATTGTCACGTCAAAAAAATATCCCTCGATTATATCACAACGAGACAAGTGATATAATAACGGGTCCACATGCTAAAGCACGGTAACACGGAATAGGAGCAGTTTACCCCTGTTTATTATTACACATATATTGTTTGGATATTATTTCCACTTGTGGGCCAGTGCTCTGAGAATTGATAAAGATGTGAGTGTAGATACATTTTTATTCTTATCCCGGGGAGAAAATTGTCTCCTGCCCATGCTAGCCGTGCTGTTGCTTGGTCCATCAATTATGGACAATAATATAAGAGATAACCAAAACATAGCGCGTTCTGTATTTATCTACACCCAGCTTCTAAAGTAGCGTTATATTATTTACTAGCGACCCTAATCCGGCTATGCATGAGTGCAATGTTGATACTTATGTGGGGCTTTTTGGAGTGCATTAACAATACCATTCCATGGTCCATTAATTTGATCTATCTCGTAAGGTTTAGCCCAGCATTTGCAATGTAACCGTACTATAACAAGTTATTACGACGCAACGTTATATATGTTAGAGTATCTTGGTTTTTCTTTCCTATATTATGCTTGTGTACTGTATATATATCTTTCCCTTGAATCACTTTATACAAAGATGACAATTGTGTTTTTTTTTAATTTGCAATATGTTTCGCAGGGTTTAGCGATTGGAAATGGATTCATTGATCCGCTATCGCTGCAAAGATACAGTTATTTCGTGCGCGAAACTGGCCTGGTCGATGACAAAGTGGCGAACTTCATGGTTCAACTTGAAACTGCTGTCGTTCAGTTTATTAACTCAGGGGAAATGCTTAAAGCATACGCTGTGAGTATTATTCATTATTTTTAACGCGAAAACGATAGGTTGTTATAATGTGCATGTCGGACATATGTAGCTCCCGAACAATTCGAATCCATCAACCGATTGATCCAATTTTTATTTTGTTCAAATCGGTCTAACATGGTCGCCTCCACAAAATGCCGAGTTCCATTTTTTCCCTCACCCACAACTCCCTCAAGATGAGTATGAATTTACTTGTTTAAGTTTTTTTTTAATTTTTAATTTGATTGTATATGCCTTATTTACCGTCCTTTTAATTAACTCTTTGTCAAAAATCAAGTGGTTTCGTTGCTTAGTTACAAAGCATAAACGTCTTTCCTTCACGCCCTGGCTACCTACATACAAACACTCTTTCGCATTTATACAAGTAATATATTAGTTCTTAGTTAATTATCAATGTTCACCGGATTATATTTTATAAAACCTCAAGACTTATTAGCTTACCAAAATGTATGGTTAAAACAGATTTTCCATCGTTCCAGTACTACAACTACCTACTGCAACTGTTCCTATCAGAATCTAAGCTGAATAACTTATACAACTATTTGCAAGACGACATAAGTTTGGAAGGCGCATACCTCGACTTCCTTCAAAGAGACGAGATCAGAAGAGCTTTGCATATCGGAAACACTAACTTCACGTCGATCGGCGTTGTGTACAGGAAACTGGTTCCTGACTTCATGGCGAGTGCGAAGAATTGGTTAGAGGAGTTATTAGAAAACTACAGGGTTATGCTCTACAAGTAAGTGAATAACGACTAAGACACCGTGAGCTATTAAATCGTCTAGAGTCTCATTTAAGACTGAAATGTATCGAAAATGCACGCGTATTTATATCAAAATACCCACCGGCACAATGTCATGAAAATTGGCTGTGAATTAAATTTGATTATTATTATTTCTAGAAAACTTGTTTATTAATAAGAATTATCAGCACATTTTAATAAAAATTGCGGCATAAATCAAATTAAAGCTATCCAAAGTTTAATCTTTACCGGCTAAAATTGCTGTGACATAAGTCAATTTATCACTTCTAGGACATTTAAAACGCTGTGAAAGCTTCGTGGATCACACATCGTCTGTCCTCTCAAGAGAGATGCGCTCGATCCTCGGCACCTTCTCCTAACTACGAGTTATGTGCATTCAGTACAATTAAATATCACTTGCTATAACGGTGAAGGAATATCGTGAGGAATGTATGCCTCAAAGAAACCTTCTCCTCTGAGAGGAGAACGGTACCCTGTAGTGGGGCTATAATAGTTTAACATTGATGATGAGGACGATGATTTGACATCATTTACAACTTAAAATTCATCACAATCCAATAAAAAAAAACATTTTTTTTTTTAAGTAGACCTTATCACAGGCACTTATAAAGCGTTCATACATTTAACATGTTAACACTAATGTTAGTGGTGGTCATAACTGCATTCGTTAACTTAAAGCTAAAGCTAGAAGGGTTCCAAACGCGCCCTGATCTAAGAAGAGCCCACAACAAACTTAGCCAAGTTTTTTTTTGTTATCACCATCGCACAGTCGAGTTAATGTTTAGCTATGAAGTTTGAGCAATTCATACCCAAGCTTATTTTTCATACATGTAATCCTAAATATTATAAAAGGATTTTTCTATAAGCTTACGTTTTATATAAACTTTGAACTTATTGAGAGACATCTCAAGGATTTTAATCAATTCATTACCGGTCCAAATCGGGTTTAGGCCGCAGCTTACTCCACCCCAATGGCCGAATTCAAATAAATTAAAAGTAATTAGTAATAAGTATGATGTCAAATGTCTCCACGTTAATCTAGTGTATTAATTTTCGTAGGTTGGTGCATTTTTTTGATTAAAACTTTTTGTTTCTCTTCCAGTGGCCACCTAGACATAATTGTAGCCTACCATCCATCAGTGAACACATATGACTCGCTCTCTTTCTCGGGCACGTCTGAATTTAGAACAGCTAAGCGACATCCTTGGTACCACGACGGAAGTTTAGCTGGGTGAGCTCATTTAACCTTTTTAGACTATAACAAATTACATGCAACGGTCTCTTGTACTTATTTTTTTTATTATTATACATTATATATTATACTTATTATATTTTTGTGATTTTTCTCTGTGGTTCACCATATTAATTTATTCATGCATCTAAGAATATTTTGGTACCTAGTTGTCAATTTGTCATGGATGGTCTTATGGACGTAATAGTAGGTTTAGTACCGAGGAGTCTACCCTCGTGTACGCCACTGATAAGTAGGCAAACGTGAAAGCGCGGCGCACGGCGCGGCGGTACAAAACATAGTTTGGACGAGAATTAATAATTGACAGTGAAATTACAAGGACGCGTCACGTTTAGGAATATTTCTTTAGATTAGTAAGAGAGAGAAAAAGCTAGCGCCGAATTTGGTACACTACAAATATAATGTCACTACTGTAAGATCAGATAATTTAGTTTAAGAATTTGTGTAAATACCTATCATTCGATTTTATTATAATTAATGACTTCCCAATAAAAGTGTACCTATGTGAGATTACTTATTCGACCAAAATTTCTCAACACCTGAACAACAGACATTTGTGGTTTTTTAACGATCTGCTGTATGGCTTTGGAATTTTGAAATGTCAAAATTTGAAAAATTTACGTCAGTCATGTTTTTTTATTATGCCCTTGTTTTCAATAACGTTCTTTTATATCGCTTTGTACTTGATTTCTTTATTATTACTGTCCTCAGATACTATAAGACAGCTGGAAACTTAACAGAAGTGATGATCCGAGGCGCGGGTCACATGGTACCAGCGGACAAGCCAGCTGCTGCTCTCGGTCTAATCTCTGCCTTCGCCCGCAGTCTCTCCCTGGAAACAGATACTGGAATCCTGGTAGACGAGCAAAAAAACTTGCGAACTCACAAGCCTCCTTTCTAGGAGTCCTTGAATCAGTGGAAAACCTATTGCTTACAACTATTGTTTTAACTTTAACTAAGATAATAATTCGATTTTAGATTTTTTTTTTGTAAATAGTTTTAATAAAATATACATAGCTCTATGAGTAACAATATTTAACGTCTTGTTCGTCTTTTGATACCTAGAACTCCTTAACTGTTTTTTTTTTTAATGAGATTTACGTTATACCTAGTGAATTATCTAGGATAGTAACTTATTAACTGACTTCAATAAGGAGGAGTTTCTCAATTCGATTGGTACTTTTTAATCATTACTGTATTGAAATTTGCAGTACCTACGTAGGGATAACTTAGTACCTACTTAGGTACTCGGGGGTGGATCATGTTTCTGGGGGTGTGATGAAATGTCTAACAACACTTCAAAAATTCACCTCGAGGTGATGGCCTTCCCTCAGCGTCTGCAACACCGAGAACTGGCTATCGCGTCTCTGACAGCATATGATGGCAAGAATCATTTATCAGTACCAGAGTCGCGTCGTAAATACGGCTTGGTCTAGGCATAGCCAGACATGGCTACAGTGCAATAAATGTAAAGTACAGCTCCGTGTGACCTGCAACGTATAATTTGAATAAATAAATTTCAAACAATCATATCGTAATTTTATCGAAATAAATGTAATTGTAGATAAAAATGACAGTTTTAATACATTTTCAGACTTGAACCAAAAAGACTGAATTATTTAATAATACTTATCAAATGGTGTTAAAATATTAATAGAAGTAATAATCGTGTAAAATAACCAGCTACTCGCATATGAAAAGAGCCTGGCGTTGCCATATGGCACCCATGGTTATTTCCCAAAGTAAGACTTGGACCAAAATATTAATGATCACATATGACTAAGAGAGGCCATAACAATCTATCTATCTATCTATCCGTATATATAAAAGAGAAAGTGTGTGGGTATGTTCCGTATAGGCTTCGAAACGAATGGACCGATTTTAATGAAACTTTCAGGGAGTCTCCGGATTGAATTGGCGAGTAATCCTGTAAAGTTTGGTGACGATCGGAGCACTCCTATTTTTATACTGTCAAACTGTCAAATACAGCTTTTATTTACTATGATGATATTCTATTGTTAGGTGTACCTACATGGGTGTAGATAATGATCTTCACCCGCTCGAGAAGAGAATAGAAGAGAATGAATACGGAGAGAAATAAATGATTTAATATATTATGAGACTTAAATTAAAAATTTAATGATGTAAGTTTATTGTTAAAATAAAATAAACCAAAATCTAGCCCCGTGAAAATAATTCAGGCTTTAATAACTTAGAAAAGTTAGAGATGCGTGCTAGCAACAGCTAGTCAGTAACATAAGGCTTACTTGTAGTGGTTACTTGTATAAATCCCACTCTTATTAATAAGTCACAATAGCGCATTTTATATCGAATTAACTATTTTGATTCAAGATAGATTATTGAATTAATAATCTATCTTGAATCACTGTTTTTAGGCATAGGCTATTCATCCTTACAAAAATAGACTTATTTTATAAGTAATCAAGACAATCATATGTAGATATTCCTGGCCCTATATTGTATCTTAGTTGAGATAAACATCATCATCATTATCGGCAGCCTATTAACGTCTCACTGCTGAGCACAGGCCTCATCTCTCATAGAAGACGGTTTAAGGGCATAGAGCATAGAAGAGATTTGAGTTTTACTACAAGTGAGTGAAAATAACTGGCAGGGTGATGACGTATCTCGCGACAGGTTTGCGACAGGCGTAAATGTTACAATCACTGCTGTCAAACGTCACTTTTGTTTTTTTATTGTATGGAAAAGTGACGTTTGACAGCAGTGATTGATTAGTGCAAGATTTACGCCTGTCGCAAACCTGTCGCGAGATGCGTAATCACCTTGCGGGACCGACAGCTTTACGTGCTCCCCAAGGTACGAGGGTTGTCACCACCAATTTCCTAAACGGGCTCCCTCTTCCGAACTCTATGGAAAATACTATACCATATATACCTTCTATACTATAATACCTTATATAACTTCTGGCCCAACCCGTGATTTAAATACAGGACCTCGTGATCCGTAGTTTAACATGCTAACCACTATACCAACGACGCATTTGATATAATAATAAATAAAAGGTACAGGACGTAGGTACAGGTTTACGTCTATAATTAAAGTGCGAGTGGCCATTAACACATTACAACCTTAAGTTAACGCGGATGGACCTGCGGGAAATCACTAGTAATGAATACAGGAATGTATAATTTCAATGTTGTGAATTTTAATGGTAACGGCCATTTCTAGTTTTATTTATAAAGGTAAACGGTTAAATGCAATGGTTAAGAGCCTCATGTGAGGGCTCGGACGTTGGCTTAGGTCGAAGTTTAGACGAGTGTCTCTCTTTGTACAAGAGTTTCATCCGAACGCCTTCGGTATGGACACTGACCTCTTTTATACTACAGCATAATAGAGTCAGTAGGTAAGGACCAAACGTCCGGATCGATGCCTCACTTCAGCCGTTGTGAGTGTGTTTCATATTTTGGCACATATTGTTGGGCATAAAAAAATAATATAATTACTAATACGATACAAGTACAAAAAGCATACCTTACTGTACAAATACCTATGACCATATTAAATAATAATATCAGCCTCCTATCACTTGATAAAAGAAAAATAAGATCATCTCAGTGGCAAAGATAATGTAGATTCAACTGTCAAGTGTCAATTGTTGGTGACGTTCATGAGGTTCTATGTTATCTGTGTTTTTTGGTTAGGTGACGTTTGCGATAAAGGTGCAACTACGACGAATAGACATTTTGTAAATTATTGAAAAACCGGGTGAATTTCCCGGTATTTGTGTCCAAGTTTGTGAAATACGATTATGTAGACTTCGTTTTTGCATGTGTACAACTTATGATAGTTTTCGTTGAGAAAATTACATTAAATTTACACGAAACTACAGCACAGTGCACACCATGGGCCTTTCCTTGTATTTGGTTTGCGCATATATCCTATTGACACCTATTAGTGCTTTTTATTTACCAGGATTAGCGCCTGTGAACTACTGCAAAGCCGGCGAGGATAATGGGAAATCATGTAAAGTAAGTTCTTGCTATTTCTGAGCACTTCTGAAATAACACTTGCAAATAGCTGTCATATTCTTGCTATAGGTATTATATTATAGCACTGGACCACGTCTATTGTGGTCAAATTATTAACTATATTAGGTTAATGAACAGATCAGGACTATGTAGCTATGTTGAAGTTATCCTATGAACTGTTCATTTACAACTGTGATATACATAACATACAGTGTAAACTTTATTAAAAGATACTCAAGGGACTGTACATACTTTTTACGTAGTTTGGAGCCATTTAGGGCCTTAAAAATACATGTGGTAGGTAAAATGTTGCATTAGTTATGCAGTGTTTTGTCCATAAACAATTTATTTGAATTAAATAGTATGTAATTAAACTATTACATAAAATAAATTGAATAAATATAAATTATTTGTTAAAGTAGGCCTATCAACATTCAAAAACACTCTTTGTTTAGAATTGTTGTAATCCTTATTTTTAAATTCTTCAAGCAATTTTAGTAAACATTGTAATTCTTATGAAATTTCAATAAATTTCCCAGCGCTGCAAACATGGCCAGAATTATAATTATGTGATGCTTAGTGTATCTTAAAGAAAAGTATTTTACGATTAAAGAAATTCGTTGTAACTTTCAGAATGAGATACCGCTCTACGTTAACAGACTTAACACAGAAGAATCAGTTATACCTTTTGAATATCATCACTTTGACTTCTGCCTCTCTGATGAGACTCAGTCGCCAGTTGAAAACCTTGGTCAAGTAGTATTTGGAGAGAGGATCAGACCAAGTCCATATAAACTGAGTTTTCTACACAATGAGAATTGTAAAGAACTATGCACAAAGACCTATAGAGCATCTGATCCAGAATCTATTAAGAAGTTGAACCTCCTCAAGATGGGAATGGCTCTTTATTACCAACACCATTGGATTTTGGATAACATGCCAGTGACTTGGTGTTATTTAGTAAATGAGGGAGGAAAAACATACTGCAGCACTGGTTTCCCTATGGGTTGCCAAGTTAGGAAAGATTTGGTGAGTTGTTTTTTCATGAACTTTACTATAAATAAGCCATTAAATGGCTTATCTATTTATCCTTAAATTGGCTCATTTATTCATTATTTATTTATCTATTTACTAAATCTATAACCAGCAATATTTTAATTTTAAAGGAAATTGTATACAATTTTACAATAAATTACCAGTTGATATCTTGGCTATGAAAAAGTTCAAAGTTTGTATTAAACGTAAGCTTATAGTAAAGTCCTATTATAGTATTAAGTACTATTTCAATGATAAAACCATTTGAAAAAACCGATTTTGACTTTGACTTCTACCATACATTAAATATTGTCTGAATTTATTAATCCTTAAAAATTATTTTCTTTATTACATTAATTCAAATTCCTTAAGTATTAATCATTGAATTTATCTCAATTGGTGTCCAAGATGAAAGCATGATCTGTGAATAAACCAAGATGAAATTAGCATTTTTAATGTTAACAGTAGATTTTTCTTTTTATTAAAGTTAGTTTGAAATGCATCGTATTATTTATACTGATTCTAAAATATTTATTGTTTGATATTTGGTAATTCATCAGATTATTTAATAAGTTTCTCTTAGGATCTTTTGTTTGTTAAAATTGTCAGTGATGCCTATTATTGCTCTTATTAAATCTTGTGCTGGAAGTGATTGAGGCAATAGCCCTAATGGATAAAAAAAGGATGACATCCTACCTAACATTTGGTTTTCACCACTTACATTTCAATTGGTTTCAAGGAAAAACCTATTGTTGCATGGGCATTAATAAGATTTACTTACTATTTGACTAGTCATTAATGTATGATTAATTGTTTAAAATTCTCTATAAATACTTTAATATTTTTATTAAGGTATTTTTATCTACAGTTAGTGGAAAAAAACATGTAATTGCTCATAAATACTGTTTAGACTTTAGAGTGAATATTCCATTAAATAAAGAGGTAATTCCAATATATAGGTGACACCACCCTCATTCAATTTCTTTATACATAACCAAGACTTATGGATATTATGTTTTATGATTTAATTTTTCATATAAACTTAAATTATGCCAAATCTTACACTTTTCCATATGTCCTTCTTCCACTCTAACAATATGTTTAATTAAAAGCAGTAGAAAGATTTCATGTAATAACCCCTCTAATCCTGCTTATTCATTTATATATTTCATTGCATTACATTAAATTAATTAAAAAAAGTATTTTTGATGATATGAAATATTCTGACATTTCCTGTCCTATAACCACAATTGTTTTTATTCTATTTTACTACATGTTAGCCCCCAACTGCAATCTCACCTGGTGATAAGTGATGATGCAATCTAAGATGTTACCAGGCTATTCTGTTAAGAGGCAGTTAAACCCATATCCCATAATCAGTTTCTACGCGACATAGTACCGGAACGCTAAATTACTTTGCGGCACGTCTTTTTGGGTAGGTTGGTAACCACCAACGACCAAAGCCTCCCACCAGACCAAAGTAGAGAAATTTTTTTAATTACTTAATTCCAAATTGCCAATTAAAATCACAGCGAACACCGATGTGCCAGGAAGATGTCGTATTTTAATCTCTATAGGAAATAGATTCGATTGACAAACAAAAAAGTTTTGTGTAATAAATTGCCAATTTTCTGGCTGACTGGTAGGAGCATATTTTTCAAAATCTGTAAAAGCAGGTTCAAGTTAAGGCCAGTATCTTAAGAATGTTTCCTTGTTGCTGAAATTTATCCATGATATATGCAGAAATTCATAAAAATCATAAAAATATATCTTTATGATTTTTATGATGTCACAGATTAAATTCATATCAATCTCATAAATCGCAAAAGTTCTTTCGTATTAAATTCGTATTGGTTATCAGCAGTAATAGTATATTATCAAGTGTTATCATTATTAACCAACCATGTAACCTAAATTAAGTGCTGAATGTTGTTTTTGATAATTTTTAAAGGGAACAAATCACACAATATAGTAAGGCAACACTATATTTTTAACCAACATCAAAAAGGAGGAGGTTCTCAATTCGTCGGAATCTTTTTTTCTTTTTATGTATGTTACCCGATTACTCGAAGACGCTTGAACCGCTTTGAAAAATTATTTTATTGTTTTAAACGGCATACTTTCCAGGTGGTCCCATTTAAATTTTATCAAAATCGGTTTAAATGTTATTAAAAAATTAACAATAATGTAACTTTTTAGTTCCTGGGCGTATGTTAAAGTCGGTTTTTTTTAAATTTAAAAATTTTTTTTTTTGTATAGATATATGTATATGAAAGTTAGTCATTTGAATAAAATTTGTGACACCAAAATGTCTTGTATATACTCTTTATGGAGGGATATTATTATTTCCCATGGGTAAACAAATTCCTTCAAATGAAATTGCAAGCAAAAACTTTTCATTTTTGCGAGATTATAGATTTAAATTAAATTTTAACTTTGACACAACTCACTAAGATGAATGAATGAATGAATGCTTATACATTTATTGTACACCACGAAAAGGACATAAACAGAAAAGCAATAACAAAACAGCGTATACAATTTGGCGGCCTTATCGCTACATAGAAATCTCTTTCCGGAAACCAGTATAACCAGTGGCGTTAGATCTAATTTGCATTATTTAATAAAAATAAAATTAACAAACAAAACCAAAAATATGAAATGAAGTTTTTGCGAGATATAAATTTAAATTTAATGAAAGAATGAAAAAAGAACGTTAAACCGGATATTAAATTTGGCGGCATTATTGCTACATAGCCATCTCCTTGGCATTTTATGGATTTAGATACCAGTTGCATTATTTTATAAAATAAGAGTAAACATTATTATTCGAATTAGGTGATTATTTAAGCAGTTAATTACAGAGTATTTTAAAACTTTCTCGAACTTAAGCCATTTTAAAACGAGGAACAAAATTCGGCTGTGCAACAATAAATATAAATTAAAAAACCGCAAAATCCCCCTTTGCTATGTGCGTTTAAATCTACAATAAAGATGCAGGTCTAAAAAATCATCCTACGTGTTATTTAAAGAAAAATCTGGCGCATTGGCTGTGTACAAAATGTTTTTATACAATATCCGAGTATCTGACTTCGAATTAAAAATAATATTATTTTGACATTATTATGATAACCTGATATTACCTGTATAATTTAATTATTACCTTTTCAATGCTTGCTCAACAAGACATGTGTAATGTTGTGCACTTTACATTTGGCATGCTTAATAGTAGAATATGGAGGAATGTCATATTGTAATAGGACCCTATGTTAGCTCATACTCAGCGAATAAAATTTCATTTCATTTCATTTACAGATGGCAGAAAAACTATGCAACAATTAAATACATTTTATAACTAAAACAATTCATTGGGTGTTTATCTATTAATAAACATTCTATTCAAACCCCTAATCTTGTTGCCCACACCTTCCTATTCGACTAAACTAAAACTAACCTTGTTGCCCACACATAAAATGAATAGTCTTTATCTAACACAACTAGTTTTGGCTTTTGTTATTTCCATTTTGATGGTTTTTTTATTCTTATGTTTTTTTAATTTGTTCTTTTCTAGGATACTTGCACACCGATAGTTAATGCAGCATCGAGTGCGTTTGGCACATACTTTCTGTTCAACCATGTGGATTTGGAGATCACGTACCACAGTGGAAGGGAGGAGGAATGGGATGTTGGTGTTGGGGACAATGGTGGACGAATTATATCTGCTAAGGTAAGTCATTTTATAATAATATATGTTAGCTTTTTTAGTGATTTTTTTTTAAATTTTTAAGTGTTTTTTGTTTTTCTTTTATAATTTATACTGTTGAAAATAAAAAAAAATGTATATAAATAAATGATAGAAAATATGCAACAATCAACTTGGAATAGTATTGGATTTTTCCATAAAGAAATTCTTATGCCCGTTTTCACTAAACCTAGGAAACTCTTAAATCGAATTATTTAAATGATGCCTAGAGGAAAAAACGTTTCACTAAATCTTAGAAGATCACTAACGACCTTAGGCACTGTCTAAAGTTACGACACCAATTCGGCGATGCGTAATGTTTATGGAAGTCGTAAACTGACACTTGTCAGATAGAAAAAAATAAATTGATTGATTGAATGATTAGGCGTCACTTATTTAGGTATTGCTTTGTTGAATGTTGGTGAAAACTGTTTTTAAGTAGGAGGTCCCGGGTTATATCCCCGGCAGTGCAGGGGCAATTTGGGAATTTATAATTTCTTAATCTTCTCTGGTCTGATCTGGTGGGAAACTTGCCGTGGCTTTTTACCACAAAGACGTGCCGCAAAGCGGACCAGCGTACCGGTACGAGGTCTCGTAAAAACCAATAAGCGGTATGTGTTTAACAAAACTTCCATACCCCTAAAAGGTTACCATCTAAGACTGCATCATCACTAACAAGCCCGCGAAATTGCAGTCAAAGGCTAACTAGTTGTGGTTAAATAAAAATAATGTAATAATTTTTTATCGACACAAAAAGAACCGACTTCGCTATGCAACTAAAAAGCAAGAAATAAAATATTTCTACAACATTAAGTCGATGCCAAGTAAGATTCGGAGAGTTCTGAGCTAACAAATAAAAAAAAAATACATCCAAATTGAGAACCTCCATTTTAAAACAAGTCTCATTTCAGATTAAGCCGGCCAGTATCAAACACCAAAGCGTTGATAGCCTTGATTGCAACGCGAGAAACAATCCTCTAATCATACCAACCTCTCTGTCCGGAAAAGAGGATTTCACTGTTATATATTCTTACCGTGTCACATATATCAAGAATAACACTATCAAATGGTCGTCGAGATGGGACTACATCCTGGAATCTATGCCGCAGACCAACATACAATGGTTCTCTATATTGAACTCGTTGGTCATTGTGCTTTTCCTTAGTGGCATGGTCGCGATGATTTTGTTGAGGACTCTGCACAAGGATATTGCAAGATACAATCAAATGGAGTGTGGTGAAGATGCACAGGTAAAATTAGTTACTTTTGTACTATTTCAGAAAGCTTTTATACTGGGGCAATCCAAAAAGTTCTATATTGTTTGTGATATAAAACATGAAAATTCGTTTGTGTCCGCAATGCAAAAGCCGGTATATAGACTTATCACATCACTACTTCCGCGACAACTGAGTGAATGTGTAATGTAGTACGTAACTATTGCATAGTTCCGATTTCTACCCTCGCTTAAATCATAAATATAGGATACATATCCTGTACAATTAATGCATTCAATTTTATTATAAACGTATGTCTGTACTAAGTTCTACGTAAAAAAAGTTATTATCATCTGTTATGTGGCATAATAAGTTGTTAAAAATGTTTAGTTTATATGCTGTAAAGTTTTAAAAGGGGTTTGTAACGTACCAAACTGTAAGCGATAAGTTATTTATTTGTTTAACCTAGGCTAGGATATAAATTAGTAATATAATTTAATTGAATATTAAAAGGGATATTTTTAAAACAAAAAAAGTAAGCCACTTTTGAAATTTTATTATAAGTCTGCTTTGTATATTTGTTTGATGAACATAAAAGTTTTTCAGTGTCTGGGTGTTTGTCTTAAGTATTTATGTGTATTATATTCAAAATATATTAGTAATTATGTATATCTATCTATATATACAAAAGAGAAAGTGTGTGGGTATGTTCCGTATAGGCTCCGAAACGATTGGACCGATTTCAATGAAACTTTCAGGGAATCTCCGGATTGACCTGGCGAGTAATCCTGTAAAGTTTGGTGACGATCGGAGCACTCTTGTTTAAATGAAATAAAGCAAAATCTAGCCTGGCGAAGCGGGCTGGGTACGCTAAGTTTTCATAAAAATATTCATCTGTCATTTTAGTACCCATAACACAAGCTACGCTTACTTTGGGGCTAGATGGCGATGTGTTTATTGTCGTAGTATATTTATTTATTCTGGCATGCAAATTTTCTTACGATGTTTTCTTTCCACATTAAAGTAAGGCCCTGCTACAAAACTCCGAAAAAATAGAGTGGCGTGTCGACGATCGAACTCTGTCTCCCTGACACGGGAATTCGAAGAGTTAACATTTTATTATTTGTAGGAGGAGTTTGGTTGGAAACTCGTCCACGGAGACGTCTTCAGGCCACCGCGACGAGGCATGCTACTGGCAGTGTTCCTTGGTTCAGGGTCACAAGTAAGTTGTCTCTGTATACATATTTGGATCGATGATGAATGAAGTATATAAAAACAGATCATCATCATATCAACCCATTCCCGGGCCACTACAGAGCACGGGTCTCCTCCCACAATGAGAAAGGGTTAAGGCCGTAGTCCACCACGCTGGCCTAGTATGGATTGGTGGACTCTGCACACCTTTGAGAATATTATGTAGAACAATCACGCATGTAGGTTTCCTCACCGTTTGTTCTCCTGCACCGTTAAAGCAAGTGATATTTTAATTATTTAAAACGCACATAATTTGAAAAGTTGAAAGTGGATTTGAGCTCCTACCTACTGGTCTATAGATTTCGTTACAAGTATTAATTTCAAAGTTACATTTAAACATGCTCCGAGGTAAGAGCTTCAAAATAAATAACAAATATTTCATAACTAGCGGTCCCTCGCGACTTCGTCCGCGTATAAGAAACCTTAAAAGATAGACATATTCTGTCGCGGACTTTATTTTAGAACTTTTAATGGGGGAACAACATTGTAAAACATGATTTAATCGAAACTTTTACCGTTTGCTTGTTGTTCTACGACTTTTTTCTTAACTCGATAGTTTGTGAAATATTCAATAGTTTACATGGATACTCTACATGTTTCTACTCTGTGATGTAACATCTGCAACAGTGCGCGAACCACGACTGCGTAGTGCGGTCAATGACCTGACTACGTGACGTTCTCGAATCACAAGTACTTGGTTGCAGTGTATTGTCACTTTACAGAAATAACATGATCTTTGTATAAAATACTTTTTAGGAATTTATAATTTCTAAATGTTATCTAATCTGGTCTGGTGAGAGGCTTTGCCCGTGTCTAGTTACCACCCTACCGACAATAACGTGCAACTAAGCGATTTAGTGTTCCGGTGCGATGCCGCGCCGAAACCGACTAGGCATACGACTACCATTTTCCCTAGGAGGTTAAAAGAGAAGAAAAGAAAGAGAGAACAAAAGTTGCTAGTTTTAATTAAGAGCTTTCTTTTGGATAGAAGCAGGCGTTACTTTGCAGAATTCAATGATATACCTATTATAAAAGTTAAGCCTTATTTGCTATACTCTGCGAAAAGTAAGAGAATATGTATGGTGTAATTTATCATTCTTATACTCCACACCAAACAGATTTTCGGCAATGTACCCTCTTCACACGTTTTAATTTAAGCCTGTATAATTCTCACAGGGGTCATGAATAAGTTTATAATGTAGTTATTAATACTAGGTATTCGGCATGACGCTGGTAACCCTCGCGTTCGCCTGTCTCGGCTTCTTGTCCCCGGCGAACCGCGGAGCCCTGATGACTTGCGCGCTAGTCGCGTGGGTGTTACTCGGCGCCGCTGCTGGTTACGTCAGTGCGCGAGTCTACAAGAGCTTCGGCGGGCGACGGTGGAAGAGCAACATACTTCTCACGTCCATGGTGTGCCCAGGGTATGTAGAAACTCGCGCTCGGCAATAGTCCTCTTAAGAATTCAAAACAACTCCTTATGCCCGTTTCCATTATCGACGAATAAAAGGAGATTGTTAGGCATACGTCATATTCCATTCACCAATCGATTTTCACTAGGCAACTCATATAAACTGCTTGTCTAATATTCAAAGTAAAGTAAAATATTTCTTTATTCAAATATGCACATACATGGCACTTCTGATGCGTTGATTACATCAAAAATGTGTGGCGACTACATTCGTAACATGTTACACTAATGTTAGTGATGGTGATAACTGCATTCGTTAACTTAAAACTAAAGCTAGGATGGTTCCAAACGCGCCCTGAGTTAAGAAGAGCCCACAACAAACTTAGCCAGGTTTTTTTTGTTGAGCTATGAAGTTAAGAGCTTTTTTATCATTCATGTAATCCTTAATATTATAATAGGATTTTTCTATAGGCTTACATTTTAAAAAACTTTGAACTTATTGAGAGATATCTCAAGGATTTCATCTGGTAATTTGTTATAAAATAACAAACAATTACCCTTAAATGAATTACTAATTTTATGCAGCCTAGTTAACTGCACTGCAAGTATATTTTTACTGCTAATATAGTTATGTATATAGTTCAGTATTTCAGTAAAGTCAAGTTATTGTTATGTGTATGTGTTTATATAACTGCCGTACCCCTTTACATGTTAGTCTGATACCATCTTAGACTGCATCATGCCTAACGAGCAGATGAGATTGCAGTTTAGGGCTAACTTTTAGCTTCAATGAATAAAAAAAAAGGGTATAAGTATGGTTGAATGATGAAGTTTTTAAGTTACGCACTTGAAAGCTCTAACTTACCGTTGAAATTATTTTGTCCATTCGCAGCGTGGTGTTTTCGCTGTTCTTCATAATGAACCTGGTGCTGTGGGGCAAGGGCTCTTCAGCAGCTGTACCGTTCTCCACGCTGGTCGCATTGCTCGCCCTCTGGTTCGGAGTGTCGGTACCTCTCACCTTCATCGGCGCTTACTTCGGATTTAGGAAACGGGTAATTTCACTTTCATTTTGATCATCAGAATCCGAAAGTGTTTTTTTTTTGGCTATTATATTTGGATTTTTTTTAAATCCAAAATCAGACTTTAAGTTATAAGGATTAATAACTACAAACTAAAATTAATATTTACAAAATTCAAAATCCATTTATTTTCAAGTAGGCCTAATATAAGCACTTTTGAAACGTCAAGTCTGTCTGTGTGTAGTGACTCTACCGAGAAGAAACCGGCAAGAAACTCAGCAGTTGCTCTTTTCCAACATAAACAATTTACATTTTAACATTCATTTTTCTATCTTGTGAGGGATGAAAGCGGAGCCGGATGCTTCCAAGCAACCTTGTCATTAAGGAATTCAAGAATGCAATAAGTCGTCTAACTTTTCACTTATGGGCATTGTACCCAAAATTCTGGCGCTATTGCCCCTTTGAATTGCTAGACTCAGCCGTTGGGCTAAATATTATTTGTATTTGTGTATTGTATTCTTTGACGCCCCAAGCAACCAATCAAGTTGATTATTGGCATATAGTCATTAGAGAAGAGGAGAGTAACATAGGTTACTTTTTATCTCAATAAAACAACGTTTTCCCACGTTTGTAAAAAAAAATTTGTGTGCGTTATGTCCACGCGTAAGAAGTTATACTTCTTTGGCGTAACAAGATAAAAACCCATTCAAGATTTTTATCTTTCGCCTTATTCTACGTTTGTAGGAAAAACTACACTGACAATAGAAAAAAGGTATTTAATACATTGAAAGTTCTATTATAACGCATTATCTAGTTAATCTAGTTAAATAAAGTTTATTAAAATATCAAAAATACTTATAGACTCATTCATCGGACGACAAGTTTCACTCAACATTCAAATTGAGATTTTTGTACAATTGAATCAGATAATCATCGGAAAGAGCCCGCAGCCTTTGACAATTGAAAGTGTACCCTGTCAAACCTTATAGCTAACTTCAAGGTGTCTATAAAAAACTTAAGAAAGGCATTGTAAAAGTTATAAAAGCACACCCTTAAGTATTTATAACTCGTACTAGAGATTTTTATAATTTTATATCATCTGCATACCCTGTGCATACCTTCACACGCCATTATACGCGGACGAAGTTGCGTGGGACTGCTAGTGTTTTATATTTGAGTAATGTGTTAACTTTTATGCAGATTCTGGAGCACCCGGTGCGAACGAACCAAATCCCGCGGCAGATCCCCGAACAGTCGCTGTACACGCAACCTGTACCCGGCATAGTGATGGGAGGCGTTCTGCCTTTTGGCTGCATTTTCATTCAACTCTTCTTCATTCTCAACTCGCTCTGGTCCAGTCAGGTAACTATTCTACTACAAGTTAGCCTTTGAATGCCATCTCATCTGCACCGCTAGCAGGAGAGAATTATTTCCCTGGGGAAACGATAAAAATGTATCTTCTCCCACAGAAGCGCACAAGTGGAAATAATTTAAACAAATAATATATGTGTAATAATAAACGGGTGTGAACTTCTCCTATTCCATGTTCCCCTGCTTTAGCAGGTAGACACGTTATTTACATCCCTTGAAAGGGGATATAATTTCTGTCCCTTGCCAGTGCTAGCCCTGCTGATGGTAAGTGATGATTCAGTCAAAGATGGCAGCGGGCTAACCTGTTAGTGAGCATAGTAGTCATACTCCTACTCGGTTAATCAATTAATCGCTTATAAATTTTCAAATTGCCCCTTTCGGGGATCGAACCCGGGACCTCCCACTCTCACTACCACACTCACCTGGCCGATCGTAAAATCTCGATCTGTGAAGTTCTTCTAACGACCGTATTGGCCCACCACAGGGTCCGTACCCTGTGGTGGGTCTCTTTTCACAATGAGAAGGGGTTAAAGCCGTAGCCCACCACGCTAGCCCAGTGATGGACTTCACACGCCTTTGAGAACTTTGTGGAGAACTCTCAGGCATGCAGGTTTCCTCACGATGCTTTCCTTCACGGTTGAAACAAGTGATATTTTAATTGTTTCAAACTTGTAGTTAACATATGAATTTAATTTCCAGATGTACTACATGTTCGGTTTCCTGTTCCTCGTGTTCGTGATCCTTGTCATCACCTGCTCCGAGACCACTATACTGCTTTGCTACTTCCACCTCTGCGCCGAAGACTACCACTGGTGGTGGCGGGCCTTCCTCAGCTCTGGCTCCACAGCTGGGTACCTCTTCCTGTACTGCTGTCACTACTTCGTGACCAAGCTGAACATTGACGACGCCGCCTCGACCTTCCTCTACTTCGGCTACACCGTCATCATGGTGTTCCTGTTCTTCCTACTCACAGGCACCATAGGATTCATGGCTTGCTTCTGGTTTGTTAGGAAAATATATAGTGTGGTTAAAGTTGATTAGTTTAGTTTTTAGTTTAGCGTAAGGAACATTGCGTTGGTACAGCGGATTGTGTGGTGAGGTCGAAGATAGAATGTCTTAAGTTTTTTTAAACTTTGCTGTATAATAATTTCACAGACTAAAAAAAAATGATAAACGCTTAAGCTGAACGCATCTTGAATATCGGCAGAATGTTGAATTATCCTGTACTGAAAATACAATTGACGTCATTAGCACGCGACAACAGTATTTGTCTGTCATGAAAAATCCAAAATGGCGGATAGTATATAAAAAGTAAAGTATCGAGTTTGATATCAAAATAACTACGTTTAAGAAAAATTATATAATTTGTAACATTTCCGTACCCAGTGAGTTGATACTTGTATGAAAATGTTCTATCTTTTTAGTTTAGTCTGTGATTTGTTCTACGCCGTACCTTTGGTATGTTACAGGATGGTTAATTAAGATTTTTACTTTAACTGAGAAAAAAAAGCTCTCGGAAAGACAACATGTTTAGAGTTCTGTTCCATTTTTTTTTTTCGTTTGTCAAACACCCAGATTCTTAATTTTATACGGGAACTTTTTGCAATAGTGTTTTGGAAGTGAAACTTTTTAGTAGCAAAATAGACTAAAGTAGAAAGAAAGGATAATTATTTGGGATTTAAAAATCAGTTTGATTATGAGATTTTGATCGAAAACGCTGAAACAATTTGTAGAGGCAAGTATATAAACTGTTTCGACCCAACCTGACCTTGACTGGAAAAATCTGCAGAGGACAGTATATAAGCTGTGTTGACCCAACCTGATCTTGACTGGAACAATTTGTAGAGGCCAGTTTATAAGCTGTTTCGACCTTGTTTGACTTAATAAATCAAGGAACCGATACTCCAAAAAGTCTCACTTCTATTTCATGTAGCCCCTTAAGTGAAGGCCAGTTCAAATCAGCAAACCTACGCCCGCGGTTGCGTAAAAATATGCGTCCGGTGTGCATAATCGCGGCACTAGCTAAACTACGACCTTATATAATATTGACAAACTTCTCTTTCGACGTTATTTTCGAGCGAGAAGGAAGGAGTCTGTTTCCTTTTCTCTCGCTCGCAAATAACACCAAAGATTGTGAAGGTTAATTACCTCTTTTCGTTTATTATAGGACTGATAATAGCCAACGAAAAGTAATAATTTATGTTATTAAACCTTGATGTTATTTGCGTGCTAGATAAAAGGACATTATCTGTTTTCGTTTCTCGGAAATGTCAAAATTTCTTAACGTTGCTTATCTCTATCCGTTGACCATTGTTCAGTCATGGAATTTATATTTGTACACGACAGCGAGCGCAGGTTTAACTTTTAGGTTCAGCCTTCCCTTTAGACACTCACCCAATTTTTTTCTTTTGTGATGAATTTTTTTTTTTCTATATAGCACGTATAGAAATAAATATTATATATTTAATTTACCGTGATAACTGTTAAGACACGAGTGGTAAACAGTGCAGTACTCGATTTTAGGTACAATTTTTGGGGTGCAGCAATCGGTTCGAATCCCGCGCAGTTAGGACTAGCGCGCACTGCGGTTTTTTTCAGCAAGACAACGTGTCGCGAATGAAAATCGTAATTTGCGCTTAGCTGCTTACGACCCTTGTGCCAGGCACTATTATTATATTTTCTAAATGTTTACCTATTTATCACCATTGTGAATATAAGGATTGAGAGACTGCTGTACACAATATGGTTGAATGTATAAACAAAAATTATCGCAAATAAATTGATAGTCATACAAACGATTTGATGTCCATTTATTTTAGTTTTAGGATCTAAGTTGTTTATTATCTCAGCGGGAATTTTTTGATATGCATTTATTTCGAACTAATGATCTGTAACCATTAGAAGCAATCCGAAGCTTTATCCAAACTAATAATAAAGCTGTAGTTTATTTTTTGCTTGCTTGTGGTGTCACTTGCAAACAATAAGATTTGAAAAATATATTTTGGTATCATTCTTGAGGAAGGTTATTAATGCGCAATCATCACGGTACATTTTGGAGCAAAGCAAACAAAGTAAAGGCACGGTTGAGCGATTTAAAATAGTGGGTCAGGGACTATTGTGTAGAATATTTGTATAATTTTTGTTGTTTTAGTCATGTTGATTAAAATCAACGACATTGTATTGGCATTGATATAATAAGAGTAGAGTTTAAAGAGTATTATTTTAATTTGATGGATGTCTTAAGTATATATAAAATATAATAAAATATTATTCTGCTTTATGCTATGTTAGTAAGGATTTTTTAGATAATTTTTTTTTCATCAAGCAAAAATTTGAAAAGATTCAATTATCTGGAAAACTTCATACTTTATATAGCGTTCTCCCGTTGAGATATTATAATTAGCATCATGGAAGTTGAAACTATGCAGTAGTTGATTTCAAGCGATCTAGCGGACCAAGTACAGAAGGCCGGTCTATTCTTGATATTAATTATAGTACCTGTAAAAATTGTTAAAAAATTAAAGCAACATAAGCAACCTAAGACACTACCACAATGAGGTACATATTTACCTAAATGAAATAAATAATTGCTATTGAATATTTAAAGCGGTGATATCCCATTGGTTAGGACTTCAGCTTCACCACTTTCGGGAAGCCGAGTTCGAATCCCAGCACGCTTTTGTAAGTTTTAGTGCGTTTTAAGTAATTAAAATATCACGTGATTCAACAGTGAAGGAAAACAACGTGAGAAAACCTACATACCTGAGAGTTATCCATAACGTTCTCAAAGGCGTGTGAAGTCCACCAATCCGCGCTGGACCAGCGTGGTGAACTACGACCTACATCCTTCTCATTGATATAATTTTGACGAATATGATTGTGTATTTAGTTCTTTTTCAATTAAATATACAGCAAAAATATGGCCGCTTATTTATTATTATCTAGCTGTCCCGGCGAACTTAGTACCGCAAATCTTTTTTTTTTTTTTGATAAATGTTATATTTTAATACTTATATACTATTCCGGACTAAGAGAAATCCAAAAAATCAAATATCATTAAAATTGGTCAAGCCGTACTTGAGTTATAAATGGTGCAACTAACACAACTTCCTTTTATATAGGTATGTATAGATGTCACCGAGTCACACTTAAAACAGTACCTACAACGTTCCTTAGCACTAGATCTGAGATCGTCTACCGAAGTAAAATGTATGCCAAAATCTTATCCACAGAGTATTCTCTGTAGATAAGATTTTAAGTAGTAAAAGAATAGAACTAAAAAATTCATTGCCACCTGAAAATGTTGGATTAAGATGGATTATTGATTTTGGGAGTTAGCTTGCGTGCATCTTCTATAGCCGGTCTTCTGTACTTTATTTTGCGGTTATAGCGCCTCATATGTTGGAGTCGCTCGTTGTTTCAACTTTTGTGACGTAACTACACTTAGTGTTATTGTAAATAATGTAAGAGATGGACATTCATTATTTATTTCTTATAACCTTCTGTATACTAGGTACGAATATGCACAATCAACTGAAACTTAACACCCCTCCCTGGCTCAACTTAAAATTGCATCGTATAGTACGTAAGAATGAACAATAATTGTTAACTCTGTAAACCTTGTCCAGACAATTAATGTCTATTTAATCACAAATTTCCGATCAGTATATTTTAACGACTTCCCTAGCGCAGCGGAGAGTGCTGTGGTTTCAAGTGGATGGTTTCCGGTTCTATCCGCGGCAGGGGCAAATTGGGAATTTAGAATTTACTGAATTTGATCTGGTCTTATCTAGTGGAAGGTTTTGGCCGTGGTTAGTTATCCTGGTATTAGCCGTTATCACACTACCGACAAATATGCGCCGATTTAGCGTTTCGGTACTATATCGCGTAGAAACCGATTTAGCGAGTTAGCGTTACCATTTTAGACGGCTTGGGCTAACTTATTGTGGAATTAAAAATAAAAGGTACAAAACCTGCAGAGATTCAGTAACTCAATAGAGCGGCGTGTTTTTATCAACAAATTATTGAATAAATTTTTTTTTATGCATCATATGCATCACGTGATACAAGAATTGCCGCGAGATTGCTTTTTCTTTAGAGGCGTTAAATCCAGAGCTTAAACGTATTATTAAGAGTATTAATTTCACTATTTGAAAATCCATACGTGATCGACGTTCCGAAATAAGCAGTTTATACGAGCCGCCAGCATGCCGCAGTGGCAGTCTATACGAGCCGCCAGCATGCCGCAGTGGTTTCTGTTAAGAAATTATGATTGTGCGCATAGTTCAAGATTTGCACTCCAATAGTAGTTTTTGAATATCGAAACACTAACTTCAAAGCAAAACAGACCTTTTGCTACTTGTACTGGTCGAAAATTCTGTAATCCCGATTTTTATTTTACAAGAGCGCTTGATGTCGAACTGTGGACGAATTAGAGTTATGAAAGTGGCATAAGTTCAATTTCTCTCGACGTTAAAGAGTAACGATAGTCGAAACTGTTTATTAAATTAGGAACGTTCAATCCTATACTAAGTGTATTGAACTGTGAAAAGTATGCTGTGAGATACTGTTCAAATTCAGTTTGATGATGTGTAAAATCATAACTTATGCTATCCTAATTTACTTATTTATTTGTATCACATCACCCAATGCTTTTACTTTTGCCTCATTTGAGAAGAGATTCCTCTGATTTCACTTAGTAATAGCCATTATGGTAGATAGGCATAATTATTATCTTACTTGTGATTATTTGCTTTATTATGAGTGTGTAACCATTGAACATTATTTTCCTATATACTGCATTATATTTAATGTTCTTTGTCACATCAAGAGTTGAATGTAAACAATAAATCGACTATTTTATAAAAGTTTTTTTTATTTTCTACAAGCCAATTTTAATAATGCCAAATAACTGCCTGATTAAACGTTTCGCACAACCATGCACTAAACAAAAATAAAACCGACCAAGTGCGCATCGGATCCCGCAGTGAATGGTTCCGTAGTGGGAAAGAACGTCACAAAATATCTCGCATCTTAAAAAATATGCAACAAATTGAAACAACTTTTCTTCAGTAGTGTTTTTGGTTGAAATCTCACACATTTTCACCACATTGGAAACGAAAAGTTATTTTGACATTAAAATTTATCGATCAATTTACTCTATACCAAATACCACTATTTCAAATTGCCTACGGAAACGGAATTGCCCATTATTACAAATACATTACGAGCTGAGTGTTAAACGACACATTTTTCAGTATTGCATTTCGATATTGGCTGATATCTACATTATCGGATTTGGTGTGAAACATTCGCGTGACAAGACTTGAATTCACAAATTTGAGTCAGCTATTACAATTAATCACTATCACTTTCGGAAAGCTCAGCTTTTTCTTTAGGCACGGGAAGTTTTCTTTTAGTTTTTTTCGTTTTACGGTCTATCCTTGTTGTCCGGAATAGCTCTATAGCCTTCAACTTGTTTTCCAACAAGTTTTTCTTGTCCTTTTCCCTTTGTGGTATAATTTCCTGGTATCGTTCACTTTTTGGAACATTGACATCAAAGCCTTTTCCAGAGTCATTTATCACTGTGTGTGATTTAACAACTTGATCAATATTTTCTGTTTCATTATTGGCTGCGGTTGTCTTCACTTGTTTTGATTTTGATGGACCTGCATCGTTAGAATTATTAGTGTTAGGTTTCCGCTTTCGTTTAGATTCTTGTTTATCATTTGTCATTTCTGATTCATTTGTTTTTTGAATAGACACAGAAGGGTCCATTTTTTGCACAGCAGCTTTCACTCTTTTACTCATTTGATCCTCCAATGATTGGAATTCCAATTTTCTTTTGAAGTAATCGTAAACTGTTTTCTGGCTCTTGCGCTCAAGCATCCTTTTCAAGACGGGTTTTATTATTTCATCTAATTTGTTTTGGGACCAGCCAAATTTTGATTTTGTATAATCTCTTAGTATTGTTATATCTAGTTCTCCCCAAGTGAATTTTTCTTCACTTCTTTCAACATTAGGTTCCAAGTATGCCTGTACCACCTGAAAAAAAGCATACCATTGAATACATTTTTATACTGCTTATCAAATGGTAACATACTACAAAATGGCACTTACCCGTACACTCGGAAAATCATCAGAAAGATTAACATTTTTAAGTTTTTTCTTCAAGCTAATATTATCCGTTCGTTTTCCTGCTTTAACCCATTTCTTAAACTCTTGTAACCCAGTTACAAGTTCTTGGTATAAATTCTGATTTGGTTGTTCATTTATTAGTTTTTTCTTGTTAAATGGAAATGAAGCTAATATCTCTAAAGCAGTAACTGGACCTACACCTGATACTCCCGTAGTATAATCACTTCCCACCAGAAGAGACAGAAGCACTAACTGCTCTCGACTAAGGTCTAAAAGAAGATTAACGGATTTAATGAAAAATACGTCATGGAACTTAATAAATAAAATAACATTCAAATTAGGAACTTACTAAACGATTTTTCTATCCTTTCGCTCAGAAATTGGAGAACATGTTTTTTTTGATTGAAGAAATTTCTATACACAGTTTTCCCGCCAAACAACCAAATATCGCTATCATCTGTAATCGTCCCGTCTGTTAGTTTTGCATTCTCAAGAAATGCGCATTGAGCCTCAGCCTCCATTGGGGCAACAATGTATGGGATGCCAAAAACTTGTAGTAATTCTTGAGCTTCTTTGGTCATTTGCTGTGTAATATTTCGCCCTATACGGTCCAGTCGCCCCTTCTCTTGCAGTAGGTCTTCTTCCTGATTTTCAATTTCAGATGCCAATGTATTAAGGTTTTCAAGCGTAAAGAATTCTTTGTTTGATGATTTATTAATACTTTCTGTACAAATTTCTTTTGAAGTAATTTCAGATGACATTTCATGTTTGTTGTGTAATTTCTCACAAGAGGTTTTAGGTACGGCGTCTATTTGTTTATTCGTGGATGTATTATGACTGATAACATTTTCTACCTTTTGCGTTATTTCAATCGGTTTTGGATTTTCTTGCTCTGTCATCTCCTTGCTTAAACAATTCTTTAATTCTGTATTTACAGGTCCATCGGGAACACTTAGTGATATATTTACACTTTTCGACTTTGAACTTTGAAGTATATTGGAATGGTTATCAGTGTTTTCAAATATATCTGCAAAAATATCATCTTCTATTTCCTTGACCATATTTAAAGTCAGTTGAATGGCATTCTTTCTTAATTTTTCTTCATTATCAGATACTTCTTCAAAATCATCTTCACTGGATTCAGTTTCTAGGCTGACGTTTGACTTAGCTTGTTCCTCTTGCGGATTTTGCCCTTCTGTGTCCTCTATACTCGTTTCAAGTGAGATAATCTCTTCGTTAGGATTTTCAACACACACCACCGACGACTGCGTATCGTTCATATTAAAACTATCATATTCCAGCTTGATTGTATATGGAGCAATTTTATCATCAACAACAGAGTGTGATTTTTCGTTAGAGGCTGTTTGACTAATACTTTTCTGAAGAGATTCGTCTTCGCTAGAGGTTAATTCTATATGTTCCTCAATGATTGATTTTTCCTGATTAAGTTCTTCAATTATCTCATCAATTTTAGGTCCTTTAGGCTTGTCCTTATTTTTGTGTGCAACTATATGATCTATAGCTTTATGTGTAAAATCACTGTACTGCATAATATATGCTTTTGCTGATGATATATCTGGTTGTTCATACCCATCAGCTTCTTCATCATCACTATAATCAGAATCAGTTAAAAGAGATGTCCATGAGTCATCGGTTTTAGATGCGCACGCACTTGTATCAGCTTCATCTACACATTCTAATGACATTTTTATGGCTTTCTGTAAGTCATCCTCTAATTCATCTTGATTTGAAGATGCTTCTTTGTTATCTGTTGATGCGCCTGGTTGATCTTCGAGTTTCGTAGCTTCTTCTTTTTTCTTGGCTTTTTCCAAAGCCTGCTTGACACTACTGATAAGTAAATACCTTGTTGTATTATTTGATGCTATTCTCTTACCAGGTAGACTTTCAAGTTTAGTATCAATACCTTCTTCATTAAGTAATGATTCAAGCTCAGTTAAGGACATTCCACCTTCCCCTATTTCTTTTTCTGTTTCTTCCAAACACTCCTGTAGTTTCCTTCTCTTTAGCAACCTTTGCATCTATCAAAATTTGACAATCAGGACAATTGTTTCATTTCAGTGTAAAGTTCATTCAATAAAAAACAATAAATGATAGCCATTGTAGCATTGAGTTAATTTATTTAACAAGAATCACAAAAGTACTTACTTGAAAATCTGAGAAGTTATCACTTTTCTTCGGCAAAGTGTGAATTTTTCCCCAAGAATTCATTTTTCTAGTTTCTTTTAGCTCTACCAATAAGTCGTATTTATCTTTCAAAGGCATATTTTTAAACTTATCGGACTCCAGATCCACAGAATGTAAATCAACAGTTGATGCACTTGAATTCTGTTCATCATCTGATCTGAAACATTATTTTTTGTCTAAGAAATTTTGTTTTATTTTACTTTATTTTAAGCATACACCTTAATTTATTAACATACTCAGATTCTGATTGGGATTCTTTTTCAGGTAATGCAGGTAACTTAAAGAGGTCATCTCCATCTTCAACTTGTTTATTTTTTTTTGGTGAAATTTGGTTGCCTAATAAGGCACTGATTGCCGTCTTTTTTCCCAGCAAAAGAGCAATCTCCCTCTTCAGTTTTTCTGATTGAGAGTTGTATCTTGATTTGTTATCCTGACGTTTAGCCTAAAATTTAATTAAATTTTACAAATAATTAAGTTCTAGTAATAAAAAACATAAATGAAAACAATAGCTTCATCAAAACTACTCGTACAGTGAAACAATATCTATATCAGTTGCAAGTATGAGTAAATCTTCTATGTTTATTAATTGCAACTTAAGATTTCCATAAATCAATAAAATGCTTGTAACAAAAATTATTAGTGAAGGAAGCTTACAATGGTTTCCTTTTTCAAATCTGGGAATGCTCCATCAAAGACGAATACTGGTTTTATCCTAAAATACAATAATTTGCAAAGTCTTTGAAACAATCCTATAAGATGAGCATTGGGTAAAGGTGCTCCTTTGGCATCTTGATAGCCTTTCACCATCTGATGCAACCAAATTGAAATATCTGTAGCAATAAAGAATTTTAGAAAAGAATTAATTGTATAATACTTCAGTCATTTATTAAAAAATTCTGAACCCACCTACAGCCAAAATCTTGTTTTCTAATGTCTCAACTGGGACAGGCTTGCCGGCGGGCTCAATTAGCCGCCACAGCCCAGTGACTCCCATCGCGTGCGATTAAATTCCAGAACTGATTTTTTGTTTAACTAATCTATATAACAGTGTACATAACAAAGGTCGTTTCCCACGAGATCTCCGGTCAATCGACGGTCTCTTCCTCACACATTGCAACCTTTTCGGTCCGTGAACTCGGCTTATTTATCACGCACACAACAACAATACGAAATGATCTCTGCTACTGGCGCATGCAAGTGTTCGGTTCACTATATACATACAATATCAAATGTTTTACTACACCGAGACGCCCACTCTTTCCCACACTTTATTTTCTCACGCCCCATGCGTAACCCCACATCCTACGACCGGCTGTCTGTCAGTCGACGTGCCGCAGTCGACCGAACTCCCTTTACCCACTCGATTATTCGCGCGCGTTTTATCGACAACTCAGCCGACAACACTCTTCCTTACCCATCCCTCGGTGTCTATGGCGTTCATTGACAGTTCGTATTTTTAGCGTTGTCGTATTTATTACTGGAATAAACATAAATGTTTAATAAGTTTTTCGTAAGAATCTTTGTTAATATTTTTCATTGTAAATGAGTAGTTAATAATAAACACTCGTAAGTAATTAATTTATAGAAATGCGGTTATGAGACGTTAATTGGACTGTCTGAAAATTCTCCCGTCAAACAGGTGTTATTGAATGAATGTGTGCAGCAGTTCCCATCGTAATTATTTATTTATGGTGTAGTGAATACAAGTGTATCGATCGTGGTAACGAAGGCTATTCCCAAGAAAGGAGCCAGCACAACATTGTGGAAGGGTGTAAAACAAGCAAATTCATTGAGGTGATAAGAAGACGCTAAAAGCTAAAAGTCTTGTTTACACTATGTGCCCTAGCAAGAAACACTGTTCTCTCGTAATAATAATAATGTAAGAGTGGCACTATGCCTGAACGCTATCACAGTTTACACATTATGCTATTGGAATCGAGGTGAGAGCGAGCCGTGGCGAGCATGCCGCACCAGTACGGCGCGGGCGCGGGTGGCATGGGCGGGGGTCCACCGTCGCCGCCGCCGCAGCACGGCGCGCTGTATCCGCGCTACGCTGCCGCCGCGGGCCCCGGCGCCGGCGCCTATCGCCCGGAGGAGCGCAGGCTCACCCGCGAAGCTATGGAACGTTACCTTCGTGACCGCTCCGACATGGTTGTCGTCATCCTACACGCCAAAGTCGCTCAAAAGTCATACGGCAACGAGAAACGCTTCTTTTGCCCTCCGCCCTGTATATATTTGTTTGGAGATGGCTGGCGACTGAGGCGCGAGCGCATGCTACGTGAGGGTGAAACTGAGCAGGCTTCCCAGCTATGCGCATTTATCGGCATAGGCAACTCAGATCAGGATATGCAGCAACTAGATTTAAACAACGGGAAACAGTACTGTGCTGCCAAAACATTGTACATATCTGATTCAGATAAGCGTAAACATTTCATGCTCTCTGTAAAAATGTTTTATGGCAACGGCCATGACATTGGTATATTTAATAGTAAAAGAATAAAAGTTATATCTAAGCCTTCAAAAAAGAAACAGTCATTGAAAAATGCAGATCTATGTATTGCTAGTGGAACTAAGGTAGCTTTATTTAATAGACTGAGGTCACAAACAGTATCAACAAGGTACCTTCATGTTGAGAATGGAAACTTTCATGCTTCATCAACACAGTGGGGTGCATTCACTATACACTTGCTTGACGATAACGAGAGTGAATCTGAAGAGTTTGCAGTGAGAGATGGATATGTCCACTACGGGTCCACTGTAAAGCTTGTATGCTCTGTAACTGGAATGGCACTTCCTAGACTTATAATTCGCAAGGTAATTAATCTTAAAATATTAATTAATGGTGAAACAAAACTCTCTTTGTTTAATTCTCAAGAACTTTAAGTTTGCATTAAAATTATTGTTTGCAATAAAAAGAAGAATTATCATTACATTAACATTACCATTTAGTTATTAGGGTGAATTAGTACTATCTTAAGGGCTAAGGCATCAAACTTGAAGTCATGAAGAATATATAGTATTTTTTAATGATGTTTGTTTAAAAAATATATATTTAAGACAATATTTATCACCTGTTATAACATAAATATAAATAAACAAATACTGAATATAAACAATTTAACAACAAATTTAGTATTTTAATTGAGTAATTTTAGAGTATTAAAACATCTCATTTATAATGCACCAGACATGCAAACTTATCTTACAAGAAAAAGTGTCAGACTTTTAATCAAAGCCAATTGAGAAAACAGGTATTTATTTGTTCATTTTGACCATAGGTCGACAAACAAATGGCTCTCCTAGAAGCAGATGATCCAGTATCCCAGCTCCACAAATGTGCATTTTACATGAAAGATACAGAGCGAATGTACCTATGCCTCTCACAAGAGAGAATCATACAGTTCCAAGCCACTCCATGCCCCAAAGAACAAAACAAAGAAATGATTAATGATGGAGCCTGTTGGACCATTATTTCTACTGATAAGGCTGAATACCAATTTTATGAAGGCATGGGTCCTGTCAGGTAAGAACCATAAATATTATGAACATATTTTGCAAAAATTTACTTATAAATATATAGATATGCAAAAATTGCATATTACTGTGATATATATTTACTGTGAACTTTGTATTTCTAATTTGTATGTATGAATGAATGAATATACTTTTATTGCACAGACAAAAAGTACATAAAAAAAGTAAGTATAAAAAAGTATATCAAAACAATGAACACAATTTGGCAGCCATATCACTGCATAGCAATTTATTCCATTTTCATTCACTTTGAATTTGTGTTCATTAGGTAAAGATTTATTGCAAGCTGAGCTAATTTGTTTCCTCATACATGGTATCAACCCATTACCGTCCCACTACAGGGCACCAGTTTCCTACCACAATGAGAAGGGTTCAGGCCCAGTCCACCACTTTGGCCCAGTGCAAATTGGTGGACTTTACGCTCCTTTGAAAACATTATAGAGGATTCTCAGGCATGCAGGTTTCCTCACAATGTTTTTCTTCACTTTTGAAGCAAGTGATATTTTAATTACTTAAAATGCACATAACTTCAAAACATAAGAGGTGCGTGCTCGGATTCTAACTATGCCCTCCAAAAATGTAGCTCCTTCCCACTTGGCTATCACCATTTCCTAATAGATAGTTTATTTAAAAAAAATTTTTCTCTTAAATCACACAGATTAGTCTCAGCGTTCATATAAAGAACAAAGTTAAATGATAATAATTGGCAAAATCAAATTCTAAGTCGTGACAATGCTACACACAATTATTATTTCAATTTAAATTTAATACCAGCCAGTCCTTCTTATTGGGGCATAGGCTTGACATTTTCATCTACATTAAAAAACATTACTTATCCATAATTTAATGTTCTACAACTAAAAATCAAGTACATCATATCAGATTATATGTGTATTTCTCTTTATCATAACTAATAACTCAAAATAATTCAATATTCTTGAATTTAAAAGTCAAAATTTTACATTGTGCTAAGTTTTCAAACTTGCGAGAGTATAAGTCATAAAAATATAAGACATAAACACTTACTTAGGAATCACAATATCAGCCAATGTTGCAACATAATCACAGTTATAACTTTGTACCTATTGACACTGTACAGTTAATAATAATGGTTTGATAATAAGTTTTCTCATGTGATTATTACAGTAAATAAAATTGATAAAGTACCTAATTTTTGTGGACTTACCGTACACGAAATTACTGTCCCTATTTAAATGAAGGCGGAAACATGCGACTGTGATTAGCGAATTATAAGCTTTTTAAAGTAGTTGATAATGTTAAAAATTGAATTTGGGTGATTCATATTTAAAAAATAAAAATGAATATATAGACTATGGGTCAAAAGATCTTGGATTCGAATCCTAGGTCGTGTCAATGTTTGGTATTCAGTTTATCAATCTAGAAATTTTCAATTCCAGTCCATATTTTAGAAACTGGTGCTATCCTCTCCTTAGCCTTAGACAAAGAAACTTTGCTTAGAGAGCAAACTGAGCCGTCGGTAGTCGGTTAAAAGTAATTATATTTACATTTTTACAAAAAGTTTATTTCCGTGTCTGTCTGTTTATCAGCTTACTCCTGAACCACGTAACGGAGATTGATGCGGTTTAGACCACAGTGTAGAATATTTCACTGATATATTTATTAAGATTTTTGCAAGTAGAAAAAATAACTAAACTGCCGAAAAATGAAAGGTTTTTGACGACCTCCCTGGCTCAACGGCGAGCGCTCTGAATTTAAGTATGAGTTCCTGATTTCCGGGAGAGGCAATTTGGGAATCTATAATTACTGCATTTTCTCTGGTCTGGTCTGGTGGGAGGCATTGGCCGTGTAAAGTTACCACCCGACCGACAAAGACGTGCCGCTTAGCTATTAGTAAATCGCTCCGGTTTGATATTGCGTAGCGACCTATTTAGCCCGCTACCATTTTAGACTGCATCATCAGTTACCAGGTGTGATTGCGGTCAAGGGTTAACTTGTGGTGGGGAAAAAAAACCATAGCATTAACTTCACTGTTACCTTATAGATTCGAGCCCAATACAGGGCACCAATCTCCTCCTTAAATGAGAAGGACTTAAGGCCGTAGTCCACAGTGGCATTTACTTCATACATGCACGGAAGCACTGCCTGCCAGGAGGATTTTTCTATTTTCTGCCAAGTTTTTGAATTATGCCTACTCTAGGTCTAAAACTTAGTGCACGCCACTATAGGTGGTAGTCCACCAAGCTGGCCCAGTGCGAATTTGTGAACTCCATCCACCTTTGCGAACTCTCAGGCATGCAGGTTTCCTCACGATGTTCTTCTTCACCGTTGTAGCAAGAGATATTTTAATCTGCTAAAATTTATATGCATTTTACTTTGAAAAGTTACGAGGTGCGTGCGTGGGATTCGAACCGGGCCTCCGAAAGTGAGGCCGAAGTCCGAACCACTAGTCTATCACCGCTTAGTAACTTTAAGTTACTTAGCTTAGTGAGACGTAAATAATGGGAACTATAAATAATGAAACCCTTATTTGTACCCGACCAGAGAAAGTTCGGAAATTGTAAATTCACAAATAGACCCTATCTGCCTGGAGGTCCTATAACACCACAGCGCTCACGACTGACCAGTGAGATTTTCAAATCCTATTAAAGTTGTATTCTACCAACGAAGAATTTATTATGATTCAAAATATTCTCTTGAGTAGGTAATTGACCGCGTCCCCAATGCTGCGTACTAGTCCTAGCTTCCCTCCGTCATTCCCATCATTACATGTCATTACATCAAGTAACCATATACATTGAATAGCTGCCGCTACTAGTGTATATACTTGTAGACGTAATACTGCTATCTATTCTGTTTTATATTCATATTAATCTATAATATGAATATAAAAAAGCCCCAGCACGCACGTCTAACTTTATGAGTTATGTGCGTTTTATGCAATTTCAAAATCACCTGCTTCAAAGGTGAAGGAAAACATCGTGAGGAAACCTGCATGCCTGAGAGTTCTCCATAATGTTCGCAAAGGTGTGTGGAGTCCACAAATTGCGTGGTGGACTACGGCCTTAACCCCTTCTCATTTTGGGAGTAGATAATGATCTAATTATCATTTCCTTAATGTTAAATGTAACTATGAAAATTGCTCGCCTTAGTAAACGATTTACTGCATGGCCTGTATAGCTGCGAGCCTTAACATTAAACCTAGACATTTTCACGCCTTGTCTTATAGAGAAAGAAAGCTTCCGGAAAATATAAAAAACCCAAAAAAAAAATTGTAAAGTTATTAACAATAACTTTTAATTACCGTTATTTCAAGTACTTTAAAGCAACTTGAAATAACTAACTAAAAGTTATTGCTAATTTTAAAACAAATGCGATCCAGTAAACTTTGTAATTATTTGGACGCGAGTTATACATCAGTACAAACTTGGGCTAAATTTGTATAAAAAAAGGAGTCAATGGGCATATTTAAAAATGCTGTTAAGGCTCATTATATAGCTCAATAAAGACGACTATTATTTATTTATCTACTCTAACTCATATTTATGTATTCATGGTATGTTTAAAAGTATGTATTAGTAATATTTATCAATAGTATTGTTGTATTATTATAGTCTGGTTTATGTATTTGTTTGTAGTTTTTCGTATGTATGTTTTAAGCAGTGTACCCCACCTTTTCGTTTTTCTTTTTAGTCTTTCTAATCCTTGCCTGGCAGAGATCGCTACTTAAGGCAACCTTTTGTATCCTACTACATTCTTAAAATGCTTGTTCTTTTTTTTTGTTTTTCTGAATAATGTAGTGTATACTTAAATAAAAATAATAATTTTTTTTTAAACGCGATTGAAGTGAGATAGCTACTATAAATCGCAAAACGTTTGTCCAGATCTCCAGTAACACCAGTGCCTTTGGTCCATTCGCTGAACTTAAATGGGGGCGGAGACGTAGCTATGCTGGAGTTAGCCGGGGACAATTTCACGCCATCCCTCCAAGTGTGGTTCGGCGATGTAGAAGCAGAGACCATGTACCGCTGCGCTGAGTCAATGCTGTGCGTCGTACCGGACATCTCGCAGTTCCGAGGACAGTGGCTATGGGTGCGGCAGCCTACACAGGTACCTATGTCCTTTTTCATTATGTCTTCATTTGGATAGGAGCAAGCAAAAATTTGCGGGATTCCATGATATATTATGAAAATGAAGCCCAATTTGCTATACTCCGCGGAAATTAGGAGAATCTGTATGTTGTAATTTATAATTTCTTTAATCTTTATACTCCACACCGAACAGATCTTCGACAATGTACCCTCTACGCACGTTTCGCTCCAAAACCGGAGCATCATCAAGTGATGTTGACTTTACAATGAATAATTGTTTAAAGCTTTTTGCGGAGTATAGCAAATTAAGCTTAATTTTCATAAATATTTAAAAAAAAAACCTTTTAAGAGATTTAATTCAAAATTCATTTATCACCTAGTTTATACCTAAGCACTTTTGAAACGTCATGTCATATATCGTATGTTGGTAGCGACTCTACGACCGGTTCGGAAGGCAGATTCTACCGAGAAGAACCGACATAAAACTCAGCAGATTGCTCTTTTTTAACATCATTTTACATTAACATTCTTTAGAATTTCGCTATCTTGTGAGATATGTGAGCGGAGCGGCCTGTTCCCAAGCAGCCTTGTCTTTAAGAAATTCATCAATCGTGCCGTTCAAAATCATCATCATTATCAGCCCACTACAGGGCACGGGTCTCCGCTCGGTTTAGGCTAGTCCCAGGTGCAGATTGCTACTTCACACACCCTTGTGAAGTTTATGGAGTACTCTCAGGCATGCAGGTTTCCTGACGATGTATATACATTACTTAAAATTTAAAAAAAAATACAATTATAGCTATGTAGGTGAAATAGCCTAGATTGCCGTGTGGTGACGGCAGATTAGAATGCAGTTGTCACCAACCTTTCTTTTCGCGCCGGTGCAGTGTCGTGCGAGGCTACTTATTGAATATAATGGAGAACGGGCATCAGCGTCCTCTGTGTTACTACTGTTATCTACTGCGATGACAAACCCGTCTGCCCAGCGTGGTGATTATGGGTAAACCCTCCCGTTAGGAGAGGCCTTTAGTCCAGATTTGATGGATAGCCTAGTTGTTAGGGCTTCGGCCTTCCTTCCAGGGAGTTCGATCCTACGCACGCACCCTGTAACTTCCGTGTATGCAATCAAATATCATTTGCTTTAACGGTAAGGGAAAAATGCACGCCTGAGACTTCCCCATAATGTTCATAAAAGTGTGTAAGGTGTACCAGTCCGCTAGGCCTAAACTATTCTCATTCTGTAAGAGTAACCGTGCTGGGTTGGCAATGGGTTAATAAAAATGATACTACGATCGCCTAAAACAGTATTATTTTCATATTGTTGAATTTCTTATTTTATAATAACATTCTTTATTCTTGGGACGTCAAGGTATAGTATATAAAACAACTGGAAGTATTACAGGGGAAATTTCAATACCTCAGTTTTTAGCCTTATCCAGCTATCGAACTCGGCTCCTGGTGATCCGTAGTTAAACATTCAGTATGTTTAACTAATAGATCAACGAAGTAGCTCCCAAATGACGTAAGAGGTTTGCCCAGTAGTGGATAGCGGGAGAGAATTAACAATGGCAACTTTCCCCCAGGTGCCAGTGTCACTAGTCCGTAATGACGGTATAATCTATGCGACGGGGCTCACGTTCACGTACACGCCGGAGCCCGGCCCGCGGCCGACGTGCCCGCCTGTCGATGACGTCATGAGGCCCGAACACGCTTGGCACGACGCCCATCGGCTGCCCGAGGCGTTGCAATAGCGTGACAACCCTAGCACGTTTCGTGACTGTTCAGTGACTAATGTTATATTGTCTGTCATGTTCCAAGTTCAAACTTAAACTGTGAGTAACCAAACGACGGTAAAAGTTAACCACCAATGCTCGGATAGACTATGCTGTTGACGTCGTTCGTAACGACATTGGGTCAGAAAGTATCAAAAAAAACTGTACCGACAAGAGTGAAATGGACTTTAGACACATTTGTTTAAAGGTTAAGTTCGCTTACGTTTCTTCAGCCAGCGCTCCCGTGGAATAGAAATAAACTTAAAATCACTAGTGCATAATGTGCGGCTTTAAAGCAAATAATTGTAGGTTCAGTTTACTTTGACCTTTTGTTGTTTCGGTACTCAAGACTCTAGGATTGTAAGCGTGCAATTCGTACAACAAAGCCGTACAGCGTAAAGTAGGTATCAAATATATACAGGTTTATGTCGGGCATTTAGCTTTGTCTCGTTTTGACTGTTTCTTAAATCTGAGGTACTCCTTTATTGACCTCAGACTAAAGCTCTGAAGGTGTTGCGCTAGAAAAGTGTGATATGGTAAACGAAAAAAGCCACTAAATAGTGGCGAAAAATTATGCTGTCTAGGGTCAAAAGGTACATCCGAAGAATCGCATTAAATGCTTAAAGTACAACGATTCAGTTTCAGAAATAAGACTTACAATGGTGTCGATTTCGTTGTACGCAAACTTTTTCCCCATTTTCTTTTTAAAAACATGTAGAGCTCGTCCGGGGAATGTCCTATGCTTATTTCTGCTGCCAAGCAGCATTGTTGCGTTCCGGTCTGTATGTATGAAAAAGACAGAATATTTATTAGAACTGTCAATATAGTGTAGTTTAGAGGTTTGTGTACAAAAGAATCGGCAAAATTGCCTGTTAATTACAACATGTTTCTCGGATTGTTAATGTATGGCATGCAAACTTCAAATAGAAAATAGCATAATGGAACGACCATAGTTATATAATTGTATTTGAATAATTATCGAGGATGTATCACATTTAGATGATATCGTGTTAGTCGTAATTATCCTATTCTATTAAGGGTGGGATGCATCGACGTGCTTCAGCGGAAACGTGAACGCTAAATATGTCACGTGCGTTAGTAATAGAAAAGCGTTGTATCACGAGTCATATGGGTGGCGTTTGAAATTACTTACTTGCATTTCTTCCTGGATCGCTTGAATTTTAATATTTGTATGAAATAAATAGAGCGCCATCTAGTTAACATACTGGGAAACAGTATTGTCATTAGATGCACTCTATCGAAATGCTGACCAGCACGAAACAGCAACGCTACTCGTCTAGGGCGTCCAATACCCTGGAAGCTCCTCCTGTTAACCTCACTAACGCGGAAAACCGCAGGTTTAGTGAGTTGGCGACGTTGAGGATCACAACGATGCAAGCATCATCATCGGTATCCCCCAGTCGCATGACAGCGAACCTCTCAGCGGGTCTTGGATTTGAATGATGACCTTTAGGCCCCTAGCGTACGGCAGCGTAGATTAGATAGACTCAAAGAACAAAACCGGGAAAATGTTCTTCTTCGCGCTAATAACCCCGGTAAGGAGGTGGAGCCTCGAGGCCCATACCCCCGCGTGACCAAGGACATCCGGATATGACCACAATATACTCTTTCGATTCCATTCAAAAAGTAGTAAACTTTTACGGGATCGAATCAGTAACTTAGTAGAATATCTCACATGAGACACACAGTACGCTTAGCATAGTTTTGAACGCTCGCAATCGTAGATACCTTTTTGAGTATCGAAACAAAGTAACGTCACATGTAAATGGACCGTCACATTGAATGGATAGATTCTATTTTACTCTGAAGCTAGAGGGTATCGGTAGCCAAAACTGAACCATCGATTCATAGTGCACTATGGATACTTTAGGTTTTTAAGGCAAGCAGTGCTGTATGCATATATCAAAACCAAGCATCGGACTCTAGGAGATTTAATCTTTTTTTTTTGGCCATTAAACGGTAAATTTGACTGACTCAGTGACTGATATGATATAATACATTAGGTACTGTTCTTAGAAATGGTCCGGACTTAAGGATATTTTATATTAAAAGAGTTATTGAAAGCTTTATAATACCCAAGTTGCGTGAAAATACGTTTGCCAGAGCCAGCTAGAAAGTCTTGGCAATTTTGTAAGAATACAAAGTGCCTACAAGTTTTTGACTTCAATTGACATATTGATTTGATTGTCTGTCGAGATTAAACACCAAAATGCTCTGTGTAAGTTTATTGTATCTTCAGCATAAGAATAACTAGTCTATGACCTGACATTGCCGCGCACAAGCCGTTGGCATTGATGTTGCTCTATGACACCACAGAGGTTCCCAATTAAGTACCTACTAGTATTTGACCGTTACACATTTCAAAAAAACTGTAGATGCCAGTTTTATAAAATACCGAGCTGTGTGTTAGCAATCTAGTGACAAGTATTTATTTCAATATAATCATTAATTTCGAGGAAGTTTGCTATTGCAAACTATGGTTTTTTTTTTGCTGAAAAGAAGCATATCTCTATCAAAATTTCAGTCGAATTGTACAAAATCAAAGGTGTACAACGTCATTATTATTCTATGGGAACAACGGAAAGTGTAAAATGTATAGAGTCCTAAACACTGATTGTTTTTAATTACTATCGAGCCCGAATGCTTCCGACGTTTCATTTTTAGACTCATACGAATTAGTTATTCTTATGCTCATAAGGGTTTTACACGCGCCGCGAAAGTTGAAACTAAGCAGTAAAACAATCAAAGCATTTAAGGTAAATGAGATGCAATACAAGACATTAATCAAAGGCATAGTTTTAGCGCAACTTGCTATTCAACTTACTTACTTGACTTCAACTTTCGTGACGCGTACGATAAGCAAACTCTTGTGGGCTATTCTCAGTCTCAACATATATTGTTTAGCCTGAGGGCCAAATGTAGGATTTTCTACCTACGTTTACTTATTTGTTCGCGTGAATTTTGAATAGCGGAATCGAAAAAGTGCCATCCAGGGTCAATACTGTCTCCAAGTATTGTAAATTGTTGGCGCTATATCGATTCAATACGAATATGTAGATAACGTTCACGTGATCGAATAAGTTAACGTAGGTAGAAAATCTCATATTATTGCGAGACACTGAATAGGCATAGCGTTACCCGTGACCCCATGGGTTGAAATATTTTAAATGCACTGTAAATATATTCTAGGTATGATTTTATTTTTTCCATATAATGTGTTGTTTTTATAATAATCGTTTAAGTAAATTACATTATATGTAAATTGTGTCGTGGTTAATATTAAACTGTTCTAAGAAGAAAGTCGATCAAATTATTTATATGAGAGTGTTTCTATGAAAAGAAATACAATAAACTTCGCTAAACTAAATTTATTTGCCAAAAACGCTGCACGAAGTTCTTTGCGGAAAAGATACCACTATACATAGTGATTTTTTTATCGTCAAAAACACGACAGTCCCTTTAATCCATGCGATTCCGACGCAATTGTTTGAATTTATAACGCCCCCGCACCGCGCCGCTTGCAATTGATATAGGGTGCTTCTAATTCCCAAACTATTAATTAAACTTTCCCATTATTATTATTGAATAGTAAACACTGGGCAGATTAAATGGGTCACTGTTGTACGACGAAAAAAAAGTCTCCTTGTATTTAGACTTGTAACTTTAGTTTAAGAATTTGTACAACCAAATTAGCAATTATCATCTGCATGGTGGTCGATTCAGACATATAAGGCTCACTGTTTTATCGGGAAACTAAATTGCTTTCTTAAAATTTGTATGACGTCGTTCACCTTACTCATATCAGTGAAATCATAGGGATTGTCGCAAAAATATAGATGATACATTTAGTTAGGCGTAAGATGTTTGGCACAATATCGATCTTAACATACTATCTTATGTCCTTTTCCTGTATTCAATCTATACGTAATCTATAGATTTATTTCTTAGCAACTTTGTTATTATGGAAAAATATCCATTTTTAACAAATAACAACATTGCTCGGTTTACAGACAGATTCAATATATAAAACGGACGATAGATTTCATTACTTACCACTAGGTTAAATTCCAGTTAAGGGCTAACTTCAGAATTAGCCTAACCTTGATATGTCTGAATAGATCGTTAATCTAAAAGAAAAGTTTATGAGGGTAGTTCCTAAAACTAGCATTTAATATGCGTCATTCTCGAAATTATAAGTAATATACTTTAATAAAACAGAGATCTCTCTGCTCTTGAATATATTTCTTCGGGGCCAAATAGCTGTAAAATCCATGACGAGTCATTGTGTTTATTATATTGCAATTAAGTGTGTGTATGTACCAAGGTTTATGTGAGCGTCACTGAAAATGGGACTTTAAGTCTTTAACATAGGGTGTGAATTTGTTTGAATTTGATTATGCGTGTACAAGTAAAAGGCATCTAGAATATCTGGGAGCTATTATTAGGTACATAAAAAGGCAAATATAAATTTTATAGGTTATATTATAAGCGAACGTAATAGTTTTAGTGAAGATTTATTTCGTATTTTAAAGGCCTACCATCACTTTTAGATAAATCACATAAGATACGAATATTTATATGGGCAGCAGGACTTCAAATTTAAATTTTGTGTGATCCATCAATGACAAAAATTACTAATTTTATAACAGTACTTTGTATAGATTTCTTTTTTTAAATTAAATAACGTTTATTCAAAGTAAATGTTCCATAATTATATTTCAAATGCGAAAGTGTGTTTGTTTGTCCTTACTTTACGCCCTAACTAAGCAACCAATGAACTTGATTTTTGGCATGGAAGTTAATTTAAAAGACGGAGAATAGCAAAGGCTTTTTTATCTCAGGAAAAAAGCGGACCCCAACATTGAATTAAAAACATATACAATCAATTATTTTATGCAGTGCGTTGTGTCCAAAAACAGTGCAAACGCCCCGCGTCTCACTTTACAGCCGCGGAATGTTGCCAGCTTGCAAATTTTTTCCCATTTTCCCTTTTTAGGGTGATCGTTTTTTTGCTAAAGTGGAGTGGTTTTTGATGCTTCAATATAAGTCGTGTGCACGGTTTCTGTCGAAGAGCGCGGACAACAGATAGTTTGTCAATAAATATAATTTATTTTGGTACCCATACTGGATAAGCTCCAGGCTTTGTATCTTGGTCAGCCATTTCCGTTTACTTTCTTGCGTCGCGTAGTTCTCTCAGTTTTAATTATAGTTGTTCTCCTGAGAAAAACATATTTCACCCAAATTTATGTTCTGGACACAGTCCCTTAAACAAAGTGGCTCCCCTTTGGTTGTATGCGTAAATCTTTTAAAATACGCAACGGATTTTAGTTCAGTTTTCAACAATAGATAGAGTGATTCAAGAGGAAGGTTTATATATAGTAAACATGTCTATTAAAGCAGAGAAAAAAAATCCAAAGATAATAAATAAGTAATTTCGTAACAAACATATTTTTGTACGCTTACACTGACAACGCCACCTAAACCTTCCAAGATAGATTTAATTAATGTATTACGGAATCGTATCTGCAATCACTCCAAATGTGGGGCACATTTAGTATCTACATTGCGCTTGTGCGAACCCGGGGCGGACCTATATATATATATATATATATATATATATTAAAAAAAGTCATTAAAAGTTGATGGTAGGTCGACTGAAATATTATCTAAGAACCCAATGATGTTATAAGTAAAGAGGTAAATAGTTTACATTAAAGACAACTAGTTATGACACATCGTCTCTGATAGGTATATTTTTGCTAAATTTAATTAACAATTACAAAACGAATTTAATAAAACCAGCTAACTGCGACTACTTTGCTATTATAATATTACTAAAATCGAGCGAAAACACCAAAGAACCACATCTCTTGTATTGATACAAAACAAATATACCTGCACATATAATAGCAGGGTACTCATTACGTTATTTAATTTTCATCAAGTGAGGTTTATAACTATTATTATTAACTTGAGGTTATGCACTAATTGTAACGACAATACTTCCTGCATTTTGTTTACAAATATAATACAAAAAATAGTTTGTCATTATTTATTGAAGAATATTAATTATGCGGTGAGGCATGTCAACGACGTAATGCCACTCGGAACAATATTATAAAGTCAAAATACAACACATTACTTACAAGTGTAAGTTAGTTTTCTTTTGTCAAAAGGGCATTTTGAACACTATCTACAGTAGGAATGTGTCACGACGAGAGACTGAATTCAGGTTTGCTAATTACCCAAGTTTTAACATGACACTATTGTGCGCATTCTACGTCTACATAAACTTCTTGCCTCTTTGTTTTTACTTATAATATCACTGAAAGAACCTATGATTTGTTTCTTTTTGAGTTTTGTTACGCAATTATTTCGGATTACATGGCGCGTTTCGTCGTTGTGTGTATTTGAGTACATAACAGACAATCTAATGAACAATGTAGATAAGTAGCTAGATGTATTTAGCAAATTATTTTTAAACGTACATTTGAAATTATATTTATTTTAATACAAATCGTTTCTTTGTACAATTTTTTTTTGATGAAGATGTGTATTTAGGATACCAAGTGTGATTTCGAACATTCCACATGGAAAGTGTAATAAGTACAAAACAAAAAATATTTTTATAAAAAAATAAACAAAAAGTGCGTGTATTACGTAATTTTGTATACGCGAAAGGAGTGAAACTTCTTTAACTTATTTTTCATACACTCGTGTAATATTGGATAAAAAGCCAGGTTTGAATCGGAAATATCGAGTGTTTACCGCTGAATTACATAACCGACAAATCTACAATATTCCAAAATAAGGTTTGAAGAATATTTAAACAAACCTTCTTTTGGCAAAAAAAATTTTTCGGTTACGTAATACGGCTCGATATGTTCCAAATAAGCAAATTTTGAGTCGTTACTTATGGTTCGATCGGCTAAAGTCCGGTCTGGGTTCAGCCAGTTTCAAGTTTCATGTATCAGGTTTCAATTTTTTTTTCGCCTTTATCGAACATTTTTAAATAACTTTTTCTTGCGAAGTCAAAAGAAGTTTCACTTCATAATTAATTTGAATTTGATGATTTTATGGAATTGGTAGTAGCAGTATTACAAGGAACTAGTATTAGACGCGAAGAATGTGACGTCAATTTGTATGAAAATAAGCGATTTCTCAGGCATTTTACCGTTTACTCGAAGCGTTTCTATCATTTTACATTTTGGTATTTCTACATAATATAATGGTCATGTTTTAAGAATTTTATTGTTTGTATTTCATGTAATTACGGTAATGTGATATTATGGAACAGTAATTCTAAAACATGAATATTTTAGTAAAACTGAATTTAAATAATTTTTTATCTTTTATTGAAATCACCCCCACTCCGTACCTTATTATTTATTTAGTACCAAAGATTAAAATTAGAAGGACACTACGTGTACAAGGAAAACTTCGGTATCTTTTTCTTTGGTAGATTTCTTCCAGAAGACCTCTCGAATCAGATAAATGAACAGTCTTGCAAATAAAAATGTTATTTATAAATCAACATTGTGAGTGTTTTCTAGCCTGAAATATGAAGAATTTATAGAATAATCCACAATCAAGAAAGTAATAGAATCTCAGAATAGGAAAACGGAAAATCTCACGTTATTTTAGTAAAAAATATAATAAAAGTCGATATGCATCTATGCACGTATCGAGTACCTACCAGCTCAGTAATAATTTTAATTAATGCGATATTTTAAGACGAATACGAAAAAAAGATTTCCCACGAATGGCGCAAATGAATTAAAATTGTAAAAACTGATATTTTAATTTAACAAGGGTCAAGTGTAATTAGCTGATTATGAATCAGAGTCGATCGAGGAACCAGAGCTGTGGGAATGTCTAAAGAACATCTTCACATGAAGTAAATATCAAAGACATTAAAGGAGTTTGTTTGATTATGTTCTCTATTCGCAAGAGGTTAAGAGCTTTAGGATATTCGTCTTATGTTGTCTTATTTCCCCTTGAGTTCCGCACTGCTGGTTTTGACCACAGATAGTAATCACAAGTTTATCGTCACACACTATTGTTCGCTGAGATTCAAGAAATCTGGATTATAATTTATGTAAAATTTAATCTTTAATTATAGATGATAATATGTTAATTCACTGGTTTTGTAAGGTCATAAAGATGATAAGATTCGGCTGACCAAAACAGGTACGTACCATTTATTGTTCACCGATTTCAACTATAGGTAACTAAATGAAAACGTAGTTAAAGAGTACCTACTACCTATAGGTCCTATAGGTAGTAGGTACTACGTTGTAACTACGTTTATATAGTATAGGTACTACCTGCTCTCGGGATTTTTTTCTATAGTAATAACTAGCAATCCCTCGTGACTTCCTCCGCGTATAAATCAATCTTAAAAGATAGACATATGCTGTAGCGTATGTTTAGAACTCTTAAAGGGAACAACTTTGTCCTACATGATTTTATCGAAACTTTAATCGTTTACGCAGCGCACGCAGCGGAAGCTCTCAAAAGGAGAAAAGCCCCGATTTTGAAACATTCTTCATTGATGCTTCTTTGGGTCTCAGCGTGATGATATATAACCTATAGCCTTCATCGATAAATGGGCAACACTGAAATAAATTTTCAAATCTGACCAGAAGGTGCTGAGATCATTGCGTTCCAGTAAACAAACAAACTTCAGCCATATATATATTAGTATAAGATTAACGGGCCTAGTACATATATAGCCCACCTCACGATACACCTTCGCTTATAAACAAAGCAAGCATTTGCAGGGCATGCAAGGATGCCATTCTACTTACAAAGTGCCGCCCTGTGTCCATCACGTGCGCCAAGTAAACTTGTCGCATAATAGTTTCATTTACGAAAAAACTCACGCGTCAATTTTAAAATGGGCAAACAGCTCTTTTTCAACCGCAACAGCGAGTACTAAGATACTACTTATCCCGCATGAGTAATAAAAAAACTAATTTCAAAGTGTCTTTTTGCTTGTTAATTTGTAGCTAAGAGAGTTCCAAGTGGCAGGAGGCATAGCTCTATAGTCTGTGGGCTGATAAACGTTGTGGTCGTATCTTCTGAGGTTAGGCTGGAAAGGCGATCCGTTTTGGACGCAACACAGTAACCGTAAGCCCCTCTATAAGGTAGACAGGTATCATCAAACGAGTACTTTGGAATTTGAAAAACCTATACAATAACAAATATAATATTACGAATGCGGTGTGGTGACGGCTGAATACAGTTGTCACCACCCCTCATCCTCCCGGGGGTGTCGTAAAAGGCGACTAAGGCAATATAAATAAGAACGGGTAGCAGCGTCCTCTTTGCTACTAATACTATTTACCTACTGCGATCACTAAAACGTCTGCTCAGCGTGTTGATTATGAGCAAACACACAGAAATAGGAACATACAGCAGGGCTAGCACAGGCAGGAGACAAAAATTATATCCCCCGGTTATATCCCCTGACAGGGGTTAAAGTGTCCACTTGCTAAAGCGAGAGAACATGGAGTAAGAGAAGTTCACCGCCGTTTATTATTACACATATAGGCATTATTTCCATTTGTGCGCCAGTGCACTGAGAGTTGATAAAGCAGTGGGAAAAGATAAATTTATATCCTTTACCCGGGGACATAATTCTCCTGCCCATGCTAGCCATGCTGAAACCGTGGGCAATGCTTGTGAGCTTTCCGCGGTTGTGAAGTAAGACGCGCGATGTGTCCACTGCTTTTAGACACAATGTACTGTAATATTTCAGCAATAATGCCTGAATGAGGGTTCTGTATGTTCTAAATTCTGTGGCCGGGAGAAGGCTCTTAGCCCAACAGCGGACAGGGTTAAAGGCTATTTATTGATGATTACGATGAAAGTGTCTGCTACCCATGTTTCTCTCAACCACTACACTGATTTTAACATCCGCACATACTTTAATTAAAAGATAATTTTTCTTTTTACTTATCTCGATTGTTCTTTATCGACGTAGGTACCTAAATATCGAAGATAAGCTGGACATGATGCTATCAAAGTATGGATACATATTAATTCATTACTATTTATGTAAAATACAATAGATAAATAAGAATCATTCTTCGTCCAATAATTAATTGAATATCAGAAGCGGTGATAGACTAATAATTTAGATAAATAATTAGCTTAGAGCTTCGTTAAGACAGGGTTTGATTCCCGGCACCCACTCAAAATATTTTCGACTTTTAAAACATTTGCGAGAACTTTTTGTTTTCCCAGACTAAAACTTATTCTAAAGCTAAGGCATAAGAGTCCTTGCTCAGACTAAAGTTCTAGTCGAAATAGAAATATTTCTCTGACATTAATGAGACAGGTAATAGATCAGTTTTAACACTAACTCTAACCTGGGCAAAGTAAGCATGCTACGCTCTCTATAATCCTCAAGAAGTACTGGCATTGGGTATTTTTTTTGTCCGGAAAACAATAGAAACTCGGGGGTTTCTAATAAAACTGAAAAGTTGCGGGCAACACCGTACAGTCTTGTACATTTAGAAAATGTGTAGCCGTAGTCACGTATAAGTAGGAATATATAAATTCATCACATTCAACCCATTACCGGCCCACTACAGGGCACGGGTCTCCTCCCACAATGAGAAGGGGTTAAGGCCGTAGTCCACAACGCTGGCCCAGTGCGGATTGGTGAACTCTATACACCTTTAAGAAAATTATGTAAATCTCTCAGGCATGCAGGTTTCCTCACGATGTTTTCAATTCAAATATTTTTATTACTTACTACTTATAATACTTTTATAAGGTACTTATTCAAAAGTCGGAGATACCTAGATATCTATTTATCTAAGTATATATATAAAAGAGAAAGTGTGTGGGTATGTTCCGTATAGGCTCCGAAACGGCTGGACCGATTTCAATGAAACTTTCAGGGAATCTCCGGATTGACCTGGCCTGACCGAATCCTGTAAAGTTTCGGAGCACTCCTATTTTTTGAACTGTCAAACTGTCAAATACAGCTATTCTTTACTATGATGATATTCTATTGTTGGGTGTACATGGGTGTAGATAATGATCTTCACCCGCTCGAGATGAGAATAGAAGAGAATGAATACGGAGAGAAATAAATGATTTAATATATTATGAGACTTAAATTAAAAATTTAATGATGTAAGTTTATTGTTTAAATAAAATAAAGCTAAATCTAGCCCGGCGAAGCGGGCTGGGTACGCTAGTGTTACATAAATAAAAGCTAACGAAAGGTACACACGCTAATTAACAACAATTATTGGATCACTACATGCAATGAATGACGTTCTTTGACGTCATGAAAATCTGAAAAGCAGCAATGTAATTGTATGAATCAATAAATGCGTGTGAATGGTTTTCAATCGATGGTATTCCCATATCCTGTTTTATCCATTCACAGCTTTGAAGGACTTTTTTTTATTTTACTTTGTAGACCTAACGTATTAAGTTAGGAATAGCTTAGAGGTTTGATTGAATAATAAAGCCTATCAGCGTTCAAGAAACTTGGTGACGTCATTTTGTCCAAAATCACTCAGTCTTCGAAAAGTGCGTGTTTTTGTGATTAAGAATTTTTGTTGAATATTTTATTAAACACGATGATTATCTCAACATAATTATATTGGTATGTTATATTATTGGCTATTTATATCTATTTTTTAACGTTAGTAGACTAGCGCTTGTCCAAAATCTCATCTGATGGAAAGTATAGATGTGGCCTAACATGGGACGCCATGGCTTAGAAGATGCAGTGATTTACTATCTGTTGCGTTGCGTTCTTCGTGCACGTATATTACGGTCCTCACAAATCCCAAAAACTCCTCTCAAATAACTCTATGCCAAAACTAAGTTAATTGGTTGCTTAATTAAGGAGTGAAGGAAGGACAAACAAATAAACGAACACACTTTCAAACCTTCTTCCACCCAGTAAACCAGTTCAGTACATTACTTCGATGGAGTTTAATAATAAGATACTCAATACTTGTATTAAAAGAAATATCTTCTCAATTGTCATAATCATAGTAATTTCAACCAATGATATTACATTGCTGAACTTAGGTATTTTGTAACGATTTCCTCATCCCAATGACTTGGACATGTCTTTTGAAAACGACTAAGACACGGTGAGGTTCCTCTGTATCAACAAAGTGTATTGATAATGCAGTCGTATTTATATTAAAATACTATATTTTTATTGTCAATCATAGTATAATATGGTTTTGGCGTCACCTGTAACTGCCTTCTGGGTAGTGTTGCCCAAATTCAGTCTTGGTCTTGCAGTCTTGGTCTTGTTCTTGCGTTTTTGCAAGACCAAGACCAAGAACAAGACCGCGTATTTTTAGCAAGACCAAGACCAAGACTGACCGTGCAAGACTTGAGCAAGAACAAGACATAGCCTGCAAGACTCTTGCGTCTTGCAGCTAGGACTTAGCGCTATTTCACGGAGTAGTTAGGTGTAACAGTTCGGTGTATAGGTAGGTAGGTACGCTTAGGAATTCTATGAGACGCAAAAAACTATATCAAAGAATATGAAAAACTGGCCTATGCGCATTACGACTAATACCATAAACATAGCGAATAAAAAAATATCTATTAAAATCAAACTGAGTGCATGCATAGTTATGTTTTAACCATCGGCACTTTGATAATGCGGCATCAAAGGTTTTGTACTTACTTCTCAAAGAAATTTGCCGCTTTTCGGAAGTACATGGTTATGATACACGCGCCGGCGGCTTCTTTTGAAATCTAAAACAATCGTTGCCGCCGCGCCGAAATCATAACATTTGACACTATTCATGCAAAATAATTTCGAATTTTAAGAGTACCTACAGGTGTTCCAAAGAATAAATAAGTTTCAGAGTGCTTAGAATGAAAATGAATACATTATACTGATCACGCAAGTAGTATTATGATTAGGATAAAATGGTGAGGATAGGTAGTAGATGTCATAATAATTCATTCTAGTAAGTAATTATAATATTGATTACTTATATGGTTTTAAACTAATTACTTAGGTACTATTATTGTACATTTAGTCATTATATTTCTTAAGTTTTTACAAGAAAAAATAGCAAAAAAGTGTTCGAATATCTCTGAGAGAGATGATGAGAGTAAGTATTTACTAGCTGTGCCCGCGACTTCGTCCACGAGGAATAGTAACTTTGGAGGTATAGTGACGTTCAGGATTTATTTATTTATTTTAAAACTTCTGTCATCAAACATACAAACGAACTCTTCAGCTTTATTCAAATAAATGATAAATCGTAAAACTCTTTTATTAAATTTCTTATAAGTTGAGGGTTCAATCTCTTTCTAGACAGATAAGTATTGTTCTTTAAAATACAGTCAAGTTATTGTAATTAATTTGTTTTTTTACATGTTTTAGCAAATGTAAGCTTATAAATCATAAATGTTTATTAAGAAACAGTTACTTCCATGGAAAACGACATATAGGTCAGTTGATTTTTCGAATTTCTTATCAAATCTTCAGTTATTTATTAATCTGCTTGATCTTTACTATGGCTATGTTAATTCAAGCTCACAATGTTCCAATTCTAATACGTTTTTCTAAGATTTAAAGTAAACTTTAATAAATAGTAATAGACTAATAGGTAATTGCAAGACTTGCAAGACTCTTGCTGCAAGACCAAGACCAAGACCAAGACTGGGAGCGCAAGACCAAGACCAAGACCAAGACCAGGTGTATTGGCGCAAGACCAAGACCAAGACTGGCTAAGTCTCGTCTTGTTCTTGCATTTGGGCAACACTACTTCTGGGGCGATTGCCCCGGTTTGTTTGCCCTGGATGTGGGCAGGGTGTTTCCAGCTTTAACTTGGGGATTGAGACACCAACGACAATTGGCCCCTAGAGCTTATGCCACCTAAACCTTTAGTTTCGCAATTCGTTGTGCTATATCGGAAACTGATTTTTTTTTAATTCTCGTTTTTATAGTTGGACCAAAATTAAGTTAAACCGGTGTTAAGTAGCAATTTAAATTTACAGTATCGATTTTAAATGCTTGCTTCACTTACTTTGCAAGCAAATGGTTCTTTTGCTCACTTATTTTCCCACGAGCTTTTTTTAATTCATAACTGCCGGTACTCGAAACTTCTATTGCAGAATTGCGCTATAAAAAGAAACATAATATGACGCTATTGTTATACATACTGCCTCTTTTTGAGTCCGTTTTAACGAAACTTATTAAGGTGCTGAGTTCTGCCTAGTGAGTTTAATAGAACTAAAGCTATTTATAATCTATAATGCACCCTAGCACTAAGTACTATTACTGTTTTCCTTGTATTTTCCTTTTTTTGTTGTGTTGCAAAGTTTTTCTATTCTATTCTATTCTATTCCATATAGCTTTTTTACAGAGAAAAATCCGTATTTTGTTCTTGACTATATTTCGGACTAAATAAATATAAATAGATTCAGTGAAATTTTCTTTATAAGAAAACAGTTACGTCATAGGTGTAACGAAACTAATATTAAATATATATATATATATATATATATATATATTTTATATAGGTTTTTTCATAACATTATTTATATTGATTTAGGGCCGTGACTTTTAAACAGGACTTAGTCGCAGGCTGCAGAAATTGACTTTTGCTGTTTAGTTTTTGATAAAAATCTGTTTTGTTTAAATTTAAATATATTTTAGGAAATATATTTCGTCATACTAAAATCTAGGTAAGAGAATGTTATAAGCTAAACAATCTACGTAAAAGATATAATGAACATATTATGGGACCATATGCATCTCGATAGAAGCCTTTTTTTTATTCCACTAAAGGTTTACCCTTGACTGCAATTTCATCGGGTGGTAAGTCATAATGGTAACAGGCGTTTGGGGTTAGCTATGGCATATATTTAATCGAAACATACCGGAACGCTAAATACCGTAGCGTCACGTCTTTGTCGTTAGGGCGGTAGGCTCCCGCCGATTAGACTTAACAGTCTATTATGAGTGAATACATGTTAAACTAACAGTATTTCAAGAGAATTAGTTAATTAGATGAAACACGGATAGATATAATTGTAACCAAGCAATAGACGTTTGTTATCATTAGAGGTAATCGATGACGTTCCCGAGAAACAGTGACGCAAAACGTCTTTACCACCCGGCCATTCATTACTTCATTGCAGCAAAAAATGCATTACTTACACAGTGAAAAAAATATGCATTGTCTCCTAAGAAATTAAATTTTTGCATCCGGGTTTAAAATAGATCAAAGATTGAATCTTATTTTAATTGGACACTCGTAGTTCAGAACTTGATCTCAAATAGATTTTTTTCAAATACACTTAGACCTTAGATATTAAAGTATTTTTAAGCTGAGAAAGCGGTAAAAAAACCCCAACCCTCTTGATTTTGAAAGGTCCTCCTGCACTCCCAGTCTCAACATCTCAGTAGTCGCCCAGAATGCGTGCTCTCCGAACAACTAGAAAGAACCGGTCATATCCAAAGTTAGGTAAGGCTTCACGCACTGATTTCTTAAATCATCCGGACGTGTTTCAATCCACGCTCTTGTAGGCCAATCTCAATCCAGCATTCCCATTTGGTCCAACGTCACTTTAATCGTCATCCTCCGTGTCTGATGACCCTTATGGTAATGATCCAATTGAATTGTTTAAGCCCGCAATTGTTGAAATTTTCGTCTTCGCCCCAGTGTTACTCCAGCGACCACGCTCTTTTCTAGTGAAAACGTTATTTTTTGAAAAAGGAACAGTCACTTCTCTTCCGGCATTTTGGAAGAAGACCCGGAACAGTGGCTGGTCATTTACCCGCACTAATTAAGTGCAACGATTATATCTAAGTGGGGGCTGTGAGAAAGCCATGTGCACACAATTGAATCATTGTCTATGGTTTTTACATTCGGGCCTGATGTATGGAGGCAAGATATGCAGAGTGTGGGAACTGTTCAGCACTGCTCGTGTTTTCCAACATGTCATCTCCGGTCGTGGGAACTAATCATTTTACCAAGCTACTAAGTATACGGGCAGAAATAACTGTTGCTGAGTTCGAAGAGCTTTATGATTGTACCGTGGTATTTTTTGACCTAGCTTTCATCAGTGATATACGTACGTAGGCGGTTTTTATTTCCCTTATATTCTTTAATCTTAAGTATAACCCGAGTATCTTCAAGAATAAATAAGCGTCTTATAAAAAAACGCACCCCATACCTCGTTATTGCTTAAGATGAGAGACGACCATAGCCAAAACCATCTTCCATTTAATAAAGATTGACATATGTCAATCGAAACTAACATATAAAAAGCACAACAAAAAATGCTATAACAATAATAATAATAATATTAATATCTCCGCGTAAAGCAGATACAACCAACAAATCTTTCGCAAAGTACTCTCCACGGACGTTTTGCTCCGACACCGCATCCTCAGGCGATGTTGACTTGTTGAGCTATATAAGTGTACTGCTATATACTTTTTATATAAGTGATATAATCGTTGCACTTAATTGAAGTCGAATCGCTTGGATTGCATTGCATAATTTACCAAGTTTATAAAATGTTATATGTTTTCTAACATCAAAACCCAATAGTTAGCAACCCCAGTTTTTGGTGTTTACGGTCTAGATTTTCAAAGTATCCTGTGGAAAAGAATCTGACAACTGCTAAATTTATCAATAAGTACCTACTTAATCTTAACTCACAATTTTTAACGATAGTTAAAAAATAGATAAATATAAATAATAAATTTATAAATATAAATAATAATAAATACTTAAGCAGGCATTAAAACTGTATCATAATAATAGCTATATTAAAATAATTATAATGTTCACGTCCATCTCATGCGGACATGGAAGTGATTTTTCCGTCAAGATTACTATTAGACGCGATTAAGTCCGTTTCCTTCATAGTTGAATAAGAGATCATTGTTATATAAGTAATTACGTCTGTTTTGTATTATGTTAACTACTGCTTACTACGTTTAATCATAGTTACATTACATTTATGTTTTTTCATTTATTTTATATATTAAATAAAATGTAAAGAAAAATATAAGTATTTCTTTGCATTCTGTTCATTCAGTCATTCCTGTATTCTTTCAAACATACAATGTTATATTGGCGTAGCTGATAGAAAATTCAGGGGTGCCAAAATTCTGAATTGATTCATTCGAGTAATAAACTTGCTACTTCGAATAACTTACCATCAATCAACAGAAACGCAAGCTTTTCTCGAGAATTGCAGCTTTGGTTAAGATATTATGAACATACAATTAATATTAAGTTTAATTTGTTACATACTCCGCGTAAAGCAGATACAACCAACAAATCTTTCGCAAAGTACTCTCCACGGACGTTTTGCTCCGACACCGCATCCTCAGGCGATGTTGACTTGTTGAGTTAAAAATTCGCAAAATATGTGCCAAGTGCGTTAAAGAAGATCTTTTGGGTGTGGAGTATAAACATTGAAGAAATTGTAAATTACACCGTACAGATTATCCTGCTTTTTATATCTAAATTTCACCAGGCAGATTTGTTTGGTTTCCGAGGATAATAGCAAATTAAATTCAGATTCAAATTCAAAATTCCTTTATTTCAAGTAGGCCTAATATAAGCACTTTTGAAACAACAAGTCTGTCTGTTTGTAGTGACTCTACCATAACTCTACTAAGATTAATATTCATTGTATATCATGGACTTCTACAAATTAACGCTGGTAGTGGATAGAATCCAAGAATCCAATATTGTCCAAGGACGCTGTGAACGCCTTTAAGCCTGTGCCTATACACGACAACCGTTCCTTTCAAGCTCACTTTCATAGTTGAGGTTACCTTTAAATTGTATCTAAAAACCATTGACAACCCTGTGAACGCTGCTGTAATCGAAGTTAATCGACGTCCATGCGGCTACGGGCGACTTACGAGTCACTTATAATAGGTGACCGTCCACCGAAAATTGCACATTTAAAATGTGAAATCAGAAACAAAATTGCTCTAAACACTCATATTCTTGATGTTAGATAAATGACTTCCTGCTGCTTACGACAATGGAGCCATCATTATTCTTCGCGATTCAAGAATGGGGCGAGCACTCGTGGGAGACTCTCACGATTTTATTGCGGATATATATTTTTTGTTTGTTCTAATTAACACTTTTTGTTACAGCTTTTACCTTAATTGTTTCGTATTGTATTGCAGATTTTAAGCTTCTGTCAAAATAGGAACGAACAGCTACTTAGCTAAACCTGGTTTACCAGTGTAAACATAACAAATACCCACCAAATGTAAAGAAAGTAACTAGAAGAAAACTTATAATAACAGCTATAAGTTTAGTCATATTACGAAGCGGCAATAAAGAGCGTTTTGGGTAGGTACCTTTGCGTAGTGAACATTAAGACGGCATATATTTTGTGGAAATTAGATCAGAGTAGAAAAAGTTATAGTCTTCTCATAAACTAGCTAAGAAGCTTATCATATCAACCCATTACCGGCCCACTAAAGGCCAGGGGACGGGACTCCTTCCAAAATCAGAAGGGTTTAGGCCGTAGTCAGTGGCGTGAATAGAAGATACCTTCTTTCTTTTCTTTTCTATTCTATTTTATTCTATTTAAAAAAATATTCTATTTGAAAATAAAGAAAATCTCCAGTAAGAGTTACAAATACTTAGGCTTTTTATAACTCTTACAATGCCTATCCTTCAGTTTTATATAACTTGTACACTCTATGCACGCCACTGGTCGTAGTCCACCACGCTAGATTGGTTAGTGGATTGGTTGATTTCACACACCTTTGATAACATATTGGAGAACTCTCAGGCATGCAGGTTTCCTCACGGTGTTTACCTTCACCGTTGAAGCAAGATATTTTAATTACTTTAAAACGCGCATAACTAGAAAAGTTTCAGGTGAGATTCGAACTGGGCCCCCCGAAAGTGAAGACGAAGTGCATAACCAATGGGCTATCACTGCGTCAGACCTGGCTAAGTAGCTCGTCTATGTACAATTTTAAAGTATGGCAACTCGAACGTTAGCTTATTGACTCCCAACTTTGTGAAAGTACTTGCATTAAAGTAAAGCCTTATGTGCATCCAGTGTTGGACATAGGTGGACTTTAAGCAGAGCCAACTATATATATTTGTGAGCTTTTACATACAGTGGCTGCCAGCCGCTTTCCGGAAAGCACTATTCCTAGAAAGGGGGACGCCCTGACTCTGGTCTAGACTAGAGTCCACTAGAAGAGATCCCTCCTCCAAACTTCCATCAACAAACGTCCACTGCCACAACCATTTTAGCGTGCTAGCAAAAATCTCATTCTCTAACTGACATTGAAAATTAATGGTACTACTTACCAGTAACCCGAAATATTGTAATTTGGCACGAAGGATCATTTATTTTTATTAATTTATTTGTGAACAATAACATAACTGAATCACTAATGAATGAAACGGTGATCACTAAAAGTATGAAACTGCGTAACAGAGATTACGCCCATCTCCAAAGCTTAAAATTTACCACGGTTTACTGGATATTTATCAAGAAATCTAAATACATTCAAGATAAAAAAAAAACAATGATCAAAAATGATCTTTGCAACATGCTAATCTTATTTTCGAGTGTCTGTGCTGTGTAAGCGTGTGTTTTATGAATGTTTGTGTGTTTGCGTGTGTGTGCGTGTTGTGTGGGCAAGTGAGCGTGTGTGTGTGTGTGTGTGTGGGCGTGTGAGTGAGTAAATCTTTCAATTGAATTCATTTTAAATAATCAAAAGTTATTCCGTCTAGGTTTTAAGTCATTTGTTTGGGTTTTTTATTACAAAAAGGTAAGGTAAGGTGATAAGATTACTCTGGTGTGATTATTTCCACTTTCTTCACCTTTACTGTTTGGGCCTATTGATGACGACTTCATAAATTATTGACACTTGGGTATGTAGCTATTCATTGTTCTTATCTCTCTTCTATTCTAAATAATGTTGAAATTCTTTACGAAAATGTATTAAATGTAAATTTTAAAAAAAGTAATGAAAAAGATAGTCAAGAAAAGGACTTTTAGCAGCAGATGTGCTAAGTGTACGTAAAATGGCTTTGGTAGAAAGAAAAACGATAAGGGTTAATAGATACAATGCTACGTGTGTAACCCTTGGAAGGGATGCCGGAGAAGTGTCACATTAAGGCTGATGAATTTGTGCGCTATCTACAACAACACTGTTTTCCAGTATTCTCACTAAATGACGCTCTTATTCATTATTGTTATAACTACTCTTTGTACACCACATTATAAGTTATTTCACATGCACGAAGTTACGAACCGCCATCAGCATTCAGATTGAAGAGCCAATTCAGTCTTGGTTTGACGTTGCTTCAGGCCGTTGTACCTCAGGGTGGCGTATTATCTTCCTTACTCCAAGTCGTTTTATTAATTCAATTATTCAAAACATTTCTTGTGTCTATCACATGTATACAGATGATATTCAAATAAATCGCTTTTTAATCTGTCCCCTCGTCGGGAAAGGAGGCCAGATCCCACTTTTTATTCCTATCTATCCTCCAGAGGGGACAGATAGAAATAATCCGTTCAACTTGTATTTTATTTAAAGTACTCATTAAAATAACCCTATCTCACATGATCGGAACTACGGAATTAGAAACATTCTTTATTATTCAGGAGAAAAGTCACTGTAAAAAATCACATTTTTGGAGTTTGACATTTTCTTTTGTCAATTTACTATTTAACCCTGAACGAGATTTGAACAATACATTATCAGCTATTTTCCTGCATTAGTCCAATTAGAGAGGCTGATTCACCTTTGTTTGATAAACGCTGTAAGTTGTGAAACTGTAGTATGAGTGTTAAGGGCTTTTATTACAAAAATACTTTTATTTTCAGAATACTCCGTATGTCAAATGTAGCGATTTAAATGGGCACAAACAGGGCACAATCAAAACGGGTTTTCAGATGTAATTTGTTTATGGACGGTTGTCCTTAAACAAATGCCAGCTGAAATCTTCTGACAACTACATCCTGTCCTTTTCCGATCCTGTGAACTTTGTTTTTTTTAAATGTAAATAAGTTTCCCTGTTCATATAAAAACAAAAAAAAATATATTGACAATGGTTCAATCGCTCAGCCCGTAGATCCAATAAACCAAGGCAGAAGAACTACATCCAGTGTTAATAATAAAGGTCAGAGTATCTGAAAGTTTAAACAAACTTTGCTTCTATATTAAATAATCTAGTATTAGTTTACCGTAGATATGATTTTTTTTCATAGTTGCTTCGGATCTGTCGAAAATTTTTATTATTTAATGGAAAATATCCATTGCCCGCTCCCGTGCGTCAAAGCCAAATATTTCTTTATTCAAATAGGCACATTGATGGTACTTTTGATGCGAACATATCACGTAATAAAATATGACATAGAAGCGAGTTGATGGTGATTACTACATTCGTAAACTAAAGCTACGAGGGTTCCAAACGCGCCCTGGTCGCCGCACGCGCTCTTTTTTATTTCGGAAGGCTCGTAAAGTTAATCGTTAAAACCCTTGAATCTGCATTGGAGAAGCGTTTAGGGTATCTATCTCTCTCTTTTATAAATAACACCTCTTAATTTTATGACTATGATAGCGGACACGCACGCCCAGTGTTATGCTAATAAATAATCTGAAGATGAAGTATAACAGAAAACGTTGCAAAGTCAATAGTTACTCTACGCTTTGCGGTCAAGCTGACTGCAAGTGACAAATGTTATATCAGCTCAGTATAATGAAGGGATACAGTAGCCTGTGATCGCCTTTGATCTCATGGCAAATAATGACAGCGTCGTGAGTGTGTATCATCTACTGGCATCCCTTATCTTATGCTGAGGTTAGTAAAGGTTCTTCGTCACCCCGCACTTACCACACAATTGCTCTGCCTAGATTGCGTCGTCGGACCTCCCGGTACGGCGATCCTTGCTGTTGTGGCGGTCTCCAAGTTAACAAACTAGATGGCGCCACAAGATCCTACATCGCGTCATCGAAATATTCACAAATATAGGTGATATATTATACAACTTCCAAAGATACGATAAGTTGGACTTCCAAGCACAATACCAGCTCAGAGGAAGATGTTCCTATTGTTACAATTGACAGCAACGCCATAGCTTTCGTACGCTGTGATATTGGTTAGTTTATGACGCTTGGCTTGCCATACTAAACTTAAACTAATTGTTAACAATAGCTTTAAAGTTTTTTTCAATTAATTAAACAAAAATTTGAATTCAATTATTAAAAAAAAAAAAATTATAGTTCAAGTCTAGTCTAGTCTTTACCTATTAACCTTAATAAGCTTAGGGCATAGAATTTAAAAATGTACTTGAATTTTGAAGTACATGCGTATTGTTACACTAAAATAGCTTTTAGATGGGATCATAAAAAATATTACATAGCCGTTTAATTTATGTTTTAAATTTTGAATAACTTAAAACGACCAGCAATCAATCCCTGAAATGACACTTCATTATCATACCTCTTACAAATTTTATTTGGACCTATTCGAAACCATTTCCAAACAAATAAAAAAGACGCAAATTGGCTTAGAATTGTATATATGTACCTACATTAAAAAACGTACAGAATTAAAATCTTTCGTCTTTTATTATTATCTACTCGGTTAAAATTCACCTTCTGTAACCCATTTTACCATTAGTGAACATAATTAAATAAAAGAAAATCTGTTGCGTAAATTTAAGAAAGACTATTTTGAACTCTTAAATATTATTCAAAATTCTCTTTATTTTCACTTGAATATTATTGACAAAATATATCAAATGTCCAACTGTGACGTACAGTTCGTTTAATAGACGTGTCAAATAAGTAAACGTTCCTCAAAATAGATTGCGTTAGTAAAGTTGTTAACATTTTGTTCGTATGGAAAATCGAGTCAATCCTTTTAAAATCTTTGCTGTCAACATCCTTATAGAAAGAAATATTATAGAAATCTACATAAATATTATAAAATAATAAATAAAGTGAAGAAAATAAATTAATTAAAAAGTTATAATATTTATTTAAATGGTTATGGACGGACGTTTTTATAAATATTATAATATTAAAAATGAAATCTATAAATATTATAATGATGAAAGGAAGAATATAATTGTTGAAAAAAATTGGTTTGATTATTATATAAGTATGTAAGTATTTATTTATATTTATTTAAGTACCTACATTTGATAATTTGTATTGGACGGACATTTTTTAATTCAAATACTATAATATTCATTTTAGTGCTTACCTAAATATTTATATTTAAAAAAAGCTTGAGGATCGCACACGTACCTCTTATCAATGTATGAATCAAGGTTCCGAACAACCGACTTCTTCTAATCTATTCTAAGTAGGTAAAAAAATATTAGGTATGTAAATTGAATTATATGTTGACATACTGGAAGATTTTATTTCGCCCATATTTTATGTGTCCGACGTATGATGTAAAATGTAAAAGCTTTAGTATTAAATAAGTTTTAATATTCACACATTTACACAATGCGAACACATACATTATTTTATTCAAGCATCCATATTATATTAAATACATCGCCAAAAAGCGAGCCCAACTATCACTATGCAATAAAAAAGTCCCTAAATCCTTAAAACGTAATTTAGACAAAGGCAGTCCAGGGCCCTGATTCTTTGACATGCCTGTATACTGTAACGTCATATGACATGATACGTCTTAATACAATAAATGTTGTTTGAGTCACAAATAACAGTTATGCGTTAGTTATGATTTTTATGTCATAGCGAATGAGGGCCTATGGTTACATTTTTCATGCAATAACATGACACTATCGATATTATATATATATATTATGTATAATTATTTCACCCGCATTGATCTTTGCTTATTCATGTTGGTGAGCATAAGGGAAATGTAGGAAGTGAGCAAATCGTCCATTTTGTAACCGAGCGATGTTTCACATAGCAGCTTGGAGCCGCGCACTAGATTTCCTATCGTCATGTGGAAGTATGTGTTGCCAGATGACCAATTTGATATCCTTGTGAACGGATGCGTGACCAGAATATCCTGAAAAATCAAAACAGTATATTATTTAATAAATAACATAGGATAAAAGGGGCCCAATATTCGAAAGTGGAATTCGATGTGCGGCATTAAAATACTTGTAAGAAACGGCCCATTCACTTGTTATGAAGGTTCCTAATTTATGAAAAAAAGCTGTATTTCGTTGAAAATGATTTTAAGAAAAATAAAGTGAGCGATGTGGTCTTATGAGTTCCCAGGAGGAAGTCCTGCATTCAATCTCCGGCAAGGGAAAATCGGGAATTTGTAATTTCTGAATGTTCTCAGGTCTGCCTGGTTAACTACCGTACCACAGATAATAATAAAGACGTGTCGCCAAGGGATTTAGCGTTCAGATACAATGTAGAGTAGAAACCGATACACCGTTACCATCTTAGTTTCCATTATCTCTTACCACCAGGTGAGATTGCAGCCTCTTGTAGTGGCATTCATAATAGTTAAGAAACCCAGTTAGTCCTACTCGTACAAACTTATCTGGCCCAGTATAAGCGGCGCTACTATCTTATCCCAAATGCCAGCAATTAGCAAGCTAATATTTTAAACTTCATTAGTCCGATCCATATTGGCCGAGCTTATGCCCGTTTTCACTAAAGACGGGCAAAGCATAACAGCTAATGGAAAAAAATCCTAGTCATACCATTACCTACCCTAAACTTTAAGACCCGTCGAAGAGTTCGCTATGAAGCGATAATGCCGCCAAATTGTTAACATTGTGTAAACTTGTTTTTTGTTATTATGTGGTGTTCAATAAAAGTAAATTCATTAATTTATTCATTCATTCATAAGAGCTGGTGAAACGTTTTTTGTCTCTTTGAATCACCAAAATCACTAGGCCTGCGGTTAAGGCTATTCCTAGGTTTAGTAAAAACGGGTATAAGATAAAAACCCGATTATGAAACCCTATGAGTTACCTTTGACTGAGGGTGAATTAAGCTAACGCCGTGCTTATTGATGGCGATAAGTAGCAACTCTGGATAGTTAGGCTCTGTTGTTTGCTTCACTTCAAAGAAGGCTGAGCCGAACGTTGGCCACCGGTAAATGACCTTGAGGAAGGTTATCTTGCCATCCTCGGGGGTCATCCCGGCATCCTGATTGTACGATGCCACTATCGCTCTCTTCCAGTCGGCGGAACTCTGCAGCTTTATTAGGTCTGCGGGGACTAGTTCACGAAGCATTTGTCTGCAATAATACAAATTCCAAATAGTTTCATAATGTACTTTGAAACAATCATCCGTATACTGTGACAAGAAAGAGGGCAGATGGCTTAATCAGAAGTGAATCATCAATAATCTACGTACGTACGTAATAACAGTCATACGTGAATAGGGTTCACTTATCAGTAATCTTCAGAAAATATCAGACAAACACGCGTTACATAAATCCTAATTTTTTCCTATTACTTTTCATATCGTGGTATGACCATGATATAGTAAAAAACACTTACGGAATAGCTTGTAGTTCCTGCTTGTTATCACCGAAGCGCGCCCTATAAGCTAGGGCAGCCAATCGAGCGGCTTCTTCACGCCCACAGCGATGGTAACCACGTAAAAGCTTTGGCAACTCCTGATGGAAATGGAATATCACGTCCGCGGCCCGATCTTTTCCCGGCACCGTATTCGTCCACAATTTTTTCATGAAGAAGACCTGTTGAATTTATTTGTTTTAGCAACTTTTTTATTCTAGGTTACAGATTTACGGCTAAAAATTGTCCTCACCTGATAAGTAAATTGCGGTGTGATTCCATCTCTTGTAGGCCGCGCTTTCTTAATCCAATCTGTGAGGTGTCGTACGAAGTCGAAGAAGAAATCGCCTTCTGGTACCGAAATAACCTTATCAGCTATCTTAACAAATAAACTAAAACCTTCACTAGATCTGAGATTCAGTCTCTGCGCAATATTTTGACAAAAGTCTTTTGCTCTCGTAGATGAATCAACTTCAAATGCTTCATCGGTATCATCAGGAAAGTAAACCTTATGAAATATTTGGGTTGTTTTGTGTTGGATTGCTTCTACCTCTACTTGATGAGGAGGATACTTTCTTTGGCCATTTCGTAAAGTTTTCTGCAGTCTTTGCAAAGAATCTTGAGCTATTGGATATCTTCTCGTCCTAAGGAATAATGTTAATTCTCTAAGTAAACCCTGGCTGCATGCAAACAAACCAGTAGCCAGCCACATTAGTTCCCAACCTCTTTCTTCTGACATCCTATTTCTATTATCTGTCAATTGTTTCATTATTTGGCAATAAATTTCGTCTCTTAAAATTTCATGTTTAAGAGGGCCATCAAAAATATGATCTGTATATTCATTACCTATCCGAGGACGTTTAGAAGGGAGATCTCCCATATACTTGACAATAGCTGCGAAAGCAAAGCAAGCTTCTTCTGCTAGCTCTTCTTTAGCCTGCAATTTCTTAAGTAATGGTTGCTTTATGGGCTCTCTTGAGTGTCGCCATAACTCTTCAGCACCTCGTTTCGCTGTCGACAATGTCAGGCCTTTAGATGTTGTTCTCTTAGGTGGCAACCTAAAGTGATCCATAGCATATTCTAATAAAGTATGAGGTTTATCCCTGGTTTCCGTCCCATTAAAAGTGCTAGTAGGTGCACGACGGCCATGTTGTGCACCCTCTTGGCAGAACAAAGTCAATATATCTGGAGGTGGTTTTGTAAGAGCAGGTAAAACGTATACAGTTTCTGCAGGAAAATCTCCTCTTTCCATAGTCCTTTCACAACGACCAATGCACCATCCATTGTTTAGCACCGATTCTCCGGTACTTTCTTCTTCTAAAATTATCAGATCTCCTTTTTGGAAAGTTAAAAAACTAGAACCTTCACCTGGTGCTTTGTAATCTTGTAAAGCGATAACGTATTTTGACCTTTTCTTAAGACCTTCTAAGAAATATACAACTAAATCACGAATGTCCTCAGCATTTGGACTTTGGAATGTAAACTCTTCTCCACGAACCGTAGACAAGCTAAACGTTTGTGTAAAAACTTTATTAGTTTTCTGACTTGCAACTGTTGTTATTTCTGGAAAAGATAATTCCAGTAAAACTTGCTCCTGATCATCAACAACATAAACACCAGTCCAGTTGACTGCTATTATAACATCATTCTTAGGCAAATTTGGCCCTGAGTTTCTATAGGCCTCGTAAAATCTAGAGAAAAGTAAAGGCCATTTGAATTTTGCATAACTAACAACGTCTTCTTTAACTCTATATGCAGGAACTTTTTCTTTGACATAGTAACTTTTTTTATATGCTTGTACTACAAGTGCGCCCCACCGATCAACGGCTTTTTCTACCCCTGTAAGACAGTAATCGGGTATGTAATTTGGTAATAAAGTATAAAGGCGTTCTGTATTCATATCTTGTCCATATTCTATGTAATACTGCTGAGCGGCAATCATTGCTAAGTCTTCTTCTTTATCGCATCTGTATTCTCCAAACTTTACACCTCTGACTACTTGTTGATAAATTAGATTTGTTGCCACCTGATCTTCTGTGGGATCATGCCACGGAGCAAATATTTCTTTTCTGAAGAATAATCTCCAAGGAGCGTTTCGTTCTTGTGCTCCTTGTTCTTTGGCATATTGTTCACATTGTGATATTGCATCCATTACATGATCGCCTCCACTACCCAGTGAACTGACTTTATCAAATAGTGCTATGTATAAGGAAAATCCAAATTGATCACGTAATGCAATTTTATCTGATAATTGATTACACAACTCTCTTGCAGTAGTCGCTGAATCGGCTAACAGTGTTTTCGTGTTACCGTCCATAAAAGTAATGGGTAACATTATAGGTTTTTTAGATTTTGTAGCCTGAAGCTCTAACCAGGATGGAGGTTGGTTTCTTGTTCCATTGTTAAACGTTCTCTTAAGGCGATCTTCACAATATGGAGCATAACCAGGAGGACCTTCTCTTATAAACGCTCTGAGGTAATTTACGAATTTTTCACTTGGAGCGAAACATCCAACACATAATGATAGCAAAATCCATCCACGAGCGTGTGATGATTTAGATGGGTTATTTGTTAATTGTTTACATATTTGGCAATATATTTCGTCTCTCAACTCAGCACGTAAAATACCGTGTCCAATTATAAAATGTAGTTTCTCTAAATTGGACGTCGGCCTGGATTCCAGCCATGATTGGTAACTGTCAGCTGTATATTCTTCGTCCTAAAACAAGAGAATTCCATAAAATTAAAATATTCTCGAAATTTTAATATTAAAGAATAATTGATCACTATAATTACCTGTAATTTTCGCCTGACGTCTTCTCCTAGTTTGTTTTTCCTCTTCAGTGTTAAGGAAACTAACTTGTGCCTAATCGATCTTGGCTTTTGTTTGTTGAGGTAAGCCTCAGGGTCAACACCCATCATTTGCGCTTCTTGGAATTCTTTAGACCTTATAAAGTTTCTGCCAAGTGTTGCAGTTACTTTAGACATCACTGAGGTATTATCTCTGTCCATTGTGTGGTATCTTGGCTCTGGTAGGTCTCCAGTAAATCGTAAAATAGTAATCCATAATGCTTGGGCAGCCTAAAATAAACGAATGTATTCAATAGCTATTATTATAGTCACCTATTAAACTTATCGAACGTGGTCAATTATCGTCGAATTGAAATCTTAACCTGAATAGTGTAATTATAAAGCGATTAGTTGTGTTTGTTTATCGTTTAATTTCAATAACACATATCGACGTTAAGAGCACGATTAATATTATGAGTATCAAAAATTATATAAAATATATTCAGCACGATCCGTAATTTTACTCAACAAAACATTTGAATTTAATATTTTTAAAATTCACTCACTAATTGATCTCCCTGTGTGTGAAGCGGCAACAGTGGATGTTTAAGTGGTTTTTTAGAATATTGGTGTGTGACATTGCCTTGGAAATACGTTGCCGCAAATTTTTGGAATTTGAATTCCGAGAGATCCTCTTCATCTTCTGACGTTGTTTGCATAGGCGTTACCATCTGTAAAATATAAAAATAACTTTCTATAATTTAGTTACTTATTTATGAAAATATAATTTATTTTTAATAAAAATGCATGCGAGATGTTTTCGGCTATAACATCTTACACATATTAAGTTTTTAAAAATGATAAGAACTAATTCAATGGTAAAATCAATGATTATTCTAAGTACTTCAATATTTAGGATAATTTGACACTACATGATTTTTTAGGATAAATTTGTCATTTAAAATGGATCTGAGAATATTTACCTCTTGTTGATCAGCTCGCAATTGTGGCAAATCACTAAATATAGATGTGTCCTTAGGCGCCGGTGCTTCACTACTGGAGTCAGGCAGGAAATCAAACATCGCCTCCACTAGTTTACTGTCATCTACTGGTTCGTCCTGCTTTCGGGCTGCTTCTTGTAACAAAGTCCTCTTTGCTTCTAATTGCCGCTTTTCTTCTAGAGCCAACTCAGCGTCACGTCGCTCCAATTCATACATGCGTTCCTGTTAACAAAGTTATCTTTTGTTTATTTTATTGATGCTTTCATCTTGATAGATCATCACAACCCTATGATCAATTGTGAAATGGATAGCCCTATAAACATTTTCCTACACATACACCTTGTTCTCAAAGTTATCCTAGTATCTACAACTAGTTAGAGCAATCCAATTATGGGATAAGCCGTTTAGTGTTACGTTACATTTAACACATAAACAAGTGGATATTTTAATAGGCATGCAGTGAAAGTTGCATGATGGCATACATCAGCTATACTTGCCCAGCTATTTAGGTCCAGCTCCTTTTTATAGTCACAATTAATGTAATCGTAATCGAATAAACTAATATTTTCATAATTATAATTAGACCACATTTTTTTTTTAATTAAAGAACGTTAAAAGTTAGCACGACCGATCAGCTATAATGTTAAAATCTAAACTAAATTAAGTTGGGGTCGGTTAACTTGATTGCACTGTGAGCGTTACCCAACCGCATCCAGGTCGCTAGTAATTGTATAACAACCTACATGGTCGATTAGGATCGACAGAATTACGTAAACTTCGGATGTATCAGGTGTACGGTTTTAGTTGAATCAGTATAAACATTTTAGCACCTATTTCTTATATAGTTCTGCCCCATTTACTATATCAACAGTGATTTAGTGTATTTTTCTTAAGAACATTTTTAAGTCGGTCCAAGTAAAATGTAGAAAGTTATTATGTTTAGATCATATACTATGTATATAGTAGCACCAATTTAATATAGTAGAAATAGTGCTACTATCAACGGAAATGTAGCACGGAAAATACCAGTAGAAGAGATAACAAAAAAAATAAGTATATAGGTATAGAACCTCCTCGAGAAATCCCTTGAGAAAAGTGATATTCTTTATGCATTTATTATTGTATACTTATAAGATTTACACTAAAATGTAATTGAAACGTAAAGAGAAACCGGCCAAATACGAGACATACTTTTGCACAGAGGCTTTGAAAAAGAAAGTATTCAAGTGAAACGACAACCTAACGCAACAAAACCTTTTTATTAATGAATCTCAATGCATAACTTTGTTTTTAAAGGTTTAGTACAGATATCGAAAAAGCTATGCTATACTCAGAGACTTGGTTTTATTTTTCATGTATAGTTAACGTACATAAAAGTCTATTAAGTAGTTCTAATTATTACCAGATTAGTCGGTATTTTTGTGGCATTCTTCACAATAAATTAAAAACTATTTTTCGCAAAACTAAATAAACATCTCTTTTAGAATGAACAAGTACACCTTAACACCCTAAAGCACTTTCAAATTATTTTTCCTTCCTTTTAAATTAAATAGAAATAATTATCGCATTTTTTACGAATACCACTATTAAAAGTATGCAACTATTATGCAACAATTTCAAAATTAATGTCGGTAGTATTTAGTGAAATATTTTGACGGACGGGTGAAAAAGGCGTACAATACGGGTTACATATATATGCCATTGTGATACGGAACCTAAATAATATAAAGCTCCAAAAAATCTAGGATACCTATTATATCTTTATTTTACATCGTGAAGTTTCACACATTTATATTGGTGAGATTTCAGATTATAGAAACGATTTAGAGACTTTGATTTGCAAATAATACGATGGTTACACTTCTAGGGCAGTTCTATTTTTGAAAAATATAAAATTAACAAGCTTTTAGGTTACGTACTTTTTTTAGTAGTTAGATACTGTATTCAACATACCTTATGACACAAATTATAAATGTACGTGAGTTTAAATTGCTCCATGAGACGTCACAGAAAAACATATCTACTAAAATGTGAAAGAAATGTAAAAAAAATATTATTAAACGACTAAGTCTTTGTGTTTGCTGATCTTATCGGACATGTCAATAATTTTATATCAATAGATAGAATCAAATCATTATGTGAACATTATGCTTTTTTACAACCGCCATCTCAATAGAATCTAAATCGATAATATCTACTTGAGTGATCAGTGATAGAAAAGCAATTACAACTACATTATATTTAGCAATCTATTTAGTATTCCGCAGTCAAACCGTTAAGCATTGCAGTAACAATAATTTTCAAATTATTTTACTCATGTTTTGATAGGAATGTATTTCTTGTCTCAGTCTAAAAAAGCTGGAAATATAAGTAAAACCGTTCTAGAAACCGACCAATAAATAAGTAGATCTTTTATAGGGCAACCTGTCGGGCTAATATGTGTGCCACGAGATAAATATGTCTACCCAAGTTCACGTCTTATGTTATGCTGAGGTACAACATCAACAGATTTGACGTAGGTGCTCTAACGAGCCTTCTCTCTTAACCGACCACAGAAGGTTTCAGGTCTGTTGTTGAGATAGTTTTGCGCAGGTAGCAACTACAGATTGTATCTATTACATTTCTCTTATAGTAGGTCATAATTAAGTTTTTTTTTATTTACCTAGTTACTTAAAGGATGATGGGGCTGGCATATCCGTGTTGGATAAAGGTCCCAAATAAATAAGGATTAAAAAAAAGTTCTCGTCTTATCTCATAGCAAATGGACGGGAAAGTAGTAGACATGATTACTATCTCGCATCTTAGCTCTATTGATCTCTGAATGATATACAATTTAATGAGTAAGCACACACTGGCCAGATAGTTCAAAAGTGACGGTAAGTTTTATTACAAATTTGGAACAAGCAAATAAGTCATGGTAGGCGCAAGTAAATGCGTGAATAAAAAAAATTATACGATACAAATATTCTTATTCTTCCTACCCGTATCCCACTACTCCATGTGACGTCGGCATTTGAACATAGACTTATTTTGTCTTTACATATTTTGAAACTACACACATTTACCATTTCGGTACTACTAAAAGTGAACATAAATCCAGCTCATTATTAAGAAATAACAAAGAAGAAAAAATATTTACCCTGTAGTTGTGTTCTGCTATCTCCTTCGCTCGCGTGTTACCCTGGTGCTGTAATCGCTGCTCTTCCTGCCTGCGCAGGCGCAACGCCTCATTATGAGCAATAGCTTCCTGCTTCAGTCTTCGATACCGCCGCATAGCGATAAGGCAGCGAACGTGGCTCTGGATTTTGACGATTGCCCACATCTTGTGACCGTAGGAGCGTCGAACGAGATACCCACGAGCTGCGGCCTAAAGAATTCCAAAAAATATTCAAATGTTAGTGCAATTAGCAGTCGCAATAGTGCCGAACATGGTAATTGGTATACAATAGGTAATACAATTACTATATTTTAACATTCTCCAGCTTACGAGCCGACTTAACTTAAATAACTTCTAATCGAAACAAGTGATCAAATTTGAATCCTAATTTGCTCGGCTACCATTCTCGACAACTATAAAATCGCGATTCGAAATGTGAAGTGGTTTGGGATATTTTATTTAGAGAAGATAAATATTTTACAAGAGTCGTCAGGTGTTCTTATCCCAAATCCTCGAACCCTAGCACGTAAACAGTGAAGAGCGTATTTGTACAATTACATTTTCTTCATTATGTATCGGCATAATGAAGAAAATGTAATCTGTCAATTTTTGATTGTTTACGATTACAACAACTATGTTTTTTACGATTTAAGTACTCACTTGCAACGAAACAATGTGTCCACGTAAATGTCGGAATCGATGAGCCAATACCCTAGCACGAATCAAAGCCTGCAATCTAGCGTATCCCACCTTCATCTTGTTATACCGAATTCTTTGCAGCTTTCCTCGCCAATGGCGCTGAATCAAAACGGCAGCTGCCCTTTGTTTCAAAAATCTTCTTCTATACACCCATCCGCGAATAGATCTTTGTAATATTAAAATTTTTCTTGTCAGTACTCTGTCTCTTTCTTGCTCAAGGAATAAATCGTGCGCATCCTTTAGAAATACTTTAGTGTGACCCAATTGATAGTCAGATTTACCTAGTACAGTAGCACAAATCTTCGCTGTTGCAGCCCGGCAGTCTGTTTTATGAGCTGGGGGAACTCCTGATATCAAAAATCTGTATCGTTCTACGAATTCCTTAAAACTGTGCCTAATTGGATATCCAGCTCGCCTTATTCTAATGGTTTCCATCATTCCAGAATACCTAAGTTGTCGACAACATAGACCGCGATCGAACATCATGGGTTTCTTAAATTCGTTTGGCTTTATACAGCGAATGAAAAATGGTTGACAGGATCCTAGGGTTCTCATTAACAAATCTAAAGATTTCTTGAACTGGGTTGATAGCGTAGGCGTCCGTTTTCTTGTTTCAGATCCCATAATTATGTCTTCTTGGAATATTTGTTGTAAAAACTTATTTGTTGAAATATGAATTAACTGTAACAAGTCAGCGCTGAATGTGTCTCGATTTTTTTCAAGGAATCCTCGGGTGTCGTAAAATACTATACCGGCGAAATGATTTAAGCCAAAGCTAGTATTAATATCTGACTTCGGTTTGAGGTAATTTCTGTGTAGACCGTGAGTTTTATGTAACTTAGCTAACATAGTTTGATCTGTGCCTTTCGGGAATTTTGATTCCTCATCTATTAATGCCATTATGTTTAACTGTTTCAGAGCGATTAAATCTAAAGCATCTTGATTATCAACGAATTCTATATGTTGCCAATTTATGCCCTCGTGATTGTATTCCTCTTGTTCTAGTTTAAATATATGCCTAACGAAAAATTGCTGCAGGTTTTCGTTAGCGAAATTTATACAAAACTGTTCGAAACTGTTTTGGTCAAAGTTTTCAAACCCGAATATATCTAGAACTCCTATCGCTGTCCGCATAGTAGCTTTAGGTTTATAAATAGCTGCGTTTATTTTCCTGACAATAGTTACGAATAGACGACCGTAAATTCCTTTAACGAAAGCATCTCTAATATCAACAGATTGGTCTCTACTTAGTGTTGACACAACGGTTTCTCCGTGGGCAAACAATGTTTTTCGTGTCAAAGCTTGAATTAAAGTTTGAGTTGGTACACCTAATAAACTCGCCACTCTTTTAACGTTAGCCTGTTCTATGATTTCAGTTGCATCCAAATTGTCTACGACAGTTGCCTCGTATTTGATGTTTCCACAGTGTAACACTGCAGCCAACAATTTTAATATTTCCCATATCTCAGATTCGGTGAACAGCAAAACTTTCATCGCAGATCGGATGTCTGCAAACTCAGCTGCATCATCTCTGCCTTCACATGTGAAGCTGTTGCCCTAAAATCAAACAATGTTGCCGATCAGATAATGAGGTTAAACTTATCTTCTTTTTTTTTAATTCTAAAGTATACTAATTCTTAAGCATGAAGATAAGGTAAATTAATTCTGAAGCAACTGGAAACAAACTTAAATAAAAATTTAATTTATGTCTTTATCGACGACTCCTAGAATTCATCATTGCAAAAAATGCAAATTGCAAAGTTGCAAACTTAAATCGAATCAGGTCATGTTACGACCATTCAATTTCATGTAATTCAGATACATCATGCAATTTAAAAAGTTGTACTGAATAAGATTTATAAATTCTTTCAAATCGGCAAAATCGGCATTTCATAATTATTGTCTAGTTACTTACTCCTGATAAATACCGGTATTCCGAAGGCTCCCCTAAATCCAACTTCTTCTTCTCGTCTCTAGATAAACCAGCCAATAGACAATAGAATACATGATAATTCCTTTCATCTGTTCCTTGGAAGACGATTCTTGATTTCTCTAGTAAATATTGTTCTATTTTAGCACCCTCTATAACACCATTGCTATTGAAATGAATATCGATATATTTTCCGAAACGCGAAGAGTTGTCGTTCCGCACGGTTTTTGCGTTACCAAAGGCTTCCAAAATGGGATTGGCTTCCAGGATCTGAAAAGGAAATTAGTATAGAAAAAACATAATGTATACTGTAACAGCTGACTAATATTCATAACAGTTTTTGCGTTGATCGATTTCATTGTAGCATGACTTAAATTACCATTGAATTGAGAATTTATTCATTAGCTGTCAGCCATAAACACGTTTACATGAGCCAAATCAACCAGCTTTGTTGACCGGTTCGTAAGTATTATAGCACGTCAACTTCTTGCAACGGTACTCATTAAAAGCACCCGCGCGCAACCAAAGCCGAGCCGGCGTCGTGGGCAGGGGGGACCCTGCACTTTTTTAATCGTAATAATTGACGTACCAAGCAGATGTTCCACCTGATAGTTAGTGTAAAACCATCGCCTTCAAACAGAGCACGCAGAACTTCGTTAGGGCATGCAAAGAAAACCTCGTACGAGCTCTGTCGCAAAAAGCTCTACTACTTCTACAAAACTCCTCTTACAAATGGAGGAGTTTTCATTATATATCAGTTTCCTATTGTATGGCTATATTCAAAAATCAAGAAAAATGTCTATATAACGGGTACCAGGATTACGAAATAATATTGAAGTATGGATATATTTCATAAGGAATCACCCTGTAAAAATATGAAATCAAAAGAAGTATATATTTTTTTTTATACAAAAGAGTTCAAAACATTCTAAGTGTTTACTTATGACAACCCCATTGAAGATAAAAGACTGACGCATAGTATTTTCGCTACGCGACGCGCACCTCATAAAGTGACATGATTTCAATTTTGCATGTGATTTACGGCGGTATCTGATTTTTTCTCAGTAAAAACTATGGCAGTGGTTCACTCATAAGTCTCAGAAAAAGTACATAACGTACCTCTAAAGCCTGTAAAGTATTATTTCGGTTTTCATTTACACGTTGTATATTGTCTTTATTATAATCTATCTTTGTTGATGTAATTTTTGTAACTACTATCTACAGTTGGAATTCAGTTTTTCTGTTATTTCACTGTAATGTCTCATTAGTCATTAATCAATTTATTATGTTAATATTATTTGAAAATGATTATGGCAAAATAGTATGATAAGATCTTGAAAGTTTTTTTAGTAATTTGGGCTTCGTAGTTGATCTCTAAGCATTTTGTTGATTATTATTGTTTATGCGATTTAAAAACGACATTGCTCTTAAGTATGTGCAATTGTACTGTTTGTTTACCTCGAAAAGCAAACAAATAAATTATTAGTCCTTCAGAAATTCAGCACAGAGAATCTGGTATTGCACAAAAGCTACTTTTTATGCCGGAAAAATGTATGTTTTTATGTTTTTCACAGAGCAGATATATGTTTTTTTTGCATATTGATAGTTCAGGGTTTTGAGAATGCAACATGTTATATATGTCACATTACGTACCTGTTGCTCAATCCAAGAGTGTTTCCCACTTATCGCTGCCAGATACTGCAGAATTAATTTTGTGGATTCAGTCTTGCCTGCGCCGGATTCTCCACTGATTACAATGCATTGATCTTGGCCATACCGTCGCATGTGCGCATACGCATTATCGCCAATTGCGAATATATGTGGCGGCAGTTCGCCAATTTTTCTTTCTTTGTATAACTTAATTTGGTCCGCAGTGTAAATTGGTAATATTTGGTATGGATTCACCGCTACCAATATTGAACCCGTATAAGTCTGGAAAAGAGAAAATAATTCTGTTAATTCTCATCTTATTAGGTAACCTCATTTATTTGACGGCCAATTGGCGCAGTCCTAGACCGTGGGCTCGATTTCCACAACTAGAAAATGTCTGTGTGAGGAATATTAATGTTTTTCAGTGTTAAGGTGTTTATCTGTATATCATAAGTACTTAAATTACATATTATTATTTATAAAAATATTCATTAATCATCTTAGTATCTATAACACAAGCTACGTTTACTTTGGGGCTTGATGGCGATGTGTAATATTTTTTTTTTATTAGGTAGCGTCAGAATTGTTCAGTGCCGAAGAACAGAAATGTTTTTTTATAGACTTTTCTTTTATCCGACTATTAAACCCGAAATACCGATTAAAAAAACCTTTAATATATTATTTTTCAAAACTACATTACTTAACACTACGATGTATGAAAAATAGTGTTCCCATAATAAATCAAGTAAGATAACTACTCTTTTCAACCTAAAAACTTATATATTTTTTAGTACCAACGATTAAAATTAACATGAAAAAGGGCATGACGTACGTAAGGACAACTTATCTAAAAAGAGTTTTCATCCAGACACCCTCGAATGTGATAAAAATTATACGGGTATATGGTGATTGTTGCGTAGGTACTCGTAAATAAAGAAATAACCGATACTTATAAGAATACAGCTATACAATACATAGCAATAGACATGCACAGTAATAGTATAAATACATAATATATAAACTATAATGCAAACATTAATATACGAATAAACTAATTATATAGAGAAGCGAGTGCCTTGACTTCGACAAATATCACTTACGTAGATGAGGTTCTCATTGTACCGAATGAGCAGGTTCCTTAGGATACCGGCCTCATGCAGGTCGCCGAGGGAGATCATATCCTCCACGCCGTGCACAGAGGTGGCGTGCATGGCTTTGATGCGGCGCTCCGGCGGCAGCCACTGCTCCTGGCCGTCGTCATCTCGCACGCGTATCCGCCGACCCTCGGCTGCGAGAACGCGCGCGCCTATGGCCACGTCGAACTCGCGCCCGGACACCGGCTCGATCCATATGTAATCACCCTGGAATCAACACAACCGCTTATTAATATCAGTACTTTTCGTGGTTCAGGTTTTTGGCGGTGACTTTTTTAGATATACTTAGTACCTAAGAAATGGACCAACCAGGTGGTAAGTAGAAAGCCCTCGTCTATGCAACACATCGCAGGACATGCAAGGAACACGTCCTGCATCGTGCTGACCCATTAACCTAAGGCGTTGGTGCCTGCAATTACGCGGGCAAGCACGGGCTTTAGAACGGAACAAAATTGCAACAATGCTGCTTGACGACAGAAATAAGCGTGGCGGTAGTATTTCCCCGGACGAGCTCTGACACCAATAGCTCTGGGTACTACTACCAAAAACAAGGATATCAAACTAGATGACGCCACAGAAATTACCATCGCGCTATTGAAGTTTTCACACACATAAGATTCAGAAATTCCAAAATTGAATGATACTTCCCCTTAGGCCTAAGCACAATCTCGGAGGAAGATATTCCTATTGTTAAAATCGACCATAGCTCTCGTACAGGCGTTCTTCAAATAGAGTGCAAACATTTGGATAAGGCTTAACAGTATTCTGCATTTGTTTTTAGGTTTTGTTTGGTAGTTTCCCGCAGAAAATATCTCTGTCCAATTCAGGCTTAGTGTGCCAACCTATGGAAGGCTCTCTCTATCCACTACAGTTAAGCGCGGATGGCTGGCCGCTTGGCGTGACTTGGCTGGGATGGGTTCCCCGGGCGTCTAGTTTTCAGTTTCAGTCCACACTCCCTCGGGGTGTGGGTTGAAACTGAGAATGAGAGAAGGAGATACCCACCTAACGTACGCTGCAGGACGGGGGTTGCCATAAATATTTTAAAGTGCGCATAAAAAGGCAAAAAGAGCAAAACTTTCAAACTTTAACTTTCTGCGTATTACATTAAGGATGATGGTAGCGTGGCAAAAATGTTGTCACTTATATCATACATCGATAAATAAATCGTTAATCGAGCAGCGAAAATCAATATTAATAAATTCAACGAATGTCTGACAGCAACCGGAACTGAGACAATGCTTGTTGGTTGACAGTATCGAATTTGGTAGAAAGTGGTCATATCCTCATATGTGCCACTACTTATTCAACTGTGCGATCACGTTTCACTATTATCTTAACTTCGGTGAAAGTAATCGCTTCATTAATTTAGTAATAATATTCATATTGTTTCTTTAGTAGCTGGTAAGGTATACCATACTTATAAATTGGCATCAATGCAAGTTGTTTTATTATTGAAGGCCGAGTGGCGCAGTGGGCAGCGACCCTGCTTTCTGAGTCCAAGGCCGTGGGTTCGATTCCCAAAACTGGAAAATATTTGTGTGATTAACATGAATGTTTTTCAGTCTCTGGGTCATCTGTATATTATTCATAAAAATATTCAACAGTCATCTTAGTACCCGTAAAACAAGCTGCGCTTACTTTGGGGCTAGATGGCGATGTGTGCATTATCATAGTATATTTATTTATTTATTCATTTGTTATTTAATTATTAAAATGTTGTATTACCAATAACTCGTGTCTCACATAAAAGATTTTTAAGCAACCTATAAATCCCTATAAGACCTTATATCGTTTTTTTATAGCTGACACAAAAGAAACTTACTTTCTAAGTTTTAATTTTAAAGATATAAGATACTTTTTATCAGCGTAATTTTCACCTCATAAATAACAACTTTAACCTGGAATTTTCAAAAAAGGGCTGGCTGAGACATGCGAATTTTGGACGCTCATTTTACCCTTAGGGATTTTTTATTAAAATCTCTTTTAACAGGCATATCTTACCTAGAAAATTCTTATATAACGTGCCGAATATTAACTTAATACGTCATGTTATTTTTAGAAATTTCGTGTTGAATAAGTCAGTGATCTTTTGTTTTTTATGGATATGAATAAAGACAGTGCACAGCTCTGGGTTTACAATTTTTTAATTTTGCAAAGAGGTCAGTGATGGTATCAACTTATAAGAGGGCTTTCGAAATCCTTTATGTCACACTTCCTCACAAAGCCAAGATAGTTTGGACTCAAAAGTATTTAAAATATAACTATTAACTTTAAAACTAGCAGAAAATCTTGAATCAAAGATATTTCATGAACTAGCATTAAATTTCGTACAATTACCTACTAATTGCATGTTCTATTTTTCGTTCTACATACCTCGAAAATGGTTTCTAATTCGAAAGTCATCACACTTTTACACTTCTTACTTCACCATTTTAAACGTGGGTTTAAAACAATACGAGCACAGATATTTTATTATTTATTTATATTATATTCATCTCAGCGACGACGCCGTGGCCGTTTGCCACTCATTATTACGGGTATTAGTGTCAATAAGTTTATCGGACCGTGGCGCTCGATTCAATCAGTTTTGTATATAGACAGAATCCGTTATCTTTGAGTTGTAGAATAATAACTATGATGAAATAATACGACGAAGACATAGCTGTATTAACAAATGGAATCCACTTACTCAGAGTTACGGACAAATGAGTGTAAATATCCGAAGGGGGCTTTAGCAGGACTGTCTTCAATAGAGGACCCAAATAATAGGCATGATGACAGTAACACAGAATCACTAAAGTATTGTGTTTATCTAATTATATCATGATCCATGCATTATGAAAACGAATTTTATTTATATTCGAAGTGAGATTAGTATTTATTTTCTATAAATGAAACTCAAGCAAACTAACTGCGCTGTGTTCCTAAAACCCAATGGGCTTGCAATTGACGAGGAACAGCTTCGGAATAGTTTTATGCTACGTATATTAGACTAAATGTGCACGGGTACAGGAATTAAAATCAGGTTGAGCCATAGTGGCCGGGTACTGTCAGTGGCGTAACCTACATAAAAGTATAAAGGCTCTGCCCACCTGAGCCATGGTAGAGTATTCGATTAAATTAAAGAAAAAAGTAATTTAAACAACTTAAAATATGCAATGCAAGTAACTTCTTACAACCTGACAAATTGCATATATTTATGCCTTACCCGACTTTGTGTCTATAGATATTGCACGCCACTGGGAACAGTTAGTTTTATATATTTACATAGCGGTGAAATATATCGAGAAAATATAAATCGTTAATACAGCGCGGCGGTCTGAAGTGGTGCTTTAAGATAAAAGTCGAGTGATTGGCCGTGATTGTAACTTATTAAATTTCGGATACTTCATGATACCGGTCCACCGAAACCTGTCATACTCAAATAACGCCAGAATATAAACTTTCTAAACGTGTAATTATATTATGTTGGTATACATATATTGCGTTTATTTATCGTAGAAAGTATTCTTATCTAGAATATTTCTCTTTTTAATTAAAAATGCAAATCAGCACGCACTATCACACTGCTCTGTTTGAGTTGATAATTTAATAAATATTCATTAAATTTTTTTTTGAACTCTCAGTGAAATAAGACCCAAATTGTAGCTCGCTTTAGTAGTATGTCTAGGTTTAGGAAGTACTATCACCATGTTTATTTCTGCCGCTAAGCAGCAATGTTGCAATGCTTGGCCCGGTATGAAGGGTGTGGGGGCTGTTATAATAACAGGCACATGAGGTTTAACACCTACGCCTCAAGTTGCTGGATACAGGAAGGCACGTTAGCTTAGGATGTAATACGTATCTTGGCGAGAATGCGGTGAATACGTAAGTATAACTACTCCAGTTCACTACTGTTCTTCATTCGCTTTATTTATTTATTTAATTATTTTTATTTATCTATTTAGTTTGCCGTATCGTCACTCGGGTTTCAGCTGATAATCAGCGGCATGCATGTACCTAAAATGCATGGCAAATGCTGAGATGTGACCATGTTGTTACTATATTATTATAAGATGTACTGTTTGTAACACTTAACATGAATAAATAATAATATAAATAAATAAATAAATATACTACGACAATACATACATCGCCATCTAGCCACAAAGTAAGCTTAGCTTGTGTTATGGGAACTAAGATGACTGACGAATATATTTATGAGTAATATACATAAATTCTTAGAATATACATATAAACACTCAGCACTGAAAAATATTCACGCTCATCACACAAACATTTTCCAGTTGTGGGAATCGAACCCACGGTCTTGGTCTCAGAAAGCAGGGTCGCTGCAAACTGCGCCAATCGGCCGTCAAATGTATTTTCTTTCTTTCTTGAAATCCCGGACTCTCGCCTATAGGCCCTTCGAGGGACAAGCTGAGTTTTAGTGGATGTCAGTTCCTCATAACTACTCCGTTTCCCCGAACGGAGCCCCCGATGCGTTAGGCATTCTCTCTGTATAAAACAAATCCGGACACGTTTGTCTATGGGTTTGTTTGTTGTTTAACTACGGATCACGAGGCCTTGAGTTCGATTCCCGGGTCGGGGTGTTCTGTTAAAGAATTGTTCCTTGCCTCGAAAAGCACGTTAAGCCTACTTATTGGAGCAGCGTAGTGGTAGGTCCATGCTCTAAAACAATCTATGTTATGGGAACGCCTGGGCCCAGCAGTGGGACGTTAAAAGATTGCGGTTGATGATATATATATATATATATATATATATATATGTGTACATACATAATATATTAATTGTTAATACATTAAAAGAAACTTATTACCGAAAATATAATGGGCTGTCCGCGTTTCGAAGTAAGCAATGGAGCAGGTTTTATTGTGAAATTTGGCCGTTCACTCCTAGTTGTAATCCCACGCCAACCATAAATAGTGTAAGTCCGTGTGCGCGCACTCTCCCTCTCGTTTTGGTATTGTCCACATACTAGTTTGGTTTTTGATACGGCTAATGTTCTATTGTATAACGTATAGTGAATATATTTTAGTTGAAAGTGAATTTATACTCAATAGGAATTCTGCGAGAAATAGAGACAGCTTAGCCCGGTGCAGTGGCGTGCACTTCGTACATTCACAAAAGCACTGCCTACCCTAAAATTTATATATAACTCAACCTTTCCACTGTATGCATACCCTGGTAAGAAGCCCAGTGCACACCACTGGGCCTCGGTGCATCTCTTTAGTGGTTTAATCAGACATAAGGCCATCCGTAATACCACCAGGGTTAGGGACCGTACCCATTCTATGGGACCCATTCCGAGACGGGAAGGGGTCTTCAAAATACCAGGCTTGGTTACAGGAGCGGGGATCGCTCCCCGCTGTAACCTTGGTTTTCGTCACGTAGCCCATATCTCTATCGATCTATATCCGAACTCGCGCCGATTTTGTTTTTATCCTTCTGTCTGCAAAAATCGATCCTCACTTAATATTATAAACGCGAAAGTTTGTTTGTCCTTCCTTCACGCCCTGACTAAGCAACTAATCGACTTGGTTTTTGACATAGCGTAAGTTGAAAGGACAGAGAGTAATATAGGCTACTTTTTATCGTAGAAAAACAAACGGTTTCCGAGGGATTTGTAAAAAACCATAACAAACGCCGGCAATAGCTAGTTTTTAAATATAATTAATTCTTCTTCTTTGTCGTAACACTCTTGCCGGAGTGGTCGTGGTCAACACGTTGAGACATTGTTTATGGCAGATATTACTCGCCTCACGATCATTCACCACTTTTCTTTATTTACAGATAATCTGTTACACTCATGCATGGGACAGATTTGATTTTATCGGTCCATCGCATGGGTGCCCACCGCGCACTCTTGTACCTGCTACCTCGCTCTGCACAACAAAGCTCTCCGGGAGACGTGTCTGAAGTATTTCAATATGCGGCTGTGCACTTGTGTCGAAAGACGTTGTTTGATGACGAGTTCTTGAAGAATGGAAATATTGGTGCTAAAATAATTAGTGGGAAGGCATGCAATTAATTGGTTGAATCGGAAAGTTTTGGTAAAGACTCTCGGTGATTATAGACAAACCTTTCATTTGCCCTTTCCATGATATGCATTACTTTCTTAAATAACCTGTTTTTTTTTATTACCGGGTATTTTCACCACAGAATAATTTCTTTACTTTAACGATGTCAGTAAGGCAAAAGTGAAATTCGTTTATATAGGCCTATGTCACCTATGAATGAAGTATCAACCCGTTATGTAAATTCCAGTTTTAAAATGTAACCGACCTTGTGGTTTTAACGACTTGGTTCTTCATTGAAATCCCCTGAGCAAACTGTTCAGTAGTATACTTTGTTAAGTTTAGGGTGATAATTTTGACAGCTCACAGTAGCGATATGCTATTGTATAATCGTAAAAAATAACCTATCCGACTATCGATTATTTTTTTCACTTGGAATAGTTAGTTTCATGGAAATGATGTATGGTCAGCTTATAATTTAAGAAACAATATTTATTTTCTTTTTTGATAAAATCACTCTCATCTCGATCAACCAATTTACGTGCTAATCATGTGTAATGATTTCTTATTCTAAAACTAAACTAGTTTATTAATTATGTAGTAGTTTTAGCAAATAATTTCTTGCTAATACGATAATTGCTAATTGGTAACTTTAATATTTCCTAAATTAATCGACGTACTTATTTATTTTATATCAGAACCAATTACGATAGTCTAGTTGTTCTTTAAGCGTGACATTTACTAATTGGGCGGTACCTTCAATGAAGTACGGCATTATCTTTATTATTTTTACCCGGAAAAGAATACGAAATTTTATGGGCGTGCACCTGCCAAAGTTATCATGCTAAATTAGACAAAGCATATTTTTTTTAAATACAATTCTAAAAAAATCTAAGAAATAAGTACATTCAAAATAGACATATTTATGTCATTTTGATTCGAACATACAAATATTTACCTACTTGTTAGCTGTGAGGTTATGACATAAACTTAAAACTCAATGAACGGGGTAATAATATAACTACGGCTACCATTTTCACGCTTACCATTTCTGTGAGATATGATAGTTATTAAATATCTCGTGGCGCGCAGCTTAGCCTCCTATATCATTTATTGTATTATGGCTAACATAGTGTTAGCCATACTAGTCTCAGAAGAAGCCCCCACGTAAATAAGTAAGTGGAACCTTCTTATTTAAAACAGGAAGCAGAGATAGTTTATTAGTTAGGACTTGGGCTTCACTTACGCGGGGCAGAGTTCGAATCCCAGAACGCACCTCTCCTTAGTTATGTGCGTTTTAAGAAATTCGAATATCATTTACTTCAACGGTGAAGGGAAGCATCGTGAGGAAACCTGCATGCCTGAGAGTTCTCCATAATGTTCTCAAAAGCCGTGTGAAGTTGAGAACTTCCGCACTGAGCCAGCGTGTTGGACTACGGCTTAAACCCTTTACATTGTAGGAGTTGACCCGTGCCCAATAGTAGGCTGGTAATGGGATGATATGACGATAATAATGAATGCTAATAAATACAGCTAAAAAAATAGTTACTGAGATATACTTATTTTATATTACATAATCAAGGTTTGAATTGGTCTTATGTGCTACTTTACTACTGATTTGTAATTGACAGACATACTAATACACATATATGGCATACAGTATATGTAAATTGTTGGTGCAAATAAATATATATAAAATAACGCGTTCTCGATTACCTAGCTTAAAGAACAATTAAAAATACAAAACAGTTTTTTCTATTTTCAAACCGCTTCACAGAGTGTGTTTGTGTGTTCCAAAGGTGAATGCCCTGGCCAGTGCTAGATTCAGTTTGCCGGAATGTGTTGCCAAACGCACTGATCGGAACTCGCTTGCCGTGTTTCACTTTCCGGTATTTCGGAGGCTATTTTGATAATAAGGGCCCAATTAGACCTTAAGTGAACGACCAACGATGAAAAAAACAGCTGTGCTTATTCAATTTTTATTTCACTACAAGTTAGCCCCCGACTGTAATTTCCACATGTGGTAAGTGATGATGCCGTCCAAGATGGTAGCAGACAAACCTGGTATGGAAGTTTTATTAAAGGTGTTACAAGTTACCGGCATGAACATTTAGGGAATTAATAATTTCTGAATTTTCTCATGTCTGGTTTATGTTATGTTGTAGGTACTAGAGATTTTTTTTTTGTTTTATAAATGCTTAGTGGGACTTTTAAAGGAAAGAAGTTCTTCATGGCGTATATAAGAAGGGTTTAATAGAATAATGAGCATAGACAAAGCAAAATCTTTTAAGACACATTGAGACTATGAGTAAGGTATTATAAACGCTCAAAGTTTTCTGGTAGGATTCAACCGTAGGTTAAAAAAAAAAAGAAAATAGGCTATCGACAACAAAGTTCCGCTAAGCATTCCGATACGATGCTGCGTACAATCTTAGTATGGCGTAGTGGTTAATGTAACAGCCATACCCCTAAAAGGTTTACCCGCCATCATCTATGATTGCATCATCACCGACCAGCAGGCATAACTTACCTACTTACTACATTGGTTATGAGCAATACCTATTTGCGAAAAATAAATACCGTCTAACTTAAGTGGGTACCCGAAATGGTGGCGCTATTGCCTCTGACGTGACGACAAAACTATTACTAGTATATATTATAAATATTCATCAACTCGTAGTCTCGTAGTCGGCATGCAGGTTTCCTCACGTTGTTTTCTTTTACCGTTGAAACAAGTTATATTTTAATTACTTAAAACCCACATAACTTAGAAAAGCTGGGATTCGAACTCGGCCCCTGGAAAGTGAAGTGGAGCTCCTACCCAATGCGCTATCACCGCTTCTGTATATTACATATACTTAATCAACGGTTTCCTAGTTTAATATATTACCTATATTCATAAGTAATTTTATTTGCCACTTGCCAGTATAATTCATTCGCTGTGATTGTATTATACAACAGTAAAAAATTAGCCCTGGCCCGTTCATCTTACTATATTTCATTTGATTTCTCTTTATTGAGACGACTAGACATTGATATGGCAGAGTCTTTGAGGATAGTCATACAGAGGTTCGATGAAGCAATCTGGACAGACCAAGAACCCAGCCTCAGTAGAAAGGGACCTACACAGACAGTGGCAGGGGCTTAACCAGGGTAGGGATAAACAGGAATATAACATAAAATTGAAAAAATCTCCTTTTATACAAGGTGTATGCAATTTTTAGGGTACGCAGTGCATTTGTTCATATATGAAATGCACGCCATTGTACACAGACTCTGTGTTCCTACTGTAGCGACGCTCACTTTCACATTTTATAAATATTTTTATTTGTTAAATAAAAAATTTAAGGTTAGATCAGAACATGTCAATATAGCCTTGTCATTGAATATTATAGAATGTCGTAATCATCAGAAAATTTATTAATAATTTATTAATTACAAAAGTAATAAATAAACAAGTATACGTAGGGATTTTCAAAAAATTTCCAAATTAAAATAATTTTTTAAAACTGTTGAATTTTTATTCACTTTGCTAGTCACAATTGAACCGCTTGAAAATATTGAAAATAAATAATCCTAATTGATTATGATATTTGCCACTAGCTGGCGTATAAGTCAAGCAGCGTGGAGTATATGACATATACTTACGACCAATCCAAATATTATTTATAAATAGCGGAAACTACACAGACGTCTGACGTAAGCGCTACTTTTGTCAGAAAAAAATCTGAGTTGCTCCCTAACCGTGCCTAAAGAAGTTTTACTTCAAAAAACATTCGTTGTTCCATAAAGCGTTGAACCACTGAGCGTGCATCTTCTTTATACAGTGCTAATATTAACAAACCGGCCTTGACATTTAAAAGTATTATAAACCCAGTCGTGGGTTTTGTTTTTATTCGTTTCCATATTTAGTAAATACAACATCTGTTTTCGTTTAAGCACTTGAATACGGTTAACTCAATATTTTAGTAGTCTGATGGATACATTCCATATCACTCTTCAGCTCTGTAACTATATCCATCTAGAAATTTCGGCGATCCGCCCCTCCGTTGCTGCGTGTAAGACAAACTAACAACAGCGAAAGTGTGTTTGTTGTACACTTTCGCATAAAATAATACTGGTTTGGCCCGCGACTTTGTTCGCATCACACATCGTGGATTTGGTTTCCCGATAAAGAAAGATAGAAACGGTAAAGGTAGATACTATGTTACGTAAATCCCCAACTTTTTAATTTATGCAATAAAAACGTCGTAAATACGTTGCTATTGGTATAATTATCAAACACATATATAAGTATTTAAACCAATTTTAAATGATTTTTAGATGACTACGGATTTCAATTAAGCATGAACAGCATAGTATCCAGCCAAAGAATAATCTTTATTTATTAATAAATGTAATCAATTTTATTTTTAGATAAATACCTTATCGTTTTAAATAACTAAAAAGTACGCTTCTATAAACCGAACTAAATAATATTACAAATAAAGTTCGTCACACACAGAAAAAGATTAAAAAAAAAAAGAAAAAGATAATTAGGTAACGACCTAATTATCTTTTTCTGTACAGACATTTCTGTCCCAAGTTTATAATAAGTAATTTTATTATAAACTCAACAACGGGTAGCGGATTTGGAATTTCGCAAATCGTGAAGGATATGATCAGGATAATAACTGGGAAAAACTATTTTAATTATAAAATTGTCATCGGTTCTCGACTTGTGTGCAAGTTTCAAATCAATTTGACGTTTTGATGAGGGTGAAAATCACGTTCCGAGAATCCGTGAAAAAAGCGCGTCAAAATGAAACTATTTTCGCAAACTATTCTCGTGTTTTTAAGTAACACTCAGGTTTTATATTACATAAAATAATAGCGTTTCTTTATACGTAAGTACATTTATTCGTTCTCCGAGGCTTTCATTCAAAGGGTTAATGTAATTCAAGGTAAGCAAGCGACGAACCTTGAACTCTGATCTTGAAAACAAGTTAACATTAATTATTGTCTTGTTCTTATTTGCATCTAATCTTTAGTGAGTAAATAGGTACTACTGTTTCTCCAGACTGCGTTAATTTGGGATTTTTAAAATCCCTTGAGAACCTTTATTTTCCCGGAATAAAATGTATCCAGCATGCAAACTATTACTATGCAGAATTTAACCAAGCCATTCATACCCAGGTAATTCTTTTTTTATTTTTTTTTATCCCGAGGGTTACTTTTACCTGTAGTTTTTCGAGATAAATATGATCCTATGTCCATCTCGGATATTCATTTGAAAAAAAGACAAAATATTTGTTGATTTTCAAATGAAACAACTCTAAATGTTGATTATGAATTCCTAGACATTTTCTTCTTATGATTTACTTTTAAATAAAGTCTGCTCTTTGGACACAAAGATATTGCGATTTGAACATAGGTAGTGTTTGTATCCTCTGGCCAGAGGAAGCGAACAGGTTTTACCTTGTTTAGGGAGATATTATATAAGTATATGAACAAATAAAAAAAGACATGAGGATTCGTGAAAAAACAGGCGCTTCATAGGTTTCGCACCGAGACGCATGTGTGCCAATTTTTAGCAAGAAGCATCTATAGTTAGCTATAGGCATACATAAGCCGTACCACCTACATAACGGCCATTCTAATAACTGCACGCATAGTTTAGTTACGAGACATTTTATTCACGACGAAAGGACAAAATGTTTATCTTCCCCCATAGTTTTATTCACTCTTCGAGCATGTGCGGTGGAAATCGTATCCAAATAATATACGTGTAATACACGGAGGTAAACTTCTCCTTTTCTCTGTCGCCCTTATCCCTTCATCCCTTGCCAGTGGATATAATGGGAGATAAAAAAAAATCTTATACGTATGCTAGCTGTTAAGCAGCTGATATTGGCCCCTTTCGCAAAATCGCGTTATTTTCGGAGAGGTGCTTCGGTATCCTAGAAGAATCTGCTCGTTTATTTAAAAATAAAATCATGAAATCACTTTCTGCAACACATCATTTCTAAAATCTGCTATAAGTATCTATTTATTTTGATAAAGCAGAAAAATCTTATCTATTTAGATTTCCCTAGATACACGAAATGTATTTAAAAAAGAACTACAGTTGCGTTATTATAACGCGTTATTCGCCGGCGTTTATGACTTTTTTTACAAATCCCTTGTTGCGTTTCCACGTTTGTTTTCCTCCATCCATTCAACTGACTATACCAAAAATCGAGTTGATTGATTGCTTAGCTGGGGCCTGAAGGAAGGACAAACTTTCGCATTTATAATATTAGGTAATACACTTATCAAATGGATATGTACTTAATTTAACATAAGTAATATACTTACTCTGGTAACGATCACCATGATGGCGCCGACATGTGGTCACCGGCTCGATCTAAAACAAAAAAAAGACTTTGTAAGTTACGGCAGCTTTCTACCTGGAAGAAATTGTATATATGATGAAGATAAATTTTAAATGATTAGTTGAAATACCCGATTTCTTTATTTCATGACACCTGATGTAAGAAAATACAGCAATAGTTCCAAGGAAATCATATCCAACTAACATTCATAAGTATCTTGACTAGAGATAAAATCTTTCCACTTTTTCCGAGCCATTCATCACTTGTTCAAAACTATAAAAATTCACCACACGCAGCCATGCATTTACACCGAGCGATAGCAGCAAGCATCGTGTGTCATCAATAACTAGTCATCAAGCTACTCAGTACAACGTGTAAGATAAATATAAATAATTCTTAAATAAATAGATATACTACGATAAAACACATCTCGCCATCTAACCCCAAAGTAATATTTTTATTAATAAAACATAAAATTCAAATTATTAAAAGCAATTAAAAGTAAAAAGTAAATTATTTTATAAGAAATTGCCGAATGAAATCTTTGAGATGTCTCTCAATAAGTTCAAAGTTTATATAAAACGTAAGCTTTCATGAAAATCCAGTTATAATGTTAAGTAATCTTAACGATAAAAAAGCTTAGGTGTGAATTGCTCTAACTTCTATACATTTACTGTAAGATGGTGATAATAAAAAAAAAATTACCCGGCTAAGTTTGTTGTGGGCTCTTCTTAGACCAGGGCGCGTTTGGAACCCTCGTAGCTTTAGGTTTAAATTGGCGAAAGAAGTTATCACCATCCCCTTAAAATTATGTAAACATATATGTATAAACGCTTCATAAGATGCCTGTTATAGGCCTACATGAATAAAGAAATTTTGAATTTGAATTCAAATACTGAAAATATACAGATAAACACCAGATACAGAAAAATATTCGTGTTCATCACACAAACATTTTTCAGTTGTGGGAATCGAACCCACAGCCTCAGACTCAGAAAGCAGGGTCGCTGCCATCTGCAGTTAACTTAAAAAAGTTAGAGGTGCGTGCTGGGATTCGAACTCGGCCCATCTGTAGACAAGTCGAAGTCATATCCACTGGGCTATCACCGCCTCTACACAGTACGACGTGTAAGATAAAAATAACCTTATTAACTCGTTAAATGCTTCGTTGGTTTAGTGTTCAGCAAGTTTATCTGGATTATGAAAATTTAGGTATAAGATTTATATTTGGGTTACGCAAATATGACCATGTATCACAATTATTACGTTATTGTCTCAAAGGTTTACCCATCTGACTCCATCGGAACTTGCATATTCTTTTGATTGATTACTGTACGTTGCTTTATCCTTCTATTTCGCCCGAAATTCGCGTTTGTTGGTCACCCAGGTATAGTTCTTCTTAGTACTAGGACTTCATATAATTCTTCTTTCTTCCCCAATAATGAAAATCTCGGATAAAGAAGAAGAATAAGATGAGGACGCGTAAAGAGATTTACTTTGTTGTCATTATCTACTTCATATTATATCCAAACTTACAAGTAACAAGTTTAGCATAGAAGTGAAACTGATGCAAATCAAGGTTTTGCCTTAAGAAAGAGTAAGAAGAAGGGTAAGAAAGAGTTCTTTGAAGTTCAACCAATGTTCACTTAATGAAAGCAAAAGGCATGTCCGCATTTGTATAACAAAACGCAGGTGTTAGTGCAATTGTTTCGTTCTGGGGAGTGCTCGAACACACTACGGGCTTCCTTTCAACACACGAACAATACGTCCGTAATTCTGTTGTGTTTGTTTTGAAAACAATGAAAAGAATACGCACAAATTTGCACACGTTGTAAGTTAAGGCGTTTAATTTCACGGGGCGGTTCAACTGCCAATATTGCACGGTATGAATTAAAACTCATAGGTAAAAGATTCTTTTGAAATTGTATAGGAACTATGTACCTACTTACACGAACGTCCGACGTTAACATATAAATATATACTATGTTTTAATAGTATAGTTCGTTTGCTCGAATAGTTGAGGGTGATTAAACAGTAGGCTCCACACCGCGCCGCGCCCCGCATGCGCAAAAAGGGGTGTCGGCTAGTTCAAAGTCTCGGCCGGTACTGGTAGTGAACATTTGTGTGTCGCGATTCGGAGGTGACTGTTCGCGATGACTTAGATAAGGTAGAGATTTCCCGGTGTTTAATTAATTAAAAAAGGTATATTATTGCCAAATTTCCAGGGCTAACTTGTAGAAAAAAAATTTGTATTATTTGTAATTAACTATCTGCTGAGCAGGGTGAGATCGGCCGGAAGTAATAATTTCGGAAGTCTTTTATACACAGGTCGTTCATCTGGGCGGGGCGTACGTTGACGTTGAGTTTGTATCCTCTTTGGTTAACGCTTCAATGATATTTGGGGAATTCCAAACACCAATTGAAATATACATGGGTCATGGACAATGGTACCAAATAAACCAAATTGTAGTACTTATGTTAGGGTTTTTTTTATTTAGCGTTTTTTTCTCGGCTTTTTTTTGTTCGCGATAAGTTAATACGTGTCCATTTATAAACGACCAAATTCAAATGAATTTTTTTCGGAGTATGTACGACTGCAGATGCCACCACACCGCCTTTTTCCGCGGTTTTCGTACGAGACGACTGAGAGAATAAAACGGAGATCCAACAGCAGCGTGCTTTATGCTACTACTACTTTCTATTACGGTCACCACCCTGCTTGCCCAGAGTGGTAATTACAGGCAAACCCACCATTGGGTTTAGTCTATTGATGATGGCACGAGTCATGACTAGTTCCGTATCCATCCGTTCCAAGTTCTTATTCATTATCTACTACGCGTAAACGGCGTACTAAACAAACTAGCATTAACACTGCAAAAATGTTTTATCTATGTAAATAGTGTTTCAATTCGTTAAATCTAGGCCAGAGCCGTGATCACCGACCACTATCTAATAGTGGATTACGTGAACCATAAACATATAACATTACTTCCCCGCTACAAGTATTCAATCATATCACATTTAACTTCTATACTTCAAGTACTTATGAATATATACGTGACTTATACGATACAGTGCAACGGAATATCTACTAGACGCGTTCTATACATGTCACGTTGTAGAATATAGCCGGAGAGCAAGTGGGAAAATCCGAGTACATATTTACTTGTAGATGGAGATACATTTTATCGACATTACCATGTGTTGTAATTATTCAGAGATGGCAGCACTGATGATAACAGTGAGATATCGGCATATGAAAAAAAAAAAAAAAATATACTACGACAATACACACATCGCCATCTAGTCCCGAAAGTAAGCGTAGCTTGTATTATAAGTACTAAGATAACTGATGAATATTTTTATGAATAATATACATAAATACTTATAATATACAGATAAACAACTAAACACTGAAAAACTTTAATTACCTAATTAAACAGCCCTTGCGCATTATCGACGGGTCTTAGAATATCTAAATATATATTTACATACGCTAAACCTAAGCCACAGGCTCCGACCTCTATCTAATAAGTGGATGACGTGAACCATAAACATATAACATTACTTCCAAGCTACAAGTTTTACAAGCCGCAGATAGACACAAGTGTATATTTAATTAATAGCTACGTGCCTTGCAAGATACATTGCAACGGAACAGATACTAGACTCGCTCCCTATTTGTCACAGCGCAGATTATAGGCCCAGAGCTGCTGGGACATACTTGCACCTGCTTACTTTACGTAATCGATACCTGCCCTGTATTAAAGCAGTATTATTTTTGTTTGGTCACATACGGAATTATAAACCTGCTTAAAGCAAACAATGAAAGAAACTAGAACATCTAGCCTTATTTGTTAGAAGTAAAATTTTGTTATACCTAAGTCTTACATATTATATTGAATCCCTTCGCGGATTTTTTTTTGAAATCTTAATAAATAAAACTCGAGGTCTCCTCTCTGAAGATGGCGGAGTTAAGCCGTTTACGCGGTCCGACTGCAAATTGCTACACTTTACATACCCTTGATATCACTGTGAAAAAGTTTTAGGCATACAGATTTCCTGACAATTTATTTCTTGAACGTAAAGCAAGAGATATTTAATTGATTAAAACGCACATAACGCTAAATGGTTAGAGATGCGTACCAGGGTTCAAACTCGGTCGTCACAAAAGGGCGAATAAGGTCTTAACCACTAAGCTCTCACCGCTCTCTTTCTTTTATAGTACTCTATACTTTGTGTCTGCAATTAAGACTTCAATCAGTCTATCAATCGAAGTTTTACCACCAGCTCTTAGACAATACGCGCCGCTATGTAACGGCGATCAAGACATGACGCCGTCAAGACAGGTTGTTTGTAGAATGTACAGCCTCCTGCCTCAGTTACCGTTGCTACCTTATCGCAGTTAGAGTAAACAATAGCGTGACTACAATACGGGCGGATCTTAATAGGATTTAGTGTGCCAAGGTCGTATCTGTCATTCTGGTGGAAAAAATTACGTTTTATATTTGTTCCATTGTTTTATAAAGAGAAACTATCTATTCATCGTTACACTTAAATTGTGTATAGTAGATAGCATGTAAGACTATCAATACGTAACAATATCTTAGCTTTGATTCTAAAAATATGAGGAATTGGATTATCTCGGTTCTCGGAAAGTCTCAGTGTCGGTTTGGAATAAGAAAGTTGAAGTTTTCAAACCTTGTGCCTATGCGTGGTTTTTGATCATTTGCATGAAAAAATAATGAGCTTAGACATCTAGACCCAGCAGTGGCAAATGAAGTACATAATATTACTTTCCATTTTGTTGTTTCAAAAGTCAAAACTTGCTTGAGAGGTGTGAAATCATGTACGTACAAAGGTACTGATTGATGCTGCTAAACTAAATAACCCAGAAATAACAGACCAGAAACATAGGCAATTCCAGAAACATACGTTTCGGGAATTCAAGGCTATCATAATAATATGTTGGTAATCGTAGGAGTAAAAAATATAATTTCATAGACATATGCAACACAAAATGGGTGTTCATGTGTTGTGTACATGAAAAAAACAATACACATACAACGTGTTTCTTTGCATACATTTTAGACGAAGCTACCTAGCATTTAAATCAATCGTCGCCAAAGTACTCTTCCAACTAAGTCACGGTCTCCTGCACTATTATCCGAAATTCGTTATGCACTTTTGCTTTAATAATTAAATTTTAAATTTATTTCTATTATATTATTACACATTACTTTTTTTATTATTCCATTATAAGTTAGCCCTTGACTGCAATCTCACCTGGCGGTAATTGATGATACTGTCTATGATGGTAGCGGGCTACTGTTAGGGGTAGGTGCGGTAGTTGGGATACCCCTAAATCGGTTTCAACGCAATAACGTACCGGAACGTTGTAAAGGTTGGCAGCACGTATTTTTCGGGAGGGTGGTAACCAGCAACGGCAAAGCCTCCTAGAGAAAATTTGTCCCTGCCACTCTAACCCATGGAACTTGTCAAATACTATAACATATATTCAATCATAAAGGTAAAACTTACCAATATCTAAAGAGAAGTTAAGTAGTGCATCGTGGTACGACGAGGAATTCTCTTGCCACGAACTCGTTCCACCAGTGGCGTCAACGAGGAGTAAACGAGCGAAACTTACGTATACATCCATAAGGATTACGTAATATTCTTAGTATTGAATAAGCATTTATCTAAAGTCATTAGTTTCTATTACACCTATAAGCATAATTCTGCTAAAGCTAGATAGCTAGTAGAATATTCATAGCAACGCATTTAAATGTTAAGTCACTATATAAACAATTATACATCAACGTTAATAAAAAATAGCAGTGTTATCTAAGCAAAAAGTCATTATAACTTATGTGCTAGTGGTTCATTGGATGCGATAACTTTGGCTTATTACTTGGGGAAAAAGTTGGTGCTGTCAATCAATGAGAACAAAATAAATATACCTACTACGACAGTACAAACATCGCCATCTAGCCCCAAAGTAGGTAAGTGTAGCTTGTGTTATGGGTACTAAGATGGCTGATGAATATTTTTATGAATAACATACATAAATACTTATAATATACAGATAAACAACCAGACACTGAAAAACATTAATGTTCATCACACAAACATTCAAATCAAATCAGTAATGAGGAGCTCACACAATGCCACCCTGACGTTTTTATGTCTTGTACTGGAGATTTTCTCCATTTTATATCATCTGCCTTCTTAGGGCGTACACTGTATGCACGCCACTGACTATAATAACTGTGGACCTGGTAGCTCGATAGTCACTCGATAAACATTTCGATAAGGTTGAACTATGTAAACAAAAGCATGCCTATGTCATCGCACACACTTCTGCAAGCTGTGAATACGCATGAGGAATCATCATCATAATTTTGAACCCATTTGCAACCCATCACAGAGCACGGGACTCCTCGCAAAATGTGAAGGGGTAGGCCGTAGTCCAAATCGCTGGTAAAGTGTGGATTGGTAGACTTTACACGCCTTTGACATATAATTGCTTAAAGCACAAAAGGACCCTGAAAAGTAAATGGTGTCAGCGATCAAATTCGGTCCCCCGAAAGGGAGACGGATTTATTAGTTAGTCAGTTAATCTTAATTTGCCATAATCTCAGCTTACCCCTATTTCCCAACTATCGGCTGGTATCTGCTCAAATTATTATTAAGAAAAACCGAAAACCTGAGCTTAGTGTCTCAGTCCAGAATCAGAATTCAGGACAATGTCGTGATCCGAATAGATACAAAATGCTAACAAACGGTAGGTATTTATCGGTACGATGATAACTATAGCCGAATCCTCCCACCACAACAGACTAGAGAAAATTCAGAAATTACTATCCAAATTGCTCCAGCCGAGGATGGAACTCAGGGCTACTTATAAGACCCCCAGCGCTGACCACTGTACCAGGGAGTAAGACAAATGAGGCAGTTGAATAGACACTTACAATCGACAAAGCGAGCCATCTGCCCTGTCTAGTCGTCATGGGCGAAAGCCCCGCAACCGCGTTCGTGCGTACACGCGCAACTCAATTCACAACAATCATATTTTGAACTTGACTTATCAACACATGAGTTATTGCCACTGGTACATGCGAAGCCAAAAGTTATCGCAAGATTTTCATTACCTTGACTTATACTACTTCAAAAACTTATAGAAAACAAGGTTTTTTTATATAGTATTACTTGACTAACAAAGCAGACGGCCAACCTGATAAATGCAAACCTTTCGCCTACAGACAGAGCTGAGAGCACCACTTCGCGGATACTTAACAAGAGTTTACAGTATTTAGAAAAACTCAAACTTAAACTCGAATTATTGTTATTATTAATCGCTATCAGACAGTGGCGTGCGGTTTCTTACCAGGGTATGCATACAGGAGGAAAATTGCATAAAACGGCAAAAATCCTCCTCTTATACTAGTTATATATAAGTTTTAGAGTAGGCAGTGCTTTTGTGCATGTAAGAAGTGCACGCCACTGCTATCAGAATATACCTTATTTCTTATGAAATAACTCAAGAGCCAGTGACACATAATTACAAAATAAATGCGACACATAATACCTAACAAGTTATAAGTAAGACTTACGAATAAATTACATGTATTAAGTATCTGGCGACATACCATTTATACCGTTTAGCGTTCTACGTATTTCCAAATAGCGCGAATTGCGCAAACCACGGAAGTTTCGTCAAATGAAAACTCCGTTGCATATTAACTCACATGCACGAAGAAAGTTTAATTAACATGGACGTGTAAAACGATTTAGGACGAAGGAGATATAACGACGTCCATCATTGTTAGAGCCAAAGCATAAGTTAATATCATCATCAGGCTATCAATCAATAGTCATAGCCCATAAATTGGGCATATATTGGGTGTCTCATAAGAAAGAATATATACATCTAAGACGAGCGGGCTTAGGTAACTAATCTACTTACAACAGATATTTGGAATCACCATAACATAGCCTTCATCCAAGGGAAATGGTAATGATTTTGAAGATTTCTGTATGGGAATTTTGTTAAATTATTCCTGAGTAAGATAAGGTTTCTATTGGAAAATCTCAATTCGGTTGTATTATGTATCTACGACGGGCGAGCTTAGGTAATGTACCTACCTACAACAGAAATTTGGAATCACCATAACATAGCCTTCATCCAAGGGAAATGGTAATGATTTTGAAGATTTCTGTATGGGAATTTTGTTAAATTATTCCTGAGTAAGATAAGGTTTCTATTGGAAAATCTCAATTCGGTTGTATTATGTATCTACGACGGGCGAGCTTAGGTAATGTACCTACCTACAACAGAAATTTGAATCACCATAATATAGCCTTTATCCTAGGAAAATGGTAATGTGATAGTTTGACGATTTCTAAATAGGAATTCTGTCAAATTATTCCAGAGTTAGATAAGGTTTCTAATGGAAAATCGGCAGCAAAATTTATTTTAACCAGGCGCTGTAGGAAAAGAAGGCAAAGACCAATTTTTTAACCGACTTTGTAAAGAAGAGGGTTCTCAATTCGGTTCTATTTTTTTCAAGAAAGTTGTTATTGTTTAACCTATTATAAAAAAAAAACAAGATATTAGTAACCATTTGTGCTACTTAGCACATAGTATGCACTTGCATAAGAATTGGTCATATTAATGTTTAAAATCTTTAAAACATTATCACTTTTATAATTTGGTTTATAAGGAATTTGTGTCGTGCCAGTCAAAACATCAGTTTATGGATTAATTATCCATAAACTATGTTTTAAACACCAGAGTGATCATCATTGTCTACTGCTTGTCTGTTTCTTATCTATATCCACGGCTTAGCTGTTGAGCCGTTGTTATTACAATTTGTCATTTATCACCATACCCCGTTCCCCGCCCAACTAAACCTGAAGCTTTGCATCTTATAATTAATTGGTTAAATAATGGTAATATGAATTGTCCATGTAGCATTGCGTTTTTAAATTTTAGCTTTTTAACGAAATAGGGTAACCGATGGCAAGGTTAAGGATTACTTAAACGATAAAAAAGCTTGGGTATGAATTGCTCTAACTTCATAGTTTAATATTAATTTACTATAAGATGGTGATAACAAAAGAATTACCCGGCCGAATTTGTTGTGAAGTCTTCTTAGACCATGGCGCGTTTGGGACCCTCGTAACTTTAGGTTTCAGTTGGCGAACGAAGTTATCATAATCCCCTTATAATTATGTAAATATATTTGTATGAACGCTTCAAAAGTGCCTTTGATAAAAAAAAGCCTACACTAAAAAATAACTTTTGAATTTGCAATTGTTTCGTTGTTCAGTAGGAAAAGACACCTACAGTTAGTTAACTGTTAATCATTTATAGCTAAAAATGTTTAAATCGTTAACTATAACAGTTTAACTATTACCTTTATTAAAAATTAATTGTATAATCGATTAAATTGTAAATGTACGGGTAATTATATCGATGAATGCAATCCCATACACTACATGCTAGCTCTTGACTGCAATCTTACCAGCTAGTTAGATATGATGCAGTCTAAGATGGTAACGGGCTCACCTAGTAAGGCAGTTATATAAAACCCACATCCCACGGAACTAAGAACATACATAAACTGCGTTTCTCGAAGAGGCGGTCAGTCATTCTATTTAGCAGTCCTAGAGTATATATCTTACCCCAAATTTTCGAAACATTTAGGCCATAAAGTGAGGAAAACTTCGTGCCTGAAGACCAAACATCCAAGTCTTCGAACAGTGCGTGTTGCAAGTGATGACTTACAAAGCAGAGTCGTGGTCGCTAACTATGGGCCTCATAAGAAGGCTCAGCAATCGGTTGATTGATTCACTTAGCGAGCGATGGAAAGAGTTATTTTAGGAGTATATCTACGTGATCAAATCAGAAATGAAGGAATCTGTGGAAGAACTAAAGTCACGAAGCTGAAGTGCTAATGGGCGGGGCCCATAGCTCGGAGAACTGATAGACGTTGGGATTCCAAGGTGTTGGAGTAGCAGCCCCGCACTTGTAAACGCAGCGTTGGTCGACCCCCAACCAGGTAGACAGACGACATCAAGCAAGTCGCGTGGAGCCGCTGGATACAAATGGCCCAGAATCGTAGAGTTTGGAACGCCCTACAAAAGACCTATGTCCAGCAGTTGACGGCAATTGGTTGATTTGATGATTATAATGGGGCAAATGTGAAAATTTTGTGAGCAACATTCCGCGGGTGTGAAGTGAGAAGTGCTCAGAATGTTTTTACTGTTTTTGGACACAATGCGCTGCATGCATTAATGGCTGAATGAGGGTTCTGTATTTTCCTAATTCTGTGCCATACCTCTAATCGGTTTCTACTCGACATCGTAGCGGAACGCTTAATCGCTTAGCAGTTCGTCTTTGTCTGTATTGTGGTAACTAACCTGGGTGGGTGGATGTCTGGTGGGCGAAGCCTTACCGACTTATAGGTAAGAAGACACTCTCCTAGAGGTATAATTTACTGGACAATTTGGAATACATATATGTTACGAATATTACATCCATTGACTATCGTTTGTCTCATATACTATTTAAAAATCACAGACGAAATAATGAATGCGGCGATTGAAATGTTAAAACTAATTATTCCAACGGGATAAGTCGCATATGGGGTAACATTGGTTAGATTGGATTGGTTGGTTAGATTGGATTGGTTGGTTAGTTATGGCGTAAAGTAAGGACTGACAATTAAACAAACAAACAAACGCGTTAACGAATTTATAATATTAGATATGGATAAGGAGACCGACGTCTTAACGTACTCTCCGAAGCATGCGGATGGGTTCCACCAAGATATCCGGACTCCGGACTGGTATTCACAATGTTTAGTTGAATATGCTTAGTTCTGGAACTTTGTTTTATAACTAAAAAAGGTAAGGGTATACAGACAGAGCCACATATTCAAATATGACACGTAAATTCTAGGTCATATAGTTGGTTATCTGTTGCAACTTTTTATGGAAATACGTAGACTTTAACAAATAGTTTTAAATTGATCGTAGATTGACAGTATTTACTTATTTAAATTGCAAACGTAGTTCATAGGCAGAAGAAGCAGCATAGTGTGCATATATATTTTTTTTACTTTGCAATACCTTAATTCTGTTTTCCTCGTGCTTTCCTAATCCTAAGCTTGCCTGGCAGAGATCGCTACGAAGTTTTTTTTGCACTTACTTGCTTCCTTCTTTACGTTTTTGTTTTTCTACTTTATATTTTTAATTTGTGGTGTACAAATAAAGTGTGGTGACAAAGGTATTTTAAAGCAAATGTCCTCTGACCTTAAGTTTCAATTGAAGAGTCGAGATCTAACAAAAATATTGCACATATCTAATTAATGATAATATTTATCACTATTTCTTAAACTTAGAATCCTTAGATTACATTTTAGTACGTAGATTATAGTTCTTAGCTTGTCCAGAATAGACTAGTTTTAATCATCTAGGTTTGAATGATAGTTAGGCTTTGAATATGTATGTTCTTAAGTCTGTTCTCATTACAAATAAAAACACGAAGTACATAACTTGAATTATTTTAACTTACTGTAATATAGTTTTTTACATTTATTCAATGATCAGCCTATCATTTCTTCCATTATGTGCAATTGTGAAGTTTGTAATTGTTTTAATTCTTAAAAATAAAAACAGAAACGAACTTAATGCTATGAAGTATTTTTTTCCGGTTTATTTCGTTCTAGTATTTCCATCATATTTATGACAGTTTATTCATTAAATTGTGACGTCACGCAGTTTAAAACAGTTCATTGAAATCGACCTAGTAGGAGCTATATTTGAAAATCTAAACATATAACATACATACGTAAGACTGATAAATTCATCACCCTTCACAGTAGTTAGGTAATCTTATGCAGGTTTGAATATTTCCAACAATTATAACGGACTTATCAAATGTTTATAGCAGTAAATGTTCTGACATTTAAATTCTGCCTTTTAAATAAAAACTACTAACTGAAGTTCGCATCCCAACAATTATAAAAGTTAATAATAAGAGTTATTGCTCTATTAAAGTCGTATTTATAAGGCTATAAATTTATTTACAGCTTTGAAAGCTTTTGACGGTGTCACTATTTATTTTGAATTTGCTGTGTTAGGGGCTATGAATGAAATATCGAAATAATATGGACCCTTTAATTAGTACTAGTGTTTCGATAGAAGATCTGGGATCCCAAGAATTTGATAGAAAACCTAATGAAAACCCACCCTCTAGCACCTTAGTGCTGGGTGGGTTTTCATTACTGTTTTCCTTGTGTAATTCCTATTGAATCCTAATAGAGTTTTCCTATTCTATTCTATTCCTCTATCTCCTATTTTACATTATTCATAGTTGTCTTATAATATAAATATTCTTTTAACAGCATTTAACTTGAAGAAAGCTTTTTCTTATTACATTTTTTACTTTATTTCTTTACAAATATTATAAAAGTGAAAATGTATATATTTTTAGTTAGTTATATATGTTCTTCTAACTCCTGCACCGACCTTGGTGGATTTTAGCTCAGACTTTTGAGACGGACATAGGACACTTCTATTTCGGAAATATATACGGTATTCTGAATACGCTATTAGAAAAACCCGAAAATCCATTTATGCAGCACTGGGTAGGCATGCAGGTGTTTTCTCAGTACTCTCTAAATGAAAGGTATGCCAAAAAGCTTAGGTACTTGCATAGCTTATAGGTTTTTCAAGTAATGCAATTTTAATTTAATTTAATTTTATATTATTTTTTATAAATGGATGTAATATCTGAAAATAAAGATTATTATTTATTACAACCAAGTACCATTTCAGAGGGTTTTAAAAAACTTCGTTGCGTCGATTACGCATAAAGATAACTTTTACTTTGGAGACAGACATAGGATATATTTAAGTCCTGGAAAATAAACGGATCTCATGGGATTTATGCAAATATTTTTAACACAATTGATTCTTCTAATAAGACAAGTAAGAAACAGTATACTAGGGGTATATAACTTAACGTACTTTATCGCATTAGTAGCGTACCTACACTTCGCGTTCAACGAAACCTTATAATTTCATTGGATCAATACCCACGGATTCCAACAATTCCAAACCGCAAGGCTGACTAAAACATGACTATGTCGAAGTGAGATTATCATTAAATTAGGCTACGGGTATTTTATTGAGCTCTTTATTGAGCTTTATTGAGCTCTTGAAACAAATGTACAAAGTTAAATTTTAAACTTTTTTATTTCATCAATTCTAAATGTGACTTGGCAATTGTTGTTTGTATATCTGTTTGAATTCTTAATGCACATACATACAAAAAGGAAAATGCAACTGCTGAGAAACTTACTAAGTTGATCTTTTTCTTACCCTTTTAATACTTATTACGGGTACATTGTCTAATGCGTGTTCCTTGGATACCTTCGAAGGGCTGGCCGGTTGTAGGTGACGGTTTTCCATTTACCGTCAGATGGATCATGGTCCGTCAATTAAAACTATTGATAATCTTTAATTCTTTCAATATCTTTGCATTGTTCGAGTTCATGTAGGACTGAAGTGTATCGAAAATACACCCGTATTTATATCAATATACCCACCAACTCAATGTCATTAACATAGGTTTTTAAACAAATTTGTGAAAATTCTAATCAATTTAATAAAATATCTGGCAAATGCGAATTGATAGATTTACAAAGTTTAATTATTTACCCACTTTATAAATTTACTGTAACACTAAGAGAACAATACCACAGACAACTATGCAGGCCAAATCTAAACCAAAATAAAGTATTTTATTACTTATCTGTCGTAAAAAAATCTTTTCGTAACTTTTAAGTATAATGATTACTCTAAATTGTTAAGAAAATAATAAAAAAAATATTGACACAATGAGAATGTCTTCTTATTTCGTTTGTTTTTAGTTATCTTATCACGCTTTTTTTTTTATATTTTAATAGATACTTTAATTTAAAAAGCAATAAAATTAAAAGTTCCAAAATAAGACAAGTTAGAAAAAATTAAGAATACAGTGTCACGGTCCTAAATAAAAATTCAAGTCATGCTGTTGTACATTGTCGAACGTACTATCAATAATGCATATTTGACCCCACGACCCTCTTTCAGTGAAAGTCTGTTGCATTCTGATAGAACGAACGATTTTTATAATTCCCATCGCTATTCATCGATTATGTTCTCTGGTTTTCAATAGCCATTGTTACGCTGGCGGCTATAGTGAACATGTTTCGATATACTCATATCGTTTCAAAGAACAGGTAAATTAGTGTTAATTTCTACTAAGTTTTTTTAAAATTCGAATGAAATTTAAAATCACTTGCTGTTAAGTGGGTAGGTAAGTAATTAAACTTTTAGTTCGTTTTCGTTAGCATTTTTACATTTTACTTTACAGGTGCATTTGCGATACAGTTCAATCTTGTTTTGTCACTCAAACGGAGCAAAGATACCTCCCGGTGTCTTCATTAGCATCCTTATGTTTTTAATAGTAATCAATTGAATTTGTTAAAGCTAAAAGCAAACTTCACTTTACAATAACTTTGACAAGAATTATAAATAATTTACGTAAATTTGGCAATACGTTAGACGCGTTGAAATCTTTTATATGAAAGAAAAGATTATGCACAAATTTTGATATATTACAATTTACACGAAATCTCTCTGAAAATTATACTGAACCTAATATTTTCCAACCGTTACATATGTAACAATATAGTATAGTGATAATATTAGTACTTCAGACTATCTTTATAAAAAATAAACAAGTGAATGTCGTGGTCATTAATTGTGGGGGGAAATTTTATAACTTACTTCTATATAATACCATATAACTTGAAATTTTATGACGTTAATCAAACAAATTATTCGCTAGCGATCTAACATAAAGATTCGTCATAATCAACCCATTACGGCCCATTACAAGGTACGGGTCTTCCTCCCAGATAAGGGATTAGGGCGTATAAGTCCACCACGCTGGCCAAGTGCGGATTGCTAGACTTCACACACCCCTGAGATCACTATGGATAGCTCTCAGGCTTCCTCAGGCAGGTTTCCTAACGATGTTTACCTTCACACTTAAAGCGATAGTTAAACGATAGTTAGTTGCTTAAAACAAGAAAATAAGTGATAGTTAGTTGCTTAAAATAAAAATGCACATAACGCCGAAAAGTTAGTTGGAACTCTCGTAGCTCTCGTAGTTATAAGTTTACGATTGTAGTTATCGCCATCTCTACTCACTGCTATGTACGCATTTTGTATATAATCAACGCATAAAAAGCAACCATCTATGGGCCTATTTGAATAAAGAAATATTTGACTTTGACTTTGTTACGAGGTGAGGCTGGGGATTGAACTCGGTCCCCCGAAAAGAAAGTCGAAGCCTGGCCCACTAGGATAAGGCCCACTTCCGCAACCGAAAGATTGTTTTGGTACATTATGGAATAGCATTCTTCGCCTGAAAACGATACATATAATCGAGCAGCACTGTTCGTTATTGCATTCTAACAATCAGGAAACAAAGCATATTACTACTAAAATGGATATAAGTGCATACACACTTCGTATGAAAAGTCTGGTAATACAATGTTCGCGGTATTCTATTTCATATAGGTTGCTTGGAAGCTTCCGGCTCCGCTTTCAGCTCACACAAGATAGAAAAATGAATGTTAAAATGCAAAATGTAAATTGTTGATGTTGGAAAAGAGCAACTGCTGAGTTTCTTGCCGGCTTCTTCTCGGTAGAATCTGCCTTCCGAACCGGTGGTAGAATCACTACAAACAGACAGACTTGACGTTTCAAAAGTGCTTATATTGGGCCTACTTGAAATAAATAAATTTTGAATTTTGAATTTTGAATTTTATATTCGGTATTCAAGGTTTTGTATACCATATTGTAGTCTTATTCAACCTTCCCGCCATATAGGCAGCAGTGCTAGACTAGTGGGAAGGGCTTCGGTTTCACTTTCAAATCCCAGCTAACTTTTCTAAGTTATGTGCGTTTTAAGCAATAAAAATACTTGCTTCAACGGTGAAGGAAAACATCATGAGGATACCTGAATGCCTTGAGAGTTGTCTATAATGTTCTCAATGGCGTGTGTTGTCTACGAATCCGCACTGCGCCAGCGTGATGGACAACGGCCTAAGCTATTCGCATTGTAGAGGGCCGGTAACGGGTTGATATGTTTCTTCCTTCACACGAATAGTATGAACTTGAAACAATCGTATACGTAAAGAAAAAGTAGCGAAGGATATTGAACCGTCATACATATTGTCCTTCCTCAGTTGCATGGCTAAATTAAGAAGCCCGCCAACCCACAATGGAACAGTACGGTAGTAATCTAGTAAACATTATTCTTTTTTATTACAGAGAAGTTCTATGCAGTGAGATTTTAACTAGGCTATGCAAAGCTATGCTAGGTATTATAGGATAATTACTATTTTACTTAATCATTGCAACTCTTTGCTTGTCTCGTACATAACAAAGGTCAGATAACCTCGTTCCTATATTATTGCATCATTATATTTAAAATGGCAAATATTGCGTGTAAGGTAATAAATACGTATTACTTACCTTGACTGTCGATTGTCAAAATGTACGTTTTACCTTCAATAAACGTATTTGTTATTTTTTTGTATTAAACATTACATAAAGAATAATTTTACGCTTGAGTAGTTTGCTACCAAGCTGTTGAGTAGCCCTCATTGTTTTAGCTAGGGGTGTTTAATATGAGTTATTAATTATTATATTTCAGCATTCTTATATAGTAATACTATGGCGCTATAATCTCTTCAATGTCTTCTGTTGACGCCCAACTGGCGCAGTGGGCAGCGACCCTGCTTGCTGAGTCCAAGGCCGTGGGTTCGATTCCCACAACTGAAAAATCTTTGTGTGATGAACATGAATGTTTTTGATTGTCTGGGTGTTTATCTGTATATTATAAGTACTTATGTAAATTATTCATAAAAATATTCATCAGTCATCATAGTACCTATAACACAGGCTACGCTTACTTTGGGGCTAGATGGCGATGTGTGTATTGTCGTAGTATATTTATTTATTAATGTTCATTACTCTATTTAATAGATACGTGAAACTATTGATATTTCTTTCTAGGTTCTACCTACTTATTTTAAACAAATAAAGAATAAATGAGCCCAATTGTTATTCTGTAAATGCAACTGTTGTGCGTATCTAGAATAAGTCAATTAAATTCTAATAAGATTCTTAAGACGGGTGAAATTTTAGAACGTGAACAGTTTTACCTTACATGCGTTCTAAACTTTCCATGGCAACGGTAAATTCGTATCCAGTTCATATATTTCGCTACCTCGACGAATCTCGCTGTGCACGAGAAATCTCTGTTGACTTACGGACTTTACGAGAGTACCATTCGCAGCCTCACGCGCATCAACTGTAGGTGTCATAATTCACGGGTAAACACCGCTACGTGGACTCTACCTACATCGTTAACTCTCTTTGCATAAAAACAATGTTTTTCCTCTTAAAAATGTACCCCTCTAATTAAACCCAACGCCACTGTTACATATCGGCTTCGATCACCTGACCGCGCTGTAAACAGCGGCAGGTCAGAGTCAGTTAACAAATTTTACCGTTAAGATCCGCTGAGTTGCACGATCAAATGCCTCGTCCAGCGCTCGTCCTCGTCATATCACAATCACTTGGAAAACGGACACTTGATTGAAACACACACGGTCACCAGTCACAGATCCTCGGACATTTTATCGCGGAAGTTGTTGATGTTGGAGCCGCGACGGAGAGCGCATAGAAGCACCAAATGAGACGGACCGTGAATGTTAACCTACCTGTAGCGCTTGCGTGTCGCCCGTCGGCCCACCGGAGCGGGGCGACTGCTTTACCGACCGCCTGCGCCGCCGTACTTATAACAACCTTAATTTTTCACTTTCAACAGATCAAAAACTTTTTTAAATGACTAATTAACAAGTTAAAAATCAAAAATAAATATCGTTACTGTTTTTATTAGCTTAACACTTCACTTTGAATCAATACAAATAAAGGTAATAAATAACCAATAAACCCTAAAGCCTTATTCTGTTTTATCGACATGTACAGCGCCATCTTTCGTTAGAGCTAACACTGTGAAAATGGAAAACAAAATTACTATCAAGAACATCAGAAAAGTTACGTTATGAATAGTCCCAAATATTTTTTTAATTATATTATAAATAATAAATAAGTTGATAAGTAGACACCTAGCACATTTGGCGAAACTAATAACACGTAAGACGTTTAAGGAGATTTACAGTTTTAACATCATCTATAGATCATTTAGACGCAAGTAGCGTATAGAGCCTTTCGTAGTCCAAGAATTTTCCGCTAGATGGAGTTGTAGGTTTTAAAGCCTTCTACCTGAGCGTCCGAGCAATGTTTACATTCCTCACCTATTTCGAATTCCGAACGAAGACACGTGCGACCGACATATATTTACGACAAGATAAAATTACTAATCAAATGAATTTCCTTCGCATCTTCACATCCGTGTTTAATTTTAATCGAGGTTGAATCTTGATGACGAAGAAAATACTCGGGAAATCTATTCAGATCCGTAAGCATCTGAGGTGACAATTATGGAATGACGTTAATTTTCTTACAATAAAGGAGAAACTATGTAAACCTGACGATATTCGTATGAATTCAAAAGGTTACAATAATTAGAACAATTATGTTTCTACGGGACGTAGTTCTCAGAAGCTGTTTTACTGGCGCCTACTTATTATTATCGCTTTAAAGTACAAGCTTACTAGATTTAGTCTGCGGCTTCACATATATATTCCATAACTCTCATATGTTATTACGAAGGTTTCTGCGTGGAGTAAAGACAAACCATTAAATTTTATTTAATGGTTTGGTTGTCTTTACTCCAATGCCTCGCTGGTCTAGTGGTTAGCATATTGAACTACGGCCAAATTATATAAGGTGCTGTGTATTTTCTATTAAAGAATCTCCGGCACTAGCCCTGAGTAAGAAAAAGTTGACGGTGTCAGCCCCCGTGCCTCGGAGAGCACATAAAGCCGTTGGTACTGGTTATTATTACGGTTAGTAATATTGGTAATATTCGTAAAATACCGTATTGGTGTAGCGTGGTGGGTCTAGCACCGGCCTCTGTGCTACTACCTACTACAGCAATAACTAACCAGTGTACCCAGCTTGAATGAATAAATAAATTAATGAATGAATATATATATATATACGGTTATATATGAATATATTCGCAAACTGAGTCATTCTCCCTAAGCATCCGCATGATATAATTCTGGACGCTTTCTAAGAAGTTCCTCATATCGTTGCTCTCGGTTACTAGCTAATAAAATCCTTAAAGCCCAATGACGCGCAATGGTTTAGCGTGGTGGGTAAAGACTCCCACTTCACTGCTAGACATATGACCCAGGGCTCTTCTCTCATAGGAATAACTCTCTTATTCCTATCTCCAGCAGTGGGTATTAATAGGCTGATTACGGATGTTATGTTTGCGGGAGCTAAGAAGTAGTCTGCGTAAAATTTCATCATTACTCTTTCAGACATTTTTTGTTTGCAATTTTTGATAGTCGAGTTCATTACAAATAGTAATAAGTGTTTATGGTGGACAAAATATCAGCAATTATGAATAAAAATAGCCAAAATACTCCAAAATATCTACTTATATAGTATTTTAAACCCAACTTCAAATTTTCGTTACAGTTGAGTTTTATTTTTATTTTCTTCTGGATCGTGTAAAACAGACATCGAAATAAAAAATAAACTTTATTGTACACCAAATAAAAAGCATTAGAATAAAAAAATACACGATTTAAATAAAAAAAGAAAAGTTACAAATGGCGGCCTTATTTCTTAAAAGCGATCCCTACCAGGCAACCTACCAAAGTACATCCATTTCGTCAGGATAATAATATATATTATTTTGCTGACAACTAATATTATTATTAATAGTTTAAGTTCTTACAATCTCATTTAGCAACACTCACTCACAGCTCGTATACAGGAGAAAAAATTTATATCCCCCGATTAAAACCAGAAAGGATAAAATTAGCGGGTCCGCCTACCAAAGCACGGTTACATTGAATAGAAGTTTACCCTTGTTTATTACACGTATCATCATATACCCATTACCACAGGGCACGAGTCTCTCACAATGAGACAGGGTCAAGCCCGTAATCCACCACGCTGGCCCAGTGCGGATTGGTGGACTCCACACACCTTTGAGAACATTATGGGGAACTGTCAGGACTGTCAGGCATGCAGGTTTCCTCACGATGTTTTCCTTCAACGTTGAAGTGATATTTCTTAAGTGATCTTAAGAAATCGTTTAAGTGATCTTAAGTAATCGTTTAAGTGATCTTTTCCTAATCCTAAGGTAGCCTGGCAGAGATCGCTACTTAGCGATAAAGCCGCCTTTTGTATCCTGCTTCATTCTTCATGTGTTTGTTCTTTTTTTTTCTCGTTTTTCAGAGTGGTGTACAAATAAAGAGTATAAATGAATAAAAAATAAAATATTTTAATTGCTTAGAACGCATATAACTTAGAAAAGTTAGAGGTGCGTGCTGGGATTCGTACTCGCCCCGATAGTGAAGACGAAGTCCTACCTACTGGGCTATCACCGCTTCCTTACACGTATCATCATCATCATCACATCAAACGAAAGACGTCCACTGTTGGACATAGGTCTTTTGTAGGGAGTTCCAAATTCCACGGTTCTGTGCCGCTTGAATCCAACGGCTACCTGCGACGCGCTTAATGTCGTCTGTCCACCTCGTTGGGGGTCTACCAACGCTGTGCTTAGCATTTCGGGCCTGCCATTCCAGCACCTTGGGACCCCAACGACTATCCTTTCTCCGAACTATGTGCCCGCGTGCTTACACGTATATCATTTGGAAATTATTTCCAATTGTGCGCCAATGCTCGGAAAATTTAAAAAGATATGAAAGAAGATTAAATTTGGTCCTGTCACCGGGGAGAAAATAATATAATATATGTAATATAAATATCCCATGATTCGAATTCTAGGTTGAGAAGGGAATTCAGTTATTATTCTGGTGATTCATGAATATTTATAGGAATTTATTCACGAATGAAGGATTGTTTGTTATTGCCTTGTGTAGAGTTAATACTGCAATGAATATTTATAGTAGGACCATAATTTATAAGGCCAATGTCGACACTGTCAACAAACGGATATGTGCATAGGTAATAAGTACGGTTTTAAAGCGTGATTTTATGAGCGACGACTATTAAAGTCAAACTACCTAATATCGTAGTGATTACTCCCTCCGACAGCGATACCGATATACAAACCAGAAAACAGCCAGTGGCGTGCGGTAATTTTTTTTTTGTTATCACCATCTCACAGTAAATTGATATTAAGCTATGAAGCTATTCACACCCAAGCTTTTTTTCAGTCACTCAAACAGTGCTTACAAATACAGTAGCATATTAAACCAATGTACTCAAATCTTAAACTAAATTTACAAGTCTAATAGTGGCTGTCTTTATTACTAATCTGCTTTACTTTTAGACCTGTCAATTTAGATTAGTGTAGAAATATTTACACACCAGAAATGACACAAATTATTTTAAAATGAACTCAATAGTCAACTGGAAACATTCAAGTCGGGCACTTACTACACAACACTTATACCACATTCGCTTTAACCAGATAGATTATAAATAATTGATGACTGGCGCTGATATCCCAGTGGTTAGGACTACGACTATACTTTCGGGGAGCAGAGTTCGAATCTCAACCTGTAACTTTTTGAAGTTATGTACGCTTTATTCAATTAAAATATCACTCAGGATGTTTTCCTTCATCGTGACGAAACCTGCATGCCTGAGTTCACCAAAATGTTCTCAAAGGTGTGTGGAGTCCACCTCTCCGCACTGGGCCAGCGTAGCGGACTACGGCCTTAACCCCTTCTCATTGTGAAACCCATGCCCTGTAGTGGGCCGATGATGGGTTGATATGATGATGATGATAAAATGACAAATTCCATAAGTTCGTAATATAAACTTTTACTCTTACAACTGGTTTCTCCTACTTTTTTTTTTGTTCCTCGTAAACGTAGGCTGCTAATTACAGGAAGGTTTTGTAGGAATTCTGAAATTATATGTCTGTGAAGTCCTATTTCTAATTGCCCCTTCATTACAAATCCAACCGGTTAACTTTTCTCAGTAATCGTTTGTCTTTATTATTTCATTTTAGTAGACTCATCTAATTGCTCGAAGTTATTTTTAAAAGTCTTAGGTTTTATGTTAAAAAATAAGTAGATAGTTGTTATTATATTAACTTTAATGTATACACCACTAATAATACTACTAGTATAAAAAACTATCGTAGGTCTGGTGGTCAGCACGTTCGACATGTTTACTTTATGGCTTTAATCCAACTAAGGACAAACAACAATGTATCGAAGATGGAGTAGGCGCAGGAGACGAAGGATATTAAGCACATATAAATACGTATTTTAAATTAGATTTTCAGTTCTTTTTCACGAAAACTACACAAATAAAAACAACGCATTTAATTTGGGAAAAAAATAACGAAACTGTAATATCAATTAAACAGAAACATTGAACATTAATTTTCTCTGGTATGGAAGCTTTGGCCGTGGCTAGTTACCACCCTACCGACAAAGACGTGCCACTAAGCGATTTAGTGTTTCGGTGCGATGTAGCGTAGAAACCGATGAGGGACTTTTATTGGAATAAAAAAAAACTTTGCCACGATCAAGTAGCTTCGGCCACCTAGGATGTCAGATATCATAACATGTTTATTCCTCGCAGTTCCTCGTCGCTTCTGAGAATAAACACCTCAGTTACGCCGACTGTCACGATTTACGATACCATCTGATTGTTATCATTAACGCCTTACGCGCTTGATTAATATTATGTGACTGGTTAATAGTAAATACTTGTAACATGAGTAAGACATGAGCCATCGACGTCGCAATGCGGGGCCCATGAAATGTTATCTAACATACGACTCGATCTAATGGGACAACTGGTCCCATAAAATAGCCTACTGTTTGTGCATAGACCTACATTCTCAACCATTGTGAACTGCCAACGCTCAAACATAAATCATTAGAGTTCCTAAATTCAAACTTGACTAACTTGATAAAATGGTATTTAACTTAATGGGTAGTTTTGCATTTATCTAAGGTATAACAGCCAAATGTCAACTGCTTATAACCCTTTACAAAATATTATTTTCCCGAAGCCGGGATGTTAATGCTTGAGGACTTTTTATTGTGTCGAGCATAAATTGCTTTGCAGCAATGTCCCATAATCGAAACGTAGCCCTTGTAATACTAATTATTGTATTATTCCAGTGGCAATCCATGGTCGTCATCGTTAATTCCACCTGACCACCTGAGTGGATGTTAAAAGGAGACGCACGAGTTTCTTTAAAAAATACCGAAATTGCTATAGGCGTGCCATCAATATTTTAAGATATCCCTCGATTTCTCCAAGATTCCTACAATAAATGTTCACCAAATCAAAATGGGACAGCTATTTTTTTTAAACCACAACATCGTAAGGAAACCTGCTTGCCTGGGAGTTCTCCATTAAATCTTACAATCTCATTTTAAGAAGAAACACGTGCCCTGTAGTGGGTCGGTATTAAGATAAAATTTTAGTTTTTCGATAATTCGTCGGTACAATAGATAAAATTGCAGTAGGTACGTCGACTGTATTAGAAATAGACTTAGCATTTATTTGTAAACTAGCTGTTGCCCGCGCCTTCGTCTGCGTTTGTATTTGTTTTAATCCTTAAATGAGGGGTTTGCTGCAGTAGGGCAAAATTAAACACATATACATAACTTCTATAGTACAAAAATAATTATTTGAATCGGTTATAATTTGTCGGAGTTATGGTGTAAAATCGTCAAGTTCCTCTCCCAAAGGAACCGAGCTTAATGTCGGGATAAAAAGTATCCTATATTACTTCTAACACTTCCAGGAATATGTGTTAAAAGTTTCATGAGGATCGGTTTAGTAGTTTTTGCGTGAAAGCGTAACACAAACAAACAAACACAACTTACATTGACATTTATAATATTAGTAGGGATATATGCGTATAAAATGTTCTATCGAATATGTGTATAAAATGTAATTTACAATATGTATTGTTTGTTCCAACATATTCAACCATTAATAAGTTACTGTAATGACCATAATTATTAATAATCTCATATATAAAAATATTTTAATTATATTTATGATTATCAATATGTATAACGAATGTTGCTCATAATTTTCGATGGTTCGGCGAGACTAACCTCAATGACGCTTAAATATGGTAGTTCGGTCGGTTTCCATGGAAATTTTATATTATATCTAGATACAAATTATCGCTTACTTTGTAAGTACCAGACGACTACTATGTCAACAGTTGTTCATAAAAGACCGAAATAATTACGAAACAGGATGTAACCAAATGAGGCTGACGTTCTAAAGTATTTTCATATGTAAATACTAAGCTATGCTGAATTATTGCTGTTTTATTATAAAAAAAACCTGTTTTTACACATACGTCAAAGTCTTAATTCAGTTTGTATGCAGTTTAAATATCTTACGTTATTTTATGTTGTCAACAAATCTGATTGCGTTATTGCAAAAAAAAATCAAAATTCATTTATTTCAAGTAGGCCTAATATAAGCACTTTTGAAACGTCAAGTCTGTCTGTTTGTAGTAACCCTACCACCGGTTCGGAAGGCAGATTCTACCGATAAGCAGCCGGCAAGAAACTCGGCAGTTGCTCTTTTCCAACATCAACAATTTGCATTTTACATTTTAACATTCATTTTTCTATCTGGTGAGAGATGAAAGCGGAGCCGGATGCTTCCGAGCAACCAATTCATCAATTGTATAGTAACCTCCCTGTAATAAATGTGTTTTAACATGTTCTAAAAACTTACGCATTGGAAGGTCCAAAATCACCTTAGGAATCATATTATAAAAGCGTATACTCAATCTCACAAATGACTTCTGTAACTTTCGAAGACGATATGCAGATGACACTAATTTATGACCATTTCTTGTATTGCGTATTAAATGTTGCTGTGGGACCCACGACTTCCATACTTAAACAGGCCATCCGCTGAACCAAAAAGACAGTTTGGAATAACAATAAATGACGTACTGTTCACACAGATTAATATTAACTTAAGTACCTTTCACGACAAAAAACAACAATGTGTCGCGGTCGTAGGCGCTTATGTTTGTTGACAACATAAAACATTAATACTCTAATAGAGCTCGTCCGGAGAAGTGAATTGGCCATCAAATCCATACTATCCATATTAATATTATAAATGTTTGTCCATCAATCACGCAGCAACAGAGCAACGGATTGACGTGATTTTGGCATAGAGATAGTTTATACGGCGTGGGCTACTTTTACCTAGGATTTTTTTTTCAAATTACCACGCGAGCGAATGATTATCGAAAATTCGGCAACACTAACTTCAATAACATAGAAATGGAAGACAAAGAATTGAGAATTCGCCAGACTGGGTGGCTACATCCTTGTATTACTTATTTATGGCAACATCATGCAAGCGAATAAGCGAGTCGATTATTTTTGACAGACAAAAAAAGCATAAAAGGCAGATGTTGTCCATGCCATGCCTCGATTAGTCATGAAAGTTACGACCGTTATGCAGATTTATGCAATAAATATTGTGAGTTGTATATAATGTAAGCATTGTGCCATGGGGAACCGGGTTGAGGTTACCACTTTTCAGTTTATTTTATGGGTATATATAGTGTTCTACTTACTTAGGATAGGCTTGGCTGATGCCCACGGCTTTCTCCACGTTTTTTTGGGATTATTCTATCACGCGGGATCCGTTTACCCGGCGTGAATTTGCCATTATTGCTGAAGTTACCTGCTTTCTTCATAAAAAATTGCGCCGATATCGGTTTTGGCGTGAAGTTTTTTTTATCCTGTGTGTATATGTGCCTGTGTGTGTGTGCTGTGTGTTGCTGAGTATGTGTGTTTGCGCACTAATTTCCTATATATGCTGTAGGGGAATAGAATCTCAATAAGACGTTAGTCCTAGTTGTTACCTCTAGCTTGTGTTAATAATCTTTACTAGAAACGTTCAAATATATGTATTTATTTATTTATACTCTTTATTTGACACCGTTAAAGCAAGTGATATTTTAATTGCTTGAAAGGCACATAACCAGTGGCGTGCACTGGTTTTCTTACCAGGGTATGCATACAGCAGGAAAATTGCTTAAATAGCAAAAATCCACCTTCTACACGAGTTGTATATGAATTTTAGGGTAGGCAGTACTTTTGTGCATGTATGAAGTGCACGCCACTGCACATAACTAAGAAAGGTCAGAGGAGCGTGCCGCAATTAGAACTATGTCCCCCAAAGTAAAGTTCAAAAAAACAAAAAAAAAGAGCAAATACTTCTAGAATGTAGTAGGATGCAAAAGGCGGCCTTATCGCCCGGTAGCGATCTCTGCCAGGCAACCTTAGGATTAGGAAAACTAAAAAGAAAAACGAAAAGGTGGGGTACTCTGTTAGAAACATACATACGATGTAATTAATTAGTTGCCCCAAAAATTGCATTGTTGTTGTTTTTACCACCGTTTGCTTGTAGGCCTTCTCTGAATTTCGTATCAAATTATCTATTTAATACAATACAAAAATGCATTATTCGTAGTAACGATTCTTTATCAATTGTATATATTAACGATCTATGAATACAATCGCACTACCAGGTCCAAGTTTTAATAAATCGTACAACCAGTCGTGGTAGTTAGATATTTATTGTTTTTTTTTTTTATAATTATAGATATCGTCAGTCTTAGTCATACATCCGCATCGATTGAAAATAGTTGAAATATTACTAACTAAGCTACAAGCTGGATGTTCATCGTCATCATCATATCAACTAATTCAGATATTTTAATTGCTCAAAACGCACATAACTAAGAAAGGTTAGAGGAGCGCGCCGGTATTAGAACTCGGTCCCCCGAAAGTGAAGTCGAAGTCCAACCACTGGGCTATCATCGCTTATTATTTATTCAAGCTGGATATTATTTCATATTAATAAAGTAATTTGGCGGCTACGTATGTTGGTTTATTGGTCATAAATTGTTCTAAAATTGTCATTCTGTGCTCGTTGTGGTTACAATGAATGGCTTTTCGTTTTTTCTATTGATTTTCTAATAAGAATATGACTTATTTTGACGATATTATATAAACTGGCGGTAAAAGAATGTTTGTTCATCTTATGTATGCGACTCGTATCATGGTGTTTCTGGTCGCACTACTCCGAAACGGCTGTGTATGTAGTAGACTAACCCCTCCTCATTGTGGGAGCAGACCCGTGCTCTTTAGTGGGCTTATATAATGATGATTATGATGATGATTTGTCCCGTGGCCAGTGCGTTTTCTATGCTATGATAACAAAAGATATATTGGTAAAAATCAAAGAAGAAGAAGCTCCGATAGCTTAGTAGGAAGCTGTCTTAGCCTAGTGCAAGCTGTGATAGTCTGAATGAAAACGTAATTAGGAAACCTGCATTCCTGTCAATGGCGTGGGCAGGGTCTTCGAGCAGGGTATGCATAAAGCATACCCTGCTCGAAGACCCTGCCCACGCCTGGGACATGGCGTAAAATGGGAAAATTTCCCTCAAATACGAGTTATATAAAATGATTTGGGTAGGCAGTGCTTTTGTGCTTGTATGAAGTGAACGTGCATAGAGGGTATGGACAGGTTGTGCAGATGATACAAAATCAAGAAAATCTCCAGTACGAGGTACAAAAACTTAAGGATAGGCATTTTTAGAGTTATTTAAAACTTAGCCTTAAGTATTTTTAACTAGTACTCGAGATTTTCTTAATTTTATATCCTCTGCATACCCTGTGCATACTCTCTATGCACGCCACTGCACACGGATGTGAACTTTCTTGGCTGTACTCATTACGTAACAATGTAGGTACTTAATAATGATAGGTACGATGGCAATGAACCGAGCGCTCTGAGAGGCAAATACCTCGCATATCTGAGGAGTCTGCTCTAAGTGCTCTAATGTCTCCACTATTCACATCATACAGCGCTTTAGCAGCTTTATAATAAGCGAACCAGTAAAACTGTAGTATTCATCCCGCTTTGACCAAAACCTCCCATAATCGTCATTGTCCGCCTTTGAATGGCCCAATGCAGGACACAGGTCTCCATATGATTTGATACAGGGTTTTAAAGCCGGATGTCTCGGTTATTATCTTGTTAAGCAGTTTGTCTCGCTTATTAATATTTTATATATATATATAAATAAATAAAAAAAAAGAAAGCGGTTATTAATACATTTAATAACCGCTTTCTTATTACCTATCATTGTTGAGCTTTCACTCGAACTCACATTATACTATGCTCCAAAATACTCTCTCTTATTAGCTATAATCATTTAGACAGCAGACTATTTACCTCTTATCATTAAAGCCCACAAAATCATATTGCAGCGGCATGCGTCAGTCTATGTCTAATACCCTCTCTGTCCTTATCTTTCATCTTTAAAGCCCGCCAACTTACACTTGGCTCTCTCAAAGAGAGAGAGTTTTTTGAGTTTGAGAGAGTTTGATGAAAAACTATTTCAATCTTATTTTTTGACGTGACAACATCTTATAATTCGATGGAGCCGGCTGCACGCACGAAAAAACATGACGTATGCGGCGTTACCTCGCTCTGAGGCGTTCAATTCAAGGCTTGAAGTGCAAGCGAGAGCGCGGAACGAGCGACAAAGAGGCACAGTCGGTCTCCGCGTTCGACATCTGTCTCTCTCCTACTTGAGTGAGCGATGCGTCCGCGTGGACAGCTTCTATACAATAATACATTTACATGTTTTCGGCAAGGATCAAGTGCAGTGAAAAGTGAATGTGGTGTCAATTGTTTATAGCAACGATAATATCTATCAAACAAATAAAATTAAAATTTTCTTTTGAAAAATGCATCTATTCCATCAGTATTTTCTGAGGACGTTGTCACGTTCAACTATCGTCAGTAAGCCGACTTTATAGACAACCAATTTTTTGATATATTATGTTTCATCATTTGTGTAACGGCAATAAAATGAAGTACAGAGCGACAATCCAGTGTACAGCGCTTTACGCTTTAAAATCTTCTCTTAGTTCCGGCAGGAGCATTGCATTCTCCTTACGACGCATTATGCTTCATATGTTCGTCATCTCACAAAACCATATTAAATTTGTCCAGACTTGTACAGATCCTATCGTACTTATACGGAAGGAGGTCACTCACAAAAATGGAAAGATCCTGTCTTATATAATAAAAGATACGGCTATTGCACACTACACAAACTTTTGGTACGGTAGCGACCCAAATTTACAAGTATGGATCGCGTCACTTAAAAAGAGCGCTGTCGTGAACGTGCGCAGTTGACCATTCATACAATTACTAGCTAAACCCAGCTACCCTTCGCTGTGACGGTTTGTTAGAAGAACGCCTCATTCTTACACTGATGAGGAATATTTATGATTAATTTATCTTTAATGCTGCTGATATTGAAACTAAATACTCACAGCAGAAGAGTAGAGACACCTACGCCTACTCAGCTCTTTTGATAGGATACTTGGCAGAAAATTTGGGAGTTTGACTTTCGAGGTTGAGTTTTTAAAAATGTATACATCGTGGCGTGAAATCGTGCAGTCTCACTGAAAGCAGAACTCTTTGGCTTGCCGATACAAAAACCCCCGGTGGCTACAGCTTTTTAATTTTAGCAAGCCCCCTTGGAAAAAAGTGGAAATGCCATTTTTATACTTACTTTTTGCGAATCGTTCTACCAGGAGTGCAGAAATGGGAAGAGATTGCGCTGTTAGAAGAACGCCTCATTCTTACACTGATCTCCTACTAATCTCACTGACTACTCAGCTCTTTTGATAGGATACAAGATAATGTTACGATATGTTACGTCAGTTCAAATGGAAACGTAAAATCTGAAAAGTCTATATTACCTGCTTGCGATGATCAGTGTCGATTAAAGTTCAAAGAGGAAACAGATGGTTCCTTGCTTATTGTGTGCGGCAGTGAGATTAATTGATTAGGTGATGTGAAATAATTGATAAGAAACGAATTATTACGGAGGGTTCTTCAAAAAGTTTATTTTTTCAGTCAAGTACTACCTGCTAAAAACTTAACGAACGAACGAACGGGTCACTGTGTGTTAAACGCCGTTTTTGCATACCTTTGCTATTCTTGGCCTCGTACGAACAGCTTTGATGGCAATAACTGATTGCAATGGACACGCAATAGCTTGTGTTGAGAGAGCACGTAATTATAATCATGCCAAAGTCAAGAATGATTATTTCCCTCAGTGAAATCACTCTAGACTCGGAAAGAAACCCCTAAATTATAATAAGATAGTGAATTGACCTACAATGAGTGGCTAGAGACATATTCGAACAAGGCTAAATTGTTGAAAATTATCATCGACATTGTCAATGATAATTTCAACATTGAGTTTCATAGGCCCAAGGAAGATCAACGCAAGATATCTATTGATCTTCCTTGGGCTATCAAGATGTTAAGAACAGTTTCCAATTGGTATATAATGGGTTTGGAAGTGTAATTTCGACAACCGATTCTATTATAATTCACGAAAAATGGTGTTACACACGGAGGGTTCCCTACCAACGTGCAACATGACACTATTTTTAATATGACTATTATAAAGATTAAGGTAGGTAGGTAACCTGTCAAAAAAATTAAAGAAAATACAAAATTCATTTATTTCAATATACACACTTTTGAAACGTCAACTCTGTCTGTATGTAGTGATTCTACCACCGGTTCGGAAGGCAGAATCTACCGAGAAGAAGGCCGGACATGGACATGGCATGGCCGTAGAGGACATGGCCCAAAGTCTTAAATATACAGATAAACTTTAAACTATGAACTCTTTTTTTTTTAACGTTCCTACCCTATACTCTATATCGCCGGTTGTTGTGAGAAATTTCTCAACCCATACTCTTGTGGTAAAGTTAAGTTGTATGTCAGCCACTGCAATACTGCAAACAACATTTTAATATGCACGTACAATTTCATAAATGGCAATTACGACTCAGCTTAATTTTGATACTACCACGTAAAAGTCAATAAGTAATATTGCCATGTACAAGGAAATAAGTGCCAATAATACAATAAGAGTAATTTTTATTATCTATTATTTTACTTTTCGTAAAACCAAGGAAACTTTGTACCAAATTTCAAGGCTTAATCTTATCTTATATCTTTAAACGAGCAATTCTTGTATATATATAATTGGAATCTCGGAATCGGATCCAACAATTTTCATGAAATTCAGTATACACGGGGTTTCGGGGGCGCTAAATCGATCTAGCTAGGATTCGTTTTTAGAAAATGACATTTTATTTATGTTTTCCGGTAATAATAGATTTGGTGCAACGAAGTTGCACGGGTCAGCTAGTGTTAAGTAGAATATGAAATACACGCGCTCTACTTTAAAATTTGTCATTTGTAGTAAGGGGAATTTACGTAGGGACCGTCAAAACTACTTAGTCAATCTTTTCGAGGGATGGGAGTTTCCCTATCACTCGAAAAGGTGGTACAATGGTGTTGTGGTGTTACTCGTACGTCATGTTATGGTTTGTTCGTGTGAACAAGACGATACAACGACATGACCCAACAACGAAATAAAAACACCTAAAATGATATCAAAGTATGACACTCTGTTGAAGTTATAGTGCTTTTGGCGCGATAGAGAAAAATTATGACGGTAAATTTTTACGATGCACACGCAAGCTGTCACAAAAAAAACCCACCCTGCTATAAGGTTTGGCAGTGTACACTTCCAATTGCTTAAGTCTGCGGGCTCATTCCGGTGATTCAATTGATTCAATTGATTCAATTGTACAAAAATCTCAAATTTTAATGTTGAGTGAAACGTGGTTGTCCCATAACGAGTCTATTAGTATTACAAATTTAATTATGTTTATTATATCCATTTCTTTAATTATGTACTAATATTTTTTGTGATATTAAATAAACTTTATTAACTAGATAATGCGTTATAATAAAACTTTCAATGTTAAATACCTTTTTTCTTTTATTGTTAGTATCATGTTTTCTACTAACGTAGAAGATAAAAATTTCAAAAAGATTTTTATCTTGTTATTTGGTAGATTTTTTTTATTTTAAATTAGAAATGTCGAGATTTTTTTTATTAACACGGATCACACACGCTGAAATTTCATAAATAACGAACTGCGCAGTATAACCTTCAGACCTGACGCTGTTTTTACATAATCCGCCTAACTTACGCCCCTACTATTTTTAGATACACTGCATCTGCATAGGAAATAAGGTATGACGTCAGAAAAAACAAATTTTGACAGATTGACTAGGTTCCTACCCTACCGAACAATTACATGCGACTTTGTCCGCACAGAATTTTTGTTTTTTCGTTTCCATCGTTATTAATTACTATATACCCACAACAAATTTATCGTTAACTGTAAAACGATATTGGAATCTAAAGATTTTCTTGCCGGCTACTTCTTGGTAGAAACTGCCTTTCGAACCGGTGGAATCACTAGAAACAGACTTAATTAACGTTTCGAAAGTGCTAATAAAGCAGGCCTACTTGAAATAAATACATTTTGAATTTTCAAAACTCATTTTTCTACCTAAATGTAAAAGTAATCAACTTACATCGTTTTATTCTTCGTAAGTTCTGCGACGTACGACGTAAGTGGGATAGCTAACGTTGCGTAAATAAGTTCTGCAACGTTAGCTATCCCAGTCTGTTATCGGTAGTTTCTAAGTCACGACTTCATTCTTCTACTGAAACTTCTAGGTAAAGAACCTTTATTTTGCCCATCATAATGGTCTGAAGTCTAAGAATATGCCCCAGATGTTTACCGATTCGTCATAGTTCTTGAACAGAGATGACATATACATTTTACTAAGGGGTTTCAAAACCAAAACAAAAATAGGCCCTAGTATTTATCACATTCACGTTTAATTTTCCTATATAAAAATCGTTGAACGTCTAAAATTAAGTGAATATATAAATTGGAATCAATAGAGTAGACAGCACGTCGTCGATACTTAGATCCGCTTTAGAGCATTTAAAAATTTAAATAAAAGGTCACTCCATCGGATGTCGGCTTGGACTTTCAATTTTTTGTTATGTAATGCGATGTTGATTTTGTGTATCCTTGTATTTAATACGATTTTTAAATACCTTAATCGTCGTTTTTATTTATGATTGATTTTGATCTTTAAATGATATCCCATTTGCATGATATTTTAGGTACGTATTTTAGTTTCGTCGACCTCTGTGGCGCAGTGGGCTTTTAACTGAGAGATCCGGGTTTATACCGTAGGTTTTACCTACGTAGGTTGTTAATGCCCGTTTTTACTAAACATAGGGAACGCCTAAATCGCTTGGCTGCACGGCTTCGCGGTATGGTGATAACTGGCCACGGCTGAAACCTCCCACTAGACCAAACCAGATAAAGTTCAGAAATTATAAATTCCTTACCTGCCGGGGGTCGAACTCGAGACCGTCTTCTCATAAGACCCCAGCTCTCACTACTACGCCAGAGAGGTCGTCACATGGTTCGGATATTGATAATAAAACAAACAACAATTATTATATTCCTGAGTTGTAATTTGAGTTCAACAACTTAATAGCATGACAATACTTTAGGTATTGAAACAATAACCCGGATCAAAGAACTGAGCGTTGAGGCCGGCAGATGCTTCGGGCGCGGAACCGCGCAGCATCCATAATTTATGAGATAGGCGTGCGCACAAAAACGATACATCCGCGATATTTCGTCCAACCTACCGATTAAGTTCTCATTTAACTGCCATTCAAATTGATAATAATTTGCTGTATTTATAAACTGTAAACAGTGCAAAAAAACATGCAATTGAGTGCATATATACATATTCATACAGTTTTTTATAACTTTTTAAAGTTATGGTAAGTAGAAACATATCTATTTTTAAACTACTTTCTTCAAAAAAGAGGTGGTTATTGATTCGGATATTTTTTTTAATTTATCCGACGGGAGGTTGAACGGGTTTACTCTAAAATGGACCCATTTAAAGTATATAGATCTGATGAAGAGTTCCGGAGATAGGTACACAACGGAACTCTTCAAAAAGTGATATCAGATAAACCGCAATTGCTGTTTTCGCTTAAATACTTATTGTATACAATACATAATACTCACATCGAACATCACGCCGTCATTTATATACGGATTGCAAAATTCATTTTTCGTTTGAAATAGGTTTATTCCGAAATGGACGAATTTAAATGATATAGATCTGATGAAGAGTTCCGCAGGTGGAAAAGGAGGAAGAGGTCCACAGAACTCTTCAAAAACTCTTCAAAAATTTGTAGCACATAGATTTATGAGTAAGTATATCTACGTTAGTTGGTATTATGACAAGTATTTTAGAGCTAATATTCATATTACCCAAAAAGTATTTTTGGATTGTTTAAATTTTTAAATAACTATGGACCTAGTATTGTTTATGTTTTACTTGGCACCGGCTTCAAAATGTAGCAGTTAACCGGTGAAATCTTTGAAACAAATATATTATTGCAATGGCTGCTTGTCATGCATATGATAAAGTAGTAGGTAATAACTACCTAACTAATACAGGACACCGTTTACGACAACTTTGTTTGTTCCATAAATCACTTATAATTGCCATTAAACTAAAGCCACGTGTACTTTTAAAATACCAAGTTAAATATATTATGTTATGGTATCTTTCCTCATTCAACTAATTTATACGACCGTTTTATCAACAAATTGATCCGACAAATTAATTTCTTGCAATACTTAGGTTTTTTTTTTTTGTAATATGTAAAAGATAAAAATAGTTAGTGGGTTATCCTTGGAAGATAAACATTTAACAGTTTTTTTTAAGATATACAGTTCCGTACTACATTAACTTGATCTATCTCGTAAGTTCAGCCAGCGCTTGCAATGTCATCATCATCATATCAACCCATTGCCGGCCCAACATGGCACGAGTTTCCTCCCACAGTTAGAAGAAGTTAAAACCGAAGTCCACGCTGGCTTAGTGCAGATTGGTGGACAATGTAAGTGAACAAAATTTACATTAAAATCTATGAATTTCCTGGTTTTTCTTTCTTGTAATATATATATACTTCATGTAAAACTTTCTGTTCAATGAAGTATTCAATGTATCTATTGCTAAAAACCGTTGCGTATTTTAAAATATCTCATGGTATAAACGGCGGAAACTACTTTGTTCATAGATGTAGAGGTATTTGAAAAGAGCGAACGAGTTTCTTGTTTCTTCTCGGTAGAATTTGCCTTAAGAAAAGGTGGTAGAGTCACTACAAACAGACATACTATGTGTTTCAAAAGTGCTTTTATATAATATAACCCATTCTACCTGAGAAGGATGGCAATCGCATTACTTAAATGCATATATATGGAAACGAGATCCTATATCTTAGTTTGAAACAAGAGATTGTCAATTACGCTGTCTCCCACATCGCGACATTATACTCACCTATTGATAATAACAATAGCCATGATTGGGCATCACGTGATACGTGAGTTTAATGACCTTGTAACTAGACTGATCCGGTCCGCATATTAGTTGCATGTATGCAATTTATTTAGAACCACATGCTAACTTGATTGTATTGACTGCTGTGTCGGGGCCGTTTTTAATATTAAACTTTTGATACATAGGAATTATACTGGTACATCGTCCGCGTTTTTTTTGGTTTCCTAAGACTGCCTCTGGAACTGCATAGAAAATATGTATGTTCCACTCCACATTATTAGCTTAAACATATTTAGACAGATAAATATTTAGCTTTTGAGCAGTGCTTTACTCGAATAAAAAAAATTATAGGTCCATCTTCAGAATGCAAGCTAGATGTACCGAATGTGCCAAACTTCATCAAGATTGGTGCAGTGACTGAGCCGAACAGAGGTAGCAAACAAAAAAATAAACGGAATGGTAAACACCAGTATACAAAATTGATTATATTTATCTCATATTTTAACTGTCGCAATAATTAGAAGCACATTGGTCTCGGAAAAAAATGGATTGAAAACATTTGCATGGAAAGTTACCGCTTGACCACTGAAGCAAAAAATCCTTTAAGGAATATTGGCAAAAAAATATTTGCATTTTCGGAAATATTTCCACGTCGTCATCGTCCTGATTGCTTTGTTTTCGAGTGCCGGTGAAGTTTACCCACACTACTTGAGTAGGTATTGAGGATTTCCCACGTTTGGTATTTCCATCGAAACTACGAAATATCAATATCATTTAGGTAAATCAATTTAGTGCCTACTTGATGAGATACAGATACTACTTATAGTCATCATTATCATATCTACGAGCGTCCGCTGCTAGGCACAGGTTTCCTCACTCATATTTCCCCATCATATCTGTAGGTACCGCGGGTGTTGGACTTTTAGCGATAATTATTATAATTTAACCATTTCTATTATTAAAACTATTATTATTTTAACGATTACTATATAAATAAATAAGTAATGAGTAATAATATTTAAAAATAACCGGTCCAAACGACTTAACGTGCTCTCCGGCGGGAGTGGAAGGGACGATAGCATTGTGGTAGACTTTAGCCGTCCTTTCCGGAGATCCGAGTTCGATCCCCGACATGGAACTCTTAACTTTTCGTAGTTATGTGCTTTCTAAGTTTTATATAAATATATTGTTATGATATAGTTGTAATATAATGGCTTTATCGGCGGAGTAAAACAGTGAAATGTAAACACATGGATAAAGAATATATCTTTTTTTTACACTTTTTTTTTCTAATGTCCGTAATGAAAACATGGTTTACCATAAGACAGGTTAGAAAAAATAGAGTGGGTAGAGAAACAATATGTTCGAATATAAAGGCCCCCTTAAAATGATAAGCCATTCCTCACGGATGTTGAAGGCTGTAGTAGGTAATCGAGGTGCAAAATAATGATCGACCGATAAGAGATAATTGCGACAACTTCCACCCGTAGAGGACGGCCCACCGCGACTCGACACCTAAATTAAATTCCTAACATTGCCAATGTCGAATGAAAACGAGATGTTCGAGCAAGACTCAAGGCAATCTTCTTCTTCTCTCTGAGCCATTTTCCGCACGTATTAAGCAGTTCGCGTGTTCGAAAAGTATAAAAACTTTTCCCGTAGAGCTCAGGCTCGTTACAAAAGCAATCTGGGTGCAGGCCACCCAGATTGCATAAAACCATTAAAGGTAGTAAGTATTCATCCATACCTACTATAAAATTTTCTGGCCATGTTCTAGCCAACAACAATACAAAAGACTTTGAGGTTGCTGAAGTTTTTAGGGACCCTAACGTTATTAATGACCACTTCCTTAACGTGCCTGTCTGCGACGATGTGCCTGAATCCCTTTTTTATACTATCAAAATAATCGATGTGATTTAATCTTTGAATTAAAACCGGTTACAGAAATTGAAGTCGCTAAGATTATTAAATCTATCAAGAGTAATGCTACGGGAGTGGATGGCATCTCTTTGGATATGATTCTGTTAACGCTGCCATCCACACTAGGTATAATAACACAAATCATAAATCGTTCTATCAGCACAGGGACTTTCCCACAGATATGGAAGTCAGCAGTGGTCAAACCACTACCTAAAAAATCAAATGTTCAAGAACTAAAAGACTTACGACCAATTAGTATTCTCCCGTGCCTCTCAAAGATTCTTGAAAAAGTCGTATGTGCTCAATTATCATTTTACCTCGAAAGCAATAATTTTCTACCAAATAAGCAATCCGGTTTCAGAAAGTTTCGAAGTACAACCACCGCTCTAATTGACGTTGTGGATAATATGTTGGCTTCACAGGATTTGAGTGAAGTTACAGTGCTAACCTTATTAGATTTTTCACGTGCATTTGATACAATTAATATTGCCCTCTTAATTGCAAAACTCACGTTTTACGGGTTTTCCCCAAATTCGATTAAGTGGTTCACGAGTTACCTCAGTAAGCGGAGCCAGCACGTAGAACTGCGTGATTCTACAGGATGGACAGTTTCTTCGGAGCAGAAGTTCCTGTCCAGAGGAGTACCACAAGGCTCAATCCTAGGTCCTATCCTTTTTATATTATACACTGCAGATATAGTAAATAGCATAAAAAATTGTAATTATCATATGTACGCAGACGACATCCAATTGTATATCTCTTTTAAACCAGGTCTTCACAGTGAAGCAATTAATAAATTAAATATTGATCTCACCAGTATAGCAGATTGGGCTCATATGAACCAGTTAGTCCTAAATCCTACCAAATCCAAATATATGTTGCTTGGATCACGCCAAGCAATAGCAAAAGTATCGCCCAACGATTATGCAGTACGTGTTAAAAATGAAACATTACAGTACACTAATGAGGCCAGAAATCTGGGAGTACTAATGGATAGTGAACTTCGTTTTGAGAACCACATCCTTGAAAATGCGCGCAGCTGCTTCTACAGGTTAAGAACACTATACCGGGTGCGGAAATACCTAAGCGTAGATGTGCGTGTTAAGGTATGTGAGATTTTAATACTCTCGAAGCTTAACTATGCTGATGCACTGTACGGACCACGACTGCTTGTTCGCACTCAGCGTCTGATACAACGCGTTCAGAACGCCTGTGCTCGGTTCTGTTTTCATATTCCACCTAGAACGCATACCTCACCGTTTATTAACGACGCCAAATTACTTAATATGAAAACAAGGGGGGATTTGCATTTAGCTTCATTACTTTTCGGAGTATTAAAGTTTCAGCAGCCTGTCTATTTATATGATAAATACGCGTGGCTGAAAAGTTTGGATACAAGGTCAAATCGCACATGGACCCTTAAAATGCCGCGACATTTTAAGGCTGCTTTTCGTGGTAGTTTTAAATTCGCGGCTACTAAATGTTGGAACGACCTACCTCCGCCATTAAGAGATATTAGCATGTCTAAACTCTCTTTTAAAAAGAAATTAAGAGAATATCTTTTCCAACAACAAAATATTTGAACAAGGGTGCCTAAGTGTGTTTATTATTTTTATTTTTATTTTTTATTATTATTATTTTTTATTTTTTTTATCGGTTCGATCGTAACAAAATATTATATATGTATACAAATCTTTTATATTATTTTTTATTTATTATTACACTTCTTATTTTTTAATTTTATATTACTTTTAAATTGTATTATTGTACCCATAGTTTTTAAGCGTCGCTCTGACAGTGCCTACCGTCCAAACGTCACGTCTGGCTTCACGGAAGATCAGCGCTGTGTCTTAACAGGCACTGCAAACATGCTGAGTGAAGACCATTTTGGGATCACACCGTTCCTATAATAATTGTTGTGTAGACTATTAAGTTGTATTTTAATTCTAGTGTGTGTATATCCAAATAAAGTTTTTCTTTCTTTCTTTCTAAAATCTAAAGAGTTTGTTTTAACATGCCTAGAATCTGCTTCGCAGCGTGGAGGAGCTGAGATGAAGATCCCACTCGTATTCTCTTAGGAGAATATGAGCTACATCCTCCAGCATATTGGCATATGCTGAGTGGGACAAGAATATCTGAAAGTTGTAATAAAATCAACTTGAATCATTACCGAAAACTGTATTAAAGAGAGTTTAGCACGCACAGACAGACCAACTCGAGGCGGTGACTTCGTTAAACAATAATCAATATTGATAAAATCGTTGAGTTATGAAGTAGCCATCATCTTGAGACTGCCAATACTGAAATTGTTGGAGATTAAGATTGATAAGGATTTCTGAGAGAATCTGCCTCAATACCCGGTATTTATTACGTTTTGACGCGAACTTTTTATATTAATTTCCCACGGATGCGATGATAGAATGGTAATTGAGCGATTGTAGTTAGAATAATGAAACAATAATGGAAGCCTTGTTAACAAGACTGACATTGGATTAGTTTAATTGTTATCCTACTGAACAGAAGGGGCGATAGAATTTGAATGGCTTTCCCAAACAAGTTTTGATATTGCTTATATACTGACATATCTATTTTATGCATAGTCGATTCAATAAGGGAAATAAATAGAATAAAAATAGGCAGCTATTTAATCCAGAGTTATTTCTGTCATGAAAAACTGTTGCCTTCGTTCAGCGATAGAAAGAAAATAAATTTTCTCATGAGCGTTACATAAGGTAAAGGTCAAGGTCATCGCTACGACCGCGGTCGTTTTCGCTCAAGCGGCGTCACAAAACAAGGCGTGTCTAGATTCCTAACTCGAAGGCTGCATCCGGGCAGCAGGGATCAAGTTACGGCGGGAGCGTGCGAATGTCAAGGAACCCTATCCGCGCTGCGTCACTCAGTCGCTGCCGACATGTCTGCGTGCGCGCTCGTCCGCGTCAGCCGCCGCGCGCTTGCGTCTACCGCACTCGTCGCCGTCGCCGCCTCTTCTTTACTCGCAGTTGCAAGTAAGTGCAGCCGTCATAAATATTTATTATGACAGCGATTCCCTGTTCCGTTATTGCAGTTTAAGTTTTAATTACAATCTCGATTAGCGAGCAGAAAAACAACGCTACACCAGGATACACTTTTTTAGTGCCCACACAATTCAATAAATGAATGCGTCCGTTGAAAAATACCTAATATGCTAACATTAAATAATGTATTTTTATTGTGCAGGTGGACACGATATCACGTGCAATAAGGACGGGCTCTACGCCGACTTCGATACGGAGTGCCAGGAATATGTGCGCTGCTCGGCCGGCGTAGCAAAGGGACGCTACGCGTGTCCCGCGGGACGCGTGTTCAGTGATGTAGCAGGAGCATGCGTCCCGCGCCGCGGTCAGCCCTGTGCCCGTCGCGTATGCGCCGCTGGTGATACGTTGGCCTATGCTACACCTGGGACTGCGTGCCGACACTACTACCGCTGCGATAACGGCACGGCCGTCGACCACGCTTGCCCGTCGGGATCCTGGTTCGACCTAGCTAGGCAAGCGTGCTCCCGAGGTGCCGGAACCTGCTATGAGCCAGTGTGTGCAGGACTCCCAGATGGGAAATATCCGGACTCTTCGCATGAATGCCGACGTACTCTGCAGTGCCGCGGATCAGAATTACGTGCGGTAACGACGTGTGGCGGGGCGTGCGTGAGCACCTGCCCACCGCCACGCTCCGCCGCTGTGCCTCTGCCAGCTGGAGATGCTGACTTCTGCTCAGACGAAGCGTGCTCCTCATTGTGCCAACACGCACCAGACGGTGCATACGCAGACCGTTCCACCGGCTGCCGGGAATACTTCGTCTGTGAATCACATCGCGTTATCCGACGGGGCGTGTGCGATCCTGCTCTGCTGTTTTCGGGAAGTGGTTGCGAGCCGGCTGCGGGGACTTACTGCCCGCCTCCTGCGCGAAGTCCCTGCTTCAACCGACAAGACGGACTCTATAGAGACTGGCGCGACTGCTCGACGTGGTTCGAATGTCGTCGGGAAAGAGTGACAGCACGAGGCGTGTGCGAGTTAGGTTTCGTGTTCGATGGCGTCGGATGTGTTCCTAGAAAGTCCTACTACTGCGAAGGTCCCGATCCGTCCGCAGAATGCGAGGGTATGCCGAGCGGAACTTATCAGGACCTCGATTCGAATTGCACACGGTATTTCCATTGCGAGGGCACTTTACGCACGAGTCTGGCGTGCCCGGTCGGACAGGTGTTCGACGGTACGAGATGTACGCCGACTTTTCAATATCTATGCCCCAGTTTGGAGCGGGACTCGTGCTACGGGCGAAAAGATGGACGCTATCGAGCTACAGATGCTGGTTGTCGCGGTTTTTACTCGTGCATCGATGGAAAGAAAGCAGTGTACGCGTGTCCCGCGGGCCGGGTGTTCGACGGCGAGATGTGCGTCTTAACGCATCCCGCCGTGTGTCCTCGCGATGACTACACCTGCTCGGGATTATCTGACGGTTATCACGCAGAGCTGAAGTCAAATTGCCACAGGTACAAAACCCTTTATTTTAAGATCTATTAATTTAACAGTAACCTAGTGTCCAAAATAACTTGCCTTCTATGAGAAATAATTACACCGTTAGTTATTAAAGCTTTTACTTACCTATTTAAGTTATCTCACTGCTTTGTCATTTCATAAAACGCTGAATCAATTTTAATGATATGTAGGTGTATCTCCCAAATTTGAAATCATATACGTAGGTACCTAGAAGTAAAAAAACAGAAAAACTAGGATATAAATGTTACTAATAACTAGATATTAAATTATTTACTAAACAACTGCACTGATTACGAATGATATTACTTTGCACATTCAAGGGTCAGGTACTTACTCCGTTTTTAATAATTCTAATTAACCTTTAATAGAAACGGATCGAAATGATAACTAAATCCTGTTTTGTAATTGTGTTTTAAAACTATGACACATAAGAATTTCTTTGTACCTCTGAGATGTAAACTTTAATTACGTTACTTATGTGTTAGAAACTTCACGCCCGTTTTCACTAAACCTTTGGCAATGCCGAATGATTTAGGAAAAACCATTCCACCAAACTTTAGGGGAATAGTAGGAATCTTCTAAGATTTTTCTCGTAACTAGGCATTCGTTGTCGTAGCCCGATTCGTTGGTCGGAAAAAATCCGCACTGCTCTCAAACCAAAGTGCATATTGCTTTACACGTTGCTTAAAGCTGAGTCAAATGGCACAAAATCGTCCGAATTGTTGTAAGAGGAAGGGGTCACGACTTCACGAGCAATGAGCAACACGACGTAGAGAGATCTAGGCATTGCCTGCTTCGGAGTTGTAAAAACGGGCATAAATCTTTTTATACATGTTATAGGTACTTTTACTGCGAGGGCGGCGACAAACTGGCAACGCTTTCCTGCCTCGCGGGCAAAATATTCGACGGCCATGCATGCGTGGAACCTATGCATCACATATGCGGTGCTCCCAGACGTAACAGCATAGAACACGGCGGGAGGTACTGTGAGAGAGACGGTTTTTACGTGCAACTGGGAACCGAGTGCAGACATTACTACTTCTGTGTGTCCGGTGTTCGAACATTCCTGACCTGTCCCGCGGAACAGGTGTTCAACGGCCAAGTGTGCGTGCATAAAGAACAGTACACATGTCCGGGCTGAGTCCGAGATAACGGACGCTGACTAACGCTAAAGCCGGTTGAACTGGCATATGCTGCATGATTCATTGACCGAGGCCACTGAGGACTGTGGAGACACGATGTACCTGACTGTAAAGGCTGACCATGGCAACATGTCATTGGCATTTGTATAACTTGTTTTTTTAATGAACGTGAAATAGTTTTTAACGAATTTCCGATGTGGAATATGCTATGTGAGCAAATGTGTTAACAGGGACCGAATTAGGAAAATCTATCCTTTCAATTCCGTTACTTTTTTTTTTTGGTCATTAGGCATCAGTCATCAATTTTCATATTTTATAACCGGCCCACTACTAGATATATGCCTCCTCTCAGAATGGCCGTAGTCAACCACACTGGCGTAGTGCAGATTGGTAGACTTCACACACCTTTGAGGACGTAATGGAGAACTCTCAGGCATGCCGTTTTCCTCACGATATTTTCCTTCTACGCAAAAGAAAGTGATATGTAAAATTTTACATATCACTTGCTTTTGCGCAGTACGCGCGTGCTAAAAAAATATAGAGAATGGAAGGCCCAGGTATTCAGATATTCACTTCAATACCAACAATGTTCAGGATGGCACTTAAGATCTTTCATTAATTAACAGTATTATTGAAGCTAAATACCTAGTTTCTTAGCAGTAATCATTTATTCTCTTGACTATTATTCTTCCTTCCTATTAAAGTATTCATTTTATAAAAGAAATCTTTAAAGCCCACCAACCTGCTTTAGAGCAGTGTTGTGGGTCTGTACTCTATAAACCTGACTTCCTAAGGAGTGAAATAAAACAACTGGACTGACTCTTATACTGTATATTAAGCTTCTCTATAATTCATATTACTTGTAACCTTCAAATGACTCTACTACCAGTTCGGAATGCTGTCTTCGGCAGAGAAGACCACTGGCAAGAAACTCTACCGTTGCTCTTTTATTCAATCAATTAAAACAAGACTTATAAACACAATTACAACATTATCATATGTTATAACGCTAGGCCCTTTGATACAAGACATATAAGACAGGTCAAACATAACTACTATGATCACTTATAACATCAGGACTTTTGGAACAAGTTGTTTGTATAGAGCAACCTCTGCTACATACGCTATCTGTATAAAATAATGCTAGGGCTCCATATATTATACCTGAATAACCCAAAGGATATAAGAGATATACTTATCTGATGCCACATCAGGTACCAACATAGTACCAACAACTTATCTCAACTCCATCACCAATACATACGACTCTTGTTTCGTCACAACAATATTTCCTTCAGTATATCGTTTCCATTATAAATCATCTATTCCCAATTTGTAACGTTCTATCCACAATACTTTACTTAATCTCCTTTTCTCAATTAATTAATTTAAATCCGTCCTCACTTTTTCTTTGCCGCCAATCTAACTTGTCAAACCCGCGTCTCCCGCCATAGATCCTATACTTTTATTTGACAGTTTACTAAAGTCCATTATTCTATTTTCAATACATTATCAATGAGTATACAAACTATTATTTGTTGATATATTTAATATAATCATCGGGTTTATCATAGATAAAGTGCTGTAATTCCCTATTTCCTAACACGGCCATTCTGACAAGTACTTCGTTCTCGAAGTACATAGGGTTATTCTTTTTAGGTATATGTATTGTATCATAAGTCTTTAGGTTCAAAGAACATCCTTATAAATACATCATCTTATGTACACCTCTATAAAATTAGTTCATGGTATATAAGCATAAAAAATCATCAAATCAGTTACATTCTGTATACACTTTTATCAATAAACTGTAAACAATATTTTATCAAAAGATAGGCATAATCATAACATTTTATAATTAAAGTGAAAGAGACCAAAAAAAAATTATTTCATTAAAATTCCACACCATTTTACATATTACAACAATATAATACTTCTAATAAAGTAAAATGATTAATTTTCAACAATGTAAATCAAAAATACTCATTTTCATTTATCTTGTACATTTTAACATGTACAATCACAATCCAAATATTTCCATCTCAATATAAATCTCAAACAATTTATCCTTTTGCCTCTAGTCCAACTTTATCAAAATATCCACACAGGTAATTGTATTTCCCATAAATTCTGTCATTAACATTGTTAGTCTCATTTAGTCACAGATGCAATCGGTACAGTCTAATAGTCAATCCAATATATACCAAAACACCAACACCCACTGGTGATATCAACAACATCATCACTCTCAAGTGATATCAATAACGTCATCACCCACTGGTGATATCAACAACATCATCACTCTCAAGTGATATCAATAACATCATCACCCACTGGTGATATCAACAACATCATCACTCTCAAGTGATATCAATAACATCATCACCCACTGGTGATATTCATATTTTTTCCACTGTCCAAGTCAAGTAATATATAAGATAAATATAAATAAATTAATATAAAAACGCTAAGATGGAATTATTTCTATTAGTTTACATCTTTTTTTTTATCATCTCATCATAAAAGCCAAGGTTTATGTTTAATTGTTATTTCTATTATTCAAAGATTATTTCAATCTAAACATCAATTAAACCACCTGTTTAACAGAATATAATCTAATTATTTATAATGCAACTAATATATTTTCCTTTGCAGCAGCAACATTATTTTGTTTATACATAATTGTATTTTATTTATATCATTTTTAAGAACTTCTCTCAACATCATACTGAAAGATCTCTAACCTAACCTAACCCACAACATTTAAGCTGACTCCTAATACTTTTCTTCACACAACCCAACATATAAACTATTTCATTTAGCTATTCAGTAGTAATTTTCCCTATATGTATTGTTCTGATACATAATCATATTCTATTCTATTCTACCAACAAAATTTTTTTTTTTTTTGTTTTTTTTTTGTTTTGTTTTATGTGTATTCTTTTATAAGTTCTGAATAATTTACATAATCTCTCCTATCTCGGCTTTCCTGACAAGTACTTCGATCTCGAAGTACATAGAAAAGTTCCCAAATAAAAGTTAACAGCTCGGCTAACCTGACTAGTTAATTATTGAAAACTGAGCACACAAACATAAATTAAAAATTAACACACATTCAATTTGGCTAACCTGACTAGTTGCTTAATTTAAACTTGAAAGCTTGTATGTAATAAATAAGAATTATAAGAAAAATCTATTACACATTACGTTCGGCTAACCTGACCAGTTAATTTATTTTAACCTGGACAGACTAATAAAATAAAACCTAACATAAATTCTATTTGTCTAACCAGACTGGTTAAATAAAACTTGATAATTCAAATTTATCAAACTTATTACACATTCTGTTTGGCCAACTTGTCTTGTTGGTTTTCACAAACAAACTTAAATCAATTATATTTTGGACTTAATCATTTCAGCAAAATATACAAAGAGCCACTAGTCCATATCAGTTTCAGGTAATAAGTACTATCTTTCAAAAGTAGAAATCACAAAAAGATAAAATAAATAAAAATATCACATCAATTGGTTCCCCAAACCACATATCCTTCAATGGAATTTTACCAAGTCTGGTGCTCTGTCTCCAGAGTGTTTCTGTTTTAGCACATACCAGCTATTAGTTAGACATCATCAAAAACATCAAACCATGTACTATATCCACATTTGCCAAGATGGTTATCCATTGGTTCTTAAACAGAATTTCACCAAGCATGGTGCTTTGTCTCCAGAGTGTTTCTGTTTTAGCACATAGCAGCAAATAGTTGAGGCATCATAAAAAACATCAAACTCTTTACTATGTCCATATTTGACGGGATGGTTCTAAAAAAAGTAAATCTGCATTAGAGAAAGGCATAAATTGGACATGAATAGGATCCAACTTCTGATGCTAAAAAAAATATAGAAAATGGAAGGGCCAGGTATTCAGATATTCACTTCAATACCAACAATGTTCAGGATGGCACTTAAGATCTTTCATTAATTAACAGTATTATTGAAGCTAAATACCTAGTTTCTTAGCAGTAATCATTTATTCTCTTGACTATTATTCTTCCTTCCTATTAAAGTATTCATTTTATAAAAGAAATCTTTAAAGCCCACCAACCTGCTTTAGAGCAGTGTTGTGGGTCTGTACTCTATAAACCTGACTTCCTAAGGAGTGAAATAAAACAACTGGACTGACTCTTATACTGTATATTAAGCTTCTCTATAATTCATATTACTTGTAACCTTCAAATGACTCTACTACCAGTTCGGAATGCTGTCTTCGGCAGAGAAGACCACTGGCAAGAAACTCTACCGTTGCTCTTTTATTCAATCAATTAAAACAAGACTTATAAACACAATTACAACATTATCATATGTTATAACGCTAGGCCCTTTGATACAAGACATATAAGACAGGTCAAACATAACTACTATGATCACTTATAACATCAGGACTTTTGGAACAAGTTGTTTGTATAGAGCAACCTCTGCTACATACGCTATCTGTATAAAATAATGCTAGGGCTCCATATATTATACCTGAATAACCCAAAGGATATAAGAGATATACTTATCTGATGCCACATCAGGTACCAACATAGTACCAACAACTTATCTCAACTCCATCACCAATACATACGACTCTTGTTTCGTCACAACAATATTTCCTTCAGTATATCGTTTCCATTATAAATCATCTATTCCCAATTTGTAACGTTCTATCCACAATACTTTACTTAATCTCCTTTTCTCAATTAATTAATTTAAATCCGTCCTCACTTTTTCTTTGCCGCCAATCTAACTTGTCAAACCCGCGTCTCCCGCCATAGATCCTATACTTTTATTTGACAGTTTACTAAAGTCCATTATTCTATTTTCAATACATTATCAATGAGTATACAAACTATTATTTGTTGATATATTTAATATAATCATCGGGTTTATCATAGATAAAGTGCTGTAATTCCCTATTTCCTAACACGCGCATAACTTCGAAAAGTCAGCGGTGGTTCCGGGAAAACTCTTTCCCTAAGAAAGTGAAGCCGAAGTTCTAACCACTAGGCTATCAACACTTCATCATTTTATATTTTACATTTAGAGGGAGGAATAAGCTACAAACATTTTTTTTGATACATTAGAGGTGATAGCTACTTTATATTAAAAGAAAGATCCACAAGGAATTGTCTTGTGGAGACCTTACTGGCGCAGCGAGCGCGGTGGTTTTATTTGGGAAGTGCCGGGTTCGATTCCCGGCATGGGCTATTAGGGAAACAATAATTTCTGATTTTTCTCTGGTCTGGTGCGGTGGGAGGCTTCGGCCGTGGCTAGCTCTTCCCCATCCATAAAGACGTGCCGCTAAGCGATTTAGCGTTCCGGCACGATGTCTCGTACCGATTCAGGGTATAGGTTTAATATAACTGTTATATCCGTAACGGGTTAGCACGCTACCATCTTAGATTGCACCATCCCTTACCAACAGGATTTACCAACCAAGATTTCACTCAAGGTGAAAAAAGTGTAAAGTTGTAGTGAAAAAAAAACCTAACAAATTTCGTCCGAAATTAATGAATAAAATCAACCGATTATCTCAATTATGTATATCTGTAATCTCCCATACACTCCCTAAAATAACAACAACAACAAGCACTCATACACCCATTAGAACAACAACAACAACCACCACTTATACACCGAATAGAACAACAACAACAGAGCCACTCATCCACCCTCTAAAATAGCAGCAAAAACAACAACCACACCACACCAAAGAAAAACATACAAACATACATACGTATAAAAATAACTCTTTCATAGTTTCTTAACCTGTAGTAACCTATAGTATATACGTGTTATTTATATAATTGATTCGGTCCCTAATCGGTAATCTAGCTGTTCCCATTCTACGTTTATTAATAAGACTTAATATTATTAGTATTTATTAATAGTAGAATAATAATGTAAATAGTTCACTGCCCTCTTTAATATTTATAACATCGCAGTTTCAATAAGCTACCTCATGAAATTAAAAAATGTAAGCGTAATTTATTATCTTTATTGGCATAAAAACTTTAAGCGACCTAGATGTAGATAACATATGTCTAATAATTACAGTGACTTTTATCTTACAGTGTTAATTTACAAACACAATAATTAAGCTCCGTGAATAAAAAAATATTTATCTTTAGGTATAATAAACATAATTTAAAGTAATTTCTTTTTTTTTTCAATATATCTTTTATCCAAACCTTACATAATAACAAAACAAACATTATATACCTACTAAATTATATAGTAAATTGATTAATATGTAGTCCGTCAAATTCAAACGCAGTAAGAAAAGTAACGGATGTTTACTGAACAAAAAGGAATATACGAACATAAATAAATGTATTATTACTTAATAATGTATGGATTTAGTTTTATTTACGTGACCCGAAAAACCTACATCCATTTTATTCCACGCGAATCTGACGAACCACACGTACAGGGTAATTTTTTAAATAACAGCATAGCCGTAGCCTGAGGGTTTTTATTAATACCATAAGAGTCGTGGAGGTTTATAAGCCCAGAACCCCACACCAACCAACCAAATATTAATGAAATTAATAAAATAATAATGAAATAAATAATTTAAATTATTAGAAGCACAGTGCTGGAAAGCTGCCCAATTCAGTATCTTTCCCATAAGTTGCCAACTAATCATCTACACACGTCAGTTATTAACTCATCGCAAATTTTGTATGGACATGACAAATCACCACAGACTAGTAACTGTAAGGAAATTAATGAATGGTGGCCATGTCTTTGGTACGAATTTTTTTAATTAGGTCTTGTGCCGCCTGTATCCAGAAACTGGCTTGATTTTTTCTGAGCGTTAGAAAGAGAGAATGGAGAATCAACCAACAGTGGATGGGTGACGGTATTTTTGATTGTAAACTAATACTGAATATTTTTAAAACAATAAAAAACTCAGGGCTATAAATTCTCTTTCATCTGAATTAATATGGTGCGCTACATGAATTCTTTTTTCAAGGACTGTAAATTTTAAGATTAAAAAATATAGTATTGTATATTACGATAAGCATATAGTAGACAACCAGAACCCAAAACAGTTTAGGAAAATAATGTTTAATCACCGCTAAAAGTTTGTAAGTATTATTTTTTCAAATAACCCTGCAGAATACAATTAAATAAAAATAATTAACTGTAAATAAATAATCAAACTGCAAATGAGACTAGTCCAGCCAATTTATTACACAAATCGTAGATCTAAAAATATATGTTTGGCAACGAATTCAAAAGCCATTAATATTGTATTCTAATATTATTTTATACTATTACGTATATATCCAAATTTTTTTTTAACTATCATTAACATTAATTTATTCACAAGTAAATTCTGAACTTTTTTGGCTGAGTAAATATGTTTATGAACATTTTTTTTCAGTTGCTAAGCCTTAAAGGCGTTTGCATACCACAGCGGGCAGCATCGGAATTACTCACGTGTAATTCTTTTCGTATATTTTATATGAACAGGTGCTGGTCGCTTAAAAGTCAAATTTTACATGATTCAAGATAAGAAAGTGGCACTTCTGCATTCGCTATTCGTATAAAAAGTCACCCATGTGATTAATTGAGCGACTATTCGCGCCAAATTTAATACGCCAATACGAGTTAAACGAGGGTCACACAGGGAAGCGGCAAGGCCTGACTCTGCTTTCTTCAAATTTTCGGCCAGCGTACGATCACAAAGTCCTACTTCTACACGCGCTTCTTAATAGGTCGTGCTCTAGGTAAAATCTTGAACGCTGTTAAACACGTAAAAATACACGTTAAACACGTAAAGACGTGCAATCGACGCGAGCGGCTTCTTTCCTGCGTCCTAAGCTTCATTCGCTTCAGTTTGATCAGAGTTTAAATATGCGACCTGCGTTCTGCCGGAATGTGCGCAAGCCTTTATCCGTCATAAATACAATGTGATACATGACGCCAATAAATGCACTTTCATGAAACAAAATTAGGAATGTTCGAAGTGTTTCCAATAAAACCCTTTCCATATGAAACTACTAAAGTTTTTTTAAATATATATCAGAATTCCGGAATGGAAAAATAGTTTAAAAATAACGATCGGATGTAGGTACGTACGCCATTCGAAACTATTTATTTCATAACAACACATTTTTACTTAAGTACTATTTAACTAACAGTAATTAAGAGAGGTATTAGAATCTGGAAATAAATTATTATATGTTAACGCAGCAGCTGTACTACATGTATACATTCAATATGAAAAATTACAAATACATAATTGTCATACAGTTTTGTAGGTAAAAAAAAACCCAGGGGCCAGCTTTTAATTTGCTACATGATTCGTATTAATATTTGCAGTACTTAAAAGTAGCATTTATTGCGTCAGTTTGATATCCGGGTGTGGTTATACAGATCTATTTTAGATATAGTTTTTAGACGAATTTAATTAATCAGTTGGTCCACACCGGACATAGGTTTTGTATAAATAGTTTGAATATTATTAACTAATCATATCCACTCATTACTGGCCCACTACAGGGCACGGGTCTCCTTCCACAATGGGATGGGTTTAGGCCTTAGTCCACCTCGCTGGCTCAGTGCGGATTGGTGGATACACGAACATTGTGGAGAACTCTCAAGCATTTTCTTCACCGTTGAAGCAAGTGATATTTTAATATTTAAAACGCACTTAACTTAGAAAACAAAGAGGTGCGTGTTGGGATTCGAACCAGGCCCCCCAAATGTGTAGCCGAAGTCCTAGCCACTAGACTATCACGGCTTTCATAATGAAATATGATACACTGATTATTAATACAAATAGTTTCACTAAGCAACTTACATTTAAGTTTTTCCAATACTTCTTATCATAAATTATTATATGTTTTGTATGGTTTTGGAAATATGTGTTCTACTGATCCCTTTAAAAGTTTTAACACTTAGTATTAAATCTGTTAATTTCAGAATAGGTTTTTCAAAAAATTTATCTCAAATAAGTATTAATACTACATCATTACTTTTATAAACATAATAAAAAATATATATTTTTAAATATAACAAACTAGCAGTGGCCCGTGATTTCGTTCGCGACTATTACCGTTTTTCAAAGTACTACCGAAACAGTTTTTATTTCCGGGACTAAAAGTTGTGTCATTAAATTTAATGATACGCCAGCTAAATGTGAGTTAAATTCCATAAAAATCTGATGCAATGTTTGACACAAAAAACAAATAAACACATACAACAGAAGCACTTTCATAATTATAATATTAATGTAGATAAGTAACATACTAAATTAAGATTGCGACAACCTATATAGCATTACTAATCTTTATTAAGTTAAATTATGAATATTAAACCACTTTATTTTAATTATCATTTGTTAGCAAACATTATCAAATCTTACATTAAATAAGTATATGTACTTACAGATCCTTCATTTCGACATACCAACATCAAAATAATTCAGAAGAGCTAAAGCAACTAGAAGCGTGTCCTCTGTACTAAATGTATATTTTTTCTTGATACAAAAATGCCAATAGGATGTGAAACATTTAGTATCAGAAGTGGGATTGGACAATGGCTTTGTTGGTGTCAATATTAGAGATACTTCTCTTTTCATGGCACCGAGAAGGAAGTTCAAAATAACAATAGTTTGGTTATAGTAAAGATATATATATATATATATATAATATACAACACCCTCTTGGCCGTGGAAAGTGATCAGTTTGGAGACATTTTTTCTTAGAGAAAATTTGATTTCTATGCATTATATCATTACGGAAGTAGCCACTGTCCCCATATCAGCAAACAAGCTTAAGTAAAAACAAATTGTTTCATGAGATTAATTGATTTATTGAAGACATAAATCAATTAATCTCATTTAAGAAAATTAAAAAAAAATACATAAAAAGTTATACAAAGAACGGTTTCGTAATAAAATAGGGTTTGCTCCTCTATTTTTAGTGGAGTAAAAAAGGACAGTAGAATGTAAACGTGCATACTGAATATCAAAATATTAAATTTGTAACTTCCAAGCCAGTTTTATCATGCATTCTTTTTTTTATGTTGAAATGATCTTAATTCAGAATCACCACTTTGACAGTTATTAATAGGTAATGTGAAATAATATGGTGCAATATAGTATTACTATTACCAACTTATCGTATACCATCATGATAATCCCATCACAAGACGTCCTCTGCAGGAAATAGATAATTTGTAGGGATTCAAAAAAGCAACAGTTTTGTGCCGCTTGTTTCCAGCTAATCCCTACGACGCGTTTTATATCGTCTGTCCATCTCATGGGGGTCTACCAAAACTGCGCTTTCCAGTGCGGGTTCATCACCATTCCACAGCAGCACATTGAAACCCTAAAGTACGTGGGTTCTAGGAGCTATGTACGCCCATGGCCATTTCGCGATTATGTTCAAAATATCGAACAGATTATTACCTACTAGTTTAACTGCTCTCAGGATCAAAAAATTGTCTTAGGAAGTCTGAGCACAAAATAATATAAAAAAATAACTACATAATCTACGTTGCTAATGTACAAAAAAGAAAGCCGTTATTTATTAGCATCTTAGATTTAGAATGATTATTTTTTGAACGCACAGTTGAATGATGTTGGTATATTGAAAAAAACGTTTAAGCACTGCAATGACATTATCTGTAGGCATTTGGTTGAACTCAATTTTAGAAACATTCTGAGCATTAAGTAATGAAAAAGGTTAGAACCACTAAATAAGTTTGATCAATAATAAACGTTAAAAATAAACAAGCACATCCTTATAAGTAAGTTAATAACTAAGCAGTATTTTTTAAACTTTAAGGAGACCATATTTTTTTGGTCTAACATATTGTCTGTGTCCCTGACACAGATTAAATAACATTTTATGAACACACATTTTTTTAATTTAATAAATAATTTCATAAAAACTTTAGTTACCTGTACCCCAATTAGTTTAATTTTACATAAAATTTAAAATGGTTGGAGCTTTAGTTCGGTATTTCAATATTTTTCTATAAAGTGAACAGTGACCACATATTACAAGACAATTAACGATTTATTCTCAAAACATAATTATAATATCTCAAAATATGATAACTGGGAAGTGAAACGAAACACGTTTTGTTTTATGGATTATGTACTAGGTATGCTGTCGGTACATAAACTGTCGGATTTTCTGTTTCTCTGGTTATTACCAGTTACCCTTTTTAAATAATGATCATTTCATTGTAGTTTAATTAACGGAGCAGATCGTTTATCAAATTAACTAGTGACTGGATTTGTGTACACAAAGCACTGTTAGTCAATCAAAAATCACACTAGCTTAGCTACGAATATAAAATCAAAACAAGCAAGAATATTATCGATTTTGTGGCCCTCACAGATTTGAACACGAACTAACTTAAACATGTCCAAAGCTATGTTAACTAGGACGATAAAATTAAAGGAAACACGACTCACAATTTTGTGACGTATATATACATTTTACCTGACCGATTTCTACCACGGTGGTCAATTCCAGAGAGATGTTCTTGCTACGCGGGAAATATTCGGCAATTTCCAAGCTCGGGGCTGATACCAAGAATTTCTTAGTAGAAAAACACCGATACCAATATATTGGTCCATCTCGGGGACCTCGTGACCTGCAGATTTGCAAACCTAGACCAACGAAGAAGTTAGATTTTTTTTGTATCGTAAAAGTCAGTATATACACGTCACCAGTTTGAGGTTAACTCAGTTCTGAATTTCAGGTTCAGAAAAAAATGCCCGACCTCTTATATGTGTGGCCCAATAAGTTATGTAATGTTGTAAGTATACCCTGTACACGGAACAAGCTTGCCCAACCATTTCTACAAGAAAAACTCGCATCTATCAAAACAAGAATACTAGTAGAATATATTTTATTATATGTTCGATTATTTATTTACTGTAACATCTACACTATTAAGTTACACACATCTAAGTTTCCAAGACCTCTTTATAAATTATTATCTTGAAAGGATTCAGTCTTACTTTAATATGAAAGAAAAAACTAAATGTTACCAAAAACATTCGTTGGACCATTAACAATACATTATATGAATGTAAACAGTGACAAATATAATTATGAAAAACTTTAACATTATAGTCCATTTTTTCGTTACTGTCTTATAATGAAAACAATCTATTTTCTAGTTTTAGAAGAAGAGATGTCGTGACATCTCTTCATTCAATCAAACTCGGATGGGCAGCGTTCGGAAAAGTCCGTGGAGTTTCCCGAACGCTGCCCATCCAGTTTGATTCGGCAGTTCACCTCGAAATTGGATACCTAACTGGATCTTAGGTATACGTATTCGTGCTCTCAACGCTATACTTTTTGTCAAGTTTAGCGGTTATTACAGGAGACAGATTTGTTTAGTTAAAAAAAATCTATCTTGTTATACCATGAACTTGAAAGTCTTTGAAAGATAGTTTTCACTATGACAGATAAAAATAAATGGACTATACATACATTACATGACATTCAATAAGGCGAAATAAATGGAAATGGTTTTCGATTAGATTAACATGCACTTTGTTATCAAGCCTAAACAATAATTCGTTTTAACAAAAAATGTTTATTTATTCCAATAATCAATTTCTTACATAAATAAAGATCATTTCATTTAAATACGAATATAATAATTCTAATACTAAACTAATATTGACTTTTATGTATAACTAAAGCACGCGACTTCGTCCGTTAGGGATATTTAGTAATTTATGAAAATAAGCTTATGAAAGGCTAAAAATAAGGACGAGTCTTACGAGACTTAGGATAAAATAGCATAATAATTTTATCCTAAGTCTCGTTATCTCGCAAAAAGCAGGTGTACTTTTTTTCGTATCACGGAATACAGAAAAAACCCGGCGAGTGTGAAGTGCGAGTTATACTCTCTGTACGGGTATGCAATATAATAATATGAGTATATGCAATATATACTCTAGCGTTTACTCTATATAACGGAGCTCGTCCGGTGAAGTGCTTCCGCTATGCTTATTTCTGCCGCCAAGCGGCATTGTTGTGTTCCGGTCAAAAGCGTCCGTCCGTCAACCTGTGCCTACACCGGTTGACGGACAAAGTTTTTTTTTGCATTGTTATAGCGGCAATAGAAGTACACACTCTATGAAAATGTTAATAGTGTACCTATTACGGTTCATCCGGTTCAGTCCGCTGATAAATAGACGTACTGACGAACAGACGGACAGCAGCAGCATATTTATAGGGCACTCTTCGGAACCAGCGAGTAAACTGCTCAAGCAATATATTCGATGTGAAAGAAACTTATGCGTTAGACGAATATTAGTTTAGTTTTAGCAAATAGAAACAAACCTAATAAAGCTTTTAAAACATTGACAAAGTATATTTTTTTATTATAATATTCATTTTAAAAAGTTGCCTGCAAAGATTACTTGCACTAAATAATAATAAAAATAAATCTTTTAACTTAAAAATAAATAATTTTTTTCCGTACATCTATCATATAATCTTCCTTTTTTTCGATTTTTAAACACAGAATAGACATTCAGTATAGATTAATCGTTGACGGACAGATTCGTGTTAACACAAAGTAGTTAGAGGAATCTCGACTTAATTTAGTCTTGATAACGTCGTTAATCGCAGCTACTGTTCACTGGTGCCCGGTACCGGCGCAGGCGCAAGAAGCATGCTGATGTCCCATACCTAGATTAAATTATATGATTCGATTAGATCAAAAGCTGCCAATCGTTAGTTATTTTAACTTATTTATTTCACTAACACACAAATAAGTTCAAGTAATAGGGCGTGGTGAAATATGGAATTCGAATTTCATTTAAGATAAAATGCTACATGTCTTTTTAAATAAATATACAACGTGTAAAAGAAAACCGAAATAATACTTCAATACTTCTCAGGCTTTAGACGTGCATTATGTACTGTCTCTGAGACTTATCTGTGAAACCAAAAACCTAATAGCTTTAGAGGGAACCACTGCCGTAGTTTTTTTTTTAATAAAAATCATGTGACTCCTATAACTTTATTAGGTACGCGCCGCGTAGCCTAGGTACTATGGGCGTGTCGGTCTTTTATGTTCAACAGGGTTGTCATATGTACATAGAATGTTTTGAATAAGTTTGTATGGAAAAATGGATTGATTTAATATATATATATTTTTTGATTCCTTATGGAATATACTTATGCATCCTTCATATTATTTCGAAATTCTGTTACACGTTGTAGATTAATATAATAATAATAATAACCTCCTCATTATTAGACTCTTCGATTTGTAGTTAATTTAGTATAAATTATTTATGAATAAATGAATGAATACACTTTAATTGTACACCAAAGAAAAAAAGTAGTTACAAAGATATAAACATAGAGCAAGAGAGTACAATTTGGTAGCCTTATCGCTACATAGCGATTTCTTCCAGAAAACCAAAGGTGTAAAAGGTAAAACATAGAAAAGAGGTAGGTGGTAAATCAATAAGATTTAAAAATTATACAAATATATAACTATGATATATATACATATATATATAAATAAATACAAATAAGACATAAACATACATTAAATTACCCATAATTAATGTATTCTAATAAAAATCATACTCAACATATATAATAATAATAATAATAATTAATATGGAAAATTTACAAAGATAAAACAATTATTTACCTTGATGACTCGATCTTTGCCCGCCGTGCACATACGTCCTGTCGCCTCGTCGACGAAGAGCGACCCAACCGCGTGTTTCATATCGTGGAATGACGCTAGGGACTCACGGCTGTAAGACAAATCATCAAGTCATCAATATCAACCCATCATCAGCCAGAGGAGATATGTACCGGTCCATTACTAGGCTGTTTAAAAAAGAAATATACTTCGACAATACACACATCGCCATCTAGCACCAAAGTAACCGTAGCTTGTGTTATGGGCACTGATGAATATTTTTATGAATAATATACATAAATATTAAATACTAATAACATAAAGATAAACCAGAAAAAAAACATGCTCATCACACAAACATTTTCCAGTTGATTATAGTAATAACCCATAATATATCAGAATGATACTAGATAGACTGATAGCGCATTGGGTAGGACTTCAACTTCAACTTCGGGGGGCCAAGTTCGAATCCCAGCACGAACCTGTAACTTTTCTAAGTTATGCGCATTTAATTTAACTAAATATAACTCGCGTAAAAAATCGTTAGGAAAACTTCATGACTGAGAGAACAGTGAATGTGAACAATGGCGCGAGGAGTCCACCAATCCGCACTTTGCCAGCGTGGTGGACTACGGCCTAGACCCCTTCTCATTTTAGGAGGAGAACCGTGCCCTGTAGTTTTTACCTTCCTTCACGCCTTAACTAAGCAACCAATCAGCTGGATTTTTATCATACAGTTATTTGTAAGTGCAACATATATATAGCTACTTTTTATCCCAGGAATACAGCCCACGGGATTTGTAAAAACCAGCAATAACCGCGGGCGAAAGCTAGTCTCAAAAAAAGAATACTCACGGCTCATGGCGTAAGGTGTCGTAGCAGGCAGCGCACACTCTCTGTGGGAATTCGAAGCCCATAACCGGCAACGGTAGCCGGTGTGGCGAGCACGCACCGCACACCGCTGCGCCGCACCAACGGCAGTGGTGTTGGCGAAGACCTAAGGATACCGAATCTTTAGCTGAATTCATACGTTCGGTAGAAGTAGCAGAATTTATAATTTCTTCAAACTTTATATATTGCATAGAAACAAGCGTTACTTTATGGGATCCCATGATATTTTATGAAAATCTCCGCAAAAAGCAGGAGAATCTGTGTTGTTTAATTTATAGTTTCTTCAATCTTTATACTCCACGCCAAAAAGATCTTCCAAAATGGACTCTCTACGCACGTTTCGCTCAGACATCGGAGCATCCTAACGTATAGTTAAGTTTTGAGTTACTTTTCGGTATGCTAAAATCCAATAGCAACAATTCAAGGTCCCCACAGATTAACAGATTATTTTTGTAGGAGTCGAGCTTTTTGTGACAGAGCTCGTCCGGAGAAGTACTCTCGCCATGCGTAAGTATAGTTAAGTTTTGAGTTACTATTCGGTATGCTAAAATCCAAGAGCAACACTTCAAGACCCCCACGGATTAACAGATTATTTTTGTAGTAGTAGAGCTTTTTGTGACAGAGCTCCTCCGGAGAAGTACTGTCGCCATGCATAAGTACTTATAGTTAAGTTTTGAGTTATTATTCGGTATGCTTAAATCCAATAGCAACAATTCAAGGTCCCCACGGATTAACAGATTATTTTTTTAGGAGTAGTAGATCTTTTTGCTACAGCTAGTCCGGAGAAGTACTATCGCCATGCTTGAGCCAGCCGCGAGGCATTGCTGTGTTCCGGCTGTGGTACCTGATGTGAGTACACGCACGTGAAGCCTAACCCCTCCGCCTCAGGTTGGAACAGGGTGACAATAGGACGTGTTCCTTGCATGCCCCGCGAAATGTTGCTCTATTTATAGGCCAGGGCATCGTGATCTTTAGTTGTGAAAGATGCTAAGATAACTTAAAATTCCTAATATGTTATTTAAGAGCAGTGTGCAGTACCCGGACAAATCGAAAAGGCTTAAGGGCGCCAACAAACTATATTCTATGTAAGTATAGTCCAGTCATTATAGTAAGTTCACCTCGGAATTCGAGATATATTATAGGTTTTGAGACAACTTTTAGGGTGTCAATATACAAGTATTTACAGACTTACAGCTGGGTATCTCGAATTCCGAGATTCTTACCTAATTTAAGCTTAAATGACTGGACTAGTATGAATAGATGAATAAATAAAATGTAAAACGCGGAACCTGTGTATTATTTGGGCGAAGAACTCACTTGCTAACGTTACAATCGGATGTAATTAAACCAAAAGTGAAAAATCACATTTATTTGTAAGTCCCTAATGCACGTTTTCACTAAACCTAGGAAAGGGATCAGATGTCTAAAGATTTGGGTGATGCTTAGATAAAATATTCTTATTATATATAATTAACGACGGTGGGCGCCATCTAAAGTTACGACACCGATTCGGCTCTGCGCAATGTTTAGGGAACTCAAAAATTTACACTTAAGAAAAATATAAATTCGTTTTTTTTTTTTTTAATAACCTTAAATAAGATAACAAAAACAAAAAATACCACACCCGGTGACACGAATCATAGACAACTTAGGTTATATGAGTTGTCTAAAATCGGGCATAGATGTCTCAAAACTGACTGAATGTAGGTACGATTCTTTCGGGAAATTCTTCCCGTTTGTTCACTCACCAAGCTGTTTCTTCTCCATCATAGCGCGGACGTTCCATATGAAGGGCGCGCGGCACAGCTGGCACAGGTCGGACTCGCGCCACGCGGGCGTTTCGCGTCGTTGCACCCCCATCTCCCACACCCCTAAGGCGCCGTCCTCACCGCACGATACCAGTCTTTGACAACCGCCCACATACCACAGGCCCGTCACCTTGTTACTGCGAATAAGGACAGTGATCCCAAAGTCAATAGCACCATCATCATTATCATTTATCATCACTTCAACCGATTGAAAAAGGTATTTTGTAGAGAGTTGCAAAATCCGCGACCCTGGGCTAACGACTCGCTGGAACTCGTGTGCCCACCTCGTTGGGGGTAGACCAAAGCCGTTTACCGATGGACCTACTCTCTAAGTTTGTTGTGGGCTCTTCTTAGACCAGAGCGCGTTTGGAACTCTCCTAGCTTTAGTTTTAAGTGAACAAATGTAGTTATCACCATCACCTAACATTAATGGTAAAATATTATATGTCTAAAAGCTTCAACTTTCTTATGAGGCGCATAGTAAGTCATCACTGGCAACACACTGTTCGAAGACTTGGCACTTGGCTGGTTTATTGTATGAATATACAACGTGTAACAGAACTACGACATACTGTTGAAGGGTGAAAATATTAAATCAAAAGAAGCATATTTATTTTTCCATACAAACTAATTCAAAACATTCCAAGTATTTACTTATGACAACCCAATTGAAGATAAAAGACCGTCACGCTCATAGTACCTACGCTACGCGACGCGAACCTAATGAAGTGACAGGAATCGCTTGATTATACTTTTGCTGTGTGATGTTAGGGCTGTATCTGATTTCTTTCAGTAAGATCTATGACAATGGTTTACCCAAAAACTATTAGCGTTTCGGTTACACATATAACACATACAAGTCTAAGAGACTGCATATAATATATCTCTAAAGCCTCTCCAGTAATTCGCTTTTCATTTACACGTATATATCTGAAGTAAGTATCTTTTAGGATAATTTCCTGTATCATTATGAATTAATGTTAGATGTAAAAAAATCATAGACTTCAGCATTGATCACTTTTTAGAGACTTTTGTTCAAACTAAAAAATCTTCTTACCTATGACCTTGAAGTTCGTACGCAGTGCCTTTTTGCCCGCCGATGTCCCAAACTATAATAGTTTGGTCGAACGAACCGCTGAACAGCAATTGTGGAATGGGGGCCCAATTTAAAACTCTCACTGAGCTAGAAACACAAAGGTTAACAATATTAAAGAACCTGATAATCATCGTTCGCAATTCATTTTCGGGTCCACTTTTGGGGTTGCGATTTTGTAAATCCTGAAACATGTATCATCATCATAACAAGCCATTACAGGACACGGGTCTGCTCCCACAATGAGAAGGGGTTAACCCCTTTAAGGGCCGCCACGCTGGCCCTTAAAGGGGTTAAATTACTGGGGGGCCATTTAAATTACCCAAAATAATTTTCATTCCTATTTAAATTGAATAGGGATGAAAATTATTTAGGGAAAATATTTACAATAATTATATACATATACATAATTATATATATATACATAGGGTAGCGTACATCTTCCGAAAGAATTGGTCTTATTAAATGCAAAAAGATTTCCGAATCCGACTGGTAGTTCCTAGGTTAGCGTATTCAAACAAAAAAACAAGGTCCTCTGATTTATTATTCAAAATTCTAAATTCAAAATTCATTTATTTCAAGTATGCCTAATTTATAAGCACTTTCGAAACGTCAAGCCAGTCTGTTTGTAGTGACTTTACCACCGGCTCGGAAGGCAGATTTCACTGAGAGTAGCCGGCAAGAAACTCAGCATTCAGTATTACAGTAGTATATATATAGATGAGAACTCAATAAGAAGGTCTGTATAATAGTTATAATGAATTTAGATTCACATGATCTATATTATATACCTCTCTGTATGTCATGAGAGAACGGCTCTTTAGCAATGAAACATTAATATTTAATTAGGCTGATGCATTTCATTGCCAATGCAGACCGAAATCGGATTTCAATTTGCAAATTTAATGAGCTGCGGAGCCTCAGTCCAACACATCATCTATGAGAATACATCGTGGAATTCTCATCATCCCGAGCATACTACTGCTGGAAATAGACCTCCTCTCTCATAGGAGAGACTGTTTAAGAGCACAATACAATCACGCTGTTACAATGCGGGTTAGTGGGCTTTAACAACTATTATCACAAGTAAGTGTTTGCACAAAGGGTTTGCATAAAAGACATTAAGTCGCAGGGGTCGGCTACGTCAATGGGTGTCCCACAGGGTTCAATCTTGGGTCCCTTTCTATTTTTGGTGTATATAAATGATCTACCACACCATGTCAGTGAAACCTGTGACATTGTACTGTTTGCTGATGATACATCTCTAATTTTTAAAACTGATAGAGGTAGAGACAACTCTGACGATGTAAGCCGTGCTATGTCGCATGTGTCGCACTGGTTTACTGTCAATAATTTACTTTTAAATGCAAAAAAAAACTAAGTGTGTGGAATTTATTTTACCAAATGTAAAGAAAGTTAATAAAAATATAATAATAAATGGAGAATCACTAAAAATGGAAGATCCCACAGTTTTTCTGGGCATGACCTTGGATTGTAAGCTTCAGTGGGGTACCCATATAGATACACTAGCAGGTAAACTAAGCTCGGCTGCCTACGCCGTCAGGAAAATTAGACAGATTACTGACGTAGAAACAGCAAGACTTGTTTACTTCGCGTACTTTCATAGTGTGATGTCTTACGGGATCTTATTATGGGGCAAAGCTGCTGATATTGAAACTATATTCATATTGCAGAAAAGAGCTGTACGGTCAATATATAAACTTAACTCACGTGAATCCCTCCGTGAAAAATTTAAAGAAATTGGTATACTTACGGTAGCCTCACAATACATTTATAACAATATAGTATTTGTAAGACAACATATTAGTCTTTATAAACAAAAAGTGGATATAAACAGTCGACTTACAAGAAATGGTCATAAATTAGTGACATCTGCATATCGTCTGCGAAAGGTGCAGAAGTCATTTGTGGGATTGAGTATACGCTTTTATAATATGATTCCTAAGATAATTTTGGACCTACCAATCCATAAGTTTAAAGAATGTGTTAAAACACATTTATTACAGCGAGGTTATTATACAATTGATGAGTTTCTTAATGACAAGGTTGCTTGGAAGCATCCGGCTCCGCTTTCATCTCTCACAAGATAGAAAAATGAATGTTAAAATATAAAATGTAAATTTTTGATGTTGGAAAAGAGCAACTGCTGAGTTTCTTGCCGGCTTCTTCTCGGTAGAATCTGCCTTCCGAACCGGTGGTAGAGTCACTACACACGGACAGACTTGACGTTTCAAAAGTGCTTGAATTAGGCCTACTTGAAATAAATGAATTTTGAATTTTGAATTTTTGAAGTGATAAAAACCGGGACAGACGGCTTAACGTGCTCCCGGGCCATCGCCATTTTCCTAACTCCAGGTATTGAAAATTATTTAACGATAAAAACACAATAACTAAATTTATTTCCCCCGACCCGGGATTCGAACTCAGGACCTCGTTATCCCTAGCTAAACACGCTAACTAGGCCAACGAGTCCCAATATCGTCGAATAGTCAAGGGAATACCTTTTAGTAGATACTTCCCTAGTTTAAGTCATTTATGTCAGTAACTAGTAACCCGCCCCGGCTTCCCACAGGTGCTAGACTAGTAATGTGGGGAGTGATTAACAATAATATTATTATGTTTGGTCAAAACTACAGGCTATCATTATTATTGATTTATTTTTATTACTGGCCGGAGAATGCGTATGCTATTCACAACCCGTACCTACCTTTTTTTTTTTTTAAAGTATATAGACAAGTGCTTGACTGCAATCACACCTGATGGTAAATGATGATGCAGCCTAAGATGAAGCGCGCTTGCCTAGAAGATGCCTATTCACTCTTGATTTGAAGGTACCCAGATTATAGGTATCAGGGAAGACGGAAGATGGGAGGGCATTCCAGGCCTTTGCGGTGCGGATCAGAAAGGAAGAAGCAAAACGCTTCGTACGTGTTGATGGTATTTCAACCACGTAACGGTGCAGATTCTTTCGGTGCCTCGCAGTTCGATGGTAGAAAGGAGATGGTTAGACCAAATCGAATAGCTCCTGAGCACACTCTCCGAAATGTATCTTGTAGAAAACAGCCAGACAAGCAACCTTGCGCCGGTGTTCAAGGCTTTGAAGTCTACTGACTACAAGGTCGTTGCCAATGAGTCTCCTAGCACGACGATCCACCGAATCCAAAGCATCGAGCTGGTACTTGGCAGAGCCATCCCATAAATGGCTGCAGTACTCCATGCACGACCGAACCTGAGCTTGGTACAGGGTTAGAAGCTGTTCTGGCGTGAAGTAGCGCTTAACTTTGTTGAGGATGCCAAGTTTTTTGCCAGCAGTTTTAGCTTTGGACTCGATGCATTGTCCAAAGCTTAGATTGGACGAAATGCTGATACCTAGGACCAACCTTTGAAAACCAGAACGGTTTATACATTTTTGAATACCTTGGCGTTTCTCTGCTATAAAATGCATGTACTAGAGTACATACATGTACTAGAGTACATGCATTTTATAAACCTTTCTTTTCAATCACTCTATCTATTGCTAAAAACCGCAATCAAATACGTTGCATAGTTTCAAAGATCTAAGCGTACAAACAGCGGGAATGAAATGGTTTTCTACTATGTAAATAAAAGATGCATAGGTACATTATTTCGTCGTTTGCATACAAAGCGTTTACATACACCCATCAGTATCGGCGTTCATTAGCCGAACTTTATCTGTGTATAGCGCGTGCTGACGTCATAAACAAGCAATGACCTTGAACACGACTCATATATGTGAATTAAATAACTGTTTAAACGGCTGCACATTAAAACTGTGTATTTATACAATTAACACTCCGAAGAGCTGTAATTCAAAGTTAGAAAATAGTACCTACCAAAAATAAGTTTAACTTGTATCATTATAAAGTCGTTTTAAGGCAATTTTATTAGTTATTTTATCATCATCATCATCATCAAAAGCCTATAAGAGTCCACTGCTGGACCAAAGACCTCTCCCAACAGGAGGGGTTTTATTCACACATTCACATTTTATTTTATATGTACAGGTAATAGTAACAAAATGTTACTAACTATATATGTATAACTCGCATGGGATGCTTATACACACCATACGATGCTATGTATATGAGGTGTTCGTACCACTGACGTAAGCAATTAGAAGTGTCGTTCTAACTATCATTTCAGTTTTTATCTTAGACTACAATCTACATTATTTATTACCAAATAACTACGAGATGAAATAATACAAAAACCGCAAGCGTCACAGATAAATATCGTCGTATATTACAGTCAAATATGGCGTTCTATAGAAAACCTATCTTCAGCAAGAATTTTTCTTGTTGTGCCACTTTTTAACCAAAGCAACTTGGCATTGCCCATCTGTCCCGCGCAACTTATTCCTGACGACCTGATTGACTACCCCTGGCGCAGTGGTGAGCGGTGTGGGTTATAAGTAGAGGGTCCCGAGTTCGAACCCAGCGGACATATTTGAAAATGTTTGAACCGATATTACCTACGTTTTAGTTCGCGGAATTCTCAGTGTAGTTAGAAAATTGGCGTTGATACGTAACCATACGCTATTGTCATAATATATATATGTTTATTCGTGGCATCGTACCGAAACGTGTAATCGCTCGGCGGCGGCACGTTGGTCGGGTCAGACCAGAGGAAATTCTGAAATTATAAATTCTCAAATTTCCCCTGCCTGGAAAAGAACCAACGCACACTCACAGTTAAACACACAGCGCTCACCACTGTAAATAACATTTTTGCGAAGACACTACACGCGGTTTGCTGCCTCATCTATCTGGCTGGCTCATTTTTTGCGCAAAGGATCAAGCTGGCAGCGGGGCAATGCAGCCAGCATTCTTATTCTTCACCAAACCACGGGATGCTTTTTACATTAATTAGTTTGGTTATAAGTTGTATTTTAACATTTTATCAATAAACTTGTACCAGACTTAATAATAATTAATCATAAATGTTTCCAAATATGTATAACAATTGATCATTAAAGCTTGCAAGCCTGATTGGAAGGCCTTAACTCTATGAGAGGCCTTTGCCCAGCTGTGGGGCATTATAAAGTTGAGTAGGTTAAATCAGTAGGTGGTTGCAAATTACGTTGCGTGCATTAAAAATAACATACCCAGTGTGTCCCTTTAGCGTCGTTACTAGGGTTGCACAGTTATTATCTAACTTTAACATTGTTATCTGCCCGCTGTAATCGCCGACGAATGCGTATTTCGACTGTGAATCGAACCTGATTAGAGCTGTTCAGGAAATGTTATAACATAAAAAATTACTTAAATTATATAAAATTTACATATTGGATTCCAAGTAATATGTAAATTTCATGTCATTTAATGTAGCGTGTCTATATTTTACTACCGTTTAGAGATTCCTAGAAATGCCTGTTCCCTCTTGCCTTGAAGGTACTAAAGTTATATGTGGCAGGGAACACAGTTGAAGAAAGGTCATTCCACACCTTAGGTATAAGAGGTGTGGATAAAAAGCGTTTAGTGCATCATCATGTGTTGATTGAAAATCAACGACAAAACGATGCCACCGCTCGCTTTATCTTATTTAACCTGCCAGAAGACTGATGAAGTATGTGTCAAACATGCTTCAAGTAGGGTTCTGTAGTCAAATCATAACTAATTACATTTTACTGTAAACACAAAGCAAAACTATTAATAATCAAGCTGTTTTCTAAAAGCAACTTGAATCATAATAATTTATTTATATAGGGTTTCATATTTTGTTTTTAAAATAATTTGTAACTCCTATAAAAATACGCTAACTTTAACCTTTTAAATAGTCTGAATAAAATCGCTATAGCATTAGCCTAACAAAAACCAAAAAATATGCATAGGAACTAGTACAAACATACTATAAATTTCTTCTCTGGCTTCAAGTTAATATACAGGTATAAGAAATAGTAATATTTCAAGGTGAAGCCATATCACAAGCCAACATAACATATAGCAACACAGAAGGTACCAATAACATGATGCAAAAATATGCATATAATCACTAGTAATTTAATACTATCTGAATGATGTTCAGTTAAAGAAAATTCCAAGTATTGCTGACTGCTACTTTACAATTTCAGCCTACTTACCTGTGACAGTGAAAGTAATTATTCTGACCTTCAAAAACCAAGATCTAGGAACTCCCACTTAATATGAAACAGCACTTATCACTGTGAAAGTGACTCATAATTTTTACACCTAGTTCTACTACAATAAACTGCAACAACCGTTACAAAGAATTTAAAAGGGATGTAATTTAATTACCATATTTACAGATTTGGATGTACATACCTCCCTAAAAATAACACTATTTTTTGACCAGTGCCTAATATCTTGCTCAGTCCACTGAAAGAGACATAGCTATTGGAATGTTATTAAAAAGGATACTGTAATGCTGTGCACCATGCCTCGAAGGAATAACCACCGATTCTCCTTCCAGTTTCACTGCAGTGGTAAGAGAATAACTTGTCTCGACTCACTGACAACACCCACTCACAGCTCAATGAAAACACCACTGCTGTAACTCGTGCAGTGTGGGCCAAGTATTCCCTTGTCTGAACAAAAACAATGAAAAGTTGGTTAAGGTAGAAAATGAAGACGATAAGGTAGAAATTATACCAACTACTTTTTTTTAAAATACAATAGTGCAGTAACTTTCGAATTATTCACTAAACTGTATGAAAACCAAAAATTTTGTGTACTCACAGGGTTTATCCTATTGCAGTCTGCGGCTAGTGTGAACTCAGAAATGGTGCCATTTTCCTGTCCTATAAATAGTTGCCTTGTCTCGGGAGTGTAGAACATTGATGTACATCCAGATGGCATATATTGACAAATACTCGGCCAGTATTGTCCAGAATCTCTTTTGAGCCATACTCGGACTGTCCTGTTCAATAACCAATTATGAGACACATTATTACTAGTTATTTAGATAACTATCAATTAGTTTGTAAGTCAAACTAATTGATAGCCAGAATGTAGAATATTACCGTTATATTATAAAAATTTAAGGAGCTGCTTACAGAATGACCTTTAGAATGATTAGCAAAAAACATATATGCAGATACATCTTAAATGTCTTGTAATGGGAGATGAGAATACATTAGTTTAGTAGGCTAAATAAAGGGCTGATAAATTACATACTTATCATCGCAAACACTAATAACTCCGTCTTCGCCAGGGATCACCACTGCTGCGTTCACATCGTCGGTGCAACCTTCCAATTTATTGAGAAGTGCCGGCTTTTTTGTTGTAGAAAACCTGTCATTTGGGGTCCTCGGTGCAGGTTTAATTTCAGCAGCCATATTTTGCAATTTAAAAGGCAAATAAACACTTTATTCGTCACTTCTTTCGGAGAACGAAAAAGAAAACGTCATAATAAATTTGACATTCCGGTTTGTAGTTCGTTGATAAAAAAATAGTCAATTATATTAATCGATGAAGCATTAAAAATTACAAACACGAATATTTTTATATCTGAATTGTTTTAGATTAAAAAAATGAAATAAAAGATTTGTTCAATTTAAAATTTATTATTAAAGGAGCTTAAGGACTGACGATGGGCTACAAAAAAATATAAACGCCACGCCGAGGCTATTTGTGTAATCGAACTCTGTGGTTTACCATTGTTTACGTACAGTGTCAAAACGACTAGATGTCAAATGCCAATGGCAATGTTCATATGTGTCATGTGAATGAAACAGTACCACGAGGTTCTGTTTTGAATATATAAAATAAAATTATTTGTAATTTGCAGTTAGATATCTGGTAGTAATTCATTAGTTTAGTCATTATCAAGAATTATGCCGTCTGTCAAGAAAACAAAAATTAAAAAACCTAAAATGCCGCATCAAAAGCCAGGAAAAGAAGAAGAACCACAAAACAACTCAGGTTAGATTATTGTTTAATTATTTTTACCGGAATTCATACGTATTTGACAGTGTATTGAAATATTTTCAATATTTTCAGATTCAGAAGATGAAATGAATACTGAAAGTCATAAAAAATCTCTAGAAAAGTTGAAAAAGATTGATCCAGACTTTTACAATTTCCTCGAAGAAAATGACGAGAATCTGTTGAACTTTGAGGCGGATTCTGAGGATGATATTTCAGAGAAGGGCGACGAAGATGGAGACCAGCTACACGTGCCCGGCCCTATTACAGGCGACAGTGACGAGAGTGATTTTGAAGTATGTGCTTATAATATGATGCTAACTTTTAATATGAACTAGCTGTTCTGTGCAGTTTCAAAAAGGGTTGATTGGGTAACAATATTAATTAGCCATGTGGGTACCTTACTTATAGATGTAAACCCTCTTAGACATTCCCATAATTTTAAATAAATATTGTCTCCTAAACAATGTGAGAAAATATCTTGCTGTAAGAGGTAAGATGGTTTATATACATTACAGGCAAAAAATGACTATTTTTAATCACATTCAAATTTGTTTAATTATCATCATAACAATCACCTGGGAACTGTTCTTTCATGATCTTCATGAAGTTTTGAAAAACTTTCATAAGCCCATTTTTTAATTTGTTTAAAAAAAAATGTTTTATGTTTTACAATTGTTGTTACAGGATGAAAATGCTAAGCCTGTGCAAGGCAGGGTCACACTCAAGATGGTAGTACAGTGGCAAACCGACTTGCAGAGCGAAGGGAAAATTAAGCTAGCAACAATAACCACTGTTATAAAGGCTTTCAATGCAGCTATGTTGCGAGCCACCAGTGAAGATGGCACATCCACAGGGGAATATAAAGTTGAAGGTAAAACTGTTTTAATTTTTCTAAATGTGTATGTGTTCATCTTTGCTGTGTTATTTGCTTCCCTAATAAGTTTCTACTATTTGACCTAATACTACAGTTTATTTGTTGTAGCATAGCCTCCTATTACTTTGCTTCTTCAGTGATTAAAATGCCACAATAAAAAATACTATAAATACAAAAGTTGTAAATTCATCCAAAGTCAAAATGTTACTGAATCAGGGGCTTGACAAGTAGTACTCCCACAATGTGTGTTTCACCAACAACAATCATATGTGGGTATTCTGATCCTATGTGGTTAAATTATTGATCTATTTATGGCAAATTAAATCATGATCATAGCTTAGCAAGAGTGGGATCAAAGTGGGACAAATATTTTTTTAAGTTGGCTCATTTGCGCACGAAGTCGCGGGTCCACTAGTTTTATATTATTTAGAAAATTCTTAATAGATATCAAAAATGTTTGTTTTAGGTTCATCAATTTTTAACTCTGTAATACAAATGTGTGTATTATATTTACCTGCTGCAATTAAAAAGTACTTGGGCATGGAGCAGTCTGGGAAGGACCCACAGAAATGTAAACACTATGTTAAGATCAAGGGACCTCTGCTAGCATATCTTAAGGACTTGTTAAAACTACTCAGCAGTGTAACATCTGACAATATTTTAACTGTGCTCCTCAAACATCTGCATCAAATGTCTGTATATGTTGCTTGCTTTACAAGCATATCAAAGCAAGCATTAAAGAAATTGATATCTTTGTGGAGTAACAGTGAAGAAACCGTAAGGGTTCTTGCATTTCTATGCATTTTAAGAATAACACGGAATCAGCAAACAGCACTTTTAGATTTGGTGCTAAAAGCAATGTATTTGACATACGTGAAGAATTGTAAATTTGTCAGCCCTTCAACTTGGCCAGGAATAAATTTCATGAGACGGTCGTTAGTGGAAATGTTCACATTGGATTTAAACATATCATACCAGCATGTTTTTCTGTACATAAGGCAATTGGCTATACATTTGCGTAACGCGATTGTTGTGCAAAAAATTGAAAATAGACAAGCAGTTTATAATTGGCAATTCATAAATTCTCTACATTTGTGGGCTGAATTGATATCGGCTACGTCTAATAAACCTCAGTTGCAGCCCTTACTTTACCCTCTGGTAATGGTAATAACAAATACCATTAAGCTGGTGCCCACGCATCAATATTATCCACTGAGGTTTCAATGTGTTGAGATTCTTGTAAACCTATCTAAGGAGACCAATACATTTATTCCAGTCTTGCCGTTTCTTGTAGAGGTGAGTATGAATTATATTCATTGTTTTATTTTATTTCTTTGCAAAATAGTAGTTTAGTCTGTTTGGAAGGAGCAGATTTGCTAAGTTTAAAGACTCAGTGTTCCCTAATCCCATACATAATCTGATTATTTTTTGTTGAGTGATTAAAATATTTCAATGTTACTTAGAACATTTTATATGTCCTTATTTAAAATAAGATATTGCGTTTTTCGCATATAACATAACTTTGCACCCCATTCATCCTTATTTCAAGTACAGTTTTTGTCAACTGATAGAACATTTAGTATGTTATTGATCAAAGAGTTGATATAACTTGCATAAGCAATAGTGCAAGGCAGGGCCGGATGATATGCAATGGTTTTTCTACAGGCTGAAATATCTATTTAATAGTATTAGTATATTTTAGCTATGTGCTTTGAATCCTCATCATCAAACCATTTCTGGGTGACTACAGGGCATGGGTCTCCTACAGATAGAAAAGGGTTTAGAACTTCACTTCAAAGTCATTATAGAAAACTCTCAGGCATGCTGGTTTCCTCGTGATGGTTTTTCTTCACCATAAAAGCTTAACTGCTTTATAACATAACATTAAAAATTTCGAATTGAAATACGCACCTTGTTTTAAAATTGAATGCCCCGAAAGTGGAGCCCTTACCACTAAGCTATGACCATTTGTTTAGTGATAAATATTCACTATTTTGTTTAAAAACTCACTCTATATATCTATCTATTCAAGCACGAAAAATTTATTGTCTTTTTTACTTAAACATGTCCAAGTATTCTGCTGGATTAGGCTATGTTTCTATATTATAATATATATATTATAAATAAAAATATATTATTTACAGGTCCTAACGTCGTATGATTTCAACAAAAAGCATAAGAAAGTTTCAATGAAACCATTAGACTTCTCGTGTGTGCTGAGGTTAGCTAAGTCTCAGCTAATGGAGAATGGGTTCAAAGATTCAGTCATTGAGAGAGTTTATGGTCTACTTCTAGAATATACCACCAATGAATCCCATTCTATCGCGTTCCCAGATATAACCTTATTGGCTGTAATTCAGGTAAATTAGTTTTTTTTTCTATTTTCAAAGACAACACCTGCCTGTAAATCTTTTTTAATAATAAAGCTTTTATTCACTTGTTCTGCGTTAATCGCTGGAACTACCTGTTTGATTTGAAAATTGGATTGATGCATTTAATAGCAAACTAGTGTAGGCTATTAGAATATTTAGCATCAAGTAACCGACCTTAAGAGCTGAGTAGACGAAGTGAAAACACGGGCGGGCGACGTGACGCAGTGGGTCGTGGTGTACACGCCCAATATAGTATTAAGGTTTTTATGGAAAACTTATTAAAAGTTGAAAGGCGGCCGAAGTCACAAGAAGCCGCCACTAAAACGACAGGTGTAATAAAAACATTATAGATGGAGAATACATTTTTTTTATTTTTTTTCTCAGATGAAGCAATTCCTCAAATCATGCTCAGTATCGAATTACACAAAAAAAATGCGGCAGCTTTTAGAGAAGATAGAGGAAAACTCAAAGTTCATTGAGAAGGAGAGAGCTAAAATCAGTTTTGGTCTCAGCGAAGATAAGATGATAGCGGCATGGGAAGCGAGCCTTAGGGTCAAAGGCACACCCTTGCTTACGTTCTTTGAGAACTGGAACAAGGTTAACAAGATACAGAAACGGAAGAAGATAACTAAGAACGATGAAATAGCTGGTGAGTTGCCAATGATCAAGAGAGCGAAAATAGCAGACTCTGAAGAAAAAATAAAGAAACCAGAAAACAAAGGTCCCTTAGTTTTATTCCCTTCGGATAGTGAAGATGAAGGGGATCACTTTAAATTAGGAGAAGGCACTGAGGATCCAGCACCAAAAAAAGTTAAAAAGAAGATCAATAAAAAGAAAGTACAGAAAAAGGTACTGATGCCTGAAATAGACAGTATACCGGACAAAGGAGATGTTGTACAGGATTTCAGTGCTAGTGACTGGTGACTAAGGAGAATTGATTAATAAAGAAAATATAATTAAATCCTTTTTCTTTTTACAACCTGCCTAACGCATTGTGTAAAGAGACGTATTTTCGCCAAAAAGTTAGCGTGGGTTAAGTTTGAAATAATCTTTGGACTGCTATAAATATTTTAAGAGATGAATATACCCTGTCCTTAATTACTACAAGTCATGCCCGCTTCTTCACACGCGTCTTGTAAGTCTTGCAACTTAGTTTACAGTATACTAACTTCATTAATAAATAGGCCAATACCTTACGCAATGATACTTTTAGTAGAAGAACCAGGCCTCCAATTTTTAACGACCTCTCTGGCAAGCGCAGTGTTTTTAAGTGGGAGGTCCCCACCTTATAGTAAGTTATGATGCAGTCTTATTAAACTGCATCATACTAACCATCGGGTGAGATTGCACTTAAGGCTGCCCGTTCACCGAAGCGGAGCCGAGAACTGACTAATGCGGAGCGAAGTTGCGTACTGTGTCTGGTTCACTTAAGAGCAGCGGAGATATTGTGCAATCCTATTGGTTAATATTTCTCCGTTTCTCGGTTTGGCTGCCTCGCTCTGCTCCAGTGGACTGGTAGCCTTAGGGTGGACTTGTAAGAAATAAATGTAAAGATTTGTCTATTTCATCAATCGGCTGAGGTGTGCATGCATAATAATATATCTACTTATAAGAGCTGCAACCTCCCCTCATTTATCACGTACAGTCACATTTATTGGCAGGAATAAATCACTTTTAACAATAAATTAATATATTAACAAGAGATTAGTAAGAAAAAGCATTAAATCACAAGACTCCCTTCAAGAAATACGTCCAGTGCACTTTAGGCTCCGCTGGTTCATAGTTCTCTATGGTAAGGCAGCCGGTCGGCAACGAAGAGCGATTAACTAAATCGTTCAAGTAGACCACTATTTTCAAATCCTGGAATAAATAATCTATATTATAAATATTACTCAACATCAGTAACTGTTAACGTTTTTTTACAAAAATACCTATATTTAAACCAAATAGTATTGCAGTATTTAAGTCGAACAGTTTGCACGTTTTGAACTTTCCCCCCCGATGTCGTCGAGCCCTGGGGCTCGTCTCATGGCGAGCTTTCGCGCTCGCCCCACTCCCCCGGTGACGCCGTAGCAACCCCTCAGGTGGTTATCGGCAAGTGTCCTTCCGAAAAAGCAAAAAAGCAACGTTTTGAACGGATCTTATCTGTCAGCTGATAAACGCCTAAAGCGGGGCTTCACAACCTGGGCGCCGCGCCGTAGAAAGTACAGAGGTACACCGCGAAGCGCTCCTGCTGTTAGGTACCTACTTCAAAAAACTCGGCAAACAATTTTTTGTACAGCGGTGTCTTGGCTTGTTCGACACTTTGAAACATTATGTGGAGATCACCATCAGCCATCCCATTGTTGGGGTAGTTCTATTTTTCTTAATTTTTTGTTAAAATTTATTATTGATTATGGTTTAATTAGTTTCACAATGAGGATGTCTTATTTTATGCGCCTATATGCCTTACTTTAAAGCCTAACACTATTTTAACCGAATACGTTAGGAAGCGAGCGCTGTTGCTAATTTCTTAACTTGTAATTGCGCCGTTGGCTTAATAAGGTTGCGAACCCCTGACCTAGGGGACGCGATAGGGGGGCGACCGCGAAAGCTCGCAAGTCATCGGGGACAAGCGGGGACGTCGACTTAAGGGTACTTCCTGCGAAAGCTCGGACCTGTGGTTAGGTCAACGTTTCGGTCTGCGTGGGCGTTTGGACTAGGTTTTAGTCCAAACCGTGATCGTCTCTACCACGTCCGGACGACGACAGAAAGCGCTGTTTAGACACCAAAACCGAAATTGCCGACTCTTCTATTGGCAAAGATAATCTAAGAATAATTACCTTCTTGGACCTCACTGGCTCATATACACTCTTGGTGTAAAATTCTTCACGATCTATGTGTATCTTGAACATTCGCGAATTCACGAATACGTTTTTAAAAGTAATAGTGATGGATCCCCCAAGTTTTATTTCGAATGGCCCCTGAGGATTCGGTTGCTTAGCGGTACCTTTTATGCTGAAACTGTAAGCGGCGAATTAACATCGATTTAATTTATTGTTAGTTCATAAACTATAATTATGTTTTAAATACAACGTACACAAATTCTCCAGCCACTTGTGAGTTAAAGGACACCGTACAGTTTTGGACTCCAAGCTCCGTTGGCTCAAACCACGCCTGGAATTTTCCTTTCTCATAAGGACCCAGATTATATTCTTGCTCGGTTATAATCGATGGATGCGAGACCTAAGTGAAATAATAGGTATCGGTTGACGGTTATAAGGATTTCATCTAGTATTACGAAAAATTATCAACAAATAGTTAGGTACTAACCGTTGCTGTGAAACTTGCTCGGGCATCAGTATTATTTTGTATTCTGAGACGCAGTGGTAAACAGGATCCAAGGGGTGTCGTAAACTCGAGCTTCTTAACTTTAGCGGGCAAGCACTTAAGATTCACACTGTAGAAGTACGTTCCAACCAGTTGGTTGCTTACTTCGAGTGTATCTTTCACGTCTCCTACCACCAGCGGTGAGTACACCATAGCAAGAATAGCCTGAAATTATTATAATAATAATAATAATAAATATAATAATATTTATTAACCTAAAAACCTTAATATAAAAATATTTATTAACCACAATAAATAAATAAATTACAACATACTACAAGAGGACAGAGAAAAAGAAAAAAAATATATATAATAATTTAGGCGTATGTTGCTTCGTTGTGGTCAACTACTCCTCTGTGCCGCAGCACCATGGCATAACTGTAAGAAATCAGCTATTAAACTAAACGTTTCCGACAGTCATAGCCATTTTGTCATTTAATCCAGTATGGTAAACTGTAATCTCATCCTGACTGATTTGCCAACTTAGACTTTGTCATGTGATTTCTGCCGCTGAGCAACTCGTCAGCCTATTATGGATTGTCCTCTTTGTCCTCTTTTTTCCTAGTCTCATTTATGGCTTAAATATAGGTTAAATCTTTAATTATATCTACGCCTCAAAACTCTCGCTTCTTTTAAATGTATTTTTGATACTTACTTTTACAAAAAGTATTAACAAGTACCTACCTCTGAATTTCTGCCTATTTTAAGACTTTCAATACAAGTGAGTTTGTCGCACTTGATGCTAAACGTAGCTTCTTTAGCGAGGGGGTTGCTAATCTTCAGTTCACGCTGCACGGACTCACGAGCTCGCGAGACGAACGAGAGCGTGTCCACAATCTTGCTTGCCGTTACTTGAATCACCATGATATAGAATTGATATTCGCGACTAACTTCATTTATGAACATCACCTGTAGAAAGAAATCGCAATTAAACCTTAATCGACCTTTTTTTCTATCAGACAGAACTTATTTCCTCCTGGAGAAGCGTGTCCGATAATTGCGTACTTGAAATTTCAGCCTTTTCCACTGCTCGCGCTATCGTCTTGTACATTGTAACTTTCGCTTTATATTAAGCCATACATCTGGTCATAATTAACTATTGATTGCTGACACAATCGAGCGGTGTGTTTGTTACCATTCAGCGGTATAACACAGAATATATATATAAATGTATAATGAACTTTAAGATAGTGTGATGATAGACTCACTCTTGTATGTATTTCCGCCACTTCGTAACACACAAATTTCCAGCGGCACGTCGCGACTGCCTCTCCCCACACTTTAATTATATCGGGATGGTTGATTTCGTAGTAGCCTTCATATTTATCCGGAATTATTTTAAGGACTTCTGTTACAACTATATACGACTCTGGAAACTGAAGATAGTGACATAATAATTAACAATGGCTAAATAATTCAACCTTTTGCATGTGATTGCACGTGGGGAAGCGGTGATAGCCCAGTGGGTAGGACTTCGACTTTCGGGGGTCAAGTACGAATCACAGCGGAGGCACCTCTAACATTTAGTCAAGTGCGTTTTCAGCAATTAAAATATCACTTCAACGGTGAAGGAAAACATCATGAGGAAACCTGCATTCCTGAGAGTTCTTCATAAGGTTCTCAAAGGTATGGGGAGTCCTAAGACCCGCACTGGGACAGCGTGGTGTCCTACGGCGTTAACTCACTTTCATCGTGGGAGGAGGCCCGTGTCCCGTAGTGGGCCGTTGATATTTGATGAAACAATTCAATACTGAATCACAGATAAGTGGTTAAAGATTAGGCCTCCGTTTTCGAAGATAGTTCGTTTTAAGCAATTAAAATACCACTTCCTTGAAAGGTAAAGAAAAACATCTTGAGGAAATCTACATGCCTGAGAATTCGCCATAATTTTCTCAAAGGCATGTGATGTTTACTAATACGAATTCAGTCAACTGCCTAGACGCTTCTTAATTTGAAGGGAACCCGTGCCCTGCCATTCATGAATTGATGATACAAATAAATTATTTTAAGGGAAGGAAATTAATGAACGTCAGAAGTAAATCAAAATACACTCCTAGATTTTCAGTCATTAAATCCAATAGCATCCAATAATCTGCTGATAAACCGGTTAATAATCCAGGGTCCAGCTTACCTCAGTAATGTTGTGAACGAGCAGATTCTCAGTATGGAACACCTTAGCGGACACCGCGATATTGATGGTGCCGTTGGGATTGGGTTGCGCGGCGGATCCTACAAGCGTAATGAAGAGCGCAGCTTCTCCCAACGGAGAAAATAACACTTGACTCTGTTTCAAAACTTTGTATTAAACTCAAAGCTCCTTTATTCAAATAGGCCTCATTATGAATCATTCGTAGATAGGCACATACCTACTAAAATATTTCATCAATGTGTGGTAACTTAGTAGTTATATGTGCCTAACCAAGACCTACTACATTCTAAACCGGCATTCTTTAATTTCACCATCTCACGGGATCACTTCACCCTACGTATAGCGGTAAGTATGAGCAACTTCGTATGCAAAAATGTATATTTAAGCTTTAATAACGTGTATGTGTATAATAATAAAATTAAATTATTCTATAATCATTACTGGGTATAGAAGTTTTTTTTCATTCGATATAAAACATTTGATAGCGATCTCAAGTGTGATTTGAGGCAGTAAAATATTTGGTAAGACCTAAGATACCCACAATCTTACGTCTTGATTTTACATATAGAAGTGTTTCTCATACTTCCATGCAGCAACTTCAAGATTTGTAGATCTAGACTATGTATCAAGAGGAATATTAAGATTATAGAGATACAATACCTCATGTTTTCCCATAGTTTTAGGTTTAAAATGAATCGGTATGTCAAAAGTGGAATTCGCCTCTATAAAGAACTCCTTCAAAGTTTCAAAAGGGCCGCCCGAAATTTCGGATAAAACGAACCACATATCATCAGAACTGAAAGAAAATGAAGCAACACTAAGCATGTAAGCACGTTTGACTTCGGGTCCTGAGTTCGATTCCCTGGCGAAAGTTAGTTAGGAATCTATTGGGGTTTTCAGTCAATAAGTTCTGTGTTATCGCCCGAATTTTTTTTTTGTTTCATCTCCTTACCTAGGAGAGCGCGTTAATCTAATTTATCTTTAGTCTTTACCTATTCTTTACTTATCGTTTCTCTCCGGTGTGTGCTGGGCACACACTGGAGAGAAACGTTCACACGTTGTGACTAACGATGATTATGATGGCCAACTGAATTTTTAACTGAATTTCTTTGAATCAAACTTACGGATTTGTTACTACCACGTATTGTGTATTAACTTCTCTAACAGGACAATCCAAATATAATGTTTTATTCTGAACGTTGCCTGTGTCGATGCAGGTAGCATAGAGCGACAGCTCTAGGGGTGGGTAGTCCTCTATATTACAGACTGCCTGGAAATTAAGCTCAAACCATTAGTGGAATGGAAACTATTAAGTAGCTAGGTCAGTGCAGAGCAATGTTCGAACTTTAGTTTCCTATTTTAATTTTTATATGTAAAATTGTTGTTACATATAAACATTAATGTTTATATTGGCTCAATTCATGGTACTGTATCTTAACTGGCTGGATTTTGATATGCTGAGGATGATGAATCAGAAAGAATTGCGAGTTGCGATCGTCACGTTGGTACTATGATATATCAGCAATGCCCACCAAAGCGTTGCTATGCTTTGGTGGGCATTGAGTAACATCCAATCGTGTTATGGAATCTCGCTAAGGCCAATCTTAGCTCAAATAAGACGCCGTCAGAAACCGAACTAGGCCGTATATTCGAGATACACTGGAAACTAGATGTGCCCTGCGTCTTCGCATGCGTTAAGTATGGGACGCAACGTATTGCTACACATGTTACACTTACCTCAGTAAATCAAATACTAAACGTAAAGTTTTTACCATCTTTCTGGTAGTGCCAACTATACAAACCTATAATATTAAGTACAGATAGTATTTTAACATATTTAAACGTACGACTGAGGTGTGGGCGAATAATATACTTGTTCTTGCTCTCGGAGCTTTAATCACCCACTATTTGAAAGCTTCAATCACGTAAACATTGCCAAACGCAAATGACCGGCCCGCGAACCTATTCCCGTTTAGCCTTATTTAAAATACTTTTAAAATCCCTATAACAAATGACTGCAAATAATATAAATGTAATAAGTGGCATAGTATTGGTCGATAGCGCTGGGTAAGCAACGTTGACCCGTTACAGTTTTATTATTAGTATAGATAAAAGAGCGAATTCACAGTAACATAATGTCTCTACATTATCAATAGGTACACCTAATTATTAAAAAAACAAAAATATGCGTGTGTAAACATTTTAACTTACCCAAACTTTAATAAAAGGATTGTGATTAATAGGTCTAAAAGTTACAGTGAATGTAACATTTGTGTGAGCTGCGATATTTCCTTGCATGGGTGATATATTAAACTCGTTCGATACCAAAGGTTGCCACCAGAATCTGCAGATTATTTATTAATTTGAATCATAGTCATTGTATATAAATAAATCTGAGATTAAAGATACGTAAGGCGTTTATAATGAAATCTATCGTACTATAAAAATAACACCTACTAATATATACCATTCAAATCAGAATCCGAGATTTATTAAAAAATAATTGCTCGCTAAAATAGGACCTAAGTTTGCATAGGCTCGGTTTGATAAAATTCAAGTTCCCATGGCTTCTTAGAAATAAAACTAGGCATAAAGGCTGTATAAAACTTTCAAACCAACAACTTTTTTATTTTGCGAAACACAAAGCAACGGAAATTGAATTCAAGTTTTTTTTTATTCCACTACGGCTATAAAGGGCTAACTAGCCCTCGACTGCAATCTCACATTGTAATAAGTGTTGGGAGGATGGCCATTATATACAACTTGTAAATGAAAACCGAAATAATATAAATAAAATAATAATAAGGCTTAAGCTGAGGTTCATTATGTACTATCTGAGATTTATCTGTGAAACCGAAACGAAAGAAGAACGAAATTTTAAGTAAACCACTGCTGTAGTTTTTACAGAAAGTAATCAGATACAGCCCTAACATCACATGCAAAATTAAAATCATGTGGCTCCTGGTAGGACTATGCCCGTGTCGGTTTTTTATCTTCAATAGGATTGTCATAAATAAATACTTAAATTTTTTTAATTCGTATGTATGGAATAATAAATATGCTTCTTTTGATTTAATATTTTTACACAATGATTCCTTATGAAATGTGCTAAACATCCTTCAATATTATTCAACACGTTACACGTTGTAATTACAATTCTGTAACTCATACCCCTATTCGGTTTCTACGCGACATCATACCGGAGCGCTAAATCGTGTAGCGGCTCGTCTTTATTGGTTGGGTGGTAACAAGCCACTGCTGCGTTAGGAAGGTCGACAAATAATGATTTTGAACGTATAAAGAGCCAGCAACCGGGACCAAAGTGCGCTGCGTTGGAATTGAATTTGTTCGAGATTTAATTTTGTATTTCTTATAATGGAGATAGGGAAAGATATGGGTAAATGGTTTTTCGTACATACTTGGCGCTAAAATCTCCTTTATTAAAAAGCATGACCTTCAATATCTTGCAGCCGCGTTTGCGTACGCGACCAAACTGCATTGAGTTCTGACTGAAGTGCAAACTCATTCCAGTAGCGCATCCACTCAATTTTACTAATGGACGCTCAAATTGAAACACTTTCATGTTCAGCTGTTGGAAACACATAATACTAGTAGGCACCGAGACTTCAAATCAATTAAAGAAAGAAAGAAATAGTCTTGTCAGAGATGTCTGGCAGTAGAGACATCTCTGAAATAAAAAAAAACGTGCAAAAAGTCGCGGACAACAGCTAGTTTTTAACTAAGACACTGGCTTACTTATTTACTGGAAATACTTTCATATCATTTATTAAAAATTCAAAAAGTAAGCATATTACTCCAAACTAAACATACTAATTTTACGGTAATGCTCTGTTATGTCGGAGTCGATAAGATGCTACTCATAGAAAGTTATTTCTTTAATTAGAGTAGGCATTTCTCTTTCGTGAATTGGCTAGGAAAGGAGTTTTAAAATGTTGTCTCTAGCAACTAGACGAAAGCTATATAATATTATGTTTCCCACAATCACAATAAAACATAACATTTAAATAACTGTAACTTTGCATGGTTAAATGTCCACCAATCCGCAATGTGCTAGCGTGGTGGACTACGGCGTAAGCCTTGTCATTGTAGGAGGCGACCCGTGCCCAGTACTAGGCCGGCAACGGGTTGAAATTGCAAGCTAAATTAGAGTTTGTTAAAATGATGAAAAGTCAACCTGAACATCCAGATTACTAATCTGTCCAACTGGTTTAAACTGTATCCTCAAAGGCACTTTCATATACGGCCTGATAGTGCATTTGTTCGGAATCACTTTTAGAGATGATAGCGCGTTCTCGGAATCTTTATCGATTTGTTCTTGGATTTTATTTTTCTTGTATTGGTGCAGCATTTCTCCCCTGTATGAATTGAGTTGGATAACTTTTAACTAAGGTAAACGTTTCTAGTTATGTCAAACCAAGTAAATCGGCAAAAGGAGTGTGAAGTGAGCGAATTAAATATTCTCCACACTTTAAGGTAGGCTTAAACCCTTGTAATTCTGAGAGGAGACACGTGCCGCGACATAATACTATACCTACTCTTTGAATTGAAGGCAAATGAAAAAAAAAAATAAAGACAGAAGCAGAATACAAAAGGCGGCCTAATTGATTAGCTAGCGATCTCTGCCAGGCAAACTAAGGATTAGGGAAACACAATTCTGCACTCGCGATTCCAGTCCACTGTCTGAGGTTCACACCTCTCCTTGAGGGAAGTTTTCCCATCATAGTAAGTTGCAGTAATTCATAACTCGCATGCCTTAGCACGTGCCCTAGATATGCAACTTTAAATGTGTGTGCAAACGCGAGGCGTCGCAGAACTTTCACATTGGGTACTTTAAGAGTCCAACTAATGGCCAACATAAGTATGTTACATCTCAAAGGTTCTATACGGTTCCTGAGGTCTTCTTTAATAGTCCAAGACTCGCATCCGTATAACATTATGAGCGAGATATTGCACTTTGAGAGCACTTTGTTTATTCTGTTCATTCTGTACTTCTAGCTACTTAAATCCTAGTTTTAATTATCTGATCACTGCTCAAGGTATCATTAAGCAACGTACTTAAATAATTAGAGTTCTGCACTCTCTCAACTTTTTCGCCTGCATCTGAGATGTCAATGTATATAAGTACTGTTACAAAGGACCTTAATACCTAATGCAATACCGAAAATACGTGAACTTCGAAACGTTTCTAGATCGTTCTTTTTATTTACTTGTTTACGATTTCCGGAAAAATAATGTTCTGGGGTTGGGTTCTGGTTCGGAGCGATGTGAAGTAACGTCGAAGAAATATTTTAGTGAAACAAGTGTTAAATGTAAAATATAGTGACCTTGGCTATCATTCTGGACTACGATTGACCTACGATTGGAAGTGTGTTCTGAAACTTTGTACTGCTTAGAAGAAATCAAGTCTTACAAGAGCCATCAGGTGTTCTTATTCAAAATTATCGAATCCTACTGTAACAACACAAATAAAAAAACGGAATCTCGTCATTACCTAGATTGACCTTGATCCTTTGCTTGATTGGCAACAGTGGTTACGCTAGGACTTAAACACGCGCTAGTTCCTTCAGATTTCATGTCAGAAGTATCCTCCGGATTTTCATACATAACTTTGAATATGAACGTGGCTTCGATTGGAACTTTGCTGTGATTCATCACTTCTATTGATCGTACAATTCTTTCTCCAACCTTAACTGCTCCCAGATTGAAACTCTTTTGACAACCTTCATATAGGTCGAAGAGTAAGGGAACCCCTAAAATGCATAAATTATTTCTATTATTAATCCAGCAACTAATAGCTCATTCATCTAAGTTTTGCATATTCACTTTATATGCATCTACATTATCTCTGTCCGTACCTTCTCCTTTAATTGTAACGATTTCTTCACAAAGTGAATTTACCCAAAACTGAAGCTTAAATTCATATTCTTTTACTTGCTTTGGTCTAAAATATATTGGTATTTTAACCCGTTGACTTGATGCAACCGTACAGTCAGGCGTTAAGACAGCAAATAATTCTGGTAAATTCGAAAAGTTCAATTCCAATCTAGAAAGTTATATGAAATTATAAGTCTTTTCAAATATTACATAATTCACATTATATTTTATATTTTCTGAACGCACGTAATGGGCACTTTGTCTTCGTTTTCAAACGCAAAGTTTTTCTTGTAAGTATTATCTGGAGCATTCACGATACACCTTCCAAAATTATATTCCTTGCAAGAGAAGCGATACAGCGGTTTTTCGATTTCCGCGTGGAGAAACATTTTGTATTCTGGCCCATCGGAAATCTGAATAAAAATATTAAAATATATAATAGAAAATGTTTATAAACAACACAAATAGACTCACATACGGAGTAACTTAATTTTAATTCTTAATTATAAAAAGTCTGCCAATAAAAAGGTTCTGACTCTGCTTAATGTTGCAGATACTAATGTACCCACAGCGCTAGTATTCTGTCAGTACCTACCGAGTTGAGGGGAAGTCCTGTTAAAAAATGACATATTAGAAGAAATACAAAAATAAAGTAAATTTTAAAATGGTAAAGAAAAGAAAATTAATTTTTCATTTTAGTTAAAACGGATAACTATGTTAATCAATTCGTAATTAATTGTTAATTGTGAGGTTATTGCTTCATTAGATTTTTGGATGTTCAGTAGATAAGAGCGAGCGAAAAGGTCGGAGGGATGTCGTTCGATACCACTAGAATCAATTACATATTTTCCTTTTTTGTATCCTTCAGAATGTATTCCTTTCGAGATACATGCAGGTTGTAAAAAGTACAGTAAAATCCACATAGCTAATACTTGCCGATAACGTTACAGGAATGGCTTGTACGGGAACTTGTTTTAGTGTGAAGTGAAGGACACATTCTATTTCGTTAGCTGGGGTGACGTGTCCGCTGCTAGGCTCTACATACAGCTGAAGGTATTTCTTAACTTCACTGGTGTTGTAATTCCAGTCGAAGAAGAACGTAGCCGAGCCATCGTTCTTTATCACGAATGGAATAGTACGTTCATATGTCGAAGCTGTCTATTAGGGAATGATAATTTATCGATTAAATTAAAGGAAATATTATCGAGCTAGGATTCTCTTATTCTCTCTCTCCTATGAGAGAACTTGATCCAACAGTGAGATATTAATAGTCTGAGGATAAATTAATGAATGCTCGTATAGTATTTAACTAAGATAAACATAGTTTTGATATCTGTTACCTGGTCCAAATGAATATTAGTGATTGCATCACTATTCAATATGTGATCGTTCCCAACCAAATAGTAAGTGACTTTAGGCTTAATTGAATGGCTAAGTGCGTTTACACATAGAGTTATCAATTTTGTTATGTATGTCACGCTACAAAATATCTTGAATGACAAAGGCCCGTCTTGGATTGGTGTATAGATAATCCTATAACAAAATATTTTAATTTAATATAAGTACTTTTTGCAACTTTCCTAAAGTTACAATTTCTAAAATACAATAAGAATTTTACTCACTTTATAGGTGTATCTGAATTCGGTTTGAGAACACCTTTTTCCGGCTCTACGATTATCGGTGTCTTACCGGACTCGTCACAGATTGAATTCCCTTTAAACTCGAAATTCAAACATTCAAGCTCGTTATTCCTTAATATCACCTCGTTATTTATGGTAAAACCTACCAAAGAGTTCTTGATAATCAGAATAGTAGGAACAAAGTTCACAATCGGCTCCCGAACTATACCGACAACTAATAGATTTATAACAAGAGAATGGACCGGTATGATGAACTTCCACTGTGACTCGTATACCTGGTGACAAACGCACAGTTAAACAAATAAGGATCGATTTAGGTACCACCTTTATTTTTTTAAATATCAAAACAGCGGCGAAACTAAAAAGTTATACAAACTGTACAAACATAGGGGTAACCGTCCATAAGTTCGATAAACCGGATATGATGATGATGTTTCTAAAAAGCGACCAAATTAAAGTATACTTAATAATGCGATGCAGCAGAATGTGGTAATAAAAAAGAACTGTCATACCCCAGGTGATGTCGGCGAAAAAGTAAAAACTACTTCAATTGATGTACCGCCCTCTACATATCCTTTTAACATGTTGCAGTGCATTGGAATAAGTTCAGGCTTGTTTGAGAGTACCATCTCGAATATGAACTCATAACCATCACATGTTGGATTGATTACGTCAAATGATCTGCAATAAAATTAACCATAAATAAATATATGACCTCTTCATCGCAAATATTATACTATCTTTAACATGCCAGATGAAAACTTGAAAGAAGATAAAAAAGACTTTATCTAAGTTTTTACTAACTTCTTGTAGCAACCGGATCCCAAAACGTTAAATTCCAATACAGTAATGTGTTCCGGCAGTGCTACACCAGTTGTTTTTCTTCTGTCAGAAGTCAAATAGTCACTTTCCTCTACATCAAGGTGAACGTAGGGAACTAACGATTTGGCTAATATTTTACAGGATACATTCTGATCGTATGGATCTAAGTTATCTGAAACACGAGTTTACATTTATTTTGCATACAAAATTTTAGATGTTAAAAAAATATTCTGATATCTGCTTAAATCAAATCAAATCAAAATACACTTTATTTTACATCATATACGAAGCTATAAAAATCACACTTGAAAGAAATAAAGTAAAGGTACGATAGGCGGCCTTATGGCTTTAAAGTGATCACTACCAGGTAGCCTACCAAAGGACAAGGACCTACAAGTTAAAAAGATGGGTTAGGGTGTACCTACACAAAATAATATTTAAATAATATACATAAATGACACAAATAGATAAATATTAATAAATTTAATAAGATAAACTTAGTTACTTAGGTACTAAATATTGTCAATATATATATATACATAATAGTCATTATTTGAGAAAGCCTGGTGCCAAAGAAAGCAGGCAACTAAAACTTTAATAATATGTAAAATTAGTTTATTAGATTTTCTACCTATATTACTCTTCAGTCTAACATTAAACAAGAACGCCTCTAGCGGTGAAAAGGTAACGTTGAATTTGCGACTTTCATTGGGTTTCAAACAATCTTTCGCGGGTTCGATTACAAACGGCAAATCTACTTCGAACCAAGTGTCGACACTGTCTCTTCTGGCGCTACCGCTGAACAATGTTATTTTACTTGGATCTGAAAATGTAAAGCCAAAAGAAATAAATATTTTCATAGAATTGATATTATAAAGTATTATAAATATCAGAAATTAATAAAAACAATCACTTGAAAACTTAATTCAGAACTATGTATATCAATAAACGTGACCAGTTTTGTGTATCATACCATGTTCAGCACCCTTTGAGAGTGATTGCGTGTCATATGTCTGCTTAATTTCGAAGTCAGCAAAACTTTCAGCGTCAGTACTTAAAATTTGTTCCTATAGAATAAAAGTGATCGTGAGAAGTATGAAATTTTTACCAGATAAATTCACATTTGAATCACTTACTTCTTTGTGATCTTTACTATACTTATCTAACCGAGCTGGATATTCGTCGTCTATTATAAAATTCCAAACAATTTTCATTGGCACTTTTCCAGTGTTTTCTACTTTAAAGGTTAAATTTCTGACCTGAAAATCCAAATATATTTTTATTAAATTAAACGCATATCAATGTATCCATTTTAAGAAATACTTAAGTTGTAGTGATGCGAAGTGTCGTACTTGATATATAAATGTGTCCTGCAACTTAATTTCTTGTTCCAAGTTGCATAAATATTTAGTATATTCTGTCATAGCGGAATAAATCACCACAATATTTATTTTATCCAGAGTAATCTCAGGATTTGTGTTGATTTGTTCATTTATTACTGTTTCATATCTTTCGTTCACGTCTACATCTCTGCTTGAAACATTTATTTAATTATAACACACATTTTTGAAAACTAAACAGTAGTTTGGAGTAAACTATCTTACAAACTTATTATAAGTACATTTTATGTCTCTAGAACTGCAATACGAACCTGTTATGATCGAATACAGTTACAGTTTGTCGATTATCCCAAGTCATTGCGTTTAAATCTAAGGTCAAAAAGTCGTCGCATATCGCTTTCAAGTTTAAATTTAAAATTTTCTGTAATGAAATTAGTAAGTAATATAGTTCTTAACGTAAGTTTTAAAATGATTCTATTGAAGAAATTATTCTATTTAACCTTTTTGATAGCTACAGGCTGAACGCAGAAGAATGCAAGTTCTATATCTTTTTCTTCTCCGGGCGATATGTAACCAATAGCCGGCTTTATCAGAAGGTGTTCTACGGTATCCCATTGAAATTTGTACACCTTTTCAGAATTATTAACCATAATTACTGATCTCTTATGCATAACACATAACTCACATCCACCTAAAATTTGATTGAATATAATTAGATACATATAAATGTTGTGTAAATGTGTACCCCAGAGAGGGAAAGATGAGGCAGGGACGGCAATTCAAAAGATGAGAAGACGAAATTCAATTTCAATTTCCCATTATTCAGCATAATACATAATGTTACATTTATAATATTAATCTAATTATGTAATGTAACCTATGTACAACAAATTTGGGCACAGCCATTTTTAAAATAAAATAATTCTATGAATTTTTAAAACATATGCAAAACATTGTATAAGGGAAACCGATTTTATTTGCGAAGCTTAATATAAATAAAATCATTTACCGAATAAAAGCATTGCTCTATGAGGTATTTTTTTTAATATTTTATTAAATTCATTTTGATTTTCAGTGTTTTCCTAATAAAATCTGATATGGTTAAAAATTGCACCTATAGCAGGAAAACTTCTTCGTCCACGCTACACACCTTTGGAACTTACTACCAGAACATATTAGACACTGCCGATCGGTGCACTCTTTTAAACACAATGTAAAGGAGCATTATCTATCGTTGTCATAGTATATTTATCACTGTTTACTTATTATATATATATATTTATATTTATATTATATAAATATTTATTATATTATTTTTATGTATTTTGTATATATAGTATATTCGAATGTATTAGTATGTAGAATTTTGTTATTATTTAGATATATTAAATATACTTAGTAGTTATGAAATATATTGTACCTTTATTTGACCTATACCACAATTAAATCTTCTTACTCACATCCTGGGGTAGCTGGAAGAGATCTCTTATAGAGATAAGCTTTCCTTTGTACACTTCATGTATCTTATGTTCACAATCACAATTTATGGTACATAAATAATAAATAAATAAATAAATAAATAAACTTGGAACACTTGCAATAAATAGAGAAGACTGGAAGGGATTGGAGGAGGCTTTTGCCAAAGGGCACACAGATTATTTAAAAAGAAAAAATAAGGGAATTGTATAAAATAAATATAACTTGTGATTACACAAGTTATATTTATTTGATAGTGGCTTAATAAATAAATATGCATTTTTAATACCTGGAAAATGTATTAGAGTTCGAAAAGAAACCATCAGGTACATATAACGTATCTTACCAAAATTTAATATATATTTCAAAACGGAATGCTCTACAGCACTCTCGCCACTTTCGCTTAGTTTAAACGATCCCTGAGATGTTCTTTTACTTTTTTTGCCTTCTAACTGTTTTAACTTTTTTTTATCCCCAGTTGCACTTTTGCTTTTTTTTCTACTGTCGAGTGTCGATGCCGTAGATACTGTCCTTAATGGTAAAGATGGCTTTGTAAATAAAAGTATTAATCCACATTATAAATAAAATACATGATGCAAAATGGACATTTCAATCCATTCATTGTTTAAATTTATTCTCAATACATTATTAATATATAAACAGGGCATATTATACTGAAATGGATTAATTTATTAACCTTATTATGAAAAGGAGATTAATATTAGTTTAATAAGAATACCCTTCTACAGATTTCGTGTAAGCTTCTAAATCTATATCCATAGATAGCATCTCCAATCCAACCAGGATAACATCTTCCATAAATGCCTCTGCCTCGCATAGGACCTATAAATGTTACTTAATAGTTTATGCTTACATAAGTTTTACGATTTCCTATTCAATGGCAACATAAGTGCCAAATTGCATGATTATTTTTAAATTTCCTTACCGCAAAAAACTCATAAGGGTTTTTAGAAATCGTCAACTTTACATCACAGGATGTTCGACCTCTCCTTATAGGGTTATATTTTACATATATTGTTGCTATTTCTCCGGGTTTTACTATATTCTTCAAAGACTTAACTTTGTCTGTAAATCAGGAATATTTTTTTCCAGTAATATTTTTTTCTCTTATTATATAATACTGTTGTATTACCTTTGAATACAAAACTATTCATTAAAAATTATGCACCACCACTTTTTACAACTTAAAGGTAAAGCGGACACCTAACCCAACAAGGAAGAAAAACTGGAAGCCCACCTCCCACAATGAGAAGGGGATCATAGTCGACCAAGCTGGCTCAGTGCGGACTGGTGGACTCCACACACCTTTGAGAACATTATGTAGAACTCCCAGGCACGCGTGTTTTCCTATAAAACCTACTAATTCTTTTTAGTGGGTTTTTGTAACTAAGCTCCTCTTCCTGAGAATTTACATTACTCTATTTAGCTCTTATAAGAGTTAATAAGGTCATGTTTACTAGTGTTGCATTAGTTTATATCTATAAACAGGTTCTTTAAAAGTGATCTTAATTAAAATTTCTTGAAATTTGGATCTCTTATTCTCATTACACATAACTACTGAGTGATACAGGAAACAGTCTTTGCCTTTATTATTGCACGTTATCGCTTTTAATTGAAACTTACCACTGTTCTCGCGTATAAGCATTTGATCATTATCAGGAACCGAAGTTAGCCAGAATACAGGCCTTTCTTCATTTGCGGAAAATAATACTTTCGCTGTTACAGTAGCCTCCACTGAACTGACATTTTTAAATCGTATTTTTTTAACGCTAATCGAACCCAAACAAGTAACAGGAAAACGAAGTATTCCCAACTGCTGATGTCTCAAAGGCGGAGAAACCAAATGAATTCTGGGTATAACGCCTTCCCCTATAAGGCATATTTTGAAAGATTGCTCATGATTTTGTAGTAATTTCAAACGTATCTCTAGAACAGCTCTATATTCCTAAAAGACGATAGTAAAAAATGGATTTAAAATTTAAATTAAATAATTAAATTAAATTTTTGTACTAATATCTTACCTGAAGAGTTTTCTTACCTGAAGAGTTTTTGGAGTAAATATAATTCCAAGATTCTTATGCAGCAGTGGTTCTATATGAGTTTCGTATTTATCTAACGAAAATATGTCTTGATTTGAATTAGTTTGGTAGTGCAATTTCATAGTCAAAGCACAGGCGACCAAGCCACTGTTGTACAAATCAATGACTGCCACAAATTTCGAGTTTACAGTTACAGAGAAAAAGTGAAGCGTCACTGAGTCTTCAACGAATACACAATGGGCAGATGGCTAAAAAATTTTAGAAAACTTTAGCTTCTAGCACCGTAATAATTAATAAATATTCATAATAAATAAAAATACCTCGGGTACTGTATATTCAGAGAGATTTTTGACAATGAGATGGTCACGAAATGTGTTTTCAATATTCCAAAAGTCCAAAGAAGGCATAGCTCCCGTTCCAACTAATTTAAGAGGAACACCTTGTGCTTCTGCGGGACAGGTGTCGCTAATTATAAAATTTATAGTTTCCTCGACTGTTTTTGCAGCTGTTGCCAAAAACTGTAATTGAAGTGTTCTACTTGTCCCAGGTGCAAGCAGATTGTCGTCATTCATAATCAAAAAATTACCACATCTTAAAGGAGGATTCTTTAATCTGTTGACAAATAATTCTTTTGAGAAAATAAATAACTTTTTAGTAAAATTGTTCTTAAGTTACAATGCATTTCAATCTTTTTTGTGATTAAATAATTTTTAGATTTAATCTTATATTATTATTTATTTAACTTACTTGTTATCTTTAATTTTAACTTGTGCATGCGTATCATCACGGTCAATTTGATATTCCGGGGGTAAAACAATTGTATAAGTAAAAGGGCATTTGCTTGTGTTATTTAATATAACTTCTCTTGTTACTGCGCTTCCAACAGGAATAATATCGAAATTCAATTCTCCGAGGGGGAATAGAGTAAATCTAAAAACAAATATTTTTATTTAATTGACATAAATTCTAACTTTATGTAGTTCTAATTCATAATTTGAGGTAAATCTTATCTACATATGACGAACCTTTCCGCTTTTCTTTTTACTTGATTAGTCGGGGGGTTTTTAATTTACTAACCTTATTTTTTTTATATATCATCGTCATCATCGCTATTCGGCTATGTGACGACCTCCTTGGAGCAGTGGGGAGAGGTGTGGTTTTATAGGTAAGTGGAAGGTCCCGGGTGTGATCTCCGGCGGGGGCAATTTACGAATTTATAATTTCTCTAGTCTGGTCTGGTAAGAGGCTTCGCCCGTGGCTTTTTATCACTGACAAATACTTTCCAAGAAGAGATTAATCGTTCCGGCATACTGCCGTGTAGAAACGGACTATCGGTTTTTTTTAATATAATTTTTATTTATAATCCCCTAACAGACTAGGCTGCTACCATCTTAGACTGCATCACTCCTTACCAGTAAGTGAGATTGATATAGGCACACTTGTAGTCGATTAAGAATAAAAATAATAATACAGTAAATATGAATACTAACGTGTTATAAAATGATGCGATAGTAACACAAACTGGAAACTTAGCAACGACAACTTGGTTTTTGCTGCCGTCCAACAAGGAGCAAATGTAGGCAGGCACGTTTACCAAATTCATCGATGTTGTTGGTGTGCATTCGAACTCTGTGGTGATCAACTTGATGGTGGGAGGTATGATGCCACACTCTGGTGTTGCCGAAAATGATCGTAGCAAAGATGGTTCAGGAAAATTCTTTACCTTTTTCAGCCTTAAAGGTAATTTAACAAAACGTAAAAAAACTTAAAGATGCGAATAATTGATGCAAAACCTCACCTAACACAAATAAGAGGAAATTTATTTCAAAAATTATATAATTTTAAAATTTTGATCGTGTTTAAACAAAAAAAAACCATTAATGATAGTTTTAGGAATAAAAAGGTATACTTACTTGTAATAAACATTATATCTGCCTCTATTCAGCATGTACAGCTCTCGAACAACAGTAGAGTTAACTTTGACGTTACCATAGTTGAGATAATTTTCAGAAGGGATTTCATAAGCGCATTCTACCATAACATCGTAGCATTCGGCCGATAAAAATAGTGTGTCGATTATCAACGGGTCACCGCGGCCTTCCGCATCGTATATCTGGAAGTTGTATAAAAAGTTGAAAAAATAACATTTAAAGATAAAAGTAGAGACTGTAAAACTCAATCAAATGGTCTTTATAAAAGGATTACTGCTTTAACTAAAATTTATATATATAAATAAATTATACCATACGTATAATTAATTTATTTTTAGAAATGATAGTAGAAGTAGTAATCCTTTTAACGACCTCAATAGCCACTTATTTTCATTTTATTTGATCAAATTCATGGCTTGTGTTTACTAAAAAGAATAAAAAAAGGTTATTTGGGTAATTAAAATTACTGTAAACGCTAATGGCTGGAGCCTTCTTTTAAGGGTAAGTATTACTACTACTACTAGTCCGAAGGCACCGCTCTTCCATAACAAGAAATAAACATAATTACAAGGGTAGGTATAAAAACAAAAAAAAAAATTGTGTTATTATTAGAAATAACAGACATGTTACATAGAAGAAGATAAAGATTTACTGCATATAATATGTAGTAATCATGATTATATTATATAACTTACGTCTATTGTTAATGGTTTGTTCGATACCACACCCACTCTACTTGCTATATACGTTACGGCCACAACTTGATTCTCGTTTCGGGGCACTACGCAAGTCGTTTCAGATATAATGAAATCCTGCACAAAATCCTCTGCATTGCGTATTTTCCACATGATAGGTAGAATTGAATCATTTTTAACAATAAATCTATCATCCTCTCTGCGATACAGTAAATGTTTCCCGTACTCTGAAATTTTTTTCGATATTTCATAAAATTCAACGAACTCAAAGAGTAAAATATTAATTTAAAGAAAAAAGAAGTGCCACTAGAAGTATGGTTATGAAAATAAAAAAAAAAAATTTTTTTTTCGTGTTACATACCTTCATGCAAAAAAATCAGAATCGCAGGTAACAGGGTGTCACAGGAAAACTACCCTAAACTTTTGCTTAGAAAAGGCTATTCCTTTTTATTTCGTGTAAATAAGATTTATTGAAGCAAAAAAATAATATAGTTTTTGATGTTGTATCTCTCTGCGGTTTCTATTAAGTTACTAAGTAAAAAATTGCTTATTTACCTATCATTTTGGTCAATGGCAATATCTCAATTATCGGTACAACTCCACTACATGCTATAGCCACTGAGACTATTTCTGGATTGTCTTTAACGCAGAACAATATATTGCACATATGAACACCGACTTCAGTTGGAGCTGCTGATACGGACATGTTTCCTCTACATCCAGGCTTAGAATGTTAAGAAGAATATTAAGATACGCAACTAGTGGGTTTAGTATGTTCAACTACGGATAACAATGTCCTGGATTAAAAATATGAATCGAGTCAAAACTTGTTAGGTTAGAACCAATTTCTTCACTACCGATTGACATTTCTCTTTAAAAAAATCCATTTCTGGCCTAACGGCACGATTTTTCGGTCCTAAGTCGAGCTTGCTAACCACTGCAGCAGGGAGAATTTCAATGTATATATTAAAAACTACATAATCATCTGAATCAGAACATCCACAATTTATTAAGTCGTAACCCATTCAATAGTCAGATCAATAAAAGTATCATTACCTCTAATCTCACAAACGTTTTGTCTACTTCGAACACTGGTGTGTCATCCAGAAACTCTATTACAATATCTGTAGTAAGCAAGGAAGGATTTCTTAGATCAATTGTATACTTTTCTTCATATATCCTGCAACAAGTTTATAGCATTATAGTAGTATTATTACCAGGTAGGTTCAATCAAGTTCAATATTTTAAATGTTTGTGCGTTTTTCACGTATTTTGATATTTACCAAATTATTAATATCAGTATTTATTTTTGTTGATTATAGTCGTGGAAAGATACACTTTACGTTTCGACGACTTTAATCAAAATTCTGGTCTGAAAAAAGCCCACAAAACAAAATATTTAAGTACCTTTGAGCTCCTATGAAAATAGGTCCAAATTCGAAAAGCTTCTGTTCATCCAAATAAGTTACTTTATAGACTTTATCGTTTATAGTCCTTCTGGCAAAATTCTCAAACATTTTCTTAGGACGACAATCCAACCTTAAATGAATGCATTAAGAAGCTAAGCATCAATGTAAATTAGTTAGTTATGAAAGTGATATTTGACTTTTATCGTTTAGATAAATACCTGGGCAAATCACATATTCCAGTCACAACAATATCAACTCGTGAATCAGGCCACCCACTTACTTCAACGAACCGTCTGACGTTAAATTTCCCTTCATATTGGGGATTAAAGGTATATTTGCATCGAAGTAAATCCCCGGGCTGCAACACTATACGGGTGTTTTGTTCTATAATAATATAACAATTTAATAAAGATTTTCATTGTGTTAAGGCTGCTTTGCCAGGAAAAAAGTGCGAGATTTAGATCATTTCTCCACATATTGCTTCATTTCTATACCTCAATATATTACTGACAAATAGTAATATGATCTAACTTTACTTAACTATATTAAATAATTCACAAACATCATTTGTAAGGTTGAAAAAGAAGAGAAATAAGAAGAAAATGTGCTTAATGTGTGCACAATAAAACTTGTAAAAAGCAATACAGGTAGCTTTTATTAAAATGATGAGATGTTGAAATACCTAAAAGTGATTGCACATTGCGTAATGGCAACGGATAAATTCCATCTATTTCACTCGCTTCTTCTGCCATTCTCTCCATCGAGTTCGATGGAATCTCGCTAGTTGAAGTTTGTGAAGAAGTTACCTGGAAATAATTTTGCTCGGTAATTATGTTCATAACATTTTTATGTCAATAGATATTGGCCGCTGCTCTAAACTCATAAAAGCACAACAGAATGGATGAGATACTTTTCAATTAAATAATGATTATAAAACAAATTACCTTTTTGCCACACGTGCAGTGCCATTTCGACAAAATATTTAACACATTATCTTGGTTAGTGTCATCCAACAAATTTAAATCGTTCAATTGATTACATTCGCATTTTTTAATCTGTTAAACAAAACATGTCATAACTTTAAAACTCCTAAGACATGAGTAGATACGTTAATATAAATCTATTGGACTAAACATAATTTGTATGTACCGGTGGTTCATCCAAATAACACCATCGTAAAGGCTCTTCGTGAGTTATTATTGGAAATGTTTTAGGAAGTAATACAGTGTAAACGTTTTTGTTTATGGGACACTTAAGAATATCACACTTTTCTTCTTCTTTTAAAGCTTCCCGAACAAGATTTGATTCAGAAAACATGTTTAATATCGCATTTCTATAAAGAAGGCATGGGCAGCTTATGATTGTCATCGGAAAACCTCTTTGTGAAAAACTTTCCTCGGAACCCTACAAATATAAATAATGTTTTATATTTACTTTTATCTCACATAGATCGGCTTTTAAATTTAAAGCTACACAAAAGCATTCATCACCTGTAATTGCACATCAGATTTCTTTTTAGACTTTTTTTGGGATAGATTAACTACTTGTCCAGTGAAATCATAGAGAGGACTCCCCAGCTCACTCTGTGCAGTAATCCAATTGTTAGCAATATTTACAAGTCTTTCAAAGGTGTTCTTAAGATAATCATTATATTTGATATTCATTAATACATATTCACTGGTCGGTTTTCCTGTAATAACAGGCAAATATCATCGTTATAATAAATTTTCACACATAAAGGACATAAAAATGTAGTTTACCTTTTAAATCTTCTTTTTTTATTTTCTTTTTTGATTCATTATCAACTGCTATCACAGATTTACTGTACGCATCTATAAACAGTATACAGAATCAAGAAACTAAAATGAAATTTTATTAACTCTTCATACAATATTAATGAAATATATAAACAGTACACTGCCGAAAACACACCTTTATTAGTTTTATCTTTTACAGGATTATCACTGGGAAGACTGAAATAAAATTATTGGATAAGTTGGTGAAATATTTAATATTATATATATATTTCTTGTGTGCGTGTGTATGTCACTGAACTCCTCATGGATAGCTGGACCGATTTAAATGAATTTTGGTATGCGTTTGGGCACCCTGGATGGTTTAGATTCACAAATCAGCCCGACAGATGGCGCTGGGGTCAGCTAGTAATATATAAATTTAAAAACCCTCGACATACAAAGTAGTGTAAGTACATTATTTCATTAGTCTCTCATCTCATTCTCTTTCGTTTCGATTCTCATATTGAGGGAATTGTGAAAAATATAAATTTGTAATTTTGTGGCGGCGGCAATCTTGGACTGTTGACTCCCGGCTAATTCACTTTTCAAACAAAAGCAACTAAATCAAAGTCAATTTATCCGTTCGGTAAATACGATGCCTCAGACAGACAAACACACACACACACACACACAGCCACGTAAAACTTATAAAACCCCACCACACATAAACGACGTTTTTTTCGTCACGAGTTAAAAATAAGTATAAATAAACACTGTACCCGACTTTTTCATAATGTTTTCTACGTCTTTCTTCTAAACCATATGAAACAAATATTGCTTTTAATTCTGGACTTATATTTTCGTACTCTTCACTTTCCATGTTATTTAATGATTCAACAATATTTTTGATTTCAGTGTCACAATAAACTTTGTAAACGCTCCTATAACAAAAATATTTTGAAACAATTAGTTTCCAATATATGTCTCTACATATCTACTTTCCGGGTGACATTACCCTCCAGAACCGTATAAACTGCCTATTGCTTGCTATCAGCTATCTGTATTTTTTTTAATTTGACAAAACTGGAAAATCGGCATAAATATTTTCCGATTTGGATTTCACAGACTCACGTCTTCAATCGTGATCGCGGAAAAAATAAAATAGTAAAAAAAAGGTGCAAGTGCCCACATGCTGCGAAAAATTGTAGATTAACCTTCCACTGATCAAGTTCAAAACCTCAAGATGCCTGGATATATACTTACTTTAGGTCTTTTTTTAATTACTTACTCATCAACTAAATCTGGTTCCCGTTGAAGTTCCTCATAGGCCCGAGACCACTTATTAAAATCAGAGTGGCATAGCAGTAAATGAATATTCCATATTGTATGTTTACTTTTAATAACAGTTGTGAGAACCACTGGAGGGCTTTGTATAACATTACTCGTCAAAGAGTCAACTATAAAACCTTTCTCGAATTTAGGCAATTTGAAATAGTCCGTTAAAAGCTCTTGCACTAAATCCTGTAAATAAAATGAAACTAATTCATAATAATTATTCCTAGGTTTAAGACCCAATGAAAATTAAACTTCTCTTACCATATGAAACATTGTCGTAGAACCAACAGCTCCTGCACCAGTGTGTGATCCAATAGATGAAGTTGGAGACTTTTTCTTTTTTTTTACACTTACTTTAGAACGAGGTGTACCAACGTTCTTATGAACAGCTAAAAATTTTATCTTCTTCAATATGATATCAAAAGGATCATCTCTTTTATCAGATCCAGCTGTAAAATTAATCAGAAAATTATTATCATATTTAATATTTTAAACTATTTTGCAAAGATTTTGATTTTGTAGAGTTTCTAATTGACCTGTCAGTATGTCTTTAGTCAGTCAGTGTGTTATAAGTCTGTCAGTTTGTCAGAAAATGAGAGGATTTCGCTATTATCTCTTAAAGACTGCAGATTTATAAATACAGAATAGGTATATTTCATTGTATTTCAATTATTTTATATTAGTATTATTATTCGTTAATTTTTTCATATTTCCGATAGTTTATGATTTATCTGATAAATGGTTAAAGTGCAATTGTGTACTCTACCAAGTTAAAATAACAAAAAGCCTACTTTAATCAGAATTTCTAGAGTTTCCAGGACTGAAAATCAGACAAAACGAAAATTCAGTTTTTATTTTGCAAAATAAAGGGTCAGGTAGTTTAAGAGTCAGACGCATACTCATCAAAATTTCTACACGAACGAACTAATATGCTATATAAAATATGCACCTTCACACTCTTCCGCATCAGTATACTCGTCCTCTTTTGCAGAATACTTCCGCGCTGTTTCATACAGTTCATCTATGGCGCTTATTATTATAGATTTAGCTGCGCAATCACACACACATAACGCGTCTACAATACAACAATCTATATTAACTGTCGGTAAGCGAAGAGCTTTTCCTAGCGAATAGGCCATTTCCTGACACTGCATTTCTGAAACATATTTTTTACAGTAGATATAATAATTTTTAAACAGTTGATTAAACTGAATATATTTAAGTAAAAAGTGACCTACCTTCACATGGCGATCCATGTACTAAAATCACCATTCCTTTAGACCTTTTGTCGGTTTCAGTACCGATTGATATAGTATCGAAACCATGGAGACATTCTTGCAACGGGTCAATTTTGGCAGATTTCATTTCCATAATAACATCTGAAATTATCGCACAGTTTTGTAAAATAAAAAAGGTTTAATAAGGTATTTCCCTTACATATATATTTTTATACTAAAGTATCTCCTAGTTTAATAAAGGAAACAGCAAACCGGCAATTATTTCAGTATCACTCCGACGAAGTACTTTTGGTGAAACTACATCTTTTGCACCTGATGACTTTGGAGCATTTTTTGGACTCTTGGTTTTCCTGTAAAAACAGTGCTTAACGTTTGTATATTTTTTATTAAATTTTATAAATATCGTTAAGTGAAACAATACTTGGAAGCAGCTATCGTTCGTGCCTGTGAAGCTTTATGTGCCAGAATTTCTTCTTCTTTGCATCTGAAAAATGTGATTTAGTTTGACATATAATTTATTTCATTGATAAGATATATTTGGTCGGAACCCATTGAGTATAGAACATATTTTCTAGGTCACGATGTAGTGATGGCAGATAAAAAAATACAGTTGTCACCATTCTTTTTCTTACCGCGGTTGTCGTACGATTAAACTAAAGGAATATAAGGGAGTACGTTCAGCAGCGTCCGCCATGCAAGGCCTCCCTGGGGAAGAGGCCTTTAGTCCAGCAGTGGACTATTAATATCTAGGAATGTGGCTTTATTTTCGCTATGGTTTATATATACATCTAAAATCTATTGTAAGATTGTACTTCATACTTTTTAACTTTTTCCATGAATTTTTCATAGAAATAAACTATCTCAGCTGGCATCCCCGCACCGGGTTTAATAGCGGGAACTAGCATTTCATCAGGATTATTGTAAAACTTGTTAAGCAGTTGATATATTTCATCCTCCTCTTTCCATTTCCTGCAATTATAAAAGTTTACGTAGCAGCAAACTTTCAATACTAAAGCCAATATTAACATTGTAAAAAACCGAAATTTTTTTGGGGTCCATGAGCCACTTGAGAGGTGCCAACTGCATATTACTAACGCTCCGTTTGTCCGTCCTTTTATCAGTGCGTGCAAGTGAAAGTCCAACTCATACATAGTCGGCTTTAAATACATTATAAATTTTGCATTTTACTTAGGAGGTAAAAGAAAAGGATCCTGAATTAGATGCGTTATTTAAAAAAAATGTCCAACGATTGTCTTTGTGCAGTTAACATTTTATTACTTCATGTTTCAGTCACAGAATTAAGAAAATACAGAAACCGCGTACACGACTAATATTGAAGCATCAAAAACCACTCCACTTTACCGAATGTTCGAACGGTTAGAGACACTTTATTCCATTTAGCTTTGGACAGTAATTATTTTACCTCTAATACCTCTAATGTTCTAAACGTTTATCATAAAATGGAAAAATGGGAAAAAGTTTGTAAGCTAGGTACATTCTGCGGGTGTAAAGTGAGACGTGCGCGGGGCGTTTTCACTGTTTTTGAACCCAATACACTGCATACAATATTGGCTGAATGAGGATTATGTATGTTCTTAATTCTGTAGTTTCAGTATTCGGCTGTAAACTTACCAACGTACGTAACCTTTATCCCGTAAGTAACCTTTGTCAACTTATCAGAAGAAAAAAAAACTCAATTAATCGCAAAATATAAAATAATACAGTAAAACAGACAACACATTGAGAACAGAAATTTTAACATTACTGCAAGCAATCTAATAAGTGATTAAAAGTTTATTAGGTATTAAAATAAGATAATATTGTTTACTTATCGCTATGTGTTATAATAAGTTCGACGGGAAATGGACAGGGGTTTGTAAGGCCGAAGTAGAATTCAGTGCTTTCTGCCCACGGCAAAGTCGGTGGAAAAGTTACATTTGGTCCAATTATGTGTACTTGAGGTACGATGCCTTGTCCGATCACTGGTATTGTCAGCCTATTAGGATTCATGTGAAATTTAAATATAAGGAAACCCTCATACAGCATCTGTTGAAATAAAATTTATGCGTTAGCAGTAGGTGTTTTATGACTAAAATCACAGCATGATTGGGTTTACTTAAGTTCAGGAAAAGCAAATAAACTTTAATAATGTAACCCTTGTTTAGGAAGTCACCTACTTGAAGAATTATTTTGTATTGCCCCTTAATCAAAGGCGTTTTGAGTCCTACTGGAGCCAGCGTGTTGGACTACGGTCTCAACCCCTTCTCATTGATGGAGGCGACCCGTGCCTTTAATGGGCCGATTACAGGTTGATATGATGATGATGACGATTAACTTAACCAGTATATAGTTAAAAGCACTTGTATTTTTCGTATTTTTTTTTCTACCTTCACTTATCCCATAATAAAAAGGAACCTAAACCCATCTTCAGGATATAAGTATGGATGGATCAAGAAGGAACATATCATACCAACTCATTAATAACTCCACCTAAACTAAAACCACAACTCTGCAAACAACCTTCGTTCTTAACAGCGTTAAAGTTAAAGTCCTGCGAGCCACCAATCATATAACTTCCTCAAAAGCCCGCTTGTTGATTGGTCGCACCCTGAAGGTCATGAGTACGTGGTTTGGCCTGGCTTTTATACAGATAAATATATTTGTTATCCTACGTTACCTCCATTGTCGGTTTAAATGATATACTAAGCCATCCTCCTTCTCCAGGGTCATATTTTCCTGAACTGTTAAGAACCATCAAGGCGTTGGTACCTGCATTCTTGAGCTTCAAGGTGACAAACCAAATGCATGTAGGTTTTCCTCTAATTAAAACCAAATAAATGAATTTAAAGATAAACTACGAAAAATATTAACAAGCGCTTGGTACACTTAATGATAGCTTACACGTTCTTGAGTGGAATTTTGCTTATAATTTTATCCCCGCATTGGACAGAACCAAAATCAATCTTAGATACATTTGAAGCCAAGTAGGGCACCGCACAGAGGGCTGTAATTTGAATAGGAATCGTGACTCCGTAGGGAACCTGAAAATAGAAGGGATGTAGGTGTTAACTCTATATAACTTGAGATAATATTGCTATAAGTATACTATACTGGTAGAACCTAAGTATATTGTAGGTAAAGTATTCGGAAAGGCATTTTAGATTTTTGCTCTGCGAAATTGAAACGAGTTGTCAATGGTATATAAACTAACTTACGATACCTCGCTGTTTGTAAAAGTGAAATATAACGCTGATACACTGTTCTACACGGTAAGTAAACATAAATTTGTCAGTGTCCTTATCTTTCATAACTCATTCGTTAACACTTATTACACTACACTTAGAGATAGGTAAGACATGGCGGACAGATTTCAGACTTAAACTTTAGCGTTGTTAAAGTCAAGTTTGGTCAAATCGTAATAAAGAAGCTAAGAAACGATGGCATCGTAGGAAGTACTACATTAATTAATGATTTATGAAAAAACGCAAGTGATGTCTGCTACGTGTAAATTATCGACACCGTTTTGTTTTGGAAATAGTCCTGAAAGAATGCCTTATTGAAGGATATAATTATAATGGCACAAGTAACAAAATACCAGAGATTAGTTATTTTTAAGGAAAAAATTATGTTTTTTTAATCATTTGAAAGACAAACTAGATTTTTGCCACAGCAGCATGTCTAACCCGTCGCTTGAAATGTTTTATGTCTAAAGAAAATTACAAAATTTAATATAGTTTAATCCTTACCTCAATATTAAAAGAGGTTTCTACATGTTGCTCTAGTTCAGTAAATAATATCGAGGTGGGTGCAAAGGTTACTTCTAGTTTGCCACTTTCACCAGGGTTTAATTTTCCGCACAATTTCACCGTTAACCAATTTGGTATATGAGTTCCTTTAGCAAAGTGCAATTTGTTAACAATTGGGCCATAATTAATTATGTCCACACTGCAATGTATCTGGAAGACGAGACGAGAAGATTTTGACATTTATGAGGAAATCTTAATTATTTATAAAAGAAAAATAAGTAGATTAAATATGAATAAAAATAACAATACAATTACCGTACTTCCAGTGATTACTACACTAAAGTCAATAACATAGGGTGTTGTGCTAAATCCGGGGATAGAACCCGTTTTTGAAGTTGTTTGATAGGAATTAAGAATATCTGGATGCAATGTTATATAATCTGTAACTAACATCCTCTCTATAGCCATTTCAATGTCCATGGTAGAGGGGTATGCATCCTGAAATATAATTAAGTTTCAGTTCAAACTTTTGAATATAATGTATGCCCTTGATTTTATGGTACATTTTAGTTTAGCCAAATCATAAGTTATCATGGTGGACGACCAAAACTCTCTATATCATAAGGATATCCCGAAATTGATGAGTTAATTCTGAAATATATTTGGTATTTGTAATAACAACACTATATATTAAAATGAATGTTTTTTACCCAAGCCGAGCATATATGCCAATCCTGTTGAAAAAACCGATCTTCAAAGCATTTCTCTGTCAAAGGTGAATTTAAAAGTTTCGATACGGATGTGGTGAACATTTTATTGATGGCTTCTAAATATCCTGGTGTCAGGATTGGTATGGCTTTATACCCTAATTTAGAGTCAAGCTAAGAAGAAAATATTGGTGTTTTAATAAAAGTTTATGAATTACTTAATCAAGATTTTTATTATTTTGTTGAATGAATTCACTATTTACCTGCGATATATCAGGTCTTGGTAAACAAACGTACACTTGGGGTATAACGCCCCATCCTACAACTTCAATGGGTACGAAAGGAATATGACCCATTTCCAGAATAAATGTCGTATGGAAGTATCCCACTACACCTGGTCGCACTTCTACTTCAAGTTCTGTTTGTTCCCCTGGTTCCAAAACTTTTTCTGTTGGTGTTAAACCAAGTATAGTTCCATAAAGATCATTTTCAAACTTAGGCTCATTTAAGTATGTTTTATATTCGAAAGGTAGTTGGGAAATATTGGACATGATTAAAACTTCACTTGCGTTTTCATGAAAAGAACGAATCATAAAATTAATCTTATGAGTGTTAAGTTTGTACAACAAGTCAGAACTTTGCCCAGTTACAGTTATTGTTTCCGGTGGTCCACCTAATACTTCACATTCTAATGTGGCTCTTACATTTATATTAACTTTTGGTCTAAATATAACATTCACATATTGAACTTCATTTGGTTTTAAAAGTCCCGAGTGGGGAACAACTTCTAATAAGTCATTTATGGAAATATCGTAACGTTTATTAAGTTTTACGAATTTATGTATCCATTCGAATTCGGTATCACAACTTGTCTTTATCATTGGTGAGATTTTCGTGATGACCTTGTAGTTTCTGGTTTCAATATTATTATTTTCTTGCTTTAATGAATAATCTGCTGATAATTCAATAGCTTCCTCATTCATGAGAGCCGGAGAGTCTATTGCATTATTTTCTGCTAATGCGTAGACAGGAGAACCGGCTGGCGTCCGACACGCTAAAATTTCATGAAGTTCCGCTCCGCCTGCTCAACCGTAACACATAATAATCATTAAAACATACGTTATACTTTTTTATATCATATAATTTAATCTTACCACTAGCTGGTGCTTCAGTTATAGGAGTAGAACACTTATTAAAGTTAATATCGCTTCGATCGACTTTTTGCACCTCGCGCTTTAAAATAAGATAACGGATTAAAATAGGTACATAATTATATTTGGAACCATGTTTGTTTAAAAAAAAATAGTTCAAAACTTACCTGCGGCAATTTTGTAATTGTAGACTTTTTCCAATTAAATCGATAGCACACGAGAAGAGGTGTTACATTTTGAATTTTAATCATCTTACTAGCGATGCTGCCATTTAAAATGTATTGAAAATCTACTTTTGGCGTTAGAACGAACATGTTTGGGAAATTTATTTTTCCGATAAGTTTTATTGCATCCTGAAAAAACTATATATTGGCATTTTGAACTTCTGACATGATTGTAATATTCTTGTGTCACAAGCTTACTCACTTTATTTTTGTGGCCTTTAAATCGTAAACGCATTAAATCACAATAAACTCTGGACTTTAGTGTTGTATGCTTAGAAGTGTCGAACAGTATATGGATTTTCATTTCTTCTTGATCTTCTAAACGTTCTTCTATGAGATATGTGAGATTAAATGCCCATTTAATTTTATTTGTATCTTCAAAAAAGTGTAAAGGACCCTTTCTCTGAGGATCAACTGGTTTCAAAGTTAAATAATCGATAAACAGTTTGGAGCGTTGTAATCCATATTCATTTATGTTACTGGGGGTTTTTAAATCAGCCTCGTTATAGCATATACATCCACATAACATTTCCTCGCCTTGAGACACTTTATACGAGCCATGTTTTTGAACGAACGCAAATGGTTGTTTAACGGTGATCTCAAAATCTAATGGCAACTTAGAGACATTTTTTATAGTTACCAGATCTAAAAAGATAAGAAACAATTGTAGACCATTCAGAAATTCCGTAATCTGCATGTGTAACGAAAATTAAGTCTTTTACCTGTTAATTTATAAAATTCACTATAAGGGCCATAGTTATATTGAAAGTCTATAATAGAAGCTGATAACTCAATTTTTGGATCAACAAATTCAGCTGCAACTTGGCATTCCAGTAACAGTTCTTTCTTATTTATGCCCTCAACACTGCCTATTAAATACCACATTTCTTTAATAGTAGATACTTTGTAGGACAAACCAGTGATAGACATTTCTATTTTTTCTCCTGCTGATATTTTAAACGAACTCGATTCCATGTTAAAGAATGCACTAAAAATGGAAAACTGATTAATTTTTTTTTATTGGAATCGCGGGATACAGCTAGTTATTAAAAAAATTATTGTTTATTTGGGTTATTTCGATACTGCCCATTGGCAATCCTCGTCAATGAAATATTTTACAGTTTTGATAGAAGTAGGTATAGATATAAATAAAAAAACTTAGTTCCTAGAATGAAAGTTTTTACAGCACTCGATGAATTTGCACCAATGAAGATTTAACAACTTTTTAATAGCTTCATCATAAAGGCATAACTTATGTTAGGGATTGTTGATGGAGATTCGTGGAATAATCTGTCTAATTTCCCTATCATCATCACCCATATAAATATATAAGTGTGACTCGTTGGGAATTTTCTTTGCTCATCGAGTCACACGTGTTACTCGTTACAACTATTTTGTTAATTACGGTTCCGAACGAGTCGAACCAAAGGGACGTGTGACTCGATGAGAAAAAAGATCTCAGCTGGTTACAGTGTGACTCGTTGGGAGTTCATGTTACTAGCTTATTGTTTCTGTTAAATTGAGGTTGGGCTTTGAACGATAAAAAAAAATTCCAGTACCTATGTATAACCGCAACATAATGACACAGTAAAACACAAAATCGTGTGTTGCTTACGATGAATGTTGTTTTGTTTTAGGCGCCTTGTAATGTTGACTCCACTCCAAAACGTGGAAACGAGTGCCGCAGTTTTCCATCATGACTTTACAATTCAAAGGTATTTTCGTAAAATGGCGGCCCAGCAGTATTTTATCCCTGTGTTCCCCGACTAAAATGCTGGTCCCTATTCCAGCTGCTGACAGAGGAACTAACTGAAAGTAATAGTAATAAAACAATCTCTTTTGACATGTAGGTACTCTTTGTACATGAACCATTTACCAACTCATAATAAATAGATTACAAGGCGAACTTAATTATAGGTTACAAATATGAAGCCAAAAGGAATTAGTGAACTATAAATGAGCGAGTACAATGATAGTTTTGATTTTATTTCAGTTAGAGCATCCTCCTCTTTAGAGTAACTAAGTAGCTTTAGTTTAGCTTTGTAATTAGTATAAAAGCACTCGTTAATATTCCGAATTAGGTATAACTAATCATTTCCAAGATTTCCACATAGGACAGCACCCATGGAATTCAATTATCTGATGAACTATAGTACACATCCGTTTAATTTTTACATACTGGTATCTACTAGATATATTAAGAAGCTTCATGGTTACCTAAGAATGAAAGCCCGAAAGAGGTAGCGACAAGAAAACGCAACATCAACGGTACTTACGATGTCTTTAACATTTTCCAAATGGATAACAGCTTTGTTTGTGTAACTGTCAGCGTCAATAAGGTACAAACTGACGATAAGTTGAGTTTCTGACTCTGGTTCTATATACCCTTCCATCGGGTTAACGTGCCATCTTCCATCACGATTAAGCTGATAAAATTAAATACTTTGCAGGAATTTAACGAAAATGACAAAAAGCAAAATAAAGGATAATAAGTTAATTACAGATAAAACAGACATTCTATAGGATAATTTCAAAACATACTTATTATTTAGAAATAAAAAAGCCAATGGCAAAAAAAATTGGTGTCAATTGATAAGCATAAAAAGATGATGAACTTACAGCTAAATCCATTGAAACATTATTTAATAAAGAAAGCACTCTTACCAAAGACACCCTAAAGTTCACGTTAACCGGTGAATCGTTACAAAGGGTCAGGACTTTCTGCGTCCTCGTCAGGAGCTTAACCTGTCCCCAATGCAAAGCGATAGGGTTGCAAGTGACGATGGGTCGCATTCCGCAGCCTGTTATGCGACATACCTCCACTGGTTTTGACATGCCGAATAAATTAAGCCTAAAACAATAAATTTCGCTAGATATGCAGTTAGAACTAAAGGTGCTATGGAAATCAATAAATTTCGCAGAGATGGATTAACGTGTAGGGTAGAGTGTTTTTTTATTTCGTTTCGTTTTTTTGTATCTACTGATTACAATAACTAATTCAGAGAATAGTTGACGATTACTTTGTTAATTCAGGACGTGCATTTTTTTATAGTCCCGAATCCAATTTTGACCGCAAGCCTCAAAGGCCCCGAACGTGAATTAGGAAGATTCGCTTCAACTCAATCATCATCATATCAACAGTGGGTTGACAGGGCACGGGTCTCCCCCAACAATGAGAAGGGGTTTAGATTAAATTTTCTAACGTTAAGTGTTTGCTGGCAACGTATAGTATTATCCTTATCCCGTTCAATTGATTTAACCCAGCTCTACATAGTAATCCAACGAACAAAGCGTGCACGGTGAGACATGTGCTCTTTCATTAGTAGTGGGTAATGAAATCCCATGTGTACCGTGTGAGGTGTGATAAAGTATACTACATACCTGATGACATGCTCCTGAATACCAAGTACACTTGTCTTAACTGTTACTGGTAATGTTAGTATACTGTTTGGTTCAATTATTCCTTGCTTAATGCCTACCTCGACCTCTAATGTCGACTCCTCCTGAGGGATAAAGGTTAATTTAATAAATTATAAATTACACTCTACAGGTTAGTCGGGTTGTAGTAAATTAAAATGAATGTTTATTATTTCTATTTCTTTACCCTCGCAGAACAAAGTTAATGAATCCATTGGAAGAATAGTATAAGCTCTCCTAGCACATTTCAGCTGAGCAACCCTCAGACCCTTGAACAGCTTACCTCAGGCTCCTCCAACGTAAAATATCCCCAGAAATCTTGACAAACTACGTTAACATCCAATGTATAACGGTAATCTGTGAAGCATGCTCGCATCTTAATATCGGGCGCTGGGATGATTTGGGGCACCATGGCATTGAATGTCACCGGCAAAACTATCGGTGGACTGTCCGATTTATCTATTTCCAACTCAAGGTAGGTTTGATTTGCCCGTATTAAGTTAGCTGTAAGTGTGACCTTGCAAAGAAAATAAAAACGTCAGCAGCGCATATCAGGCGTTAAATTATACTGAAGCCGTAACTTACAAATAGCTAAATGTATGAAATTCTTTATGTTATTCAGAACTCTCTTAAAAGTATATAGAGATATTTATGTAAGTTGTTATGAAGAAGATATTACCGGCTTGTCTGCTTACTCCAAATACTCAAATGTAGAACCAAGCACATTGTTTTAGTGCTTGGGTTAAAATTCAAAGATGTTTATTGTTAGTGTTATCTCTCTATCTAGTAAAAATACAAGCATGACATTACACACTTACTCGTATGGAAACAGTTGACTCCCGACCTATTTTAATGTTATAAGGTTCTATATCAAACTCCCTTGGCCATTGAGGTAGTTGCGGTTTGGGTTTTTCTGCTACAGCATAATCTCTCAAAGTGATGCTACGAATTTCTGGACCGTCCGACGATATCTTTATATTCGCATTGACATTTACTTGGGATTCGTTTATAACCTCCAACTCCATTGTTTTGGGTACTCCTATATGTAAACATTTATTGAAATTGATTCTTAGCTCAATGGATTACATACTACAGCCAAAATCATCATCATCATCATGCCCACTACAGGGCACGGTTCTACTCCCACAATGAAAAGGGGTTTTAAGGCCGTTGTCCGCCACGCTAGCCCAGTGCGGAATATTTAGAGACAGTAATACTTACCGGCACTGACTTTTCCAAAATCGAGACATGGTATACTGAACATCAATGACGGATAAATCACGACACCTCTGAAAATTATGAAAAATAGTATTACTTAATTTTATAAATTTAAAATGCATATGAAAAATTTTTCGGAACCGAGAGGTTTTTTACATGCATTTTAAATTAATATTTCCTCCAAGTCTAGGGAAAAAACACTATTAAAAATTATAAAAGCATTAATTAAATCTTTGAATACACAAATCGACAACTCCTGCTTACTTTTTTATATATTGATAAGTTTGTAATAATAAGCTCAGTATCATTTACAGTAATTATGCAAAATAATAAATGGTCATTATTAGTTACTTTAAATACAGTTTTAGCTCCACTTTAGATTCTCGTATGATAAAATCTATTTCTTCGAAAAAAGGTCCTTGGTTAGAGTTACAGAAGGAAATGATAAATGTATTTTTTTCGCCGGGACGCATACAGTATGACTCTGGAGAACACGAGATTATGCTTCCGAATAAGGGCGCTGAATGTCTGTACTCAATTATACCATTTATATGACCTGTAACACCAAAAACCTATATTACCAATGCATTAACGCAGTCACCACGGAGTCCTTAATACTTATTCTTCTTATCGGTAGACAAGCATTGCAATGATCATAATATCTCAAATTCGCAATATTGCACTACATGTAGTAAAAATACTAAAATGTTTATAAGTTACTAACGAACCGGCATTGTATAGCTGCAATGTAGTTACTTATGCGGGGTAGTTTAATGTGATGAATAATACAATGAAGAGTACATCTAATCTAACTCCTAAGGTATAGCCGGGGTATCAATGTTAGTGCATACAAATATATCTGTTAAGAAATCACATTAAAATTTTGCTATAAAATACATGTTTACTACATATCCACCTTCCTCTTATATCACTCTTATCTATTGCTAAAACTCAATTCAAATCCGTTGTATAGTTTAAAAGATCTTAGCGTACAAACAGCGGTTGAGCAGTGATTTTGTTTTATACTATGGAAAGAAGGTTTTTACTACAGTACCTTTATTCGTAGCAACAATTTCGTATTTGTAAATATTGTTTATGTACACATTATCCATGTCGAGTGTCTCCAAATTCAGGTTAATTAAAGGTGGTAACGAGGTACCAACAATTTTCAAAGGCAGACGATCGTTTACCCCGTCCACATCTAAATACACAGTTGCATCAAATTCTCCTATATCTTTAGGAGCAAATGTTATAGTCAGCTCTGTTACTTTATTGGGCCACAGTTTGCCTTTCTGAAATATTAAAGAAGTTGCATGCATTAAGCCCAACTAAATCAATTGATTTTCTTAACAAAAATTGCTTATATAGTTCTGTTACTAATACATTTTTATACTAAACTAGTCGAAAATTAATTCACAAACTACCAAAGCTTCTTTTGTTAATTTTCCAATACTTACAATTGGTGTTACAGATATATGAGTATTCTGAAAAACCAGGCTTTCATCTGCCACTAGTGCTTGTATTTCATCATAAAATATTCTCGTATATACTCTTAAATGTTCTTCACTACTCAGTACATCATAATGCACTAATTTGTTCGATTTCGCTGATTCATGTTGCTTTAGATCGTAAAAAATTGTTGCCAAATTCACTTTGTCTTCGAAATCTATTTTTAACAGTAATTTTTACGTATTATTTTGATGTTACAACTGCCAATTATACGAAAAATGAGCAGCAACAAGTATACGCTTTTCTCAAATTGTTAATTGACTTCTAAATCATCAGTGGTTGCTGAGACTATATTACCACGTCATACGTGCTAATAATCATGTACATAGTACGTACTGGAAAACTTAATTTTACAAATTTTTATGACAATATAATGTATTCATGTTAAAACGGTGTATGTTAATTGTAGAAGAACGTCACTGGTGAACGGAAAAAACATAGAAGTCGCCCTTTCTGACAAATTTTCATTCGAAATGGAATTTCAAAGAGCCAAATTGAAAACATTAAAAAGAGTAAGAACAAAAGAAACAAGTGTGTTGAAATATCTAAAAATGCCATAATATTATCGTGGCAAGTACCCGTTGAACTATTTCTAGGAAATGATTATTAACCACAAAAATCTTAGTTTAAAATCTTTAGTAACAGAAAAAATTACATTTTTACCATAAAATAAAGAAAAAACGACATCTTACCATTGTAAACACAATCATTTTTCATGCACATATACGTAAGCGTGTAATCAGATTTATTTGTAATCTTCAATGTCTGCTGTCTCACCATGGTTTTGTAGGTATCCAGGAATCTCACAACTTGTTTTTCTAACTCTATACTTACTGTATACGTAGACCCCGTCAGCTTTATTCCAAAGTTTTCTCCTGTTTGTAGTAAGAGTGTTTAGTTTTAATCATTAGTTACTATTACAAAGTTTTGAAACGTTTCTTAAATAATAAAATTAATACTTTGAACTTCATGTTTAGCATCAAGACATCATAACTGGTAATTAGATCTAAACAATCAATTTTATGATAAATAGCTAATAGCTGCAGCTTTTTAGGAGCGCTGGTAGACTTGATCGAACTACACGAGGTCGCAATAATATATAGTTAAAGATTATCAAATTTCGTATATACACAAAAAACCAGAATCACAACCAGATACCATAAGCTATTATATCTTCATACTCATACTTTGGATCTATAGCAATTCCAATGAGACCGAAAATTTTATGACTATGTATTTTACCAAAATACCTGTTTCAAAAGTTGCATGCATTGTTCCCTGCGTTTCAACGAGATGCATTGTTTTGAAACCAACTCTGATATCAATTTTTTCACTAGGATTCATATACGCAGACTTGGGTTGTACTGTAAAAGGGCTGAAAATAATGGATAATATCATAAAATCATCAAAACAATTATACTTAAACTATTGCAATATCATCAACGATATTATTAAGTTTACTAAATTATACACGCAATTGGCAACTGATATAACCTCAGTAACAGTTTTATTTGTTAATAGGTATTTAATAACTTAGAGAAAAACGAAGTCGTTTTCATAATCAACCTCTAGCGCATATTAGAAGTCTCCGGTGTTCCCTAAGAAATGGCTAGTACATGAACCTATGATTGTGTTCTGGGAGAATTATAAACCTGCTTACCATTTAACGTTTAGGGTAAATCCCGCTGCCACCATTCCTACGTTGTGAACCGAAAAGACTAATTGGTTTTCAACCTTCAGCGGCGTTTTCGGTATTACAATTTTATCAGGGAAATCAAAAACAGGTCTTGGTCCCATAGCTAAAACAATTTCAATATTGTTTACCATTATTTTCTTTATTTGTAAGTAAATAAATCTCCTTTAAATAAAGATGGGACATAATCTATGAAGTATATGTTATCCATTGGCAATTTATTTGTTCTATTGAGAATAGCTCTTTTACAAAAAATTCAAAATTCAAATACAAAATTTCTTTATTCATGTAGGCCTATCACAGGCACTTATGAAGCGTTCATACATAATTGTTTACATAATTGTAACGGGATGGTGATAACTTCGTTCGCCAACTTAAATCTAAAGCTACGAGGGTTCCAAACGCGCCCTGGTCTAAGAAGAGCCCACAACAAACTTAGCCGGGTAAATTTATTTTTTTGTTATCACCATCTTCCAGTAAATTTAAATTAAGCTATGAAGCTAGAGCAATTCACACCCAAGCTTTTTTATCGTTGAAATAATCCTTAATGTTATAATAGGATTTTTCTGTAAGCTTACGTTTTATATAAACTTTGAACTTATTGAGAGCAACTCAAAGATTATATTTGGTAATTTGTTATAAAATAATATACAATTGCCCTTGAATGAATTTGCAATTTTGTGTAGCCTAGTAAACTGCACAACGAGTTTATTTTTGCTTCTAATATTAATATTGTTACAGTGCATTTTCTTTTTAAATTTTGATATATTTTTATGGACATAAATTAAATTTTCATATATGTACTGACTATGCACCGTCATTATTTTAACTTCTTTAAATTTATAACACACAACTTCTTTAAATTTATACATGAAGATGCATCTACGTAACAAGCATATAAAGTAAATTTTTAATATTAATATATCGCTAACACTAAATCTAGTAACGTTTTATCAATTAAAAAAAATGGTGTCCAATCCCAGTCCATAAGGCCTACGTATACATGAAACTACTCACCAATCAATGGCAACACATACTGATCAATATCAGTATAAAACGTTACTCTATGCGTATAGTCCTCATACTGAACGGGTTGGAAGGTTACAGCAAAAGACACGCTTATCCCAGGTGCTAAACGCGAGAGCAACTGACCTCCAACTGGCTTGATGAAGAAGTAGGAAGATTCCTTATAAGCCATGTTTAAAAATGTTGGTCCCTGTTGAATCAAATATCAGTTCATTAAATCTTCCAACTCTTGCTTTAAAGGCTTGTCCAGCTTTAATTATAAATCCTCAAACATCAAAAGACCTTATTTGTTATATTGCATTTGAATGAAAATCAGAACAGTAAAAGAAGAAAATACGATTCATCATAGGTCTTTTGTAGGGCGTTCCAAACTTCACAATTCTGGGCCGCTTGTATCCCGCGGCTCCCCACTGGTTGGGGGTCGACAAACGCTGCGCTCACCGGTGTGGGGTTGCCACTCTAACACTTTTGGGGTTGAAACTTTGAATGGGAATTACAAATACTATAATTAAAATTTATTTTGTTAATTACCTTGCTTATATTTTTAACAGAAAATTTTGCAACAAGCTTATCATTCGGCTTGAAATTCTGGAATACAATAATTTTTGGTGTGAACGATAAAACAACTTTACTGGTTTTGCCGCTGTGCACGATGTTGTCTATATTAATACAATTTAAGCTACGTATCCTCTCCGTAGTGCTCATTTTCATTTCTCTCACATAATCTGACGGTATGATCTGAAAGAATATTGAAGCTCAAAATGTAGAGTCAATCTTTTATACCGTAATACGACAAGATCTTTTTTGAGTTGTATTCTTTTATGATAAAGTATAAAAGATAGAAAATTCGGCAAGTGGGCTAGAAGATATTAGAATTATTAAATCTTTAATCAAAGTAGAATAATTGTTGGTTAACCTCTTCAGACGATCCCGCTTGATCCTTTTTGGCCAATAAATGGTATAAATCGGCTGTAAAATAACCATTTTGTTTGAATTTATGCAGTATATCCATTTCTTAGGTATTTTGTTGCTGTGCTCGAGTTGTTTTCAAAAACATTAAATGCCAATCACTGTCATCGTCGTGGCTCAGACAATGTCATTTTATTATCATGTTCGAATAAAGAAACTTCAGAAAGTCGGCAGGCTAATGAATACTTATTAGGCTTTTTTGCTACACATTATACGCTTTTGGCTTACAAGGCTTCTTCTCGAAACCTTGAGAGTTTTCGTGGATGCGGGCCTAGAAGTTATGGAGCTACCTTCTTTTGTCATCCTACTTAATATTATAAATCTAAAAGTGTGGATGTTTGTTACGCAATCACGCAAAAAAAGCTGAACAGATTTAGATGAAATTTGGCATGATTTTCATCCCGATTTCTTAAGAAGTTTCCGAGGGAAAATTGTTTACGAGTTGAGCCGCGGCCAGACAGCTTTGAAATTTTGTATGCATGTCTCCTTTGCTATGGAATAGGACATGAACTTTCTATACCGATCTCTCAAAAAGTTCCCGTGGTAAGATTAAAAATTGTTAACGAGCAAATCTTTAGACCAATTCTGAAGTGTACGCAGACGACACGACCTTAAACACGACCTTAAGGGGTTAAAAAGTTTGATGCTATCCTTGTTTTACCTTTACTTTCTTTTTTTCATTTGTGTTTAGTATTGCTTTGTATATGGTGTACAATAAACTGTATTTGATTTTATTTTGATAGAGCACTTCCATATTCCCAATTTGCAATACAATTAAATGACATCGCCTTATGTTGGATCCTCTCACACCTTTGTACCTTAAGAGCACACTTTGTACCTTATTTAAGTGGAAGGCTGCAGTCTGTGGTCTTAGTCTGCGCTTCTTTAATAGTTTGCTACTGTCTGTGCCTGCTTACTATACTGATTTATGTCAGACTCTTTCACTTTAGAAGCAGTTAGGCTTGGAACGAGTTGCCGGAGTCAATAAAAAGAGCCACTTCTAGACCGTCGTTGAAGAGACTGGTTAAAGAGTACCTCTTAAAAAGGTTTGAGTGATACCCTTCTCCGCGGCGTTAACACTCCATGTTTTCTTCTTTACTCTTTTTTCTTTTTTAATTCTAAATACACGTTCAGTTTCATGTACACGGATGTCTATAAATTTTATAAATAAACTAGCGGAACCTCGCGACTTCGTCCGCGTTTGAGTCATCGTGGCTAGCTATGTATCTACTATTATTTTACGTCATATACTGAGTTAATAAGTTGTCATTATTTTAGTTGATATATACATACATCCATACATCCACCCCCACAAACTTTTGCATTTATAATATTAAGTAGTATATGGTACGCATGTATTCGATCGTTGTTCCATATTCCTTGCTACTTACTGTTATTTGTGAAGAGTTATATCCTTTATCTCCGACAATATTTATCAGTTCTTCATTCAAATTTAGACACTACATGTTTTATAGTATACACTGTAAAATAAAAAATAATTATCAAATTTAACGGAGCTATAAAGTAAAATTGTAAATATTTTTATCTTGTTTCCCGGAGGAACGTTTTTGTTTATCGGGATAAAAGGTATCTTATATGTTGACCCGGAGTATCAGTTACCACTATACCAAATTTTATTTAAATCTGTTCAGTAGTTTTCGCGTTATGCCCGGACAGACCGACAGACAGACAGACAAAAATTAAATAAAAATCTGTTTTGGATTCAGTATCGATTATTAAGAATTCCCCCGGTCAAAATTTTCAAAATATATTAAATGTACAGAAATCTTCGAGTTACAGTTTTATTATAAGTATAAATATATACTATACATATATTTATATATTTTACTTCCTAAAGTTTTGCCCACACCCTCACTCGTTTCCTTGCAAGCCCGAAGGCCTTTTGCAAACTGTTTTTTTTTTTTGCTTGTGCAATAAAGTAAAAAAAAAAAATAGGTACGAGCATTAGACTGTTGCATAGGGTAGCAGCCTAACGTCCTATATTATAGGCCCTGAATGAAAAATTATGAAATTCATAACGATAAACAAGTGTAGCATGTTTATATCCACTGCTTATTTATGATTTAAAACATTATTTGAAAGCTTGTACAAACCTAAATTTTGAATTACCTAATATTTACCTAATTGGCAAACAAAAAAGGCATGTGACCTGATAGGCAAACAAAAAAGGCAACACAAATTAAAAGAGATGTCGACCTCTAGGACTTCACGAATTAGCAAGGTGCCTGGCGCATAGAGTGGAGTGCGGAAATAGCATCGCGCAGTAATTTTAGTAGAAACAGGGCAACGTGGACCGAAATAGAGGCGATGTCGGCGCACGCGTCTTCTCGCTGTCAATTTCATCCGGATAGGGCGCAAGATTAGCGGATTTCGGAACGCCTGTAGTGATCGCTCGGTCTTGCCGTGATGTGCCCACCGTGATATATATTTCGTGAGTGTAGTAGTGTACGGGATTTTTAAACTGTATCATAAACATCTAATTTATAGCAAGAGATATGCGTAACTCAGTATTTTTCTGCTATTCAAAGTGCTACAGTTGATCCAGTTCAGTGTTGTTTAGGCATATAAGGATTTGGGACCAAAGGCAACGTATTTTCTTTTATTAATATACATATTTACGCTTAAGTACTTTTACAAGACATGTACAAAATACAACACACTTTTATAGCAATGTACAAGATTATTACGAGTTTTCAATATTGAAATTAAATGGGTCATAGGATTCTTGAGATTTGGTTACGTCGTTGTATATTATGTTGCGGTAAGTATGTAAATGCTTTCGATATTTTGGGATATGAGAGGCGGAATAAATGGGTCGACGAGAGCTGGCGTCGCGGCAACGCCCGCCCTGTCCCGGTCGCAGCTGCCGTTTACTTTGCTGTTTCTATTATATATCTTATTCTATTATAAAAATAATAAGTGACTACCAAGATATAACATGATTTTTTTTTTTAATTAAAGCAATTTGGTGATATGTAATATTAACATCTTCCCTTAGCGATAATAAAGAAATTCTTATTGTATCCTTTAAAAAGAGAGTATATATTTTCTTAGTTTCATGTCTACTAATTATCTAATCCTTAGTGTGGGAACAAATAAAATATTTTTCGTTATCAAAAGATAGGTATAATATTGACATGTTTTAAGAAAAACACAAAAAAACAATTAATGACCTTTATTCCAACTACTTATTATGAAATAATTTAGTGGAATAAAGCAATTCTGTCTAAAGAAATGTATAGTTATGCCGATACGTTTATTCGGTTATCTTGAGTGATCACAGTCAGTCATACAGTCTATCATCATCATCATCATCATATCAACCGAGAGACGACCACTGGTATTTTGTAGGGAGTTCCATATTCCACGGTTTTGTGCCGCTTACCTCCAGGGGCTCCTTGCGACGCGCTTGTTGAATACACAGTAACAAATTATTTATTAAATGTAACGAGTTTAGACCACATAATAAACTTGCTTATTGTAGTCTTAGCTTGTCTAGACTAGATAGTCTAGACTTAGCATGTACCATCTCACATAACACAGAATCCCTGGATAAATACACTTGTCACAAGTGCGCTACAAAGCGTAGCCCTACAAGTCACAAACATCGTAGATCATGCGATACACGTAGAGGCTTCGCGAAAGGCCAAATACCTGCGGCTTTGTTCGCGATTATTTTCTGTTTTCCGGTTTCCTGCGGTATGGAACTTGCAATGTATACTAAAGAAAACCATCTATATCAGTTCAGTCTACACCTTGGTTTATGAAGCCTATTAGTGTGCAGTTATCGACTTGCCTGCAAATAACAAGCACAAAACGCGTTTTTTAATTATGCCATAAGAATTCATTCGATAGCGCTGATCCCACTGACGAATGTCCCACTGGTTTGGACAAGGCCCCTCTCGCATGAATAGATAGGTTTCTTAAACGATTACGGTTTATAATATCATTCTATAATATAACTAGCTGTTCCGGCGAACTTCGTACCGCGGATCATATTTTTTTTTTATGAATGTTAAATTTTAATACTTATTATCCTATTCCGGTCTAAGAGGAATACAAAAAATCAAATGTCATAAAAATTGGTCCAGCCGTTCTTGAATTATAAATGGTGCAACTAACACAACTTACTTTTATATATAATATATATAGATCAGTGGCGTGCATAGAGGGTATGCACAGGGTATGCAGATGTTATAAAATTAAATAAAATCTTCAGTATGAGTTATAAATACTTGAGAGTAGGCTTTTTATAACTGTGACAATGCCTATCCTTAGGTGTTTTATAGCTCGACCTGGAGATATTCTTCATTTTATATCATATGCATACTCTGTGCATACCCTCTATGCACGCCACTGATATAGATTAATTACATAGTCGTTTACGTTGTATTACTAAAAAATGAGCTTTAGTTGTCTTAATATTATTATTATTAAACTCGATGCAGATTCATCCTTATTCACCATATAACATTGGCGTCGTCCAAACTATTTTGAAACCCAGATGTACTGACTGGACGAAAAATCCTACACCTAACAGTCAGTTCTTCCATCGAGACGGAAGTAGTTTTCTATATTTTGTGTATATACTTACAGCTAACATCCCAAGTCGATTATATGGAACCGAAATGGCAACTCAAACTATTTTCAGCCCCGTATCATCTAGGTACACGCTTTGACATAGTTCCGGTTCTTATTCTCTAACCTCATTACACGAATTCTCTATATCGCCTCGTTAGAACGGTGGATTTTCTAGGCGCGTGTTTTAAAACCGCGTAAACCACGCCCGTTAACTGCAATAAAACGAAGATACGTCTATATCGAAATTAAAGACAGTCACTGAATTATAATTTTTATTTATTTATTTATTTATTTATTAGCTTTTCAAGGGAAACAAACAGTATAATTATACATAAAAGTAATGCCGTATTTTTGTATCACATAGACCAATAAAGTTTCCACAACTTGGTTATACATATAACACGATAACATTAACCACAATTGCTTAGGAGTAAGTACCTAGCAAGCAATTATTGTACAAAAAAAAGAAAAAATAATAATAATGTAAGTAAAACAAAAATGAAAAACAAAAACTTTAAAGCTATAGTACTTATTTTGTCAAAATAAATTTTCTAAACGTGCCAATTTTGACATGAAAAATGTCCGTCTCACAATATTTGTTGTTAAAAGCATTGCACGCACGAGATAAAAAGTTATTTGCCGAATACCTTGTCTTCCATCTAGCCCACGCAAAGGGAGGTTTACGCCTTGCATTTAACCTACGACATGCAAAATCGATATTACTTAGAAGAAGAGGGGAGTCAACTAAATTATGTATTATTTTAAATAACAACCTTTGATCTCTTAAATCGCGTCTTTTTTCTAAAGTAATTTCAGTTGCAGATATACTGTGATCACATAGTAAATTACGACGTTTAATATAACGCAGAAATTTACTATAAATCCTTTCAATTGCATCAATGTACACGTTATACTGCCGTTATATTCCAGCATGCTGAACAGTATTCAAGAATAGAACGTATCAAGGCATTAAATAAAAGAACCAGAGTTGACGTCTTCTTAAAATCCTTAGTAACACGCATGATAAAACCAAGCATTCCAAATGCCCTATTAGTAATTATATTTATGTGCGACCTGAACAAGAGCTTGCTATCAAGTTGTACACCCAGGTCACGCAGCTCATCCACTCTAACAAGCAAGCTATTGCTTAGGTAATAATCACTAATTATATGATTTTTCTTTCTGGTAAAAGTAATAACATTACACTTCTTGACATTAATATCAAGAAGGTTGACTTTACAATACGTATTCAATCTAAAAAGATCTTCTTGTAGGAGTTTACAATCATGAAGTGTATTGATAGACCTATAAATTTTCATGTCATCTGCAAAAAGCAAAACCTTTGAATTTTTAAAACAAGAAATAACGTCATTGATAAAGATGTTGAATAGCAACGGACCAAGATGTGAGCCTTGAGGGACACCAGAGGAGACTGGCAGGAATGAGGAACAGTATCCTTTTATAGCTACAGCCTGGGTACGATCCCTAAGGTAAGATGCAAGCCATCGTAACAGGTCACCATGTATACCAATTTTATCGAGCTTCTGTATGAGAATTTCATGCGATATTTTATCAAATGCTTTAGAATAGTCAGTATACACAGCATCAACCTGAACCCCGGCATCCATGGCTCTGTAGACATAGTCGAGGAATTCACAGAGATTGCTTTCTGTAGACTTCCGTGTAACGAACCCATGTTGTTCCTGTATAATAATTGGTCGAATAATTTTATTTCATTTTTATTATAATCATTGATGGACTTTTTCCCACGTTAAGGTAAGTGGGGAAACAGAGCAACACTTCGCAGGGCATGCAATTAACACGCCCAACGAAGAAGCGCCCCGTGTCTAGGAACCTGAAGCGTAGATGTTTAGCCCTATTCATATGTCTGTAACTACGCCCGCGACCAGTTTGAAATATAGTGCGGATAAAACCAAGGGATGTTTCAGTTTACAGTTGTGTATATTCAAGCCCTTAAATAGTCTAAACGTTATTCAAAATATTTTGTGTTTTGGACGCGCTATACGCACTTTTCTATCGATACATATGCAACAATCTGATTTTAGAAACTGAAAGCTGTAACCGCAAGTTGTTAAAACGCGCAAAGAATGCGCGTAGAACAATTCATCGCGTGCATACCCGCTTTAAGTTACTTACTAACTCTTTATTTTTGACGGCCGAGTGGCGCAGTGGGCAGCGACCCTGCTATCTGAGTCCAAGGCCGTGGGTTCGATTCCCACAACTGGATAATGTTGGTGTGATGAACATGAATGTTTTTCAGTGTCTGGGTGTTTATCTGTATATTATAAGTATTTATGTGTATTATATTCATAAAAAAATATCATCATCAGCTATCTCAGTACCCATAACACAAGCTACGCTTACTTTGGGGCTAGATGGCGATGTGTGTATTGTCGTAGTATATTTATTATTATTATTAAGGAGCCGTGGTGGTAGAGTTTGTAGTTTATATCCAAGGTATATACATCCACCCTAGGTCTCATTGCCCGAAACTGTCCTACCTTACATTTGTATGATAAGAATAATTAATATTTCTTTGATAGTTTAGAATTGTTTTTATGATAAATGATTATTCGATAAAAGATAAATCTTTCATATTAAGACACCCTACTTTACCCATTAGTGGAACAAACTAATTTTACAGTCGTAATTTCGTAGTAGTTGTAAATATATATATAGCCATACCATTTTTTCAGGTACATTACATTTAGCATATTTTTTTATGAAAATTAAAAATAAAACCACCATGCGCTTCGATTGTAACATCGCTAATGAAAGAAAACAATAGAATAAAACACTCTTTAAAAATAATAGTTACAGCGTATTCAGAGTTCGTTGGTCACAGTATATCAACATCTTTGTTTCTTTATCTATTTTTGTTCTAATCGCATCATTTGTTATATATTTGGGAGTTGGCTATTTGATCTAGTTTTCAGGTCACTGTTCTGTGTAGCACGCAATTTTAGTGGCGAGTTGTCGACATCGTTGCATTGTTATTTATATCAACACCCGTACATTCATATCGTTTCAGAGAACCGGTCATTATTTGAACTGTTTTGCTATACGCGGGTGAAAACTTGTAATATGTAGGAGAACAAAATCTTATCTATGTAAGGCCCTGATTCTCTATGTAATTAAAATCCTATAACCTTAGTTGAAACGTCGCTACGCAGGTCTATACCCTCTTAAGAATCATGTCCCAGGATACAAAAAATATATATTATATACCTTTTAAACGTAGAAATAATATTTTCTGTTCCCCGGAGATTCGCAGGTCGTAACGTTCTGTTACCTATATTGCCCAAGAGCTTACCTTATGCATAGACACACCTTTCCTGTACACCTTTCCCGTACGAGCCGTAATTTAAATTTTTTAACATCTACTAACTATGCTACCAAATAACGTACTATAAAGGTCTGTGAATAGCATATACTTACTGGCAAGGGGTAAGGTCATAGATTTTCTTGATAGCATACTTTTTAGATAGGTATATGGCACCGCTGTGTTTTTTTTTTTATCTACCTACTAAATTTATGTAGTATTTACGAATTACAATTAATTTACGTCTAGTATTCCTTCTATTCGTAATCTATAGCTGTATTACATATCAACGTTGTAATTGTCAAAAATATCCATTAATTTTGTAACAAATAACAACTTTACTAAGAAACTTCTAGAAATCAACAGATTACATGTAGAATATAGATAGACTGAATGTAGAAAACGGACATTAGCGCCCGCGCCCGCAGACAAAAGCAGCTGGGCTAAATTTTGCTGAAATTAAACATATCCTATGTTACTTCTGGATAAAATAGCTTTCTATTGGTACAAAAACGTTTTAAATCGGTCCACTACTTTCGGAGCCTTTTCAGTATAAGCAAGGAAACAAAAAATCTTTCCTCTTTATAAAAATAGTACACAGATCTCTAAACAAATTGAATGGGAATAACTAAATAAGTATTCTGTTACTTTATTTACCAGTAATATCTGTGAAAAAGCATATAACTGTTTTTAGACCTGTTAATTTGCATTATACATTTGTGCGCGATCCCATTCACACGGAACACAAATAACTAACTAGCAAAAGCTGTGTCAAAACAGACTACATATCAATGTTTTAACTAGTAGGTTTTCATAAAATTTTCTCGTAATTATCACATCTCGTTACCTCTGTTAAAACTTGTTACTTAGGCACAGCCGATTTTGTTTATTTATTGCGCAGTTCACCAATCCGTACTGGGCCAGCGTGGTGGACCCGTGCAGAGTGTGTGTGTCTGTGTGTGGGAGTTGTGGGAGGAGACCCGTGCTCTGTGGTGGGCCGGTAATGGGTTGTTGTGATGATGATGATTGCGCAACTGCGCACCAAAAAGTCCAAACAGTCCAAAAAGTCGCGACCAAAAAGTCTTTGTTGGCAAACTTGCCAACAATGACTTTTTGGTCTATAGTAGGTACGCATAAAATCAATTTTTATTTACTTATCTTAATAATCAACCTAATCCAAAACGATAGATTGAATTTCGAAGTAGTGGTCTCCTTATCTAAGAATAGGAAAGGATACTAATTTACTACTCAATTCAATCTAATATCTGAAGATTTGGGATTACCTAGATTGATTATTCATTTCGTAGTTTATTTTGTAAACAATGTTTTCATTATGTAGAGTAATTTTATATAAAATCGCTCAATTTCTGCGGCAAATTCGTACAGGTCACGCGCCGTTAGATACCTCAATTCGAACAGGTACTGTAAGTCAGCCGCATTTTTTTGTAGTAATATAGCTTTTTGTGTCAGGGGTCGTCCCTAGTGGGTACTATCGCAATGCTTATTTCTGCCGCTAAGCAGCATTGTTTAAGTATTATTTCTGTCTTTAATTCCACGTTGAATAAAGTATATTCTTTGTGCAGTAGCTATAAATACATTTTAACCACAGATGCTAAAGAACCGTGGTCGCGACCCGCGCTCGGCGGTGCCCAGTACGCCAACAATGGCGCTCCGGTCCAACGTCCACCGGGCGCCGATGGCGAAACCAGAACCCGACTACGAGGTGGTGGAGTTCCCCTCGGACCAGTATGTCAACGCTAAGCTCCAGCCACCACCGCCTCCTCCGCCACGCCCGCCTACAGGTGATAACATATTAGGTATAAATGAAATGAATTTCCTCGTTATTATATTACTGTCGTAACCACCTGGCATTCACAGAGCCTAGTGTGAGATTTTCCACCTAAGTTTACTTATTCGATCACGCCGCCTTTGTGCCCTAGCACCTTAGTGCTAGGAACAGTAATAGCACTTATGCTACTTATGCTCGTCTTCACGCGAATGGGATGAACAGCTGACGTCACGCGCATGGCGGTTTTTTGGCTTAGTAGACTTGACACATCTCTTTCTATTGTATTTGATTCTTGCAATCAATCTGTCTTTCGCAAGACCGAAAGCCAGCAGTAACGTATTGCCTCGTAGACGGTCGTGGAACAAGTCCTTGTTCGCTCACGCACATTCAGGTGGGAAGTTGACCACACGGCTCGATGCAGTAATTTTACTTTAAAATCACCCACCAATTTATGAGCAAAGATTGAAAAAACTAAAAAAAAATATTTTTCCGACTCCGGGAGACCAAGCTTTAATTTACTCTGTCTATACTTACTCCGTGCTTAAATGGCCATCTCTTGACCTAGGTCACCCAATAGATGCAGATGCCTCTTGCGGTCTCTGCGGAGGCGGTGGAGCTCGGGTTCGATGCACTGAGTGTGGTCGTCGAGCACTATGTGCCTCCTGCGATGACATGTACCACCGGCACCCCAAGCGCAGACATCACCAGCGACAGGTGGGTTTTAAGATGTGTATGGACTGAGAAGTAACATGGTGGTCACCGGACGCGCGTTTAACCGTGAACCTCAACAATTTAGGAAATATACAAAGTTCTTCATCTTCATCTTCTACGGAGTGCGTCCCATCTTAGGTCACATCTGCACGTTGCACGTGCCTGTGGTCAAGCGCTTTCGCTAATAAAAAAAATCATGTCACGGGGCAGCGGCGGTGCGATCCGTGTCTTGGTCAACGTAGACAAATATAAGGAAATGTAGGTATACGTAATACAAACCAAGCGTGCGTAATGAGCTCGGAGCATTAGCGGCCAACAGCGTTCATGCAAACAAACAGAGAATGTCTGTACTTACTTAGTAGTTCCTAGGTTACCCTTCTATAGACGGGACGAATCACTGTAAGCTTTAGTTAACAAAAGTTATAGACTCCCAGCGTTAACTTCATCTTGATGCGCAAACAGTGAAGGTAAGTTGGTACGTTTAATCCTAACTAATTATTATAAACTAGCCGTTGCCCGCGACTTCGGCCACCAATGTTAATTTTTCGGCTAATGTTTCGGAGAAGTTCAGCTTTTGGTGACAGAGCTCGTCCGGGAAGTTACTGTAGCCATCAACGACTTCGCCATATATCTTCCGCTAAATAGAATTGCTGTGTTCCGATCGGCGGCGTAGTGGCTGGTGCATCTTAGACTGTATCAGACCGGGGGAGAAGTAGTAGTAGTAACTACAAGTAAGCAAGGTATAAAAAATATATATCTAGGCCGCGATGTTTTATCCGTAATTACGTAGGGTAAACCATCGGACAGAGCTTGAACGGTATAAATATTTGCCATTAAAGCTTGTAAGTTCTTCAGAAACTATTAGTTAGTTGTTAATGGAAAACGTTTTTAATGATAAAAAAAAGTCAGACATTACTAACTTTAACTTTTAATTTAGCCCTAAAAATGTTTTACGTCATTAATTTCTTAATGACAATGTTGCTTGGAAGCAGGCTGCTTCGGTTTTATCAATCATCCATCAAAAGATAGAGAAATGATTGTTAAATTGTGAAACATGAATGTCTGCACAGACCATTTCCTTGCTTTCTTCATTTACTTACTCTGTAGAATCTGCATTCCGAACCGGATGGTAGAGTCACTAAAAATAAGGCCTACTTAATTTGTTACAAAAATTTATTAGTTACAATCACCACTAAAGCAAGTACCTACGTATGAGTACTTAGTTGCTCTTTAGGTTTTTCTTACTTTATAACTTTATAAGTAGGTATCTATCATAGTAGTACCATAAAGAACGACTCGTGCACTCTAATAGAGACAATGATTAGTCCTAAATATATGCTAACGACGACAAAATATTGGCTGCAGTCCCGCTCCTAGTAATGTTTGTAAGTAATCAAAGTAAAAGTAGGTAAATAAATATAGACATAAAATAAAAAATAAAAAACACATTCTTGCCGATTTTTTTTCTTTAGAAGTCCTTTTATATATTTTAGTTTCATCATATACTTGAATTAAAGAACATATACATAGATAGGCAGGCTTTTAGGAAATACCTATTAAAGAGAAAAAAGCCTAGAAAGTAACAGTTATATTTTGTCATGAACAATGCGGTTATGTTATAATAAGGCATTATAGATCTCTGGCTGAATGTTTCAAACATTGCGAAGGTTTTAAAAAGCCTTTTTATTACGAATAAGCAACAGGGTAACAGGGGATAGAAAGACATTGCTTCTGTCACCTATGCACAGTTTCGCACCTAAACCGATCGTGGCGAAGTTTTGTAAAGAGATAACGTGTAGCTTGTACGATAATAGTAACCTGGAGATCTAAAGGTTCCCGTGAAAATTGAAAAAAACCCCGAAGTCACGGGCAATAAGAGCTTTATAATTTCCAACTTGCCAATGTTACAGGCATTATCACACGCGCAGCTTCGTGATGAGCGACCACCGCTACCACCGAAGGCTGCCCCTCCCGTACCGCCGCCACGGAGACATAAGGTAAATCTATCATCCCGATCATAGTCCACGCTCGCCAAGTGCGAATTAATGAACAATATGGAAAACTCAAGTACAGGTTCCCATCACAATATTATTACCGCGCGGTGTTTAAGCAATTAAAATATCACTTGCTTAAACGGTGAAGAAACTCATCGTGAGCAAACCTTCATGCCAGACAGTTCTCTATAATGTTCTCAAAGGCTTGTGGAGTCCACCAATCCGCACTGAGCCATCGTCACGGCCCAGTGCGGCTGGCAGCGTGGTGAACTACGGCCTAAACTCTGAGCAAAGATTGTTGGAGGAGACCCGTGCCCTGTAGGAGGCCGGCAATGGGTCGATATGATGATGAAGATGATATTTATTTTCTTAAATTAAAAAAACGCAGTATGAGTCCGGAGAGACTAGCGTTTAGCTATAAGCCTGCTCGAACTCAGTACTCCCGAATGAGAGGTTGAAGAGAATATCGCTAGACTATGTCATTACGCAGTATATAGTATAGAATAGCGTACTAATAACAAGACTCCACGTATTTCCGAAATGCAATTGCTGTACCTTCGTGCTCTCGAAGGAGAATAAAGAGATTAAAACAATCAGTCCCGTTTATTGTTACAAATACTTCAAATAATAATAATTAATAAGTGAAGTTTTTTCTATTTAAAATGTTGAAGAATATAATTCTTTTAAGATAATAGGGCTTTTCTGTATAGTCTGAAGCATTAATTGGCTGTAGATGATGATGATGATGACTTATAATTTAACATTAATACTATCGTAAATCTTTTGTGTCACATAAAGTTTAAAAAGCAATTAACCAAGTAGCTCAATTTACCTATTGTATTTTTAACAGATCGGCGGCGACAGACTCAGCGCTAGTCCACTTCCACCTGCCATTGATCGGCGTTCTACTATGAACCCATTGATGGGAATACCCAAACAAATGGCAGCAATAACCAATACCAACCACTTTGTGTCCCAACGTCCGCAAATGCATCATCAGCGCCCGAGCGTTCCAAGTGTGACGTCACACATGGGCAGCGTGCCATACTTGCCAAATGCTGTGCATCACTCAAACACACCTGTTACAAGTCATGACCAATCAAACACATTGGGACATTTTTCGTCCTGGAATCGACCACGCGGCTCTCTATCCGGCATCAATGTGCCCCAAAATGTTGTACGTAGATATTACATTTTAAACTATTCTAAATTAGAATGATACAACATATTATTTTTAATCTGCAATTTCATCATTTGTATCGTCTAAGAGTTTAAACACAAATGATACTTATATCTAAAACCTAAGTTATTTTTTCTTGTATGAAGAATACTCGTACAAATATCTAGTAGGTATCCAATTAATGAAATTATAAAGAACTGAAGAATTTGTATGTTTCAACGCAGTGCTCTTAGGAAAAATACCAGTAAAAATGTTTTCGAAAAAAGAATTCCGTTAATGAATTTTTTGTTTTTATTTTTTTAATCATTAATTGAATATGTTTCTATCGCTACATATTAAATCATAATAAATCATGTAAGCTCACTGTTTTAAATTCAGAGAGTGAAACAGTACGTCACTTCATTTAACTTTCTACCATTGATGATACCAGGTGCAAGCTCCACAACTGGAACCGTGGGAAGTCCAAGAGAATCTTTCTACCCAGAGCTGGGGTCGACCTTTACGCCGTGGAACATCAGTTATGGAATTGGGCGGCGGGCCAACGGCATGCCCCGGCTGCGCACACTGTGCATCTAATCCATGGCGATATGGTAGTTGCGCTAACCTGGACCATTCGTGGGTTGGACAGAGTCCTTGGCCTCAAACCTGTTGTGTTCCACATCCGGCGGCCCACAATCCACAGATGTTCCCACATCTTCACCCGCATCCTCCACAAACTCCACAACCTTATCGAAGAGGTAAGCCAAAACCAATGTAATCCAAGTATTTTTTCTTGCCGGGTTCTTGTCGGTAGAATCTGCTTTCCAAGCTTCAAAAGTATTTTGAAACTTATTTGAAATCAATTAATATGTGATCACAGAATTCAGAACATTGCGATAAATTTTGAACGCTTAACTGATCCTACTTTAAAGGACCTAAATTATTAACTAAGCCTACTCTACTTAAAATAAGTAAACTTTTAATTTAATATTTAGTTTAATAACACTCAGGCTATTAATATGTACCCACCGCCTACCTACTTTATACTCTTCTATACAATCTTCTACACCAAACTTAGATTTTTTGAGTTTACCGTTTAGATAAACTATGAAGACCCAAAAATGTAATATAGGTAAATCTATACGGATGCCCGACGTAAAGTTTTTAATCCATCCATAAAACTATAAAATACTAAATATTCTATACAACAGCGGACAGCCGTGCAGTATCTCGGGCAGCTTCGCGGGCCGGATCACGCGCAGCATCTCCTGCTTTGAGCGTGAGATCCCGGGCGTCCCGACGATCGAAACACCGAACACCATCCCCAGTACCATTACCTTCAAGTGACGCTGACTCCGAGAGCGAAAATGAGAGTGATAGCAAAGAAAGTAAAATACCATCTGTAAACACTAACAATGCAAAAGAGATGGTTGAAGACTCTCTAGGTCCTGCACCATCGCCGCCCAACTCATCTTGGCAATGCGAGCACTGTACTTTCGTTAATGAACCTGGAACGAGGGTATGCGCGGTTTGTTGTCGCACACCGACTACAAAAGCAAAAATAATTTCGACCGACGGCATAAACAATGGTGTAGCAAGACTTAGAGTTACGAATAAATCTTCTCCTTCGCCTACTAGTAATTTAATAGATGATCGACGGAAGAAGATTGGTGAGACATTTTTTTAATTTAGTAATTACTCAATACCAACGCTATTGCTTTTGCTATTTTCTAAAGAATGATGATGCTTTTAACCAAAGACTGAACTTTTTTTAATTTATTTGCAGACGACAAAATTAATAAAACAGCAAGGCCTTCCAAGGAACGTACTTCTACTGGGTGCGGGCCATCTCCACCTCGTGATGGAAGGCCAGTACTTAAATCATCAAACAGATTAGCTACCCCAACAAGAGAACAAAACAATGAACGAACGGCACAAACTCGAATTCGTCACGACATAGCAGTAGGACCATCACCGCCTAAGGAGCTTCCAAATAAACAGCAAGCAGTATCCACCTCAAGAAATGCAGCAACGGTTCAATCACTAATTCAGGATAGAGTCGAAATACAATCCTTCCCAAAACGTGAAACCCCTTTACGTGAACCTTTAACTAAACATAGCGTGTCTGTTGGCCCATCACCACCTCGCGATAGCCCATTGCGAGTGGTGGCAACCATTCGCAACGTCTCTCCAAATTTTCAAAAAAAGTACGTTGGAAACTCGCCTCCTCGAGAACCTAATAGACCATCATCCAGATCAAGTAGAACCAATACTGGAACTTCTCCTCCACCACAAAGCATTTCTACACAAGTAAGAATATTTCCGACGCACTTGAATAACTTCCAATGTGACTATTACCTTACTATTACTACACTTTCAGACTTATGAAGTACCAAGTAACTGGGACCGTGCTCAGTCGGTATCGCGATCGTCGCGGCCAAGACGTCGCGTGCTCGATGAGAATCGACGAGAAAGATCGCATAGCAGGCTCTCTTTGTCTAGCGATACGCGTGTAAGTGGAGAGGCGAATTTTATTTAAATTATACCTTAGAAAATAATAATATTGTGACGTCCCTAGAGAAAGAAATTGTGTTTACTTTATTGCACACCGAGAAATACATACAACATGGACATAAAACGATACATTGAACTTAAGTTGTACAGTTGACGGCCTTATAGCTAAAACGTGATCTCTATGTACAAGGCAACCATAATGATAGAGATTCTTCGACAATTTCAGCAATGACCTCTTATAATATTTTTCAGGAAAGCGAGCGTAGTGTCCGTACTAGTGGTGGTAGATGGGAATGGCGCGAACCTCGCGATAGTAGCCCTAGCGGTGAATGGAGTGAGAGTGAACGACGACGGAATTCTACACGGCTCACGCGACGAGCTTCTCATCTCGATCTCCGTCGCAATCGGGCCGTGCGCCGCTCCAGCATGTACGGTTCAGAAGTAAGCAATTTGATGAGAAGCACAACAACAAAAATCACATATCCATTCGAGAAATAATAACTTAAATAATAAACTACACTTATTGCACGCTCATGTATGAGCATGCTTTACTATCTCTTTTCTTAAGCTTAGTTAAAGGGTGTACTTCGACCTAGCTCAAACTTATGAAACAGTTAAAGAAAGACCAATTTATCAATCAGATATAAATCTGTCTACTTTAAACTATTAAACTAACTTATTAGAGTTCCCATCGTGCTCTATAACTTTTTTTTCAAATGTTAATGACAGATTTTTACTCATCTACATATCAGGTTCCTGATTTACAGGGCCCATCACCGGAACCGTTGACTAACAACCGGGCGATATCTCTAGAGGCACTTGCTGGTGCCGGATCAAGGCGAGAGGCTGAAAGAGGTTTAGAATTGGCCCGGTTGATGAGCGACGCTGAAAGATTGGGCTTCAGTGCCGCTGAAGTTCATGCGGCGTTGGCACAAAATCCAGTAGCACCGTTGGCGTGGTTGAGTAAACGATGGCCTAGCCTTTGTGCAGGTGTCCGTGCGGCTGCGGCTAGACTAGCGCCGGGTGTTAATGTAAGCGAGCTTGAAGCTCGTGCGGCTTTAGCGAGGCATAGGGGTGCGATGTGGCCCGCTGTCAATGAATGCGTCGAGCGATCACGACGACAGGTAAAAAGTTTATAAAAACTAGTTTTGATAAAACGCTGTAAACGTTGTAGTATATTTTTACTGTTACACAAAAATCATTTAGTTACCTTAATTATATCCTATACTATGATACTAGCGTATCATCATCAGGTAAATAGAACACGATCTTTTGCTTTTGATATTTTGCTTAGTTTTAATACGTGTAACTGTTAACCTGCCATTGCTAGTTTGAACTCAATTAAATGAAACCAATAATTTTAGGCAATCGGTGTTGGTGAAGAAGGTAGATTGCGCGGTCACGTATGGGGTCCACCAACTGGAGCTGATGATGATGCTGTACCCCCAGACCCTTTACCCAGCCGCTCACACCGCATTCGCGGTAATCTTAAGCATCCAAAAAAACAATAACATTACATAGTAAAAGTCGCCATATCATCATAACATTCACGTTTACATTTCAGCAGACAACAGTTCAGACGAATTCGAAGTAACTACAAACAAATTTCAAGATGATGACTGGATGTATTTACCGTTAGACATACAGAAAAAAACTAATTATGAATCTGAATATCCGATAAAAAAAGATCACACAAATGCAACTGAAAATGATAACAGTAACGATATAGCCGAGAAATTAAAATCTCTCCTAATCCAAGCCGGGATACCACAGATTGATGAAAAATTGCTTTTAAAGGGTCTGTTAGGCAATAATGTAACACATGTAGGCGAAAATAAATTGGCACAAGACAATAATCAGAATAATAAACACAATTTAGCTGAATTCATCCAATCTGAAAATGACTTCATTGATGCATATAATGCACTTACGCGACTTAGTCCCCTTCCAAATTTAAATAAAAATACTAATTTAAATACAAAAGAGAATTTAGAAAATAACACAAAAATTCCAGATAATCAACCTAACAGCCACATGAAGTCTCATGAATCTACGACAAACCATTTAAAAATCAATAAACCAATAAAAATGCCACTTACTAAGCAATCTAAAAAGAATAATAGTCATGATAATATAAGGAGAAACGTTGTTGAAACCCTAAACAATAACAACGAAACCCTTTTAAACAAAGATCGTTTTTTTAAACAACTCGATATTCATTCGAATAAAGAAGCATTAAATCTTAAGACCAAAGAACATGAAAAAACTAACAACCTTAACGATATAGTTGATAATACACAAAAACTAATACAACAAATGAAAGAAGAAATCCATTCTGATATTCATTCCTTACAAGATAAAAGTAGTACACAAAGCGAAGCAGGTAATAGTTCCAATGAGTCACGCTTGTCATCTGAAAAAGAATCCAGTTTTAGTAGCAGCGAAGGTGAATCAGAAGATCTGTCATCTGACGAAAAAGAAGTTACCTGTAGTGGAGAAGACAACGTAACTGAACAGAATAAAAACCGCGTATCAGTCAATAGAACAAGTTCTGAAGATAATGAGAATTTTGAAGAAGCGATGGATCATGTAGAAATTGAAATTGAGGATTTCAAAGATTCAAATATAGAAATATTAAATTCTATTGCAAAAAGTTTACAGCAAGAGCATTCTTTAACTGTGGAAATTGATGAAACGAAAGTTACTAATAAATGCAATGAAGACGTCAACAATAACTTATTCGCAGCAGTTGATAATTTTGAAGAAATTTACGAACAGCTTAGTAATGAGAAAGAAAAAAAACTAAATGAATTGCAGCGTGAAACACTTTCTATAAAAAAATATACATCATTGAACAATAACGTTGAGCAAACCAACATCATTCGCCCAGAGGCAAAATATGTTTCCACTTATATAAAGCAAGATATAAGTACATCAAAATTTACACCAAGTTCTCCAATAAAATTATTTATTACAGAAAATAAACATCAGCTTCAGACTGCATTTATAGAAAATTTTGATGATTCTTTGGAAGAACTAACAAATTCACTAGAGAATCCTATAAATAGTGATAAATCAAATGACTCTTCTAACGAACCATCTGAAGGGTTTAATAATATTTCAGCTATGAACACACCAGAACAGAGTGATTCAAAAATTATTTCTGAATATTTATCTAAAACTACTACCCTAGATGGCGAAATTAAAGAAAAAATCCCATCTGATGTTGATTTATCTGGTACAGAAGACGGCAAAAAAGGTTTTAATGTACATAACAATAAACAAGATGACATTATTCTGAATTTAAATGATTTAACCGATAATAACGACCAAGACAACAGTGGCCACATAAGTCTTAAGATTCAAAAAAATGAATCTTCAGCTGCAGGAACTTTGGGAAAAGAAACGCTTAAATCAAAAATGCCGTCAGTTATAAGCAAATCCAATATACCCAAACTTGTAAGAAATATGCATAGTGGTAAGCAGAAAAATGATAAAAATGTCACAAAAGTAATCGCGTCCAAAGTACCAGTTCGAAGGTCTAGTATAAAACAATATCCTGCGCCAAATCCCCCAAAATCTCGATTTGGACATATACAAAGTGGATTTGTAAAACAACTGCAAACAAGACTTTTCAGTACAAAAACATCGAAATCAACTAAAACAGATACAGAGACACATCTCCAAAAAACAAAGGAGGATCTAAGAGCTATTGAAGTTCAAGTTTCCACTTCAACGATGACTAAAAAAAAGCAAGCTCCTCCTCCGCCCGTCCAGATGACAAGGGAATTATCGCCACCAAAAACAAATTTAGCAAATGAAAAAACTAACCATTTCTTCCGTGAGACCTGTCGTACAGAAGATGAATGGACCGAGAGTGATGCAGACGATAATATAATTCAAATAAATAAAGAAGAGCCTAATCTCGCGATACCATCACCGCCACAGCCTATCACAATGCGTCAAGTATCAGGACAGCTCATTGACTTAGCCCTCGTTCGGTTACCTGAAGGCTCTCCGGAGGTAAGAATTGTAAATAACTGTTGTATGAACTATTATGACCTAATAAATATGTAAAACTAACGATCTTATTTATGTTCACAGAGGCAAGCTCGAATGCTACTAGCAGAAGGGGCCACAGAAAACTGGGAACAGGCACAGCTAGCGGTAAAGCTAATATCACAAGGAACAGACACCCCTGCTGCTCTCTTGGCTGCATTAGAATGTGTTGACCTAGCATCGGCTGTTGCTTACTTACATCAAGACTGTGAACTCTGTGCTTCTAAATTTCCTGAACATGAGGTAGTTACCTATTATCAAACTGAGTCACGCATTTTTGAATGAGCCTTTCTGAATGAGTATTGGATGTTCACCAGGGTGCATTTACAAATGCTGTCGATCTAACGACTCGGCACTCTCACTCTTTCTTTTTCCCTCGACGCGGCCCACAATGATAAGGCGTCCTAAACAATCAGGCATTTCCTTGCCACATGGCCAAAATATTAGAGATTTCTTTGAGCACATAGAGGTCTGGATTGTCAACTCCTCCAGAACACGTTTGTGCGATGCGCAGTCCACGGGACACGAACGAACACAAAGAACTTTTTTGAGCCGTTTGCAGCTTCTATTATTTATCTCGTAAAATATAATAACTTATACGTAAATTGTAATAAGTTATTTTAGTAATATACATAGATACTTTTTGTTGCAGATGGTTTCAATGTTACGCTGCACGCACAGGTGTTGCCGTGAATGTGCACGTCACTATTTCACAGTGCAAATTACAGAAAGAAGCATTGCCGACTGTGTCTGCCCATATTGTAAAGAACCCGAGTTGGAGAATCTCCCGGAAGATGACTGGCTTGACTACTTTGCCCATATGGATATTTTGTTGAAAACATTATTAGAAACAGAAACTCATGAACTCTTTCAAAGAAAGGTAGTACTTTTGACTTCGGTTCTATTTTACATGTATTGAACGAAATATATGAAAGATTTTAGTAGATTTGTAGATATAGATTTACTCCAGATCATACACATTGTGTTCCTCACTTACACTTTGTATTTTGTACAATTTACTTAATATGCTGTTGCTAGAGTAGCTATTATATTATTCCTTTTTCCAGTTACGTGATAGAACGCTTGCAAGAGATCCTAACTTCCGGTGGTGCGTGGAATGTTCTTCCGGATTCTTCGTGCATCCTAAACACAAAAGATTACGATGTCCAGAATGCAAATCAGTCACTTGCGCCAGTTGTAGGAGACCCGTACGTGGATATGTGTATTTGCTAATTATTCTGAACCTTTTCGACGGCAAACATATTGTTAAAAATGACAGCACTATTTTAAGACCTGCCTATTCCGTTTATATAGGAGCTTTCCGTAGAACAGAATGACAGTGTACACCTTTACCTATACTTACAAGTTTCGTTCATAATTCAAATAGGTCACATACATATTCTAGACATTTTTTTAATATTGCGTTCCGCGTACGACAAACTCACAGGCGTATATGACGTCAATAGAATACGGTGGATATGACAAGCCCACTCATCGAAGAAAAATTTTAATTAACCTTTTATATTATGAATAGTAGGATTGTGTAGCTAATGAAAATATATAATTTAAAATATAAAGTTACCTAGATTTAATTTTATCTTCTTGAACTTTACAGTGGAGCACCAATCATGATGATATGACGTGCGAGCAATACGCGCTGTGGCTCGAAGACAACGATCCAGAACGGTCTGTCGCCGCTGTACAGCAACATTTGAGAGAAAACGGCCTTGACTGCCCAAGATGTCACTTTAAATATTCCTTATCTAGGTAAATAATCTGTAAATACCACCAATATCTACCTTTAGTTGAATCAAATATTTCTTTATCAAAATTCCTTTATTTCAAGTCAAGGCCTAATGTAAGCAATTATTACATACTCTGCATTTAAAGAATTCACCTGTTTAATCCATCTATCTATATATATAAAAGAGAAAGTGTGTGGGTATGTTCCGTATAAGCTCCGAAACGGCTGGATCGATTTCAATGAAACTTTCAGGGAATCTCCGGATTGACCTGGCGAGTAATCCTCTAAAGTTTGATGACGATCGGAGCACTCCTATTTTTGAACTGTCAAACTGTCAAATATGGTTATATTCTACTGTTGGGTTTACATGGGTATAGATAATGATCTTCACCCGCTCGAGAAGAGAATGAATACGGAGAGAAATAAATGATTTGATATATTATGAGACTTAAATTAAAAATTTTATGTAAGTTTATTGTTTAAATAAAATAAAGCAAAATCTAGCCCGGCGAAGCGGGCTGGGTACGCTATAACTAATAAAAAGTAAATAACAACAAATAGGCACATCCAGTTCAATCAAAGAAAGGTGCTAATGCGAAAAAAAATATTTCGTCCGGATCGGTTTTGGGGGCTAAAAACAATTTCGTTTTTCTTTCAGAGGAGGTTGCATGCACTTCACATGCTCGCAATGCAAGTACGAATTCTGTTATGGATGCGGAAAACCGTTTATGATGGGAGCCCGCTGCGGGCTTAGCGAATACTGCTCAAGGCTGGGTTTACACGCCCACCATCCCCGCAACTGCCTCTTTTATCTACGAGACAAGGAACCGCGCGAGTTGCAAACACTTTTGCAGGCAAGTTTCAGAAGAAAATAAATGGGTTCTACTTGCTACCCGCACTGTAATGTTTAGTAACATTACAGTGCGGGTATTTAACCCTAGACTTTCAGTTCATAATATAGTATGTTAAACTTAAGTGGAGTTTACTTCGTATATCATCATCATCACCTATTTATTATAGTTAAAGTTATTATGCATTTACTTATTTTTTATATTTTTTATTATCGAATCTATATATGGCATGCATGTAACTTTACAGATGAACAACATCACGTACGAAACAAAAGCTGCTGAAGGCTCCACTGGTCGATGTCCAATTCAATTGCAACGCGAAACTCCTACCGGTCTTTTGGACACCATCTGTGGTAGTGAAGTGCAACAAAATCAAGCGGGACTTTGCAAGTAGGTATTTTTCAATCTGCAGTCAGTACACTTGCAATAGGTACTCGCCACGAAATTTTGAAGTGCAGTACTTTTTTATTAGAGTTTTTAATTGACGTGAATCCCAGACCTGCGCAATAACTGACTTATTTTTCAACATTCGTAGCATGTACCTACTGTACCTACTAAGTAATTAAATACCAGCTTTTATAAACAAAAAACTAGTCTTCAAAAAATACAGTAGCTATAATAAATCCCCGGCTTTATTTGTATTTTCCTTGCATGTACAAGCCGCCTGCAATGTATATTTTTTATTGGTAACATAGAATAGTCAGGCGGTGGTCAGTGCGGCGTGTTTTTACAGGAACCATTACTTGGAGTATTTGAGTCGACTGGTGCGAGGGCGGAAGGTAGACCCGCTGCCGATCTTAGGAGTGGACGACTTAGAGACGCTCGTGCGCAGAGCTGCGTTACGGCCTCCCCCGCGTCCCTACGGCTCGCTAGATGGCCTCTACAAACGGGGCCTAATCGAGGTGTGTTTACGAGCTCTGTTGTTACAGGATACACTACGTGGAGTATTTAGCCGGCCTGGCACGTTCGCTTGACCCCATCCCTATCATGGAAGTGAGCGAGCTCGTGGCAGAGTTACGCCGCCGCGCTCTTCCGCTGCCCGAACGCGGCCCGTGGGACACTGATCCTATATACGCCGGAATGTGTGCAGAGGTATACAGTGTTTTAGTGCAACTAAAAATCAGTTGAGTATCTGTATCCACCGTCAGCCTAGAAACGATTTAGTAGTAGAATAGCTTTCTGTGACAGAGCTCGTCTCGGGAAGTTCTACCGCCATGTTTTTTTCTGCAGCAGAGCAGCATCTTTGCAGTAATGTGTTCCGGTCTGAACGGCGTGGTTGCCGCTGTAGTTACAGGATCACTAAACTTAACATCTATGGCTCAGGTTGATATACACGGGGCGGCCAGTTGCAGGACGTGTTCCCGGCATGCACTGCGAAGTGATGTAAAAACCTACAGCTCCAACCTCAAGACACGCTCTTGATGGAGTCGAACAAAACTGACCTTTGACCTTTTAACGTTACGTCTTTCTTGCATTAATGCTTTCATATTTAAAGTGTCACCCCATACGACCAGAAAAATTATAAGAAGTAAGTAGTCTCTGCGCCTTAGCTAAGCCTCATGTAAATTCTGGTCAAAAATATGCTATAATTTAATTGGTAAAGTAAGTTCGTCGTAACATAATTCTTTGAAAACTTTTGTACAGCATAGGTGAAAATGACGGACAACAATTATCTGTTCAATGTTGAGAGTTAAATTTTTCAATTAGACCCTTAAAAATGAATGATACTTTTTAAATTTGAATCCCTGTTTTAACAATGTTTGCTTTCGTTTTACAGATTGTCAGAGAGAAGATACCGCTTGACTGAGTGTTCAATATATTCCTAGAACTAACTTTTTTTCCCATTAATTTATATAAATGGCCCTAAGAGAGCCTTTAAAGTCAATATATCAACAAGAAATATGTTTATTTTTCGAAAATGATAGAGTAAACTACGTAGCATTTGTGTATTCATTTTATGTCAATATATTTATTAACACAATTTAAAAACTTATAATGAAAAATTAAACACTTTATAAAAATCGAGATTTTTATTTTTATTCCTTTAGTACGTGATTAAGTACGTGATTTTTAATTTTCATCGTCTAGCAAAATGCTCATTCATGTGCCGCTGATCACGTTGAATATAGTGTCTATTTGAATGAATTCTGCTTTCAAGTGAATCTGGTAACACGCGCGCTTCATTGCGCGATGAATGACGGGGTACAGACTTCTCTGCAGCTGCGTTTTCTGCCAACTGGGCGGCTACTCGTCGACCTCGTTGAACCTCTCGTTCAGCTCCAGCAGCAGCCATAGCAGCTAGTCTTGCATTTATCTCCTCTTCACTGAGACCTGACCTTTTCTTTTCTGGTCTATATTCTACCCTGTCCCCTGCCTTTCGAATTTCCGAATTTATTCCCCTTTTTGCTGCTTCTTTTCGATTAATGCTTGATTCACCATGTCCTATTTGCTGTTTTTCTTTTCTTTGTCGATCAGGGATTGATTCACTAAAATGTCTTTGTTCAGTTCTTCCTTTTTCATCTGAGCTTGATTCACTACATCTCATTTTGTGTCTTTCTTTTCGATTGGAGCTGGATTCTCTACCCCTCTGCTGCTTTTCTGAGCTCTTACTATGATAAGAATGATCTCTCCTCTCCTCTTTATGAAAAGACTTGTCATCATCACTGTCATATCTATCATCTCTATTAGTTTTTGTATTTGTTGGTAGACATTTCTTGTGTTTTTTAAATTCAGATTTTCTGTTTCGAGATGCTTCTGTTTCACTAGCATTATCCTCATCATCATGTTTTTTACTTGACGACTTGGATTTTTTAGATTTTTTACTTTTGACTGGTGATTCAGAATCAACATTACGTTTGCGCTTTTTGGATTTGCTTTTCTTCTTTTTCTTTTTCTTCTTGGATTTCTCTTCTTCTGAAGAACTGTCTGATTCTGAGTCATTTGAGGATTCAAGTAATTTTGCAATGTTCATACCTTTCTCACCACCCAATGCACTTAGTTTTGCTGCCAGCAAATCATCTAGGTCTTTCTTTTTCTTTTTTGATTTCTTTTCAGATTTCAGTTGATTTTTCTGTTCCTAAAATTAATGTACAAAAACTTATTTCTCGTCTTTTAGCAAACATAGCATATGCAGTGGTGTTCCTAGGGTCTTGAATAAGAGCAAGCCCAGTTACATATAGGACTAATTCGACTCATAATATGGCCAATATGAGGCAGTTATTTATGTGCCAAATAACAAACAACAACTTATCTTTAAAAAACACTACGATTATGGTCCACACGCGAGTTATGATTAGAAATTTCGTTTTTTAATAAAAGCCTGGCTTTTCGGCTTCTATGGTAGTACCGCCACTGAGCATATGGTGTCAATTAACAACTAAATTGAAAAGCCTAAAATTAATGATTTTCAGAAATAACACACACTGAAGATGGGTAGCATTATTTTTAGTCAGAGATTTTGTATACATTTTATTAAAAAATTAAAGGTTCTGCAGACGTTGACCAGAGGCCAGTCTTAAAATTCTTAAAAGGTCAAATGTTTCTCTATTTATGCAGATGCAAAATGATTTACAGAAGTAGGAGGTAACTAAATAGACCATTTAGTAACTAACCTGCTCTTTTCTTAATAACTCTGTAAGTTTCTTTCGTTGAACTGGATTGTTCAATAAAGCAGCCCTTGCGGCCCTCTCTCTTTCCTTGACCAACAATAAAGGATCTTCGCGAAGCTTTCGTGTTAAATCCACTTGAGTATCACCTCCTGTTGTGATCATGCTCGACCCAACAACTCTACGTGAAACTGCTGGGATTTCATTTTGGTCACATTTTCCAGCATTATCATAATTTTTGTCTATAGCTTTACCCAGCAGATAATCTTCTTGCTGAATTCTTTTGTCAGGTTTTTGCTGTAAAAATAATAAGATTATTATTTTCTTTTTATTCCACTACCTTGACTGCAATCTGACCTGGTGGCAAGTGCATGTATTTATTGTAAGGGTAATTACTAGCCACAACTAAATTGCCTCCCATCAGACCAGACCAGTTCAGTGAATATTAATTCCCAAATTTTCACTGCCTGGAATTCCCTGTAGATCCAGGGACCACCACTTGTATGACTACTGCAGGTGCACTGACACTGCAGGTGTTGTACTGTTATACTAATGGAGAAGTTACATTCCATTTATATTTTATGTAATGTTATATCTCATCAATCATAATATAAAACAGTGATTGAACAGGGATGGGACAGAGCTAGATGGAACTATAAAGTTTGTACAAGTTATTAAATTTTATTAAGTAAATATGGCTACTTTTACCTAGGAAAACAAATCAGACTTCTGCTTTTAAAAATTAAAGCTACTGAATTATGTACAAAATGCAATTAAAATAAAGTCAAAATCAAAGTCAGTCACAGTAGTGAGATGATAGCATAACCACATTTGTTAACTTAAAACTAAAGCTACAAGGGTTCCAAACGCATCCTGGTCTAGAAAGCCCACAACAAACTAAGCCAGGTGTTTTTTTTTTGTTATAATAGTAGTAATAGGTAATAATAGGGACATCAAACCGGTAAGTAAGTAACCAAAATACTTACAGTGAACATGTGCAATGGGATGTGGAGGTTCATGGTATATTATGATTATTAGAAAATTAAAGCCTTTTTAATAAAATTTACTTTGAAAGTATAGAGGCTGTATGCAGAAAAAGTGAAGCTTTTACTGAGACAGGTCTGTTTTCAGTAACATTGTAACAAGGCTATGCCTAAGTAAGTAACATATAATCTAAGAAGATTCCTAGGCCTACATTTACCTTTAACCAATAGGTTTCACTAGGCAACTCATTTTCCTAATTTGTCTATGATTCTTGCTGTATTGTGTTTTTGTATTTCTTAAGGATTTAAGGTTATTACAAAAATCTATTTTGTTTTTTTTTTTTTTTTTTATCTGCTAAATGTCAGTTTACAAGATCATTAAATCCTTACGTCCAAAGTCTAAGAGTTAGTGCAACACAAGATTCACCAAAATCATTAGGCATCCTATTTAAGCGTGTTTAGTGAAAATGGGGAAACAAATGACAAAGTAATAACTTGCTTAAGTTCATTATTAGTATAAGCTTTCTCGGTTGTGCCAATAAATAAAAGAAATCACCAACATCATACATCCAAGACAACCGATTATCGCTGGTTCCCGCTATCACATCAGAATTTTGTCTTGCCAGTTTGTTCAAATCTTCGCGATCTCTCTCCTGGGCTCGTTCTCTTTGCAACTCCAAAATTCGTTTCTGCTCCGCGGCCGCGGCCTGTTCCGCCTTCCATACTCGTTCTTGATTTTTCAATGTACTGGGATGCCAAGCTTTTTTTGTATTCTGTACAAAATAAATACATAAAATGGCATTTATATTCGTGAAATCACTTTAGTCCATCTTATAGGAATTATAATATTTTAAGTTTTCACGATTTAAAGTAATTGGAAACAAAACAAACATAATATAGTGTGTAAAAAAATACCAAGTCTCCACCACCCATGGTTCAACACATTATATGACTTCTTAACACATATACTATATTAAATACTGGCTATTACTGTCGTAAATGAATATGAAATAATGATCCTATTTAGATTTCATTAAAATATTAATTTTAGCTATAAACTAGAAAAACAGTTTTCTTCTCGGCGCTTGCAGAAATCAGAACAAATTGTAAATTGTCAACTATCAAATGTCAGCGTTTAAAATAATGACAACGTCATTTTATTTCCCAGCTCTAGGTTCTAGGTATTTTAATTACAGACCTAGATTTACCCATTTTTACTTTGACGCACGGTAGACTATCATCACATAAACCCATTACCAACCCATTGCAGAGCACGGGTCTCCTTCCACAATGAGAAGGTGGTACGGTAGACTATAATGCCGCAGAAATAAGGCAATTCAACCGGTTTATGTCCTCTCTGGAACTAGTCGTAGACCAATGAGGATACCAATTGTACCTGTCTATCTCCTAATGGTTGTATCATCTTTGGCTTCCTTTTCCTAATCTGCGATCTGCCGTCTAAAAGGATAGAACTTAAAAATTATATCTCTAAACTATCTCTAAACTAAAGATATTAGATTAGATCAGCGAAAATTAGCGAACCAATGGTTTTTTCATTTGCTGGATTAGATGGATTATTAACTTCGGGTTTAATACTATGGTACGAAAATAAATTGAACTCTGGGAAAGAACAGCCCTGTAAATCAAACGGTGATAGCGCTTTTTAATAAAAAAAATAACTATACCAACGCGGCTGATATCGAAAAAAGAACCTGTTATTCTTCAGATGAAGGAGCTACTGTTTGATCTAAGTTTTAATCTCTAGCTATCTACCATATTAGTAAGTAGGAAGGTACCTATTTATTTCGATCGTTCAATACCTTTTAGAACCTGAAAACGAATAGGTAGTTGTGTTCCCTATTTAAGTCTACAAAATAATCCACGCGCGTTTACTAGTTTGTAAAACATACATTATATAGTGCATACCTACCTACCTATTTAATATGTAATTTCAGCCCTTTGAATGCACGTGTAACAATTATTATTACCTTGCACCACGCCGAGGTCGGTCGATCACCTTCTCGAATCGTCGTCTATAGTACAGAGAACATTGTAGCTGTCTGTTGAGGTCAATGACTCGCTTTTACTTACATATAATATAAAAAAAATCTAAAATTGTATGATGTACTTAAAAGTCTTAAAATTAAATAGATTTAAACGCAATTTTCTTTATGTAGGTAAGTAGGTGCCTACGGATAATGATAACATTTTTTCGGTCTGTGATAATGTTATCCTCTATGAAATCTGGACTTATAAATTCAATGAGTCAAGTTAAAGCTGATTAACTCAAAGATGCATCTGTCTACTTACTCGTATATTAGTAATTAATAATAATTATTATGCGAATGTAAACGAGTCAAGAGTTGAAGTTCAGAATATCATTAATAATATTCACCACAACAGGTAGGTACCTACTAATGGAGAAATTAATTCGTTAGAAGAATAAATTTGTGTAGGTACCTGACTACTAGGTACCTAATTAGTTTGTAGATTTTATGGTTTTTCTTTCATTTAATTTCTCAAGTTTCTCTGAGATATTTGATTCTATGAAATAAAAGTGTCTACAGGTTTTTTTTTCTTATTTTAGTCGGTTCGATTCCGGGTGTGGCAAGCAAATTTTCGAAAATCTTTGAATGCAGTTTTCTATCTGTTTAATAATAAAGGCAGTTCTTTGAGTAAAATTTTCTGTCTACAGTAGGTTTTAAGAATACTTTCCCTTCAGGTGGCATTACAAAGTTCAATCCTGTATATGTTTTAATCAGTGAAAAAAAAATTTGTGAGGTGAGATTTTCCAAAATGATTAAAATAAAAAGAAAACATTTCAGAATTCGAGGTCCTAGTTCGTAGCGTTCGCTTAGTAGGTATTATACCTAGTAGCAGTAATCATGAAGGGACAAGATTTGCTTGATGGACCTAATGTCATGTTATAGTAAATTTATAAAGTGGGTAGGTACCTAGGTAAACGATTAAACTTTGATTAACAACCAATGTTCATGACATTGAGTTGGTGGGTAAGTATTTTGATATAAATACGACTGCATTATCAATGCACCGCAGTCCTACATGGACTCGAACGATCCAAAGATACCTCCCGGTGTCTTAGTCGTTTAACAGTCACTAATTTTAGAGTCAAATCCTGTAGGTAGGTAGGGTAAACCGTCCTAGTATCGGCCACTGCCTTGTAAATAAATTATAAAATAACTAGTAGAGTCTAATTTTCATAAGAAATTATACCTTACTCAATTGAGAAAGCGTGTATGCAATATGGACGGCGCCAGTCATCTCTGGGCCGGTCAGTGACAAATTGTTTTACGACCGGTAAGGACCTTATGAATTGTCTGATATTTAGTGCAAGAGTTTAGAGAGTCAGCACTACGCGGTGTACTAAGATTTATACGAAAAACTAATTGTATTAAGAACTAATGAAGGTTCATATCGTTAATTCATTAAATTTACTGTCATTCTAGATAATAATATTTTTATTGTTTTTTTAATTTATTTTTTGAAATATTTACCTGGACGATGATAGGGTTGATATTTTTCACGTTAGAATCAATTGCAGAATTAACGAAGGATGTGTTAAAGTCGGAAGTGAAAAAAAGAGAAAAAAAAAGCGGTGGATCTTATAGTTCAATGTTCAATGCCACTAGAAAAGTATGGTTTTCCTAGAGATCTTAGTGATTGACCTAGTTGAAGATGGTAGACCAAATGTTTTAACGATGGACATCGTGGTTATTAGCAGTATTAAATATTTATTAAATTACCTTTAAGCCACAGTAAAAAGAACTCTATAAGTCAAGCTAGATCAATAGTAATTGAAGATAAATTAGAAGCTGTTTAGTTCCCCATATTTGCAGTCCTCCAAAAGATTCTCTTATTGGTACATATATTAGCATGTGGAAGAGAAGTGGGTTATTAATTGAGAAGAAGTTTATAACGTTTACAAATGGGTCGCAGATGGAAATATAAAAAAAAATATATTTACTAGCAGATGGCCATAAATCACTTTTGACCAAGAACGTAAGTGTTTGATGCCCTCCTATCTAAAGATATGCCGATATTAGGCTGTAAAAGGTCCAATTTGTGGCACAAAAGGCAGATACAAGGAAAATTAGTGAAGTCTGCAAATAATAAGAAATATAAAATTAAATATAAAGAGTTGATAAAAATTAAAATGATGTAAAGAATAATTAATTGATGCTTAACTTAAAAATGTCTAAACTACATAAAGTTTAATGTAAAAAATGTTGACGTTGCCGATATTTAGCGGGTTTACCCTACTTTTGATTTTTTATTTACGAACGTTCTATCAATAGCCCGCCCTAACTGTAGGAAAATTCTATCAGTAAAATGGACTGATAGAATTTTCGAAAATAATTCCTCTAGTCGCGTCTGGGTGTAATTTCTGATAAATTTCCCATACAAAGTTACAGACATTAATCTGTTATTCTACACAATATACCTAACCGCGTCGCGCGTCGTGTCGTGTCGCTTGCCGATAATGAACACCTCGTAATAATGGTAACAAATAGGTATGTATGAACTCTTATTATCTTAGATACCAACCTGTGAGAGGTTTACCTAGGTACCTACTACAATATGATTACAGATATTTGAATTTGGGAACTAGGTAGGTATCGTTGGTCCCTCTAGCCGGATATAAGCAATGATTTGTTTGGTATAGGTATGTACCTACGTAGGTACTAAGAAAAAACTAACGAACAAAACAATTTAATCGGTCAACGTGAAGAATGTAGATGTTATTCGTAGGTACACAGTTTTTAATTTGATGTTCAAAAAGAGTTAAATTCTTACCAAAAAAAAAAACTGTAGACGTAAATTATAAGTTATTACGGAAGGTTACGCGCATTAGAACGAGGCGTTAGGCGATCGGTGTTTGTCCGTGGCGCAGCGGCGTGGCGCGGCGCGGGTCAGTTGCGGTCGCATTGAGGAAGGTTGAATCGGGCGCACGCGCCGGTGGCCTCATCACCGCGGTTTCGAACGTTCGCTGACCGCGTGCAGCTCGTGTCGGTACCTCGTCCCGCTCGCGCCCCACCCCACACCCGCACTCTTCCTCGTCCGCCTGCACCCTCTATTCTTTTACCAGTTTGCCACCGAATTAATTTATAACGTACTTACTCGGGCACTCCTCACACCCTTATCAGGGTTCCGAATTCAATAGGTAGATGTTTTAATAGGTTAGCTCCGAGCACTAACCTGCCTCAATTAGGAAATCATGCCGAAATCAATCTATCGCGTCATCGCGTGACAGTATAATTATCAAGTACCTACTTATCTAGGCCTTTGTTTTATATAATTTACTCTATCCTTAAGATGTAAAACCGTTAATTTACATTTTAAGGATAAAAAAATATAAGTTTGTAGGTTAATAGGAAAATACTTGAACGGATAAGTTGCAACTGCACCTTTACTATAAAATAATTAGATAATCTTAATAATCATATTTATTATAATAGATACAAATAATGTACAAAAATCGCCCATTTTTTGTATGTATCTACAATGTAAAAGATAAAATATGGAATAAAAATAGTTATAAAAAATAACATGCAAGGTTCTATTTTTCAGTAGGTAGCTTCAATTCATCGACTATTAATTACCTACCTAACTATATAGCTTTCTTTACTGTGTCCAAACTTCTAATGATTACAACTTACAAGGCTCCCTGTGGTATACCTAGTAAGAATTGGTACCATTAGAACCCGGTCCTAGTAGATACTCTGACTTCGAGTATGGGATCCATACTTATCATATTTTTCAATGAAAATGCTAGGTTAATAAAACGTATCAACTAATTTGCTTCTGTACAAACTCTAAATAATTGTAAGTTTTTTTATATAGGTACCATATATTTTGGTTAAAACTGCCCAGATTTTTGTAATATCTGGACTCTAGGTTATCTCAACAAATTTGTTTTGGATCAATTCTCATCAGAAAGTAGGTACCTAAATAGGTACGTGCGTACACGTAAGTGCTCTGTGCTTACAAATGTTAACGAAGCATAACTCTCAATAACGAAGGCTCTGTGTAAAAATCATAATGACTGTTTATGATTATATACATAAGAACCTACAACTGGTAGGCATGCACCTAGCAATTTTTGTTTCCTTAGTAATGTGGAATTAAAGAGTTCAATTTATACTGAGCTTCCAGCGTTAACCTGAAAGTGAGAACTCCTAGAAGCACTTTCGTTTCCTATCGATCCAATGAAAGTTCAAGCTCAGCGTACGTTCTTACATCGGTCATTGCGTATCATAGTAGGTACCTAGTTCCGTTTATTTTCCTTATTTTCTGTATCAATTCTTGGAATCAGTAACAATATTCTTAAATAAAACTGTTAAATAACTTTAAATCTCATACCCAACCTAATAATATGGCAAAGAATGTCAAAGTCATGTAAAGAAACCTCTCAGAATAAAAAAAGTTTTCTTGTATGCTGTAGACATTTTTTTTTATCTTGACCTGAATAAAAGCACCATGAAAAATATTTTTAATTCATTTCCAAGTTCATTTAGGTATGAATACCATGGCGAATAATTATGTCTTTTGCCTGACAAAAGTGTTTTGAGCAAAACTTCGTTCATAGAAATGGTTTAACAGAAGACATATTGTCCTAGGTATAACAGATGTTATAATTTTATAAATGGTCAGTTTTAGCAGATACATTAAAATTTTTGTGGTAGATGAGCATTAGGTAAAACAAGAAGCGACAAAACAAAAATATTGTCTCTAGCAAAATTTTTTACCTAAGTCTAAAATCACTGTTTTAAATTACGTATGGAATGAAACTTCATAACATATTGTCCTAGACAGACAAAATAGAAGAGCGCGGGAGGAGTGGGGAGTGAGGAGGCAAGGTGGCCGACAAGCCACGCACGCGCACTCAGCCTGAGAGTTCACACGCGCGTCGAAACCGCGGTGGGCCTCCACGTGTTTCCCCTTCCGTGCCACCGCGCCCGCGCCCGCGCCCCTCTGCCCTCTCCAACCTTCAACAAAGCCGCGGTCGTATCGTATACATGTACCTATACATATATAAAACGTATTATAGGTGCAATATACATGTATAAAATGGAGTACCAATTAGGTATTATTTTATGTGCAACTGGTAACCACATTAATACCATAGTTTTGTTATCTAATTCGGAAGATTCTGTATGTTTGTTTTCTTACATACAATATTACTTAAATATTTAAATAAGTAAATAGTAGTTTTTGTTATACTTCAAGGTGATCAACAAAAGCGAATTATTTATAAACGTTATATTTTAAACTAAATTATATCGTGCCTCATGACTCTACTTTTCGGCACACAGAGTACCTAATACCATTTAACACAAATACAAAACGTCCGTATCTTTACGCGATACGGTAGTGTGAGTTTGATGTGGGAGTAGGATGACCAACTTACACTTACACGAATTACAATTATTTTTTACACTCATATTGTTTATGCGTAAATTTCTGATATGCATGTTGCTAAAAGATATATGAAAACCGAGATTAGAATTTAAAAAAAATAATAGTTCTCAGAATAACATAATATACAATTTTTAGTAAAAGTATATAAATTTAATAAATATAATGTTCTTATCTATAACTATGCTAAAAAGACTTATAAAGAGGAAATATTTGTGTGTATATTTGTAAACTGTGGAACCACTGAACCGATTTTAATAATACCTTCATTATTAAAAACTATTTGACCAGGAAGTAAAACAGGCCATACCTACTTTATTTAAGGAATAATAATAATAAGATTATAATCGCAGCGTTTGCCTATAAATAAATACTATTTTATGCATCTATTATTTACAAGACCTGTTCAATTATTTATTGTAATAAAATGTATGCTTTAAAAGTGCTTAGCTTGTAAGGAAATATTTGTTAGCACATCTTATATATATATTTCTATTGTGCGTGTGTATGTCACTGGACTCCTCCTAAACGACTGGACCGATTTGAATGAATTTTTTGGTACGCGTCTGGGTGGCACCCTGGATGGTTTAGATTCACAAATCAACGCGACAGCTGGCGCTGGGGTCCGTTTCATTCATTTAAATATTAAACTAACGTGATTTTGTATCAATACATTCGAGATGGAGTTTATACACAATCCCAATATTATTCACCATCATATAAATCCATTACCAGACCACTACAGGGCACAGGTCTCCTCCCACACTGTGAAGTGGTTAAGGCCGTAATCCACCACGCTGGCACAGTACCGATTGGTGGACTCCACACACCTTTTGAGAACATTATGGAGAACTCACATAACTTAGAAAAGTTACGAGGTGCATGCTTGAGTTTGAAATTACCCATTCGAAAGTGAAGTCGAAGTCCTACCCATAGGGCTATCACCGCTTGTCGTATCACCGTAGATTTATCGAGAATAGACAATTTTACTCTCGATAAATCTTAAGAATCTACATTCCTCGGAGAAAGTTGGAACAGTTTCAACGAGGAGGTCAATATGAGAATACAGCTAAGCAGCGATTGGACTCAATTCACCGAATTTCGTTGCCACAATGCCTGAAGAATATTCGTTGATCAATACCTAATGGCCTAATAATGCAGGTACATAATAATAGAGGTAAAAGCACTGAAACTCCCTAATGGCCTAAAATGTGACGGGGAACTTGTGCTTATTTATTTTGTTAAAATGAATACATCTTATTACATCTGATAAAGAAATTCTTAATGATGGAAGTGAACTACCATACATTAATGAGTGACTTATTCTACATCATCAGTTATCACCAGATGAGATTGTAGTCAACCTTGTAGTGGAATAAAAAGAGGTTTCGCCTTTACTCTCTTTATTTTTTGACGTGACAACGTCTTATAATTCGATGGAGCCGGCTGCACGCACGAAAAAACATGACGTATGCGGCGTTACCTCGCTCTGAGGCGTTCCATTCAAGGCTTGAAGTGCAAGCGAGAGTGCGGAACGAGCGACAAAGAGGCACAGTCGGCCTCCGCGTACAACATCTGTCTCTCTCCTACTTGAGTGAGCGATGCGTCCGCGTGGACAGCTTCTATACAATAATACATTTACATGTTTTAGGCAAGGATGAAGTGCAGTGAAAAGTGAAAGTGATGTCAATTGTTTATAGCAACGATAATATCTATCAAACAAATAAAATTAAAATTTTCTTTTGAAAAATGCAACCATTCCATCAGTATTTTCTTACGACGTTATCACGTTCAACTATCGTCAGTAAGCCGACTTTACAGACAACCAATTTTTTTTATACATATTTGTGAGTCCTTTAAACGTTGCGGAAAAGGGTCGTTATTTTAGAGGGTCAGATTTTTATAAGTAAGGCTTTTTAAGAAAAAAAAAAAAACGAGAGCGACTTGTTTACTCTCGGCTTTGACGGTAGGAAAAAAAATTATTGTTCCAGGGAATAAATATTGAAATGCAATTGCATGCAGAATCCCGCCTATACTAAGTAAGTGATTACTGTGATAATTATGTACTACCATCGACCTACCACGAGCATGGGGTCCTTAGGTCTCCGTGTTTCAAGTACGTTGGTGACCCTACGCAGAGGAGAGTGGAGGACAAATGCGCTGGCTGTACATAGCAGCGAGCTGCGAGCCGCGGATTCCGCATTCAGCCGTGGACGGTCTTTGAGCGCGCGTGTACCGGCCGCGACCAGCGCCACTCGCGACTCACAACCTACACCAACACTGACGCCATTGAACCGCCTACGAATAAATCATCATCATCCAATATGATAGGTAAGTGCTTTATGTGAATCTACCGTGTGTGTAAATAGAATGATTAGTTAAGTTTATTTTTTATAAATTAAAATTAGAGATGGTGTATTTTATGAAAACTGTGATCACTGACAATTTAAAATTTTTCGCACTAGCGACTTTTTAAATGACATTTTGTTCATGTACCTAGGTATCTGCTTCAATTTTGTACTCGTTATAATCATACAATGTTTATAGGTTAAAAAACTGTTATGTTAATTTCTTAACCAAAACTAGATTATAACGTCATTTTTAATGTTAAAAGTGAAATAAAATGTAATATTTCTGTACATACAACGGGCGAGGATATAACGAAAGTGGGGGCAGGGTGAGCGGGCGAGCGGGGGGTGCGGTAAAGTGCGGATACGGGGTCGCTGGCCCAAACACGTGGAGGCCCACCGCGGCACTATCTGTTCGAAACCGCGGTGGGGCCTCCACGTGCTGTCGGAGGACATTCACTTTGCCTCGTTCCGCGCTCCCCCCTTCCTATCCGCACCCCTATGTGGTCGTTGTATGTGCATCCTGATATTCCTGATCGCCGCATACCATCCACAACAGACATTGTACTGTGGTCGGTCGTCGCGATACGTTGGCTTCCGGGACCTACCACTACCACTAATTATTACGATAAGCCTGTTAATAAAGAAACATGAACAAATTGTTGACAACGTTTGAACTCGGCTCTTCTTATCCCACAGGTGACGAGGAACGCGAACACCAGTGCAAGGAGTGTGGGTTGAGGCTCTCAACTCGAAGCGCGTTGACTGCTCACACGCGCTCGCACCGGGTTGCTGCCGACGCTCATCGTTGTGACGTTTGTCACAAGACGTTCGCGGTTCCGGCGCGCCTGGTGCGTCACTACCGGACACACACGGGCGAGAGGCCCTTCGAGTGCGAATACTGCCACAAGATGTTCAGTGTAAAGGAGAACTTGCAGGTGCATCGGCGAATCCACACCAAAGAGCGACCGTACCGATGCGGAGTTTGCGGAGCTGCCTTCGAGCATTCCGGTAAATTGCACCGCCACGCTAGAATACATACGGGGGAGAGGCCGCACGCGTGCCCGCATTGCCAAAAGACGTTCATACAGTCGGGACAATTAGTTATTCATCTCCGGACGCACACGGGAGAAAAACCCTACCGATGCCCGGTTCCCGGCTGCGGAAAGGGTTTCACTTGCTCGAAGCAATTAAAAGTGCACTCACGCACGCATACCGGCGAACGACCCTACACCTGCGAAATATGCCTTCGAGATTTTGGGTACAACCACGTACTGAAACTGCACAGATTCCAACATTTCGGTGAGCGCTGTTATCGTTGCACGGTGTGCGACGGTACCTTCAACACTAAGAAGCAAATGGAGGCTCACATATATAAGGAGCATGGAGCGGAGACGCCTAGGGCTCCACCGACCCCGGCGCAGTACACAGTGCCGTTGGTGGTGAACGGAAACGTCATGTGTGACATCGTTGAGGCAGCTCTGCAGCAGTTACCGCCCACGCCCCCAAGCTCTCCGCCGTCGCCCCCCTGCCCAGCACCTTGCACCGCACCTTATCTCCCACCAAATCCTGTTCAGACCATATTGGCACCTGTCACGCTTCCTTCTCTAACGCCGTCCCCATCGCCACCAGCGATAAACACCTCCATAACGATGATGACTCTCGCACCTTCCTCCCTACCTCCGCGAAAACGCAAACTCATTCCTCATATAGAATCAGTTCCAGCAGAACCAACTGTTCGTCACACATCTGTTATACAGTTCGCCCCTGCCGCCGCAGATTCCTCGTAGCAGTTAGTTAGTTTATAATTAAATTTGTTTGGTAAGGCTTTATTGTAATCGAAGGCTCTAAGATGACTGTCAGAGTCTTTAGCGATATAGTTTAGTGAAGCGTAGAATGATAAAGTGCTAATTCTGGTGTACCTATTAACTTAAAACGAAATTGACTGGTCTAATAGTAGTAGACTTTTCGCAATACCCCGTGTACTAAAAATATCTATATTATTAAAACTGTCAATTTAGTTTACTTTAGATTTTTTGTTCAACTGAATTAGCACTTGTGACTTAAGTTGGCATAAAACATGAGCTAGGTTTGAGGTTTATTTGTATACTGCTGCAATGATGTTTTGTTTTATTCTTGAAAAAAAGACTAATTAGATGTTTAATGTATTTGTGCTGTCAATATTAATAGAAATAAGTTTTGTATTTATCTACTATGAGTGTAATAATTATCTCATTAAAAAAATGTAAACTATACATTCAACTGCAGTTTTTATTAATTGCCTTATTTTATTCCCTCGCAAACAGTTAATCATTTAAAACTAAAGTAAACATTGCTTGAAAAATTGTGCTTTTTACTTCTTCGTAAAACTTGTCTATTCAGTTCTAATTGGCCTTCTGGCTCCAGTCCAGTAATCTTTTTGATAAGGAGGCATAACCTTTTTGCGAGAAATTTTTGTGTGACGCAGAGAGACATACAAGACAAGTCGCAAGTAGGACATAAATAGATACCTACCTATCTAGGTACGTATATAAGCACTACGTTGTCTGTTACTTTTAATGTATTTTGTTTCCATAAAATTTTTTATCCCATATGCTACAGGAACGCAATAGTTTATCGCGATACAAATAATCTTTAATTATATATCATAGTACTAGTTTTATATAGGTACAACGTATAAATAAAAACCGAAATAATACTTCAGAGGCTTTAGAGTCCTACTTAAATTTATAGGCCCTAACCATTGCCAGGTCGGTCGTCAAATTCCACAAAACAGAATTTTTAAAATGAATTTACCTAGTATGTACCTAGTTATTTTTAAAATCGAAATCCAATTATTTCATAAAGGAATACACAACTTAAAATATGGATTAAAAACAAAAACAAAAGCAGACCAAGTCGCAGGCAGCAGCTAGTTTTGATAAATAGCTCCTACCTAAGACTGAAACTATTTATAGATGGAAGGTATAGGTACGCCTTTCGGCGTTTTCCGCACCTGTATAAGAATTGGCGTAGTTATTAAACAAAAGCATTCTCAAGTGCTACATTCTCGTCCCATCCGTAACTGCAAGCGCTATTTTATAATATTGTAACGTTTTATACAATGTACCTATGATTATTCTAATTTTTGTTCGTCTATTTATTGGAGGCAGCGAATTGGTGGTACCTATATTGCGTTTGAAAAGAGTATGGATATATTTTGAGACTATGTTAGAAAGAACCCTGTTTCTATGAACCACACAATATCTTTAAATTACTTACTTAATAATATAGGTATGACAACCCGAAAGAGAATATAACCACTAAATTTCAGCCAACGCTGTTATGTTCCTTAAAAAAATATTAGGTATATACCTAGGTAGGTACCTACTTGCGAATAAAAGTAATAGACTTTGAATTCAAGTTGTTGCCACACACATTCTTCGTTATGAAGTCGAACACGCTAATTTTCAGCTAATTTCTTTTTATTTTACATTAAACTATTAGAAATTAACCTCTTTATTCGGATGTTTCAAACAATAACCTTGATTCCGAGCTCGGAAGTAGGACCCCTTTGTCTAAGATTTATAGTCTCTTGAATTGCATGTGTACAAATCTTATACTTTAGGGTGTAGGAGGTAAAATAGGTAGAACTACTTAGGTACCTACTAAAGTTTATTTGGATGACTTTCCTTATCTATGCATGCGGCCATTGATATGCTTGGTTTATTGGGATGCGTCGGAGCTCGATCAAACCTTTCGTAGGTAACTACCTACTTATTTTACCTCCGTTGAGAGGTAATAAGTCTGAGCCTTGCACTATAGACGTAACTTCATTTACTTTGTCTAAGATTTATAGTCTCTTGAATTGCATGTGTACAAATCTTATACTTTAGGGTGTAGGAGGTAAAATAGGTAGAACTACTTAGGTACCTACTAAAGTTTATTTGGATGACTTTCCTTATCTATGCATGCGGCCATTGATATGCTTGGTTTATTGGGATGCGTCGGAGCTCGATCAAACCTTTCGTAGGTAACTACCTACTTATTTTACCTCCGTTGAGAGGTAATAAGTCTGAGCCTTGCACTATAGACGTAACTTCATTTACTTCATTTACTTCGTCTTGTCCACGTCGCGTAGATCACGAAACAAAAACAAGAATTCTCTATATATCTCTAAGTAAATTTGACCATTTAATTTTTTTATTTTTTTTCCAAATTCTAATTTCTAAATCACTGACATCGACCAAGAAGAACATAATCACTCCGACCAAAGACGTCCAACCTCCACCTTTTTGAAGTCGGTTAAAAAACTAATTCTATACCGTTTATAGCGGAAGTCTTATATGCTTATATACATACATATATATATATATATATATATATATAGATATATATAGATATATATATATATATGTATGTATATATACTCGTATATATATACATATATATATAAACTAATACCAGTCCATCGTATTCAGTGCATTCTCCCAAAAAAAGAAGAATTTATTAAAATATTTTTATTCTTCTGACTATAGAACTATGACTACACTGACCCCTATTATAATATAGATAGACTGACCTCTATTATATATTGGGCCGCTAAAATGTATAATTTTATTGACGGCCGACTGGCGCAGTCGGCAGCGACCCTGCTTTCCGAGTCCGAGGCCGTAGGTTCGATTCCCATATAGGCAATAGGATCGCTTTTTCATACCAATGTTAAATAAACTTGTTATTTTCTCAATTTGTGTGCAATAAACCTATCATCTATCTATGTATGAAGATGTACGTTATGAAGTGACACACATTCGCAACCAAAAATAGTATAACCTCAGTAAGACGATTATAAAAACCTGACGACTGAGATGACGGAGCTTCTTAGTTGTTTATATAAGTTTTGTACATTCCATATTCATTCATCTTCATCGGCCCCTAGTTCGCTACGCAAAATGGAGCAACATTATAAAAAACTCTCAGGCATGAAGGTTTCCTCACGATATTTTCCCCAAAATTAAAAGAAAGTTATAATTTCATTACTAAAAACGTATATAGAAAAGTTAGATTAGGACTCGGCCCTCCAAAAGTGAAGCTTAAGTCCTATCCACTACCAGCGGCTATCACCGCTTACAACAATATTCATTAGTCATTGAATATTTATAGGCATCAACGCCTGTGTGTTTTAAAACCTAGAGCCCAAACCTGAAAAAGCAGTTATTATTTTTTTTTACATTGACAGCTGAAAAGCTCTAAATGGCTGTACGATGATACACCATTGCCTTTTCTCCATTGGATGGAAAAGAAAAAAAAATGACAGCTCTTGACAGTTGACAATTGACATTGAAGTTTGTTTGGACGCCGGCTTAATGGCGTCTTTCCTGTGATTGTGTTGATCCCGTTCCCGCTTTCCGCCAAATTGAAATTTATTTCGCTAATTATAAAGCAAATCATAATATCAAAATGGTAAGATTTATTTTTTTCATATATTTGAAGATGTTCTAAACCAAAGTTACTTTATATTTTTCGAACCAAAGTCAAAACTAAAACAATTTCCATAAAGTTTGATGTCCTAACCAAAATAATGTTTTTTCAGACGATCGGAAAAAATAATAAGATGCAACAGCATCTAAACTATCGCGTAAGGGTGATTTTACAAGATTCTCGTACTTTCATCGGGACCTTCAAAGCATTTGATAAACATATGAATTTAATTTTGGGAGATTGCGAGGAATTCAGAAAGATCAAGTCTAAAAACAGTAAGACTGTCGACAGAGAAGAGAAAAGAACTCTCGGTTTTGTATTGCTGCGTGGTGAGAATATTGTTTCTCTCACAATTGAGGGGCCACCACCACCGGAAGAAGGCTTGCCCCGTGTGCCACTACCTGGGGCAATGGGCGGTCCGGGTGCCGGTAGATCAGCCGGCCGCGGGTCCGGTATGGGAGGTGCTCCTCCAGGTCTGCAAGGACCCGCTAGAGGCGTCGGAGGACCTTCGCATCAACATATGGCGCCTGGCAGAGGACAATTATCAGCACCACCACAAATGCGCGGTGGCCCTATGATGGGAGGACCACCCCCAGGAATGATGGGCGCACCTCCTGGAATGGGGAGAGGAGGCCCTGGTGGGCGTGGACCACCAGGTATGCGCCGATACTAGTGTTAGTGACAGTGATACATTCTAATAATGTACAATGTGTATATGTAAAAGTAAACCTTCAAATTGGCTTTGAAGCCAGAAGTTGTGTACATCAGCTTCCAGCAATTGTGAATTTACAATAATTATTGTCAGCTGTTTCAGACAGAAGTACCTATACCTAAGAACCATTTTGAAAAATGATTACAGTTAAGTAAATTAATACCAGTAGTTTTTATATTATTTGCTTAAGTATTACATAGTGATGATTTAAATAGAAATTAACTACAAAAAATTTATATGCAGATCTTTGGAAGGTCAATAAAGACATGGCATGGCAAAACTATACACTATGTTAAGGTTATCTTGAAAATAGTAACAGAGATGTCTTTATAACATGCATTGGAAAAATATGACTAAATATTTACAAAGTATGGAAATCATATGTCTATAATTCATTTGTATGAATGGTGCAGCAACAAGTGCTGTGGTTTGAAGAGAGGTTCTGAGTTTGATCCCTGGCAGAGCAATTTGGGAATTTATATATATTTTTTTTCTGGTCTTGGACAAAGACCTGAGCTTAGAAACTGATTAAGGGTATGGGTTTATTATAACTGCCCAGTTAGACCATTACCATCTTGCCTGAATCATCACTCACCACCAGGTGGGATTTCAGTAAAGGGCTTCTATATGTAGAAATGCTTACTAGGCTATAGAAAAGGATAGCACTACTGTTTGAATTTAATTTAGTATTATTTAGTGTACAACATAATTGGTGTTACTTGTAATTCTGCTCGATGTTTTATCTTTGGTGCTACAATGCCTGCTTTAACTCTCTATACATAGCTCCCTACGACACCTCTCCACCACTTTAACTTCAATATTGTTTCTGAACTTTTTGGTTGTAGGTAATAGTGGATATAGAACTCGCTACTACATGCTACACTGATTACATTCAGTGTTATCATTGTTGTAGCCATGTGCATCAAAAACTTATCCTGGTGTACCATATTATGGACCATAAGAAGCATGTCCCTATGTTTAATTCATTAGACAATACCAATTGATTTGTACACAAGTCTGTAAAAAAAAAAAAATTGACTGGTCTTATAATTGTGATTTCCTATTCTGTAAGAAACTAGTGCACATTCTTTGGCAAACAAATCTCTTGAACTAAAATGACAGGAATGACAGGGTACATTGTGAAAGGATATCAGTACTTTTGGACATGTCTATTTAATCTAGTTAAACAGAATTGGCATCCTTGTGGGAGAAAGTAGATGCATGAATTTGTTGTCATCGACTAAGAAAACTATCAACCGTTTAGGTTGGTGTATTTTATCAGCTTCTGTAGCTATTTCTATTAATTATCCATAGTTACTTAGAGACAGCATATCCAGACACATCTATAGTGAAACATTGTACATCTTTCAGTATAGATATAGCAAGTGTGAAAAAATTTTCTGCTTACTAAAACTAACAAAAACAATGTATCTGCCAATAAAATTTATTTACTATTTTAATTTTACTTAAGTTAATAAAAAATAGTATTACAGTTGACTACAATGGTAACATTTCCAGTTCATAATATGATCGCTCATAGTGTACATTTCTCCATCTCTTCTTCTGTACTTGGGCCTGTGTTGTTTATTAGCCAAAACCACAGTTTGCAGTGTACATAGTAACAGAAATTTACGAATTTAATAGCATAATAATATTATATACACACAAAAAAATCGGCTAATACAATATAAATAGCAATTCTGTTTTAGACACATAAAAAGGTCTCAAAATAGGTACATATTTAAATAATCTCACTAACTTAACTTGCATGATGAGACTTATTTTTACCTGTGTATGGACTGGACAGACAAAAATGGCACCAACAATAGTGCTATTTACTGTTCTTTGTATAAAAGGACAGCATTGTTTTAAGGCTGTGCTAATTTAGTTTTTTTTAATTTGTGTGAAATGGACCTGCACTATTATCAGTTCATTTGTGTCAATGACCTAGACTAGAATGAAAGCAAAAATGAGTATGTTTGTGAACTCTGGATGTTTATAGTTTTATGGTGTGCAATGATGTGCTTTATGAACTTAGATATATATTTAATGAGGGGACATCTTCCATTGCCAGGGTGGGTAATCAGTCCTCTGTAAGGACTATTCCACCCTATTCCCCATATTATAAACTTAGTTATTAATAAAATAATCTAATGGCAGTAGCCGCAGGAGGGATGGCAACGTTTTCCATCCACACCGCATCTACATCCACCGCTTGTGTCCCCTTTTCCGCCTGGGCCCCACCGACGCCCCCTGGTTACCCAGCATATCTCCGTTTTACAAGCAGAACATTTGATCCAGTCACAACCCCATTTCTTAGTAATAATAGCACTGCATTCAGGACACTCGAGAGCCTCGCCTCGAGATATAAGCGATTTTAGTAAAGCCTGAGTGCCCTCATCGTTTTGATTTGACTCTGCATCCGACACAGCGTTGCGCAATTTTACTTGATATTGTTCACAGGTTTCGCCTTCGTGGACAGCCTAAAAAGCAAAAAAAATACTGAAGGGGTAACTGGTGGTGTCAACATTATTGTACGAAAATCTCTTAACTAAACTATATATCAAAAGTATCCTATATATCCTATTTCAAAAGATTTGCACTACTGTTAGTAATGTAATTTTAGTTCAGAGATTTGCATACAACAAAATGAACACCATCAGAGAGTTATTCTCTATTATTACAATCTAATCTTGACACTTATCCACAATAATGTTTGGTGTATAGTTTGACTGTCTTCATATGAGGAGGTAGCATATTCTGCGCAAGATTTCTGGTCTCCCTTTAATTTAAGGAATATGTATATGTTTATTGAAATTTTTTTTTGAATGCAAATTGAGAGTGAAATTCCAAGGTTGCTTTTTTTCCTTCGCATATAGCTAAGGTAGCTTAAGACAGAATTATTTTAATTGCACTCTTTAGTAGGTAGAACTAATAAATTTAGTGTTTTGTCTTTTTCTATGAACAGAAAGCGAAATGGTATTATCACTTATATTTTAGTTTAATTTTTCTAATGTGAAAAAGAAATGAAATACCTGGCATGGTACACAATTTGTGTATTTGCAGACTGGACATGGGAATCTTCGAGCTCCAGGCTCACAAAAAGCCCAGCCCTTACAATCATGCGTGCGACAGTGAAATGTGTTTCTAGTCCCGCTCTCCGCAGCGGCCAAGCCTCGTGCCAACCAGCGCTCATACTCTTCAGTAGTGAGGATGGCACGTATTTCCCGTTCTTGCAACGCCCCAGGGCACTGGATGGCGGGGCAAGCTACAACCGGCTCTTCACAGTGCCGGATCACATCGACAAGACATTCTCTACAAAACGTGTGTATGCATTCACGCAACACGACACCAGCACCCACAGCGCATTTCTCGATACAAACACCACATTCGAATTGTTCAGCATTTGGCACGAAAGCTTGCTGTTCCAATTTAATTAATTCTGTGTAAAATTCCCCTGATGTAGTGTTATTTATTTCGTTCAACTCCACTTTAGTGTCTTTGAGCGGTGAGTTGTCCTTATTTGTTTCTAAAAATAAAGAAATTGCTTTCAATTCAACCTCTACATAATATATTATACTAATAAATAAAATAAGAGTATGTCTGTGGTTTGGAAATAAGTGCCTTATTTTAACTTAACACATTCTCAATATTTTTAGTAGCTATAGGCACGAAAAATGTTTGTCCAGGCTAATCTTTAGGATGGCTGAACCGTTTTGGTGAGAATGTTATAGGCAGGTAAAGTTATAACTCAATTTATTCCGAAAAAATATCCCTAAAAGAGTGAAATGGTGGTTGTATGATTATATGAGTTGAGTTACATGTTAAAAAGAGTTTTAAAAAACTGACCGTGTAGGAGATGTGGAACATCGAACCGAAGTAAGTATAACTTATAAAAATATCTACTACAAAAATAAAAAACATGTTAGTTAAATAAATTCGTGACATCCTGTACAGTACGGATAAGGGATAATTTTATCCTGGGTTCTTTCAGCATTTAACAATGTAGTTCCTACTTTTTGGAGACAGGTATAGGTAACTGAGCTGTGAGCTCTTTTATTTCGTTGGAAATCAGAATTTTAACGCCTGCGAATGCTGGATGACAAGGCATCCAAAATGCTTAGGTATATAATATAATGTTTAGTGTGAACGTGGACAAATAAAAAGAATCTTATAGGATACCATGTGGCACACTTACCAGATTCAACCAAACATAAATAAAATGGCGCTTTAAGATCGGGTCCAGCCAAAGCAACCAGTGGTGTATTATCATCAATGCAAAGAGTTCTTCCAACAATCCAACGTTGCAAGGGAATTGCTAAACCCAACGAAGTTTCAACTTGCCGTTTAAGTTTTCCCATTCTCGCTTTTCTTGAAATATACAATGGTATCGGACCTCTCGCTGCTTCTATGTCCTCAATCCATACTTCTATTCTGAAATTAAATAATGTTTTTTATTTAAAAATTATTATTTCGCTATTTACTTTTTGAATTACTCAGTTGATAAAACCGCAGGAAAATCACACGAATCTAATAGACGCGAAGACTACCATTTAAAACTCGGCAGGGCTTGAGAGCTCGTGTGCAGTGCAAAATCGGGTACAGCCACTCTTCACACTTTTTTTCTCAAGCTTTATAGTACAGTAGGCATGAAAAAAATTTTGTGCTGTTTGCTTATTTAGAAAGATAAGTTAAGGATATAGAAGATGTTTTAGTTTATATAATATTACTCACGGAATTTCGTCATTTGCGATTTGGCTAGATGTTGACGTGCTAGCCTCGGACGAGATATTTATTTCTTTACGGACTGTACTTGTAGGCTTTTGGTTTACTTGTTTCTCTTTATCTTTTATAACTTTTTCTTGCACCTCCAATGAATCAACTCTTATATTTGACGCAGAATTTTGATGCACGTTATTTTCTTCACTTGCGATGTCATCTTCTAAGATTTCCGTCTTGTTTAAGATAGCCTCTGCAATGATTTGTGAAGAAAACGATAAGACAGAGCATGCCAATTTAAGTTTAGCTAGTTTAGCAGCAGCGTCCGCTGCTAATTGTTCATCTCCTTTTGATATTGCTTGTTCCAGTTGGTTGATCAAATTCCTACGCCTATCATGGTGGTCTAAAATTTTTACACGAGGTGTTTTCTCTGTTGAAGCGTCTGATTTTTGAATAGCTTCATGCAAAAGTTTTGTATTCGATGTACTTGGAGACTGCACGTTTATTGTTGTAGACACTGTATTAGTCTGTTGTATTTTTGGTTGATTCACTGAGGTTTTCTCTTTTTTGTTACTTTCCATTTTTGTAGCTGGCGTTATTAAAACATTGCCTAAATTGCAGTCGGCAACTTTATCATTCGTTGCTTTATATTTAGGAGAATACAGCGGATTCAGTAACGATGATATTTTTAAAGGCGTGTTCCTGGTGTTGTTCGAAGTTATAGCATGTTCTGTATCATTAATATTCGCTACTTTTGACGAAAATACATTACCTAACTGAATTCTTTCAATATTATCTTTGGTCCCGGAAGCAGCAGTATCACATTTTTTAAATTGCAATACAGTTGTCTGATTACTATTTCTTTGATCAGATATTTTTGAAGCATTTATATATTCATCCTTTTTTGGAAGTTCCGCTTCTTTTTCGAAAATGGTGCAATTAATCGCCAGTGGTATTAAATTTACAGTAGATATTTCTTTGCTATCTTTAAAAGTTTGCTTTGCTACTCCATTAAAACCACTTGATGTATCCTCTTTTTTTTCATGTATATTTTTATCATTCTTAGGTGTAGACGAATCGCATTTGTTAATATTTCCTAAGTCAGGAATTGCGTTGGTTACTTTCAAATTAGCGTTTAAAAACTCCCCCGGTTTCTTATTATTTACCGCTGAATTAATTTTAGGATTGTTTGATTTTAAAAGCTTTTTACCTTCGAGCGATTCCTTTATTGATTGTACTTGAACTTGCGATGTGGATATGTTATGAGACGTATTACCAGAGGCAATGAAATACGGCGGGTATGCAACTTTACTGGTATCACTTATAGGAAAATCTTTTGATGATGAAGGTTGTGACGTGAGAAAGGATTCTTTGGCTTTATTTTTGAAGTCCAAAAGCCCGCGTTTGTCTTCAAGAGTATTAGTATTTATAAAACTACCTTTAACTTTATCATCGATAGTGGAACCTATCCGAAGAGTTGGCGTTTCTGTTGGTTTAACGATAGCAACTCTATCATCGCCGGGATATTTTTTATTGTGTTTTGGCCTTTTAGGTAAAGAATCTTTCATTTCTTTAAGCATTTCTCTCAGTTTCTTCTTATCATCATTTCCGTTCTCTCGATTTGACTTAAGACCATTTTCGTCTGTTTGTGTACATGTATTCGATGCATTGTTAGGGACGCTTTTCCTATTTTTGTTGTTGTTCGAGCTCTCTTGAATTACACAATATATACAACATGTAACAACAGGTTTATATTTTCTCAAACAAGTGGTGCAAATCCAAGTTTCCTCAGTGGATCTGGAGCCATTGCCCATGAAACTGTCACTTTGTTCAGAAGCTCGTAATGCCTTATTCGCCTCTATTATTTCGGCTGCTTGCTTATCCAACTCACTGATGCTCGGTAGATATTTAATTCGGCTTGAATCTATAGCGGAATTCCTTTTCTTACTCTCGAAAATTTGTTTAAGAAAGCTCTTATCTGTTCGCAACTTAATTTCTTTTATTTCAAGTTTTGAATGTTTTTCAGTTTTATTTGCTGTTGTTATTGTTATATCTTTGCTACGCGCGTTTTTACTAATTTCAGCTGTCGAGTTCATTTGCATTATATTACTAATTTGCACGTTTTCTTTGTTTTCTTCAGATACTTTGGCCGGCGGTTTTGGTGCAGGTCTCTTTCTTTTATAGGTTCTAGGTAAAGTAGCAGAAATAACGACTGTAGGTGGTAATGGAGCACGACGTTTTCCAGGGACGTATGCAGATCGGCGAGTACTCTCACTCGTTGCGCGTCGCCCCCTGTCTTGCCTTAAAACAGTATCTTTCTGTATCCTACGTGCTGCTGGCAGACTGAAAGCGTCGTATCCCAATCCTTCCTCCCTGAAAAGTCCGTATTTTCGACGTAAAGTAATGTCACGGTCGTGTTGTCTTCGCAAGTTACGCTCGTGCAATCTTTGTTTATAAGTATCTGTTAAAGGACACGAAGGGAGCACAAGAGGCGTGTTGGTGTTTTTATAGTTAAGCGGCGCTAAGAAGTCGAAACTGGCGACAGTGCGGTCTGATCCTACACTAGAGACGCTCTCGCTTGAAGAAGATCGGTCTGTACGTCGCAACCATGAAAAGAGCGTCCAAATCCCTGCAGAGAGTGGGCGAGGGCGCGGCGCCTCTCCCTGCACGTCGCCGTTCATTACCCCTGAAAGACCGAGAAGAAATAACATTACAAACCCAAATTTTCTTTCTATAAAATTGAATCGATATAACCAGTTTTAGTAAAATACCTACTCATATCTTCATATTGTTTTTATTCGAGTATCCTTTGTTTAGATTTATAAATAGGTCAACACAAACATGTCCCTCGCGACAATCTGACAAAGCTAAAGCATCTTCTAAAATGAAGTGTCGTAAGTATGTATTGTACGTTAGGAATATAATCCTTTATTAATATTATTCCAATCGTAGCGGCTGAGTAGAGAATCACACCAACTAACATACTCTAGTAAGACAAATATTTATAACACTTACGGACTGTCGTAACGATGAGTAAACTGCAAGGGTCGCAATCCACAACTAGTTCACGTCAAACCGTACACCATAGTGGCCGAAAGCTGTTATTTTCAATCACTTGATCGTAACATAAAGCTCCATTTTTTTAATTCTGTAGTAAATCTAAGTAAATTGTATAGTTTCAGGCATGTATTGTCAACTCGCGCGCCGTACATTCGAGGTCGCGCGCGTCTCGAGTGGAGCGGCACGCCGAACACTGGCCGCCCATCTAAATTTAGCAGAACTTTGCGATACGGTTTTTGCTATTTCTATTCATTCTCGCGCCTGACCTCACTTAAATTAGGATACCTACCTCTTAAACAGCGCCATCGTTTACAAATCTAGTAGTAATCACTTCATCTATTGACTTTATTCGAAATATTTAGGCTAATGCCATAAGTATTATTGACAATTAACTCAACAATGTCGGCATTGTCTCGTCGTTGACCTGTCCTTCTAGGTCGTCTGTTACCAATTGCACAAAATGATGACTTCCTTTACCCAGCCATATACACACGTATAGCTATATAAGGTAATTACAATAAGTGCAATCTATGGTGGCTGGATGGAAGTAGGTGAAAGATATATTTTTCGGGTTGCAAAACACACGTAGGTAGGTAAATGTCTCTGAGAGTCAACTTTAGGCTACACAAGTCTAAGGCTGCCAGTCCACCGTAGCGGAGCGAGCCAGCGGAGCCGAGAGACAGAGAAATATTAACCAATGGAATTGCACAAAATCTACGCTCCTCTTAAGGTTGTGAGATAGTTTAAAAATTCATATAAAACCAGTAAGCGGAGCGGGGAAACGGGGCGGAGCTCGAAATCACTCGTCGCAACACAGTAAAAACACAGCAACTCCGCTCCGTATTACTCTCTCACTTCGCTCCGCAGCCTCGCTCCACTCCGGTGGACAAACACAGTACGCAACTCCACTCCGTATTAGTCAGTTTTTCGGCTCCGCTGCTTCACTCCGCTCCGGTGGACTGGCAGCCTAAATGTGGTATCAGTAGATAGGTACCTACAGAAGTTTTATGTAAACAACGAAAACTATATTTAAAACAATATAACATTTATTTCTATGTACAAAATCGGACACAATTTCCTGTGTCAATATTGTTCGACATAACTAAACTTAATGCACGTAAGCAAATCTCAGTGGTAATTCATTTTAATTAGATATCTATGTACCTACACAAACAACTTAGGTCATTTTAAATATTGTAAACAAGCTAAAAACTGCAACCAATGACTTTCTAAACATACCTACGATCTTAGTCTGCGACAAATTACATTTACCGAATAAGTTGAAGTATTCCATAAAGTGCATATCACTCGAGTTATTAATGCTTTATCAATGTCCCACAGCTAGACACAAGCCAGGTTGTGCAATAAGCATTTAAACGCTTTTTTCCGATGTTTTTTTTGCCGAAGCCGAATGCCTTTCGGTTGAGCTATGTATGACCAGGAGGGCAGCAGCCACTCGTGCCGACAGCTCTGCCTGGTTGAGCTCGTGCGCCCACGGGACCCGCCCCCAGTGCGCCAACTGGATCAAACAAATAATCCTTTATGGCAACGAAATCACGCGCGCACGGTTTCGCAACAATAGTTCTTAAGGTAGGATGAGCTACTGAGAATCGTGAGGCCTGACATGATTTAAAATATTATTTATATTAGGAAAAACAGTTTCTTATTCCTTAGTTAATACCTTCTGATTAGGTATAGATTAAATTTTATATCAAGTTAGTTTTTTTAGGTCGTGGAATAAATAATTACAAAATAGATACCTCATATCCCAAAAACCAGTATCGCTCCTGTGTTTCTTTCATTTTTGTGTTTCTTACCCTAAGCTCTTACCTATGTACGAAAGACATAGAGATAGACATTTCATAATGGCGTCAGACATAGGTCTCTTTTTAACTCGAAATATTAAATTTTTAATATCGAAGATGTACCTAATGGATGCATCAAATTATAACTCCCTTAATTATTTTTAAGGTGGTGGTGAAGTAAGTACAAGTAACATTTATTTCACTGGCCGTTTCTATTTCATCGTCCTTTAAAGGGGGAGAGTTAAAACATTCCAATGTCCGAACAAATATACAAAGTTACTTGGAAAGTAGAATGTTTCATTTATGTAACTATCTACAGGTACTACCCAGCCATTGTATTCAGAGCAATGAATAAGAGTTCAAAAGGTCTGATTCAACACTATAACCTCCGGTTTAAAACTTATTACCATCCAGTTTTATAATTACGATTACGGAGGTGCAATCTGGTTATCGTACAAACTAGAGCTGACCTAATTCCGGCCGCGCTCTTGTTGCGCGCACATGTTATTACGATTTCTTTTTTGATTGTGAACAGCTAACCTTATTATGGAATTCAAATCTTAACTGCATGAGAAAATCATTATAAGGAAAATGCATTTTTAGGTGACAAACACAAACACACGTTTTTACCTGACCGATTTCAGCCACGGTGAATAATCTTCGAAGATATTTTCGGACTACGCGGGAGATATCAGAGTACACAAGTTTGTACGGAAACTATTGCTAACACAGGTTCACCCTCATGACCGGCAAGATATCAGGCGCAGGATAGACAGCTTCGTACGTTCACCAGCAATTTCCAAAGTCCATGCTGATACGAAGAATTTCTAATACTAATAAACTTAAGTTGTGCAGTAAACGTCTAAATTTATGGTGACCTTCGATTCTAAAGTAGCGATTTTTTAAAAATCTAACAGCAAAAAACAGACGAAGCAGATGGCCAAACTGTTGCTTAGTGCAAAACTATCGTCTATAAACAGAGCTACATTGCCATGCAAGGAACACGACCTGCAAGTTGCCAACCTGTGTCCATTAACCTGAGGCGTAGTAGTAGTAGTTAAAATTAGGTAGTAGTAGCACAGAGGAAGCTGCTGCCCGCTCTCCGCTTTATTCCCTTAGTGGCCTCGTACGACACCCGCGGGGAGAGGAGGGGTGGTGACAACTGTGTTATGATCTGTCGTCACCACACAGCACGGCCGTTAAGATTCATATTACACGGAGTACCATGCCCTTCAGAACCGAACACACCATCAACAATGCTACTTGGCGGCAGAAATAAGCATGGCCGTGGTGCTTCCCGGACGAGCTCTGTCACAAAAAGCTCACACCAGCTCAAAAGCATTGCCTTACATTTTTTGTATTCATCCATTTTATATCTTACTGTTTTAAAGCCTATCTAGTCAAACTATGCCACTGGCTCCTATAACATTCACGTCTTTGTAGGTATGGTCGTTACTAGCCATGGCGGAAGCCTCCCACCAGTGATGAGACAGCTACCGGGCCCAGATACTATCAAAATGAAAACGTGATAAAGAAGTGATGTGACATACTTGGTACTCCTCCTCTAATCTAGCCAACAGGACAGCATCCTTTGCTTCCAAGTATCTGTCCACACAGGCCAACATAAGTATGGGAGACTTTAGGGCTTCCGCACCAAAGCACATAGCTAAAACAGAAAAATAGTAATTACTCAATCATTATTTAATGTGTGTATATGGGATTATACACTGGTAAGATTCAATGAATTTTGTGTATAGAAAGGCTTTAATAAAATAAAAAGAACACTTATTTTTGCTTTTTGCATTAAAAAAAATTGTGGTATATTAATTGTGATTTTTAAACATACAATATTATGTATCTAAAAAATATATATCACTTATTCACAATTTTAAATTACTCTTATCCAGGGCATATCTAAATAGCTTAATGAAAATATAACATTTTATTGGTAAAATAATAATAATAAATATACTACGACAATACACACATCGCCATCTAGCCCCAAAGTAAGCGTAGCTTGTGTTATGGGTACTAAGATGACTGATGAATATTTTTATGAATAATTTACATAAATACTTAGAATATACTTATAAACACCCAGACACTGAAAAACATTAATGCTCATCACACAAACATTTTCCAGTAGTGGGCATCAAACCCACCTTGGACACAAAAAGCAAACTGCGCCAATAAACTGTCTTAATAGTTTATCTTACCACAATAAAGTCGTTCAGACATATATACTAACCATTTAAAGCAGGGAAATCAAAGGACAAGAAATGCCTTGCCAAAACTGCTCTGGTCTCTGTAGTGATTGGTGGGGGCTCCAAATTGTTAGACACTTCCTGTTCAACTCCAAACCTCTTACAAAACCATTCCAACACAGGATCCCATTTTTTCTCTTGAAGTGCTCTTAACTCTTCTTCCTACATAGAAAAGTTATTTCATTATTCAATTATTGTAAGAGATAATAATAAATATACTACAACAATACACACATCACCATCTAGCGCTAAAGTAAGCATAGCTTGTGTTATGGGTACTAAGATGACTGATGAATACTTTATTAGAATATTTTTGTTTTATTTATAATATTTTATCTCAGTGGAGTTTCAGGATATCAAGTCACCTATTGTCAGAACTGATTGTCAGAAATAAAATAAAATGAATTATATACATATATATTAATATATAATATACACCCAGACACTGAAAAAACATTCATGTCCATCACACAAACATTTTCTAGTTCTTGGACTCTGAAAAAGCTGGGTTGCTAGCAGCCCTCTGTTTCAATCAGCCTTTAAATAAAGATGGGTTTGGCATTCTAGCTGAAGGTGTCAATTGAACAACGTATTTTGTGCATTGCACAGTTGAACAGTAAAGCCATACATATTATAAACTATGCAATTGCTTTTCTAAACATCCAATTGTTTCACATACACAACTATGTGTATGTGAAACAATTGGATGTTTTTGTCTATTTTGAATCTACAGGTTCGTAATGCTTATAAATCAATAAATTATCTCTGAATTCAAGTTTCCAAGCAAATAAGATATTTGTTAAAAATTGTTATGGTTAAACTACTATTTTGAAATTCAGCATAATTATAGGTGTATCTTGGAGACAAGATACTTTATATCTTGTCTCCAAGATAACTTGATAACTTGTCTTGACAAAAAATAATTCTAACCTCAGAATAAAATAGCAAGGTGTCTGTTGCTATGAAATCAAGTAAGTAGCTTGCTATGTCATGCAAGTTGATTTTTCCTGGATTGTCTATTGCTGTATTACATAATGCTGTCTGTAACAAAAATAATCAATCATTATCATCACACTTCTCAGATAAAGGCCATCAGATAGGGATTTTTATTTTGATTAACATGATGGTGCTGAACTACTATCTAAGATGGAAACACATTATAACTTAGATTTAGTTGGACAGTTGAATCCATACTCCATACTAAGTTGATTCAATTAATATTTCAAAGACAGCATTTGCATTTGCTTTGGTTATTAAGCCTCACCTAAACAAACAAACATCTGTACTAACTAATAAGTGTGTTTGCACAAACACACGTATACTCTTATCTTTGGAACACCAGTCAATTTAGTTAGTGGAATTTTAGGAAGGGAAGGAAAGGAATTTTTTATCTTAGAAAATAGTACATATCTCCAGCGAAGGTGGTAAAGGGAGCTAGCATAGCTTTGCCCTGAATATTACTAAACAACAAATGCCAGAAATTTTGCTACATGTTTACCTACCAAATGCATTGTAGGCTGTGTTATATATTCACTTTGGGCGTCCCATTCAGCAGCTATTGCCCGCGCTAATGGCTCTGTGTTGACCGTTAGTACACTACCGTTCGGAGTCTTCAGTCGACGATGATCTAAGGTAACCTCCCATTTCTTTTCATTTTGCACAATGTCAGTCCGCCGGTAGAATCGTTTATGCGTAGCTGAAACCGTTATACTTGTGTCTGTTACTCAGCCCATTAAAGAATAAATATAAGAATATGAATTTCTCACCATATCGCTGCAATCTAAGCCAATTTGGACATTGATTTGGGAGGTTAAATTTTGAAAGAGAGTTAAACATTTTTCTGTTCAAATTCATAGTTACTGTCGCAATATATTAATTCATGTAGTAGGGCATGTAATAAATTATTTGAATTATTTAGTAATACTATGTTCAAAACTACGGAGGGTAGAGGTAAGGAGAGTCATCTTATATGGGAGAAAAGTTGAAAAAGTGTCCAGTTGTTGCGCTAAATAACAGTTCAAAAATCCTCCACAATGGCGCTGGTGGATGCACAGGGTATGGTATGAATGTAGCAATCGTAGATGAATTGAAGTATGCCGAGTTAAAAAATTTAATGTCATTATCGACTAAAGTAGTTCATTATTGAGAATTTCAACAACTTACGTTGTACAAAATATTGTGGTAAATATAACCTTACTTCCTTGTATCTCCATACTTCCTTGTTTATTTTTCAAGCCTACTCTAACAATATTTATATTTGGCGCTTCTTTTAAGAGTTACCCTGATGCAAATGTGGCGCCATCCTAATTTAATACATTTTGACGACACTTTTTCATATACACAGATGACTCTCCTTACCTCTACCCTCCATATTCAAAACAAACTTGAAAATAGATTACAAAAACATCTAGAGGAATGTCATTGTCAATTTAACGTCACCGAAAAAAAAGTTTATTACGGCTTTTGATTCTAGCTCTTTTTAAAGTATCTTTGTGAACCACAGACGAATTACCTTTTTGATCTCAAAAACAAGCTATGACACATCTATGACTTCATATTTGTTTATGGTACATTTATATCTTGCTTGTTTTTGTGTGCTATTCGTAGATACCTTAGTAAATATCGAATAACTTCTGTTACTGTGTTTAATTTATGTTAAAATACCGTTTTTCAGTGATATTTGTGTGCTTTTGATTGTTTTCAACGATGTCTTCTATGGATTCTGACTTCTAGCAGTAAAATAAAGTGTTTCTGTGCCCTTTCTAGGACGACCAGTGAAGTGACGCGCCATTGTTGTGCTTAAGCCAAATACAAGCTAAAAATAAACTCTAAGCTTTTACAGCAATTTATAAACACACCTTCTTTTTCTTATTTGTGATGTACCCGCATCCCACCAGCGCGGAAGAAGAACAGAGGACAAACTTGATACCGAGTGTGAAGCTTCTTCATTCAAAAAGGAAAGGGATATTTATACACCCCTCTGCTATGTACAGAAGTAGTGCACCGTGCTCGAATATATGCGCAACGTTAACAACAAACAATTTGAGAGGCTAAATATTTTCGTTAAAAGTTTGTAAAAATGAAACTCTTAGAAAGCGGAAACCTTGAGGCGCTGAGCAGTGCCTTGTCCATCCTGAATGGAGACAGCGCTGTTCAAGGCCGAATAGAGAGCTACAGCTGCAAAATGGCAGGTGGAGAAAAAGCTTTCTACAAGCGCTTCACGGCTGATGGAGAAACCACTCACAATCTTCAGGCTTTATCACCTCCAGAAGGTGTTTTGTATAGGTAAGATTAAACACCATTTGCTGCATCTTCTTCTTGCCACACTAGTCTTGAAGAAGGCTTATGGGAGGCAGGTGGTCCATTGCATAAAAACCATTTTCTGTTATAACTTATTAGTATTCTTGGAAACTACCATTGTTGCCAGTATTGTAAAAATTATGTCTGTCTGTTTCACAGCATATTTGATGGTAATCCATCAACCCATTTTTAGTTTGAGTACACTTAGAAAAATATAAGATTATAATTTTTTTTTTTTACAAAAATAAGACAATCAAGTCTAAGAGAAATGTAGAATTAGCACAGTACTGTGATATTGTATCATATTATAAATTCAAATTCAAATTCAAAATTTCTTTATTCATGTAAGCCTATCACAGGTACTTATGAAGCGTTCATACAAATTTGTTTACATAATTGTAAGGGGATGGTGATAACTTCGTTCACCAACTTAAATCTAAAGCTACGAGGGTTCCAAACGCGCCCTGGTCTAAGAAGAGTCAACAACAAACTTAGCCGGGTAATTTTTTTTTTTTGTTACCATCTTCCTGTAAATTTATATTAAGCTATGAAGCTAGAGCAATTCACACCCAAGCTTTTTTATTGTTTAAGTAATCCTTAATATTATAATAGGATTTTTTTTTATGTATTTTAATATTCATATTCAATGGGTTGGTTAGTTTTTTTTTTCTTACACTGTGTTCGTGCAATAGATCAATGTAATCTATTGCTTTGAGATAGTTAAAAAAACAAGTAAGTGGTGAAAAACCTGCCAAATGCTAGTTGATCATAAAAAGCTTTTAGTGTCCTGTCTGGTACAATCTGCGGCAGGAGCAATATGGCAATTATTATTTCTCTCTCTCTTAGTTATCTCTGGGAAGGTCTGGTGGTAGACTGCTTGCTTAAACTTAAAAATTTAGTAATAATTGTCATTCAGACAACAATTTTTAATATTGTAATACATTTAAATACATAAATTGTTTTCAGCCGAAGTCTGTCGGGTGATGAGGAGGGAGTACTCTGTGATACAATATCTCGAAAAACTTTATTCTATTTGATTGCCACACTGAATGCTGCCTTTCCAGATTATGACTTTTCAATGGCTAAGGTAATTATCCTCTATCAAAAAATATAAAATGATATTAGTAATTAAGTTTACAAATAATTGATAAAATTTGTTCAATACTTTATCACTATAGGTTGTATTGTGATATATAAATAAATCATGAAACCAATGCTACTGGACATAATAAAAAAATAAATAATTGTTAGATATTGTAAATTGAAATTGCTCATTTGCATTGAGGATGACAAAACTAATCATGACTTTTAGACAAATTATAAACCTTGGTACAGAATAAAAATCTAGTTTTCGCTACAATAAAAACATTTCTCGACATTTACCGCATAACTATACATTTATTTGAAAAACCCCTTTGAAGCCCTGCATATGGGCCACTGGCCACAGCCACAATGCTGCCACACGCAAATTTTCTCCCATGAGCAGCAGAGACGATTTGTAAAGTGTGGCGGCCACCGGCTTCAACCGTTTGCGGCAAATCCACATGTATAAAATCTACAGAAAATATGCTGGTGGTGCAGAAACTGGTTGTGGTCACTTACTTCAATGTTTAACTATATCTGATTTGATAGAAAATGAAGTAGTATTTCAAAATCAGGGTTTTTTCCTTTTTACAGCTTCCGCCGTGTGCTTAAACGGTTTAAAGGTTAAAGTTTCAGTTTAGATAAAATTTGTCTATGACAAAGTTGTTCTTCTTTAAAAGTAAAAAAAAAGTCTTAATGTTGACTTATACGTTTATAAAGCCGCTAGGTAGAAGGGGCTAGTTAAAAATAAGGCTAATACATTTACATTTAATTGTATACAGTTTGAAGAAAGATTAAAAGATAAAAAGTTAGGGTGTTCATTTATTCATCCTTTTTAAATTTTTACATTAACTGTTTTACTGAATTTTACATTCTCATTTAATTTATACAGAGCAGTGAGTTCAGTGCAGAACCATCTCTGAGTTGGGTGCAAGGTGCTGTGGATGCAGCGCTGTCTGCTGTGGGAGGGATGCGTTGGCGACAACTCAGACCAGCTTTATGGGCTGCCATTGATGAGGAGGTACTCCTACCAGAGTGCCGTATATACAGCTATAACCCTGATTTGGCCAGCGATCCATTTGGGGAGCCTGGCTGTCTGTGGACATTTAATTATTTCTTTTACAACAAGAAGCTGAAACGAATTGTTTTCTTCACATGTAGAGCAATGAGGTAAGTTGAATATTTCTATTGAAATGATAATGATTAGCTATTTAAAAGCTACAAAATCATCATATAAAAAAAATTGTTCCAATTAGAAAGGCAAAAATTTTAAGGTAAACAGAAATAAAGTTTGAAAATTGTAAATTTTTTTACCTTTAACTTTGTTAAAACCTAACTACATACTAAAAATAAAAATAGTAATATTTGATATAAAGTAAACATAATATGTATTGACACAATATCCCACCAATTCATACCAATTCAGAACTGGATAGTTTTTCTTACAATAAAAAAAAATCATAATCAAGTTCAATAACTTTGTAGTAAAAAAATAATGTACAATCCATCCATACATAGTAATATTATCTTTAAATAGGTAAATTTATTTACTTGTATTTTTACTTGTTTGTTAACTACTATATTCAACTCTAATACTGCGCCGATCTTTGCAAAGAGATTGAGGCTCCATTGAATGCTTTCATTCCGAAAAAGTACTGGAATGGTTCCCACAGAGTAAAAAAAAACAGTAGGCCTAGTTTATAAGCACTTTTGAAACGTCAAGTAGCATACTCCACCGAGAAAAGCGGAATTTTCTATCTGGTGAGAGATGAGAGCATTGCTTCCAATCATTATATCATTATTATTATTATTATTATTAGTACGTCTCGTATAAAGGGCGCAAGCGTCTTTTATACAAGTTAGTGGGTCTTGTATACAGATCGCTAGTGATTTCATGCAAGTTTAGTATGTCTCTTATACAGGTCGAAAGTGTCTATTATGTAAGTTAAGTACGTCTCGTATACAGGTCTTTTTTGCAAGTTTAGAGCGTCTCATCTACAGATCGCTAGTATTTATTATGCAAGTTAAGTACGTTTCGTATACAGGTCGCAAGTGTCTTTTTTGTAAGTTTAGTACGTATGGTGTACATGTCGCAATTGTCTTTTATGCAACTTTAGTACGTCTCTTATAAAGATGGCAAGTGTCTTTCATGCAAGTTAAGTAAGTCTCGTATACAGGACGCTAGTGTCTTTTATGCAAGTTTAGTACGTCTCATCTACAGATCGCTAGTATCTTTTATGCAAGTTTAGTGCGTCTCATCTACAGATCGCTAGTATCTTTTTTACAAGTTTAGTATGTCTCGTATACAGGTCGAAAGTGTCTTTTATGCAAGTTAAGTACGTGTGGTATATAGGTCGCAAGTGTCTTTTATGCAAGTTTAGTGCGTCTCGTATAAAGATCGCAAGTGGCTTATTAATGCATGTTTAGTACATCTCGTATGCAGAAGGCATGTGTCGTTTATGCAAGTTTAGTGCGTGTGGTATATGGGTTGCAAGTTAAGTAAAGGTATTAATTAGGTCGTAAGTTTTTAATAAATATCTTCTATGCAAGTTAAGTAAGTCTCGTATACAGGTCGCAAGTGTCTTTTATGCAAGTTTAGTGCGTTTCGTATGTAGGTGGGAAGTGTATTTTATTCTAGTTAAGTACGTGTGGTATAAAGGTTGCAAGTTTCTCTTATGGAAGTTTAGTACATCTCATATACAAAAGTCATGTGTCTTTTACACAAGTTTAGTACATGTGGTATATAGGTCGCAAGTATATTTTATGCAAGTTAAGTATGTTAGTCTCGTACAAATATGAAATACTTGTTTTGTGCCTAGCTATAAATAACAAGGTTCATAAGTTAAGTTGATTTGATTTAAATCACTCATTCATTCTAGACGTAGGAATAAGGTAAATATACTAAAATATTGGCTACTTGTTTTATGTAATAGTCTTTTAATTTATTGCAGCCCTGTTTGTGCTGATTCTGGAGTTGATTTCGCTATGGACGAAGATGAGGAGTATAACTAAAGATTTTTATTCATTTTTCTTTATTCGGATTATAATTTAATTCATATTTTCTTGTAATGCTAATAATAGATTTTAGATACAACTCATAACTCAAGAAAATAAATTAACAAAAAACTAAAAAAAAAAGTCTAAGATAGAAGATCAATTAAAAAATGATTAAGATGTTATTGGAAGAAGTGAAGGTCAGTTTAGATTATATTTGTTTTATATCTGCTGACCCACATGAAATTACAATTATTTGTTATGGAGTTTGTGTAGGTTCTAATTATAATAAGCACTTGTGTTATTGTTTTTGTAATAGATATAAGAAAACCATAATTGAACTGTTCTCACTTAACTCACATAATTATTATTAAGATAATACACACTACACTCAGAATTCAACTAAATATCTGTATGAGTAATATTATTTTCAATATAATATTGTATTAAAAATATGAAAATGCAAAAGAATTAATTTGCAGAAGAATTTATTAATGTGATAAATAATGTTTCCTCTTTATTTTCTTTTGACTGACCTAAAATAAAAAATCCAGTTTTTATTTTTGATTATTTATTTATATTTCTTGTGTATAAGAATAACGAGAAGCTCAATATATTTGTCACAAAATTAAAATCTATTTTTTTTATTTTTTCATTGCAAAAACGAGATATGTTATTTCATTTCTCTACGATTTAGGTCGGAAGATCACTAATTTGGGAATTTTCATATTGTAAACTGTTAATAATCATAAAAATGCATTGGTATTATTTGTTCCGCCTTAAACATTTTTGTTCAATAACCGATATCATTGCTTTGTATTTAGTATTATTTTTGACGTCTTGACGTTAAGCTGCCTATATTTTTAGTTTATTTTTGTAATTGACGAACCAATTCGATGGCCAACCTAATGGTACGAGTAAAACCATTGCCTACAAACAAGCAACTAACTATTCGCAGCGCATGCAAAGTGTCGCCTTGTCCACAAACCTCAGGTGTAGGTATTAAGATTTATGTGTCTATAATTACACCGGCAAGCAATGCTATTTGGCGGAAAAAAACGTTACGGTAGTACTTTTCCGGACGAGCTGTCACAAAAAGGTCTTATATTACTGAACGTATCTTACTCGTTTTTTTTTCTTTTTTGAAAACGGAAACGTAAGCTTCTTTTGCAGAACAGGAAAGTCCGAGACACAGTTTTGGCAAAATGTCAAAAAGTCTTCTTTTTCAGAACGGCAGTATAATTAAAATAACTTTTAACAATTATATGTATATTTTTTCTTGTATATTATAACACTTTGCGAACAAACTTTATATTGAAGGATCTCTGCACAATTTTTTAATATCTTAAATATTAAGTGACATCTACGACAAACGTCAACAATATTAAATTAATACTGTTGTAAGGGAAGGTAGTAACGCCCTTGGTATTTATCCCTGTTATTTATAAATTGACGATACTCGAAACCAAATTGAAACAAACTGTCTTCTGAAAATGGCTTGTGTTTTATGTTAAAGCAATTAATATTTACAGAAGGTGCAAAATAATAATTCCCGCCCTGCTACAATGCGCTACATTGGCTATTTTAAAAGCAGATATTTACCACAAACTCACCTAATGGCCTGCAGAGTTATTCTGTAGCTCAGTTGACATCAACTTTAGCTTGCCACTGTGGAAAGTTTCCACCGAATAACGCAGATACCATTATTATACATTACATACCTAATTGTATCTGCCAACCAAATTGAAACAAACTCGTTGGAAACATAGGTTAAGAATTCAAATTATGGATTTGTATTGAATCTAAGGTTATTTGGTGTCAAGTTTCCAGAGTAGTGAATTTGGTGTCAACTTTTGATGGAAAGATTAGCTGTAGCCCAAGAGAGAACGCGTTTGCCTAGAGGCACATAGATAGACTCAGTATAGTCTTTGAGCTGGGAACAATAAAAAATATAGATAGAACCAGAAGTATGCAACGATCATTAGGTTGAGAAATGATAATTTTTATTAAATTATCAATTTGAGTGAGAGTACCAAAGATACAGCCAATAAAATCTTATAAGAAAATGGCATGGTATTTGCATGTTTCACAATCTACTGACAGCTTAACGTAACTCTCGCGTTACATTACTCGACTTGAAAACTTATATAATTGCTATCACTACATATATATCGTAAAATTGTATTCGATACGTTTAAAATACCTTAAAGTGAAGGTTTTTATATTTCACTACAATTATTATTGATACTACGTTAATTAGCAAATTATTTGTGTTTCGTAAATAAGTAAGTATATATAAATCGTAAATAGATAAGTATAACTCTTATTGACTACTGTCTGTTAGTTATTTACTAATAACTGGTGGTTGTATGAAATTGTTGTCATTATATAAAATCCGTTTCTAGCGGAACCTTTATCTATATTAATTGTCCTAGCTTTAATGGATAATTCAATAAAGTTTTCTTCATTTACAGATGTTTTTTTTATTTTTTAACTTTACACTGGCATCTATAGTTAATTAACTCTCACTGACGGTGGGCGTGTGTGATGTTTGTTAATTTATGGGTAATCGCTGTTTATAATATTGTTGGATATAATATTTTCTTTTTATTCCTTTAGAAGTTAGCCTTTGACTGCGTCTAATCCTACCTGGTGGCAAGGATGGTATTTAAGATTGTCTTCATGGTAAAAAATACTTTTTAAGTATTAATATTACTTGCCTAATAATAACGATTGAAAACTAATTTGATATTTTCAATATAAAATTCGTTATTGATGCTCATCATAAAAGTCAGCCTATCATTCCTTCGCATGGAATATGGATCGCGATTTCCTCACTAAATGGCATTTTTTTTCAAACGGAGAGTTAGCTCGATACATACAAACGGTTATTCATAATATCAATTACAGATAGATAGCAATGCAACTTTTTAATCGACCAAGATGTGTGGAATTAATTCATATAAAGTCGATGGTAGTTTTAATGAACGTCCTAAGAATTTTTATATCTACGGTTTTACCTGACCTGATACCTCAAAATTATGGGAATAATTGATTTTCTATTAGCAGCACCAAATACGTACACCAGCGAGTAACGTTGACTAACTCAGTAAATGGATGGGTGACCACTTTTGTGGGAAAATGGGCATCCATCGGTCCAACTTTCTATAACAACTAATAAGTAGTAATCGTGAAACTAAGAATTGAACTCTTTTAAATTCCTAGATAACTTGTATTTTTGAGACTACAACCATTTTTTATTAAGATATTGTATATATTGCTACCGTTCGCCGTCCAGATAGTCACGAAATTTGGCCAAAAATAAACTCTTCCTTCTCGTCGAGCGACCAACTCGTTCCACAATGAGAAGGAATCTAAACTGATGCCTTCCCAATAAAAGCGTATTTAAATCGGTCTAGGTAAGACAGTTAAATTTAAAAATCTACAAAAACTTCAACACACCTAAGAGCAGTATTTAAGTATGACGTAGGTACCATTTAGTCGGCGCAAGCGGTTAAATCACCTGGCTTGCTCTAGAAATAACTTTCATTCAGGCTGAAATCTTATTACTGAAATAGAATATAACCTATGTTACTTATTGATAAAATAGCTTTCTAATAGTGAACGAATGACCAAAAATAAAATAGTGTTTCCTCTCTATAATATAGGTAGGTACCTACCTGAAGATAAATTTTGTTAGATAAATCTATAAATTACATTTTATTAAATAGGAAGATTCATTCCACCAAAAGTGTATCATTCGCGCACGCTCGTAGAATGCTAAAACAAAAAATGTATTGAAAAGTAGTAACATATTAAATCCATAGTTGAAAACCACTATTAAATACATTATAAAGCTAAAGTGCGCACTAATCTAAGGATCAACCCCACAGTCCGATGTTTATTTTTCCTTTAGGGGCTTTTAATATTTTTAGTTTTTGTTGTTAGCGTATATAGTATTAAGAAAGTGGATCGGGCTCGCAAATAAAATGCCTTTTTTTTTTTTTTTTTTTTCAGAAAAATATAATAATTAAACAATCAAAATATAATCTTTATCGAACTATACAACAGTATAAAGGGATTCTTAAAAAGAACTTACATTAAGTAAATAACCAAAAAATTTTCAAAATCTATTTACATTACGCGCACCATTTATATACAATTCTACAAATCGCAAACTCGCACATACTATGTCAACATGATATTAGAAAACAAAGTTTTTCATTCAATATTGCTTCAAGAAACTGCAACTGTCGAAAGTAACCAAAATATTGGCTCGATTTGTCTAGCATATGATCTCTTTAACAACTTTTGTATGATAACAGCAATTTTGGCTATTATTCCACGAATAAAATATTAAATACATTATTAACTATTGTATAAATAACCAGGACATTAAATTTTTGTTTAAAAATAACAGTATGTGAACACGCTCATAAATTGAAGGCGGTCGGTTCTCTTCGCGTCGTGGTTTTTGTACACACTGTACCAAAAAATATATAATTTTTAAATTTTTATTGCATCAAATCATGTAGTTCGATTAGATATTGTTGTTCCAACATCTTTTCTGTAAAATAGAACGCAAAAAAGTAAGATAGTTATGATCAAATAAAAAAATATAGGACAGTTTTTATGGAAAAATAATCGCTGCAATTTTCTTAGCAAATTTTTCTCGAAGGATTTAATAGGATTTTATTTTGGGAACATTAAAATTAGAGATATATGCCAGATAATTAAAAACTAATTTTGTCCTTTGAGACAAGGCAACTTCCACTTACTTTTGTATTTTAATTGTGTAACTGGGAACCATAATATATAATTTTTTATTCTTATTTGACGAAGATGAAATGTAAAAATTGTGAACTGAATTTAAACATCATATTATTATCTCTCAATGTTACAATATAACATAAATAACACTATTATTTGGTTTCATAGTTGATTTTCTTCATTATTTAAGGTCAAATTGAATTACAATCAAAAAAGTTACTTTCTCTAGACAGTTACATACTTAGATTTCATAAAAATCTATTTGAAATTAACTTTTCGTGTCATGTTATGTATTGTAGGTACTATTAAAGCATATTCCATTCACATCTAGTGGCATTGGAAATTTATATAAGATATTCATCGATGCGAAGTTTTCACAGCATTTACTCACGGCCCTGAAAATACTTGCTCAAGAACAAACTATAGACATTGTTTTGAGGTGACCAGACACATTAGTATTATCACTAAAAACATTTTAAGCAACTTCCGGGTGAAATTTGACAGGTACAAAGGTGAAAGCCAATACTAATGGTGAAATTACCAAAACATTGTCATGAAATTGAGCAGCTTATTAACAGGACCTACCTAAGAGCACAATAGGGTATTTGACTTATATTTTCATCAACTCCAATCCACCTAAACGTTGATTTAGGGTCACGTGTCTAATGACGTCACAAGGTAATAAAAATATATTAAAAATAGTTAACTGAAGTAATGTCCGATGATATCTAATTTTAAGGGTTAATTTATGAGGAATAATGGCTTAAAAACTTTTTGAATATTTCAGGAATATTCTCATAAGACGGTTTCGAGAATCCTTTTGGTTATATGTACTTTGTCATGAGCGAATATGAAATTCAAGTTTCTAGACATTTACTATCTACCAACTGGTGACGTCATAAGAGATTCAACCAATCACAGAGCGTTTGGGATTACCTGAGCTGGGCCCGGAAAAAAATATTTTATAAAACATAAAATAAAATTATACTTAATTTTCTAGTTTAATTTAACGAAATAATATTTAAAAATAATTATCTTTAAAGATTACACCACCAGCACAAGTGATATGTTTTACGCAGTGAAATACCCTATTGCTGACTCAACTATATTATGTACAGATTAGATTCTAATTGTACGAGTACTTATAACATAAAGTTTAAACGCACCTAGCAAACAGAGCAAATAAGCGAGATGGTCGAAAGACGGGCGTATATTTTATTCATCTGTTTTCTGTTTTACTATACCGAGTTAACTGTAGCTACATGTGTTTACTTCAAGAAATCACTTGTTTTTCGCTTTTGCAATCCTAAATTGGATAACCCCAAATTTTGGTGCAAGAAAATAAAAATATTTCAATTGTCTATAAAAGAAAACTGAGAGCAGTGTAAAGTTAATAATATTTTTATCTAATAAATTACTAATTTGGAACTTGTAAACGAGAAAGTTTATCAAGTTCTTGGCCCAATGAGGGATGGGAGATTCGGAGAGGCTATTTCACCTGACATTATGTCATAAGCATAACTTCCACTACCTATAATAAACTACTATTCTGAGATGAAAACATTCCACCTTTAAGGGCTAATACATTCAAATAAGTATGGTTTCGGATTAAAAGTGAAATGAATACTTAAGAACTAAAGGCAGTTAATATGATAATTGACCTAGTAAACTCACGTCAAAACTTTTACCTCCCATTTATGAACCCAAAATCAAGCTTATTTAAATCATTAGATGGATTTATCTTATCACTTACCTATCATCAACCGTGCCTAATCTCAATATAGATCACCGAGAAATTTGACACTTGGTTTTAATGCAGCTGTGAGTCGGACTTGGGACAAATAAAAAAACACATCTGCACCTTTCCACAGCGTCACCAAAAAGAATCAAGCTTGATTTTTTTTTTACTGAAAATGACAGTTTGACGTAAGATAATATGACGTGATAGTATAAGATTTTTAATGTTTTAACGCTATTGAGAAAATAACCCAAAACTGAGTATGAAGTCCCTTATGCATTTAATTATCTCACTAACACACCCGTTTGACGATTTGTCCACAACGGACCACCGAAATCCTTTCGTTGCCGCTAGTAAACGCGTGTGCGTTAAAAAAATACTATATATTATTGTTATCATAACGGTTTAGTTTTATAACTTAATGAAAGTATGCGTAATGTCGGAATAAAATTACAGTTTTATCACACTTGAACGACAGCACCTTTTATATGTCTACTAATATTCCGTCGTTACGCCACGTTAATAAAAAAAAGCCCCGAGTTACGACATATTACTATTTGCTCTGATGCTAAAATTAAAATATTTTATGTATAAAATTACAAATAGTAAATAAAATAAATATCCATAAGTACTGTATAAAAAATGTCCACCATTCACCATAATCTGCGCTATATAATTTGTTATTTCAAGAAATACACTATTTTATTTAATCTTAGATTTATACAGTTTGGTTTTAACTTGTTTCACTTGTATCACGGTTTCCATAGACTTATAATATTCCTGCATATAACGATGACGGTTTCATTGTTTGTTCGTAAGAGAGTAGCTAATAAGTTTTTGCTATATTTTTGTGTGGCTCAAAAAGTATTCTCTTTTCCCAATCTCTACGGTATGCACGTAACGTGTTAAGAAAGTCTTAAATGCGTTAGTCAAAAATTTTAGGTTTAATAAGACGATTTCGACCTTTCAAACGTAATGACATATCATTATTTGTCAATTCGTGTGACAAAACGTATATATTTCTGCACGAACTTGTAAAATCTTTGTTTTGACATTCTTATATGCTATAGGTTGTATAGAATGTCGAGTACACGGTTGTCACTTTTTTGTTTTTATTGACCTTTGTACAGCATAAAATTCTTTGCAAAACTAACGAGATCACACAATGTTAGTATAATTATTTTAAGATAATTAATAAAACATTAATTTCTAGCATATGAAACAAAGTATTTGTTAAAAACAGATTTTGGCTAAATTTGACCCTGAAAGACTGTGTACATTACAGTTTATTAAACATAAAGGAAGAATGTAAGAATAAAGATTTATGATTTAAGGTCGTATCTTTAGTATCTTTCATTTAGACGTTGAATTCCTTTCTGCCTAAACTATAAAGAGTTTTAAATAGTGCTTTGCTATGAACGCAAAAATGGGAATTACCGAAGTTAACAATTCCTGTCCAGATTTTTCCCTTTGTGGAAAATAGAATGGATATGTATGGTTTCTCATAATAAGCACCACCAAAAGATAGTTAGAGATAAGAACTTTGACTGTAAATGTTGAGAGCTGCAGAAAATTTGTACTTATCTATCTTGTCAATAACAAATTTCGGTGCTACATAACTTCTGTCTAAATAAATTTTACAAGATTTCCGAGTAAAGACGGTTGATGAACTAGGGTTTCTAATCTAATCCACTTTCTAAAATAGCCGAAGAGTTTTGAAACCTCATTCTTCAAGAACTACTCTAGAAGAAGAAAAGTGATGTATAGCAGATTGTTCAACATGGGGTTATGCAAACTCTTATTTTTTAGTAACGGAGGATTTTGGAGTCCCTTCCGAAAGTAGCGGGGGTGTAGCATTTAGAATTCGAAGTGGGAGCTTGGGGTACAGGAGCTCCCAAGATTAGCACAACCCTTGCGTTGAATACTATACTAATCACCCCGTAATTAATAATTTGGGAATAAGTTTTGGAGGGGTTTTTTGATAATTCTATACACAATGGTTCAGGCTTGTCCAGTGAAATTAATTTATGATTAGCATTCATCAAAGCGAGATATTAAAATACGAATCACGCGAGAGAGGCAACGCCATCATTGGCAAAAGAGAGATAGCAATATAAGACAGAAGAATTGTCATTTCTTTGCACAAATCACTTCATAACGTAATGGTAATGGATTTTGAGTACAACATTACAACTTTTTACATCAAAACAGTGGGCTGACTTCCATGGCATAAAGGAGTATTATTTAAAATGTCGGCTAACTTGCCTAGTGTTCTAAAACATTCTAAATTAACGCTTCGACAAAATTAACATAATACTTCTTTAAGCTATAGTAGGCGAAATAGGAAGTAGGAAGAAATAGGTCTTGTTATACAGTATTGGTGTTAAAAATATATGATCAGACATTTAATCAGTGAATCAGTATTCAGTATACAACTCTCAGATGGTTAGGTTTTTTGTGGTTTCAAAAGAATTCGCCCAGACGAAATCACTTTCCCCTTCGAGTCGGAGCAATCTTTACGCCTTAGGGTGGGTTCTTACAGGGCACTGTACGAACTAATCTACTTATCTCTCTAAGCTACCCGCTTATCAATATGACAACTCTATCTGCGTAGACGTGAGACCGCGTGAGAAAAGTTTCGTCTTCAACTAGGTAGTTTATCGCACAAGAAATGTCAAATTTTACTTCGATAACCCGAGATCAAAGGAGACAAAACTCTTGGCGTTAAAAATTCACCTAAGCTAAAAAGAGGCGAGCACAGGTTGTCGACCAGGGTGGGTATGAGGCAGATAATCAGAATGCTTTTGTACATCTATGAAGTGTAACCACACCACTGTTACGGTCAGACGTGTTCCTCAAAAAGATGACACCGTTTATTTTAACTACCTTAATTTTAGATAATATATATATGCGGGTCATAATATATAAAATAATGAATTCTGAAACATAAACACTGAAATATACACGGTACAGTAGACTAACTGTGCGAAGCTACTCTCGTTTAATTCCGCGACCACATAAAGTTTGAATCAGACTGTATAAAAGATACATTTTTATCAGTTAGCTCGGAGAACCCATGGACGTTAAGAGTCCCAAGGTGCTGGATTGGCGACCCCGCACCCGTTAAACCCAGCTTTGGTCGGGTCCTAACGAGCTTGATAGACGACATCAAACGACGCATTGGGTGCCAGCACCCGGGACTGTGTATTTTAGAACTCGCTACAAAATACCCAGACTATGGCCAGAAAGCCGATTCACCATCTCATTTGACACCAAAATTAGCTAGCCACTTTGCCAATATACCATCATATAACCTGTTAAATTCATATATTAAAACCTAAGGTCAAACTTAGTTTATTTCATTACAATATTAAAATGGTTTGGGGGTTATTTGATGGTAAATTTCTACAGTAGCTAGTCAAATTCGTTAACTGAGCTACTGAGGCAGCAGTGGACGTCTACCCGTTGAGGTGATGATATAATGCCTACCCAGCAGGGCTAGCGTAGGCAGGTGATAAAAATTATATCCCTTGACAGGGATATAATTAACGTGTCCATCTGCTAAAGTACTGGAACGTTGAAAACGAGAAGTTTACCCTCATTTCTTATTACAAATAAATTATTTAGATGTTACTTCCACTTGTGCGGTAATGCTCTGAAATTTGATAAAGTTTTATCCTTTTCCCGGGGAGATAATTGTCTCCTGCCCATGTTAGCCGTGCAGGTGGGTATTGCGCACGCCGCTGTAGCTAGTGTGCGCTTAGCTGCGCTTGTCGGCGGGCGTGTGCGGCGTGTGCGGCGTGTGCGGCGTGTGCGGCGTGTGCGGCGCGTGCGGTGCGTGTGGCCCGGGCGGCGGATGCGCGGCGTCGTCTGCGGGCGCGGGCGTGGCGGGCGGGGCGTTTGCGGGCGCAGGGGGCGGGGTCCGCAACTTGGCGCGCGGCCGCCACGCGTCCAGCAACGCCTCCACGCGCTCGTCGGTCGGCCCCCACCGCGCGAACCCCGCGGCGTTCTGCAGCCATACGACCACGGTGCCACCGCCCCAGCGGAAGTACACCTCGTTCCTGCAACACACACGAAACCGCAATTAGCGTTGATATACAAAACCACCGGCCTTTATTGTTAATTAAATAAAAAAGCCTTTTATTTCCTGTAACTTACATTTACATACCTAAGATAGCTTTACGTTAGTATTTTATTTTTAAATTTATTTATTTATACACTTTATTTGTACACCACAAATAGGAAAAAAAAAACAATGGACACAACAAAAATAAATTTAAAAAGTAGGATACAAAGGGCGGCCTTATCGCTTAATAGCGATCTCTTCCAGGCAACGTTAGTATTAGGAAAACCAAGGGAAACCGATTGGTGGGGTGTATTATTATTATATACATACTTACGAACAATTACAAACTAATACTTATCAAGATTACACAAATAAAATACTAATAATAATAAATATATTTTAGTTTTCATTTACGGAATATATATGAAATTAAGCTTAATTTTCTACACTCCGAGAAAAGCAGGAGAATCTTTATGGTATTTATTTATTAGGTTCACCAACAGATTATACACTGAAACAAGCTTAGGAACTACAAAATTGAGAAACATAAAGTTGTAGTATAAACCAAATTACTGGCAAACCGGCATGCGTATCTAAAAAAAAGTGCGGGTTCGCAATTTTACAATGATATTATTGTTGTAACGAAGGAAACACTGTATAATGTAGTTGAAAACAGAAACAAAAACATAACATAACTTAAATTAAAACAAAACAAATATACGTGGATAATCAAATAGCTGTACTAATACATTGTTGCAGATTTTTTTTGTATTTCTGAAGAGAACATGAGTGGATGTCGGCACGAGTAGCTTGGAATAGCTTATTGTGCTCCCGGTAGGTCCTAGCCAGGCTACTGTGAGCGCCTAAGTTCGTTCTATACAGCTTGCCAACAAACAGTTCGAAGTTACAGAGGTGTAGTTGGAATGAATAATTGTTAAGATAACAGTTATTGTGTCTTAACAATTATTCATTATAAAGTCAACATCTCCTGAGGATTCTCAGGTTTCGGAGTGAAACATACGTAGAGGGTACATTGCCGAACATCTGTTCGGTGTGGAGTATAAGGATTGAAGAAATTATAAATTACAACATACAGATTCTCCTTTTCATAATATATCATGGAATGTCGAAAAGTAACGCTTGCTTCTGTCCTGCTTCTATCCAATATTCATTACGTTTAATGAATGACAGCTTTGTACCTATACGAAGCGCCAAATGACATACGAGTGTTTCTGGAACTAGTATTATTAGGTAACCTAGCAGAGATCGCTACTTTGCGATAATGTAGCCTTTTGTATCCTATTACTTTAAGTTGATTTCTTTTGATGTTGTTAACATTTTGTGGTGAGCAAAAAAGAGTATAAAAAAATTTAAGAAATTATAGTGTTTTTAGTCATTCAAAGAGGAAGCATGGGTCAGATGTCCATCGGGAAGGTTAGAGTGATATTTGTAATATAAAATCACCACTTTAAGATAAACATTTTACGAAGGGAAATTAAAAAAAAATTAAAACTTTTTACTTTGAACTTTAATTTTTAACTGGGACAAAAAGGCTGCTCAAGAAGTGAAATTTAGAAATCTCTTCATACATTAGTTAATCTACAAAAATATAGAAAAGCTCACTTTGGAAGGACATGTTGGAAACCGTGCCTGTACTCATGTTCGAATGCTGGTATCACAACCTGTAAAATAATATTATTAATTAAAAAATCATTTAACAACTTTAACGCCGCCGCAACAAATCGTATTAGTATAAAAATCTAAGTTGACTACTTGACTAAAGCGGTTTTAGTCAGTAATAATATATCGTATTTTATATGTTTTCGATACCTTGACATCGATGTGTTAAAATAATATTATACCGCCCAAATAATATATCAATTTATTTTTTAATATTATATTAAAAAAATATATAATACTAGCGGACCCCAGCGCCATCTGACGGGCTGATTTGTAAATCTAAACCATCCAGAGTGCCCACCCAAACGTATACCAAAAAATTCATTCAAATCGGTCCAGTCGTCCAGGAGGAGTTCAGTGACATACACAAGCACACAAGAAATATATATATATAAAGATTATATTCTGATATTGTCTTCTGTTTTTTATAATTTTGTGTTCTACTGTTGTTTTGTAGAAGAAAAAAAAATCTGAATTTAAGGATACATATGGGATGTACGCGAGCCTACGATCTACTATAGGCTCTTACTTCGTATTATGTGAGCGTTTAACAAACCATTTAAATTTCAAGATATTGTAACTGCAGTTAACATAACTTAACTGTGCTACTTCACCGGATAACCTTTACCGATTGATTAACTCACTTTTTGCTCAGAAGCAAGTTATATTTTAATTGCTTAAAACGCACATAGCTAAGAATAAATAGAGGTGTGTAGTGTTAGAGGACTCGAACTCGGCCCCCAAAAGTGAAGTCGTAATACTACCCCCCTTTGGGCTATCACCGCGTCAATAATTACAACAAAAAAAAAGACTATCCACACAGAATTAAGAACACACACAACCCTCATTTAGCCGTGATTGCAGGCAGTGCATTCTGTCCAAAAACAGTGAAAACGCCCCGCGCTCATTAGAGGTAAAATAATTACTATCAACTGCTAAATGGCATGAAGTGTCTGTTAGAGAAACTCTACTAAAGTGGAGTGGTTTTTGATGCTTAAATATCAGTCGTGTATACGGTTTCTGTGTGTTCTTAATTCTGTGACTATCTTATTTATTACAACTTGATACATTTTTTAGTCAGCAGCATTGTATTTCTCGCAGGGTATAGTAAGCGTTTAGAACATTACAGATAAAATAATCACTATCGACTGCTAAATGGCATGAAGTGCCTGTTAGAAAAACACTACTAAAGTGGAGTGGTTTTTTATGCTTCAATATTAGTCGTGTTTACGGTTTCTGTGTATTCTTCATTCTGTGATTATCTTATACATATAAAAGTATTATGACTTGATACATTTTTAAGTCGGCAGCATTGTATTACTCGCTGGGACTAAGGGTGATAAACGAGTGCTTGCTAGCGTCGCTACCTGTTTCCGCTTGAAGTGGCTGGCCTGCAGCTTGTGAAGCGCGTGCGCGTGGCGGTCGGCCCACTCGGGCAGCACCACGACGAAGCTGAGAGGCTCGGCGGAGTCCTGTAGCAAGCGCTCCATGTGCCGGAGCGCCGCCTCCAGGAGCTCCTCGCAGTATGGCGGGTGCGCCACCAGCGACCCCGCCACCGGCCGCAACTCCAGGAACGGCCTGGCGCATACACACGTTACCAATGCCCATTTTCACTAACTTCCATCAAGGCAATACCTGAATGAATAACGCCCAATCAAAGAACATTCCTACGCCTGCATTTACCATTCACCAATTTCACTATGCAACTCATATAACCTAACACGTTCTAATGGTTCTTGCCACACAATGAGGTATATTGTATTTGACGGCCGATTGGCGCAGTTTGCAGCGACCCTGCTTTCTGAGTCCAAGGCCGTAGGTTCGATTCCCACTGATGGAAAATGTTTGTGTTATGAGCATGAATGTTTTTCAGTGTCTGGGTGTTTATATGTATATTGCTGTTTATTTATGTATATTATTCATAAAAATATTCGTCAGTCATCTTAGTACCTATAACACAAGCTACGCTTACTTTGGGGCTAGGTGGCGTGTGTATTGTCGTAGTATTATTTATTTTATTCTCATATTTTTCATTTTCATCATTTCATTACGGTGAACAAAAATCACCAACTGTTAGGTGATATCTATTGGTCAAAGGTGAATGTATCAGTATGCCTAGGAATAGCCTAATATTTACGCGCGACTTATTAAGGCATTGCATTGGACGTCGTTAGTGAAAACGGGCATAAGACGTGTAAGGAAAAAATAAAAAAAGGAAGTGTAGATTTATAATGAAAAAAATAAGTTTTTGGAATGCTATGCTATGCAGGAAAAACCTCCACTGTAAAATACTACCATTGGTAGTTTGAACATACCTATAAGCATATTGTTCGATTCCCACAACTGAAAAATGTTTGCGTGATATTAAATGTTTCGCAGTGTCTGGGTGTTTATATATTATTCTTAAAAATATTCGGCAGTCATCCGTACCCATAACATAGCTTACGTTGGGGCTAGATAACGATGTGTTTATTGTCGTAGTATATTTATTAAGGCGACTGTATGTCGACCTCACCGGCACAGTCGTGAGCACTGTCACCGTGTCTTATATCTACGGCAGGGGTAATTGTGGAATTTATAATTTCTGGTTTTTTTCTGGTCTGGTGTAATCTATTTTTAAAAGCGCGGGTTAAACATTCCATTCGACAGCCATTTAGACGATCTCATTGGTGCGGGGGTGAGCGCTGTTGTTTTAAGTGGGATGTGTCGGGTTTAATGCCCGGCGGGGTTATTTTGGAATTTATAATATAATTTTTTTCTCAGATCTGGTCTACAAAGACAAGCCGCCAAGCGATTTTTGCGTATCTGTATGATGTCGCGTTGAAATTGATTAGCGGTGTAGATTTAATGTAACTGCCATACCCCTAAACTAACCATTAGGCGAGATTGTAGTAAATAATAAAGTTATGAATAAAACACCTGTGTGTTTTTCCGATAGGCAGTCAAGTTTGCCGCCTTTTTCTCCCCCGGCCCGATGAGTTCCGCTGGTGGGAGGTCAAGCTAACTTAGACAAAACATCTGCCTGGTTCCACAGGCTAATCTTGTGAAGTCTCTTGTGGTATTGCAACAGTGAAGTTAATTGCACTAACAGTACCAATATATTTATGACTTGAACGCGCCTCTAAGTCATAAGATCGGCGTGAAATTCATGCGATATATTTGTCGTCATGTCAACATAATAATTATGTTTAGAAATTTTCAACTAAGTAATTTCGCTAAATCGTTAATTATAGATCTTTTTGTGGGAAATAAATATTTATACTTTTTACTGTGAAGTCAGCGCAGTCAAATATTTTTGATAAAAAAAAAATCTGCCGAGTAGTTTTGTTCAGCTAAAGCTTAGCTTTGCTATGCTATGCTATGCTGCTTAGCTTAACTTAGCATTGAATTTCCTTAAAGTGTCTTATCTAGCTATAGTGCAGTTGCGTCCAGCCAGTGACGTTTCTAGGGTCTTGAATTTGTGAAAGCCCAGTTACCTACCGGACTAATTTGACATGACGAGTCAAATTAGTCCCGTATTTAACCGGGCCTCCCAACCTCTAAAAGTTACCGTTCTTGTTGTGCCAAATGACAAACAGTATCAACTTATCCTTGAAAAACATTATGGTCAACACGCGAATTACGATTACAAAATTTCGATTGATAATTGGTAGAATAAAGAAGTTTCTATGCGCTGTTTGCCTAAAATAAAAATATAACAATAAAAGCCGGCCAATCGGCCGTCGATATTAAATCAATGCCACTGAGTCTACCTGCCAGAGTACGTAGTGCTATGCAATACTCTTTGTTTGTTGTACATTATTGAGCAAACATTTTGTTCGTTTCCTCATTGCTATCAAGTATGAATTATTTTATGAATTGCATTTCGAAATAAGTAGTTAAAAAAATGTAAGAGATATTTATTGTATTTTTCGGCTTCTATGGTAGTACCGCCACTGCGTCCAGAGTGGTGTTTACTGAAAGAATTTATTGGAACCACTCAAATTCAAATTCAAATTAAAAATTGTTTTATTCATTGAGACCTTATTACAGGCACTTTTAGTCAGGATTTTCTTTTTTTATCACCATCTCACAGTCTAGTTAATGTTGAGCGATGCAGTTAGAGCAATTCATACCCAAGCTTTTTTATCATACATGTAATCAATCCTTAATATTATAATAGGCACTATATAGCTCACCCTCGGGATCCAAAGTAGGAGTCTGTGTCTGCGAAGGCCGAGCAGTACTGGCGGAAGTAGCAGTCGAGCGGGCTCGCGAAGCACTCGAAGGTGACGCCGAAGCATCTGTGCAGGCACTCGAGCACGGGCACGGGCAGCGCCATCTGCGCCAGGTGCGCGTCCGGCGCCTGCGCCTGCGCGTGCGCAGTGCCCACCCACGCCGCGTAGCGCCGCAGCACGCACCACACGCGCGAGAGGAACTGCTCGAACTTCTTGTCGTCGAAGCAGCTGTACCGGTACAGGTGTTCCTGGACATCGATAGCCTATAACAGTCTACTGCCGGACTAAAAACCTCTCCCAAGGACAGGGTTTGACCATTATCAGACGGGTTGGTGATCAGTGGGCCGATTCTGTATCACACGATGTCGCGTAGAAACTGATTAAAGAATTAAACCGATGCGGTTTAGCATAACTGACATACCAGGTCAGATCGCAGACAAGGGCTAAAATTTAGTGTAATAAAAAAAATCCTAACTAATATCATTAATGCTAAAGTGTGTTTGTTTGTCCTTCTTCTCAATCTTTCATAATTATTGTCATAGAGTTAGGTGAAAGGACGGAGAGTATTTGTGTATGAGCTACCGCGTAATGCAATTCGGCGGAACTGCGGTGCGTTTTAAAATCCGCATAAGAAGAAACCCGTTCAAAAATCTGATCCGCGCATTGAGGTAGAAATTCCGCATGTTTTGCCATACGTCTCGCAACCTTCGTAGAAATGGCACGACCGGCGAAAACATGGACAACGCCACGAGAGTACGCATTTGCATTTATCTGCAGAAACGCGGAACAAGTCTGTACCAAATCACAGAATCGGCAAGTTTTTTTTCCTCTGCACTTCATCTGTGATCTAGGCCTCGCAGATTTCGTTAACTTTGTTTTTGTTAAATAGTTGTGGTGATATTTAGTTTTCATTGTAAGATTCTTCAAAGGGTCGAATCTAGTAATTTAAGTTTTAATAAAGTTCTATTCACCCATACATCTGATATGTGAGTATCTAAATTCAGTTTAATCGAACAGTCCGTTTTTAATAACGTTATTTATAAAGTTTACATAATCTAGATACAGTAGTGGACCTAGGACAGTACCCTGAGCCGTACCAACTGCTATTTCGGCGTTATCACTGAGCGCATTTCTAGCTTACACAAAGTATATTTCGTTCTAAAGGTAATTCTGCACAACTTCAGTATTGGGTCTCTAACTCTTGAATCATCAAATTATTAAATCTGTGTGGTGGCGCAGTGTATCGAACGCCTTCGTGAAGTCTAGAAATACAACAAAATTATATTTATTATCAAACTTCACATATATAAAACTTCGAGAGTAACTGTGCAGTGATTTTATTTGTTTTTAGTCTGAATTGGGTTTTTGTTTGAATTTTATTTTCAGTTTTTGTTGTAAGTTATATGTGCGTCTACCAGTTTGGCTGGAAGTTAAATACTTACTTGGCCCTTTTTGTTTATTGGCCTGAATATACCAGTTTTTAATTTGTATGGTATTTAAAAAGCCTGTCGGGTTTCCAGACGCGAATAGAATTTACTTACTAATTTCTGCAAATAGGTGGCATTGAGGATCTGGGTGTCTCCCAAATAGCGTAACAGGGCCTGGTCGCGGTCGAGGAAGTGCTCAACCAGCGGAGAGCGTGGTGCGGGCAACGCAAACTGCACCGGGTAGCACCACACTTTGCGCAGAGCCGCCTGCTGTAGTGGCGCCAGAAGCTCCTACAGTAAATTTAAATCACTTAGCCATACCAACCATCATCTCCAAATATCTTTATACCCTTCAACAAATATAAATGGGGCGGCCTCGTGATATTGAACTATATATGGGGTATTCCATGCCAAATCGACCACTTTTGAACCTTACTTTAGATTTCGCAGAATTTTTTGATCTTTTTCTACTCGATGAAAGACGTTTTTCAGAATTTTTCAATTTTTTTTATCCAACCCAAAAAAAGTTAAGAAACTTTCAAAAAAATGGCTGTTTTATTTTCAAATAGCCATAACTCTTTCAAAAGTTGACCTTTCGGGACGTTTTTTTTTTTCAAAATTTTTGTTTTTAATTGAATTTTTTGAAAAAATAAATAAAAAAAATTTAACATGATCGCTTCTATTAAATAATCGCGTTTTTTGTATAAAATCGTTATTTTTTCGAAGTTCGTCGTTCTAAATAGTTTTTTTTTTCTCAAAAAAAACTTCAATCAATTCTACAATTATCCCCGTGTATCCCAGAGGGCCAATTTTTGTTTCTATTTTTTTTATTACGTTGAAAAAAAATTTTCAACATTTTAAAAATGCAGATTTTTTTTTTTTCATAAATATTATTTATATAACATAATAAATGTAATTATATGATTTTAAGGTATTATATTCTCCATATATTGTCCGAATTTACCATTATAATGACTAGGATTAATGATTGATGCAGTTAAAATTTAATGACTCAAAAATAATGCAACAAATTATTTATTGATTTCATCTTTGGCGTTTAAATATTTTACAAATTCTGCATTTATTCGAGTTCGAAATTTTTTTAACGCACAAACAACCATTTTTTAGAAACAAAAAAAAATTCTGCATTTTTACTACTAAATAAAAAAATAGAAAAAAAAATCGGCCTGTAATCCTAACTGTATATTATTATTAAACATTTTTTATTTATTTTATCTTCTGTATGTTTTGTATTTCACAGAATTACATAATATAGAATCTTATCATTGGATCTGACAGACTACAAGGTACTCTTTGGAATAAAATTCTGAACTAAGATGGTCTTTAAGCAGAACTCCATAATCTGACAAATTTAATAGTTCTTCACTACCATGCAAAACATTTGTCAAATTACCAAGGGTGCACTCTACTTCCTTTCTGACTGGACTTGTATATAATCAGTTGCAGCTTAGGATTATCCTGTAAAATATTATAAGTGGTAGTAACTGCAAATCTACCAGCATTAGATCAACATGGCGAATGTAAGCTTTCAGAAACAACTTTCACTCCTAGGAGAGTCCTTATTTAGGTCTCTGAGCACAGATCCACGACTTTCAGTAGTTCTTAAATATGTGAAAGAAATTATATAATTCTCATAGGAATTTGAAGTAAACCTAAAAATTTTGTATGTGTTTCTTATTTGAATCTAGTAAGACAAATATGTTATTTACCTGTATCCCATTCTCTTTTAGTAGTATGCTATGTTTTTCTCTTATCTTGCGAGCATATTCTGCTGATAAATGATAGATCTTAAGACAGATTCCTTCAACTGAAGCTTTTGCTGTTTCTGCCAAATGAGGCTGACACTGTCTCTATAGAAAAAAAAATACACACTGTTATTTCTTAAATTTATACTGTTCTTCCAAAGCCAAAAACAAATTACATTGAAGGATATAAGCTGCCAATTAAATTGTGCTTATTTTTTTTTTGTACTTTATTTGAGAGTACCATTATTTTCTTTTATAACTTAGTAAAAGTACCCTTTTTTTATAACTTAGTAAAAGTACTACTTTTACTAAGTTATAAAAAAAGGCAATATAAGTTAAATAATATTAATATAAATTAAATAAATAAATATTCTCAGATTTACTCTCAAATGTGCCAGTCTATCTTGGAAATCATCATAAGTAGCTCCCACTGTACGCCGCAACCATTGAAATGTGTCCTCAGCATTCCACTTCACTACTTTACGGCTTTCTGGTGAGGCATTCCTTGATTCTATCATTTTCTTAGCTGCTTCAGCATATCTGGACAACTGCTTTCTGGCATCTCCAGTGAATTTTGGATGGGTTAATTTTATTGGTATATCATTCATTATTTCTTCATACATTGAGTGAGATATCTCTGGAAAGCAGTGGCTGGGGAGAAGTGGATCAGAACCTCCTTGGTCATTCACTTTTCTTTCCATTAACCATCTATTGAAAGAATCTTTGGGGGCATCTATACTTTCTCTGGTGTGGCACAGCTCCTGATAACACTGCCTTAACTTATTGGCTAGAGTAAATCGAAATCCCTCAATTTCAGGATGGGGATGAGGGCAAATAGTTGGGGGACGTTCATATATCACAACATTTGTGGGTACTTCAATGTCCCATGGACCTGCAAGGACAAACTTTTTAGGTGGGGGACCATTATCTTCCGATGGCCGTCGCTTAGTGGCACTGGGAGTTACATTGCCGGCATTTGGGGGCCCTGTGTGGCATATTCCAAGTGGATCTGTTATGGGATCGAAATCCCTTTTAACAGCAGGCAGTTCCCACATTGACTCGCCGGAAATTTTGTTCCAAAAATACGGTCTGTTTTCTCGCCTGGACCAGTATTTCCGCCACCCTTGTTGCAGCAGATCAGGGTGCAATTCGGAGGAGAGATGAGGAGCGAGAGGAGCTGGGGCGCCCGGTGTCTGCGGGGTCTCGCCACTGCCGCCGGGCGACGACTGGATTTCCGGAGACGAATCGCTGAGGGTTGGTGCCGTCTCCCACGATGAGGATCCAGCGACAACTTTATCCCGAACATCATTCATATCGAAGAACTATTTACGGCCTAAAACTTTTCAATTTGATCACGAATTAACTTATAAGGAAGCTTGTAAACGAAAATTTTCCTATTTAAGCTTAGCTTACAAGTTTTCTATAAGCACAATTAATTTGTTGTTAATCATGATATTGTTACCGCCAAGAAATTTTCTAAGGCAGAATTCTATAATGTCACAGAAACACATGACGAATATTGTCAAGGAACATATTTAAAAAGGATTATCGATGGGAAGTAATAACAAAACCATCAAAATAACACAAAAATACTTAAACAATCGTATGATTTACGAAATAAATAGGCTGGCGTAGCTCCCCAAGCACCGCCATCCACAGATATACTAAAACATACTCAGACCAAAAACTTACAACTAAACAAAGATAAGATTTTTGTTTATAATCAGTATGTAAAACTTTGTAATCTAGTATTTTGAGCCTGCAAAGACAAAAGAGAATATAATCGCTACGTTAAATAAAAATTAAATAATACAAATCCATCCCGTATTTACGTCAAATAAGCCTATAGATATCTCAAAGCCATGAAATAGAAAATGAATCCTTCAAGTAACTAGGTCTCAATAAAGTATTTTTGTTAATAATTAATTGATCCATTTATAATACATTAAATAAAAATTTAATAATTCAAATTCTTCTCGTTAAATTTTCAAGTAAGCCTATAGATACCTCAAAGCCATGAAATAGAAAAAGAAGCCTAGGTCTCGATTAGGTATTTTAGTTAATAATTAATTGATTTCAATTAATAATGAATCATTATCAAAGTCCATTCAGACCTCTGAATCCATTCCATAACTTAAGTTTACCCTCAAACCAATTTTATGACGTTCGGATGTCTTGTGCCGACTACTTTCATGATATCTGTGGTCTAGGGGGTTTTATAAGGACTAGAACCTAGAGCCGTTAAAAAGAACCTTGGTTTAAAAAAAAAATGAAATAATAGTTTCAGGTCTGTGGTGTCTACTGCCGTGTTTTCTATATATTTGCTATTTTCATCATTTTCAATTTGAATTGGGTATAGTGAGTTTAGATGAGATGGTACCTAGAGCAGCTGAATAGGTACAGATATACAGCAGTTATAAAGAAGAAGCCTAGTTATCAACTAGGAATTTGTACAAAGTAAAGAAATCTGTATTTCATCTGAAATTGCTTTGTGTATTATACAAAACTGCCAACAATTGGTTTTGTTTTGAAGTAATGGTTTAAATGTTCTCTTCAGTAAAAGCCTTTTCCACAACTCAGGCTTTTCAACAAAAACAATATGGAGTATACATAAAGTTTAAATTTTTTCAATCACTTTGAGATAATGAAATAATGAGCAAAGAAATACCAATTGAAATTGATATCGTTAATCAGATAAACCATGATAGTAACTATTTCCAAACCAAAATAGATTGTCTAAATGCTTCTGATATCAATTATGCGCATTTTTATGCTACCTATATGTTACACAACATACCCTGTATCATTAAAAATGTTTCTAATGATTGGAAATGTTCGAAAGAGTGGGTTTTAGATGGTCAAATAAATTATGAATATTTTACACAAGAGTATGGAGACTTAGATGCACCTGTTGCTGATTGCAACCAAATAAACTTTAATGCTCAATGCAAATGTAGTATGAAAGTTAAAGATTACATGAGTTACCTCAAAAACCCACACAAAGAAAAATTGTTGTATCTAAAAGATTGGCATCTGAGAAGACTAACAAATGGTTTGTTTTATGAGGTTCCAATTTTATTTGCATCAGATTGGCTAAATGAATATGCTTTGGATATGCAAGAGGATGATTTAATGTTTGTTTATATTGGACCCAAAGATACATGGTATGTTCTCAATATGTGACAATGCTGCTAATGTTTGATTTTAAAAATTGAAACACCTACTATTTTACTAATATTTATTTCTAACACCATGTTTCGTACCGTTTTTAAATATAAATATTATAAATAGATTTCCCATAAATAACTTTACTTGCACATTCATTAAGCTAACTTAATTTATTCTTTCAGGACACCTTTTCATGCTGATGTTTATTCATCATACAGCTGGTCAGTTAACATTTTTGGCAGGAAGAAATGGATAATTCTTCCCCCAGGGGAAGAAGCAAAAATAAAGGATTCATTTGGAAATCTGCCACTTCTGTTTGATCCAAACATACATAAAAATGTAAAACACTTTGAAATCATCCAAGAAACAGGGGATGGCATTTTTGTTCCGTCCGGATGGCATCATCAAGTTTTTAACATACTGGACACTATTTCTATAAATCATAATTTTATTAATGCTTGTAATGTGGAGTTTGTGTGGAGAGCACTTGAAGATAATTTAGTTTCGGTTGAAAAAGAAATTCAGGAATTTAAAGACACTCCTGAATTTATAACTCAGTGCCAATTAATACTAAAATCGTTATTTGGTATGGATTTTGAAGAATTTATTAAATTCATTATCCATATAGCTCAAAAAAGAATAAATTATTTTAATAAAAAAACCACATGTAAACTCTTTAACACTTACATTTTACAAAACAATCACATTACTTTTGATCTTAAAAAAATATTAAAAATTATCAGTTTTATAGAAAACCACCCTTTAGTATCAAAAATTATTTCATTACATGAAACAGTTCCTCAAATCATACATATAAAAAAATCTATCAATAAAGCATTAAAATAGTTTATGAATAGTTTATACTATATGTTTATGAATATATCACAATATTTATATATATAACCATAACCATAAAAACCATATAAAATATTACAGTATTAAGTACTTTAACAGATTACAAATTTGATTTTGCTTTGGTATTTACAACATTTTTCTTAATTAAGTCACAAATTTCAGATTTACTATAACCTAACTCCTGTAATATTTTAACTGTATGATATCCTAATTCTGGTGCCTCCTGTTTACCACTTGATATTCCAGGAGTGGAAGAAAGCCTAGGTGCAGGTTCAGGCACTATCAAATTGTCATGGTCTTTATAAAAAGACTTGCGTGAAGAATTACAGGCATGACCATAAACTGATCTAAGGTCAAGAACAGGTGTGACACAAGCATCCAAGTTCTCAAAAATGTCAGACCACTCCTGCTGGGTTTTAGTCAAAAATATTTCTTTGAATTTATTTTTACATTCAGTATCAAATTGAGAATATGTCTCTTCACATAACTCTAATCCTTTCAAGAAGTTAGAGTAAAACTGAGGTTCAAGAGCTCCAACGGCCATAAATTTACTGTCCTTAGTTTTATAAGTGGCATAAGATGGAAGTCCACCATCCAAAGTATTTGTGCCAGGTTGACCACTCCATATAGGCAAATTTTGTGACTTAAATAACCATGTTCCTAAATAAGCTGCACCTTCTGTCATACTTGCATCAATAATTTGCCCTTTGCCAGATTTCATCCTTTCAAACAAAGCTAACAAAATGCCAAGCGTGCATAAAAGACTGCCACCTGCAAAATCTGCAACCAAGTTGATTGGCGGAGTGGGTGGCTGTTGGTTTTTACTAAGCATAGAAAGTATACCTGACAACGCAATGTAATTAATATCATGACCTGCTTTATCTTTGTAGTCACCATTTTGCCCATAACCTGTCAATCTTGCATATATAAGTCTTGAGTTCAGGGCCATAAGGGGTTCAGGACCAAGACCCAATTTTTCTAACACACCTGGTCTGAAAGTATCTATAAGGACATCTGATTCAGCAGATAACTTTTTAAATATCTCAACACCATCCTTACATTTTAAATTTATTGAAAGTGTTCGTTTTCCATTTGACAACACATCTACAGGTGAAGATTCTATCTGTAAAAATAATTGGATTAAGAATTTACAATACTAGTGTTTTAAGTTTTTATTACATGGATTATAAATACCTTTTGGACTACAGTAACTGACGCGCCGAAATCTGCTAATATCGCTCCACAGAATGGGCCTGGAGCTAATCCCATCATTTCTAAAACTTTTATACCTCTTAAAGCCATTGAAACTCAAATTAGAGTATCTTTGTCTTCAAAATGTTTTGGTTTAGTGTTAACTTAAGTTACAACACTGGTGCTGATTGTCTAAAAGTTAACTGTTTCAAACATAATGTAGCTCATAATGTTTAATTAGGAAGTTGGAAGTTAATTGCAAGATTGTATTTAAAGTTAAGTTTTTGAAAACACTGCAGGTTGGAAAGAAAGGTGAAAGAGTGACGAAAGTACTTGAGTGTCATAAGATTAATTGTGTAAGATTAATTATGTAATCTTATCATACTATTTATTTAAAAATTTCATGTTATTCTAGTGAACAAATTTATTCAGCTTATAAGCACTATGTAGGTATAGCTCCCTCAGACTTTGAACCAAGGTTTGAAGTTTGAACCTATATAGGAGTCTAGGATCAAAAAGTGTGTGTTGCCAGTGACAGATAGTCAATCAAATATGATATGACAGCCCAAAAAGCATTTTTACGAGAAATTTAATGAGAAATAAGAATGTAACACAGACAGCACAATGACCACTAAAAAAAAAACTTAAGGTTTTCATATTCAAGTCTAGAAACGGAGAAACCCACATTTTCCATTTTCAAAAGTTGAAAATACTATTGAAAGTTGAAAATACCATTCCAAAAACCACATAGGTAGGCAGTTTATCGGCAGCACTGAATACCCCAGTACTGCTAATCATTACATGCGTCTAGTTAAAATGAACGAGCTACACTAAGTAATAATTTCTCTGGTTACATAAAGATACTTCATTTATTTTGTGGTTCATGTAGATGCTGTGTGGTTAGGAGTCTGTGGTTTAAACGACTGACGCTTCCAATTTTTCTAATTTCGCCTGCATCTGAAAAAATTGATTTCTCTTCTTACTGTTCAGTGAATTGTGATGCCAATGTTATTTAGAACATAATTACAAATGAGAAAGTCAACTTAGTTGTTTAGTAATATTATAAAAAATGTCGGTTGCATTCGCCCCTCGGGGCAACCGGCCTCCATTGAGTCCAGCACAAATACAAAAGATGTTGGACGAGAATGCACATTTGATACAAACAATACAGGAATACCAAGCTAAAGGCCAGCTTATGGAGTGTCATCAGTACCAGCAGGTGTTACACAGAAATTTAGTATACCTGGCTTCTGTCGCTGACGCTAATCAAAATATTCAGTTGCTGCTCCCAGTAAGTTTAAATGAAGTCTCTTTACGAAAGGATTTACAAATCGAAATATTTTCTCGAACTGAAAATTGAAGATGTTCCTACTGCACACACAGCACACATTGAAAAAGTTCCTTAAAAATAATTTGTATGAGAAATCTAACAATACCTTTAGACCTAATTAATGAGTCTTTGTAAAACAAGTAGGATAAATTTTAATTGCGTATTTTATTTTGAATTATATACTAGCCCTTAAACTAATTTAGCTTTCTTGACATGTAATTGAAAAGGTTTGGAAGAGACTTAATTATTTATTCTTTTTGAAGAACAAACAAAGAAAAAGAAGCGGATATGTAAGATAAATTCATAAACCATCATTATGATATAAGCTGATTGAAATCTTCTGGGATTTCTGAATTTCATTATCATGTTTCACCTGTGTGCAGTTGCTTCTTGTGACTTTTTTGTGACTTGCTTAATGTTGTAAAGCCATGAATACAAGCCCACTAATCCTTATTGGTGTTTCTTAATGGAGGTCTGTATCCAGCAGTGGTACATGAACACAATGAGAATGATTGTGACACTCCACTCTTACTAGCTAGAAGTTGACATCTTTTGACAAGTCAGAATCTTTCACCTGCTTAGATGAGAACACTTGGCTGTTGGATAACATTATGATACTTTTCTTCTTCTTCTCTCTCTGGGCTTGTCTCCGTACTGTGTTGGCCGGAACCTCCCTTTGTACGTAATTATGATACTTATGATGCCTTTGTAAAATTATGAATATATATAAATTCCTCTTACTCACTAAGGTTGGCTGGATGATATCTCTTATAGAGTTAAGCTTTCCTTTGTTTACTTCATATACTATGTATCTCTCTCTGTATTATCTTTGGTATTTATCAATACCTTACCCAGAGTATACAAGCACTATGTCAGACCATGTTTCTGTTTATTTGTATCCTGGTATCCTTTGGGTCCCTACTAAAAATCAGCATTGCAGTATACCTTAGCAGGTATCTACTACCATGTTACTGCAACACAGACTACCCATTCACAACTACTATGCAATATACTTTTTAGTTGTTATTTTTTTATATGTATGTTGTAAAAATTTATTGTAGTCATTAAAGCTTATTATTGTTGTTATCACAATTTCTGGTATACAAATAAAATTAAATATATTTCTATAAAAATTGTTTCAGCCTCCACATCAATTGGCTGCAGGCAACGTGCAACAACTGAACCCACCTACCACTGGAGCTGAAGGCCCAGGCTCACCACAGCAACCATACCGTCCACCTACAGGAGTGTCGACTACTCCCACAAGGCCCACACAGTCATATGGGCAAAGACCTTACCCACAAAATCAATACCAAGGACAGTACCAAGGAGCACCTGGTGTTTATCCACCACAAAGTGGTTATGGCCCTCCAGGACAAGGATATGGTCCCCCAAATCCTTCCCAACAACCACAAGGATATCCTCCAAATTCTACATATGGACCACCTATCACTACAGCTCCCAGTAACTATCCGCCGGCTACACACCCAGGACCTGGAGGATACCCACCCTCCTCAAATCAGCAACCTTATGCTCCCCCGCCGGGTAGCCCTGCTGCTGCAGGTTCACCTTACCCAGTCCGTGGCTCTAGTCAACCAGCATATACTGGAAATTCTGGATATCCGCCTACACAATCTGGTCCAAACTATCCTAATGTAGGTGTCAGCTCATACAATTCAACAACATCTCAACCACAACCTTATCAATCTCAACCTTTCCCAAACACTACACCTACATCTGCATATAGCTCCACACCAGTGTCTCAGCCAAACCGGTCCCCACAACCTCCACCTAGCGGTTATACTTCCCAAAATCCAAGCTCAGGATATGGGTCTCCATCTGCACAATCACCAACATATAACTCTAGTTCTCACGGAAACAATGTTCCACCATCCAGCGGGACATCTGGGGCTCCACCTCAAAATGCACCCCCTGGACAGCAATATCCTCCTGCTGGACAACCATCTCCTTATCCACCAGCAACTCAGCCACCTTATTCCAATCCTTCATCCCAGCCAGGAAGTCCGGCCCCTTCAGTGTCAACTGCACCCCCTCCTCAGTCATCCTATCCACAAAATCCACAGAATTATCCTCCTGCTGGAGGAGCATATCCACCTCATGCTTACCAACAAGGCTATCCACCTGCTCAATATCCGCCTTCGCCTTACCCTTATGCTAGGGCGCCCGCACCGGGAGCTCCGCCACCAGGTGCTCCGCAACCTTACCCTGGTTACGGTTTTCAACCTCCCAACCAACAGTAAACAAAACATAAGGCTTATTTTTTGCTTTAATCAAAGTAGCCCTAAGTTAATTAATTCAGCAATGATAATGAATTTTATTTAACTACTAATTAAGAAACTGTTTGAAGTGAAATCTTCAGTCAGTGTAAGTTTCTTTTTAATAGTACAAGCTAGGACAACTATCCTCAAAGATCTTACAATGAATGATCAAGTTCATATGGTAGGCTGATGCCTAAGCAACTTGCCATGGACTGTGAATAAACCTTAAGTTCGGGATAAGCAGGCGAGAGAATGAAAAAAACCTTAGAAGTTTAACCTTTTTTCACGTGTACATGCGGATATACGCAGCTTTTTATTTTTATTAGTAGGTAATTAATTATAATTATGTTTGTATTGTATATAATGATAATGTTAACTTGAAACTTAAATCAAATGTAATACAAATAAATAGCTTTTTTTGTTATAAGTAATATTATGAACAAATATTATACCAGTTTTGGTATTAATGAGATTAAAGAATAGATAAAATTATTTTTAAGTCCATGGGATTTGCAGTTTTAAGTATTTAGTATTTGACATTAAATGAATTTCGAAATAACTGGGTTTTATTTTCGTAAATTAAACAATGCACACCTATTTCAGCATTACCACCTAAAACCGAAAAATGTCTTGGTACTAATGTATGAGGAAAAAAAATTTTGCCACTTTTTGTCTAGTCTACAAACATACATAAAGTACGTAGAAAATCTTTCTTTGATAAAAAACAAAAAAGTTGCTTTAAATGGTTTTAGCCATGTTGGTCAATACACAAGTACACTCTCTTTCTCCCTCACTCTATTAGTCTGATGGGATTGCAGCTCCAACACAACCGGAATAGATAAGGCCACAGCTTAAACTGCTTTCCGAGGCACGGGGGTTAATCACCGCCAATTTCCAAACTCTGGGCTGGTCCTAAGAATTTTGATGAGAGAAACCCAACATTCGTTAGTCCAATCTGGAAACCCAGGACCTGGTTACCTACAGTCGACATGACATCTAACCATTAGAACAAGGAGGCAGTTTAAATAAAATTACTAGTTCCGAATGTCTTCTTTATATTTACCTTTATTAACGATTCGTACATCTATAATACACAGTTTATCTTAAATAATCAAATGTATTGCAACTAAGACTCTTCAAAAGTTATTGTAGGTCCTTCAAACCTATGTATCGATTCATCATAATATTCCAAAGGTAAATCTTCAACAAACGGTTGTGTGGGGAAAGGAGGAGGGGTTTTCAATTTCCTTAATGGTAAAATTGTATCAAATAAATAACACATAGCACCAGTTTCCCCAGGTATTCCAACTCCCAACATCCAAAGAATATTATGCTTTGTATTCATGCGAAGAATTTGTACTCCTCTTAATGTTTTCCACCTAAAAATGAAATAAATCCTAGTATAGGTATAACAATATTGTTAAGGATTTAGTATTCTTAGCTAATATAACAAATTGCTAATTCTTTACAATACAAATCACTGAACTGAACATATCTATGCAGTGCTATCCTATTCTTTACACTATTTTTTTTCTATCTTGTCTTAATATGTAAAAAAAAAATACTTTTCAGTGTACCTAAGTTGTTTAAAAAAAGTAGTTACTGCTAAAATAAATAAATTAAACGTTAAAGTTTTGGTTTGTCACAACAGTGTTTTGTAAAAGATTAAACAATTATTCAGATGAGCATCTTCCATCAATTAAGATAGGTACTTATTTGTTAAGTATTTTTTAGTTTTACAATTTACCTGTTGCCCATGTGACCTGGCATCTTAGTGCCAGGCCATACTCTGGCTTTCTGACCACCGGCACCAATATTTCCTGGTCGTCTGTGAGTTTTAGTTACACCATGAGAAGCTGGCATTCCCTTAAAACCCCAACGTTTCATTACTCCTTGAAATCCACGATCAATTCTGAAATAATCAATATGTAATTTTTATAGTGTCTTAATGGAAGCAGTTGTAACCTAGTGGTTAAGACTTCTAGCTTGTGGTAGAGTCCTATCCCAGTGCAGTGTGAGCCAGCAATAATAAAATATACAGCAGTTGTTGCAACTGCTAAGAAACTACAAGGTTGCTTGTAAAACTTTAAATAAAAGTAAAATTGCTAATTTTATCGTAGAATTTTAAAAAGTTTATCCATACTAACGTTTTGGCTCTGACATCAACATAGTCACCAACTCTAAAATGTGTAGCAAACAGTGGTGTTCCTGTGGGCATTTTGGCATGTGGTGAAATCATGAAGCGAAAAAGATGTCTTTTTGGTAACATGCCCACACTGCTGAATAACCCACAATAGTCTTTTGTAACTGTGCTGGGGTCAATAGTCTCTGAACCAATTAAAAGACAACCAAGTTTCCGTTTTTCTCTCCAATTAAGTTTGGTAGTTTTCATTGGCTTAAATTCTTCAGGTGGTGTATATTTAATTACATGATTGTCCACTACCTATAAAAGAAAATGTTAATCAGTATGAAGTTAACCAAAAATTGAAAATTCATTTATTTCAAGTAGGCCTAGTTTATAAGCACTTTTGAAACGTCAAGTCAGTCTGTTTCTAGTGACTCTACTACCGGTTCGGAAGGCAGATTTCACCGAGAAGTGCCGAAAAGCAACTCAGCACATTGATGTTTTTCAACATCATGTTACAGTTTACAATCTTTTAAATTTTCGAGTTCTTGTGAGAGACGAGAGCGTAGTCTGCTTACATGCAGCTTTGTCGCTAAGTAATTCATCAATCCTATAGTAACCACGATTTATTAAATTTGTTTTAACACATTGTTTAAACTTATGCATTGGTAGGTCCAATATTATTTCCAAGGTAATTTACCTTTAAATTACCTTGGAAATAATATTTTAAAGCATTTACTCAATCTTACAAATGACTTCAGCACCTTTTGCAAACGATATGCAGATGTCACTAACTTATGTCCATTTGTAGTAAGGCGGTTTATTTCCACTTTTCGTTTATAAAGAGTTACGATTTGTCTTTCTAAATTCTTTATTGCTATAAATATATTGTGATGCTGCCGTAAGTACACCTATTACTAAGTTTTTTACGGAGTGATTTAAGTTTATATATTGACCGTACAGCTCTTATCTGCAATATGAATATAGTTTCAATATCAGCAGCTTTGCCCCAAAATAAGATCAAGTAAGACAAACTATGAAAGTAAGCAACAAGCCTAGCTGTTTGTACGTCAGTAATCTGGCTAAATTTTCTGACGGCATAGGCAGCCCAGCTTAGTTTTACCTGCAAGTGTATCTACATGGGTACCCCACTGAAGATTCAATCAAGCCCAGAAAAACTGTGGGATCTTAAATTTTTAGGTATTCTCCATGTATTATTATATTTTTATTAACTTTCTTTACATCTGCTAGAATAAATTCCACACAACTAGTTCTTTTTGCATTTAAAAGTATTGTCAGTAAACCAGTGGTACACATGCAACATAGCACAGTTTACATGGTCAGTTATAATTTATATTATACACCAAAATAGAAAGGGACCCAGAATTGTGCCTTGTGGGACACCCATTGACAAAGATGACCCCTACAATTTAATATCATTTATGCATACCCTTTGGGTTTCATCACTAAGATAAGAGGCAACCAAATTAAGTGCATAGTTATTGATATCATATTACGCTAGTTTAAGAAGCAAGGTTATTTTTATCATGACAATCAAATGCTTTGGATAGAACACCAAAAACACCAATGGCATTCTAACGTTCCCAGGCATCATAAACATGTTTTAAACATTTAGTACCTGCATCCATAGTTCAGGCACTAAACTTAACGTTGTACCTTTAGTGAAACCTCACTGCTCCAGATGTGGTAAGTTATTTACTAGTTCATTTAATATAACTTTTAAAAGATGTTATGACAATAATGACGTCTTGTTGATTCACTCTTAGTTATTGGTTTATACTTGACAATTTGTTCATTTTAATATATATTATTCAAAACAGTTATTTGTTGGCCACAATGATCTCATTAATCGGAGCGGTGATAGTCCAGTGGGTAGGAGCTCGACTTCACTGTTGGGGGCGGAGTTTGAATCCCAGCATGCACCTACAACTTCTCTTAATTATGTGCATGTTAAGTAATAACAATATCACTTGCTTTGATGGTAAACATTGTACAGAGACCTGCACTGCAAAACCTTTTGTTATAGAATGAAATAAATCAATGAGCACTTGCTTCTGTCTAATAAAGTGATCATGTACCTGTAATAATGTTGTCTGGAATTTTTTGCCATCTTTGGACCATAGTGGATAGTTTCCTATTTTACGTGCTATCAGACCTGCCCGTCGGGTGGTTGGATCCCATTCCGCCACTTCTTGCGCTTCAACTTTTGCTAAGGGGGATTCCATAGCAATTTGCAAATTTAGTTTATCTTGTCTTACTTCCTCTATAAAATCTCTGTTTTCTTGTGTGAGCATATCTTCACTCATCTGTAAAGAAGAGTTTAAGTTTTATTTTTGCAATATTTACTTGTTTGTAATAATTAAGTGTTATAACAATATTAAATTACATACAACTCTCTCTTTAGGTGCATACCAATACGGTGGACGAAACTTAGGTTGAAAATGGCACGATCTTGCTGTCACGCAGGAAACCCTAAAAGAAATATAAGTTTATTGAGTATGAATAATATAATAGGGATGATATTCCAGTGACGACGGCCGACTGGCGCAGTGGGCAGCGACCCTTCTTTCTCAGTCCAAGGCCGTGGGTTCGATTCCCACTACTGGAAAATGTTTGTGTGATGAGTTGTTTTTCAGTGGCTGGAGGTTTATATGTGTATTCTAAGTATTTATGTATATTATTTATAAAACTATTCATCAGTCATCTCAGTACCCATAACACAAGCTTTACGCTTACTTTGGGGCTAGATGGCGATGTGTGTCGTAGTAAATTTAGTTATAAAATATATTTTTTTGTATGTTGGGGGAAATGGAGTGGTTATATAGGGTTACGTACAAAACCTGTAAAACATAATGGATCTCGGGCTAATGGATATGGGCTGCACTTTCATATTCAACGAAATAACCTGGGTTAGGGTTAGGAAAAACAAACCTCATTTTGTTTAGAGCGGAACATATTAACTTCAAATTAGAATTCGACATTATTTCTGTATTAATTTATCTTCTTCGGTAAAGTAATAACTAACTAAATGTAAATAATGAATTTAGAGTTCCCGATTTACGAATTTCATTTTAAATTTAGGTAATCTGTCACTTGTCAGTTGCCTCAGTTGGGTCGGAAGGCTTGTAAAAATATATCGACTTATCGATATTATTCGTTCGTTAAATCGATATTTTTTTGTGACCTTTATATACAATAGCAAATTAGTCCCCACTAGTCTTAGCCTTAAGTTTAAGCAATTAAGAATCCATTGACTCTCGAGTGAAGCAATGCCTAATTCACTTAGACTGCACTTGGTCGGGAAAAAAACTAAGGTAAGGTATCAGTTGTTAGTCTAAGCGTCTACTTTCACTGATATATATATTTTAAATGTCGATCGTTCTGCCCTTCATCCTAACTGTCACTTGTAAGTGGATAATCTGTGGTCGGTGCTACTGCCTGCTGCTTTTTATTTGTAAACAAACAACAACTGCTAACTGCAGACATTACTAAAGAATTTATTGATTAAGATTGCAAGAAATTCGAACCCAGCTGCGGTTAAAATCGATAAAACAAAAATACGATGTCTTATTTATATATCTTAACATTCCTGTTTATTATCATATTCCACAAGTGTATAGGTTATGAAATAAAAGTTTTCGGTCCTGGATTACAGCCTGAAAAGATTGTAATGCCGGCTCGATATTTTTTCGTTAATTTTACGGCAGTTAATGAAAACTCGTAAGATAATTATAATATCTTTGGAATATGTAACTTAAAATATTAAATTTAAATAATTACCTACTTCTACTAATATTTGCATTCATCATAATATACGTAATGTATACTTTGCAGAGATGTTGATGATCAAGTAACTAACATGTTGCAGATATTCGCGTGATTTAGCATTAAATTTTGCAGTAGAAATTAATGGAAAATCTTTTAAAAGAGATCATTGTAGACTATGGATAAACACATTAGATAGAAAAGATGGGACTTTCATTGTTCGATATAAATTATACGAAACGTGTGACGAATTATCAATAAGCATTTATTATAAAAACAAGCACATTCAAGATTCTCCTTTTACATATAAAGGTATAAAAAAAATGCTATATACATCCATTCTACTCCAATGTTAGTTAACAAGCTTATGTTGCACTCATCCTGTTTTATTATTTACAGGTCTTATCCAGGCAGATCAATGTGACTGTCCAGAGAAAGATTTACAATCTTGGTTAAAACAGTATCAATGCCCATTATCCTATAGTCAAATTGAAAATGATCTCAAGCCATTTGAACAGATAAATATGAAAGATCAAATATCTAAAATTATCGAGAAGTACCATAGACCCGAGAGCACAAGTTTTTGTCATTATGTTATTAAAGATAACCAGATTTATAGAGATTGTTATGGCAAGCATATTGGGTTTAATATGTTTGCAGATAATGTTTTGTTATCATTAACTAGAAAGGTTGTAATGCCTGATATGGAAATGGTGATAAATCTGGGAGACTGGCCCTTGCTCTTTAAGGGAACTGATCCTCTACCTATTTTCTCCTGGTGTGGTAGCAGTGAAACAATAGACATTGTCATGCCCACTTATGATATTACTGAATCTGCACTAGAAAATATGGGAAGGTAAGTTAAAAATGTTTATTTAACCATCTTTAAAAAAAAAGAGGTTATCAAATTCACATGCAAGCATGCATTATTACTAGAAATAAAGAATATTCACATTTGATAATTTTTTGGGGTTCCATACCCTTTTTTTATATTATATATGTTAGTCCATGTATTTCTCCAAATCTGTCAATAGGATTGTGATCATTCCTGGTTTATTGGCTAACTAAATGTAGTTCAACTTGAAAATTGGTTCAGTAGTTTCCTGTAAAATTTAGTACCTCATTTCTAGCAGCAGAACTTGTTAGTGTTAATATATAGTTATAATAGACTATAGTTTGATGTATGTTCTTTGGATAATTTTCTTCTTTTCATTTCATTTATTTTCCCCAAAAAATTCTACAATAAGGATGTATTAAAATAAACTACTATAATATACTGTGCAAAAATGAAGTAGCTTTGTAAAATTCATCATGCACAGCTTTTCTGTGGTAAATCTAATAATTACAGGCAATATCACATAATAATATTTAGTATAGTGAGTGAAATGTATAAATCCAGGTTGCCAATGTAAATAAATTGAAAACAAAACAAAAAAAAAATAAAACAGCTTGAAGATCAATTCAACAAAATGATTTTAAACACATGATATTTTGTTTTAGAGTTACGTTAGACACCCTGTCAGTACAAGGCAATATAGAGCGCAGGTGGGAAGAAAGAGAGCCTCGAGCATTCTGGCGTGGTCGCGACTCCCGGGCAGAGAGGCTTAAACTTATTGACATAGCTCGCGCTCATCCAGACCTTTTTAATGCTTCTCTTACAAACTTCTTCTTTTTCCGCGAAAAAGAATCGCAATATGGACCAAAGTTACCACATATATCTTTTTTTAAATTCTTTGATGTAAGTCTGAATTTTAAAAATCAAAATAACAGGGGTGCCAAATTCTGTTGTATATAAATCTCTAGACTAAATAATTTCACATGATATATCTGTATGGAAAAGATGGCACTTAATCTATCAATTAAGTTTTAGAGATTTGTATACAACAGAAGTTGCACCACTGTCTTAGTAAACATAACTCTCATGAACTTCGACTAGTGCATTATATCTTTCCTATCTATCATATGGCAAAATTTTATTAACTGATTGGTTCAATTTCGAATCTTGTCCGAAATTCTCGATCCGAAGTTTCACTACAATAATGGAGATATATTTTTATGTTTATTAAAATTGTTTGTTTTTAGTATAAATATCAAATAAATGTCGATGGAACAGTTGCAGCATACAGACTACCATATCTCTTGGCTGGAGGAGGATTAGTGTTAAAACAGGATTCACCATACTATGAACATTTCTATGAACAACTACAGCCCTACGAACACTATGTACCAGTCAAGAGAGATCTTTCAGACTTGACTGATCAACTCCTCTGGGCGATAAAACACGATGATAAGGCAAAAAACATTGCAAAAAATGCAAGGCAATTTGCTAATGATAATTTATTACCACAACATATAATCTGCTATCATGCTGTTTTGTTTTCAGTAAGTTACCTTAATATATATTTTTTTTATGGTTAATTCCATTATCAATATTACTGATTCCAAATGACTTGTGCAAATGACGACAGGCCGCATCGCTGCACATGAAAGTCTCTATATAACTTTCATGAGTACACTTTTGGACACTCAGTGGACACCATAAGTGGGAACTACTTATTATTATTTGAGGATTTTGCAAAGCATAATCATTATTATGTCGACAAAAAGAAGTCCACTGTGGGACATAGGTTTCAGTATTTTGTAGGGAATACAGATTTCACGGTGTTCGGAGTCTCCCTCAGACTTGTTTGATGTTTTCTGTCTACTACTGTACTGTTTTCGTAATTCTAGCAACTTGGGACTCCAGAATCCATTGAGGTCAGATATATATCATGCCTTGGGACTTTAGCTATTGTATTACACACAATAATTCCATTGAATACCTTTTGGGTTTCAGGAGTGGAGTAAAAAAATATCTGGGAAAGTAAGTGTGAAGGAAGGAATGACGCACGTTCCGCAAGATAAATTTGCGTGCCACTGTGGCAACAACGACAATGCTAGTCACGAGGAGCTATAAATAAAGTAATAAAACTATACATCTCAACTATATATTCTCATTGTATAATTTGTATGTAGTAATGTAAGTAGGTAACGTTTTTTTGTGTTCAGTAGATATACTTTTTTAACAATATTAACTGTTGTAATATTTTAGAGTAGATTTGTTTCATACATACTATGTAATGTAGTATATACTAGAATTAAGGATATTTTTATTGGGAACAATTAGTTATACTACAATTAATCTAATTTTTTTACGTTATTATTTATAGTACACAGAAAAATGCTTCATTTTATTTACAGAATAATTTAACATTATATAGATATTATAAGTTATTTAAAAGGAATTATAAATAAATTAATACATTAATTCAATATGTTTTCATTTTATTTCACCAGTAAAAATTATTATAAAACGTTTATCGCTAATAATCTGTCTATTAGGAATGCTATTATTAGGTAGGTCCAATAAACGTGACCTATCCTAGAAACCTAGTACAGGTCACGTTACTATGATGACTGAAGAAAATTTTTATGAATGATAAACATAAATACTTATAATATACAAATAAACTCCCACAACCTGAAAAACATTCATGTTTATCACACAAACATTTGCCAGTTGTGGGAATCGAATCCACAGCCTTGGACTCGGAAAGCAGGGTCGCTGCCCACTGCGCCAATAAGCCGTCGGTTTGTTTACATTCTTTAGGTGGTTCTGGTGTGGTGCTATCGGTACATGGCTAGATCGGGACTACGGTAGAAGCACATATAGGCGTCGGCCAATAGTCGCTTGGCGGGCGCCGGAAGGTGGCGATCGAGTGGCGCTGAGTCGTGCAATGCCCGTCCGCCCTCTTCGCTAAGCCAGGCGCCGAGTTCTGCGATCTCAACGATCTCCGGAATGTTATAACCGTTGCGCTCCCCTGCAATAATACACAGTAGTAGAGATTCTTGTGACAGAGCTCGTTCGGGAAAGTTAAGTTTAACACCATAGAATTAAGAACATACAGAATCCTCTTTCAAAAATTCAAAATTCAAAATTCATTTATTTCAAGTAGGCCTAATACAAGCACTTTTGAAACGTCAAGTCTGTCCGTGTGTAGTGACTCTACCACCGGTTCGGAAGGCAGATTCTACCGAGAAGAAGCCGGCAAGAAACTCAGCAGTTGCTCTTTTCCAACATCAATAATTTACATTTTATATTTTAACATTCATTTTTCTATCTTGTGAGAGATGAAAGCGGAGCCGGATGCTTCCAAGCAACCTTGTCATTAAGAAACTCATCAATTGTATAATAACCTCGCTGTAATAAATGTGTTTTAACACATTCTTTAAACTTATGCATTGGTAGGTCCAAAATTACCTTAGGAATCATATTATAAAAGCGTATACTCAATCCCACAAATGACTTCTGCACCTTTCGCAGACGATATGCAGATGTCACTAATTTATGACCATTTCTTGTAAGTCGACTGTTTATATCCACTTTTTGTTTATAAAGACTAATATGTTGTCTTACAAATACTATATTGTTATAAATGTATTGTGAGGCTACCGTAAGTATACCAATTTCTTTAAATTTTTCACGGAGGGATTCACGTGATTTAAGTTTATATATTGACCGTACAGCTCTTTTCTGCAATATGAATATAGTTTCAATATCAGCAGCTTTGCCCCATTTCAGCCATTATTGTATGTATTGTGTCCAAAACCGGTGAAAACGCCCCGCGCTCGTCATACTATTCCCCCTCGGAGTGTTGCTAGGTCACAATTTTTTCACAAAAAGTAATGAAAAGATTGCGCACATTATATATAAGACAAGTTAATTGGTGGTGATATTGATAATAATAAGATTTATTGACCACAATTCTTGAAGCAACATACAGATAATTATAAAAGAACAGAGAAAAAGGAAAAAAAAACTAAGTAACTTAGTTAGTTAACAATGAATAATTGTTAAGTTGACTTATTATTATTTTTACTTTTTGTAGAGGGCCGAAGCCGAAGAATTGTTTGGTAAGGAATATAAGGATTGAAGAAATTATGAATTACACCATACAGCTTCTCCTGCTTTTCGCGGAGTATAGCAAATTAAGCTTAATTTTCATAATATATAATGAATTTCCGCAAAGAAACGCCTGCTTCTATCAAAAATATTTGTAAATATAAATATATATACTTTTGTATATACTCATATATATATGAATAAATACTTATATTATAAAATAAACTTATACACAATATTATATATATATATATATGGGGTATTCCATGCCAAATCGACCACTTTTGAACCTTTAGACCCCTTTAGATTTCGCTGAATTTTTTTTATCTTTTTCTACTCGATGAAAGACGTTTTTCAGAATGTTTTAATTTTTTTTTATCTAACCTAAAAAAAGTTATGAAGCTTTCAAAAAAATGGCTCTTTTATTTTCAAATAGCCATAAAAATTGACCTTTCGGGAAGTTATTTTTTTCTAAATTTTTGTTTTAAATTGAATTTTTTGAAAAATAAATGAAAAAAATTTAACATGATCGCTTTTATGAAATAATCGCGTTTTTTGTATGAAATCGTTATTTTTTCGAAGTTCGGCATTATAATTTTTTATTTTTCTCAAAAAAAACTTCAATCAATTCTACAATTATCCCCGTGTATCCCAGAGACGGCCGATATTTTTTCTATTTTTTTTTATTTAGTTGAAAAAACAACAACATTTTCAACATTTTGTTGAAAATTATTGTCCGAATTTAGCATTATAATAACTAGGATTAATGATTGATGCAGTTAACATTTAATGATTCAAAAATAATGCAACAAATAATTTATTAATTTCTTCTTTAGCGTTTAAATATTTTACAAATTCTGAATTCAGTCGAGTTAGAAAAGTTTTTAACGCACAAACAACCATTTTTAAGAAAAAAAAAAATTCTGTATTTCTGTATAAAATGGTGAAATTTTTTTTTCAACTAAATAAAAAAAATAGAAAAAAAAATCGCCCTCTCTTAGATACACGGGGATAATTGTAGAATTGATTGAAGTTTTTTATGAATAAAAAAAAATAAATTTATAACGACGAACTTCGAAAAAATAAGGATTTTATACAAAAAACGCTATTATTTCATAGAAGCGATAACTTTTTTTTGGTTGGATAAAAAACCTTTTTTTGGGTTGGATAAAAAAATTTTAAAAAATTAAAAAAAAAAACAGCGAAGTCTAAAGGGGGCAGGTTCAAAAGTGGTCGATTTGGCATGGAATACCCCATAAACATACTGAAAATAATTAAAATAAAAATTTTCTGTAGGGATTATATTTAAGCTTATATTTAAGAAGATTATGCTGAACTATTACCCTTTCTGTCGGCCATGGAGTCGAAGAAGCACCACGGTGCGTCTTGGCCGGCGCCTGTCTTGACGAACGCGACGTAGTGGCTGGTCTCAATGCAGAGCACAGCGAATAGCTCCATGTAGACGCGCGGCACTGGGCACGATTCCAGTATGTTTGCGTATTCCTCGCAGATTGATAGCGGGGTCGCCTAGAATTATATAAAAAAAAATCTTTTTTAATTCTACTTGGTTGGTCCTTGACAAAAATACAACCTGTTGCTATGTATAAAATGTTAACGGGCTAACCTGTAAGGGGTATGGCAGTGCCCATTGTTTCAATAAAAACACTTAAAGCTGCGATTCTATCTAAATTTATATAAATGCGAAAGTATGTTTATTTTTATCAATGTTTCGTGGTGTGTACAGACGTTTTAGATTTTATTTAGTTTTGCATAGTTTATTTTAGCTTGTAGTATATCGTAAATTATTTATTGTGGTTAATAAAAATGTTTATTATTATTATTATTTTATGTTCATCACACAATCAGTTTCCAGTTGTGGGACCGGCGCCCACGGCTTGAGACACGGAAAGCAGTCGTTGTCCACTTCGCCATTCGGCTGTCGCCATTTAAGAATCCCGAGAACCTATAAAATGTGATTACACTAGTCACCTTGTGGTGCGGCCTGGAGGAGTGAGCGAGGCGCAGGCACGCCGCACACAGAGCGCCCGCGTCCAGCGCACCCGCCACTGCGCACGCGCCGCACTCCCAACGCGCAAGCCCGCCGCACACCGTACACTGCCGCGGCACTGCAACCACAATGCACTGCAGCTGTGTGTCGCGTCACGCTCAAGAGCGTTACACGAGCATGGGTAGGATACAATTGTCTCCCCGGGGACAGGATAAAAATTTAACTTCTCCCACAGTCCACACTTTGTCAACTCTCGGAGCATTGGCGCACGAGTGGAAATAATATCAAAATAATAAATGTGTATTTATAAACGGTGGTAAACTTCTCCTATTACATGTTCCCGTACTTGAACAGGTAGACACGTTAATTATTATTATTTCTCTTACTCTTTATTTGTACACCACCATATCGCTTAGTAGCGATCTCTGCAAGGCAACCTTACCAAAATATAAAATACATAAATACGAATAACTAAATACTACATAAACTATTATACACAAATACATCTTATCATATAATAAATATTTAAAAAAAACTTAATAATATATTATTTACCGTATAATAAAGACTTAGATAAGGGTAAATAAATACTATTAAACATTGCCTTCAGTTGGCAATATAATAACACTTGGCGGCTTTTTTAAATAACGCCACTGACTTTGAATTACGTATGTTCTCAGCGCATCCCTATCCCTTGTCAGGGGATATAATCGGGGGATATAAAGTCAAAGTCAAAGTCAAATATTTCTTTATTCAAATAGGCACATAGTTAAGTATAATTTTTGTCTCCCGCCTGTGCTAGCCCTACAGTAGGGAGAGTTATATCTACACATTATGTCTTCAATCTCTATAGCACAATTACGAGTGACGTGTAGAGATAATTATCTCGTGGTGCGAATGCACTCTACATGCCTTATAACATAGTACAAGATTTGCTCGGTCGCAATCTAGGAACCCTTGAAGAGTATCAAACTCTGTATCGTCAAACTAAAATGGACCTAATACCGCTTTTTTTAGAGTTGCAAATCCTGTAATTTGGATTTTTGTCTATTCTCTCTTCTGATAGTTGGAATTAGAAAACAATATTTATTAGAAAATTTATGCGGATACAGTTTTATATTAGTCCACTGCTTCCGTAAGTTACATGCATCGGACTACGTCAAGGAAATATGATCAATCAATAAAATACTCATAGTCGATGACTATGAACTGGAAGGCTGGTTTTGAGAAGGCATAAGTAATATATAGATACACTTACAGCCTTCAATGAGATCAGTAACATCTAACAACGGAGATGGTTGCACACGCTGGTACAGTTTGTATTGTTTCCCGAAACGAGGCATCTGAATTATAAACGCAGCTGGTACCTGAAATATTGAAAAAATGTCAACTTGAATCTCTTTATTGCTAAAATTGTAATTAGAAAAAAATTTATCATTATCGGCCTACTACAGGGCAAGGGTCTCCTCCTACAAACCACCCTGGACAGTGGAGATTGGTGGACATAAAAAAATATATACATATATATCTAAAGGTTAATTAATATTACCTCGCTAAGTTTGACCCCCGATGTAGCGAAAGACTGTTCCAAAAGTTGCTGAACACTAGGCAAAGTGACGTGCTCATCTTTCTCCACAAAGAGTTGATAACAATATGCTTCTTGGCCCGAGGATAGTTTCAGGAATGGTTCCGCCCGTAGCAGTTGTGCTACTAAACCATTCAAGAATTCTTCTGGATCCTGGGAAATAAACATGATGCAAGAATTAAATTTAAAATTAATAAAATTAGACATAAGGCTACATCAACATAACCAATGTTCTGACTTCTGACCAACTTTGTTGTTGTATACTTTCTCATTTATGATTTTCACTAACGACGGACAATGTAATGCCTAAGTAAAGAAGATTCCTAGCCATACATTTACCTTTCACCAATCGATTTTCACTAGGCAACTCCTATTACCTAAGTTGTCCATGGTTGCTGAATCGGTGTCGTAACTTTAGACGGCGCCTAACGTCGTTAGACATCATATAAGAGCTCGAGAAAAGTTTTTTTCTCTAGAAATCACTAGGCAAAAAATTATGGCGATTCCTAGATTTAGTGAAATCGGCTATTAGTTTGTCTTCCAATAAAGTACATCGGTTAGGTAGTTAGGTAAGTTACGGTCTCGCCCTAATTTAGCAATAAATAGCGATCAACTTGATTATTGGCATAGAGTAAGTTAAAATAACGAACATTACCATAGCTTACTTTTTATTCCCGAGGACCAAATAGCCCACGGGATTTGAAAAAAACCGTAATAAACGCAGGCAACAGCACTGTTGTATTGGTATCGCGATAAATAAAAGATACATAGGTCATAAAAGTTACATATGTAACAAAGTTACAGATCGAACACAAACGGCCAATCAACCCGGTAAGCGCTTACAAAAGGAAACCACCGACTAATCCAATCCCAGGACGATATTGAATGGATCTTTGAGCAGCGAGCGCATATTCATTTGTTTCACAATATGGCGATCATTGAATAGGGATGCGTAAAGCAAGCACTTATTGATTTTAGTTATCTAAAACGTAAAAGATGTACAGGTATTTTTATAGCTAACTCACCTTTTCCTCAGAAGTGAGGCCAGGTACATCAGAGAGGCGTTCGAGAAGCGTTCTTAGTTTCATGACGCGATCTGCGCGCACGTAGCCGTGTTTGCGAAGCGGATTTACCACCTCTTCGCGGAGTACACGTTGTACTTCTGTGTAGTGAGGAGAGTCCTGTATGACAAAAAAACAACTTAACATTAATGGAGAAATATTTTAATTTTAATTTGGTATTTATGTTCATTTTTAAATTAGATTTAAACAGTAGGTGCTACTATATATTTACAAAATTTGCTGTGTTTCTTATGAACGCATCTTAGAACTATAGCTCCCTATTTCTTCGGCGTTAATTCATTTATTTCAAGTAAGTTTCTCTATAAGCTTTTTTGAAACGTCGAATCTGTTAACATAGCCAGTCCTCAAGTTATATACTATAATATCATCTTCAGGACAAGGTTTGTACCACCTTCATACTCTTATGCGTCGAGTGTATTTGCGGACAACAGAGATGGTGGCTTCTTCGAAATAATAAGAGAAAAATATCGCCTTTGGATAGAAGCAGGCTTTTCGGCAGGAAATACTTATTCCATGATATACTTATTATGAATAATTAATTAGCTATAGACCGCAAAAAGCAGGAAAATATGTATGATAAATTTATAATTTCTTCAATCTTTATACTCCACACCAAACAGATCAATAGAAAATTTCGGCGTACACCATACTCGAGTTATAAGTTATAATATCATCTTCATGACAAGGCTTGGACCACCTTCATATTGTTATGCGTCGACTGCATTTGCGGACAAACGAGTTGCTTCTTGGATTCTTCAAAATAATAAGAGAAAAATATCGCTTAAGGATAGAAGCAGGCGTTACTTTGCGGAATTGATGAACGCCGTTTAACAGACTCTCTTTATAAAAGGAAGTCTGTTAAAAACAAATAGTCACCTCAGGTTCCGGCGGTCGGTAGAGCAGCGCGTCGAACACGCTGGTGAAGGTGAACATAGCGAAGAGCGTGGCGTCCAGGTAGCACGAGTTGTGGTGGCCCTGGATGCCGCGGCTCTTGCCCGCCAGCGAGCCCAGCGCGCTCAGCGGTGGTACCACGCCGCGCACCACGGGGCAGTCCGGCTGTAACAACTTGCAGTTATAGCACAGAGTAAGGATAGTAAGAAGAATGCAACCCGCATCAAAACCGATCCATACAGAAAAAAACAAACATCCGAATCCCATAACCTTTTTGAAACTATCGGTTAATCCGGAGATAGAACCCTGCACCTTAAAATCACAGCGCTCACCGCTGCACCAGGGATGTCGCCACTGTCTGTATTGGATTATAATATATATATTCCTTTAAATAAATGCCCTACGACAATACACACATCGCCATCTAGCCCCAAAGTAAGCGTAGCTTGTGTTATGGGTGCTAAGAAGACTGATGAATATTTTTATGTATAAAATACATTAATACTCATAATGGACATGTAAAGGAAATCTCTTTCATAAGTGACATTAAAAAATATATGTAAGAGTTCGCTTTAACTAGAAATTATTTTGTTTAAAGACCTGGAAGTAAAGAAGTAGAGAAGCTTAAAATGTCGTTTTATTATAATTATTATAATTTATAATATTCCCTTCAATGGGTAATCGAAATAAAGAGGAAATTGCGTCTCTGTGAAAATACAAGAAACAACATTCAACGCCTTCAGGTATTTAAATAAAATGATTTCTCGTTAAAGCAAACTCTTAGGGCATAAACTGCGTTAAGCGTGTGCACGCACGTGAGCACGTCGCGGGCCACGCTTCTGGTGCACGCACGTGAGCACGTTCGCGTGCTTATGCGCGGGCATCGGCGCGTGCATCCGCGTACGCAGTTTTCTCAGTACAATTTTGACGTTGGAGGTGTACAGTCGAATAAGTAATAATGGATAAATTAATGTTGTATTATTTATCAAGACGACGGCGACGACGAATTGCCAAAAAAAGACGCCAGCCAGTAAGCCCGTTCGTTTAATCTAGGTTACTGTGCGGGGAATTCGTGGTGAAGTTTGGTATATTAAGAAAAAATGAAAGGTTTTTTTTCAAATATTTTAAAGTTTCATTACAAGTCTATGATGAATTATATTCAAAACTGGAGCCCTATTTGAAGACTAACAATCTACGATTGAAATCTACGTCAATCGTATCACCAATGGAACGATTTGCAATGACATTGCGGTAAGTAAAGACATTTCGATATTAATAATCATCTTTATTCATGTAAAAAAACAGTCATTATTTAACAAAAGTTTAGAACACTCATATTTTTTGCCAATTTATGTAAGTCACATTACTGTTTAGCCACATCAAGCAAGAAAGAAGAAGAAGTTCTTATTGTTTCGGCAGTGACACCTGAATATGGCTTAAAATGTTTTTCTTGATGTGGTTCACGGACCGAAACACATAACCGCACACTTATTAATCATCATATTAATCACAGTTTCTTATATTTATTAATTATATTTTGTTATTTCTAAATTACACAGTTTTATCTTTTTCGTTTTTTTTTATCTATACCTACTTATTCACTTATTTTTTTATATACTTAATCACAACAGTCATCACAGTGTCTTGCATAAACGCTACGTTACAATTAGTCATTGATTATTCATTTGAAATACACTAATAAAATCACAGGTTCAAGTTTAAAATAAAAAAACACAATAACAGTTAAAACAGTACAATAAGTCTAAATGTCTTAATTATAATAATATACCTACCTTACAAAGTATTAATTATAATGACGCATATTGATTGCAAGTTTTTACATATGAATATTTCCCTTATTAATTATTCCCTTCTATTACTAGATCGGGTACTAATATTATTTTAAATTCTTATTTATCATCACAATCATAATCACAGTTTACTACATAAAAGATTAAATTTAAGAAGAGGACATATGAAGGAGCAATGTTATGAGTAGGTTCAAAAAAAAGGTCCATTAAGTAAAAAAGGGGTCTATTGATACACTTTTTTATTTGACCCCAAAATAGGGTTTAAGATAAAAGTGTCCGAATCGACCCCGTTTCTTTCCTTATGAACATGACACCTCAAGGCTTGTAAACTTTTGGCGAATGCCCTTGTATATCATAATAATTGCACATGAGACCAGAAAAATATAAATATAAAATTGCGCTTTTTACTAACTTAAATAGTTCTTCATGTTCTTCTCTTTCTTTTGTTCTTAATAATTAAACAGTCTTAATCAAATCTTCAAAGTCTTTCTTGTTACCTATTTATTCATTGTTCGTATCTGATCTTACATTTAAGGATTCTAAATCATTCGTTACCGTATTTTGCGTTAATGAAAGGTCATCAATGGTAATAATCATTTCTTTTTCAATATCAATTAAAGCTTGTAATACTTTCGTACGAAATAATAATTTTTTAAAGCAACTCAATTTTTTTACAGTTGGTAATAATGACTTAAAAAAATTCAAGTCTTCGTCCATATTATCTGCAGTGTTATTCTTCACGTAATTTAACAACTCTAATTCGAAATCAGTTGGCGATTCGCACTTACGTTTCTTGGAAGATCGTGTTTCTTTGGTAACGCTGGAGCTGGTGCTAGGTACATTAATCAAATCTTCTTCAATAATCGTATTATTTTGTGAAGTTCTCGGTGACGCGTTTTGCTCTACTGACTGATTAAAATTGTCTGCCGATTCTTCTCCTTGAGTATTCGAGTTTGAATCTAAAAATGACAGCATGTTATAGTAAACGTATGTTTTATTTGCCCTGGAACCGGAGCCTGATTTAAGTTTTTTTTTAGTAGACCTCACTCTTATATAAGTGTCTCTTGCAGTTTTCCATCTTTGCTGCAGCTTTTTCACTGAAACAATAACACAGGTATTTTATTTTATTACAGATATTTAGTTAGTGGACATACCTTCGTCGATATTCATCTGGCGTATCAGACAGGACTAACCACGGTCAGAAAAATAGTAACAGAAGTTTGTCAAATTATAATTGAAAGGTTAAAGGAAGAATGTATACCAAAATTTTCCCGTGCGCTATGGGTAGAGACTGAAAAAGGTTTTTTAACGCAAGCCCAGTTTCCTAACTGCATAGGTGCAATAGACGGAAAACATATACGCATTATAAGACCTCCACATAGTGGTTCCCTCTATTACAACTATAAGCATTACTATTCTATTGTACTGCTTGCAATGTGTAACGCCAACTATGAGTTTACCTATATAAACGTGGGAGTGCAGGGTAAAGAATCTGACTCCGCAATTTTCACACAAAGCCGATTGTACGAACAAATCAACAATGACTTAATAGATATTCCTCCTGCCAAAGCATTGCCCGTAATACACAATGATAAACCAACCAACATTGCTGCAACCGCAGCTTTGCCCTATATTATTGTAGGAGATGAAGCATTTGGGTTATCTAGCCATGTCATGCGGCCATATGCTCGAGCTCTCGATTTAAACTACAAAAAAAAAATATTCAATTATAGGTTAACGAGAGCGCGACGTTATATTGAGTGTACATTTGGTATCATGGCTAATAAATTTCGCATACTCCATCGTCCATTGAACGTTGGAAAAGACAAAGCAATTTGTTTTCTTAAAACAATTTGTATTTTGCATAATTTTATAAGATCAAGAAGTCAAATTAATGACTTTCATGATATTGTCATTATACCAGACCATATACGTTCAGTTCGGGGGTTAATTGGAAATACCCACAGAGATTCGTATACATTACGCGATAGCTTCGCAGATTATTTCGTTGCAGACGGACAGCTGTCATGGCAAGATCGCAGTATTTATTGAAGGCTTTTTTATAATTTATGTACATTCAATAATTGAATTTTCACGGTTTTTTACCACACATTTTTTATTAACATAGCAGGCATATTTTGACAGCAGCATAGCAGACATTTTATACCTAATGATTTTATTTGTTAAATTCATCGGATGTAACCAGTTGCGCCGCCATGACAGTCGAAAATTATAAGAAATTCAGTATTCTTACATTAAATAGGTAAAATGTTATGTAATTACGCATAAAATGAAACTTTTTTTCTTTCATTACACATCCAGTGATGTGTAGTTTGTACAGTGTCTAAAAACACAAGTAGGCATCTTTTTTACTAAAATATTATTGGTACTCAAACACATGTAGACGCGACACCGATTGGAGCGTGACTAACTGCATGGTAGGCAATTACCTTCCATTGCTCTTGCCTTTGAAAGCGGGCGTATAACTAATCTAGTTATATAAAATCATAGGATGTAACCAAATAACTTAGATTGTTGTAAACTAAAGTTGAGAGATGTCAAAGAAAAACCTACAAAACTACAAAACGCACGCTTATTTTACAAAGTTACTAGCCCAATTCTAAAACCAATATAATAAATATTTTAGTTGATAATTGTTTTATTTATTTACCTACCGATCCACTGTTTCTGCCCTAAAATGATTTTGAACCCTAAATACACCGATAGTGTGAAGTAGTGTGAAGCTCGCAGTCGTGAACATACTGGTTGTCTCGTGACGCGCAAAATGGCGGCGACCGCGTGGCCGAAAGAAAGAACTTTGGAATTTATCGAGCAATAATTATATAAAACCATACCAATATTATGGGACATTGTTCACACGAATTTCACAATGTTCAGAAATACGCAGTATCTCTGCACTAGTTTTGAATATAAGCATGATTTTATATTTACATAGGTAAATTATTGTAAATATTCCGAGTTTTAATTTTATAGTTGGATTAATTGTTGAAAACATTTAATTGACACAAATACAATTGAAATAACTAATTATATATAACTAATTGCATAGATTATTAAAAATAAAAATTAGGCGCAAAGAATAGTTTACCTAACCTACGTTATTATAAAATAAAAAAAGAGTGTAGGTACTTACCTTGTATGTTTTTTTCTGCTTCACTCCAGTCATCAAAATTTTCAAACAGTACTTTACAAATGTCTAGCCATGCTTTTGATTTAGCGTCCCGGTCTTTAAATATTTCGCTTGATTGGTCCCATATGGCAGGACGACACTGAACTTCAACAATTACCCTTTCTGTATCAAAATTTGTCATTTTTTGTTATGGGCCGGGCACGCGCGTGCGGTCGGTTCGAGATAGCGCTGTCAACTGAACAAGCACGCGCGTGCACCCGCTAGCGGGCTTCGCGCGTGGACCCGTCCAACGTGATGCGTGATCACGTCGCGTGCATGCGTGCCCCATTGCACGGAAGTATCACGCGACGGGCTCACGAGCGTGTGCACGCGCATGGGCACGCGCGGGTCGTTTTTGTATGGACACGCGAGAGGCACGCTTAACGCAGTTTATACCCTTATACTTAATACAACGTGTAAAGGAATTACGAATTAATCTTGAAGGATGCATAAGTATATTTCATAAGGAACCTGTAATAATATTAAATAAAAGAAGGATATTTATTTTTCCATACAAACTAATTCAAAACATTCGTATATTATTGAAGATAAAAGACCGACACACGCATAGTACCTAAGCTCCGCGACGTGTGCCTAATAAAGTGGCAGGAGTCACAGGATCTTAACTTTGCATGTGATGTTAGCTGTATCTGATTTCTTTCAGTAAAAACTATGGCAGTGGTTTACTCAAAAACTATAAGGTTTTCGGTTTCACAGGTAAATCTCAGAGACGGTAAATAATGTACCTCTAAAGCTTGTGAAGCATTATTTCGGTTTTCATTTATATGTTGTATATATTTTTAAATGTCACTCATGACTGTATATATCACTGGTGACTTTAAAAAAGGTTTGTTATATTTCAACTACCCATTGAAAGAATAGTATAATCATTATAATATAGATACATATTAAAAAGGTGGCTGGAAGCGGCTGGATGAGAAAGGCGGAGGACCGTGTGTGGTGGCGCGCTCTTGGAAAGGCCTTTGTTCAGTAGTGGACGCTTGTGGGCTGTTGATGATAGTACCTGGTCGTATTGTTCGTTGTTATGGGGCTCGGGCGGCGGTGTGTCCCGGAAACGCGCATCGCGGCGGCATAGCGGCAGCGGCACGAAAAGCGCGCGTCCCGGCCCGCACGAGAACAGCCGCTGTCCGCGGTGGCTACCGTCCCCCAGCCCACATACGCTCTGCTCGAGCTCAACGCCTGCTGTTGCTATGTCTATTGTACACCAAACAAAAAAGAGCAGAGCATAAACATAGATACAGAGCTACGAGTATAAGCATAGAGCTTATTTTCTATAGTCCTTCGAAGTACGTGAAACCTCTAACTTCTTTAAAGTTCTATTTGTATAAAGTTTTGATTGGCATTGCTATATTCTACTATTTAACTTGTTCGTGTATCTTCTGTATAAGCTTTAATTTTTCTAACCAATAAAAATAAGTTTTAGTTGTAGCGGAGCTTTTGAGACAGAGCTCGTCCGGGGAAGTACTAACGCCTTGCAGTCTGTTCTCCTCTTTATTTTTCCTAATCCTACGATTGCCTAGCAGAGATGGTTTTTTTTTTATTCCACTACAAGTTAGCCCATGACTGCAGTCACACCTGGTGGTAAGTGATTATGTAGTCTAAGATGGTAGCGGGCTAACCTGTTAAGGACTACGGTACTAAATCGCTTAGCGGTACGTCTTTGTCGGTAGGGTGGTAACTAGTCACGGCCAAAGCCTCCGACTAGACCAGACCAGAGAAAATTTAGAAATTATAACTTCCCAGTTTGCCCCTGCCGGAAATCGAACCCGGGGCTTCCCACTTAAATTCACAGCGCTCAACGGTGAGCGCCAGGGAGGTCGTCAAAATCAATTAAGTGAAAAGGCCGACTTTTGTAATCTACTTCTTTCTTTATTTTTCTTGTATATATTCTTGATGTGGTTTGCTAATAATTACTGCATTCTAGTCTGAAGGATTTGCGGGCGTAAAATACAGGCTTAACACACAGGATAGCAATTTGTAGGACTTCTGGAACAAGCATGAACTGCTGAAATGTTTCTGCTAGCTGGGCCATTTGCTCCATCCATCAATTATGACAGCCCCGGACGAGTAGAACGTAGTCAGAATACCATGAACAAATACAAAGCTATTTTCTTTACTTTTTACACATCGCAAAGATCTGGAATTCCCATTAAGCTTCCGTTTTCCCCATAGGCCGCATCACCACGTATCATCGGGTGTGATTGCAGTCCAGCGTTATATTTAAAAGAAAAGAATCCCATGGTTAACGCTGATCTTATCTACTGGACTCTATCTCATCTATGGACGCCCATAACTGTAAATCTGAGACCAATATATAAATGAATTGCGTTGCTGAGGTAAAAATGGGGTGCAATGGACGCCGGAGTTCCGAGGTGCGGGAGTTTAATAGTAAAATTACAATATAAATTGCCTCTTATCAACTGAGGTAAAAATGGCGTGCAATGGATACAGGAGTCCCGAGGTGCGGGAGTTTAATAGTAAAATTACACTATAAATTGCCTCTTAATAAAAAGTTGGATTATTTCTGCTTTGGTAATTTACTGATAATTCTTAGAACATCTGCCAGAGTTGACGACCAGTTGTTTTAACCAGTTTTTACAATTGTGTGACGCTTAACGAAATTATGTGTACAATAATATCTGTGGTTTCAATTTAGAAGACACGGGTGCGATCCCCCGCAATCAATTTTGGAATGTATAATTTCTCAATTTTCTCTGGTCTGGTCTGGCGGGAGACTTCTGCCAGTTACCAACCTACCATGACGTGCCGATAAGCTATTTAGCATGTTGGTACGACGTCAAAACCCTAAAAGGTTAGTCCGTTACTAGTTAACTTGTAAATAAATAAAAAAAACAATATGCTAACTTACCCTCAATCAGACCTATCCACCTTACAACGCCATAGTAATTCTGGTCAACGTCTGTGGCGACTTCTACGAGTGATCCCACGCCGATATCGTCTTGGAGACTTTGTGGCGACTGGTTCCCCTTTGCGTGCACCGCTCGCGGCGATCCCAGAGACGGCGAGTCGTAAAACTCCTCTTGAACCTCACCACTGCACACATCTGTGACCAATATAAGAGTTAAAGTTTATTACGTTTGATGTTACCTTTTTATTACTAAACTACATACTCTGCTCATATTGTAGTACACATAGTGGTATTTCATCGATAGACAGTTCGCGTAGATAATAAGCGTGAGACATGTCGATGGAAACTACGCTATAGCGGCCGATCACCTCCCGCTACCGTACGCCTAAAATTAGAAAATAGGAAACCTAAAATAGGACGCATATGCAGTCTGTGTTCTACATTGAATTTGTTTGTGCGTGCTTATTAAAATGTGACTGTATTTAGATCATTAGTGATAGTGATAAAACATGAACGACGAAAGTGATAACTGTACAAATAGAAATATGGTAAACAATAAATTTTTACTACTACTATTGCACTGTTTATATTTTTGTATGGGTGACATTTAGAAGTCAACATAGAGGGCATGAAGTCCATAGCAAAAATATGAATGCTTATCAGGTTTGCCTTGCTTGAGATTCTAGTGCACCGAGTTTTAAGTGTTGGAACAATGTTAACATTTGAAAATAATCTTATTCCTACCAATCTGCACTGGACCAGTTTTGTGGGTCTAAGCTAAGAAGGTGTATGTCTGTGTACATCAGTGGGGCATTATATAGGCTGATATAATTATGATGAACATTATAAAATATATTATTTGCCATGTAATAAAATCTCATTTTAATATTAAGTACCTACCTTCGAAAGAGATACCGAATCTGCAATGTATCCTGCCAGATGGTTCTATCTGTCACTAAAAGACTGTTTTAAAGGCATATAAAAAGTTTGCTATCAGCGGTATGACGACACTGGTTTACAGTAGTATCCAAAACTGTTTGGCCACCTTGAAGTGAGCTTGTGCTTAGTTTAGTTCAGAAATATGATAAGCTTATGACATCTGAACTGTGAAAGTTTTGTCATAATCTGTGTAGTAGCTTTTGCATGATGAGTGCAACCAAAATTAACAAAATATTGCACTATCATAATTTTACTATTAATTATTATTGCGATATTATACATACCTACCAAGAGGCCAGTTTCAATTTTTTTAGGTTCATGAACCATTTTAGCACTGTTAACAAATTCTTCAGAGTTGATATTTGAGCCTGATGAAGTAGGTTTATTTCTCCGTCTTTCCAAATGGTTAATGAGATTTATAGACTTGATCCGTTCATGGTTAGACCGCTGCATAGTTCGTTTTGGACTGTGCGGCTGTGACCCATACTCAGGATGTTCAGGTTCCTTTGGTGCTGGTGGCCAACTTCCTCCAATTAAATTAAATAAGTCGAGCTATAGAGAAACAACCAATTGTTTAATCTTGATTTAAAATTCAAATTGTTGATACCTTGAATTTTATCCATACTAATATAATAAATACAAAAGTGAGTCTGTTTGTTTGTATATTTGTTTCCTTTTCAGTTCAATCATTGCACCGCACCTATCTTGATGAAATTTGGGAAATTCATAAAAACATAGCTTGTATTCTAACTATTTTAGCTCAGAAACAATCCCTCAAGATTAAACAAATGCTGCAGATTCCTCAGAGTTATTGTCTTAGTGGACAACAGATAGTTTTAGACAATGTGTATGTAGTTATGTGTATACTCTAAAGTATATAATATGAAAAATTACACACATAAATAAAATATCAAAAGTAATGGCAAAGCCCCATAACCTCCACCTTCCTATTAGCACAATGTAAAAAATATGGAAAATATAGATAAATTCACCTTAATGTAAGTTTTAAAAAAATATGTTGATAATAAACCAGATGAGACCACTTAGTACAAAGTTAAGTGTTTCAAAATTAGGATATTTAAAATGTTATAAAAACATAAATGTAAGTAACTAAAGTAAGTTAACTTATTACATAATTTCACTTCTTCTACCATAAATTTAATGAAAAAACAGTACCATAATTGAGAGATAAATCATGATTATTATAATGAAGCCTATCATATTATATAACCACACTCAAATACACACAATCACAAATTTATTAAAAGCAATCCTTAGAGTCACTAAACATTTAATAAATACATACATTTAAAGAACAATATCCATTTTGTTAAATGTAGGCATGCATGGAGGGATACTTTTGTATGTAGTCACATTTAAAATTACACAAACTTTCTCAAAAAGCGGGACTGCTTTTTAGTGGAGAGCAGAGGTTCAGATTCCAATATAAAATTTTCAAATTAGTTTAGGTCTATTCTGGGCAATAAATGGTTACCAACTGGCCAGCAAAGATTTTCCACCAATTGACTGCACCATTTCTAAGTAATGTGTGTAATGTTTGCTATGTTAAAAGCATACAAAATAACAAGGAGTATGAGAGATTGCTCCAAAGTAAAATTAATCATAGAAAACCAAAATGTACTCTTCAAAGTAGTACTTTCTGCAGTTGATACACTTTTGGAAATGAGAATGAGAATATGCATTTGTGGAATCACTTATACAGTTTCGCATGTAATTACATGAGCATGCTTTTAAATATAATTTTTAGAATATGAGTATTGCAATTAACCATTCCTGTGTGGTTAGTAAACGGTTATGGAAACATATCTATATATCTCATAAACCTGTTCATCTCTGCTGCTCGTGTTCTGATACTCCTGGTCCTGGTGAATGTCATCATTCATCGTAATACGTATTGCTTCTGCGATAATTATACGTATGGAAATATTCTAAAAACTACTGGTACCTTATTTCATTTCATTGTGTTGAAGATGTTTTGTTTTTGTTAATGCACAATAATCTTTGGAAGCCTGAATTGTGGTAATTAACTCACAAAACACTATCTTCTATTGCAAAGAAAACACTTATTTGATAAGAGTAATCAATAATATTTTTTCAAGATTTCATAAATTGCAAATCTTTTACAGTAGCTAGAAATTAACCAGTTTATTTTTAGTGCTTGTTTATAGAAACTTCCTGGGGTTTTATTTCTGAGTATATAATTTATTGACAATAAACACAACAGTCAACGCAAAACAAAGTGCCAGATGGCAAATACCTTATTGTATTTTGTGTTTATGCTATCTTTGGTCCTCTGCCATTCATGGTTATGCTTCTGAGTCCAGTCACAACTTTACAAGAAATTGAAAAACATTTTACGTGTCTGACATTCATCATTGGTTCATGTTCAATTCTTCGCTCAATAGAGGAAACCCACTCGTCCGTTCATTTTAAGTTGACGCGTGAACTGGATGGTAAATCTGGATGTAATTCATTCAAAAATGAATTATTTTTTTATTTATGCTGCTAATTATATTCACCTCCAGCAATAAAAAAGGTGCAACGGCTTAAATAGCAATAGTTAGTACTAGTTAGTAGTAGTTTTAGTTAGTTATTTACTATCACTGTGATATTTACAGCCCACCTATTATTGTTAATAATAAAAGTTGAATACTCGACCTACAGAATTAATTTTTATTTTTGACCAAAGAGTGTTGTGTACTCTGAGTCTGTGATAAGCGGTAATTGACCTTCGTTCTACGACCTTCACCCCAAATTTCACCTTGTTTAGGTTTTAAATGTTTTTAGTTGAAACACAATTCTTGATTCGTTCTATTAATTGTGTTTGGTTAAGTAAAGAAATTATTTCATTTCTGAATGCTGAATGAAAATTAAACATGAAATAAATAAAGTGTCTTTTCTCTTTTTATGCATTGAATGAGGTAATAACAAATTGTAATTTTACTCTAAAAAAACCTGTTGCACTGCGTTTGTGATGGACTACAGCCTAAATCCTCACTCTGAGGGGTGACCTGTGCCCTATAGTGGACTGGAAATGGGTTTAAAATAATGAATTTCTACTCTTTCTAGGCTTTTCCTGATAATATGATCCGTCAAGGAAGTATTGATGACATCAATGCACAGCAGTTCCTAAAAATCTCTAATTATGAGGATACAGTGAGACAGCTGGACATATACTATGCTATAGGTTTGATATTGTTTGTAAATTAAAACAGCATATAATATTTTAGTAATGACTATAAATCATCTTATCTTATCATGGTCTTTGGTTTTTTGCCAAGTAATTCATAGTATCAGCCGGAGTTTAACCTAACATATCCACTGACTGTGTAAGCTCTGAATCCTCCCTATCCCTTGATGAGTTAATCAAGATGTCAGTCCCAGTAATTATAACAATTAACATGTGATGAAACACATTCAAAGTTTTCTAACCCACATTGATGAAGTGTCACTGGTTTAAAAAGGGAGAAGCAGTGATAGCGAGTTGGGTTCCTACCCACTTGACAAGCTTGTAAGCTTCACTTTCCGGAGACCGAGTTTGAATCCCACCACCCACCATGCTTGCAATTGGGGCCTGTTAGCCTGATGGTAGTTATGTATATAAGTGGCTAGCTAAAATTTTGTTTCCATAGGCCATGCTTGTAATTTAAACATAATATAATGAACTTTGGGGATAGGTATATATGCTTTTATAATATGATACCAAGGGTAATATATGATCTATCTTCAATCAAACATGGCCTATAGAAACAACATTTTAGTTACTTATATATTTAACTATCTTCAGGCTAAAAGGTAGACCATGTAATCAATTGTGGCTACTACACAATTGATGAATTCCTTAACAACAAGATTTGGAAGCAGGCCACTTCACTCTCTTCTCTCACATGATCTAAAGATTGTTAAACTACAAAATGATGTTGAACTATAAAATGATGTTGGAAATGTAGAATCTGCCTTTTAAACCTTAAAATAAATGAATTTTTTTATTGACTAAATTGGTTTTAAAAATAAACTGTGAGAAACACATCTCTTTGAAGTTGCTACTGTTGCTGATTGGAACAAAATTAAAAAGGATAAACTAAAATTAGCAATGTGTCATCATTTCACCCTGAATCAATAGTGATGGATTTGTTTGCTTCCAGTTAAGAGACAACTACTAAGATTTCAAAGTCCAATAACTGGATTATTCCCAGTGTTGTCTTCTGATCTGCACATTGGCAGTGTAAGAGACAGTGTATATTGTGCAGCAGCAGTATGGGGCTTATATCAAGCATACAGGTAAACAAAGCAGTGAGCTAGATCAAATCTAGGCTACAAAACTATTTGACTTAGCTCCTATTTTAAGAAACAGATCTTTATTCAACAAAGTGCTTTGCAAGTTGCACAAGTGCTTACTTGACCTATGAAAATAAAAGGTAATTTTTGGTGGATCTAATACAAATCCTTTACCTACACAGCTTGTCATATCGAAAAGCAGCCTTAATTCTTACTACTCTCTGCTGCCAGAAGCAATAAACTAATGAACCATATTTTCTTTTAAATAAATTTGATAATTTGGTACTTATTAATCTAGGTAAGCTTTAGAATATACCAAATTCAAATTCATTTTCTGGTAATATTAGTATAGTTTATTAGGTAAATGGTATTAATTTTTTTTGACATTATGAGACAGGTAACCAAAAATACTATTGCTATTTATATACTAATATAAAAATGTTGATCTTTTCAGGCGTATTGATGACGACAGAGGCAAGTCGCACGAACTTGGTCAGAGCACTGTAAAATGCATGCGCGGTATACTCGAATGCTGGATAAAGCAAGCATCCACAGTGGAGGCCTTCAAAACCCGACAAAGTGCAGCGCATGCTCTACATGTCAAATTTCACCTCACTACAGGCGAGCCTGTGTTGAGTGATGAACAGTACCACCACTTGCAGATAGATGTGATATCACTGTACCTGTTGTTCTTAGTTCAAATGATAACATCTGGGCTTCAAATTATCTACACACAGGTAGTAACTATTTATTATTTGTTGCCCGCGACTTCGTCTGCGTTTGATTTTGTTTTTTCATGTGGCATTAAATATAGTTGCAGTTCTAAAAAAAATTAAAGTATTCAGTATCGCTAAGCCTTAAATGAGGGGTTTGCTGCTGTCCGCTGAGGAGTTCTGTTCTCTATCTCCAACCACAGTTTTGGCAAAATTAAACACATATTATAACCTCTATAGTACAAAAATAATTATTTAAATCGGTTATAATTTGTCTGAGTTATGGTGTTAAATCTGCAAGCACTTTAATCCCCTCTCCCAAAGGAACCGAGCTTAATGTCGGGATCAAATGTATCCTATATTACTTCTAACACTTCCAAGAATATGTGTACAAAGTTTCATGAGAATCGATTAAGTAGTTTTTGCGTGAAAGCGTAACAAACAAACTTACATTGACATTTATAATATTAGTACGGATTATCTGTATAAAAACGGTTTTGAACATTAAAAACACAGTGGAATTAATTATGCTGTAATAAATTTAGCTCTGACCCCTAATAACTAAAATGCAGTTTTTGTAACATGTTTCTTCATTTTTCCAATAGATAAAGTATAGATCGAAATATTAACGGAAACAAGTTAAAAAACAGCCACTATTCTTTTATTATTTATTAAAAGAATTAAGGGCTTACATATGGGTCCCAGAATTTGGTATATTTTGATATACCATAGTTATGCAATTTAATTTTCAGGATGAAGTTGCGTTTGTACAAAATTTAGTGTACTATGTAGAAAGAGCATACCGGACCCCCGACTATGGAATGTGGGAGAGAGGCTCCAAGTACAATGATGGAAAACCAGAGATCCATGCCTCATCCATAGGTAATTTTTTGAAATAAAAAAATATATATACTACGACAATACACACATCGCCATCTAGCCCTAAAGTAAGCGTAGCTTGGTTTATGAGTACTAAGATGACTGATGAATATTTTTATTAATAATATACGTAAATACTTACAATATACATATAAACACCCAGACACTGAAAAACATTCATGTTCATCACACAAACATTTTCCAGTCGTGGGAATTGAACCCACGGCCTTGGACTCAGAAAGCAGGGTCGCTGCCCACTGCGCCAGTCGGCCGTCGAAAAACTATTTCATTAATAAACAAAAATGTATTTTCAAATATATTTGCCATGCATGCAAATGCACTAAGACTGCCTTTGCTTACCAAAGCTTTTAAAATTTAACTTAGTTGTCAAATCATCATTATTTATTTATTTTTATTACATGTTTGTGTGATGAACATGAATGTTTTTCAGTGTCTGGATGTTTATTTGTATTTTATTAATATTCATGTATATTAATCATAAAAATATTTATCAGTCATCTTAGTACCCATAAGACAAGCTACGCTAACTTTGGGGCTAGGTGGCGTTGTGTGGTTTTTCGTAGTATATTTATTTATTTATTTTGTGTAATAAAATGTAATACAGGTATATTTTGTGTAAAAGTAATAATTATAATTTTTAGGTATGGCCAAGGCGGCCTTAGAAGCCATTAATGGGTGCAATCTGTTTGGCGATAAGGGTGCGTCGTGGAGCGTTGTGTATGTCGATATCGATGCGCACAACCGAAACAGGAGCATCTTCGAGACGATGCTGCCTCGGGAGTCTAGTTCTAAGGTATTTATTATGTTCTAGCTCCTTTGGTCTCTTTAGATACTATGTATTATAGTAAACAAGTACAATAAGTAAAAGGAATTATGGAGAGAGTATCCAGCAATAAATAAAGCTGTATATATATGTTTTTTGTATACAAAATATTATATTCCCAAAATATTATGACTAAAATAAAACACCTTTAAAGTTTTATATTTTTTAAATACTAAAGGTAAATTATACCAAATAACTTGTTATAACAGTTCCAAGGTTAATAATCATTGTAAATGACAAAATATGTCTAGTACTCGAAATATTCCCTATGCTCTATTTATTAAATTATTATAATTTCAAGTTTATCATGTATTTTAGTTCCCAGAAGTAAATAAGGAAAATTAAAAAGACAACTCTAGTGGTCATGATTTGTAATTACCTTTTCCACTTATCTACTACATAATAAATGGAAAACTAAAAGACAAATGAATAAAAGATGACACTGAACATTCTATAGTGATACTCTGCCAATATTGAAGTAAAGGTCATTTAATATTCTCAGAGTAACTCAACAATTCACGGAACAATGCTGTCCTCCCGTTATGGAATAGATCCCATGCATGTTGCTGTGTGAGAGAATTATTGTTTTAATTCTTTAAGGGACATTAATGTGTTTTTCTGTGTCCATAGTAAACTGTGACCGAATTTCACCTTAAATGTAAATAAAGCTAATGTTATTTATGATTGTCAAAGTGTATTTTTTATGGAAACTGTAATGAGTAAAGTTAATTTATATATTACCATAAATACTCCTTCAAATAGCATCCGATTTCCAAACAGCCTTGTTTAACAAGTGGCTTGGGAGTCATATATAGTTTTTTTTCCACTACAAGTTAGCCCTAGACTGCACTCCTACTATGGCAGCGGGCTAACATGTTTGGGGTATGCAGTGGCGTGCATAGAGGGTATGCACAGGGTATGCAGATGATATAAAATTTAAAAAAATCTCCAGTAAGAGTTATAAACAACTTAAGGATAGGCATTGTAAGAGTTATAAAAAGCCTACCCTTAAGCATTTATAACTATAGTCGTAAAAATGTAATAGGCCCGTTTTTACATTTGTGCAAGACCATAGAATGTAACTTGGAACGAAACTGAAAGAAACAATAAAATAAAAATCAATTACATACAGTGTTTTAAAAAATACGTAAATTTTTTTGGGACGTTAAATAATATGAAAGAATATATCGCGAGTATTCTTTTTGCGCTTACTTTATAGTAGCATGCAATTTATAATTCTTGCGAAACGTTCCGAAAACAGTTACGTTCTGTCTTTTTTTAGAGCTGTAACCATTTTTTACTGAATATCAAAATTAAATATTGTGTAGTTATCTTTACTGCAAAGAATCAGCTTGGTGTACAATGAATAGCTCAAAATGGGTTCTAAATAATGAGTCTGAGTTGATGTATCTGACCAAGCGGCACATGACTGAAGCGTCCCCGCGCGCGCTGCGCAGTTTTTCGTTCCTCATCTTGTAAAGTTGACTGTGCGCTCGTTTAAGTTTGATATATATTGTTTACTATTACGTTAACTGACGTTATGGCTCTTCTATTTTGGACATTAATTTAAACATAGTGATTTGACTCGATTTTTGTGTTTGTTGTTATATAGTACTAACTCTGTTTCAACATGTTGAAAAGTGGACGTATAATCAACAGCCAGTCATGCGTATTGGTTGTGAAGTTAAAGGAATACTTTGAACGAACGAACACTTTACAATACATAATAATATCAATCAAGTACTGATACAAACTTGAATTGATTTATCGTGAGTATCGAGTCCCGAGTCTTATGGTTCCATAACTAGTTACGTCACGATGACAAATGTCAAAACGGGCCTATTACATTTTTATGACTATAGTACGGATGATTTTCTTCATTTTATATCATCTGCATACCCTGGGCATACCCTCTATGCACGCCACTAGGGGTATGGCACCACAATCGCAATTTGGAAATTATTTATTCCCAATAAGTCCCCGCCGGGGATTGGAACCGGGGCCTCCACTAATAAGAACACAACGCTTACCACTGGGCCAGGAAGATCGTAAAAATGGTATGATATGGTATAGTTAACTTCTATTTATATCTCTTACAGGGAGTGGACGCTGCACTTTTACCTACTATATCGTTCCCGGCGTTTGCTACACACGAAGAGCTACTCGTTCAGTTAACCAAGAATAACATCCTTAATCGATTGCAAGGAAAATATGGGTTTAAACGATTTAGTCGAGATGGCTACAAATGTGTTTTAGAAGATACTAATAGAAGGTACTTTCTAATTCTTTTAATTAATTATTTCATCTCTTACTAGATGTGCACTGCGGCATCGCCCGCTTAAATTTGGGATTTTGAGATTTTTTCACAAAAATGTTTTTATCTTACGTATTTTTTTTTCAATGAAAAGTATACCTACTATGTTATTTATAATACCTCCAAGAATATGTATAAAAAGTTTCATGAAGATCGGTTGAGTAGTTTTCGCGTGAAAGCGTAACAAACAAACTTGCATTCATATTTATAATATTAGTAGGCATAAGCGGTGATAACCTAGTGGGTACAGCTTTCCTTTCGTAGAGATAGAGTCCGAGCCCCGGCACGCAGCTCTGACTTTTCGGAGCTATTTGCGTTTTTAATTTAAGATTTTAAATATCACTGGCTGTAAACGGTGAAGGAAGACATGAGGAAACCTGCATGCCTGAGACATCTTCATAACATTGTCAAGGGCCTGTGAAATCTACCAATCCGCACCTGGCCAGCGTGGTAGACAGAATTGAGTTCTTTTTAATGGAATAATAAATATAAGAAAAAAAATTAAAAATAAATAAATATACTACGACAAAACACACATCACCATCCAGCCTCAACAAAGTAAGCGTAGCTTGTGTTATGGATACTAAAATGATTAATGAATATTTTTATAAATAAGATGTATACATAAATACTTATAGTATACACCGAGACACTGAAAACGTTTCATGTTCATCACACAAATATTTTCCAGTTGGGGGAATCAAACCCACGGCCTTGGACTCAGAAAGCGGGGTTGAAAGCTGCTGCCCAGTGCGCCAATCGGTCGTCAATATGCTTCTTTTGATTAATTATTTTTACAGGGTTTTTGCACCCTTCAACAGTATTTCGTAATTCCGTTACAAGTTGTATAACAGCTCAGAACCTTCTCTATCATGTCAGCTTTAAAGGGAAAAATCGCATTAAAATCGGTTGGGAGATTTCAGTAGTCTTGGGAAGTATTAACGCCATGCTAATTTCTGCTGCCAAGCAGTATTGTTTTTTTATCTGAAGGTCCTGGTTGCCAGTGTAATTACAGGCAAATGAAGTTTTCCACCTACACCTCAGGTACAGGCATAGATCGACACTTAGTTGGAAATATTCCACGCATGCCCTCCGAAGTATTGCCCTGTTTATAGACGATGGCTTTCCACGTAAAATCAAGTGTTATTATGAAAAATAATGCCACCGACTGACACACAGATACACACGTTAAACTTATTACTGCTTATTGCTAGCAGCAATAAGGCCGCTTATACATGCCTACAGTTTTTGTATTCTTTTATTTTGTTTACTATTTATTTTATGTATATTTTGATGTTTGTGTGCAATAAAGTATTTTCTTACTTATTCTCTGCCTAGTGCATAAAGGAGTGGAAGAAGATTCCATTCCTTTATGCACTAGGGGTTAAAAAGAACTGTAAAAAAAAAAAAAAGGTATAACTAATAGGTATTACAATGAAGGAGAGTTGAAAGAGTTCGACGGCATGGAGTCGGAGTGGCCGCTGTTCTACGTGATGATGATCATCGATGGCGTTTTCCGAACGCTGCCCGACCAAGTTGAGGAGTACCAGAAACTGCTCAAATCTCGGATCTATATGGACGAATATGGCGGTAAATCGAACTAATGTAATTCTTTTCTTAGCCGTTACAGTCTTGACAGACTGACCGTGGTCTTGACCTAAGTGTTGGGACTCGATTTAAAATCCGTCGCCACTCTTCCCTAAAGGTTGCTTGTCTCTTTTTCCTAATTTTTTTGTTGGAACGTCGATGTCAATCTTCACTTGATGTTGTCCATCTCGACGGTGATCCACCGCGTGCTCTAGTAACTTATATTTTCCGGCTCAATAGGATTAATTTAATCGGTACCCGGCATTAACTATGCCTTAGTACAAGTGGAATAGTTTTTGCATATCAAGCTCTGTATCGTCAGAGTACAATAGACCTAATTGTACTAGATTTAGAGTCGCAAATCGTATGCTCCTGATTTTTGTTTTACAAAGGTGCTGTCAAAAGTTCGAGCTTAAAAATTGTAGTCGAATTGGAGCTTTAATACAATTAGAATAAGATTAAATTTACTTCGATGTCCAAGTATTTCCACACTCGAAAATGACTCCTCGATTGCGAACGAGAAAATCTATTATGCTACTTTTGTGGATTAAAGCAAAAATAACATGATTAGGTTACTTTATTCAAATACCACCGCTTTCGAAAGCGGCGATAGCCCAGTGGGTAGGACTTCGTCTTTTGGGACTGAATTCGAACCCCATCACGCAACTCGGGACCCCAACGTCCACCGGTTCTCCGAGCTATGCGCCCCGCAAATTGCCGCTTCAGCTTTGCGACTGGCTGATCTATGTCGGTTACCCTAGTTCTTCGACGGATCGCCTCATTTCTGATTTGATCACATGGAGTTACTCCCAACATGGCTCTCATTATCGCCCGCTGTGTGGCTCTGAGCCTTCTTATGGGGCCCATAGTGAGCAACACAATTTGTACTAATACAATTATAATATTTCAGACCCGGTAATCCCTTGGTACTACTACGTACCGCGCGAAGGAATCGAGGCTGAACGGGCAGAACCTTATTCTGTACGCAGAATACCAGCCAGTGAGTATTTCTGAGGTTATCTCCTAATGTACAGGGTTAAATAAAATATACCAGGAAGCTCTCGGACTTGTAGTTCCTATTATTAAAACTAAAAACTTTTGTTCTAAGACTTTTAAAAATTCGGTATTAATTTAAATAAATAATAAATCATGTTATTTCTCTAAAGTGACATTACACTGTGCGAACCAAACCGCAGCGAGCGTGCGAGTCGTCGTTAGCGCGCCGTTGCCGATGTCACATTACAGAGTAGTAACAAGTAGAGTATCTATGTAAAATATAAAATATCGAATATTTCACATATTCAATCAAGTTACAAAAAAAAGTAGCAAAAAAATTTGTTACTTTTAATGCAAACAACTATAGGCCGAGAGTTTTCTGGTATTTTTTATTAATAAACGCGGCATAGTGATAGAATAATTACGTAGTTTTTTCACGCTCTGACATTTAAAAAGTTGCTGTTAGTCGAAGTATGACAAATAATTCCGACGTTATGCCACGTTTATTAATAAGGGTCATGAGTATCCAAAGATAAAGAGCACATATTTGTATGGGTGTTTTGAAGCCTTGGCCCTGACGTATGTTTTGGTATCATTAGGGTGTGATTATCTTAAATAATTTGTTGGTAATTATGAATTCATGTGAATGTAAAAGCACTGGCTAATTTTATTAATGAATGACTGAAATAAAAGTTCTTATAATTTTAAATAAGTTTCATCATATCATACAGGGCACGAGGCTCCTCCCACAATGAGAAGGGAATGGTAAATAAGGGGAAAATAAGTTTACAAGACATAATTCACTTTAAAAGTTCTCATTTAAATGACAATCAACCTAAAACATAACAGTTCGATCCTAGACTCATCTTGTATTGAATGAAGATTTTATTTGTGTTTAGTTGAAATAATTCAAAATTCTTGAAAATGACAACGATGTACACTAAAACTCCCCAGTTAGGTTAACCATGTCTGATATTGAAAGGAACTGTTTCGGTATAATATTATTTATAAAGACCAAGCGATCAAAATTACCGCGAGAAAAGAGCAGCTTCGCTTTAAGACACTAAATCGATTGTAAAAAGTATAATATGATTGCAGACCATCAAGGAGAAGGCGATAATAAAGGTAACACTAGTGGTTTTGAGAATGAACTGTCTGCTGTGCTAACTTTCTGTGCCTTTCCTAGCATTTAACTCTATTGTTTATGCGAAATAAACTAAAATTTCTAAGCTACAGCATTTCATATTTTCATTTTTGACTGTCTTCTTCTATAAAGCAAAGCCAGCTAGACAAGATAAATAATGTACATCAACTTTTTCATCATCCTGAGTCTATTGTTTTATTCTATTAAATTCCACTACTGGGAAAAGGCCTTTCAAGGAGGTGTGAAGTTGTTCTAATTCGTTAGTAATTTTGTTAACTTTTACTTAACCTTGAATAAATAATGGAAACCAACGGCTTAACGCATTCTCTACAGCACAAGACCAATTTCTTAATTCTGGTATAATACTGAGAATTTCCTCGATGACGATTCCAATACTAAATCGACTGTTGTCGAGAATGTCAACAACAGTCGATGTAGTATGTCGGTCGAATGTCGGTTTAATGAGGTTGAATCAAACTTATTTTCTTGTCTCGCTGGCATTGCTGTATTTTTATTTCTTCCTAGTAATTAATCTAGCTGTCTCTGCGTATAAAGTAAAATATAATCTATTTTGCTTAGCTATTTGCATCCTAAGTTAGTACATCTTAAAGCTTCAGGTGATGGTAGTTAAATAATATTTTTCATGGAAGTGTTAAATTCAATATTTTTTTTTGACAAACGCAGCGTATTCGGCAATAATTATACTTAAATATTCCAAGTTTCACTGTTAACAGTGTCCTAATGAAGAGAGCAGCCTCGCGATGAAATTTCTCACTGATGTCGATGTGTAGTTTTGACGCTCACAATTCCTCCTCACAATATTTATAAACGGCTAAACAATCTATAAATATTGGCTTGGTGCCCCCGAATGCGTCCGCGTTTGTTTCGGTATATAAAATTTTTGCAGGAACCGTTTTTTTCCCGGGTTGACTGTTAATGTACTATGGTGGAAACCAAGATGCAAGGCATTTCTCGATCTCTAATGGAAGGCTCAAGTGTCGTAGGGCGCGCTGAAGTTTGTGCAATTTAACCCCACAAAGACACCAATTTGGGCATTCACGGCAGTAGCTGCCTCGAATAATCTCCTGTTCCACTTTTCTCTCCACTTTCCACTCCAGTACTACTTTTAATAGCTTTGTGATGGAGTCAACATCTCGAACAAAGTGCAATTTCGCACTCAGTTGCAAGGAAAATTCGAAACAACCAGTAGTTTTTAACAAAGCTAAAAAACACTATGGTGCTCCAACACTTATACAGAATTAAATAAAAAATATCAGAAAGCTCTCGGCCTGTTGTTCACATTAAAACTTTAATATCTCTTACGCAGGAATAAAACACCATGCACTTTATTTTCGAGCGCCCGCCGCGTGGCGGGATCGCCGGTATGACATATTTTATGTAACAGATTTTGTTCTACTACTTTTTGTTAACTCGATAGTTTGTGAAATGTTTAATATTCAACAATTTATATAGATAGTGTACCTATTAGTTACTACCTACTCCGTAATGAAAATTGCAGCTTTTTTGTGCGCATAGTCTAATGTCACCTTACAAAAATAACATGTTTTTTTTCTATTTTGTATATAATAAATTATATTTATTACTGAATTTTAAAAGTCATAGGGCAAAAGTTGTTAGTTTCAATGATAGTATTTATAAGGCCGACATTTTTTTTGTATTTTATTTAACCCTGTATAGCAAAAGACCCTCATGGAGTGTTTGTCACATCATGGGCTGGTACTCCTCCTGTTTGACAGGTTACAAAACAGGCAATTCAGTGGTTAGCTCTATTTTTGTGTTCTATAGAGTTTATACACCTTTTGCGAAGAGGATTTGTGTGCTTGCTGCTTGGTGTGGAACTAGTAATTTTGTAGACATTAATTTATATTTTTTCTGTTATTAACGGATTAATAAAAGTCATATCAACCTATGACTGGCTCATCACAGGACACAGGCCTCCTTCCACAATGAGAAAGGTTAAGACCGTAGTCCACCACGCTGGCCTAGTGCGGATTGGTGCACTTCACACGCCTTTGAGAACATTATGGAGAACTTTCAGGCCAGCAGGTTTCCTCACGATGTTTTCTTCACCGGTTCAGCAAGTTATTGCTAACATAGAAAAATTTAAAGGTGCGTGCCGAAGTTGGATAGAGATGTCCAATTCCTAACCACTAGCCGCCCTGGCTTAGCACGGGTTTAAAGTAGATACCACTGTAGAGCAGTTTAGAGCGATTAATACTACTTATTATGATTATGATGTATTCGACAAATTAACTATCCACTTAAATCACTCTATCTAATGCTGAAACTGCATTATAATCTGTTGTTTAGTTTAAAAGATCTAAGCGTACAAACAGCTAGAGCTACTTTTTTCATCAATACTTATATTATAAACGCGTACGTGTGTTTGTTTGTTTTTCATTACTTCACGCCCTAATTAAGCATTCAATAGACCAGAATTTTGGAATAGAGTTAGTTGTAATGATGGAGAGTGACGTAGGCTACTTCTGATCCTGGAGAAACATCAAATTCCTAAGATTAGTTTTCAGGTACATTCATATGTTTACATCGAATGTCTTCCTTCCGTCCTGTCCTTATTTATTTATTTATAATGGACAACCAACAGTAGATACTATAATGTATTATTATATTGTATGTATAATAAAAACTAGCTCTTTTTTTTGGAATGACACATTCACACATTTCACAGCATGCATTAAAATGTAAAAAGTCATTCCTATAAATTATTTACAGTTAATTATTAGTCTGTTAATATAAACCTATAAAATTATAAATATTTAAAGCTAAGTTACAATTAATAGTTTAACTTAATCAATCATTAGGAAACAAAACAAAAATGAATTAAATCGGATTAAAATAATTAATATTGATGTCTTCAAAATAATAAATAAAATTAAAATTAAACTTAACTAACTAAAATTTAAATCAGATTAATCAGTAGAAAAAATATCTATAACTTTTCGTCTAAATTCAACATAACTGTCATGAAAAATGTCTAAAAGTCATTATGCTTAATCACACACTTATTATAGCTACACTTACAAGCTTACAAAGCAACCGAATAAACTCGTCACCGTCGGTACCATCGCGATGCGCTGCCAGTAGTATGTAAAGATACAGTAAGCTGTCTGACGCAGACACAGGCGGGCTGTTCCTCTGGGCGCAGTCGCTTTTCGTGCTGGCGCAGTTACTGACGGGCGGACTACTGCATGTTAACGAGTTGGACCCCATCCGGCGATATCTGCCTTCGTACAACAGGCCAAGACGCGCCGGACGGTACTCCGCCTTCCAGGTGGGTTTATTTTTTATTCCGCTACAAGTTGGCCCCTGATTGCCTAGCCTTGCCTGACTTGCTAGCCTGTTAGCCTGTTAGGGGTATGGCGGCAGTATTAAGCCCATACCTCGAATCGGTAACCTATAATAATAATAATCTTATTCATAATCTTTTTGAGATTAGATCAACTAAGTATATCTCCTATCTTAATTCAGATATTGGAATTCGGACTCATTTCGGATTTTACGGTTATTTCTGGATGGTTCATAAAATCTGAATTTATGTACGATATCTTTTACAGTGCTATATCGCTTGGCGGCTCTTTCTTTCGATAGGTTGTAAACTTGCCTCGACCTAAGCGTACCACTAGATTAACTAAAATATTCTCACATTGTCCCTCTCCAGCCTTCCATTCCAAAATTCGATTGTTAAAAGTGGGCTGGTGCCAATTCAACGCTCGAAAATACCTAAAGGTTAGCTCAAACTAAGACGCAACGCGACGTGACGTGTATTATAATACCTACAGAATTTTTCACTAGATTAAAATGCAAAAAAAAATAGTAAGAGCGCGAAAGAGATCAAGATACGTGTCTAAGCATGGTTATGTCGCCCTACTGACCTTACTGATGTGAGATTACTGGATTGGAATAATAACATACTGCTATAGTGTTCATCCAGCATTTTTCAAATTCGATAGTGTGAACAGCGGCCAGGGGGCCTAGTAGATTTTCTACGCATGTCTACTTCTTCGATCGCGTGAAAGTAAACTGCGATTTGTATGGAATCCAAAGAGCCATCTATTTACAATACTGAGAAACACTAGATGGGGCTCTTTTGCCATTTCGGCACCATGATGCCAGTCTAGCGTTCGAATTAACTTACTGGAATACTGCGTACGTAAAGTAATTATTTTCTGATATCAATGATTCATTAGCATTTCTCTCAGGCTTTATTTTATATTATAAAACTCTTTTCTGTTTCAATGCAGGCCAAACCTACATATGTAAGTATAATATCAGTTAGAGGCGAAGCGTATAGTATGTACTATAATTGTAATATTGGCATATCGACATACTATAAGAAAACTCTTTTAATAACCCCTTCGTGAATACTACGAATAATTTTCGAGGCGTGCCATGTGATCTCAATGCATTTTCGTTATTTTTAATTTAAGTCTCGGTTGACCTACGCTTAAGGCCGTACTGTAGAACTGTTGCTGAAATACCTGCTCTTAACTCGATGTTGGTTTATTAATACGGGCCAACGTTTCCGAGTATCAAAACATTATAGGATTACAGTAAAACAGCCCTAATGCAGTGCATATTAAAGTCGTGTATTCTATACAATAATTTTTTAGACAACAATTCGTAAGAGCTATTGAAGAGTGGACGGACTTAAAGATTTTAAACTAAGATTTTCGTGGTTAATCAACATTTCTTGAGTCCCGTCGTGACCACGATCCATGCAACTGGGTCGAAATATCGACTATTCCAAAATATTATCGTGGTATGTACCCGTTGAACTATACTTAAGAAGTGGACGGACTCTTATATATATAAAGTATTGCACTAGATAGCATTAATCGTTACAACATATAAAAAGTTGAAGGCGTGTTAATAAAACAATAATATACAGGGTATAGCAACTGACCTCGTCGTGCAAGTGGTTCTGATCGCCGAGTCGATGCGTTTGCAAGCCATGATGGGCACATACGGGATCCAGACGCAGACTCCTCACGAAGTTGAGCCTGTGCAGGTCAGTTAAAGTAAACCCATAATAATGAATAAATAAATAAATATACCACGACAATACACACATCGCCGTCTAGCCCCAAAGTAAGCGTAGCTTGTGTTATGGGCACTAAGACCACTGATAAATATTTTTTATGAATAATACACATAAATACTTATAATATACATATAAACATTAAACACCCAGACACTAAAAAAATTCATGTTCATCACACAAACATTTTCCAGTAGTGGGAATCGAACCCACGGCCTTGGACTCAGAAAGCAGGGTCGCTGCCTACTGGACCAGTCGGCCGTCAAACCAAAAAAGCTTGAAAAATCTAAGTATTTCTATAGCAGATAATGATAAGGGACACCTTATTATTCTCTGCTGTAGAATTTAGGCTGAGAGTTTTCAAGTTGCTATATAAAAGCTCATGAAATCAAGAACAGTTGCAGTCATCGGTTTTAATTCACCGTTAGCAAACAAAGTTTAATATACACATTTCTATGCCTACAGTTTAAATTCAAATTCAAATTCAATTCAAATCTTGAGCGCGTTTCGTTTTGAATTCAGAAAGATAAGACAACGACGGCCTCTGTAGACTAAACTTACGGATACATACGCCTTAAGAAGTCGATTCTGTACACCTGTACCTGTAAATTAAAATAAAACACACTACAATAAAACAGAACTACGAAGTCATGTCATTTAACTAAGCTGTACTTAATGTTTTTTTCGATTATCTTCAATTCATAGCGACTCTTCCTTAAAACCTTTTATTCTTTACTAGTAGCAGAGTCGGACATTTTATTGTTCGAAGCCAATTTTTTAAGATAGTATTTTCTTGTTCTATTTCTGTAGATATGCAGTTCCACGCAACTAGTCCATGTGTACAGAGAGTTAGGCGTGTGCGGGAAGCTGAAACTGACTGGAAGACCCATAAGACCTGTCGGTTCGCTTGGTACAAGTAAGGTACAAAATATTATAGCCCAGCATTACTTCCACGTGAAAATTAATAAAGAAAATTAGTAAGGGTCATGCTACTTGGCAAATTCAAGGTTTCGAAATGAATTCCTGTACTTAGAAAGAAAAGAAAGAAAATATCTACTAATATTCTTTGTATTTGCAGATCTATAGAGTGTGTGGTATGACGGTGTTGTGCTATCCGTTGATATTCGAGGTATCGGAATTTTACCTGTATCGAGATATGGCTTTGCTAATCGACGATATTAAGACAGAATTGCAATTTGTTGGAAAGTAAGTAGTAAAAGTTGGTCTTACCTATTACAACTTCAGAAAATCTAATAGCCTGAAACACACTCACATCACATGAGTGTGACACACTCAAACCTTTGTATGGGATAAACACAATATTAATACACGTTAACATTCACTTTTTATATGCCTCAATAATCAGCCTATTCGGCTTATATTTTTGCAAATGATTGCGTTGTTTCTAATCCACTGTAGAAACCTTCTTCTTAAAATAGCCTAGCCTTATATACTGTTAAGGTGTGAAATCACGGATTTGTACCGACTGAAAAATTTAAACTCGTTATTTTCTCAGAAGTAACATTATTATTGACCAATATATTTACCGTAATTTTCTTTACATTGCTGCTTTATTATTTATACCGATAGTTAGTTTATCCCTTTGCGATAGAACTCTGGGGATCTACATTCGATAAATTGTAAGAAACAAACATTTTTTAAACTATTCAGGCTGGAAAAAAGGATTAAAAAAACATTGTAATAATTGACGGAACAAGCAGATGGCATCCTGATCAACCAAATTTCTGGACAACCTTAAAACAGAGCAACACGTTCAACAAAGTACCACTCTGTGTCCATCAACCTGAGTCGTAGGTTAAGACTCATGACTGTAAAACAACGCCCTACAGACTGACTGACACAGCAAGAGTTTTTCTGCTTCGTGGCAGAAATAAGCATGGCGGTAGGGTACTTTCCCAGACGAGTTCTATCACGAAAAGGTCTACAACTTCTAAAAATTTATGTGTTCTGATCAACTTTTACAAATAAAATATTGGCTCGCAGATATTGGCGTCTGTCTGGTCGCCCAACAGTTTGTTTGTTGGTCCGTGAGGAGCACATGCGTGACCCGCACTTCAAGCAGATGCTGGACCTATTCGCCATGCTCAAGAAGGGCCATTGCGACGGCGTCAAAGTACGCCTCGGTAGACTGCAGAATTTGATATCCAGCTCTTGTATTGGTGAGCCTTTAAGATTTTTTTTTTTCAAGGATATCGCACTACCAGGCCATGGCGGAGCCCGGATTTTGGCTTGCAATAGGCTTAACTAATTTTTTTTTTTAAATTTTTTTTAATGTTGCGACCCTTAAAACATCCTCTCACCTCAAAACATAAATCTAACAAAGTCAAATATTTCTATATTCAAATAGATGGCACTTTTGTGGCATACATTACATGTAAAATATGACATAGCAGTGAGTTAATGGCGATAACAAAATGTCTACGCTCAAAACTAAAGCTATGAGGGTTCCAAATGCGCCTTGGTCTAAGAAGAAGCTCACAAAAAACTTAGCCGGTTGTTTTTTTGGTTATCGCCATCTCACATTTAAAACTATTAAAGAAGCAACCTGGTTAGAGCAATAATTTACACCCAAGCATTTTCATCGTTGACGTAGTTTAGGTTTAATACAAACTTTGAACTTTTTAAGAGACATCTCCAAGATATCAACTGGTAGTTATTGTAAAATTGTATACAATTTCCCTTAAATGAATTACTTATTTTATGTAGTCTAGTATATAAACTTAACAGTATAACTAGGTTTCAACTTTAATCTACATCTATGCTAATAATAAACCTTTCAGCTTTAAATTAAATAGAGTTCTTCTGTTAGCTTGGAGTATTTGCTCTGAATTTGGAAGATAGAAAACCTAAAATGATATAGGTGACTATTAACATTGGTGACCGTTATAAGAAATAAAGTCTGTCTATTAAAAAGTTCTGTGATAGCGCATAGGTTGCGTTCTGGGCACACTCCAGATTTACAATAAGGGATTCGAAATTAAACCTTAATGATATAGGTGTGTTTCATACTATCTTGTTATCCCCAAGGTCTGGCCAAGCCTATGATATATCATCTTTATCGAATAGGGACGATAGGGCTGAGATATGTTTGTAGAATGAGCCCCCCTTATTGATTAAATTAGAATAAAAAATAAAATAATGTCTAAAGAATCCTCGAGCGAAACTGACTAGCACGGTGGGCGACGTTGTAGATTATAGAATAGAAGATCAAAAAAATTTGCATTTTTAGGTAGTGTGGAAAAAAATTACTTATCAGAAGTTGTCTGCAGGCCAAGTGATGAGAACCGTTAGAAAACTATGAATAGGTTTCTAAAAATTTTTATGATCAGTTAAAGTTTATAGTACGTTTTACCCTATTATTTACAACTAAGTGTTGATATCTGTAGCTAAAACGATCTTGTCCCATCCCATCAACGACATTCAACGTACTACTACATGCTTGAAACCATTTTTTTTAGAGCATCTTGACTTTATGAGTCAAGGCGATTTCCCATCGGAAATGTTCACGCAGTTCAAGCAACTGCAGCACGACTACATCGGCTACCAGTCGCTTACTGACGTCCCTCGAACCCTCACCTATAAAGAAGAGGCCCTCGACTACGAGGCGTATAAACACCGATCTACACCCGATGTTGTTTCCACTTTACGCACCACTACTAACATATTCGCGCAGTGTCAACTGTGGGGGATACTGATGCAGCGAGAAGGACCCATGTATGAGGTAATTTCTTTTTTCTTATACGTCATTATACATGCTGGTTTGCGTAATGGTAAGTATGTTTAACTTCGGATTGCGAGTTCCTGGGTCGGGTCAAATTTTGTATGGAATTTTTCAGGTAACGTTTTTTTACCTGAAAGTTAGAAAAATTGCGGATTCTAACCCAGTCCCTCGGACAGAACGTTAAATTGTCGATGACGATTTATTACGCCGCTTGTATGCAGCGAATACGTACGAATCGTTTTATATTGTCTAACCATCTCCTGGGGGATCTAGGGGTCTACCAATACTGCGCTTTCCAATGAGGGCTTGCCACTCCAGCATCTCAGGATTCCAACGTCCATCGGTTCATAAATAAAATTTATCATACCTTCAGTACAGTAGCAGAGAAGGAGGAAAAGGCTCCTGCTACGGAGACATTTTATCAACAGTGAAAGGACAAAATGTTTATCTTTCCCACAGTTTATCTAGGAACTCTCCGAGCAAGGCCGCTGTTGGAAATAACATATATTTAATGTCAAACGGGGGTAATCTCCTTTTTCCTGATACTATGGCAGTTGGAGAAGTAGTTGTCACAGCATAAACTTTTTGTCCCTCGTCTATGCTACCCGTGCAGAATAGATGCCTAAGTGGGCAAAATTCAAATCCTTTGACCAAGCTTAGTAAATCAAGGTTATTGTGGGCATTGTATTTAAATAATTACCTGCTAGATAAACGGGACGAGTGCTCTGGACGCTCTAAAGGGTCTGTACGGCAGTGCCGGCGTGCTACGGCATTGGCGCGCTGTCCGCTACTGCTCGTCGCTTCTGAGCCACACCGTGGATTCTATAAGCCCTTTCATCACCACAGTACTCGTCAGCGGCAAACAGGTATAAATTCAAAAATGTTTTATTCATGTAGACCTTATCACAGGCACTTTTGGAGCGTTCATACATTTAACATTTAAAACCAATTGAATGATGATGCTAACTGCATTCGTTAACTCAAAACTAAAGCTAGGAGGGTTCAAATCGCGTGTTTACCTCATATTGGTCTAAGAAGAGCGTAAAAAACTTAGTCAGGTATACAGGTATACAGTTTATTACCCCTAATAAGAGTTGTGATGATGGGTACTGTCCGATTCTACTATGCGATTCATACGCAGATTATTCGGTATGAGCCTATCAGCAGATCGGAACAGTTGACTTCAATGAATCTGACTGTAACTTGGCAACAATACTTGAGTTAACGCAAACACTCACTGCGGTGGCTCAATGAGTTAATTAAATTTGCGCAAGGACACTGGGCCTTCTGGCGGCGTTGACTTGAACGCGCTGGCTCGAAATGGACGGCGCAGCGATGTTAAATTTCAGGTGCGGTGCGATGCAAGAACACAGCGCTACATAGTAGTAACTTAACTGTCACTCGCTCCGAACGCTACCAACTAAGTGTTATCGGCGCCGACCCTTAAAAATCAGTTGACGTATCCTTAAGTGTGTCACCTCAATTGAAATTGTTCGGCGGAATTTGTATTCATTATCGACATCGCTAGGTAATTCTGGACACATGTCTCCTCTTGAAAAACAAAGGTATTTAGAGCTTAAAAATTTATTTATTTCAAGTAGGCTTATTCAATAGGCACTTTTGATACGTCAAGTCTGTCTGTTTGTGGTCTACCACCGGTTCGGAAGACAGATTACAAGTGATATGATGATATTGACGAATTCTGCCACCAATTTCTTCCACTTCACCTTTATGGTATATGGCATTTCCAGCTGACTGTCGGCGTGATCGGACGCAAAGAGACGGTGTTCGATAAGCCCATGACTCCCGGGGAGATCCAATCTGTGATGTACTCAACCATACAGCCATACGACATCATTGGCGCTGTGCTGCAACAGGTACGTTTTTGCGTTCTCAGATGACTATTCGACACGTACAAAGCTTTTTGCATCTCCGTTTCTTGTACACATTCTTCCTTGAAGATTCCTTATATTTTTTGTGATAGCGCTCGTCCGATGAAGTACTACCACTGTGATCATTACCGCCGACGAAGTTCGGAGCCAAGCCCAGAAGAATGAAGAAGCTATCAATTTTAAATAGTTTTTTAATCTATTCTGACCGAAATAATAATAATAGTTTCTCACTCTTACATAATAAAGTGCGTAACCAAAGTACTTATTTTACATAATATGTTGGTTTCAGGAGATAGTTCTCTATTGTGGCCGTCTAATCGGAACCAATCCAGATATGTTCCGCGGTATTCTCAAAATCCGCGTTGGTTGGGTGCTCGAGGCCATCCGTATATATTTAGATCTTTTCCCGCAAGAGAAGCGAGCTGACGCCACATTAGAGAGCTTGTCCCCATACAAGCTCCGCACTTTGCTACAGAGAGTGCTTACTGTATCCGACTGGGCTGAGGAAAAAGGGTATGTTTTATTATATTCTGTTAATATTTCCTAATTAAACTGAAGTCAAATACTTAGTTAACAAAGTCCGGCTCGAAGGACCAACATTTACGGTCTATTCCCATATAATAAATAATACAAATGCTGGAGGTATGGTATATTATTGTGAATTGATTATGCATAATATTGAGCCAATGAATGAATATAAGAAAAGTAAGTTAGTGATGCTAATGCAAGTACAACCTACATCCAAGACTTGCTCAAACGGGCGCGTCTTGCACGCAGATTTCATCAATGTTTTTTATTTAAATCCGCATGAATAGTCTCTGTATGCATAAACTATCCGTGTGTCAAATTTCGTTATGATCGATTCAGTGGCTAAGCTGAACAGAGGAAAAAAACAAATAGACACACTGATATAGACCTCAAATCGTGAGCCGCGATCGGTTCAGGTGGCCGTATGCTAAATTTGGTGCCAATCAGCCGCGTACGACCTAGTATGTTTATGAAGCATGTTAACTTATCAATAAGCAATTGAGAATAATGTTCCTTCTTCTTTCTTAGATTAACACCCTTAGAGCGACGTAGATTAGAGGGCTGCCTGTGTCGTGTGCCAAAACATTTTTATATGCAAGTTTGGGACATTCTTTTGCGAACGCCTAAAGGAATCGTTGTAGAGGTAAGTTAACTTGTATCTAGACATTTAATACATTATTTTATCACTACTTAAATAAATTTGACATTATCTATATAAATTGATTACATATGTAAAGTACTTTATAGAAGTTGAGCTTCTATTTTATAGGGTCACGCAATCCCCGCGCAACCAACGCTAGTGAACATGTCGCGCTCGGAGTTATCGTTCGCCCTACTAGTTGAAGAGGCACTAGTGCGTGTTCCTTCTGCTGAGAGACGTCAACTGTGTGTCGAGCTTTTGTGCGTACTGGCCACTATACTGCGCCGCAACCCGGAGCTTTATCTACAGCAGCCGTTGCACCTTGACAGACTTTTGGACGACGCGGAGCTCACGTATGCTAAGGTTGGTGTTACCTTAACTAACCTAAGTAGGTTGGAAACTAGTGAGCATATTGTATTCGTAGTAACATACGCCCTACCAGGTAAAGAGACTAATGCGTGTTTCTTCTGCTGAGAGGTGTCAACTTTGAGTTTAGCTTCTGAACTTTTTTCTGAATTCTGTGGCTATGCGTAATGGTCACCTTTGCGCCGGGGCCTTGACCTTGTCTACACCAGCCGTCGCACCTCGAACAACTGTTGGACTCACTTATGCTAAGGTAAGTTAAAAGGAGCACGAGTGTGCGCTCCTTCTTATAACACTGGTCTGCTTTTGGCGACTTATGATGACGTCCGTATACCTAGATGCGGTTCTATCAACGCTACGTTTACCGGTGAGTGGTCTCTATTCCAGCACCTTGGACACGTCCATTATTGGTTCGTCAAACTAAATTCTTCGCCTATTGCCAGTTCGGTTTCGACCATTTGAGGATGTCCGTTACTCTGGTTCTGCTGCGGATCTCCTAATTTAGGATTTAATTAAGTAGAAATACTTTGAGTGTGTCTCTCATCGACCGCTGAGTGACTTTTATAAGGTCTACCTCATTTCGGAGCCATAATTCGTTACTGGCTTCGCTAATTAAAGACTTTGTCTTCGTTATGCACAAAATATGAAATGGAGTTTCCCGAACTCTTGCTTGGAGTTGGATTCGGCAGTTTACTTTTTTCAAAAAAGATATATTTACCTACCTAATTGGATTGTGTGTCCTTGTTATACCTACATACTCATATACAATATCGAGTGAATTCCTCAATGATTTTTTCTAGCTCCTATCCTAAATTATTGGGGTTGGCACAACATGTCTACTTTAAACTAAAAAGACAGACCAGACCTCTCTCGGTTTTATCATAGATAATATTTACAAGCGTTCGCCGTGGCTGCGTGGATTAAGCGAAAAGGCCCCGAATCTGAATCTGTGCTCCTTTTTATCGCAGAGTCTATCAGTATTTTTGAGCATCTGCGTAGTATAATTCCGGTTCCTTTCGCATCAGACTCATTTTAAGAAGAATGGAATTAAATCTTATTCGCTGTGGTAATTTGTTAACAATAAATTTCCATTTGAAATTCTTGATGCTGTTTTGGTTCTTATACTGCGTGTAAATGAAATGCTCTGAAAAATTACGGACGCTAAACGTTTTGATATAGGACAGTGGCGTGGCAGAGGCCGGTGCGCTGAGTGCGGCGATGCCGGGCGTATCGCTGGGGTACCTGGCGCGAGCGGTGGTCAACAGCGTGCTCCAAACTGCGGCCGCGCCGCATTCGGAACGTGCGGCGCATTCACACGACGCATGCCTAGTCGGTTAGACTGAAGTCTATATACATACCAGTCCATTCACTATAACTTGTCTTCTGTATAAAATCGGGGACAAGTAATTAGTCAATGGACTGTAGTCTTCATTCACCCAACTTCTTATACGCGTGGATATATTTTAGGGATGAATAAAAAGTTATATTATCCGAATGGCGTTCAAATCCGTAGCTAAGCTAAAGAGCATGGTATGCCGCAAATAATAAAGTTAAAGTTTAGTACTAAAGACAACATTATACGCTCGTGGAGTGAATATTGCGACCAGGTGCTTAGTCTGGGTACATTAGCGCGGTAATACTTATTGGAAGCTGCGAAGTATACATGGGTTTTGTTTTTCATAGTTTTTTTTACAAATTGATATTAATAATACAAGAGGTATTATCAATCTGCCAATTAAAAAAATCATCTGGCAAAATCATGGAACAATTGAATCCTATATAATTTTATATTAGTTTATAAGAGTATTTTATTATGACTAAATCATTGATTACGTATGCATAATTGTGTATATCGATCTAGTAGGGAAGCAATGTTGTAATCGTTGTTAAAGAACTTTTAATTAAACACTATGAAAGAAAAAAAGACAGATTTTAGATATTATCGCTATAATCGCCCATCGCCATCCATGTCAATGAATCTGTACTGATATTTTTTGTAAATTAAAAGAATAATTTTATAAAAGATTTACTATATTATATTGTTATGACTACAGTTCTCTGTAAGTTCCAATTTCTTCTTACCTGTCTTAAAATGTAATGAATGTATTAATAACTATTTATTAGAAAACTTCTAAAAATATTTAAAAAATAATAGAAAGATACATAGATAAATTGGTTCTTTCCTGTTTTTAACACATACATTGCACTATAAAGTATTGGAAAGATTACATTTTAAGACATGTAAAACGAAATGAATTTTAAGTACACATACCTAAATCAATGACATGTATTATTTTTTTATAAAATATTTATAATACTAGGTACCTGCATACCTATGTTTATATTTAACCATCATTAGATAAGTAGTAAGGAGAGATATAAAATAAATAACCTATTATTATTTGTAAATTATAATTGAAAGGCTGTTTCTCTATTGTAAGATCACAGAATTATTTCAAATTATACAGATGTTGTAACAAAAATCAAATGTTTTATTTTAATATTTATGCATTGGTACGAATTATACAATAACATTTATTATTATAGTAATAAGTGCATTTTATTCCGTTTCACGAAATTTGATATATCGCAAACAACTCAAATCATTACCACATACAATTTGTTCACACTGAAACACTCAATTCACTACTTAAATAAATAACTGGCTGTCAGTACCACTGACTATAGTCCATTATATACCTTATTATTTGGTGACTGTTCTAATATTTTCTTCAATGCTGGAACAAAAATAGATTGTTTAACATATTGATAGTAGCTGCATAGTTTATAGTAATGAAATTCTTTGTTAATGCATAAATTGGCTCTTGTCATGAGTGAGTGTATCAGTCCCGGTTATTATCAGGGTCTAAGTTAAAAATTCACTTACCTTTGAGATAGGTAACCAGTGACCAGCAGTGGGATGCTTACAGGCAAAGCATGATAGCAATGAGGACAGTCCATTTTTACAATCTGCTCATAAAATTAATATTCAATTTAAAAGTGAAAGCTTTTTACCTTCTTTTTCATCATCACTGAACTCTTTCTTTGGGAACTCAATGTCAAAAGTTACATAGAGATTTCCATGCAGATTGTTGTTCTCAAAGTTGGGCATGCCTTCACCCTTCTTGCGAACTCTGGCTCCCGCCCACGTCACCTTGTCGCGAGATACTGTTACCTTGTGCCCATCGAGATGCACTAACTCCAGTGTGAAACCAATCAACGCATCCTGTGGAATGATCAAAGAATTGTAGGTCAAACTTGAATAAAGAATAAGTTCACATATAGCATGACGTGACGTACGTAACTTTGAAGCTTGATTTTTCAGCTTTTATTATCATTTTAAGATGATTCTTGATAGCAGTGTGAGCAGCTGATAAAAATAATAATAGTAAAAATCACACATTATTGTTTTGGTACACACTTCTAAAGTTGTAAGTCTGAACTGTGTGAATACAAAAGACAGTTCAAATTATTTAAAAAATCTTACACAACTCTGGATTATTCTTATTAAGTGTTAAACTAACTAAAAAATTTACTTATACAAAAATTAATTTAAAAATATTCAAATCAAGAAACCTGTAATGAGATTGTAACATTTGTGTATAAATCATCTCCTTTTCGAGTGTATTGAGGGTGCCTCTCAGTTTTGAACACAAACACCAAGTCACCAGGGTCTCCGTCCATGTGGGGTTCACCTTCACCTCTTAATCTAAATTTGTGATTATCTGGAGCACCAACTTCAACCTTAAATTTAGTAAAAATGTATATTAATGTAAATAATCTTTAAAATATGCATTATTAAATATCTTATCAACACAGTTAACAGTTTATGGATACTTGAAAAAATGAATATTATATACAGAAAATTACAATAAACAAAAATAACATAGTCAATCATATATTAAATATACATAGATAAAATTTTTATTATTTTATTAATAAAGGATTCAAAGCTTCCGTATTATCATTATATCAACACTTATTATGACAATCATAATAGATTTAGATATCCATGATATTTGATATGTTCTGCCAGAGGGTATTTCTATCAGATCCCACTGACCCAAGTATATTGGTTATGATGATTAATCAGATTAAGTAAAAAATATAGTTTAAGACTAGCTATATGTCTTTATAATCTAACTGGTCTTTCACTAGTATGCTCACTGAAATTTTTTCATAAAGGTTGTGAAACATGTAGAATAAGTATTGAAAAACCTCACAAACAGATCATAATTTATTTATTATTAGTAAGTAAGAATAAAAGTAAGAATTACATTTCATTAAATATTTAAAATTATTTAATTAATGTTAAATTAATTAGGGCTTTCAATTGCATTGATATACTTCACACTATGGCAAAAGACTCACTAGTCTAGTAGTTGGAAATCCCCCTAAAAGATTCTAAGCATAATCTTAAATTAGCTAAATATCTATTTTAATAAATGTTTGTGTTACATACCTCTATCTCAAGCAGCCTCTCTTCATTGACTAGTTTTACATTAGGACACTCATCACACACAGTTTGTTGCATCATTTGAAAGCGACCTGGGCCAAGGTTCCGGGTTACCATCTCTTGTCTGCAGTTACACTTACGTGTGCCAGGTGCAGGTTTGATGACAGGTTTGTTGCGTGTCATCTAATAAAAAAAATCATAACTTTCAATTTATTATAAATCTCATTGCAATAAATGCTTTAGACATCAACTTTACTAATGCTAACTTTTATTTTTGTGAATGAATAATTTAAGAGTGGAATGAAATATAAAATGTCTTAATTCCACATGATGTGGTTATCAGATTCCCACTCTTAGCACAATCCTGATGAGCCAGATGAATATTTATGTAAAAAGAAGATTACTATTAGAAAATAATACAGAACATTTAAAATATTTAGTGACTTTTATCGTAAGTTCATTGCTAATAATAAGTATTTCAGAATAATATGTGAGTTAATTGAACTTACTTCAATAAAGTTTCCATTGTATAATTCTTCTAACGAAACAACAACTTCCATAACGATATCCGCCCCTCGCGGGGTCTCGTGGTGCTGCGGCTCACCGCCGAATTGGAAGCCAAAGTCACCAAAGAAGCTCGCGAAAGGATCATTATTATTCATCATGCCATCTTTCTTCAGGCAATCTTCGCCGCACCTGTCGTAAAGTTCTCTCTTCTCGGAATCCGCCAAAGCTTCGTACGCTGCTCCGAGGTCTTGGAACTTCTGAGATGCATCGGGATCGCCTTGATTCTTATCAGGATGCAATTCCTTTGCTAACTTTCTGTAAGCTTTTTTGATTTCATTGGTGGTAGCTGAACGTGACACACCAAGAATTTGGTAATAATCGCGACCGGCAAGAACTAATAGCACTAAAGAAAATACTAACATTAAACACAAACTCGCCGAGTAGGTTATCATTTTGAATTATTTGTCTTAGGAACTATTTATTAAACTAAAACAAAAGTTTCATGCTTTCCGTAACAAATCTGCAATACACGCGATACATTTTCGATTTCGTCGTTTGACATAATACGTGTTTTGACAAGCCTAAAAAGACAATTCGTCCTACTTTCATTGGTTATAATTTTGTTAAGTTTCGTAAGGTCGCATTTCAAATTTAAATATAAAATATTTTAGTCTTTATTTTCCGAACATTAAGATATATATTTGAAATAACAATTTTGTTTAAAAAACGACCAATCACGTGTAGCCTCGTACTAGGCCATATTGCCATTACTAAAATATATTTTAACATTTATTCATTTTGTATACATCCACTATAGAGAAGAGGATGTAAACTATCTATATGGAGTGCGACACAGTTTTTCTATCTAATCTGTGTTTCTAATGTTATGTTATTTCCGAACTGTGACACCGACAAAGAGTATCTACAATCTTTTGGAATTTGCTTCTGTCAGATACAAATTCTGTAATCTCACGCAAGTTTGAATTAATTCTAAAGTTTATTTGATACCTACCGAATTTACTAAATACTAAATAAATTCCGCCATGGCTTCCGTTCTTGCACCCGAGATACCCGCACCTGGGTTTTCTTTCGAAAATTGCCAACGGTATGTACTGTACCAAACCAGATTCTTTCGTGATAATCCTTTGTATATCGCATTTTACTAACTCTGTATTGTTTTTAGCAACGCTTTTCTTGATCAAAAAGGCTTCCCCGCACCCAAAGCGACAAAGACCGGTACCACCATCGTGGGTATAATTTATGCTGATGGAGTCATACTGGGCGCTGATACACGGGCCACCGAAAACACCGTGGTGTCTGATAAAAACTGCCAGAAGATACATTATTTGGCGGGCAATATGTACTGTTGCGGGGCAGGAACAGCTGCTGATACAGAAATGACTACTCAAACGGTTGCATCTCAGTTGGAACTTCAACGTCTGCATACAGGTCAGACATACAAATCTTGAATAAACAACACATACTAACAACCTCTGGCATATTATAAAGGTGAATGATATCAATATTTAATCATCTCACTAGCTGGCACATGCCAGCAACTGTTGGTGTGTAGTTTCTGATATCATGTGGGTTTACAAAATTTTTCCCACTGTGCTTTATTGACTGTGTGGATGAACTTGTGATGTTTCTTTTACCCTTATTTAATGCTCAAAGATGAGTGGAATTCTGAAATCTGCAAAAACTACTTCATTTTTAATAAAATCCATCATACACCTGGAAAATATCTTGATAACTTGAATCGTGAATTTTATGGTAGTATTTCCAAAAACTGAAACACATGCTACAAATTTTAAACCAAAGGGGTTTATAATGATCATCATCATCATTATAAACCTGTATTGAGTCAATTTTGGGCAGATCATAGAGATTGCATGTATGTATTTTAAAACATTTGTACCACCAGCAGTCGAATCTCCTCTTCTTTTTTTCCTAATTCAAAGGTTGCCTGGCAGAGATCTCTATTAAGTGTTAAGGCCGCCCCCTGTTTTCTACTTCTCTCTTTATGTTTCTGTTTTTATTATATTTTGTATATGTTGATGTTGTGGTATATAAATAAAGAGTTTAATAATAATAATAATAAAGAGGTCTGGACAGTTTGGGAAACAAACTTGATATTATACAGAGTAATCTGAAACAGGATCACCATTGAGATACAAAGCTTGATATTGTATAATTAAACATATGGAATAAAGATACAGTAATTAGATCAGGCAATATAAAAAAAAAAAAAAATGTTAAATGACCCATGTTAACTGTGGAATGTAGCATGCTTATTAGTATAATTATCCACAAAAACAGTGTTGCAAATCAATTGCAAAAGGAAATAATCTCTTCACCTTTTTAATACTAGTCTACATCTTTTTATTTGGAATATTATATGGAAACATGTTTATAGCTTAATTAAGGTGCAAGTTTGGTAATATCAGACAAGAGCATTGTTACATGATATGTATCATTTTAATTGGTTGAAACTCGTCCCGTATTGGCAATTTGCAAAAAAGTATCTAACAAATGTTTTGCATCATTGCTCAATGCAACAAGCAACCCATTGTGTAGAAATTGTTGGCTAGTGAAAAAATAACTTCAACAATAAATAAATTTAAATAAATAACAATATAATAATTACAGGTCGCACAGTGCCAGTAGAAACGGCTGCAACATTATTGAAGCGCATGTTATTCCGGTACCAAGGTCATATTGGTGCTGCTCTAGTACTGGGCGGTGTGGATCGTTCTGGACCCCATATTTACTGCATTTACCCTCATGGATCAGTTGATAAACTACCTTATGCAACAATGGGTTTGTAAATTGATTTAGTTTGCTTGTAATAATGCATACAGTAACATTTCATTAGCCTCTTTAGCATGTGGCATCATGATAAGCTGAATTTGAAGAGATTGTCTTTGATCTACCTGTTAAGAATAACTACCAACAGACAGACTTGACAGGATCTCAGTTTTGATCTCAAATATTTAGGCAAATTTTTTGATTGAGGTGAATGATGTTTTAGGATGTTGACAGGTTGTTTTCAATTTCAATACAAAAAAATATCGACAAACATACATGCTTGGGAACGAAAACAATGCTTACATAAAAAAACTCTAAACATGTTTTCCATTTTTAGGTTCTGGTTCTCTTGCTGCAATGGCAGTTTTTGAAGCACGTTGGAAACCAGATATGAGTGAGGAAGAGGGCAAGAAACTTGTGCGTGATGCCATAGCTGCTGGTATCTTCAATGACCTGGGATCTGGTTCCAATGTGGATTTATGTGTTATCCGTACCACTGGCCCAGCCCAGTATCTTAGGACATATGAAGAAGCTAATGTTAAGGTAAGTGTTATATTATTAATAATCTGTAGGTGTAATATACATATAGGTGTTATTGTACACTAACCTTAACCAATAGGTTAAGGTTAGTGTACAATAACTACTACACCTTATACTAGTATAACTATACACTGGGTGATGCAGTATAGGACTATCATAAATAGTTTATACAAGCAAGTGGTAACTACACTAGACAGGTACAGGTTTGTGCACGTACAACATTAAAAGTTATGATGGTTTAAAGCTTTTACTTATCTCTCTTAGATGTAATTCAGTGGTTAATGTTAAAATGCAAGTCATTGTTGTTGCAATCTATCAGCGTAAGTTGTAAGAACATTGTTCTATTAATTTCATTATCTCTACCAACTGTGTTGCTCGATATCGTTTATTCCTACCAACTGTGTAGCGCGTCATTGTTTGCTGGCTTAAGAGAAAAGCTGTCAATACAAAATTTCTCATATTCGGTTTACCTGCCTAACCATCAATAGTAGTGTTATTTAATAATCATAGAGGCATGCATTCATAGAGGTATATCTAACGCATCTCTAGAATGAAAGACTACACTTGCATTTTTATATACAACGTGCAAATGAAAACTGAAGTAAATCTGAAGCCTCCAAGGCTTTAGAGGTACATTATTTACTGACTTGTCTGCCTTATCTGAGACACCAAAATGCCAATATGTTATATGTTTTTGCTGAAAGAATCGATCGAGTCGCTGTATCACTTTGACGCCTTAAAATGACTCCTGTCACTTTAAGAACGCGTTGCGTAGCGTAGTTACTATGCACGTGTCGGTCTTATATCTTCAACAGGGTTGTCATAAGTAAACTTAAACTTAAGAAAGATACATTTTCTTCGTTTGATTTAGTATTTTTACAGGGTGAAATATACTTATGCACCCACCCACAGTATTTCGTAATACCGTTACACGTTAGATAGACTGCAGATTAGAATACAGTTGTCACCAACCCCCGTCATCCCGCGGCCGTCGTATGAAGATACTAAGGCAATATGTCATATAACGGGAACAGTCCTCTATGCTTCTACTGGGTGATTATGGGCAAACGCTTCTGTTAGAAGAGGCCCTTTGTCCAGCAGTGGACTGTTATATGCTGTCGATAATGATGTTAAATTAGCACAGATTAAAAAAATGGTGCTTCTTTTTTACAGGGCAAGAAACAAGGCTCATACAGATATCCCTTAGGAACCACTGCAGTGTTGAGACAGCGTATCATTCCACTGGAAGTTGAGGCGGTGTCAGTGAGACAGGTGCAGCCAATGGATGAATAAGAGTCCACCTTAAGCCGCTGATGTTTTGTTCCACTATGTATTAATAAAAAGTTTTATTAAATGAATGAACACTTTTTGCTATAAAATTGTTTCTTTGAACATGATATTGGAATATTTGTTATAATATGAAAAGAGTCTGTTACTCTACTTCCTTCTACCTCTTTGTCCTACTAACGGAACGTTTGCTTTGAAAAATTTTCGTTTGAAAAATTAAACAAAATAATTTAATTGGTATACAAAATAACGTACGAAATGTATAAATTTTTAATCATCATCCATGGACGGAATCAATATTCAGTCAATAAAATACAACATTATAAAAAAACTTATTTCAAACATAAAAAATAGTATTTATAAATGTATCTGTAAGTATTTATTTCGTTGATGTTGTTGTTTTATTATCGTTGTACTCAAAACAAACATGACTTTAGAAAATATTTTAGCAAAGCACTGGTGGAATCCCGAAGCTATATTTTCTGTACACAGTGTACAGTTTAAAACTTTAGAGCTTTATAATATAACGATAAGCTAGTGGATACTAATAATAGTTTTTAATACTCTCCGAAATATATCTTGAAGTATACCGATTTGCTAAGTGTGAGTGTGATCTGTATTCAGCAGTGCCGAGTACCTCGGTCGATAATCCAAAGTTTTGTTTTTTGTCTAATTTATTTTGCGCACAACTGGTAAATTGAAATACAACATACACATATATAACATTTTACTCTTACATACTATACTTACTAAAAATTGTGACATAAGAACTTTAAGAGATTTAAAATAAATTAAAATGTAACAATTGTGATAGATTATGGCAGTAGCACCGTTTTAAAATTAAACAGTTTTAAATATACATTTAATTATAATAATATGTAAAGCTATACTGTGATATTGCCTTATAAGTTTAAGCTCTCTATATTTACCTAATTTATAACGAAAATCTACCTAAAGGTACTCGTCGACTGGCCCGTATGTAAATTACTAGCTCAACAATGCCTAACTGCATAGCCTAGTATTGAAAGGTCAAGTACGTCAATATATCCTATAGGGTTAGGGGGTAGGTAAAGTTGTACTGGAGTCCCTAGGGAAGGATTATTATGATTTGAATAAGGAACATCGCGCACGGCGTATCCTAATATATCTGTATATTCTAATATTGCTTTAACGCTTAATCCCTGACAATCAACAATCAGAGCCTATGAAGCCGAACCATAGAGTAAATATTGAAACAAAATGCCTCCAAACTTGATTGTATTGCCTCGCGAGGTGTGAAAAGTGGAGTACTTATTCAACTTAGGGGAAAAGCTGCCTTCGTTTTGGGCGTCTTTAAAATCCTCGCTTTACTAAGGATTCTGATACAACACCCTTGCTACGCTCAGGAGTTACTCTAAAATCCTTCGTTTTCTTATAACGTTAAACATTTCTTTACCCCCTCGTTGAACGATCTACTATTACATACAATTTGTACAACTGTAAAATTTCAAGACATACTTCAATATATGTTTGTCCTGACTCTTAGGTTGCATGGCAGATATCTTTAAAAGCAGATAAAACAGATTTTTCCTCTACTTTTATCTATATGTTCCTGTTCTTTTATTTTCTTAACTTGTAGATGTGTGTAAATAGTGAGCATGTTTTAATACATAACATTATTTTTTGACTTGACATCTGTAATATTGATGAAATATAATATGAGATTGATGAATATCTCATGCGTCCAATGCGGGTCAGTCAACGCCAACCTTAACATAGGTATTTCATAATTTCCGCTGGTTTAAAAAAACTATTTTTAACAAACAACCATGCTATATAAAGAACCAATTTTGTTTGTACTGATTTAGTTTGTTTGTAGGTGTTTGTGCAAAAAAAATCTACTCGTCAAATAAAGAAGACCATCTTCTCTTTTAATTAACGTTTAAACTATTGGTCCCTCACATAAAATTATACTTTACACCACATATTCTATAATGTAAAAGTCAGCAATAGAGCGGTGAAATGTGTGCGTAGTTAAATATCTTCTCATCAAATAAAGAAGACTTTGTCTATATTGGATAGAAGCAGGCGTTACTTTGCGGAAAACCATGATATATTATGAAAATTAAGCTTAATTTGCTACAGTCCGCGAAAAGCAGGAGAATTTGTATGGTGTAATTTATAATTTCTTTAATCCTTATACTCCACACCAAACAGATCTTCGGCAATGTAGCCTCTACTCACGTTTCACTCCGAAACCGGAGCATTCTTAGATGTTGAATTAACCATGAATAATTGTTAAGATTAAGTCTTACTTAACGTTAAAACTATTGGTCCCTCACAAAAAAAATTACTTTACACCACATATCCTATCTATATGAAACAACCGAGTCAAAAACAGCGATAGAGCCGTGAAATGTGAGTATTATCTATGTTTCATTTAAAACAAGTCAATAAAAGAATTACCAAAACAGTCTTATTATATTACTGTAGTTGAAAATTTACTTTTTCTTGTGCAGTATAAAGTCCCAAGTATCTTTCCATCTCAGATTGAGAAGGTCAGTTTCCGTCAAATCTGTATTCCCATAGCTCAGTACACTGAACTTTTGGAATGTGATTATTACATACGCTAACCAAATGGCGATGCACAGTATAAAAATATTAGTAAACGACCGTTTACTTTCATGAACACAAATAGTGAAGTAGATATGATCTATAACAAAGGCCAGGAGTAGGATTTTGAAGATATAAGCAGGTAGATAGTGGTGAAGAAAAAGTGTTCTATCCATAAAGAAATAAGGGAGATAATGTAGCCAGTAACCTAAAAAGAGTACGCAGCCTGCGTCGTAGAACTTTTGTGAGGCGCGTGGCGTTAGGTCGAAGTAAGCTCTTCTCTGGCGGATTGCGTATAGACCGAGTAAGCCTCCGTAGAGCAGCACGGATAAAGTGCCCGCGTACCATGTTATCATATTACCAATGAGATGCACTTGAGCCTGAAATTAAAATCTATAATATACAAAAAAAAATCAAGTTGCCACTTCGAACTAACATTATTTGCTTCCGCGTATATTACCACCATCATCGTCATCTTACCATCGTATGAAGAAACCAAAAAAAAAAAAAGTATATCCTTAACATAAGAGGAACATAAAAAAGGCGTGTAATTATCACATCATCACCTTTACTGTTTTCCTTGTATTTTTCCTATTGTGTTGTGTTGCAATAAAGTTTTTCTATTCTATTCTATTCTATCCTCGAATGGACCTCCACATAGGTTTTTACAGGGAGATCCGAATACCACGGTCTTGTATCGCTTGCGTCCAGCGGCTACCTGCGACTTTACCGGGGGGGATGTCAGGGAGAGGCTAGTCACAGTCAGTCAGTATTTTAAATTGGCAACCTCACCTACCCGTGTTCTGCTGTCTAACCGACGAGGCTCTGGTGGCCCGTGAGTGATGGTATAACCTGTTTGAATTGGTTAGCCTAGACGAATAGCTCAGACCGTTGTCGGACAGCAGCGACATAGATGCGATCAGACTACCCAGCGTGGTCAATATTAGGCATTTAATGGGATATTCGCTCCCAAAGGTGCACTCATTTATGGGATTGAATTTATTGGTAATTTTGCACACGTTTAAACAATATGATAACAACTTTTGACTGATGAAAATTAAAAACTGATCTATTACTTTCAAAGAGAAAAAAAAACAAAATCCAAATCGGTTTAAACGCCTGTCTGTGGCATCGTATTTCCAGTACACACACATTAACATAGACACGTCAAACTTACAACACCATGTCATTTTAGCGTGGGGGGGGGGGGGGGGGTTTAAAAACAATTATGATATGCGAAAACTTACATTGGAGTTGGGAGAGAGCCAGTAAGCAATGGATCGTACTAGCAGCGGCCACTCGACCGGCTCGCTCGCGAACATGTGGCCCTGCGGCGCGTCGGCCGCGTGGGTAACCATCTTGTACTGCAACTCCATGAACTTATCCCAGAACGACAGCTGTGTCGCCGCGGTGGGTATCATCTCTGCGCTTACGAGTTCACGCTCGCGTTCCTTCCTATCTTCCGCTGGTACAAGTAAAATGGCCTATTATTACACTATTCATGATTTAAAAAGCAGACACTTCATGCGTCTGAAGGCCCCGCAAGAGTAATAATTATATATTACGACAATACACACACCGCCATCTAGCCCCAAAGTAAGCGTAGCTTGTGATATGGGTACTAAGACGACTGATCAATATTTTTATGAATAATATACATAAATACTTAGAATATACATATAAACACCCAGACACTGAACAACATTAATGCTCATCACACAAACATTTTTCAGTTGTGGGAATCGAACCCACGGCCTTGGGCTCAGAAAGCAGGGTTGCGGCAAACTGCGTCAATCGATCAAAGAAGACACTTCATCATCATCATCAACCTTTTACCGACCCCCTACAGGACACGGGTCTCCTCTCAGAATTAGAAGGATTTAATAATAATAATAATAATACTAATAAATGCTTGAATTCAGGCCAAATACCCATATGACAAAAATTAAAAAAAAATACTGTGAAGACAAGCAAATATGTACAGACTACGTTCTTAACTCAATTAACTAACCTAAATCAAATTAAAATTGCAAATAATACAAAAAAAATTAAAAACAATATTTTAAAATTTTAATTTTTAATAAATATCAAACTATAATTACAAAAAATAAAATAATTCGCCGCTATACATAGGCCGTAGGTACTCGGTTCAAGGAGTCTTCCAAGGTTGCATCATACGCGTACGAAGTTGCGGGGAACCGCTAATACTTACTAATAGATATTATAAATTCGAAAGTGTTTGTTTGTCCTTCCAAATTCTGTTATCCGTAATACGTCCAAAATGAGCAATCGATCAATTAATTTTTGACTTAGAGTCACTTAAAAGGGTAGAGAGTAACAAAAGCTATTTTTTATCCCAGGAAACGAACGGTTCTCACGGGATTCGGAAAGAAACTGTAATAAACTCGAACAAAGAACGCAGGCAAAAGTTAGTATTTTTACAAGAAGGAATTACCTTTAGTATATCGATGCTCCTCTACATTCCATATGGTGTCCTGGTGGGTGACGGCCTTGTCCGCCACAACTTCATGTTGATTGAAACCCCAAGAGGGCAGCTGGCGGCTGCTGAACCTCAACGCAGATCCAGAATCCAAATGCACAAGTCTGACTAGAGAACGAATGCTGTCCCAAGTCGCGTCCTCACTCTCGCGGTTCACGATCTCAACCCGCCAAATGTTCTGTGCCGTCATCGACACGTTATAGTCGATGTAGCAAGATACCTCCTATAACAACAAAAATAGTTACTAAAGAGTTGAACACACTAAATGTAGGTCGAGAAACTGTGATTTTCTTGTCTCCAGAGGGAAAAACAAACAAAATACGTTTAAGCCCAGCTTCCAGTTGGAAGCTTGGTTGTAGCAGAGTTCAAGTACCTCGGCCACATGGTAACCGAACGCCTTGCTGTCGACATAGATATTGAACGGGAGCGTCGTGCGCTGACAGTTCGAAGTAATATGTTGGCTTGCAGATTTTCACTGTGTACCACGCAAGTAAAGCTTGCGTTGTTGTAGCTTACTGCCAATAATTTTACACGTGCAGTCTGTATCCCCCCGATGTCATCAAGCCCTGGGGCTCTTCTTATGGCGCGCTCTCGCGCTCGCCCCACTCCCCCGGTGACGCCGTAGCAACATCTCACGTGGTTATCGGCAAGTGTCCATCCGTAAAAGAAAAAGGTACGTGCAGTCTGTGGACGCCCTGCGAGTTCAGTGAAAAATGTGCTGAGGGAGGTGTTGAACTGCGACGCTCTAGTGCTTCAGAGATGTTTGCGGATGCGCGGGTAGATGATTTCTTAGCGATGCGGCGTCAATGAGGAGCAGGCTCTTGAGAAGCAAAACCCTCCTCAGTACACAGCACTCTCTGGAGGTGCTGGGATGGTGTGCACATATGCTTCAGGAGGCTCGAGTAGATTGTAAGGCATCCTTTGTGTATAATAAGGCTGTTTCTAGCTGTTAAGTACTAACATAGGTTTAAGTCCTTTGTATGATTAACACGGTATGGACAAATGTCCGAAATAAAGAATTATTTATATTACTATCACATGCAGCTAACGCGAGGAATACAGAAGCAAAACACACCTGTGACTGTGGAGACACGGGCGCAGCGACGTCGTGTGAGTTGAGCGCTCGGCTCGTGATGCCATGCAGCAACTGCACCACCTCGCCGTGGCGGATGACGTCGGGCGGACTCGACACGGCCAGAGAAGGCTGGTCTGGACGCTTCACGATCCACCAGTTGTTGACATCCTTGAAGCTATAGCACGTCACTTGTTGCTGGTGGGAGGAGCCTCGCCCATCTGTATAGCGCACTGGGTATACGTGCGCGTGGGAGTGCAACCAGCAAGTACGGCCGTGGGAATGTCTGGAAGTAAGTTATTCTTTATATACGAATATAGATTCTTATAGATTCTTTATAGACGTTATCACGGCGCCATTGTAGAAGATGCCATTTTAAATGTAATTATCATTAAACGTTTGATAGCCAACAACTCCGGAGATTCTTCGGTATGGGAGCGTAATAAGCATAATTTGGGAGATCTGTACCAATACTGATGCATATAGAGAATTGATACAATATTCTATCCAACAGCCTCTGGCTCGAGCCTAGAGTATTTAGGAATTCAATGGTGACACTACAGGCGCTGTTCCCAGATCCAGCTTTAGGCCAGCCTTTCGATTAACTTTTTTTTTTTTAAACCGCAAATGGTGTATGAAACTTCTTATTCTTGTTTTTTCGGAACTGAAAAATCCGATGCATATACAAACATTAAGTTAAATTACGATCACATAAATCCAACTTTATGTTCCATATTTTGTATGAATAGATATTAAAATCATTAATTCCTCAGCTTTATTAAAAAGTTAGTTAGTTACCATATAATTTCAGATTTTTGCATGCTGTTTGATAAAGGCCTCTTTCCTCTGCCAGTGCACTTCACAGAGTATATGGTACGTGGCCACTCTTGTCAAAAAAGGTCCAAAACTTTGATTATTCCTCCTCTCATCTTTTTCGCTATGTTTGCCAATTAAGTGTTAAATTGCAATGAAAAAGTACACTAACATACCTTAGTGTTATTTGCGAGCCATGCGAAACATGCAACGGTTGTCCTCTTGTTATACTAGCGAGGCCCCCTTTAAGGGAAGCTTGGAAGGCGCTGGTCATAGCACTATCGTGCGGCCCCGCTTTAGGCAGCATCGCCAAATGAGCGTAGAACACACTTATGTATACAGCGAGTGGTATACAAACTAAAACCACTAGTCTCCATAATGCAGATAGGGCAAGTCTTAGTACGGATTCTGTATTGCTTATACGTCGCCACATTTGACGACCGACTAGGAATATTGCCAAGTAGTATGTATATAGTCCTGAATATTTAACTCTGCAATAAAAAAAAAATGTAGTTGTATTGACCACCAACCCGCATTTGTGCGTGGTGGTTCTATTCTCTAAAACCGTCTCTCTATGAGATGCGAAGCGCAGCCCCAGCAGTGGGACGTTAAAAGGCTGGCGTATGACGATGATTATGAAACTAGCAAATTAATTTGAACTAGCATTTCAAGTTATAGGAAGTCGTGAAATAGTCCCACTAAATAGACATAACTTTACTAAGCTATGTGCGTTTTAAACAATTAAAATAACACTTGCTTCAACGGTGAAGGAAAACATCGTGAGGAAACCTGCCTGAGAGCTGAGAGAACCTGCGTACCATACCTATAATGTTCTTAAATGTGTGTGAAGTCCACCACTCCGCACTGGGCCAGCGTGGTGGGCTATGGCTTTAACCCCTTCTCATGATAAGATGATGATGGTACAATGACAATGATATACATTGTCATTATATATATACAGAGAAATTTATAGTAGAGCCGCACGGCTGGCCGCATTAATAACTGTAGCACTGATATCGGCCGTGGCCGCTCTAGTGCGCTTGCGCTCGTAGCTTCCCTCAGCAAGCATTTGAAGTGCACTTAATGCCGTTGCATCCCGCCATGGCATTAAGTGCACTTCAAAGTTACAATATCGTTTCTATCTCAGCCTGCCATGAACATATTCTTTCGCTGCCCGAACTATACATTGAACTACAGTGACCTTCTATAAATTGTTGAAACTTTCTCTTGACCAATTCATAATGGACAATAAAGGTCAATGTACAGAACAGTATTGCTGTATCTAATACAATGACAATGATCTACAATATTTTAAAATGGCTAGTATATTGGGGTTTTGGAAACTGATTATGATGATAAATAGGTGTTGCATATAAGGAACGTAACAACAAAAATTTGTGTCTAATATCTGTCTTATGTAACAAAGACAGACATAACATTTCTTAGTAACAGGATAGTAGACTTTCTTCTCAAAAAACATACAAATTACAATCTCCTTATTTAGGTCTAACAACTTAGCTGAAATGTGAATAATAAAATTTATATAAAAACTTACGAAAAACAGCACCCAAGAGAAAATGCACCAATGCATAACCATATAATTGAGCCAGGACCACTTATGCGTGTGCTTTTGATGACACACAATATGCCCCATAAACCAAATAATATCTGTATGCTTTCAAGCAACATAAACCTAGATTGTGCTAGGAATGAATTTTCTGAAACATAATTTATGATTTGCAGAAAAAAATGATGATACTGTACCCTTAACCATAGCTTCTGAACCGTTCAGTTAAAATAAATTAAATATGCTATTATATATATTTATTATATATAATAAATTAAATGGACTATCTCTAAACCTTGAAGGTAGGTCTAAATCCTTGTGCATAATGAACACAATTAAAGGTCATTAAAAAGAAATTAAATTGATATATTAAAATAAAGGAAAATCCTTCTTAAATATAGGGAAAGTCTGATCTTTAATAAACTTACCAAATAATACTAAGACTGCAGCAAGTATAGCAGTTGATTGATAAGTAGATATTTCTAGCATAAGTTGATATGAAATTGCAACAAGTAAACTACCACTGACAGCTGGAACAAATCGCAAGGCTTTCACAGGCACAGATTCTGGGTAAGCTGAGCCAATTCTGTCAAATGTAAAGTTGCCATCATATCCTGCTAGGTATCCAGCAAAATAAAGCATCTGTTTGCCCAGAGGAGGATGAGCATCAAAAAAGAAAACACCCTTTGTGTATAGTGTCACATATCTTCCATAATGTAATTCATCAAACCTAAAAATGATATATAATTTATTATTATTATTTTTATATATGAGATGGAATAGGCTTGCAAAACATGTGATAATAGTCAACTACTGCTTTACGGAGAGAAATCAATGAGGTCAGTGGGGTGCACTTCATACATGCACAAAAGCTCTGCATACCCTAAAATTTTTATATAACCCATTAATGCAAAGGATTGTTCCATTTTATGGCATCTGCATTCTGTATGCATACCCTGGTCAATAACCCTGTGCACGCCTCAGAATGAGGTCTAATTTGTGTGTGTGTGTCTGTCTCTCCTAGAGAAAGAGTATTAACTTGCCTATACAGTACTCAAGTTAAGGGCATTCCACACCACATTAATACAAATGTAACCATTTTTTTCAGTTACTGGGAATAAAAATAAAGGGATCAAACGTAAACCAGTTGTAAAACATTTAACATTTAATAAAAAATTAGGACTGAATACAAACACAATGTATCTGGGGTTGTGTAAATTGTAGAGTCTTGTGCCAAGTGCTGCTAGCAGCAATGTTATAAAAACTAGATCTATTTTGAAATGTATATATAAACTCTGGATTGGCTTGTCCACATCTTCCTTTAATTTTGTTGTATTTTTTGTCTCCAATTCATTTTCTGCTGGGGCTCCGTCACCCTAAAATAGAGACGGACTTTAATAACTAACGGTAGTTTCAAGAAACTTAAATTTTGCCTATTATTGATTAGAACCACTTACCACTTCCCTTTTGTTATTTAATGAGCTTTCGTAGAAACTTTTTTCCGAATCAGAAAGTTCGATGACCTCTTTTGAGGCTTTTGCAGCCTTACGACTTTTAACTGTTTTTTTTGTATCCATTTTATTAGTGATTCACATTAAAACTAAGTTTGAGGTACTTATTTAAAAAGCATAGAACAAAATTATTTTCATTTTTAATTTTATAATTTGAAATTGGTTTATTTTTTAATTCTGACGTAGGTACAGAGAATCACAGATCGCAGGACTAGGACACAGAGTACAGCACAGATTAATTTGATCATAGCATAGAAGCCCAACCCGCGTGTTCTAGTTCTAGTTTTTCTCACTCGAACCGTCCGAGTCGGGTGCTGCCAGAAAATCTCATGTCCTTATTTTGACGGTTAAAAATAAATCTTGTCGAACGTTTTATAAAATAAAAAATTAATATAGCGCTAAATTAAAAACAATATAGCGGACACAAGAACCGGGTTCAAAAATATATTTTTTAAAATGCTGCTTTTAAACGGTCTCATTCGTAGACAGAGAAGTAAACTTACTTTTACTTCTCTGTCTAAGGTCTCATTAATTAAACCGCGTGACGTCTTGACGACAGACGCTTTCTAAAATCTTTTATATGAAGAAAATGATTGACAATCAAAGCCCTGGTGTTTAGTAGGTACCACATTATACAAATACTTCTGTTATTACTGCAAATAAAATATTATTTATTTATTTATTTATACTCTTTATTTGTACACCACTCAAACAAAGAAACAAGACAAAAAAGAACAAACACATGAAGAATGAAGCAGGATACAAAAGGCGGCCTTATCGCTAAGTAGCGATCTCTGCCAGGCAACCTTAGGATTAGGAAAACTAAAAAGAACAGATAGGTGGGGTACACTATTTAGTACATACATACAAATATCTACATACTAATACATAAACCAGACTACACAAATAAAAAAAAAAATTAAAAATACTATTGATAAATATAAAAAAAAAAAATATACTAATACATATGACGGCGCGTCAAAGTTTAGAGTGAATACGGCCTGTCAAAGTCACTCTAGCGGAGCGTCGCGTTTATGGTAGCGGGGAAAAGGATCGCCATCTTGTTTTTCTCGAGAGGCGGGAAGAACCAGCGCGCCGTTTTTGCGACGAATCGCTGTTTGTTAACTTAAACAAATTATTTTATGATAGTCTTTATTGAAATACTGATAATTAGTAATATAGATTGAAATAATTATTATTGTGATATAATACATACTAGAGGAATATAATAATTTTGTGTTTGTACTGACTTGTGTTGTTATTTTAAAAGAAGAGTTGTTAATTTACAATAAGTTAAGAAATGAGTTTAGAAGAAGGCCCTTCTGCGCTTTTACATATCTTAATATACCATAAATACTTAAATATGAGTTTGAGTAGATAAATAAATAATAATAGTCGTCTTTACTGAGCGAGATAATGAGCCTTAACAGCATTTTTAAATATGCCCAATGACTTTGACTGCCTTATGATCAATGGGAGTGCATTCCACAATTCAGTAGCTTTGACAGTGAACGAATGCTTATAAAACTTCGTTTTGTGGAACGGCATGCTCAAAGTCATATTAATTAAAGTTTAAAGTAAGAAAAAAATTTGGAAAGATGAAATAGTGAAGAAATGTCCGCAACTTCCCCGATTTACTTTTGTGAGCCTTAAGTGTTTAATACCTTTCAATTATTTTTGTCTGCTTTTGTTTAGTTAAAAAGAAAATGATGTAGTAAAAGTCACTCTCTTGTCTCTTGGTTTTCTTAATAATGATCTTATTTTTTTTCACTAACTTTAAAATTGGCAATGAAGAAAACAATTAGGTATATTCAAGAAAATATAATGACTAAATGTTTACCTGACATTTACATTACCTGAACTGGCACTGCAGTTGGTATAATTTGCTAAGCATCATGACTGCAAGTGAATCTATCAATAATTTTTATTTATCCCCCACTACAATCCTCTACTGCCAAATTTTAAAGTCTGTAGAAGAATAGTAGCTCCTTCATTTGAGAAGACGAAGAGAAAAGAGCACAGAACTTAATCTGTGGCACAGATTACATTAATAAACGTCAAGAATTGGTGTTTATGACAGTTCGCGGCGCCAATTTGTAAACATTCTTGTATTTTGGTATTTCTCAAGTCTGAAAAATAGCAGTGAAATAATTAATTAAAATGTTATTTAATCCGAGATAGATAGTAAACACATTTGGCACTATACAACCCACGTTCGCACTTAGTTTTGCCGAAATTAAGACCTTGCGCCGTTAAGAAAATAATTCCAGGTGAAATAACGCAGGGAGGAACTCACGACTACCGTACGGACAAATCATTGTGGGTCAATCAATATATCTTAATTTGTTTTGTAAAGTTCGCTCTAAAAAAAATATACAAAAGTTACAGCCGTTATTAAAACAAAGCCCAGGACAAAATCTAAAAACAGCCAACTTTGACACCCCAAAAATTCATACAATGCGAAATATAATAGATTTTTTTTATTTAAAAGGAGAGAAATCTTTTACAAAATACAAGCATTTTAATGAGCTATGTTTATTAATCCTCAAGTTATAGTCCAATTGATTGGGTATTTAGTTTAGCAGTGCAATATTAAACTTAAAATCAAGGCCCTTCAAGGTTTTAAAATTATAGAATTATGTTTTTATCATCTTATACGAAGATTTAACCTACATATTGAGTGTAAAATATATACTTAAATTAACAATAAAATTTAATAAAATCCGTTATTATGAGAAAGTTGATAGAGTTTTTAAACTTTTTCTGTATCACTAGATCAGAACCACGCAAAACCTGCAACACATCATGAGTACCAAAGATAAATATTCCAGTGATAAGATATTATGCCCAGTGTGTAATAAAGAATTTGACAAAGAGATAATAGAGATACATGTTAATAAATGCATATTTTTACATAGTTTAACCTTAGACAAACTATCCAAAAGAAATGGGTCAGATTTTGAGGAAATTGGTTCTCAACAGAAGAGGATTAAAATGGATGTTAGCCCTGTCAGTAGAACTTCTTTAGAGCAGGCAGAATTGTCTAAGACATCATCAAAGGTACGTAACAAGAGTTCTCAGTTCTATATAATTGCTATTATGAAGTATGATAGTAATATTATGTTTTGTTATAAGGGACTTTTAATGGAATCACCTAAGTCTGCAGTAACACAAGAAACCAGCAAACAATCTTCAAGTACAACACTTAATAACGCTTGTAAAAATATTCCATTAGCAGAGGAAATGAGGCCCATGTTGCTAGAAGATATAATTGGACAGGTTGAATCTTTTGGTGCTGAGTCAATGTTATATGCTATGCTTTTGAAGAAAAAAATACCAAATATGATACTTTGGGGTCCTCCAGGATGTGGAAAGGTATTATATGTCACTGGAACAAGCTCATTTGCTAAAATCTTTTACATTTGCTTTGCTACAGTAGCAGTACAAAAATTACTTGATTTTGATCAGAGAGCTTGTGGTAGTAGTAGAGCTTATTTATGACAGAGCTTGTTCAGGGAAGTACTACAGCCATGCTTATATCTGCCAGCATTGTTGCAATGCTGTAGTCTGGTCTGAAGGGCACAGGCCCAGGAAGCTTTATTAGTTACGTCTCAGGTTGATAGACACAGTGTGGAACATTGCAGGACATTGTAGTACATGGTCCTAGTATGCCTTGCAAAGTGTTGTGTTCATTTATAAGAGATGATTTCCCACTGATGGTCAGCAAGGAGATGCTTGGTCTAAATTATAACTATAAAAAAAAGACATTGATGATTACAAAGTTTCAATGTTGTATTTCCATTCTACCACACCATACTTTTCTATGCCCCTTCAAGAGAAAGCATACTCAGTTTTTATCAGTAAATTGGTGATGATCAGTGATAGAAATAAGCAGTACAATTTTGTCGATTTTCATGGTTCAGAACTCATTTATTACATGTAGGTCTACTTAAAAAGCACTTATGAAATGTCTGTCTGTTTGTAGTTCCTATGCACTATGTATAGTAATGTACTTATAATTTTGTCCTGCCCGGTAAAACATTGAACACCAAAAAGAATAAAAAGCCTTTGAGGAGGAGTTACTTGGCAAACACATACTGAAGAATGATATACAATAAGAAAACTAGTCCCAAGTTTGGTGTTAGAAGAACAAGCCAATATCAATTCAGTAGTATGATTTATGTCAGCCTCAGTTTAGTATATTAATGTCCCACTTTTGTCCCATTGTGGCATGGTGTTAACTACAAATGTACACTTAGTACATTTGTAGTGTAATACATTGTTAAGCTTGAGCTATGAGGGTTCTAAACGCGCTATGTAGGGCTAGCATGTACCTAAACTTATAATTCTGTCAACCAATTTTCTCTTATCTCTAAAAAATAATAGTAATAAAGATTTTTGTGATGGAGAATTGGTAGTTCCACCAAGCTCGTTTCTTCCGGTAACAGCATTGCTGTGTTCCGAACTGGAAGGCGTGGTGGTAGGTGTAAATACAGGCTCATCTACACCTCAGGTTGATGGACAAGCGCCACACTTGTAGGACCTTGCATACCCTGCTTAGTGTTGCTCTATATATTGCCAATGGTTTTTTTTTTACCATCACTCAATTATTACTATAAAAAATCTGGATAAATGAAACAAGAAAATTAAAACCACATTAAAGTACCATTTGAACCCTATAGATCTAAGAAGTACACAACTAACTTAGCTGGAGCCATATGGGATACTGCCAATTTCCTAACTGGGTGGTTACTGAGAATTACTTAGCATATTAGCTATATACGTTTTTGTAGACTTTGTTAATTACAGAATATGTAAAACAAACTTGCAGACATCTGTGGCAAATATTATTGCCAACATTTGTAAGGACGAAAATAGCATGAGGTTTGTCAAGCTATCAGCAACAATGTGTGGTATAAATGATGTCAAAGAAGTAGTGAAGGTCGCTAAGAATGAAATAAAATTTAAGAGGCAAACTGTTCTATTTATGGATGAGATACATAGGTAAATGATATGCATACATTTCGCGTACATATAAGTTTAGTTGCTAATTGCGTAACAATTGTTTTAGGTTACGCTAATAATCCATTTTACTCGACTTATAAACCGGGACGTAATGAGTATATCAGCTGTATGTATGTTCGTTTCTTTGTTACGCTCTAGAGATTAAACGCGTAGTCTAATTTTGATGATTCAATAGTATTGTCTTAATTATCGCTATATGTATTTAGCAATAGCACAACAAAGCTTACTATTTTGATGTCTGTATCGAGAAATCACACACTCGCAATATATTTGAAAGACTACTCCCTGACATGACAAGTTTGTTTGTTATTCTTTCACGCAAAAACTACTTAACCGATCCTCATGAAACTTTGTACACATATTCTTGGAAGTAATAGTAAGTAATATAGGATACTTTTTATCCCGACATTAAGCTCGGTTCCTTTGGGAGAGGGGATGAGTGTTTGACGTTTTTACACCAGAACTCCGACAAATTATAACCGATTTAAATAATTATTTTTGTACTATAGGGGGTATAATATGTGTTTAATTTTGCCCAAACTGTGGTTGGAGATAGAGGACAGAACTCAGCGGACAGCGGCAAACCCCTCATTTATAGCTTAGCGATACTGAATACTTAAGATCTACAACTAAATTTAATGCCACATCAAAAAACAAAATCAAACGCAGATGAAGTCGCGGGCAACAGCTAGTAACACATATATTGCTAGTAAAATTAAGTCTGATTAGAGTTGTCACTATCTCTCCTATATGGATGTCCTCGGATGTCGTACGAGGCGACTTAGGGTATAAAGCGGAGAACGGGAGAGGACTTTATTCTAGCAGCGGACTATTCTAAGCTACGGATGAGTACTAAGCCGCGGATGGACAGACAGATGGACGGACATGGTGAAACATGGGTTCCTTGTTGATTACAAAATTCTAAAAAAACAATTTCCCCGCGTGTGTCTCACTTTACCTCGAGAAAGCATGGACCGATGTAAATATTTTTTGTTTTGTATGCAGGGTAGGTCTAAAAAGATTCAACAATAGGCAAATAAACAGGCTAAGACGGCCGATTGGTGCAGTTTGCAGCGACCCTGTTTTCTGAGTCCAAGGCCGTGGCTTCGATTCCCACAACTGGAAAATGTTTGTGTGATGTACATGAATGTTTTTCAGTGTCTGGGTTTTTATATGTATATTCTAAGTTTTAATGTATATTATTCATAAAAATATTCATCAGTCATCTTAGTACCCATAACACAAGCTACGCTTATTTTGTATATTTAGTATTTTTATTTTTTGTATAGTTAGTTAGTATATTTATTTAATAATAGAATTTGGTATTTTGTATAATAATTGCCATCCGATCACTTTCAATGCATAACATTCTATCTTACCTATCTATCTTATTCTATCTACCGGATAATCTCGTTTTATAATAAACTTTGTTATAGGTTTAACAAACTACAACAAGATAGTTTTCTGCCTCACGTTGAAAATGGCACAATAACACTAGTGGGCGCAACTACAGAGAATCCTTCCTTCAGTTTAAACAATGCACTTTTGAGTCGCTGCAGAGTAGTAGTACTCAGCAAACTGACTGTTCATGACGTGCTGTTGATATTAGAGAGAGCTGTCGTGAGAAAAGAACTAGCTGTGGTAGTTGATAGAATTACCGATAAACTAAGCCTTGAAGAGGAACATAAGTAAGTATTTAATCAGTAATCCCCTTTCTGATATGAATTGTAGTGTAGTATTCTATTTGTTAATATTTTAGAATGATTGTGTTTTTAATTTATGTGAAAATGCTGGCCTAGAAATAAACCTCGGGGCACAAAAACTTATCATTTTATCTATATAAATAGATAATAGGTACAATCTAGAAGAAAGGTGTGAAAGTTAAAATTGCCATTTAAATAGTTAAAGAGATGGGATAAAATAATAATGTGTAGGTACTTGTCAGGCCCTAAAAATCTCTTATTAGAAGGTAAAAAAATAGTATGCTATTGTCTTTAGTTCTACCTACCACCTTGGAATTTAAAATACTTTAAATTGGTAGAAAGAACTAAAATACAATCGTTTATTTTGTATAAGAATGCCTATTAATGAAGATAAACATAATACACCTCATTTTCGGTGCCTGTGACAGGATTAATATATATATTTTTTTAATTTGAATGAGTTGTTGTTCATTTGATGTTCAGATGTTGTTCAAAATGTTTGTTTTTCTATAATGCCCTTGTGAAGTCCACCAATCTCAAGCAGGGCACAGACAGGAGACAAGAATAATATCCCTTGACAAGGGATAAAATTAACGTGTCCACCTGCTAAAGCACGGGAAAATGGAATAGGAAAACTTTAGTCCCGTTTATTATTACACATATATTATTTGGATATTATTTCCACTTGTACGCAAAAGCTCTGAGAGTTTATAAAGCTGTGGGAGAAGATAAGCTTTTATCCTTTCCCCGGGGAGATATTGGTCTCCTGCCCATGCAGTGCTAGACTACGGCCTAAACCCTTCTCATTGTGGAAGGAGAACCGTGCCCTAGTGGTCCGTTAATGGCTTTATGATGGTATGTATACAGAAAAGTAAGTTATAATCTAACACTTAACTGTAAAGGTGCATAATAGAACGTCAGTCGCTGCAGTGGCTTGCAGAGGTATGTGACGGGGACGCGCGGGTCGCTCTCGGCGCACTCGAGCTGGCACTGGGATCAGCTTCAGGTCTTGGCTGTCATGTCATCGGACTGGAACACTTGAAGAAAGGGATCAAGGTGAGAAGAAAAGGGAGACCTTCCGTTTGCTACCAATGCGCATTACCCAATCATCTTCTAGATTATTGTTAAATGATAATCGGAACCGGTGATAGTCTGATGGTCGGTTGAGATTTCGGCTTCACGTTCAATGCAATTGGATAGAAGCAGGCGTTACTTTGCGGAAATCCATAATATATTATGAATATTAAGCTTAATTTGCTATAGGTACTCCGCGAACAGCAGGAGAATCTGTATGGTGTAATTTATAATAACTTCAATCCGTATACTCCACACCAAACAGATCTTCGGCAATGTACCCTCTACGCACGTTTCGCTCCGAAACCGGAGCATCCTCAGAAGATGTTGACTTTACAATGACAATTATTCATTGTAAAGTCAATGGACGAGTTCGAACCCCGGCAAGCACCCCTTTACTCAGTTTTAATTAAAGTTAGTTATAGTTAAATATCACTTGCTTTAACGGTAAATGAAACCATCGTGAAGAAATCTGCTTGCAAAAGAGGCTACCAAACCCCACTTGGCCAGCTTGGTGGACTACGTTCTTCAGCCTTCTCAGTCTGAGAGATTTTCCCCAAAGTTTAAAAGTTGTGTATTGTCGTAGAAAAATAAACCTTCCGAAAATCAAGTTGATTGTTTGCTTAGTTAGGGTAAACAAACACACTTACGCATTAATAATATCAGTATGGATAAAAATCATTTGAAAAAATCTGTATACCAGCGCTCGCACATGCTATACGACAGACAAGGTGAAGAGCATTACAACATCGCGTCAGCGATACAGAAATCGATACGCGCCAGCGACGACAACGCCGCTCTGTACTGGACGACGCGCGCTCTTCACGGCGGAGAAGATCCCTTGTTCATAGCTAGGAGACTTGTTAGGACCGCCGCTGAAGATATCGGTAAGATGGCAATTTCCTATAAGCGACTATGCGAGAGAGATTGACTATAAGCTTTTGATAGACTATTGAGCGGGCAGGGAGTGGGCAATAGGGTGTGAGGTGTGCTTGAGATGAGCTTGGAAAATACGACTATTCACTCTACCTTCACGATACCAATACTTTTTTAAATAAAAGTGTTTTAGTTTCACAGCGGTGAACGCTGTGGATTTAAGCGGGAGGTTCCGGGTCAATCGCGGGCAGAAAAAAATGGGAATTAATAATTTTTGAATTTCTGGTCTGGTCTGGTTACCCGCCTTACTGACAATACCGTGCGATTTAGTGTTCTGGTACGTAAGAACCGGTATGGTAAATAGGTACCCCTTACAAGTTAGCCCGTTACTATCTTAGACTGCATTATCAGTTACCAGCAGGTGAATTACAGTCAAGGGCTTACTTGTAATAAAAAAAACCTCCTACTACTACATTGCAGGAAATTCCAAACTATGCCGGAAGTTGTTAATAGGTTACCAGAAATGTTGATGAATCTGTATGGTGTAATTTCATGATTTCTTCAATCTTTATACTCCACACCAAACATATCTTTGGCAATGTACCCTCTAAACAAGTTTCCCTCCGACACCGGAGCATCCTGAGATGTTGAAATACAATGAATAATTGTTAAGCGATAAATTCGCCAAATGTGTCACCTTTTCTACCTTTTTTTACCCCCTATCTATCTTAAAATCTTCTCACATTATAAGTACCTCTGAATGGGTTTAATAAAGGTGAAGTTGATAAATTTATTTGTTCTAAAGTGTAAAGCCGGTGCAGTAAACTTATTTTGTACCTAGAATGAAACTCGCAATCTTTGCCAGGGCTGGGCGATCCAAACGCATTAGTGGAAGCTGTGGCTTGCATGCAGGGCTGCCAACAAATAGGCATGCCAGAGTGCGATGTGCTACTGGCTCAATGTGCGGTGAGGTTGGCTCGAGCTGACAAGAGCACAGAGGTGTACCGCGCAATGAAGAGCGTGCAGAACTCGCTGAGACAAGCGAAGGGACCTCTGCCGCCAGTACCGCTTCACTTGCGTAACGCGCCAACAAAACTTATGAAAGATTTGGGTGCGTACTTCTCGACATTGATATTTTAATACTTCTTCATATAGACATTTTTTTTTAAGTAATTATTTGGCGTTGGAACAATGCTGCTTTACGTCAGAAATAAGCATGGTGTTAATAGGTACTTCCCCGGACGAGCTCGTGTCACTAAAATATCAATTACTACTAAAACACGTTGGTTATAAAATATTTTTAGCAAGTAGCAAGAAGAATATTGGTAGAAACATTGTCACCAACATAGTTGAATGAAATCATTAAGCACATGTATATTATAAGTATTTATGTATATTATTCATAAAAATATTCATCAGTCATCTACCCATAACACAAGCTATGCTTACTTTGGGGCTAGATGGCGATGTGTGTATTGTCGTAGTATATTTATTTATTTATTTTATATTTTATCTGTACCGTACTTTCACGGTACCTACGACAGAAGTTTTATGTCTGCTCTTTCAGATGTAGGATCTATTTATCTAAGTCCGCTCTTTAGTTAGAAATTGTAGCTTCTATAGCTACAATTTTGCCCTATCAGTATTACTTCAGTCAATTGTCGATTACTCAGTGACGTGTCTGTGAGCTTTATATTTCTCCACAGCGATTTGACTGCAAAGTAAATATTTTTGAGCGAGCTATCCTATTAGGCTATCATGCGCGCCACGAGATTATGTCTACCAATTTCTCGTACTATTTGTATGAGATAAAATGGTTGGAGTGGATGTTCGACAGACTTCTTAGCTCTGCCGAACGTTCACTCGCGCATTGTATTGTGTGTCCGTACCGGCTAGTATCACTATTTCAAGAGGTCATTTATTAAGAAATACTTATGTCCTTTTTATGTTTTAGGGTATGGCAAAGGTTACAACACGAGACATCGAGATGCGTCCGGCCTAACTTATATGCCAGAGGGACTAGAACATGTGAATTTTTTTGATGAAGAAAACGGCGGGTAGTCTTTATACGACATCTACGAATCTCGGTTGTAAAACTAGTTTTTTTTTTTGTGTATTAAATTTATCGTGAAAACCGCCTTTACAATGTGATAAAACTTTAATGTTAGTTATAATCGTACCTCCCCGAGACGTCATGGCAACGTCGCTGACAACGTAGCCACAATTAATATATTATCCACGGTGTATGTGGAATTCTAGATTCTGGTGCGTTGGTGACGTAGCCAAAATTTCTGATTTTAATCGTGTTGCCATCACTTCAGTGGCCGTGTTAAATACCTACTAAATGTAAGAAAGAAAGAAAGAAAAACTTTATTTGGATATACACACACTAGAATTAAAATACAACTTAATAGTCTACACAACAATTATTATAGGAACGGTGTGATCCCAAAATGGTCTTCACTCAGCATGTTTGCAGTGCCTGTTAAGACACAGCGCTGATCTTCCGTGAAGCCAGACGTGACGTTTGGACGGTAGGCACTGTCAGAGCGACGCTTAAAAACTATGGGTACAATAATACAATTTAAAAGTAATATAAAATTAAAAAATAAGAAGTGTAATAATAAATAAAAATTAATATAAAAGATTTGTATACATATATAATATTTTGTTACGATCGAACCGATAAAAAAAATAAAAAATAATAATAATAAAAAATAAAAATAAAAATAATAAACACACTTAGGCACCCTTGTTCAAATATTTTGTTGTTGGAAAAGATATTCTCTTAATTTCTTTTTAAAAGAGAGTTTAGACATGCTAATATCTCTTAATGGCGGAGGTAGGTCGTTCCAACATTTAGTAGCCGCGAATTTAAAACTACCACGAAAAGCAGCCTTAAAATGTCGCGGCGTTTTAAGGGTCCATGTGCGATTTGACCTTGTATCCAAACTTTTCAGCCACGCGAGTTTATCATATAAATAGACAGGCTGCTGAAACTTTAATACTCCGAAAAGTAATGAAGCTAAATGCAAATCCCTCCTTGTTTTCATATTAAGTAATTTGGCGTCGTTAATAAACGGTGAGGTATGCGTTCTAGGTGGAATATGAAAACAGAACCGAGCACAGGCGTTCTGAACGCGTTGTATCAGACGCTGAGTGCAAACAAGCAGTCTTGGTCCGTACAGTGCATCAGCATAGTTAAGCTTCGAGAGTATTAAAATCTCACATACCTTAACACGCACATCTACGCTTAGGTATTTCCGCACCCGGTATAGTGTTCTTAACCTGTAGAAGCAGCTGCGCGCATTTTCAAGGATGTGGTTCTCAAAACGAAGTTCACTATCCATTAGTACTCCCAGATTTCTGGCCTCATTAGTGTACTGTAATGTTTCATTTTTAACACGTACTGCATAATCGTTGGGCGATACTTTTGCTATTGCTTGGCGTGATCCAAGCAACATATATTTGGTTTTGGTAGGATTTAGGACTAACTGGTTCATATGAGCCCAATCTGCTATACTGGTGAGATCAATATTTAATTTATTAATTGCTTCACTGTGAAGACCTGGTTTAAAAGAGATATACAATTGGATGTCGTCTGCGTACATATGATAATTACAATTTTTTATGCTATTTACTATATCTGCAGTGTATAATATAAAAAGGATAGGACCTAGGATTGAGCCTTGTGGTACTCCTCTGGACAGGAACTTCTGCTCCGAAGAAACTGTCCATCCTGTAGAATCACGCAGTTCTACGTGCTGGCTCCGCTTACTGAGGTAACTCGTGAACCACTTAATCGAATTTGGGGAAAACCCGTAAAACGTGAGTTTTGCAATTAAGAGGGCAATATTAATTGTATCAAATGCACGTGAAAAATGTAATAAGGTTAGCACTGTAACTTCACTCAAATCCTGTGAAGCCAACATATTATCCACAACGTCAATTAGAGCGGTGGTTGTACTTCGAAACTTTCTGAAACCGGATTGCTTATCTGGTAGAAAATTATTGCTTTCGAGGTAAAATGATAATTGAGCACATACGACTTTTTCAAGAATCTTTGAGAGGCACGGGAGAATACTAATTGGTCGTAAGTCTTTTAGTTCTTGAACATTTGATTTTTTAGGTAGTGGTTTGACCACTGCTGACTTCCATATCTGTGGGAAAGTCCCTGTGCTGATAGAACGATTTATGATTTGTGTTATTATACCTAGTGTGGATGGCAGCGTTAACAGAATCATATCCAAAGAGATGCCATCCACTCCCGTAGCATTACTCTTGATAGATTTAATAATCTTAGCAACTTCAATTTCTGTAACCGGTTTTAATTCAAAGATTAAATCACATCGATTATTTGGATAGTATAAAAAAAGGGATTCAGGCACATCGTCGCAGACAGGCACGTTAAGGAAGTGGTCATTAATAACGTTAGGGTCCCTAAAAACTTCAGCAACCTCAAAGTCTTTTGTATTGTTGTTGGCCAGAACATGGGTTTTCATATTTTTCCACAACATCTTAGAGTCATGTAAGTGTTTATTTATGTATTGGTTATGAAAGGCTTTTTTTTCATTATGAAGCGCAGATGTGACCATATGTTTTAAATCTTTGTAGTATTTTTTCTGGCAATCCAAATATCTATTTTTTTTATCATTATTTACCGGGTGTCGAGATTTACTTTCTAAATATTTTGTGTAAGCTGAATTCCGAGTGTTCATCATTTCAATAATCGTTGGCGTAATCCATGGTGAATGCTGTTCTGTAATAAAAACGGTCCTAAGTGGGGCATGTACATCAAATAATAAAATTATATAGGCGTTTAAAGCAGCAACCATTTTGTCGACATCTTGCAAGGCGCTTATCTCTGTCCAGTCGATAACGTTAAGATGTTCCGTAAGCAAATCCATTTCGATGTCTTTTATAGGTCTATAGGTTACTACCTTCTGTACCATCTTTTTCTTAGGTATATTAACTTGGCATTTTATAAACGCATGACTGCTTAGTTGAGGAATAAAAATTATATTAACATCAGATACACGTATGTCAGCGCAAATAATGTCGATAAGTGTACTACTATGGTCAGTGAAATGGGTAGGCCCTGTAATGTGTTGAGTAAGATTCATATAAATAAGAAATTCCTTTAGTTTTTTAGTTTTTGGATCATCCTTGTTTAGCAAATTAATATTAAAATAACCCAAGATCAGAATGTAGTCATATGTAGAAAAAGAGCTTACTGAGGCAGTGATCGCATCGAGAAAAACATCTGTGTCAAGCCATGGAGGCTTATACGCGGTTCCAGTAGCTAGCTTTATGCCTCTAGAATGATAGGCAAGCCACATTTGTTCGACGGTAGGCGCTTCGGGGTGAGCAACAGTCTTTACTTTTAATCCTTGTCGAATATAAAAACCTACACCGCCTCCTCGCGAGCGTATGCTAGACGGGCGCGGTATATGCCTTAATTTATACCCCGGAACTGAAGGAGCACGCCCATCTTCACCCTGCCGTAACCAGGTTTCATTTATTGCCATAATATCAACCGGATAAAGATGCATAGCTGCAAGAAATTCATCGTGCGCTGTACCGAGAGACCCAGCGTTAAGGAATCCGACTAACAGTTTTTTATTTTTATTTAGCTCTTTTAATATTACTTATACATAATAAACACTCACTTTCACACAAATATAATAATAAGTAATAAAAGAAAAAAAATAAACAAAAATATGTGCTATATAAGCTGTATGGCCAACCAATTAAATCTACCATTAATAAATAGTCACTGTAAGCTATAATAGATACTGTAGGCTTCGTGAAAACCCATTTCGAGAACTCATCACGTTTAGTATTACTTATACATATTTTTTCCAAAAGGTTATTACAGAAAAATATCATAATTATCAAAAACTTGTGTAAACTTGTGTATTTAAATATCTTATATACACAATATTCCATAACTGTAATATAACTTGTGTAATAAAATGTATCACTTGACTCACTTCGCAATAGTAAGTCTATCAATATCGTCCTCGCAACTGAGTTGTATTGCTGATGACCCCTGTTCGCGGCGCGCGTATGTACGCCCCCGCCTGGTCCACACGAATTTCCAGTTGCGCTCCTTAGCTGCTTCCCGAGTCTTGCGAAATAAGTACCGGTTATGTTTTGTTAACCTTTCATTAACATAGAACCTGCGGGGCTCATTCGACATTCCGAGGTCAGCAGTGGTGACCTCTCGCCGCACACGGGCACTCCGCAGCATGTCGTTACGTAGTTCCCAACGTGCAAGCCTAACAACTAATGGTCGCGGACGCACCTGGGTGGGCCCGCTGGCATTGTCCGCGCGAAGGTGGTACGCACCCATGCGAGATGCACTGATGACGTCATGCTCTTAACACTGAGTTTAGTGGCAATTGATAATATCAGATGTAAAAGGTTTTCTCCTGGGTTTTCGGGTAAATTAGTAATCTCAACATCATTTGATAACAAATCCTGCGTTCATTTATATCCTTTTTAAGCTGAGACAGGGTAGCTTCTAGCTCGGAGATATTGGTAGCAGATTGATTTTGAGAGGAACCATTTTCAAGGTGTTCCAGTCTCGATTCCAGCTGATTTAGTGCGTAACTGACGATTTAATATCAGCCATTTCGGTACGAAAACCACGAATATCGGCACGGATGGCACGCAGCTCCTCAAGAAATTCGGTGCGTGTAAGGTTTAATTCTTCCCTGAAAAGCCGCAACTCCTGCCCCAGATCCATTTCAATAGTAGCATTCAGAGATGTAGTATTGAGGTATTCCTCTTGTGGCGTATTAATATCAGTTTTAGGCACTGAGGTATTCAAACCCTTTATAGGTGTTTCACATTTATTGTCCCGTGGAAGTTTACATTTACATTCAGGACAACACCAAGCTGCAATCAGTTGTCCCGTGGCAGGCAGCGCGACGCATGCGCGGTGATACACCAGCAAACACGATGTACATTTGCTGGTACCAGGGTCGGTTGACGATAAAAACTTCCCACAGGCACTGCACTTTGGCATTTTTGGAAATAGTAAACAAAATTATTACACAGCAAAGTCTAACAATATGCACAGTACAATCTAACAATATACAAATGTCCGTTAACTTCTCAACGATAGCTGCTAGTGATGTGGCGTTCGGCTGTTGGTGAGCAGTTCGGATACTTCGGTTGTCGTCTACGCCTTCGCCGGCAAGCAGAGTAGCAATAAGCTTTTGAAAAAATAAATCTAAGATTGTATGTAAGAAACGAAATAAACGATTTTTATTGTATGGTAGTAATTAACCCTTTTTCTATTTATATAATTTTTATTAGTGTTTTTGCCTACACTTGGGAGGAATAATCAATTTTATAAATTTAAAATGCATTTATATGCACAGTCGCTATAAGACTGATGTAAAAAGCATATAAGTACTAATTTCGGCATCGAAGCTAGGAGAGCCGTAGCTTAATTGGAGAAAGCGCTTAGGCCGCGATTGCCAGTCGCAGGTTCAAATCCTGTCGGTTCCGAAAATTTTTAATATGCATTTTAAATATATAAAACCCTATTTCTTTAGAAAATATCTTGTGGTGGCCCCAAAAAGATTTGCTCGCATTAGGAAACGTACAGAATGTGCTGCGGTGTTACTCTGAGCAGCATATTGTAAAATCGATCCTTAAAAAAATGTTAGATGTTGATGAAAACCACAGTTTTATTGTGATTCAGGGCAAATACAGTTATTTTTATAAAATAAAAAATGCAAAACTCTAGTGTCATTGTTTTTTTTTTATTTGGATAATCTCATTTCACAATTTGTATGACATGGTAAAAATTTACTATTTACAAGACTCACACATCACTGTAATATTACAAATTTTACCTATATTGTACCTCCGTAACACGGTCTGTTTTGTAATTGCCACGATTTTCGGTCCTATAGTTATAAAAATAAAATAACTTCGTATCTTAATTTACAACATTAGCTATTGCACATTGTGCACAAAAATACATTTTAAATTTACACTATTACAGTTGCAGCCTGTAACGCGACTCGCAACTCATACTATTGCTTCACTATTCAATAGAGTAGTTTCCTGTTTGATTGGCGACATTGTTGTGTATTTTTAAAGAAATAATTTGAAAACATCAAAATTGGTATTGGTATATCCACAATTTCGTTCCCGAAACTCTAGCTCCTGAAACTAAAATGGAAACTTTGTCTGAGAACCAAATCCAACCAAGTTTTCTAAAGCGCTAACGATTACAGATAGTCAACTTGGCTGGACATGTAACCACAGCAGGAGTTTTGCAGATGTGCGGAGCATATTGGTTCGCAAACGTGGATTCCCCACCTGAAGGTGGTAGTATCTTCGTCGCACGCACCTTGCGTAGCTGATATCAGACTGTTTACTTGTAGTTCATACCAATCCAACGATCCGATGCGATGGCATTATGCATACTATTACTATTTGTGTAAACTTCTTATATATGTATAATTTTATACTTGGGATGAGAAAGAAATATATACCAGTCAACTACCCCATTGATGCACAGATGCAATGACAGCCTCGCTCCTTGCCTTTATATACAAATATTAATTTGTATACTCCGATTTGAAACTCAATATTGCTACTTTTGAATTTTGTCACTTTAACATAAAATTAACAAAATCTGTATATGTTAGTAGCATGTATAAAAAAAAGTTTCCAGTTATGCTACTGCTTGTAAGTTTCCACTGAGGCGGCGTGTAGCTTAGCTTAGCAGACAGAAACCGTGAAGAAATGGTACAATCAAATTATCATTTTATGGCGTGATAATTTTATTATACCGCGCTTTACATCTGATTTGTCTGCACTTTGCACTGCATGGCTTCGCTCCGCTCGTCGCCGCGTCTGTGGAAACGAACCCTAGACAATGGGTTCTCTTACATTTTTTACACATCTCTGTATTGAAATGTGACAATACCATACACTGAACGATTGCAAAAATTTGTACAATCTTAAACTAGTTTCAAATAGCACTAACTTAGCTACTAAACCATAAGCAAAAAATATAGTAGTAAAATAAATTAGAATCAGACTTCTAATTTAGATCCTAAAGGTGTAAGGAACATAATACAGAAAACACATATAATTTTATCATTTCCTCAAAATTATCCATTAATTTGAAAACGCAGGTCAAAACTTGATAAAACAATAAATAATGAACTAATATATAATGTAGTATGTATAATGTGGAACGTCTGCAGATTTTAAAACATGTATAAAGAATATAGCTAATGCTAAAGTTTAACTTAGAAAACGTAGTCGGGTCCGGCCATATCGATCGCCCAACGAAATTTATCACGCTGTGTTTTATTGTAAATCTTTTCTATGGGCACACCATGCTTTTTACACCTGCAACAGAAGAAAAGCAATTACTATAGATGCAAACAATTACATAGCAGTCAAAGAAATTAATTAGCATTTTTACAGAAGTACAGAATTTGCGAGTCACATCAGGTCCATTTTACTTCGGCGAGAAATTTTACATAATATGAGTGTGAATTGATATAATATGCTCATTATACATATGGCAATTTTGGCTAATCTGCCTGTATAATAACTCTAACCACAGATTTCACAGAATAGACATGGAGCTAGTCCCATAATAAAATATAATTGATTTGCGCAGCAGATCTAATCTAGTATAATAATAATTGCAGGTATAGTATTAGAAAATCAATGGTCAGTATCAAATGTGTTTCTGGTAACAATCTCAGAAAAAACTCTTAAGAACACTCCATTGGGTCAATTAAAGGACCAAGACCAGTTATGTATCTGGGTCAAAATTTAGTCTGCATAAAGGTAGAAAGTACCAAAAAATAATAAAAATTAAATGAAATAACTCACCAGGAGACTGAGATACGTGGATCAAGATAATTGAGTTTGGAAGTGCCAAGAGCGATTGTTTTGTTTTCATCACGATCTGTTTCTTGTAGTTCCAATTTCATCAACTGTTCCTTGAGGCGCTCAAGTGCTTTCTTCTTTTTATCGCAAGCTAACTTCTCTTTAACTGAACCTCTCTTAGCAGCTTTGGCTGCATCATGAAGGTCTGATTCAGCTTCATCTATTTGATCACGTTTAACTTGAATTTTTTCCTTGAGAGCTTCCATTGATTTGGAGTGACCTTTTAACAAACAAGAAATATAAAATCTAAAACTTGTTCAAGTTAGAATTGTACATATATTTTATGCCAAAACATTTGAATCAAATTAACTTGGAATTAAAGCTAAATATTTTTCTTATAAAGTATCTTTTTGAGCAAAATTATGCAGTGTCAAAAAAGGTAGTACACCAAAACTTTTTATTGAATGTTTTCACATAACAATTTTCAAATTTATTATTGTTTACCTTTTGGTACAGCACGCTGATGGTTACAAAGTATAGCTACTGCACGATTTGCTCTGTTGTAGGCTAAGATTTTTTCTGGTAGCGTGGCATCTGGATCAGTAAGCTCATCCAATTGCCTTTGCAACGTTATGGAAGCGTTATACGTACGGAAGACCTTAGCGGTCAATCCAGGCATTAATTCTTTTAAGTGTTCATTCAATGTTTGTGTGGTTAATCGGTCAAAGAGATCATCACTATCTTTTTTATTTTCCATAAAGTGTTCAAGATTCTTAAAAACACGTTTCTCCACTGGCACCTCATTGTAATATCTAATAGAATCTTTACCCAAAAAGTCAAAGACAACAACATATTCTTTTCCATCTTTTTCTTTGTGCAATTCTATGTGCTCTACACGCAGAGAACAGCAGCCCACAGTGTCAGCCTGATCATCATCTTTTTCATTACCAGCTCTTAAGGCTAAACGATCGATAAAATACAGAGCGACAGCACGTTGCCGTATACGCATTTCTTTCGCTTTCCAGTCTGCTCTGTATGTATCTCGTATTTTATCAATACATTTATGCAGTTTTCTTGCAGTCTCATATTTCTGCCAATCTTTTTCTCCCTTTAATTTAGAGCTAGGGTTCAACATGACATATTTTGCTTGTCCCTGAACATTTTCTGTCCAAGATGCCAACCAGGTAACTGTATTATCATGCCTTACTTCCCTCCATTTGTGACCTGGTGGTGGTTTAGGTATTTTACTATCTTTAGAGCAGTTTATTAGTACATCTTCAGGCATTACACGCTTTTTTAACATACCCATTTTAGGATGTTCTCCACGTCCTCTAAATAGACCTGGAGGTTCTATTCTAAAGTTACCAATTTTCTCCTTGTGTCCATCTATCGTGCAAAAACCATACTCTTTTTGGATTTCCTCATTTTTTGCTTTAAGGGCAGCTTTCTCTTCTTTTGAACGATTCTTATTTTTTTCTGATACACTTAAAAAATATTGTTGCATCTCTTTAAAATCACATTTTGCAAGATCCTTAATAACCTTAGCTTCATCATGTGTCATAACTTTCCGCCAGTCAGTTAGAAAGTTGCTATTAAATGTCGACTTGGTGGTGTAGTCATGGTCTAACATTCGTGCATAGAATCCTGCTACTTCTTCTGTGTCTTGGGAAAGTTTCATAATTTTACCATCATAGCGGAACTTAACATTTTCAGGTAACAATTCATATGGAGGAGCAAAAAGTGGTCCTTTATGTTCAAGGTAATGCCATTTAGTACCATCCTCCTTTTTCGATTCTTCCCACCTGAGGAATAAAATAGAAAAATGCTAACAATACAGCCAAGAGAAAAAGTGATCATGCTTAGAATTTGACTACTAATTTGTGGCAATAACCCTTTCAGTTTAGCATCTTAGACTGCATTACTAACTAACAAGTTAGTTCATAATTATAAAAGAACTAACTTGAGTTAAAATAAAATATGATTAAGGGATTTCTGGTACACCTCCAAAACAATAAATTACTATTTATTTGGTCATTGCTTTGAGTGTAGAATAATAGCACTTTTGTTGTTTACACAGTGATCCATTTATATTTTTAATAAACATTATAACTTAAACTTAATAATTATAAGTATCACAGCCTAATTCAGAAGATTGTCATGAATTATTTTAAAATCCTGTATGAATATATACTTTTTTCTTGGAAATCGTAGACGTCTTATAATGAAAATACTGTCATATGCTTTTTGAATCGGTTTGAATTGAATTAATTTGACTCCAACCATGACAAACATGGTATGTTTAGGAAAAACCTAACCTAAAATGTTATGTCATATTAATAGTTGACATTTTATCACCTTGACATCTAACTTCAGGTAAAAGTAGCGCCATCTTTTATTGGATTCACCAACTGATGAAGTTGCCAGTGTGAAAATATCAAATGATACTATTTTGATATTTGACAGTGAAAAATTTTACTTGTTTCTTAAAAATTATAATAATCAAATATAACAAATTTAGCATCTGGGTTTGCCTGTATTCCTACCTGAGCTTTGATATACCTGTGCATCAAAAATAGTTAAATATGTTTTCTAATATCTTTTATCACATTATATTCCATCATTCTTCATTTGAGTTTCATTCAAATATGAATAATTGGTATTCATCAGTTATCCTTGGCCTTTACCCAAAAGACAATACCCTTTTGGGAAAAAAATAAAACCATTCATTCTCTTACCACTTCCAAACTTCTTGTTCTTCCTCCTCTCCTTTTTTCTTACGTTTTGTGGGACTGGTATTTTCATGTGGTTCAGTCTTGATACTTTTCATAGCTTTATTTTTTTCTGGTTTCTTCTTTTTCTTTCTAGGGGCTTCTTCTTCCTCTTCTTCTTCATCAAAAACATCTTTTAAAAAATTGAAATTAGTACTGAAACTATCAAATAAGTTGCAATCATAAAGTACTGATTCTGCTTACAAGACAAAGAAATTGTGATGTCCGAGCATATGGAAAATATTTCATGTACAAAACAAAGAACATCTTTAAACCTAGTAAAAACAGTTTATACCATGATATGAGACCAAAGCACTATTTTTTATTTAATTGAAACTTACCTTTCTTGACCTTTTTCTTTGTTTTCTTACGCTGAAGCAGAGGTGTATCTTCTTCACTTTCACTAGCAGCTCTCTTTTTCGGGGTTATGCGTCTAGACTGAAAACAAAGAAATTTGTTAATTTGTATCATCTAATGACTCCCCAATACATTTATGAGGAGAGTTCTTCCATCAAAATTCATGTCAGAAATGCATTTTATGGGCAGCGTCAATTTCACTGCTATATACAATAACATAATTTAGTCTTTGAATAAATGAACCTTAGTCTTTATTAATAAGCATGGCATAACATCAATATAAGTTTTATTTTAGTCCACCAACAACTCCTTTCAAATATTAGTATGAAAAAAACACAGCATAACCAACTATTGCCATGCCACATTTATTAACAAGGCCTAAAACAAACTAAGAAAATTTGATATAAACAAAAATGGGAAATCCTTTTACATATAAAGGTTAAAAGTTACCTACCAGAGGTTTATCTTCCTCTTCTCTAGCTTCTTCACCAGAAGCACTATCATCTTCTAGTGGCAGTTCTGCAAGTGGATCATCTTTGAACTGTGACATTGAAAAGTCGTAAGACGATGCTGTGGTATTCACACCTATGTAACCATCATCTTCTATTTCATTTTTGACTTTTTCGTGTCTTTTAACTTCCTGATCTGATTTGAATTGATCTACCTGAGGGCAATTGTTAACATTTTAACCTTAACTATACCATGTGAAGTGCCTTATTTTTTAAGAACAGAAATGCTACCACTAAATGGTCATTGTGTGCTGTTGTGGCGATTGTGCTGGCGCACTATACCCAGGACAAAGATTGTCGCGCCAGTCAGTTGCCAGCATTATATTTGGGTATCGATCATGCTTATATAAAGCCATGTTTAAAATATTTACAATCAATCTTTATAATGGGTTTCTAAGAGCTTTAGTTTATATATTGTTTATACCATATAGTTTTTTGAGCTCTAATAATGTTCCTTTAGCTAGATACAAAAAGGTTTTTATTTACTTTTTGTATCTCGTGAGAATAATGTATCAATAGTTATAATAAAAATCCTAGACCTTTAGACACCTTTGACACATTAGGGCATACTGTGCGCGATTATGTGTTGCACTATTTGATACTAGGTATAAATAGGATAAATTAATTTAATTTTTTTGGCTAGTTTCGTCAAAACCAGAAAAAAATTAATCATACTAATACCTCCATAGGTTCCTGTTTTATGGAAGAACTATCATCTGGCTCTGATTTAACTTTTTCTTGCTTTTCACTGCTGCTTTTCTCTTTGTGCCTGCTTGAACTAAACAAAATTATTTACATACAAATTTGAGAATGAATTATCTTGTGATATTTTTCAATCTATTTCAAAAATGCATTCAATTGCATGGAGCAATTTATTTGTCTGATATTTGTTTTTTTATTTATTTATTGGTATTCATAAATCAATAACTAAACAAATAAACAACAAATATTTCACTTTACAGTACACTTTACATAAAATGTTTATATTGAAGAAACAATCACTAACATAGCAATCTTTTTTATCTAGTGGTAAAAAATCTAGCAGTATAAAAACCCTGTCTGATAATGTATGTACCAATCCACCAACATTATTCAAAAATTAATATGCAGTAAAATTGTTTCTTATTATTGTGTTCTGTAATGGAAAGTCTTGGTCCTTTTGCATTAACTTTGTATATAATTTAGGCAATCAAATATTTCATACAATAATGTGTAGGTAAAATTTACTTTGGCAATAAGTTTAACTTAATGACACACATATAAAACTATAAAACTGTAGCTAAAAACATAATAAACTTTTTTTTACTCAATTAACTACTGTTAAGGTTGCTGGATTGCAAGATATAAGTATGTTTCTACCTTTACTGGCTATATTTTTGATAGCATACTTATTTAAAATTACTGTTTAAAAACACACATATAAAACATCTCTGAAAGTTAATTATGTGTGTATATTTTTAGTAGCCTTTAATTTTAATTTAATTTTAATTTTATTTATTTGGTTTGTTACAAACACTTACACTAATACAACCGTTTTTAAAATTTTAATATCATTTTTACCTGTGTTTGTCTTTAGAACTGGAGTGCCTATCTTTTTCACTGCGGCGTTTGTCCTTATCACTCCTGTGACGGTCCTTATCATGATCTCTGTCCTTAGATTTGTGTTCCTTGTCTTTTGATGATGAGGACTTTTTTTCTCCATCACTGGATCTGTGCTTTTCTTTGTCGCTTCTCTCTTTGTCTTTATGTTTGTCCTTGTCACTCCTGTGCCTGTCCTTATCTTTATCACTCCGTTCTTTATCCTTCTCTGAGCGGTCCTTCTCTTTATGTTTGTCACGGTCTTTGTGCTCCCTATCACGTTCTTTGTCTTTGCTTGAGGACTTGTGAGAGCTGCTATGATTTTTGCTGCTAGAACTTTTATCCTTGTCCTTATCTCTAAAACCACAAGGGATTTTTAAAAACTCACCCAATGTAATAAGGTTATTTGATTAACATCATCATACTAACTGATAGATGCCAACTGGTAGTCTTTTGTGGAGGTCTCTAAATCACTGTCTTATGCTATTTATGCCCACTGGCTCCCTGTGACACATTTGATGTTGTCCTAGTGAGAAGTGTATCTTCCGGAAATGCTCAGTACACCTTTTTATGTCAGTTACTACAGCCCCAGGAAAAGCAGAGCAGGCTGGGAATAGGTACTTAGTGTGCATTCTAAATAATCCCTGTCTAACAATTCAATGTGTGAATTTACCAAAATATATCGCTGGGACAGAGTGGATGAATGTTGCCCAAGACAGAAAAGTACGGAAAGATATTGAGAAGGCGTTCACCCATCCTATGGGATCCAACTAACATAAGGACTAATACTAACTTAAGAATTTATTCAAAAGAATAAATAAATCACAAGAACCAAGAACTAACATGAATAGTTGGTAAGGATTGAAACCTTTAAATTTAAATGGAATAAATAAAGCTTTATTATTGTTATTATTATTATTATAACAATTCATTGCTAGTCTAGTGGTCAAGATATCTTAGAACATTCGGAGGGGGGTCTAGTGTCATAAGTTTAAAAAAAAAGGGAAAAAAATGTCAGGAAACCTGCATGGTTGAGAGTTGCATAATGTATCAAAGGGGCATGAAAATACAAATCTGCACATGGCCACTATAGAGAATGATGATCACTTCTCGTTCTGAGAGGAGTCCTGTACCCTTGTGGTAGTGGGCCAGTAATGGGTTAATAATAATTAAAAAGTATAAAAATTAAATCTGAATTTGTTACTTTCAGTGGTTACTTACATACCTTACGAGTTTACCAAAAAGAATACAGGCGAAAAAACTAGTAATAATATCTTGAAGTTTCAACCTAAACTGAACTAAGGAAATCCAATTATGTATTAAATACATTTTATCTACTTCAAAGATGTATATGTCAAAATAGTATTCTCGAGATTGCTAACCTGCTAGAACTGCTGTGTTTTGAAGAGCTCTTGTGGTCTCTTTCTTTATCTCTGTGTTTATCCTTGCTTGACGATTTGTGGCTACTTTTGTGCTTTTCTGAGCTGTTATAGCCATTGTGGATACCATTCACGTGTTCACTTTTATTACCATTTACCTTTCCCTGTGAATAATTAAATACATTGTCATTAATAGTAAAATATGTCTATAAAATTTTCGATTCAAAATTATCAGATAAAGTCTTTAGTTTATGAATGGTCTTTACAATTTTCATAAATTTTAAATTTATATTGCCTTGCGGACGCTTTAGCTTCTTTCAGCGAAATCTTTAGGAGACGCCATATTGGGACTTAGAAAATTTTCGCTTTGTAGGACCAATGAACACGAGTAAACAGAAAATTCTGCGCATTGAATCAATAAAATGGATGAATAAAATGAATCATCTGGTTATTCGGAGTTAAGATAAGTACTTACTGTATCACAATCATTATCGCAAGCTGGATTTTCAACACTCATTTTGCCTACGTATACGCCGTTTATTCGAGACCCGTTTGAGATAGCATGAGGCCGGCCGACCGAACGCAATTTGCTAAGTGCTGCGATGTGACGAATGCGCATGCGCTATTCGCAACTAGCGACAACTTCAGGTGAACTAATTGAATCAAAGTTCAATGATCTTGAAAAACTTCAAACTCAAAGAAAGTGAAAGATGTGGTCTACGGAAAACAGACTATAATTCATTATTTTTCAAGTTCATTCAAAATATATTTAAAAAAGTGATGTATTTGTGTTCCTAATATTATTGTTTTATTACTTATTACCAAATCTTTAAAAATGTCTAAATTAAATTATATAATTTTTATTTGTGTTTTTACCTACACTTGGAGGAATTATCAATTTTCCTGTCGGTTCCGAATTTTTTTTTTTTTTGCATTTCAAATTTATAAATTATATAAGTTAAGCTGTACAAATATATTGATGAAATTTCAAAGTAGATGATTATTAAAAAAAGTCTTTTTGATTGACTACCTTGACCGACTAGGCTCCGAAATAACTGGATCGATCTTAACCATTTTTTACCAAAAGAAAGGTAAATGATTGCTTTGCAATAATGTATTATTACATTTAGTACTTATCACGAGTACAAAAAACAAAGTTCACCTACATCTTATTATAGTAGTATCCATACTGTTTAGTTGCGTAACCAAACAGTATGATACTACTATCTATTTTTTTAGATCACCTTATCCAAAGAATTTAAATGTGTCGATTAATCCATACAGAAAAAAAACAACCAAATTTACCGATATCGATACCAAATATATTTTTTGTAACTATAATAATAATATAATAATAATTTTAAACTATTTTAATAATAATTTTTGTTCCACTCACACTACAGTGAGCGTGACACTACTTGAAAATTTTGAGATATAAGTCAACTTCGTTTAATTTTAATTCTGATATTATGTATTATTCATTATTCTTATGGCTAGACTTAATTTCTGGGCCTTTCTAGCCTAGTAGTTTTAAAGTAAAGCTAAGAACAATGAATAAGAGTAAAGTAAATTATTTTGACCACAGACAGTAGACACCTCTGATACAAGATACAAGACACAGATATAAGTCAATCACAGTGGCCAGTACGACTACGTAGCTATCATATTAATCTGAGACAGTGACAGACCAGTATGGAATTGATACAACAAAACTCCAGACTCAATTCTTTAGCGTCATCTCAATTTTCAATCTCATATTTATCATAAACCTAAAGTCCTCGTCACAAATTTGAATTAATAACTATGGTATTTAGCTCTTAAAAAATTTGAATCAAAAGCAATTCGAATTTGTTAGCTAACGTGGACCATTCAAAACTAATCATCTGAACAAAATAACCTAGAAACCCAACTTTTATCAGAACGTAAGTAATTATTTAGTTGAAAAGTATTTCGTATTTCAGTATTCAGTTATTATTCCACTATGGCTGAAAATTCACAAAACAGTGATGCTGTGTTTTATAAAGAAAACACCAGTAATGCACACGAAACAAAAATTAGAGATGATGAAGAAATGCCTGCAAAATGCTCCAGTTCTCATGCTAACGTCGTCGCTGCTCATTACAACCATATTGAGGAAAAAGGTTTAAATGAAAGATGTAATTCACCAATATTTTATCTCAGAAACTTCAATAATTGGGTTAAAAGTGTTCTCATACAAGAGTATACGACAAAAATAAGAGAAAAAGACTACCATAGAGCGTTACGGGTTCTCGACATTTGTTGCGGTAAAGGCGGGGATTTGAGTAAATGGCAAAAAGCACGCGCAGAGCATGTAGTTTTTGCAGATATTGCAGACGTTTCAATAGACCAATGTAGAAGTCGTTATGACGACTTGCATCGGCGTTCTGGCCGTTTGTTTTCAGCTGAATTTATTGCTGCTGACTGCACTAAGGATGTACTACGACATAAGTACAAAGATCCATCAGTAAAATTTGATTTAACAAGCTGCCAGTTTGGTTTGCACTATAGCTTTGAGAGTCTTGCTCAGGCCCGACGTATGCTTGCCAATATATCAGAGTGCCTTAAACCAGATGGTTATTTCTTTGGCACAGTACCTGATGCATATGAAATTGTTGCACGCTGTCAAAAATCTGGAAATGGAACATTTGGCAATCGCATTTTTAATATAAAATTGTTATTTGATCCTGAGAATGGTTTTCCTCTGTTTGGGGCAAAATATGATTTCCACTTAGAAGGAGTGGTAAATTGTCCTGAGTTTTTAGTAAATTTTGAGCTTTTTGTTAAGTTGGCTGCAGAATATGGCTTAGAGTTAATATATAAAGCAGGATTTGAAGACTTTTACAAAAAATATGCTGATAGGTACAAATTTTTATTGCAAAGGATTAAATGTTTTGAAGTTTACCCTTCAGTATCGGGTAAGGAGTTGCTAGGAAATGAATCTGAATACAGCCATGCAAAAGAATTTTCAGAAAATATGACAAATAATGGTAACACAAATCCCCTTGGTACCATGAGTTCATGTGAATGGGAAGTGGCTAGTGAGTTATTTATTTTTTCATATGACTTTATTTATAACTAATTAATAGAACTAAAAAATACTAATCTAGCTTTAATTTATTATATGAATCGATTATGTGTAAAAAAGGTCCTTGGTTTGATTCCTTGTTGGACCAAATTTGGGTGTTGGGTTTTTCTGTTTAGAAATTCTCAGTACAAACTAAGAAATGGTATACAGAGAGCATTTTAACTCGTAAGTCTTGGTTATTATCACTAACATGAGAATAATTTCATTGTTATAGACTGACTTCATGAAATGATGCAGTGTGGTGGATCTGATATCTAAACTTTCTCTACGATGACAGAGGTCTAGGCCTAAGCCCAGCAGTGGGTCAATACTATCGATAATATCTGAGGATGATGATGATGAATGAGAGAGACTTCTAGAAAACCAAATCAATTTTAATTTGCTTGTATATAAAGATATATCTTTGAATTTTCTTCTGTTTACTAATTGAAATTACATTGTTTAAGAAAACAACTTATTTTATAATTTTATATATACTTTGTATTTTTTTTTCAGCAATATATTTGGCATTTGTGTTCAAAAAGTGCAAGAATACATGGGATTCAAATGGAAAACCTTTGTATATAACTTCCAATAACCAACAAACATCAAGCAACAAATAGTATACCCAAAAAAGTTAGCAATACTATCTTATTGAGGGGTGGTAATGAACTAAAATATACAAATATTTGTATGCTTTATGAATTCTATGTTCTAACCTATTCAGTGCCTAGCATAATTTTTGTAGTTATAAGATTTAATTTATAATTTTTTTTAATGCATATAAAAATTTGGACAAACAGGATTTGAACCTGCAACCTGTGTGTCATTGGTCCATATGACAATGAGACACTTTGTAAATTATAAAAAATCAATTTGGTTTTATAATTTAATTTTTTTTTAATAATTTTTACCTACACCAAGCGTAGGAAAAAAGGAGGTAAAGAAATATCAAATTTAATTTTTAAATGCATATGAGAATTTTGGAACGAACAGGATTTGAATCTGCAACTCTGAGGCAATTGTGGCCTGAATGCTTTACCACTCAGCTAAGGCTCTCATTTTACCAGTGCGGAAATTAATATGTGCCCTCTTTATCAGTCTTAAAGTGACTGTAGTGCGTGTACTACGGTTGCTATAAGACTAAAGCCCATATTCACTATTATATATATTCAAACCTAGGCATCGCCTAAATCAAATGCCTGATGATTCAGGCAATGTCTAATTCTCTTGCACTGGTCAACCAAGTCAGCATCTGATGAAAATCACATGCAAGTGAGAGAATTTCTGTTTTATACCCATGTGCTGTGTGCTCAAATTTAATGAAATATATTATATGGGCATATATGAATCATTGAAATCTGCTTTTAAAGTTTGCTTATGCATATCTTTAATGGGTGATATTTTTTATGCACTTGTAAGATTGCCAACTTTTCGGCGGCGAGTCGAGTCGGCGCTTTATTTTGTTTATTTGTGTGCGAAGAATTAGAAAGTTATACACTGAATAATGATTATATTAACACACTACTTTGATTCTTTATTCTAATAACAATAAATTGATTAATTGTCTCGTTAATTCCATTTTTAAATTGCACTATTTATGACAGTAGTAACCTTTTTAGTTTGAAATTATTTCTAATTAGATTGAGATTATATTTAGTAAAATTATGGTAAAGTAACACAACTTTATTGAAATTGATACACATAATAATCTCAAGTAAAGTATTGTTATATTGACTATGATTACAAAGTAATATATATTTAATTTTAAATTTTGTACAGTTACTGTGTTGAAGTTCTTTTCTATTCATGCATGGCTAAATAAATAAATTGCAAAAAGTTAAAAAAGCAGTGTGATATAAGTTAGGAAGTGTTGGATCCTGTTGTAAACATAGATCCTAACTCTAATTAAGAAAATAGTAATATTTGAACTATTAATTATTTAGAACAATTAATGGTACTATTTTGTACTTATATCTCATAAATTTATTTGCATACAAAGCTTAAGGTTGTTTTAAGAACAATGAATTAAAAGTCACTTCAAGTAGATAGGAATATATTACAAAGTGCCAAGATTTTCTACCACGTTTACTTATTCAATCACGTGAAAGTTTACATTTTATGGTATCGAGCGCCATCTAGTGACGACCGTACTGTCACTAGATGTCGCTCTTTCCATACCATATATATCCTAGTTAACTTTTACGCGAACGAATAAGTAAACGTAGGTAGAAAATCTCACACTTGGCACTCAGGCGTTATTTCGTCTATGCTGTGTAGATAATACTGCCATGTGTGTTCCAACATTGTACTCTTACTCAAGGTGGCGCTGGCTATATCCATACAAATTTAGTAGGCATTTTCCTACTGTTAACTATTACACTAAGTACATTCTACTGTTAATTATGATAACTATATCAAAATTAAGGATATGAAATAATTAATAGTAAAATAATTCTTATTTTGATAATGAATAGTTTTCAAGAAATAGTAATATTTTATTCACAGCCATGTTCATGATATTGTATCGGCGGATATTTTGATATAGGTATTGTACAGTATAATAAGCGACTCAATTCTTTGTTCTAAATCATTCGATCGCTCATAGAAATAGATTTATTTTGATTAGTTCCGTGATGGATTTTCAGATTGAATGCAAATTTTAATGAAATAGGTACTATGTTTCTAGGCAATCGTTTCAAATGATAAAACAATCGTTTACTTCCTGGAAAAAAATACGCCATCATCATCGTCATATTTTCATACTTAAGTTGAGTAATTTTTGCATGTATTTACCATGCAATATGCCATTTTGTAAGTGTAATCTTTTAATGGATCAAATGAACAGGCGCGAAATTCATACCGTTTTTGCATTTGAATGCCTTTTAGTTCGGACGTTTTTGAGCGCTGACCCGAAGTCCATTTTTTATGGCGTCAGTGGTTACAAGACAAACATTAGGGCAATATAAGAAAGTAATGTTTATTTTTCCATTGTTGAGTTTTGGTGTTAATAATACGAAGATAAAAATCCTTTTTTGTTTAAGTAGGCTTACCTAATCTTTAAGCACTTTTGAAAAAGCGATATTAATAGGCCAATAAAAATTTGCCGACAACTTCTGTATGGAGATGCGGACTGCTAAGCCCACCTTAAGCAACGAATACTTTGGTGTCACGCCATTGCAAGCGACGACACAGGTGTTGAGTCAAAGAAATACTTCGTATTATGCATGGCCGATATACGATGGACGCCATGTCAAGTTGCGGGTTGTAAAAATTGAGTTTAATTTGACTCCACTCGCGTGGCGCCATTTGCGTAATGCATAATTATGTTGTCCATCTCATGATGCAGTCGATATTGTGCAACTGAGAAATAAATACATGTATGCACTGGGTGCCTAGTGTAAGAAGCTATAACATTTAGCAATTCGATCGCATGAAAGTAAACTACAATTTGTATGGACTCGAAAGAGCGCTATATAGTTACAAGACTGAAAAACAGTATTGCCACTAACTTAAAAATAGGGAGACACGAGTTCACTATATTGTTATCTTTGGAAAAGTCTGTAGTCAATTTATTTTTGTCCAATTGACTGATGCCATTTCGGCGCTGTTAGTAATAAAGCTTAATACGATCAAGGACCTAAAATTTGAGACAAAATACTAATTTTAGTTTCAGAGTACTCTCTATGCCAAAGGTGGCGTTTCAGATGGGGACAAGATTTCGACTGTCTTCTAATATCATATAGAATAGTCAGTCCAGTTTTATTAATGATGGAGGAGAGTGCATGTAAACGTGTAATAGAGATAGACTGTCTAAAAATTAAGATCTCAGCAAACTCATCACACCCCCTCGACCCAAATGACATCGTAGTATTTACTACGTACCAACACCGCATAAGCCCGTAGCGTAGGGTGTTTGTATTTTCTGGTATTAGAAAACACTACGGTTTCAATGATTTGACTTAACCTGCGTCGGGTGGCGTGTGGTTTTAAAAAAGTATAATTTAAAATCTTCAAAATATCTGTTACACCCAAAGCAGTTTTTTTTTTCTTGTCTTTAGTGTACATCTTGAGTAATTGTGAAATATTTTAGTTTAGTAATAATGTTATTATAATTATAACGTGTTTGTTGATGATTTAACGACTAATTAGATATAATTTATATTAGCTATGTATAACTTCTACACTAAAAAACAATAATTGATTTTATCATTATTATATTATGAAAACTATTTTGAGTTTATTATGAACTGTAAATCTTTATTATAATATTAATTCTTTTGTACGTTTTAATGTCACTAATGGACCGATCTTAATTTTTTTTACGTTTGTGATACCTGATTTTTGGATATCAGTAAGCTCATCATTGTGGATGGATTAAGCTATAGCGGCTCTTTGAGTGTCTGTGCCCATTTGTAGAACATTCATTGGCTGGCTGTTATAACCGAACAATAATAATAAAATTGTTGCTATTGGGGCCAATCTAAGAAATAATGAAGAAAAGTTAACTTGATGTTATGTTGTAATTAAGTATTATATATAATACAATAAATAATGGGGTGAAAATAAATAAAAAAATGAGTTTCCCTAAAAATTATTTATTATTTTTCTTGGTAAAGTACTAATTACATAAAATTATTAACATAATTATTACAGAATATAAATACGAGAGAAGTTATACTAACTTATATCGCATAAGTGTGTGGCAGGATTGTTGTCTATTGTTCATAATCTTAGAAACCGATCCACTGCTGGGCATGTAGGTCTTTTTAGGAAGTACCCATGGTCGTATGCCGCTTGCGTCCAACGGCTCCATGCGACTCTTGTGATCTGTCCACCTAGTTAGGGGTCTATTAGTCGCTGCGTTTATCTGGTTGGGGTCGCTATACAAGTACTTCGAGACCAAACAAACCAGGTTTGATTGCAATTCTGTTTTACAGTTCCGGCTCTCCAGGTTTTTGGATATGAGCACGGGTAGGTAGGACAATTGAATGACTTAATTAAAAAGTCGAAAAATGTACAAAGTAATTAAATCTGTTCTCAGTTTTAGTTAAAGGAATGTGCAGAATCTTTTTATGTCTAGGTAATCGTAAGTGTACAATAAAGTCTAGCTTTGTCTAGCAATGGTAAGAAACAAACATCTGCAATGTTTCTACGTAACTTGATATTACGTAAGAAGTTTTACGAAGGTGAAATTTGTGCTTAAGGAAACTGATAAATTTCATTTTAATTATCTCTATTTTATTGATATAAACGTGATTCGCAGGATTCCATATTTGGCAAGCATACTCTAAAGGACTTAGGAGTAGGTACGGACTAATGAACGCACGAACAGTAGCGGATTTTTATGGTTTTCATTTTTTACTAACACGGATAAGAAAACCTAAAGGTTTTAAATACTTTGGTCACAATAGAATCCAAATGATATTAAAAAAATAGTTTTGTGTCGAGGAGTACCCCAGGATCCCTTATAATATAAGGACTGGTAAGGATTTGATGTTTTAATGTGTAGTCATAAAGAAAAGGTTTTTTTCCTAGTAAAAGATATAGAATTGCACTTGGAAACATTAAGATAAAGTTTATTTTAAATGCAGTTATCCAATCTAAACAAGGGAGCTTGTAGAAGTTCCGCATCTTTTATGTTATTGACCTTACGAAATACCTTCAAGCCATCAGCAAAAAATAGTGTAACTGAAAGATCTCTAAACATTGAATATTTTGAAAATTTTGACCGGGGGATGCTTTATAATCGAAACTGAGTCTAAAACAGATTTTTATTTCATTTTTGTTTGTCTGTCTGTTCGGGTATCACGTGAAAACTACTGATCCAATTTAAACAAAATTTTGTAAAGTGGTAGCTGATATTCCGGGTCTACGTATAGTATACGTTTTATCCCGATAAATAACAAGTTTCCTCCAAAATGAATGGTGGAAATGGGTTGAAATTTTTTATAAATTTTACTTCATAGCTCCTTTTAATTTAAAAACGATTTTAATAATTCTTTGTTTATTTCAAAGTGAAGAATGCATGCGTACCATCCTACTAATATTATAAATAAGAAGATTTGTGTGGATGGATGTCTATATGTATGTATCAATTAAAATAATGAAAACTTATTAACTCAGTATACCACGTAAAATAACAGTAGGTACATAGCTAGCCACGATGATTCAAAAAAATTCAAAATTCAAAAAAATTCAAAATTCATTTATTTCAAGTAGGCCTAATATAAGCACTTTTGAAACGTCAAGTCTGTCTGTTTGTAGTGATTCTACCACCGGTTCGGAAGGCAGATTCTACCGAGAAGAAGCCGGCAAGAAACTCAGCAGTTGCTCTTTTCAAACATCAACAATTTATGATGTTAGCATCAGGTCTACTATAGCTTCTCGATTGACTCATACGCGGATGAAGTCTCGAGGGTTTGCTAGTCATTTCAATAGTAGTAGAAGGACCCCTGGGGCACACCCGAGGGTACTGATGTTCAATTTGAAGTCTATTATTAATAAGTATAAAGAGAAAACCAGCGAAACAAATCCCGTCTAGAAGCAAGTTTTGCTAAAGTCAGTAGGTACCTATATACAGCATCATCTTGGCCGCAACTATGTAATTTATGAGTCAGAAAATCATAGAATAGTGCCAAGTTTGTGATCATACATTTTTTTAGGAAACCGTGTTGGTGCTGACTAAATTGCGACTTCAGGACATTATAGCATTTATTATAAGTTCAAAAACTTTTCCTACATGTCAAAATTAAGAGAATGGGCGATAACTCTCTGACATATTTCTCGGGCCATTATAAATAGCGGTAATACAAGCAGATTTCCACAGTGACGGCATATATCCTTTACGAAAAAAAATAATAGAAAGAGAAACTGATAAATTTTGCGCGTAACTAATCAGAAAAATTGCAGGAATTTCATCAGGGCTAGCTGATCTTTAAAACCTATTAAGGGTGTTTAATGTTTGAGGGCTTTTTCTATTACTTAGGGAACACATTCAAATTTATAAATGTCAGTTGTATAAGAAATTACTTTATTTAATAACATAGAGAGAATATATATAGACACAATAAGATTGGTTTGATGAGACTCTCATCTCGCATATGACACACTCACATAACAGCAGATTCAAATGCTCCATCAAATACGTTCAAATCCACAACACAGTTGCTGAAATAGAGGGTTGGAAGGCTGTATGGAAGCCCTACGTTTTTAGGGAAGGAGCATTTGCATCTTCTGTTAAGTGAGGGTGTAACATATGAGATGAAAGTTTTTATTAGAAAAATCTATATATTAGTGTCAAGCTGAGAATTTGCCTTTGTCAGTTCCTTGTCTTGTCTATCATTCTTCTTGATTTCTCAACAAGACCAAAGTTTATAAAAAGTGTAAGGAGCGCCTGTGCGAGATTATTCTTTAACATCTTATTACGCTCTCACGTTTATCAACGAAGCCAACGTGTGGAGGCTACATTTAACCGCATTGTATTTTCGAATACCTGCGTAATAAATCAATATGGCTAGGTAATAAATCAATATCGGCTTTTTTTTTATTATAATTATTTATTTATTAAATTTTGCTTGAACATGGTACAAAAAAAATAGATGTTATGCGTAATTCATGATCCACATATTCAGCCACAATTGGCATGCAAAAATCATTATCATTATTTTAAAACTAATAATAATTATAATATTACGATGATAACGCAATTAATTTTAAATACGATTTGGTTCCCAAAGTTATAACTACATTTAATATCGTAATATTAAAGCATGTCCCTTTAGGTATTTCAACTGCCGGCTTTCACAGCACGAATTTACCGACAACGGGTTTCAAGCGAAGTTCATATCACTTTGTCTATATTTTTTAGTATACCTAAAATGTAGTACCTAGTAGAAAATAATAAAAAAAATATTTATATTTTTAGTTTATTTTTTTGTCAAGTTCTAAGTATGCTGGAATGCAACGTCCGTAAAGACACCACGACTTAGATCATGTTCAGTCGGTTATAGTTCATTTAAAATACAGTAAGTAGGTAAGGGCTAATTTGTAGTAGAATAAATAAAAAAACAAGCTTAATAAGAGGCCGATGAGACAGTTACCTACATATTAGGTAATCAATAATAATTAGTTTTAACCAGTATTAATTGTTGCATAAACTTTATCTAAGTACCGTATGGTAATTAGTTCAAACTGCCCAGTCTCACTCTCACGGTTCCACAAGAAATTTAGTTTTCGGCGATCTCACTATTGTTGTAAAAACAATAGCCCTCAAAAGAAGGAATCATCGAAGCATTGAAAAGTTTGTACATAACCATGTGTGCAGTGGGTAGCTATGCGTGGTTAGTTTCGTGAGGTGGGTCGCAAGCGCAAGTGGCTGGACAGCCGAGTGCGGACACGCGTGAGGCGATGTTGAACCGTGAGACAGGGCAGGCAGGTTCGGAGGTCTGGCGGTACGGGGGCGGAGCGGCGGGGGCCTCCGGGCCGTTACGTGTGCACGCGCGACGGCGGCGCTGCCACGAAGCGGACGTGCTTCACTCAGTTCGTGCGCGAAAGTCTTTACCTGCGTCACACGATCGCATTTACTTCACACGAGAACACTATTTGGTACGATTGGGTGAATCGAATCGGTTCACGAAGCGAAGAAGATCAGTGTTGGGTGATAAGTGCGCGACTATAAAATAAGCTGTTGTACAGATGCGATACAACCTTGCGAGGTGCTAGAAAGCGCGTGACGTCATAAGGACCGGCCGGAGCGATCATATGTTGAACACGGATGCAGTGATGGAATGTGGCGTATTGTGGTGACGTGCGATGGTGCAGTGGCTTTATTTACCTGGTCTGCTGTAGCGCCGCCGGGGCGCGAATACTTCACGGGAACCATGCGTAGAAAAAGATGAGCCAGGATGCCGAGAGCTTGGTAATATCATTTTTATATTACTCATATTTTCAGGCGATTTATAAACTGAATTGCAAGATATTTTTTTGCGTTTCGAACCACACATCGTGTAGGTTAGACGAATGTTGAATCACTATTAGCAAATGTATAAAGTCGAAGGCGTTTTCAGTTTATGCTATTTATAATGATGATATTGTTGAATGTAAACGGTGTCCATGTATTCAAGAACAACAGTGATTTCAAGGTTGCTCGTATAGACGCTTTCAATTTTTTCGATAACAGTTACCAAATTATTCGATTTGAATGCCTAGTGTCCTTAATAATATAATAAATACGAAAGTGTGTTGGTTTGTTTGGTTGTATGTTCTTACTGCACAACCTAACTAAGCAACTAATAAACTGGATTTTGGGCATAGAGTTACCTAGACTAAAGGGCGGACAGTGACAACTACAAGTACTTTGTATGCCAGCAAAACAAACAGTTTCCACGGGAAAGTAAAAAAACGTAATAAACGCGGCCGAAGAACGCGGGAAACAGCTAGTTGGAAATAAAATTATCCTGTTACAGCCAAATATTTATATTATTTCCTCGTAAGAATACCGTATAATAATATTTATTAACAATATTTTGGTATTAAGTAGCAACATAAGTATTTCATTTAACAAAATATCTTCCACTCCGGTTTATGTAATTCTGCTAGCTGGATCCACTGAATTAGTTTAATAATACGTTCTGTGTTAACTTGTCAGGGTAGGGAACCTAATTAAAATCTGTTAGTAGGAAATAATGCGCTAAATGAAGCAGAAGCCTCAGACAATTTGTAAAAAATTTACCTTGGGACGCCTGGCATGGCATATGTTAATACACAAAGCTGTTTTTTTAATTTATTTGTATACCTTCTTAGAATATGCTCGAAAGGTTATGGGATAGTCTGAAACAAAATATTCAGGAAGAAAAATTAGTCAGTTACCTGTTAGTAGATATTTACTGTAACCGTAATATTTGATCGCATAGGCCAATGTGTTCTAATATAATCTCGCACAGGCGCTCCTTACACATTTTATAAACTTTCGTCTTGTTGAGAAATCAAGAAGAATGAAAGACAATACAAGGAACTGACAAAGGCAAATTCTCAGCTAGAGAAAAAAGGTAGTATAGACCTATAGGTCTAGTTGCTTACTAGGTGGTATAGTTTAAACATGCCTACAATATTTCTTCTACAAGGATTACTACTAGGATTCGTGTTTATTAATCTAGGTATAAATAAATTACAAAAAAAAAACTTATAAGTAAACTAAAGTTATAATATATTGTGTTGTTTTGTTGTACTTATAATTAGACCTATTCCGTCTCATATGATTTTTCACACCAACATATGGGATTTTTTAAAAACAAATAATTCAATATTTGAACAGCTGTGAGCTGCATTCTAAACAGGGTTGTAACAGCGGTAAAAAGTTTGCATGAGTAAAAATTAATTTATCAGAAGTACGCAGGAGTCGCGGGAAACTTCTAGTCTAGTATATTATTGAACAAAGGCTCATTGAGTGCAACAAATAAATTCTTACTTAGTAAGTAATTCCAGACTATCTATTAACCCTCTAACAATGTTAGAGGGTAAGACGAGCGCGAAGCAGCAATACATTTTACATATAATCATCCTATAATGGATCAAAGGCTCAAAGGAGTGTAACAATCTAAGTAACCACAGCACAGATGTAAGCAATATCAAAGCCAAACAATTTAGCTGACCGTTAACTACGGCACTGATGACAGCCAAATAGTTCAGCTAACCATTAAAAACAGAACTGATGTCAGTAAAACAGTTCAGTTGACCGCCACTGGTAATTTAAACTGACTACCTACTTAGCTGCAATCCACTTGCTAAAACAAACGAAATCAAGTTGTTTCAAAAACCTCAGCAGAACTAAATGTAACCGAGTACATAAAAATAGTTTTAGCGATTAGGTACAATGAATGCAGATTGCAAATGAATACAACGGTCAACAATCAACAGGATTTAAATTGGAGCATTATGCTGACTACTGATACCTACTAGTTACATTCGCTTTGGCTGGGAAAAAATAGATTAGTTCTTTACAAAACTAGTCTATTGCACTTACATTGCATAAGTTTTTCAAGCGATACCAATGTTGTAATTGTTCGTGGGACCTTCGTCTTGCTTCATGGTAGCCGATACTGAACCACAATCGGTATACATTTGTAACCTCATCAAAATAGTTACGTTTAATTGTAGCCTTTATTGCATAAAGCTGTTGCCCCCATTCTTCATCCGTGTTACTTACAAATTCCGTGGGAACCGTTTGTTTTCTTGTGCCAAAAGGAACCTATTTTAATCTCCTTTCAACTAACTCTATGTTCGAAGTCAAGATGATTGGTTGCTTGAATCTTAGTACGTAACGTAACGTAAGGACAAACAAACACAATTTCTCATTTATATTATTTGTATGGATAATAAAAATGTTGGTACGTAAATGTAATTTCAGTTAGTTTGAATTCCCTGAGATAAGTAGGTAATCGACTACTAGAAACGAAAAGAAATTAGTGACATTTTATTTATTAATTTGTTTAAACAACTTTATTGCATAATATAGGTATAAAACCGGAACATTTACTTAAATATAATTATTGCAAAAGGCGGCCTTATCACTAAAAGTGATCTCTTCCAGGCTACCTCAACAAATGGAATAAGGCAATGAGAGACGGGAAATCGCAATTCTATACATATAAATACATATATCAGCATATTGTCTGCGAAAGGTCGTAGGTAGGTACAGCAATACTTTGTGGGATTGGAATATGCTTTTTTAATATGATGCCTAAGCTAAATTTGGACATTTGTTACTTTAAGATAACTATACAATTGATGAATTTCTTAATGATAAAATTTCCAAACATCTCTTTGGTATGTTTATTGTATGCAAAAGTAACGTTTGGCAGCAAGGATCGCGAGAATTATGCCTATCGAAAGCCTGTTGTGAGACCCCCTGCCGGTTGATTTAATTGATAGAAAGATTTTTTTTTATTCTCTGTCTTGATGGTTTCAGCTGTACCTACCCAAGTTAATGTGACCATAGCCTTCTATATAGAGTTGCGAAGCCAAGCTAGTATAAAAACGCCTATTATTTCGTCCTATTTTAGCAATTGTATTGTTAATAAATTATTTACTTTCCTAGGGAATTCTGGTCACGTTTGTAAAATGTCTGGAATTATGTAAAACGCGGCGACCGTTGCAATCCAGAGTTTAAATAAATTTATAATATTACTCGGTTGGAACTACATAATTTAGGTATTTTGACGGCCGATTGGCGCAGTTTGCAGCGACCCGGCTTTCTGAGTCCAAGGCCGTGGGTTCGATTCCCACTACTGGAAGATGTTTGTGTGATGAGCATGAATGTTTTTCAGTATCGTGGTGTTTATATGTATATTATAATAACTTACAAACATGTATATTATTTATAAAAAATATTCATCAGCCATCTGAGTACACAAGCTACGCTTAAATTGGGGCTACGTACGATGTGTGTATTGTCGTAGTATATTTATTTATTATTATATAATTACAGTGAACAAGGAAAACCTAAAAAGGCATATAGGTTAGTTGTAGCTAGTTGGTGTTAGGTGTAGCTAGTTAGATTTCGTCGTTTGGAATCAGAATAGTAATCCGTACCTAATAGGTAGTTAGGCATAACGGGCTGTAAATGGCTGTCCTGATGTCCGACGCGTATGGGCAGCGTTCGGAAACTTCGTGATATCTCACGTCCTAAATCCCAAAATCCCTCAGCTGATCTGATACCTTAGCTGAAGGCCAAAGTCTTCGAACAGTGCACGTTGCCAGTGATGACTCATGGATCGGAAACGTGGTCGCTTTATGGGCCTTATAAGAAGGCTCAGAGTCACTTAGCGTGCGATGAAGAGAGCTATGCTAGGAGTGTCTCTATGTGATCAAATCAGAAATGAGATCTGTGGGAGAACTAGATTTACCGATGTAGCTAAGCGAGTCGCGAAGCTGAATTGAATGAACCGATGGACGTTGGAGCCTTAAGGTGCTTGAATGGTGACCCCACACTGGTAAATGCAGCGTAGGTTGGGCCCCCAACGAGGTGGACAGACGACATAATACTGGGAGCCGTTGGAAACAAGCGGCCCGGAACCGTGGATCTCCCAACAAGAGTGCTATGTCCAGCAGTGGACGTCAAACGTTTGAATTGATGATGATGATGAAACTTTGGTCAACATAAACACTATAGGAATTGGCGGTTTTGTGACTTATCTCCTGTGATTGGGATTTGTACTGCGTTTTTCTTCCAATTTTGTTATTGACTTATGTGATCAAAAATATATAGCCTGCACTAAAGATTTAGTATCATTATTAAGTCCAAAAGTTTATACCTACTCAATCTAATCCAAAATCTTTAGATGGCTGATAGAATATGGTAGAATCGAAGAGTAGGAAAAAAAATAAACATTTTATGAAATAAAATGTTTTATTTATTTAACACAAAATAAATATAAGACAGATTTTAAAAATAAATAAATAAAGAAAACTATAATTGATTAAAATCTAGAATTCAAAATTACAATCAATTAAATTTCAATTAAAAAAAAAATTAAATTTCAATTAAAATTAAAATCAAACTATTTTATATTATTCCGTGTTTGGAATCTGGTGCACTTTTCGCCAATGTTTAATAAATACGCTGTCAGGGGATGCCTGAGCGACGACTCTAAGGAGCTTATTGTTGGAATTTACAACGACTTCCCAGAAACTCGCAATTCTCTTACGGAGCACAGTCAGTCGGGGACTACGGCATGATAGCACTACTAAATTCAATCCAACTAAAGATTTGAATAAGATTATTATAAATTAAGAGCGTTAGGGCATTTTTTTAAATCGTTAGATAACCTGCATGGAGAGCAATTTTATAATATTTTCCCTATTTAAACAAAAAAATATCCTCAGCTAAAAATTATTTGGCGTTCACAAAATTGGTCCCAAGGCTGCATGTACACAGTCAATACTTTTAAACAATATTTTAAGTTTTCAATACGCCCCGCACACAGGCAAATCATTGTTAATATGCAGAATATTGTCAATAATATTGTCGTGGGTGCTGGCAGCCTAAGGCTTAAGTACCTACCTATAAAACAGATTTCGCAGTAAGGAATACAAACCTTACTCCGTAATCGGTTGCTAGCAGCAACTGGCTGGCCAATTGTGTAATTCGACAACGCATTTTTCTGTAGAAAGTATGAGTGAATGGAATAGGTAGATGGACCTTCAACACTCTCGTTGCACGCACTGTGGCACGAATCTAATGTTTATTTAGCAGTACATGGAATATTTTTATCTTATTAATTGCTGGATTAAGAATCGACTAAGTAGCTATTGCACGCGACTTACTAAAAGGGTTATTCCGTGGTACTTACCTAATATTTTACGGTGGATTAAAAAAAAAACGGTTGGATTAAAAAAAAAGTCAGTAACCAGAGAGGTTATACCAGATTATCATAATATCAGATTCTCAGCATAAAAGAAATACTAGAATAACTTTTCAGTCCTATATTATAAGCTTATAAAGTTATAAGTACATTGAATTTAAAACGAACATGACCAAAAACAGTGAAATTGCCCCGTGCACGTCTCACTTTACACCCGCGGAATGTTGCTAGCTCACAACCTTTTGCCATTGTCACATTTTGTGATGAACGCTTAGAACATTTACATTAGAAGTAAATTAATTAATGCTGCGTTTGTTTGAGAAACCATTCTAAAGTGGAGTGGTTTTTTATAATTAGTCGTGTACAGGGTCTCAGCATGTTCTTAATTCTGTGCTTTTAAGTATGAGATTCATACAAAAAACGAGACGTTGCCTCCTTGCTTCGTCCGCGTTTATCACAGTTTTTTTTACATATTCCTTGGGGACTGCTTGTTTTCCTGAGATAAAAATTAAGTAAATATTATGGTATCCTATGCTACTCTCCTTCCTTTCAACAAACTCTATGCTAAAAATCAAGTTGATTGGTTGCTTAGGTAGGATGGGAATGACACACAAGCTCACTTTTGCATTTATAATATTAGTAAGTATTATCAAAATTTGCTAGTGAGTGTGAAGTGATTTATGTTTCAAATCTTCTCGTTTTCCTTTGGAATAAAGTTTTTTCCTTAATTAAAATGTGTCATTTGCTCGTTTAGAAAAATTACGAGCTACCTGCATCAAATTTCATTAATATCGGTTTTGCAGTTAAACAGTTGTATTATGAAGATAACAATCAATCTTGAGATGTTAGATTAAATCAAGAAGTGCTTTCCTTATCTAACAGGAAGTTGAAGAAAAGGATAGCACTACTTAGTTTATAGATTAGCTTAATTATTCACATCGGGGTTTTACCCCCGGTAATGAACGCAGAGAAAGACACGCTTTTGTATGTATGATTATGATATATTATGTATATAATAAGAACTAATTCCACACTGTGTGTTACGTATAAGTGTTTTAATTAGAATTACATTATCATAACTTAAATGTTCAATGTATCTTTCTATACTAGGTTATATTATGAAAAGGAAAGATTTGTTTGTAATTGATAAACTGTGAAGATACTGAATTGATTTTGATAATTATTTTACTATTATTTATTCATAAGATCACCAGTAATGCATTGTAATATTACTTATACCAAACAATTAAATAGAGTAAGAATTGAATATTCTGTCTTGAATGCTATTACAACCATAAATTATCATTAGCATATAGTATACAACTATTGTCTCTGGTTAAAAACTAAAAATCGGACTATAATCTTTAATATTATGGTATGGTAATATTTGGTACCTACAGGGAAGGTAAATTAATATATACATCTAATAATAAATATTTCCTAATGATTAACATATTTAATTATTTTATTTATTTATTAAATATTTGAATTTTTTTAACGAAAAGTAACATAGGTACGCTATACAGTAATATTAAATAGAGGTCAAGACGGTAAGAGAACGACCAAAGCTGATTAAGTTAAGGAAGTATATTAAGATATCAACTTGAAATAATTATATTTGTATAGCAAGCCAGAAGAAAGCAAACAAGTTGCTTTATCCGTTTGCGCTCATTAAATGCTACCTATATGTCGTAACTCGTACGTAGATTTACTATGAAGTAACTACAAAGACTCTTCTTTTGCTGTACTGCGAAAAAAACAATATACTTATTTCTTATAAAAAGCGATCATAACATAACATAAAGAACTGGTTTCTTTAACCGACTTTGAAAAAGGAAAAGGTTCCGAGTACTTAATATACATGTGCAGAGATTTTCTAATTTCAAGTGGTACAAAATTATGTTTATATAGCCGTGACGTCATAATTTCTAATTCTGCGATTTACCTGTCATGGGGGATTGGTAGATTTTGTAGTTTTATTTATTGTAAAATAAGTACCAATCTCACTTTGTATATAAATAAAATTCTTTTTTAATAATACATGAATATATCATTAGATAAATACGATATCGAAGCGATTATTTGTTTCTGCCATGATACCGATTATAACAGAAATAAAGATTTCTGTAACTAACACTAGTTTATTAGAAATCGTTGTTCTTCCAAGATACTAAATCCTTAGTTAATTATTGTGCTTAAATAATCACGTGAGCCAGATTTTCGCGCGTTGAACTCTTTTTTTTTATGGGCGTAATTCACTTCAAATTTCTGTCTCTTTTAATAAACAAACTTTATTATGAGCTGCATCTCGTGATCAATGGATTTTATTGAAGTTTAAAAAGTAAGTTACGTCTTTTGGAAAAGGTTCCCAATTTACATATTAAAAAAATATAGAATATATTATAATAATATGAACGTCCTAATGATCAACATTTTAACCATAGGATTTCCACCAATAGTTGGAATCTAAGAAAGGTTTATTGTAAGTTTGCTACTAAAATCTGATGTTAGGTCAGGTTAATTTGGAACACTAGTTTATTTGGATACTCAGGTTGTATTGGGTAACTGATTCCTATATAATACCATTTCCTAGATTGTAGCTGAATGAATGCGCATTGCAATTAACTGTTTTATTTTTGGAACTTTATGTATATTATTATGTATTATACTATTTACTTAATGGAACGCATATTTAAATCGTCTAAGGTTTTGCGGAAAAACTCGTCGTCGTTATAATAAAACTGTAACGGGTCAAAGTCTGTACATTGGAGATTTGCAAAAACACTCGTGTGGACACACGAATGAAAAAAACGTGTGCGTGTACTAGTGTACACACGTAAAAAGTGAAACTTCTTAAAGACCTTATTTTTCGAAAAATGATCTACTGCAACTTTACAGAAACTGGTTAAATAAAGTTAAATTAGATAAAGTTTAACAAAAGGCTTTTATTATCATGGACATGAATACAAATAATACAATTATGTCATTTTACTTTATTACTACTAAGATTATTACAGCTTTAATTTAATTGTAATATTATTATTATGGCTTATGGTAACTGAAATATGAAATATAAATATAAATAAATAAATATACTAAGACAATACACACATCGCCATCTAGCCCTAAAGAATATTTTTATGAATAGGTAATATAAATAAAATACTTATAATATACATATAAACACGCAGACACTGAAAAATACTTATGTTTATCACACAAACATTTTCCCGTTGTGGGAATCGAACCCACGGCCTTGGACTCAGAAAGAAGGGTCGCTGCCCACTGCGCCAGTCGGCCGTCAAATATTGTTTACATTCCATAAAAACTCCAGCAATTTTAGTGCCGGATCTTGTTGTTAATGTTTGAGGACTTTTTTTTAATAATATATAAAATTCAAATAATCTTTCAGAAATTCAACTAGCTTCAAAGATTTTTCTGATGCAGATCGGTTTTTTATCATTATTGCAACCGAGTAAAGAGGCACGAAGAGGGAGGAGGAAGAAAAAAATTAATAATATCGTCCAACTTCTGATTTTTGAATTGTTGCACTTATAAAGTGCAACAATCAAAATATTCATCCTATTTTCCATTTGGCATTGAGCCATACATAAGTCAGGAGAAAGAACAGAAAAATCTATCGATGAAGTTACAATGTTAACAACATCATTAGTATTATGATATATGCTTACGTCTTCAGCCGTTTAAATTTTTGCAATGCATTTGAAGTTCGAATAAACTCAAATCAACCGTGGTTGGGGCAAGAAAAAGACGGCGCGTAACGAAAAAATGTGACGCGTAACTGAAAAATGTTACACTATTTTTTTTTCCAACCCCGATAAAGAAGTTTCACTTCAAAAAGTCTGTCAGTCAGTCAGTCTGTCTGTCTGTATCTGGGCCGTGGATCACGCTGAAACTACTGAATAAATTCAATTGAAACTTCACACGATTTGAGGTCATACTACGAGATAAGACATAGGATACCTTTTATCCCAAAATAAATAAAAAATGTTAGAAATTTTATAGATTGACCTTAACGAACGAACCTTGAACGAATTAACTATGAGATTATTATTCTTTCTTTTACGATTACTATTCATTATTCATTATTAGTGATAGGAGCTAAGACTGATAGATACCAAATTACTTTCAAATTTCCAAAAACGGACACCCATCCATTTACTAACTTGGCTCAACGTTGCTTACCACGCGCTATCGACTAATATGTAGAGTTTGTGTTAAGCCACATAATGCAGCCCATTGTTATCAGGAATTTAAAGAATTTTAAGAAAAAGACGGGCACTCAACATTTATTGACTTCGGTCAACGTTGCATGCTTAACGCTATCGACTAATATGTGCAGTGCTATTAGGCCACAGATTATATTTAAGAGTATTTTTTTATAAGAATTTTTAGTAAGGCAAGCTTGTCTGGGGCGGTCATCTGTGATTATTAATGTTTACTGACGGTTTAAAATAAAGAATGATTAGCTTAGCTCTAATAGCAAGAAAAGCCCACACCTCAGTCGTTTGTTGAAAGAAATTGCAACGTTATCTTTTATAACTGTAGGTTTGTTTATTCGTCACTACCAGTACGATTAAAAAAAAAATTTACTTTACGTATCGGATTATTTGCGGAATGTTGTACACAGGCGAAGCCACAGGCCATCTAGTCTAGTAATATAATATATTGCATATTGTGATTTCTGCGGACCTATTTCTAGCCTTCTACTAACGTTGCGTTATATTCAACAAAGACAAATCAGTTATTTGAAAAGCAGGCATTAAAGTGAATACCATAAAAATATACTGTGGGAAATCTCGGACTTCGGAATCTCTCGACTGTTGTGATTCAGCTGCAAGGAAATTCTTCTCGCTTAATATGATCTGCTTGTCCTCGCGTGTATGTAGCTAACAAATAAGATACAATAAGACTAGAAATGGCCTAAGCACAATCGAAATATTGAGATTGGATAAGAGCAAACTAATAAACACCCTCTTTGCATCTTCATTTCACATAAGCTTTTTAAGAAGCCGTAGCAGAAAACTTCTTCCCAACTTAACTTCCTAAACCAGTCATTAAAAATAATTCTACTTAAAGTCACTCATGTTGTCGAAGACATCCGGAAATGATGCAGTGTCGGTCTGGTATACCTACCAATGGCCATGCACTACAGCAATACGTTATGGTTTTTTGGTGTTTATAGCCTGTCTACCAAGTACAGCAATGACAATGTAGGTATAGTTTATTGTCCTTATTGTAAGTAATGCCATCATACATTTTACCATGGGCCTTCTTTGTACTGAGGTCAGCCCGGATTAGGGCTTGGTTTAAAGGACACATTGTGGTAAGGTTACCTGGCAGAGATCACTTTTAGTGATAAGGTCGCCTTTTGCTTTTAATTTTTTGTTTAACTATATTTGTAATTTCTCCTTTATTACGCAATAAAGATGTTTAAATAAATAAAATTGTTGATTTGAAAAATGCGTTGGTCTTTGCAACTCTTTCAAGTATTTTTTAGTCAACTATTTATAAACAAAGTATATTTAATAACATCACATAGTATTTAGTTAAAATATTTGGGCACCAATATTATATTAGCATTTCCTTGTCCATAAGCGTTCCTCTTATGGCCGGCGCTTATCGTTTCCCATCCCTCACGATGCCGCGTAGAAAACAATTAGGTTTAACGATCAGGATTAGTATTGGTTTAGTGTAACTGCCATACCGCCCATTCCTCTAACCGGTTAGCCCGCTAACATTTTAGACTGCATCCTCACTAACAATTAAAAGAGATTGGAGCCAAGAGTTTACTTGTAGTGGAGTAAAAAAAAAATTCTATGTAATTAAACATCTCAGCTGCCAATCACACTTAATTATCACAACATTCTACCCAAAGTTAACTAGTTCAGCATTTTTGCTCTTGAACTAAATACGAAAGACTAATGCCGATTTTAAACCCATTTAAATTCCAGCATTCCAATTTATTATAACACTTCAAGCGCTTGGGGAACAGCCTTGATTGAATCTAAAAATAGATCGCAAATATCGAGCGTTTTATAGCTACGTCACAATTTATCAGGAAATATGTATGTCTCATACACACCTCGTAGTATAGTTGAGTTCTGACGTAGTGATGTGACATCATTACTGTGATGATTCGGAAAACCTCGTCCCGCACATGCGTACAATATTCCTTGTCGATGTTTTTACTCGTTTTACTTTGCTCTTGCCATGTGCGACGACTGCGACGAGTCCAAGCTCAGACGACGCGCGCCGGGCGTTCGGTACGGACTGTAAAAAGGGCTTGATATATTTCATGTACGGTTGTTAAAAATATTCGAATTCAGCGCGCGTTCTCGTATAAACAAGTCAAATATGTTAACGTAGTAACTTTTTTTTTGGTTGTTGACAAAAAATCGTAGTGATATTTTATAAGTGATCAGTTCGGTTTTGTTACGTTATGTGTTGTGTTTTATGTGAAGTGCCGGTTTTTGTGTTGGGAGTAATTTACACGGTAATGATGTTCTGTAATGAGGTCTAAATTATCACAGGATGAATTCAATGCCAAGTGTATAACCTATGTTTGATGGGCTAAACAATACATTGATATTAATATTTTATGTAGCCTCAAATACAATGGTTATACGGGATGTTCTAAAAATGAAATGCAACATCTAAACTTCTAAGTAGGTAGTAGGTAATTAAAGTGTACTTTTATAGGTACAGGTACGTACTTAGTTCTGTTGAGAAGTGTGGTGGATCACGTGGTTATCTTTCAAATATGCAGCTTCAGCCGGCTTTTTTTTCAGTAGATAGTCAGTCCTACATTTCCTTAACTACCTATATTTACTACAAAAGTTACCATGAAAACTAGAAAAATAGCAGGAATAAGTTACTTACTCACCCACTTAAGAACAAAAAGAGTGTTTTATCCATTTCGATTTAGCTTTTAAGCAAAGAACTATTGTGAAAGAAATATGTATTCGATGAAATAAATATCAAGGTCATTAAATAATTGTATCATTGAGAATGAATGTATCGAAATTCGAAACGGCATAGGTATAAGACTTTGTACTACAGTTCGTCTTACAATAAAAGAATGTTCTACCTACAGCAATAAAAACCTATAAAGCTGCTACTCAGGTAATAAGACACCCATAGATAAAGTTCCAGCCAAATTTTATGGTACTTTTTAAAAGAATTCTCCGGCATTTAATTTACAAAATGTTACCCCAATGTTTATCGAGCGCACCCCATGTTGCTTTCTGGGGGACCGTCTGCAGTTGCATAGACAAAATACAACATCACCATTTTTAAATGCATCCGTGCGTTAATGTAGCTTGTATGTAGTGTTACTTTTTAACTCAGAGCTTAGAAACTTTATATGACTGCTTTTGAAATACTTAGTTATCCTTTCTTTCAATTTTGTTACCTATATAATTAATAAAAACAAGAAACGACTGTTTGTTCTTAAAATCTATCGTGTATTAATGGACGGGACGTACACAAGGACAACTTATCTCTAAATCGAGATCTTTCAGGAGCCTCTGAATTCTGTGAATAAATAAACCATAATAATGCTGATTAAGCCTCTAGATCATCTATCCTATAAATAATTATTTATTAAAAATAATACCCATACAAAAAATAGATCGAGTTTATAACACCTATAATAAATGCGTGTATCTTCTCATAGCATATATAATAAGCACCTATATTATAAAAATTATATAGGTAGATACTTATATAAACGAATCATGTAGGATAATAGATATTGCTGCATCAGTCTAGCCTTAGGAAAGCATCCTCTTTGAAACTGAAAGAGATTCCAGAGATTGCAAGTTGGTAGATACTGAGAAACGCGAATGATTTCACTCAACCATAATTTTTGGTATTTATTGATTAAACAGTAGAATATCTAAGCACTAGTCAACAGGCAGATAGGTTTGCTGATTATTTTTGTAAGGTTAATCCAGGTACCTACCTAGGTATTTAATCGAATGAATATTTAATTGCGAAGAACATTGTCATTATGTTAATTTGTCAAGTACCTATATAAACAAGGTCAACATCGTGACATTACAAAAAGTATAGGTAGCAAGGGCATATTAATTTTTTACATTTACCTAGTTTACTCAAATATCGGTAATTTTTGCTACTCTGTTAGATGGAATGTAACCCCTCGAAAGGATTCTATAGGCATCTCGGGCCTTAAAAGGGGGCGTTTCTGTAATGAGCGTCTATGTCATTCAATAATTTCGAAATATCTAACGATTTCTATATTCGATAACACTTATTCGATATGCACAGGAGTTTGTACCTATTTAATATTCAAAAATATTAAAAATAAACTCCTGTGCAATATCTGTTGTTTTCATCGGTTAGTTCACGTGTTATCACTCAAAAGTCCGCCTGTAAGAATGAAAGATCGAGCTGTATATTCAGTCGTCTAGTATTTATTAACATAGGAATAAATTTGTCATTTATGCCTGCCATTGCTTTTGGTAGCTTATCCTCTAAAATGTAAGCTCTACTTCGACTTTTGAACGACCAAGTATCTTGTCCTTTGTAGATCACAAAGGTGCATTCTAAAACAGCTCTACCTGTATTAGATTAAAGTTTTCTCATAAAACTCAGGATGAGGGCTGTATTTCAGGAGTTCAACTTTAAACCAACCAACAATTATTATTCAACCTAGGGATACCTAGGCCGCCTTTTACTATCTGCTGCTGTTGTTTTTCTTTTCTTCTTTTATTTCTTCGACTTGTAGTGCTTTGCAAATTCAAAGTATAAATATATGATATGTATCGTATCAATATTAACATAATATATTATTATTGATTTCGATATATCTTAGACCGCACACACTATCTGTGCAGATTGTAGTCAAGGGCTATGTTGTAATCATAGGTATAAACAAAATCGATTTTGTTTTTATCTATTCTCAAGTAGCCCAGTTTGCATTCACAAGTGCAGGTAGGTAGGTGTAGCCAAGTTAAAAAAACACCTGACAAATGCATTCGTGCCACCTGTCCGACCAATTTTTGCCGAAAAACCCTATTCACAGCTTTACATGGCTCAATATTGCCTAACCGTTTTGGAACAGTTAAACACTATGCATCTGGCACGCCAGGTGCGTATTATCTTGTTTAAAATGTTCAACTCGAATTCCGGTTATGACTTTTTCTGTTTGGTAAAATATACCTGCACCAAGTGCGTTATTGTGACCTTATTGTGACCGAAAATGACGGGCCGTTAAGCGATCTGTTACGATGTCACGTAGAAACCAATTAGGGGTATGGGTTTAATAAACTTAAACTGCATCATCAAACTCGTAGTGAAATAAAAAAAAAACGTTATTCAACAGATATCAATATAGGTTTATACCTATGGGGTATCAGTTACTAAATAATGGCTATGTATGAACCGGTTATAATGGTGATAGCACTGGGTAGGACTTCCGGGACGTACTTCATAATTTTCTAAGTTATGTGCTTTTAAAGCAATCAAAATATCACTTACATCAACGGTGAAGGAAAACATCGTGAGGAAACCTGCATGCAGTTCTCACAAATGTCAAAGGTGTGTGGTGTCCACCAATCCGCACTAGTCCAGCGTGGCGGATTATGGCCTTAACCCCTTCTCATTGTAGGTGGGAGCCTGTGCCCTGTAGTGGGCCGGTAATGGGTTGATATGATAATACACCGGTTTATCTCAGTCTATAGGTATGGATCTATGAACCATACCTATAATTTAATCTATACTTTTTGGCAGTGGCGTGCATCCAGGGCATGCACAGGGTACGCAGATGATATAAAGTAGAGGAAATCCACAGTACAAGTTATAAAATCTTAGGGGTATTTATATCTCGTACAATACCTACCCTGAAGTTTTAATCAATCTGTGCTGCAGATTTTCTCCATTTTATATCATCTGCATACCCTGTGCATACCCTCTTTTCACGCCACTGCTTATGGGCCGCAAAAAACCTAATGAAAAAAAAAACAAAGACGAAACTTATTATTGGAGCTTTTAAAGTAAAAGCACCTATATTTAACACCTTTGAACTCTTTAAACATATTTATATTTTTTCATATATTTGTGGAACCGACAGGGTTTGAACCTGCGACTCTCAGGTAATGAGCGTTTAACGACTAAACTACGGCTCTCATTCCACCAGTGCCGCAATTAATATACTTATGTTTCTTTACCAGTCTTATAGCGACTGCAGTCTAGTATTTACACATTACTTTTAAACCCTCTTACATTGTCCTAAGAGCCCAGCATTCTATTGTATAGGTACATTTTTTGTGGCACTGAGCGTTACAAGTTCGATACACTACGTACTAGTTATAGTATCAATAAAAAGCTTAACTTCAAACAGTTAATTGAATTGAATACAAGGTATATACTAACTTTAATAGGTGTAGGTTTAATATAAAAGCAAATTTAGCAATCTATTAGCTTGTTATAATTTTGCACAGTTTTTAGGTTTAAATTAGAATGTAGCCTATTTCCAGTGGCGTGCACTTCATACATGCACAAAAGCACTGCATACCCTACAATTTTTGTATAACTCATAAATGCGAAGGATTTATCCATTTTATGGCACCTTCCTTCTTTATGCATACCCTGGTCAAAAACCCTGTGCACGCCACTGCCTATTTCGTAATAGAAATATTTTCTGTACTTGCTTGAGTCTAGTTTGCGAGGAATTTATATTTGAAAATTGATTGGAACTTTCAACAGACCCACAAGTAGGTTGGTTTGTCACTTTGTAGGTATCATGCGGCGGACCATATAAGAGGCAAGGTAGCTTGTAGGCCGCTCCCTTCCTCTATTACCCAATATCCTCATCAGACGTCGACCTAGTTGCTACTACTATTTGGACATTTCTTTTTATAGTCAATCCTTCAAGAGTAACACAATTTTTGCAGTAATGATAAATATAAAGATATGAAAAAAAAATAGTTTATATATATAATTCGTATTTTATGATATTATTATTCTGTTTTTTTTCTTATTTTTTACATGTCCATTTATAAAATGTTTATATGTTGTTTATTGCAAAACCTAACTCACATGCACATCTATGGTTGTTTCCTTTGCTCACTTTGGTTGTCTGGAAGATATCGGTATGTAGCGATAAGGCCACCAAATTTTACCTTTTGCTCTCATTCTTATAACTCTGTAATAATTTTTTCTGTGGTGTACAATAAAAGTGTATTCATTCATTTATTAAAATAACTGCTTTTTAAAAAACTTTCTTATGGTCTGTTTATGTGCCTTAATTTAAAGCCCTTGACTTCAATCTCATCTGGCATCATATCAGTGGCATCATATAATCTCAGTGACAATGCAGTCTAAGATGGTAACGGGCTAACGTGATATGGGTATGGCAATGCCCTTAATCGGTTTCTAATCAAACGCTAACGAACGCTAAATTGCTTGGCGGCACGACTTTGTCGGTAGGGTGATAACCAGCAAACCTCCCACCAGACCAGACTAGAGAAAGTACAGAAATAATAAATTCCCAAATAATCCGGACCTCCCTCTTAAAAGCACAGTTGTTTCCGCTGCGCCCGGGAGGTCATCTTTATTATATTATATTTTCATATTAATATACACACATTACACGCAAGATGCGTGTAATGTGTGTATAAATGTAACAGGATATCAAAGTCACATAGCGGGCATTTGCAGGTATCTGCTAAATAAATGATAAATTGCTTGCTTATTAATTTTTCTGTTAGATTCTATGAACTCTGTTATGTTAATTTATTTAAAAATATTATATCAATACATAGTTTTAGTAGGTACATGGACTCATAAGTATTTATCCTATTAGGAAACTTATCTTATCGCAGGAAAACACCTTCAACTGGTGTTTTACCAAAATTTAGTATTTTATGCATCCAATACTATTGTATTTGTATTGATACAGGGTGAATTCCATATAACGAACCAGGTCTATTTAAATACCATTTTAAAATTTTATAATTAACATAAAAAGAAACACCATCTTAAAATGCTCATGTTTCTTTTTGATGTTAATTATGATGTGGATATCCTCTCTAAAGCAGGATGTTTAAATGGGTATATATTGGTGGTAGTTTAAATGAACACCAAAGAGTAATGTCGCGAATAACTTTTCATTTAACCTTTACTACAGTAGCCATAGTTCAAGATTTGCTAGCTCGCAATCTAGGAGTCGTTTTCGAGTATGGAATAAGTATTCCATACCCAAAAACGACTCCTCGTTTATAAAACAAAAATAAGAAGTGCAAGATTTGCGACTCTAATACGAGTGAAATTAAATCCTAAAATTGACTTAATATTACTCCGACGATGCAGTTTACAATTCGAAAACGTCTCTTCGATTGCGAGCAAGAAAATCTTGTCCTAAGGTTACAGAATAGATAATAGTACAATGTGCCTTAGCATAGTGACGCGGGAATCGGGTTATTTGTGAGCGTTATCAGACCAATTGCAAAGTTATAAATAGCCGCGAACCATAGTCATCTTTATCACGAGCTCTTGACCTAGACCTCGGTCAGTGACGTGAAAAGACACATTATTACACTTATGTTCTTTGGAGTTGGTTTACTATTCACCGCATCATTAATTACCTGCCTATTTACTAATTATTGTCGATTAGGTACTTGATAGTTTTAATTTTGACTATGTATTTTTAGGTAAATTTAAACTCGGGTAGCAAACCACACTGATATCATCAGATCTTATAAAAAAAATAAGTTTTTTTTCTCAATAAAGGTTTTTGAAGTGAAAACTTCTTTAGACGCGTTGAGCACATGGAATCATCGTTACTGCACACTTCCCATGAGTTATTTGTATACTGATTTAGTTTACACTTTTATTCTGGCAGTCACCAAAGACTGCCAGCATGTTATTTTTTTTTAAATATTTTATCCATGCTGTAGATTCGAAGACTACAGTATAAAGGCAAAACGGCCTCAAAGTCTTGCTCAATAATTATTATGGCAATACAAAGCAATTCGTAATAGGACAATCCACTGAGTTGTAAAATAGCGTTTATAAATAAAAATATCTTTTTGTTTAGAATTGTATATCACTTGGCATTGACTACATTGCAACCTAAATAGTTAGTTATCGATTAAACGGATCTCAAGGTAGACTGTAGAGTTCGTACTTTAAACCATGAGTGAATGTATTGGGAGGCATAGTGCACGTGAAAGCAAAGGAGGTTAAACGATGTTGGTGCGGGGTTGTGCGGGGGCTGGCGGGGAGCTTCGGCACTCCTTGGCGGAACGCACCAAGGCTCTGGCGGCCAAGTGCCACGCACTGCGTTCCCCTGCGTTACCGCGAGAATCCAGAAGCGCGGATCGCCGTCGCATCAAGTGTCGCAAGTCGCAGACGCGTTGGTATGTCAAGGTTAGTTGATATCCTTGGTTATCTTGGTATAGTATATTTCGATACAAATGTGAAAAGTGTGTAATTTTTTTGGGGGAAACAAAAAGCAATAGCGTAGAAAATAATAACTTTCTATACGCTAAACATAAATGGAAAAGTGTACTTTCAAGTGTACGTATGATGGTCGTCGTTCGAATAGTTTGTGATTTGATAATGAAGAGGTAATTCGAACTAGTTTCAATTTACCATGAAGTTTACCTATAGTTAAATACCATGTTTCAGAGAATGTTGTTTGCATGTTGAAATTAAAAATACTTACATAATATTAAGATTCATAACGTGAAATCAAGAGTTTCGTAGATACTTTAGCATCTGCTGATGCCTTATCTTATCTGTTACAGTTCTAGGTTTGGAATTCAATTTTGCTGAAATACTTAAATTTACATATCTACGAATTATTCATATTTACATAGATATTGTCCGCGATCTTCGTCCACGTTTACTAAGGTTTTTCACAAAAATATATAAAAAGTACTCAGTGTTACTCTCCGTCCTTTCCAGTACGCCAAAAAACAAGTTCATTGGTTGCTTTATTACGAACGTAAAGTAAGAACATACAAACAAACAAACTAACAAACAAGCATTCGTTTTTATAATATTAAGTAAGCAGTGCCTGATTAAGCAAGCGCGGGGCCCGTAGCAAAATCTTTAAAAGAGCCCTTGATCTGCTATCTTCTGGTTTGGGTTCTTAAGTATAAAGTGATAAAAATACAATTCAATACTCGATAGTCAATACGTATCTTAAATACAATACGTATTTGCTATCTATAGGTTACAATTTTGTGGGTAATTAATAGTGTAGTAAATTATTATTGGCGATGTCTGTCTGTCCAGTAATTATTGGATATCTGAAACAGACACGCACACGCAGTGCGTGTCTGATTGTCATTTAGTCAGGCAGAGATGAGCGGTATTTAATATGCGGAGCCCCTTTCGCGCGGGGCCCATAGCAATTGCTACTCTTTCTACTTGGTTAATCCGGAACTGTAAGTAAGGGTGAGCTGTCTCTCTCTCAGTCGCTTTTCATTGTAAATTTTATTTATTTTCATAAATTAGCACTGGGTAACCAAGTAACGGAAATCGGTGTTTCACTCACTTGATGAATCATTCCGCACGTAGGTAGTTTTACGAGAATGACGAACTGTTTAACGATTGATTTATTATTCACTCGAGTCTCAAATGAATGTGGAATTCAAATAAAAATATGAATAAGTGCGGTAATTTTGTTTACCCCGAAACTAAACTACGTGCTTTATGTCTTTGATGCGCTCTAATAAGTGTTGTCATAATTTGCATTTTTAAACGATAATCACCGGCGGGCTTAAACTTTTATCATCATAATATGTTAGTGATAATTAACGGACCGACGCGCGACGACGGCAGAACATGTTCAGAGATTTGCTGTCTCAGCTTGAGCTGGTGTGGGGCTGGTAATGAGAATTCCTAAAAAAAAAACTCACACAAAATTTCTTCTAACGTAAAGACTTGTTGCGGTGGTTTGAGCATATTTTTACGGACACCCAGCCAACTGAAGTAAACTCTTCGTGGGATTGCTTCATAATCCCCTGTCAATTGTTGAAGTTAGAAAATATCCATGAGCAAACCTACCTAAAAGGTTTTCGACCCGGGAATAAAACCTAGGGTATTATATTTATTTATTTTATTCATCAATTAGATTCTAGAAAATGTCCTAGACCTTTATGGTATTCTAGGCTTTTTTTATTTATTTACAAGCTACTGCAATGTGTTAATGATGAGTTCTAAGTAATTGAAACGCATACGCATACTATAAGGCTTCGTTAACAATGCAGGCCAAGGCTTTAGACAAGCGAACACATAACGCTTGTCTGCGCCTACGTTAAGGAATGCATAGTTGAATTCCAGTACAGTTCCGTATATGTTATCGGGAATAGTAAACAGCTTTGTAAATAGTTTGAGTTGCAGAAGGAATTTTCATTAAGCCTTATTTGTAGAAACTTTGTAGCTGAGTTGCCTACATAATAAAATGAATGAGCTTATAATACTTTATAAAATACATGATTCTGATTCTGTGGTTATGCTACACGGGTGGATCTTCAGCCACAGACATCCGCTCGCAAACCGCTTGTAAACAGTTGTACCTACATAGCATAATATGTTTATCGTAGTTTAATTTCAGTGTGATACAGGTTCCGTTTTAATGGTGTCTGATGGTTTATATAGATTCCTGGAGCACGAGAACACCTGAGTGGCTACAATACAAAAAAATTAATATACATATTAACAACATATCATCTAGAACCCACAGCTTTTAGAAAAAAACTCACCGAACACTTATCGGTGAGTTAAATTTTGTGTTAAGTTTTTTGCAAATTAAGTTTATATGACGCTTTGTCAATGCTATGTGCACTTGTCATTGACGTGCATATCAGTCTATGTGTTAGTGTGTGTGTTATGTTTAAAAAACATGTAATATGCATGTTGTTAGTGCTCTTAAATAAATAAATAGAATTCCCTGACAAAGGCATTGTATTCAAACTGTCCATATGAGAACTTACCGGAACGGAACGGATTTGTTTGGAATTCGTTTATTTTGAATAAATATTGATTAAATGGCTTTATTTAATCGAAAACAGTCTTTATTAAATTTAAACTGGTTTAATCGCTTTGGTTTCGTCATAAAGCTACGATACTAACAAACTATGACTTGAGGACCATTAATCAAACTGCGCTTTTAGTAGAAATAACGCTTCATGTATGGCTACAAAATAAAAAATATTACCTAGAACTCATAGGTTTGTTTTCCAGCGGTCCATTTTTTTTTTTTCTGGAAATCGTTTCCAAACGACATTTATTAGTCTGTTTCATTTAACCGAAAACAGTTTTTTTATATAACTTTAACTGGTTTTATCATTTCGTTTTTGTTTAGAAAAGCTACAATACTCATTAACCGCTGAACGCAGTTCATAAACGAGCGAAAAATGTGGAAAATACAGTAACCTTTAGTATAAAGTTAACCTCTATATGAATTTGTCCCCTTGATATCGAGCGCTGGATACGAGTATATGAGAAAGTCTGCATCAATTTAGCAAATTGTCGGGGAACGGTCAAGTGGGATAGGTCGGCACTTGAAACTGTCGTGCTCAAGGGTCGCCCGTGTACGCCGATCCTAGTAGGTACAAGTGGTTTTCTGCCTTGCCGACCCACGTCTTTTTTTATTGAAATCCTTTTACAACGCTTTCCCTGACGCGATTAAAATTTTACGCATCCGTGAACAAGGGAGAAAATTGTAGCGCTCTTACGTGTGCGATTATTTTTTACAAAGGAAGTAAGGTATTTTTAAAGCTTATAGACGCAACCTTTAGAACCTTTTGACTATAAACATTAACAAACTGTGAAGTAAAAGTACTAAAGGTTAGAACGAATAAAACCACGGACTTATCTATTAGTAAATAAATTTGCCCGTTTTCACTAACAATGAACAATGGCAACGCCTAATCAGCCTTTTTCGACCACATTGGTGCATTCCTTCAGCATCATCCACTTCTCGCGACATTGAGCTGTGTGGATCCAATTCGGACCGGCTACCTTCTTCACGTCGTCCTTCCAGCGAATTTGTGGCCGTCCTTGAGGGCGATTTTCTCCCCATGACTTCGATGCAAAGAGACGTTTGCAAGAGTTTTCCTTCCGATGTTTGGCCCACGTCCATTTAAAATGCGCTACTTGTCTTGCTATTTCTGCAACTTTGCTTTGATCTCAAAGCCATTCATTTGTCGTATGGTCCCTCAGTGAATTAAAAAGGAAGGCCCACCAGTTTTCGCTGCACTGCTGAGAAGAGTTCTATAGTGATGTTGATAATGGTTATATTAATGTTGTTCCTGTCCAAGTTAGTCATTATTTTTGTTTTATCTAAATTCATTTCCAAACCAACTTGTAATGAGGCGACGTTTAGTATCTGAATCATAATTCCCAATTCTTCAGGGTTGTTCGTAAGAAGAATGTCTATGTCGTCCGCGAATCTCAGGTTATTGAGTGTTACTTCCGCTAACACCGTTTTTAAAAACATCTTACATAACCAGATTGTAACGTGTGTAGAGGGTACATTGCCGAGGATCTGCTTGGTGTGGAGTATACGAATTGCAATAATTATAAATTACACCATACACCATAGCTTAATTTTCATAATATATTATGGTTTTCCGCGAAGTAACGTCTGCTTCTATCCAATATTCTTAGGTTTAATGAAAACGGGCATTAGTCAATTCTACTCAGAAGCAACTGACAATTTCTGCTTAATGTTACAAACATTGTACAAATCTTAATCTACATGAGATGAAATCATCTTGTTATTAGCTATAACTGTTGTTGAATACAAGATATCGGCCAGCTCTTATTTAAGAGATAACAATACTGAGTAGGTAGTATGATATGATACATTTGTTGTTCTTTATTTTGTTATGAATCACTGGATGTGGACTGTCATCCGTGAAACAAAGTGGGTAATAGGTATAGCTATAAGTATAATTCTCGCTAATTACCAACGTATCGCAACTGCTCACCGCTGCGTTACGAGTTACAAATGGTATCTAACAATGCTGCATGTCGATTTGTATCCGTTTTATTTGTATTCTACGGGGCCTAAGGTTTCTTTTATTTAAGGTTTCTTTGCCTTTAGGGAGGTTCTTTTGGGTTTTAGAGTTGCTTAATTGCAAAAAATTTGAGCACGGCATTATTAGATACACTATACAGAGTGTCTTGGCTTATACGCTCTACTTATAAAAGAATAAACGAACGTATGCTAAGATAGGTGAAAAGAAACTACTACACCTATAACAAATACTATACAAGATGAAGATAGGTTTAACATTCTATACTAATGTAGATTATCGCGTTAAGCTGAATCTCTGTTTGTGATGACTTATCGCGGACGATGGTACCTCGCCTCCCACTACGCAGTTTTGATAACAAACTCTTGCAGCATAACATCTAGTCATCTATAAGTGCTTGTCACTTTAAAACACACAAGATGTGCCTAACGATTTCAATGACACTATTTTCTTTGAATTTAAAATAAATGACCCCGGCTATATAATGAATAATTTATACGCAACGCGACGAATCAAATCGGCTGGGTATGGAGGAATTTACTATGAATAGAAACACCCGCTGCGACTTGGTGCCTGAAAGTCTGGAGCGTCGCGTCCGTTCGGATGGCATCCTAAAGGCACGCATCACATTTCCCTCCTTTATATTATTTAGTAGGGATTACGTACGTTTATAGCCGCACGCTGGCTTTCCTTAACCAATCCATCAAGTGAACATTAAATCGAATTAAATTCCGGTCTAAATAATTAATTACCCCATTTCGTTATATTTAATGAAAGTAGGATAAAAGCCGTTAACTGCATCATTAGGTTACCGTTTCTATTTCAACTGATTAAATATAAATTGTGTATATCGTCATATGTATATAATTGTGTTTGACGGCCGACTGGCGCAGTGGGCAGCGACCCTGCTTTCTGAGTCCAAGGCCCCACGGCCTTGGACTCAGAAAGCATCTGGAAATTGTTTGTGTGATGAGCATTAAGTGTTTTTCAGTGTCTGGGTGAATATATGTATTTTCTAAGTATTTATGTATATATAATTCATAAAAATATTTATCAGTCATCTTAGTACCCATAACACAACAATATATTTATTTATTTATTTATTTATATTCGTCTTATGACCCACTACAGGGCACGTGTCATCCCCCAGAAAAAGAGGTTTTGGCCATAGTTTACCCCATTGTCCAATCTCCAGGTTTAGCTATTTAGAAGAGATAACAGAGGCTATTTTGGAATCTCGCCAGAACTATTCCTGTTTCGAACCACATATTCGTACGTGCCAAATTTCAACAAATTCAGTGCAATAAACATTAAGCTTAATTTATTTTATTTTCCGAAAACCAAGAAAATTTGTAAGGAGCAATTTATAATTTCTTTTTTCCTATGGCGGTGTGAAACGTGGTAGAGGGTATCTGTTTGATGTGGAGTATAAAGATTCAAGAATTTATTTCTAGGATTTAGGTTACTAGGCAAAGCTTATGTTGTTTTTATATCATCGATTTCCGATATCCAATAAGATCTGGTTCGGACATAATATAAAAAATAACAAACAAATTAATTAAAAATATCGCTTCCTTCTTGGGGACAGTCTGTCATTAGTGTGGTTGTTAGTTACGCGTTAGCCTTCCTATTAAAAGCTACATTTTTAAAGTGAGCTCTCGTCTAACTTACCGGGACGATGCTCTCGTACTATCGATTGCGCGGAGAGGGCGACGACCCTCCGGCCTCGGCTCAGCTGTTTTCGTTGTTAGTCTTCTACACTTTAAACATAATACTTTAAGCCCAACGTTTTTATTTATACCTCAACTTTGATGTATATTTATAAGATTAACTGGTTATCCTCGCATTGCCACTTCAAAGATTTTTGGATTTTCGGTTTTCTTAAGTTTTTTTTTTGTGTCAGGTTCACATCATTATTCTTTGACATACATTAAACATATTTTGACTCAGTATTATTTAAGTATGAGTAATGCGAAAATTTTCCAGTTTCATTGTTTGATGATAAACGTTTAATCATACCTACCACATTGCATATAGGTAATGGTTATACCTTGCATTAAGGTATAAAATCGGTCCAAGATAGCCGTCGCCATAATATGACGGATTATATGTTTCACAAATCCCTATCCCTATCCCTATCCCTACTAATATTATAAATGTTAACGTAAGTTTGTTTGTTACGCTTCACGCAAAAACTACTTAACCGATCCTCATGAAACTTTGTACACATATTCTTGGAAGTGTTAGAAGTAATATATGATACTTGTTATCCCGACATTAAGGTCGGATCCTTTGGGAGAGGGGATGAGTGTTTGACGATTTTACACCATAACTCCGACAAATTAAAACCGATTTAAATAATTATTTTTGTACTATAGAGGGTATAAAATGTGTTTAATTTTGTCCAAACTGTGGTTGGAGATAGAGGGCAGAACTCCTCAGCAGATAGCAGCAAACCCCTCATTTAAGGCGATTTAGCGATACTGAATACTTAAATTTTTTTTAGATCTACAACTAAATTTAATGCCACTAAATCAAACGCAGACGAAGTCGCGGGCTACTGCTCGTTGCTTAATATGGGTATCAAATAAAAGGGCTTTTTTAATTAATTAATTTTTTAATTAATAGTAGATGATGTGTATTGAAAGTCAAAGACTTTCTAATTTTTAATTTAAATTAAATTCGGGCTGACAACTACTACTGCGACTTTCTTAAAAGGAAGACCCAGCATACAACATTTTATACCAACTTTTGATCTTACCCGGAAACAAAAATGACATGACGTGCTCATGATTAAAAGTGAGTGTATAATAAGTATTGATAAAATGAAAAAAAAAAATTGAAAGCTGAAAATCATTTTTTGATTGCTTTACCGTCGAAAACTACTAAACTGTACCATGAAGGTTGGCCAATTTTGGCAGTCATTCGTTCTAAAACTTCGAACGTATCCCAAAATTGGTTCTACACACTTAGCTAACCACTGCGTATGAACTTGGTTGGATCCAATTTAGAGGCCATTTTGGAATTCATACTTTCAGATTTTTTTCTGGTTTGGATTGCTACCATACTACCAAAAAGACGTGACATTACCGAAAAAGACGCAACTCCAACGTATTTAGCGATTTAGCGGGGAGCGGGGGTTAGCCAGCTGCTATCTTTGACTGCATAATCATTTACCACCAGATGAGTTGCACTCAAAGGCTGAATTTTAGTAGTATAAAAAGATGCATTGGTGAAAACCGAATGCACAATTACTAGATTTGATACTCAGATTTTCGCGCACAGATAAAAACTTGGCATAGAAACTGTTCTATGTTTCTATTATGTAGTTAATGGTTATTTCGTACGCAGCCAGTGTTGGTGCCGTGAAAGTTGGAAACGTGAAGTTTGTGTTTCAAATAAGGTAATCACTTTACTTGGTTCAGTTGGTGAAATCATGTCAACGCTCGCGTACATACGAACTGACTAGTTACGCGACGATCATCAGAGAATCACATTACCATATTATATCTACGAGTATAACAATTTTGTTGTACACCAATCTCTAACAAAACTAAATTGACAAGTCTAAAAGTGAACACAATATTATAATGCCATAAATAATATTCTTCTTCTTTTGATTTATGGCTTCTCGTTGTGCCGAAATAGATATGTACTTTGCCAGTGTCAAGTAGCTTGGCACTGGCACGAAGTAAAGTGGTCAGTAAACAAAAAAAGTTAACATTTTTTAACTTAGTTTTGCAATAGTTAAAATGAACTAAAAATGATGACATAATGGTCCCTGTGAAAACGATAGCACTATTTTAGTCTGATCAATTTAGTGTTGAGACGTGATGATCAATTTATGTGTAGGCACCTGAGCCACTGATCCTTATAGAGCTGTGAAATACTTATTTTTACGCGTAACAAATACAGCCTATAGGAGGTACCAGTAGGTGCATAGCAACAATGCAGGCAGGCAGTTTTTTTTTCTAACGCCTTTTTAGAAATCCTGTGGGAACCGTTTGTTTTGCTGGGATAAAAGTAGCCTATGTTACTCTACGTCCTTACAACTGTATGTTAATTAAGAAAATCAAATTGATTGCTTCTTAGTTAGGGTGTTAAGGCAGGACAAGAAAACAAAGAAACTTTCGCATTTATAATAGGATTTGTCAATTCTTCATCTAGTGCTTTTGGCAGAATGTTAGTGAAATAAGTTTGCTGGTTTGCATTTTAAGTAAATGTACAGATAGTCGATGTTCGTAATGTTGTGGCAAAGGGCCCGTCGTCAACCACCCGAATCGGTTACGGTTATCGCTTCTACTGTGTTCTGTCTCTAGCTGTCTTTTGATGTACCTACAACCACTGTTTAATAAGAAGATGATACGTATTATTATGAGTGTTATATTCTCTTTTTTTAGGGTTGTAAACTGTTAAGAGGAATACTTCGAATTATGTTTCTCTGTCACTGTGTGTAACTTACAACAAATATTAGTCTTTCGTTAGGAAAAACCTTGTATTTTCCTATGAAAAGTCTGTCTAATCTAATTTTGGATCTATTTGTTAATTTTACTTCAACTGTTTGAAATGTATTAATATTATGCTGGTCGCCATAAGTGCATAATTGTAGCGATTCTGTTATAGGTACCATACTACTGAACTCAAAAATAGTGCTATCCTTATCCACGAGAAAGGATATGAAAAGGGCAGCACTACTTTTGGATCAGTCAATTTAGTTAAGTGTAGAGTTTAGACAATCAGCACTAATATACAAATATTTTTTGCTAGAGGGAGCAGTCGGAGTATTAAAAGCTAATGCAGACGCAAAGCATCACTTACACTCAATAAAAAGTGTTCTTTAATAGTTTTTAGTATAAATTTTTCTCGAATGCAAAAAAAGCTCTAGTACTACTGATCTACAATATTTACGAATAGTAGACAGTGTCTTTCTTGGATCGTCGTAAAACGGAACAATTTTCAGCATGTAGGTAGTATAATTTACGACGTTACTTAGACGACTTGTATTGTGTACTTATTCCATTTATGTAAGTAACTTCAAGAGAGAAAGTGGGAGCAATCATGTTTAGGGTACAGTGCTCAAAGGGTCGCGTGGGGCTCTATTACTAAGCTTCAGCGGTCCTTTTATCCGTCAAGTCTGTCTGTCAGCGGGCAGTATGTCGTGAACCGGGGTAGGCAAAAAATTTTTCAAAGTACAAACTCATTGGTGTTTTGAGGTGTTTTTTACTCGATCTTAATAATATTAATATTGTGTCGTGCACCTTGCACGAAACCCTTTGTATCCAGTTAGACTCGTACTTAGCCGTTTTAATTACTTAATAACATTTTATGATTTTCATAGTGCTAATAAACTCGGGAAAGGTTTCTTTCTGCAAGTAGTCAATGTGTTGTGTAACCGTGCCGTAGCGAATGGATTGCTCATGCTTTCTTTGCGGAAATTCGTATCTATTTATTGGGTGCAAAACTACGGAAACCGGATTCAATAATATTACGACTTTCAATAAAATGATTGTAAGAAATCTGGGGGCCCGAGTCTGCTATAACAATTATGTGCCCGAGTCATGCCCGAGTCGATCAATGAGAAAAAGTACTGATGAAAAAAAATATTAACATAAGTTTACCTACCTACCTGTATTAATTAACATTATACAATTTGGCGACAAATAAAATAGACGGTCTCGTTTTTGCTGTTTGGATATATGTTACAAATAAACTTCATTGAATATTTGCGAAGTGGTGACACTTTTGATGTGCCGAGTTCGAATCCCAGCGCGCACCGCAAACTTTTCTAAAGTATGCATTTTAAGATATTCAAATATGACTTCCTTCAACGGTGAAGAAAACATCGTGCGGAAACCTGCTTGCCTGAGAGTTCTCCATAATGTTCTCAAAGGCGTGTGGAGTCCACCAACACCACAGCAGCGTGATGGACAACGGCCTAAACCTTTCTAAATGTGGGAGGAGACAGGTGCTCTGTGGCTGGTACTGATTTTATATGATGATGATGACGAAACCTTTTTTTTTCTCATTAGTACTTTTTGTCTTTTATCGATTATAATTACAATAACAGACTTTGGGCCCCGTTGAATAGCACTCAGGGATAAGTTTTTGTACCTACTCGAGCGTATATTAAAACTAGCAAACCAAAAGTGCAACTATAACCACTCGAATGACACGTATAAATATAGGTCTAACTTACTAACACGTTTCTATTGGTTATAAACTTTAATCGCTGATGATTACGTTCCATACAACCATTTTTAAAATAGAGTTTCATTTATTTAAAATACAGACGGCAATGTCCGTAACATTTCTGGCAAAAACCCAAGAAATAGAAAAATCAATGTGGGAAATCTTTCTTACTTTCCAAATTATCTCCACCTTCGCAACCTGCCTAGGTTTTCTACAAAGACTTGACTTTACATAGTCTCGTGTGACATAATTATTTATCTTATAGTGTAGTGTGTAGGGTCATAGATACCAAATGAATAAATGAAATAAATAAATAAATAAAATATTTAAGTAAGCTTAGTTTTATAATCATAGTAAGAAAATACTCATATCGTTATCAAATAAAATAAAACAACCGCGAAGACTTTAAGGTTTAGATTAATTTGTTAAGTGCCATTTACTATCTTTGATCTGCTAACAGTAGAGGAAATTATCATTCAACCTTGACAATAACCTTCTTTCTAGGGTCACGTTTCAACAGCTTTCTTAATTAAAATCTCAGAAAATTCATTGTTACAATTTAACGCAGTACTATACATTAATTAGCGTTTTTATTTTTTTTATTTTACTACAAGTTAGCTCTACCAGCTGAGACTGCAGCCAATCTCAGCTGGTTGTGACTGAGGATGCAGTCTAAGATTGTAGAGTTTTATATTTTTATAATTTTTTATTAGTGTTATTACCTACACTTGGAGGAATTATCAATTTTATAAAGTTAAAATGCATATAAACATTTTCGGAAACGACAGCGTTTGAACCTGCGACTCTCGGGCAATCGCGGCCTGAGCGCTTTCACCAATTAAGCTACGGCTCTCCTACCGTCGCTGCCGAAAATTAGTATATATGCCTCTCACCAGTCTTATAGCGACTATATCGTCATCTAGTAGGAAACGTTGCAGTTTCGATCTACTTTTTCAAAGGTCCAATTGTGACACGTTCCGAAAATTTTTATATGCATTTTAAATTTATAAAATTGTAGCGTTTTAACCGTTTAGGGTTATGGTAGTTATTTTAAACCCCTTACCCCGGATAGGTTTTTACGCGTAATCGTACCGGAACGCTCAATATCTTGGCGGCACGTATTTGGTGGTAACTAGCGACGATGGAAGCCTCTGCCAGATCACATTAGAGAGAATTCAGAAATTATAAATTGCACCTGCTAGGGATCGAATCCGGGACTTACTTACAAGTACATTACGTAATTCCGTCGACAAACAGAAACATAGATTATATCTATGTCTTGTTATGTGTGACAGTCACGATGGAGGTGCATGGTACCACGGGCGGTGAAAAGTTCTCGTAGAAAGCTTTAAATAGAACACGGTACCTGCCGCAGCCCGTAATCGCTGCCGATCGATATTTTGCATGATATAAAATTTCCAACTCTACGTGTACAGTTATGGTGGCCTAGCCTTCCCGGTAGATTAGGCCATTATGTTTCTGGTGACATTGTTAGTCGTTTGCACGCAGCACCATCAAAGATAAAGTGATCTTTCAGTAAAATGTTGATAACGTTTGAAGTATGAGGAATTTATAAGAAAACCACGCGGTTGCAGTTACGCTCAACTCACAATGGCGCAGACGATAATCCTTACTAATATTATAAATGCGAAAGTGTGTTTCTTTGTGTGTTTGTCCTTACTAAGTAACCAATCGACTTAATATTTGACACAGAGTTAGTTGAAAGTTAACGGAAAAGTTGACGGAGAGAAAAATAGGCTACTTTTTATATCAGGAATACAAACGGTTGCCACGGGAATTGTGATAAACGCGGACGATAGTATCAAATAAATACAATCAACTAAAATAACAACTATGTACCTAATTAGCTAAGTATTATTATTACATATTCCTTATTACGAATTTCGGATGGACACTTGCCGATAACCACCTGAGGGGTTGCTACGGCGTCACCGGGGGAGTGGGGAGTGAGATGAGAAGAGCCCCAGGGCTCGACGACATCGGGGGGGAGAGTGGGAGATGTCGACCCGAGGGTGCCTCCTGCGAGGGCTCGGACCTTGGCTCGGTTCGACGTTAATCTGAGTGTTGGTGGACTTTTGGACTAATCATTGTTTAGTCCGAACGCCCCCGTGACCGTGGTAAGGATCCACGTCCGGATGACGTCAGAAATCGGGGCCCTCGTCCTCGCCGGTGAAGACGTTGTGTTGGTTGTGTGTTTGTGTGCTGTTGGGACACATTGTCGGTAGTTATCTTTATTAACCGCACCACCACCTAGTATAAGTAGATAAAGTAGATAAATAAAAATAATGTAAAAAAGGAATTGGCTTACTTAAAATAACGTAGTAATAAGTAAGTAGTAACATGAAATATTAAATTTATTTAAATTATTAAAAAGATAGATAAATTAAGTTTTATATGCAAATTACTTCGCAGTAAAGTACATACTCGTTACTTATAAATGCGTAATATCTGGCTTTTATGTACATTATTATAATTATTGCCTACGTATTAAATGATTCATAGGTCTAGGAGTTGGCATAGCACAGCACCATCGAACCGCGAGGCTCTTAACTTATTATGATGTACAATTATAGAATAGAAATAAAATAAATAAGTGAACATATAATAATTACGTATGCGTATATAACGCGCGAGGAAGTATGAGAATTCCGAATAACTAAATAAAACCCTTATATGTTTTAGTCGTAAAGTACTCAATGCTTTACGACTAAAACAGCTGACAAATATACATTTTACCGAAGCAATACTGGCGCAATCAAGGCTGTATCGACCATAATATATCGACTACCGACCTATTGCCCTTCAGGTCACGGCTTCATAAAGTGCATTAAAGGCAAATTGTTATGCAATTAACGGTATTCAATGTCCACCAAAGTTTATTTGAATTGCCTACTACTGAGACTACTATTTCCTTGCCTTGAAATAAAGGGCCAGTTTTAGTAATGTTGCAGGAAATAGAAATTATATTGTACCCCGATTGTATCCCGTGACAGGGGCTAAAAGTTACTTGTCCATCTTCCAAAGCCCAGCAACGGGGAATAGGTGAAGTTTACCCCTTTTATTACCCCTTTAATTATATTATTCGGATATTATTTCCACATTTGTACCAATGCTCGGAGAGTTAATAAAGCTGGGGTTGTGTGTGTTTGTAATATGTTGTCCTTTCCCCGGGGAGAAAAATACTCACGCTATAAGAGTGCTTAGGAATAACATTGCCATTGTACGTTGTATGAGTAATATCTTAATATATATAAATCTCCTGTCACGATGTTTGTCCGCGATGGACTCCTAAACTACTTAACCGATTTTAAATTAAATTGGCACACCGTGAGCAGTCTGGTCCAACTTAAGAGATAGGATAGCTTAGATATTTCATTATAGTCGCAATTTTATTTTATTGCAAATTATTTATCTATAATTAATTGACAGTCACATGTACTCATTTAAGGCTTAGCGATACTAAATACGATAAAAACAAAATCAAACGCAGACGAAGTCGCGGGTAACAGCTAGTTTATTTTATGTTTAATGTAGTTTCCATTGCCTACCGGGTTACCTATTACAACTATTCAAAATAAATTAACAAAATAAAGTGTCCCACTTGCTTCAAATGCGTTTAAAATCAATAAATCAACACAAATCCGTTATCGTGATAAATTGAAGATTGAAGACCTCTGAGTTTACAAGCATTTGACTACAATTTGGCCGATTGGCGCAGTGGGCGCGACCCTGCTTTCTGAGGCCAAGGCCGTGGGTTCGATTCCCACAGCTGGACAATGTTTGTGCGGTGAACATGAAGGTTTTTAGTGTCTGGGGGTTTATCTGTATATTATAAGTATTTATGTTTATTATACAAAAAATATTCCCCTGTCACTCTCGAACCTATAACACAAGCTATACGCTTACTTTGGGGCTAGATGGCGATGTGTGTATTGCCATGGTATTTTTATTTATTTATCTGCACCTGGAAATGATGCAATCTAAGCATCACAAGCGATGATACAGTCTATGATTATAACGACTAACCGGTTAAGGGTATGGTTATATTAAGCCCATATCAGTAACGCATAGTATTTGTAATCTCTATATATGGAAGGGGATACCCACAAGGTTTGGATGTATCGAAATTATCTCTCTCATTTCATCTCTATTCTTATATGAGATGAGACCTTATTTAATTCATTAACCTATTATATGCGCCGAACACAGGCTTTCTGTTATAAAAGCTAAGAATGGTGCTTTGACACGCTGATCCAATGTGGCGCACTCTTTAAGCCTCGTTAAAATGTGAGGGTTTTAAAAGTCACAGATGATTCTTAGTTTTTGCAGTGAATTTCGAGTGCAGAGTGCATCAAAAGAAATGTAAAAATAATATTACCAAATAAACGTTGTATTCGGATAATAATCTCATTAGTATTATTTTGTGAATCCGTTTAAAGGGGCTCTACTGAGGAGCTCGTTAACTCGCTTCGTTTATACTTTATGTTAATGTCTAAATGTCGTAGACCGATCGTAGAATTATCTGCTACATGAAGCGCCCTTCTATTTAAAGAAATGGTGGTAAGGTCAACTGATTTGGGCCTTATCATTTAGTCGTCCTTTCTGATTTGGCCATCCATGTTTGCGCTTTCCGGTGAAGGATCGCCACCCCAGCATCTGGAGACCGCAACTTTCATCGGTTTTCCAAACTACCAGTATGTGCCCCGTCTATTGCCACTTTGACTTCACAACTCCGATGGTAACTCTAGTTCTTTAACGAATCTTCTCATTTCAGATTGGATCACGTAGTGATAAACTATCAACGCCCGCTAAGTGGCTCTGAGCTTTCTTTTTCTCAAGAAAGAAAGTGTCTTGTTTAAAACAAAGTAAACAGTTCATTTAAAATACACTATGTAACTTCATACGTTAATTGTATAAGAAGTGTTAACTTGTTCATATTTACTCGTACAGTTATATTATGCATAGCTAACTAACCGAAACGTATTTCTTTTCCAAGAAAGATACACAAACCTGTTTGTGTTTATTACGATTTCCCTCCAAATATTGTACCGATTTTGTGTTTTTTGCATCTTGATCACACATATATAGGTCGTCTGGATAAGCTTTAGACAAAAAATACATTAAAATTTAAAGTTATTCACTTTTCTGAAATAAAACAGGTCAAAATATTTTAAATTCAAAACACAAACGCAGCTTTACCGAATACAGCGATTGTACATTAAATTGTTATCATATTATTCCTCAATAGCCTAAAATAGTCCACTGTTGGACTAAAGGCCTCTACCAATGGGAGGGTTTTGTCCATAATAACTACGCCGCGCTGGCGGGTCGGTTGTAAACGTTATAGCTTTGTTATTAATTTGAGTATAGTTTACGAGTTTTTCGGTCATATTATGAGGAACAATAAATATGAACTCCTTCAGCCTCATTATTCAGCGGAAAAAAGCCGGCAAAAAACCAAAGAAGTACATCCTGGCTTAAAAATTTACGGCAATGGTTCGGAAAAAGTATCTACCCGATCGTTGTTCCGTGCAGCTACGTCCAAAGTCCAGATAGCCTTAATGGTTGCCAACCTCCAATAAGAGTCGGCACTGCAAGAAGAAGAAGATAGTTTACGAAGCACATCGTAGTACCTACTTGATTAGCGCGACCGCATTTCTGATAGCAATTTAGTTTTTACGAGTACGTAGGTAGGTTCATCTAGTGATCTAAACGTTCGTTTGGCGAACAATTAGCGCTCAATCAATCGAGTTGTAATTGGTTTCGATCCACCAAAAAGGTATTACAATTTCATGCGATCATTTTATATTTCTTTACATTTTTTAGGTCGTGCGTCGAAAAAATGTATACCAAATAACTACCACAATCCACCTATAAATGAATCAATAATTCTTAATTTAGGGACATGACTTGACTGAATATTATTATTATCTAAATATTATGATAAAACTGTAACTGGAAGATTTCTATACATTTAATATATTTTGAAAATTTTGATCTGGGATGCTTTACTGATACGATACTGAGTCCAAAACAGATTTTTATTTAATTTTTGTCTGTCTGTCTGTCTGTCCGACTACTGAACAGATTTAAATACAATTTGTCCCTTTTAATCTTGAAATGGGAAGTTTTTATATCCATAGAGAACTTATAACAGATTTTCAATATTTTTTTTGGCTAACCGCATATTTAATAGAACATTGTGCCTAGTTATAATTTGTCCAAGATTATTAATGATCTCAGGGAAAAGTTTTCCTTTAGCACTTTACTGCATGACTAAGACTAAAGGCCTCTCCTAAGCCATATAAATAACCACGCTGGGTAGAGGAATTAGTGGTTTCACTAATAGTAGTAGTGCAGAGGTGCCCGTTCTCTGTTACATTCTCATAGTTTACTCGTACGACATCCGCGACAATGCAGACCTACAGCATTCTTCTGCCGTCAACATGAGGCCAACATAATATATCTCAAACAACCTGCTATTAACGCTTTCAAACATAAAAGCTTTCAACTTTATACGTAATTGTATGTTAAAATGTCATGATTGCCCCTTTACGTTTTTGTTGATCTGTAACTTTTAATGTGGGTGGTTCGTATGTATTTCTATTCATACAGATACTATAAATAGAATGACCCACGTATTCGCTTTGATACCGTCGGAAATGGGAAGCAAATTCTATGCTTACGCAGGGACGCTACATCAGTTGCGACCTCGGTTCACACTCGACCTGTTCCCATTTCTCCAAAGTGCGTACCAATTTATATTTACCTGTTTTGCTAAGGTTTTTTGGGTTTTCCTATAACCAGAACGACTACTAGGGATTTTGAAAGAGCCAAATCCTAAAAATACATAGATTTGATTACATAATATATATCGATATCGAGAGCGTTCTAATAATGAAAAAAAATTGCGATATATTACCTAGTTTAAGGTAAAAAGATTTTTCTTATAATATATTTAAATTTAGATAATAAAACACATAAAGAGAACATATTTTTAATTCCTATCGCTTTGATTTTATGTGTGAATTGTAGAACTGCAAATTATTATGTTACAAAGATTTGGGATTACGTAATTCAAACAAAAAAATCGCTTCAGTATGTGAATCAATTGTTGATTGTAAATGTATTGATTGTAAGCAAGTTGGTACTTATGTAAATGTTTGCAGCTTAAACTATCGGATGTTATGTAAATATCTATTACCACTAAGTGGTTTAAAATTATAGGTATGGTAATTATGAAATATATCGACGTTATATGGTTGGTTTACCCGGGAAGTAGTCTTTAGATTTCCAAATAAAATGTGGGAAAATACTATATTCAATTGGGAATGTAAAGGCTCGCTCATACAGATTACATCGCAAAAATCCTACCATTATCTCGCTAATTTTAATTGTGTCTAACTCAGGCATTATTAAGGTCTGTTATTGTCTATTTACTGGAATGTAGTCTGTTTGTATAAGCAACAGCAAAAGCAGTGTTATTTCAAATGGTTGACATTGTTTTAGAATTATTATCCTAATTTTGAGGTGGTCAAGGTATTTCATATAAAACGGTCGTTTTGGCATAATTCTGCTTCAAGTCATAGAATTTAAGTCTGCATATGATTCACATTTAACTATATAAAGACTAACGTTTGTATTGTATTAATATGTCGGGATATGAGTTCATACTATCTTAGGTGTATATCTAATTAAAATCGCTTTAATATCGTTTATAGGCAGCGTATTTTGGCGGCTTTAGGTTTCCGCTCTACACCGTTACACAACCTTAAAAACTTAAATTTATTATAGTACTAGCTGATGCCTGCTTTCTTAAGACGTCCGTCCACGTAAAACCCGTGGAAACCGGTTTGTTTTCCTGGAATAAAAAAGTTATTCCAGTTAAACTAAATACCTGAAATCAAGTTGATAGGCTTCTGAGTTAGGACGTGAAGGAATGACGATCAAACACACACACTTTCAGATTTATAATATAAGTTAGGAAGATAGGTACGGATAAATATCTTTTTATTGGATCTGCTGTTGAAAGTAAAAACTGACCGCTCGACCACCTTATCTAACGTCGTGTTTGCGACTAAAACCTCGCTTTATATCTGTGTTACAACAACTTAATTACTGTGATTAGCAGATGAGCGGTGATTCACACGCGCACACCAGCAAAGTTTCCTTGTGTTGTGAATTGTGATTTCGAAGCTAAAGTTCCGAGAGAGTGTAGACAGTTTTGTGTAGGCGCTTGATAAAGTCATCGAGTTTGCAAAATAGCACCTCTATCTTGCGCGTGTATAGTAATATATATTAGATAATTACCAGATGTCCGCTGTAATTACGGTTTTATGATAATATTACACATTGATTTATGTATGTTACTGTGTTGTAACATCACAGTACGATTGACAAGTGTACGCTTGGTTTAAGGTTTCACATATCTGATTAAAATAATGCGTCATTTTACGATATTTTAATTTAAGAAAATAGGTAAATAATAAAATGAAGATACATCATGAAATAGGAAAGTGATTTGGATAGGACCAGCAGGAATGTTTCGGATTTTTTTAAGCAACTTCAAATAAAGCTGGATTTAGGTTAAACGTATGTTAACATTTGTAGATAAAATGGCAAGTGAATGAAGATGTCAAAAATATTTTGCAGTTCTACGTAAGAATACGATTTAATGCCACGAATATGTAATTCATGGTTATAAATGAAAAACCTGACAATGTTAAAGCAAGCATCCCGTCAAAAAAACGCACGCCCTCTCGGAACATATTACAAGCGTCATTCATGTGCTCTATTGAAGTTTTTCACGCGATCTCTCCTCGCCGCTACGAGAGAGCCAGTTGCTGCGTCCAACCCGTCCGCGCCGCGCCATAGTCACGATCTTTTTACTATTAATAATAAATTAATAAAATCATAATTTACAGATAATATTCGGAATGAAATAAATTGTATCTTCATCTATCGAGTAAAATAACTGCGTCAGGAGTGTACTTGTGTAACATCAGTTTTGTTTAAACATAATATTATTATGATTTTTTTGCACCATTTGTTTCACGTCGTCCGTGTAGCATGCAAATCATGATTTCATAACGTTCAGTGAAAATGTGTTGATAAACCAGACAATAGACATTGAAATAAAATTCCAAAGTTTTTAGATTGTTAATGAGAGAGAGTTTTATAAATTTGTATAACGTTATAGTTGCGTTGATGTAAAAATGTGATAAAGTTGATAGTGGGTTAAATTTTTGATGGTAAATTTAATCGTGGAAACAAGTCGTGCCGGATAGCTACAACAAGTGTGCCGTGCGACTGCGATTTCACCCGCGTCACGCACGTTCGTGTACTCGTCCATGGTAGTTCGCGAGTGTTTGCTTAGATTACAATAAGATTTATTTACGCATCCTGTGTCATTGAGAACACGTGAAACTGCCAGTCCCGCCTATAATACCTTGTGATAATAATCGTTATAGCCCATTTGGGCAGCGTTGCTTGAAATCCTAATCTGAGGATTTCAAGCAAGTTCTTACTTGCTTGAAATCTGAAAAGTTCTTAGTCCATTTTTATTATCTGAGGCAATCTGTGCATGTTACTGAGGCACTAATATGGTGGGGATAACAACGATAAATGATAATAAACATATCTTCGCGTGGTTACTCTTAAAATTAAATTCAGCTTGTTTTTTAGCTACGTTTCACATTGCAATACAAGATAACAAACGAATGTAAATGAATGGCGATTTTACGAACGTCAAGTTGGCTAACAAAACGTTAAATAATGAAGATCGTAACCTAATAAAATCCTTATGCGAAAAATAAGTAACATAAAGCTTTCTGGCTTTATGTTACTTATTTTTCGCATATTTCGCAAATATTTAACACGTTAACCTTTTCCTAGATACATAGTGATGTTTTGGTGAAGACAGCTTGAGGCGTTGAGATTAGCGATTTAAAATAGACGAGATGTGCCGGATTTATGTAATTTAATGCAATTAGGCAAAGGTGGCGAAGTAACTTTGCTTAGCACTATGTAGTGATGCTGATAAGTAGCTCTACCGGATTGTACGTGATAGTGAAAGTGCGCGTAGTCCGCGATCAGCTGAGCGGGAGGTTGACGTCTCGCTCGCGTGCCGGCGACGACATGGACCATGTGGAGAATTTGCGGCGTCAGTAAGGCCCAGCCAGTACTGTTCTGTAGAGGCATCGATGACGACTTTGTAAGCCTTATTAATAGTCTTTGGCGATGACCAAATAAAGGCGTCGAACCTGAGTCCCGTAGAGGCGTACAAACTTGCGCCTAAACTATGGATCTAATAGTGGCAGCCGTTAGGTCTGCGGAGGAGTCTTGTGACCAGCGGACGCAGGTTGTACGTCTTTGTTTGGTTTCGCCTTCTTCTCTCATCCGATTGAGGCATCTCGTAGAAGCGGTGATAGCCCAGTGGGTGGGAGCTCGACTTCACTTTCAGTGGCCGAGTTCGAATCCCAGCACGCACCTCTAACTTTTCTAAGTTATTTTCGGTTTAAGTAATTAAAATATCACTTGTCAACGGTGAAGGAAAACATCGTGAGGAAACCTGCATGCCTGAGACTTCTACATAATGTTCTCAAAGGTGTGTGGAGTCCACCAATCCGTACTGGGCCAACGTGGAGATCCGTGCCCTATTGTGGGCCGGTAATGGGTGCATATGATGAAACATTGACAACATTTTTTTACCAATACTTCAATTAATACAAAGGAATATTGTTAATAGTATTGCCCAATACATTTTTACGTCTGGTCTTCTATGGCTAATTGATTTTAATAAACCGACATATATAGCGTTACCTGATATGCGTAAATTAGTTGCTGACGTTGGTTGTTGACGTTCTGGGCTACTAATTATGAGGATGTTTTAATTTGCGCTATATAATTGCTCTGTATGGGAGTTAAATTACAAAGCTTTATTTAATTCATTGAAACATGGCCTTAACTGAACTATCTAGAAGTATTAATATTATAGTTGTGTACCTGCGTCATCATAAATAATGTAGAGTAGATTGCAATGATAATAATCAATGTTTTGAGAAGTAGGTTCTACGTTATTGAAATTCATAAACATTAACAAAAATATACTTACCTGCCATTAATGCCTATTTATCAGAATTTATTTAATTGTATGTAGTATGTTGTGTCTAGTCGTATATCAATTTAAATAACATAGTAAGTAAATACACGCTTATTCAAATTTTTAGCATCTTTTTTTTGTGCATATATGACGTGCACGCCATATATGCACAAAAGCATTAAACATTTGTAATGTGGTATTGATCAACTGGTGGTATGTTCCAGCAGCCGACATGGCGGTTGTGGGGCGAGGAGCGCGTGGACGGCGCCATCTACACGGTCTATCTCAAGAAGGTGCGCTACCACCGCCCGACGCGTTGCGCTTCCAGTGTAAGTAACCGTTGTCTGACATATCTTCTCCTTCTTCTTTTAGTGCCCTCTCCTATTAGAGGCTATCAACTATTATTTCAAGTGAACTTTATTAACCACTTCTCTAAATAGTGACTTTGTATTCATATTAAACCACTGACCCAGATCTTTCAGCCAGGAGTCGCTTGCCCTTTATCATGCTTTGACTTTTGAGCAAGAGTAATTTGTACCTTGGATAGCGCAATATATAATGTATTTTCCAGATATCCGAGCTTTTTCCTATGCACATCGATCATCAGCAATAACATGCAATCATCTCCCAACGGGAAGGTTTTCCCTTAACCACGCAGCGTGGTGGGTCTATGTTTAAAAGGTCTCTCGTCAATGAGGGTTGGGGTCTGCGGACAATTGTTTAGGAAATGATTTAGGTTGACTTATTACTGGCCAATATTCAGAATGAGAAAGCCTACACGCTCGCCAAGTGCCAATTGGTAGACCTCACATAGCTTTGAGAACTTTATGGAGAACTCTCACTCACGCAGGTTTCCTCACCTTGAAGCAAGTGATATTTTGATTACTTAAATTAAAAAGGCACATAACTCCAAAAATTTGGTGGTGTGTGTAAAGAAGTCAAACTCGGCCCCTGAAAGAGATACTAAACCCCTTACTACTAGGCTTATGACGATGATGACATACGTTGTTTTATTATTATTTTGTTACTAAAGGAAAAACGTACGTAAAATTCAGTATTAAAAAATTTTTGACAGTTTTTTAAGACTGTTGGGTACTTAAACTAAAACAATTTACGGCGATCGGGAAAAACAGTGGCATAAAAAAATATTTTATGCGTAATACAGTTTAGTAGTATACCTAACTCAATTGATGAATCACCATTCACAATGTTTGATAACATTGTTTATTTGTTGCATTCATGACTTACAACTAGTAGTGGGTAGGTGTGGTTTTTCTGAGTAGGTATAGGAGTCGTCAAATAAAAAGAACGAAGACCCTTATTGAATGCGACTGTATTCATTCATCTATTCATTTATTTACTTAGATACATCCGCAATGTATTTTTACATCATTAATCGATACTAATATTTTAAATGCGAAAGTGTGTTTGTTTGTGCTTACTTTACTCTCTAACTCAGCAACTAATCAACTTGATTTTTGGCATAAAGGTAATTTAAAGGACCGACTTTAACATAGGCTATAGGCGAAAAACCAACGCTTCCCACGGGATTTGTAAATAACCGTAATAAAAACTGTCGAAGAGCACAAGTAACAGCTAGTAACTTAAAAATGTTCTGTCTAGTGCCTTTACACCATCAATTCATCATCATCATCCTTCACCCTCAGCCTATGAAAGGTCAGCTGCTGGGCTCAGTAAAGGGGCGTATTTATTCCAATAGGTCATTAACGATTTCTCCTCCCACGTGTTAGTAATAATAACTGGGATCAAGCGACGGCATAAGGACGTCTTTGGTATATAGTATTTATCACGATTAAACTCACGGGTCAGGTCAAATATTGTCAAGTATAAAATATAATAAATAAATATACTACGAAAATACACACATCGTCATCTAGCCCCAAAGTAAGCGAAGCTTGTGTTTTGGGTACTAATAGCTGATGAATACTTTTATGAATATAATAAAAACAAATACTTATAATATACAGATACAGATAAACACCCAGACACTGAAAAACATTCACGTTTTTCTCAACACAAAAACACAGACATTTTTCCCGTTGTGGGAATCGAACCCACGGCCTTGGTCGCGGAAAGCAGGGTCACTGCTCACTGCGCTAACCGGCTGTCAAAGAGTATATATTTTCTTTGTTTAATTTTATTCTTAGAACAAGCCCGGAATCAGAAAATCGGTGCGACTGTATGAGTTCATGAATATTGAATTTTATGACAATAAACTAGGGAACGATATCTAAATAAAGCCATGACAACGACGCACTGTTTATTATTATTGTAACTCCATAAAATAGGCAATGTTCATTTTGCGAGACAGCTGCAATACAAGCTGTATTTCTCTTATCTCAGTAACTAATTGTATTTTTAGAACAATAGGAGCGCTATATCATTGGAATTTTTTGCTTTTACCTATTGGAAACAATACAACACACGTCCTTGCAAATGTATAAAAGTTAACATACATGTTTATATTTACCATGGCCTAAGGTACCTAGGTATAAGAGGGAAAATCACTGTTGTGTCAAATCAAATGGTGGCTTGGATAGGTGCGGATTCTTATAAATTTTATCAAGCAGATAGACTGCATCTAGAAAAGGGTAAAGAATACTTAGTCCGGGAAAACAGACGGTTCCTGCGGGATATAAAAAACTAAACGTTTACTGACGTAGGTATGTACGTATTAGAGCACCGACCTTTCACAGGACAGCGGAGGAAATCCCGCGTCATATTCATTGATTTCATAGTATTGATCACTCATCGAATGCCTCGAGATTAATTCATTTGAAAAAAAGGCCAATTTACGTTGTTCGTTTCAATAACTATGACTAAATATCATATTATAAGTATTTGAGTAGGCACTCTTATTTTGCATCTTCTACGGCTCTTGCGCCTATTCTTAATCTTGGAGTAACCTGACTGACAGAAAGACTGAATGACTGATCTCATCAAACTGACCAGCCCCGTTAGTTGGGCCAGTCAGGATTCACTAAGTAATTTCAGGTCGTTGCTAATCGGATCTTTCATCTCCATAAAATTGCTGTCACAATTAGTGGTTTTGTATGAAGAAGACTGGTTGGTAACCGATAAGAAAATGTAGATTGATTAACTTAATGATGAGATGATGGTGGTAACAAAAAGCCATTTTGCTATGGGTTTCTTCTTAGACCAGGGCGCGTTTTGAACCCTCGTTGCTTCAGTTTTAAGTTTATGAATGCAGTTATCGCCATCACTACTTGTTTATATGTAATGAACTCACGAAAAGTGCCATAAACGAGTCTATTTGATAAAGAAATATTTGACTTTGACTTTTATATGGCTTATCTGATTAATCTAATCTGAATTGTCTGAGAGTGATTTATCTTTAACATTTTCGCAAACGTTATGCTACAGAAGGTAACTAGTATCACTTGTAACTTGTACACATGTTTTATTAGGTCATAAACCTATACAGGTATATATGTGCTAGCCTACTATGGCATTTTAAACTCATAAAAACGGATAGTGGGACAAAGTTGTTTATCTAGCAGTGCACGCGAGTCATTATACGAGCCATTACACTCCCAGCCATGTTCCAAAGACTCTTGAAGGCCATAATGCACTTAGGCTCCAGATACCTTATGCATACCTACTAAGATATATATATATTTTTTATAAATTTAAAAAGCACATAAAAAATATCGGAACCGACAGGATTTGAATTTTGATTTTTCCAATTAAGCTACGGCTCTCCTACCATCGATACCGAAATTAGTATATGCTGTACAGTCTTACAGCGACTGTAAAGTCCTACACCAAGTGTACAGTCCTACAGCGACTGTACAGTCGCTATAAGACTGATGTCTTAATAATTATTATTGTAGTAAGTTGTGATAGCTAAGTAGTAAGGGCTTTGGGCTCCCTTTCGTCGGGACCGAGTTCGATCCCTGGCACGCAATTATGACTTTTTGCATTTTGGGCAATTAAAATATAACTTGTTTTAACGTTAAAGGAAAATTTCGTGAGAAAACCTGCTTGCCTGAGGGTACTCTATAACGTTTTCAAAGGTGTGTAAATTCTACCAATCCGCACAGCGTGGTGGACTACGCTCTAAACTCTTCTCATTCTGACCTGAGACCCGTGCTCTGTAGTCGGCTGGTAATTTATTGATAATGGTGTTGTTGACGCAGAACGTAAAGATTTATAGAAAATTAGAAATGGTACATTGTAAAGTCAACATTTCCTGAGGAAGCTATTTTATTCTGTATATGTATGTAAAATCTTGTTAATATTTAGATATATTGCATATTTTTAGTAGTTATCATTTAGTATTTTGTACAATTATTTGATCTATACCACAATAAAATCATCTTACTCACATCCTGGGGTAGCTGGTAGAGATCTCTAATAGAGATAAGATGCTATTTTTATTCTGCATTAGTATGTAGAATCTTGTTAATATTTAGATTCATTGCATATTTTTAGTAGATATTATTTAGTATATTGTACCTTTATTTGAAATATACCACAGTACAATCATCTTACTCACATCCTTGCGTAGCTGGAAGATTTCTCTTATATAGATAAGCTTTCCTATGTACACTTCATGTATCATATGTTCTCCATCACAATGTTCATAAATAATAAATAAATAAATGCTCTGGTGTTAGAGCTTAAAGTTTGTTCTCTACAAACTTTTACACATTGCAGGAAGATCTGTTTGGTTATTTTTTTATTTTGGTGTGGTGTTTATAGATTAAATAAATTCTAATCTACACTGTACATAATTGCCTGGTTTTCGCAGATTATATATAGCACACTAGCTTAATGTTCATTGTATGTCATTGAATCTGCAAAGTAACGCCTGCTTTTATTCTAATGCAGTATTTATCATAATATAAAAATTTATGAATGAATGTTTCAAAACAGACTCTTAAGCCTCTTTTAAAGGTCAATCCTGGCCCCAGAGTTCCATACCTGGACGCACCACAAACCTTCCTATAGGGATGACCAGCTAAGAAACCCCTAGTTCTGGAGCCAAAGCTCGCTGTCCAACTCCGTCCACCAGTCCCATACCTGGACGTACTTAACACCTCTCAGAGTAAGTTAATTCCTAGGTCCATCCACTATGACCTCAGCCCGACCTAGAAGCGGCCCTCTATAGGACTCTGGTCTTAATTTATGATTATAATACATTATTAGCTGACTACTAATTGGCTTATGATTTTATCAGTCACACGAACGTTTTTTTTCACCATTATCGTCTTGTGCCCCTTATAGTGCCCCTAGTCGGGGGACATTATTGGATCAGAGATAATAAGTAGAATTTAATGATACTTTTGATTTAGTACATCCGGTACCTCGTGCCGAAAAACATGGAATCCAATTTTCATATCGATAAACCGACATAAAACTTACAATACAACTTCGAATACAACCGTTTGTTGGGTGCATTCCACCACAATGCTCCAATGCAGTGCCTCATTAGATTTTAATAAATTATATAGGTGTACCTATTGGGCGTGTACGGTACACTAGGTACACCTGTGTCCAAAAAAAAAGTCAACACGTAAAGTATGTTTTTTTGTACACCAGGTTCTGATGTCATGAATACAGTTATTTCGATGATTTCTACTTTCTGACTTTAGTCTATAGTTTTGCTTTCTATTCTTTATTTAAATACCTAACGATAATTTATATGTAGACATTTGGTATAAGTATAGTTGGTATTAATGCTATCCAATCTGAATATCTATGAATGTTTTACATAGACTAACGACTTCTTTATAATTCTCACTAGCATAATATCACTCTAAGCTTATGCGTGGAAGCCCGCTCGCTTTCCCCTGCGGTAAATCGAAATTACCTATGTTTTAAACTTGAGTATCTAAACCAGTTTCTAAAAACTTGCCGCACGTTCATAATTCAGTTTCCATTCTTCAACTTCCAGGTATTGATGAGGTAAAGACACTAAAACTTAATTTACATACCTATAGAATATAGAGTTCTCGTGCTCGTTTAATTTTATTTTTTATCTGAATTCATACTTAATTCGTATGGTTATAATTAACCTTTATTGTTTGATTGATAAATGATAACTGCCGTATTTGTCTAGTCATTAGTTCAACTGTGGATACGGGGTCATGGACTCGATTCTCAGGTTGGATCAAAAATTATGAGGAAAAAATTGACCTTGTTTCGTCGGAGATTAGGCAACTAAATAATATTTAAACAGAAATATTTATTTGAATTTGAATATTTTTAATTTTTTTTTATTATATCTGTATGAAACAAAATATCTAAGTCATCATCATATCACCAAATCATAATATCAACCCATTACCGGCCCACTACAGCACTGGTCCCCTCCAACAGTGAGTAAGGTTTACCACGCTAGCCCAGTGCGAATTAATGGGCTTCACACGCTTTTGAGAGTATTATGGACAATTCTCTGGCATGCAGGTTTCCTCACAATGTTTTCCTTCACAGTTAAAGCAAGTGATATTTAAATTGTTTAAGACACACATAATTGGAAAGATAGAGGTGTAGAGGAGCTGGGTTTCGAACTCAGCCAATCAAAAGTTAAGTCGTACAAACCACTACGTTATCAGCGCTCTACTTATATTTCATCTGAAAATTACAGGAGTAAATAACTGGTTACATTACAGGAGTCAGACGACGAGATCTCACACCTCGAGTGGGAGACGGTGCGCGTGCGCTTCGTGAAGGCTGGTACGGTCGAACGGCTAGTTGAGGCGTTGGCCACCGACGATGGCGAGCTCGAGTGCACTTACGTCAACGTCTTCCTTGCCACATACCGGTAACTATCAGAATCTTTAATACCAGATTTTTAATACTTAAGACTTTACTGAAGACGTTTAAACTCTGTTTCTGTTTTACTATTCTTATTATGTAAACAGTTAACGCCACTACATAAAGTGGGCTTTCGATCCGCTAATCTTTACTAATGTTATAAATGCGAAAAAAAACGGTTCCCAACGGGATTTGACGGGATTTTTAATATTATTTTTTAGTTCATTTGCGGAGTGCAGCCGAGTGCTGGACCTGCTCTTGCGGCGGTATGAGGCCCTGGCGGCGGAAGATGTGCTCCCCGCGACAATCGACACATCGCAGCAACATCGAAAGTTAGTTTCTTCATATCAATGCACTTTTAACTGTCTTACACTCCTTCAAAACTCCGCTGTTGCTTGTACATTCAAATTTTTATAATAAGGATATTAAGATTAGGACAAGGCTTACCTACTACCATCTCGTAAAGCAGCAGTATTTTTATATTGAAGTAGTATTATATAACACAATTTTAACATCTATTCATTGATTAGAGATGTCATTTAAAAATAATACTGATTATGCGATGGTAGTAAACTTCCAGATAGATCGGCATTTTAGAAAGGATAAAAAAAATGTATTTCTGGAAATGGTGATTTTTACTATTCGACAAGTAGGTACTGGAGGTGATTTTTTTTATGTATTTGTTACATTACATAATTGAAGTGGTCACCGTAAGTGTAGCCTGAATAAGCAGTAAGAAAGGATCTATTTATGAGCATTTCAAATAATACATTTTCCGCGGGTAGCTACATAGACGCTGAAGTTGGTTCTGCAAGTTTTGAATCGTTCGCGCCAAATAATATCGCGCGCATTGTGTTTCAAATGAAATTGATTTGCCCTGAGCAATTGCGACAGGTTCTTCAGCAGGGTAAGGCATTAAGCGAGGTACATGTAAAATGGAAAGTCCTTCTCGATTACGAATTATAAAGAACTTAACAACACTCCATTTTTGTTACATGTCTTATTATGTAAACAATCTTGACGGCCGATTGGCGCAGTTTGCAGCGACCCTGCTTTCTAAGTCCAAAGCCGTGGGTTCGATTCCCACAACTGCAAAATGTTTGTGTGATGAGCATGAATGTTTTTCAGAGTCTGGGTGTTTATATGTATATTATTCATAAAAATATTCATCAGTCATCTTAGTACCCATAACACAAGCTACGCTTACTTTGGGGCTAGGTGGCGAGGTGTGTTTTGTCGTAGTATATTTATTTATTTATAATCTATCAATTACTTTTAAGTGTAAAGATGATTTTAGAAATATTAAAAAAAAAAAAAAGTGTACATTCCTCACCTATTTTTATTTGATTTGTTTTTATTTTTTTTATGGTAGTTGATTAGCTATCATTTTTAAAGACTACTGTAGTCTGTCTCCGAAACTCTTTAGCAGATCTATTTCAAATGACAAAGTTATGCTCGAACGTACATAAAACAAAATATAAACATCAAAATTGATAACCTCCTACAGGAAGGAAGACGGTTAGAAAGGATTGTTTACACAATAAGACAAGTTAGAAAAAATAGTTGTACTTTTATGCATGTGTGAAGTGCACTGTTTCCGAGTACTAAAGATCATTGGTTACGGATTTTGTAGGACTCTGGTGGCATGTCTCCACGTTTGGCTGGACACCTACCCGGAGGACTTTCGGCAGCCCCCCCACCACCCCGCACTGCAGCAGCTTCTCGCCTTCACACAGCTCCACCTGCCTGGCTCTGAGCTACACTCGAAGGTTGCTTTACTTTCTCTTTTATGCTGGACTTAGTTAAGGAAAAACGATCGAATCCATTGTGATACTAATTTTCTTAAGCTTTTTTTTTATAGTAATAATTGAAGGACTAAGTCGATGGCCCACCTGATGGTAAATATAAAACTATCTTCTCTTAACCGAACAACATGTTGCAGGGCATACAATGCGTCCTGCAACGTGCCGCCCTGTGTCCATCAATTTGAGGCATAGGTGTTAAGCCTCATGTGACTGGAACGCGAAAATCTTTACCGCTTGGCAGCAGTACTAAGCATGGCGGTACTTCCCGGAAGAGTTCTGTCAAAAAACTGCTACTGCTGAACATAAAACACAATCGAATTCAATTCAAAGAGGAGAAGGACACGGTGACTTTATTTTCAAGGCGCCAAAAGTGTCAGACGAGTATCTCTGGAACTAATACTAAGTCATTAAAATTTTAGTTTTTTGGACGCTCAAATTATAGTTCCACTTATAGTTTACAACAGCCCGTCCGGTGGTTATAGGTTATAGAAGTCAGTGGCCACTTAGGTCTAAAGCAAATTTGGCAACGAATCACGAGTTTAAGGTTGGGTTAGGTTAGGTTAGTTAAAGTCTTATTAATATCAGCCCCGGTCTAGGTAATTGGCTGCACAGCTCAAGTTTCAATATAATATTGGGAATATTAGGATATATACAAATACAAAGTGTAATGAAAACCGAAATATACAACCGAATAACATGCTTTAGAGGTACATTATTCACTGACTTAAGACTTATATATAGACTGTGAAAGCGAAACTTTAATTGTTTTTGAGTAAACCACTGCTATAGTTTTTACTGAAAGAAATCAAATACAGCACAACATGACATGCAAAATTAAAATAAAGTGCTTCTATCACTCTATTAGCGGCGCGTCGCGTAGCGTAGGTAGATATAGGTAGATTTAATACTTTTACAGTGGGATATTCATATGAAATATCCTTATGTACCCATCAAAAGTATTTCGTTATTCGGTTTCACATTGTAAGAAGTAATATAATTATTCTTAAAATATTCATAATATTTTAAGAAGTTTTTACATATATTGCAGGTATTGCAGAAGTTAGCGATATTCAGTGCGGAACGAAATGGCAGTGGCGGCGGTGGTGGCGTGTGCCTCGCGCCCGGCATGCGCGTGCCGGCGCACCACACCAGCGCGTACCGCCTGCCGCACGTGCCGCACCGGCACTTCGCCGAGCAACTCACGCGCATGGACATGGAACTGTTCAAGAAACTCGTGCCGCACCAGTGCCTCGGTGCCATCTGGTCGAGGAGGGATAAGGACCGCTCCCATGATGCCGCTACCGTCTTAGCTACAGTTAACCAGTTCAACGCGGTCTCCTTTCGAGTCATTTCCACGGTGCTCGTCGAACCCAACTTGAGGCCCATCGACCGATCCGACATACTCGCAGCGTGGCTCGACATAGCCCGTGAATTGAGAGTTTTGAAAAACTTCTCGTCATTGAAAGCCATAATTTCCGGATTACAGAGTAATCCTGTGTATAGGTTAAGGAAAACGTGGGCGTTGCTGTCTAAGGAAAAATCCGAATTGTTTGAAGAATTAGCGAGAATATTTAGCGAGGACAACAACCGCTGGGCACAACGAGAGCTTCTGATGAGGGAAGGGACTGCGAAGTTTGCTGATACGGTCGGTGAAAATGACCGGCAGTTGCAGAAGTTGCTTCACGAGCGCGGCTCACCGGGCGTCAGCCACGGTACTATTCCTTATCTAGGCACGTTTTTAACAGATCTCACGATGATAGATACTGCCATTCCCGACACAGTTGCCGATGGACTGATTAACTTCGACAAGAGAAGAAAGGAGTTCGAAGTACTAGCTCAAATAAAGTTACTACAGGGTGCTGCAAACGCTTATCACTTGCCAACCGACCCGATGTTCGACAGATGGTTCGATTCAGTGATAGTGCTAGACGACAGAGAGGCGTACCAATTGTCCTGTCAAATTGAACCACCAACAAATCCACCGAAAGAACGGCGCGCCAAGAAAATCAATGAGAACAACAACCACTGCCATCGAAAGAATGATTCTATCGCAAGCACGAGTTCTAGTAGTAGTTCACAGTTTTACTGCGAGACTGACGGCGCCGCGAACGCCTGGAAAAGAGACAGCTTAGAACGACGAACGTCACCCACTAGATTATCCCATGGTTCCTCCTCATCATCGTTGCCATCATTAGATATATCGGTTTCAAGCGCGAACAGTGGTCAGAAGCAGCCGAACGGCAAATTGCCAGCCACGAGTCCCGCTCATGCGAATAATCGGTCAGGGCCAGACTTCTACATTATTAGAGTGACGTACGAATCAGATTGTGTGGAAACGGAAGGCGTAGTGCTATACAAGTCCATAATGCTAAGTAACAACGAGCGGACGCCGCAGGTGGTTCGCAACGCCATGCTCAAATTGAATCTCGACGGCGATCCTGACGCCTACACTTTGGCACAAGTTCTGCCTGACAAAGGTATGTAACTCTTGATTTTTTGCTTGACTTTTTTTACTCTTTCCACTCATTACATCTCTTTAATTTTTATTTGAGACAACTCGAGACTAGTTGACATCTGACCCGACCGAATGCCAAGACTACTTGAATTGAAAAATTTTTTTTTTGTTATTAAAATACCCCATGTTTTTGAATGTAAAGTATAACCCGATAATTACGCATGCTAACATTAAGATCTACTCTTAGATATTCTATTTCTTTTTTTCCCCTCTAACAGTAATCCCACCTGATGGTAAGCGAATATGCATTCTAAGATGGTAGCGAGCTTAACTTGTAAGGGGTATATTAAACGTTTACAGCATATATTAAACGTATACTCATAATCGGTTTCTAAAGAAGCATCTTAACGTAACATTTACTAGCTTGATGCCAAATCTTTGTCGGTAGGGTAACACTTATAAGATCAAAAGCTTGACAAACGTACGTACGTACGTACGTAAACGATGTGCGGGTGTGTACGATCACAAGCTGCCAGTGAGGATGAAGACCTGCAGCAAATGTGTTTGTATTTCGAACGTTGCAGTAAAATTTTTGACTTCTCAAAAACATAGCAACTCTAACCCGAACCTTGCCAAGACTTGGAGTAATGTCTCCTTTGCCCCGCTTAGTCTAGAACTTTAAGGTTTGGTTATGCTCACACTAGTTAATTAGTTAATGGTGCAGTTTAAGATTAATTGTTGGGTATGGCATTATATTCAATTCATATATAGGGGGTATATCAGTTTTTATGCCCATAATTTATTTATAAATAAATTAGGTAGGTGGGTAGATTCTACCGAGAAGTCCCGCAATAAAGTCAACGGTTGCTCACTTCTAACAAAATATTACAATTTAACAATCACTTTTCTATTTAGTGTGAAATGAAGCGAAGCGGCTTTAAGCAATCATGTCATGTTAAATAAAAGCTTGTTACAATATCTTTCTTTTTTTTCAGAAATGTTGTTGCCAGCGAACGCTAATGTTTATTATGCAGTCAACACGGCGTATAACTTAAATTTCATACTAAGGCCACGAAAGAATCAGCAGGATGAGCCTATTGTGAACGGAAAAGCCAGGAATAAACGAACTTGATTAAACCTCACCATGCAATCGTTATGTTGCTGTTCGTTTAATGTGTAAATACATCCCCTTGAAGAAAAGAATACTTTAGGACAACGTTAGACAAAAGACATTTTCATTATTTGTAAAAATATATTCATTACTTCCATTAGGGCTACAGTATTTGCTCGTGCCTCATATTTATTTAATATTTGATTAAATGATGCTTGAAAGCTGCGCTTGGAATGTGTCATGTTCGAACGCGTTATGTCCAGTTTGTGAAGCACTATAAATGACTGTAACGTATCTAATAATCTCTTAAATACCTCTCTATAATGTATACTTAAAACGTGGAGTTCCAAGCGTAAGTAATAAATATTTAATAAGTAAAAAAAGACTTTAGAAGAAGCAAACAACAATTTGGTTGGGTTTCTGTACATATATAAATATCTACATATGAATGTTTTTTTTTGTTTGCCTCAATACACTGAGATTGAGGTTTGGTTTAAAAAAAAAATTAGCAAAAACCCAATGAAAAAATCCAAGAAACCTTTACTTGACAAAAACCGATATCAAGCTAATAACAGGTTCTTGAGAATCGGTCAACCAATGTTTGGGAAAGAACTTGAGAACCTGTTCTTAGCAGGTTGTCGTTTAATTGATACGGGCTTAAGACTTCATGGTAAAAACTTTGCACAACCATTCAAAACCTCACCATCCGCGATAGTCATGCTGTATTAATATTTTTGTTCAAACTTGTAATGTTAAAGTACAAAAGCCTCTATTCAGTAACTTTTCTCTTCAGTAATACAGATTTCCAACCAACAGTTTTCTAAGAAACTCAATAGCTATATATATCGCTGTCTTCATCTTCACCGAAAAGTTTGTACGGAGCTGACGGATCATTAGTTCGAAACTGTCAGAAAATTTACTGAATACGGGGCCAGTACTTATACTGTTATTTTTAAATTAACAAACGTATTAAGAGTTAAATTTTTATGAAGTCGTCAATTATTAACTTTTGGCCATAAGTATATTTTTTAAACATTGATACCGACGCTGACTACTAATATATTGTCAATTTTTTCTCACCAGTCTTATGAATAGACATTAAGAAATAATAAAAGGTACCAATAATAAAATTATCTTTTTAATTACACAATTTTGTATTCAAACTGGTGAGACAAAATGAACTTTATTAAGTATGCATGAATTGTGTATTTGCTGTTAATACTTTTTAATACTAATAATATTTGTATAATATGTACGTGTGTGTGTAAATAACATGCTCTCAATGCCACCTGTAAATTAAGTGTTATATATTTTGAATTACCTTTTATGTGATCGTTTATCCGTATTTGTATATATTGATTAAGAAATAATATCTATAAATAAGAATCTCTTAAACTAGGATTCCTGTAGTAATAATACTAAGCCAAAGGCGATATATTTGTATGTAAAGGCAAGGTGCTGTTTACCTTTTGTATTATAAATTTAGAAGCTTTAAAATTTAATACGTTTATAAACCGAATTTCAACTTACTTCTTATAATAATTATAATATAATGTTTTCTACCTGCTAAATAACACATACAAAGCATTGGCAAATTAATAAAAAAAAGTAGATGATCTAGAAGTATGTATAGTAAATATATGAAATAAAAGACTTACTAGCTAATTCATTTTTACACAATTTATGTATTTAACCTAAACACAATTTAAACTGCATTTGTAATAATATATGGTACGTGCCTATATGATATTGTATTCTATTTATATTCTTGTTTTGGGGCATTTAATACTAACTGTTTAATACTCTATTATATCATTAAAAAAAAACGTGTCCATGTTACCCACAATTGTAAACCATACTCTGAATCATATAATACATAACCCTGTTTGTAAATTATGTAGATTTGTAATCTGTAGCAGTGAACCAATGTAGCTCTCACCAGTGGCCCCGTGTAACGTGTTATATATTTTTATGTAATAAAAACTATTAATAATTTAATTTGTTTCGCTTTCATACCTAACTTTTCCTCTGAAATCTTATATCAATAATTAATAGACTAGAAAACTACAGAGTGCGACAGATTTCTGATTTCCAATGATATTAAGATATTTTGCTGCGTGACTAGACCTGTGTCTCGAAAGCAAGAAGGCAAATGTCAGATTTACCTATGATCAGTTTAATAGTTTATACGTAAGATGCCACAAATAAGCAGAAATACACGTTTAAGTTTTTGTAGCACACTCATGCGTATTTCGATATAAATTCAAAGAAACTCACTGAGACTTTCCTATAAATTTATTTTTGCCAAAAAATTAACGACTTTGTTATATAATAACTAAAAAGAAAATATTAAATATTTTCTACAAGATTTTAGTGTCTGGTGCCAAGTTAAATGTAGAAAATGACTAGTATATATCATATACTTTGTATTCCATTTTATATAGAAACAAGGAAAGTACCATTAATTACATATTTTACTTGGCACCGAGAATAAAACCTATACGAACCTGTATCCTACCGTAACGCTTGGCGGTATGCCTTGATGGTACGGTAGTAATTAGACGCAACCGGAAATTGCTTGCAGAGCATTTGAACTAATTAAAAAAATATAAATTAGCTACTTATTAACCCTAGCTTGGAATATAACACGAAACTTTCACATCGATCACTCTATGGTATCGATATTGTTTTAATTCTTTTTTTTAAGGATTTTAAATTTTTCTACCATACTTGAGAAGCACGCCTTATGCCATCGTCAGCCTATAAAGTCTTAGTACTCAATGGCGTGCATAGAGGGTATGCAGTCTGCAGATTATATAAAATGAAGAAAATCCCTAGTACGAGTTATAAATACTTAAGGGTAGGCCATCCTAATGCCTATCCTTAAGTTTTTTATGACTCGTACTGAAGATTTTCTTCATTTTATATCATCTGCATACCCTGTGCATACCCCCTATTCACGCCACTGGACATTGCTGGGAACAGAACTTAATTTTTTGGTACCTATTGAAATTTTCCAAGTAGAATTTATTAAAATAAATGTATTATTACAAAGCTTTAAAGAGATTAGACCATAATGCCCCAATACAGATTAGCAGCCTTATATAATGAATTGTGATATTTAGTACTAGCCGTTTCCCGCCCGCTTCGCTGGGCGAATTGAAAAAGGAAATAAATTACATTTTATGTTTCATTTTTATTTATTTTTTTCATATTTTTATTATTCTCCTTTTTTTTTATTTTTGTATGAACATAAATAGGCCCCGCGGATAGAACTGTAAGCATCGATATTGTTTAGACTTACTCAAATTCCAAATTCCATCGATTTAGCCTGTATCTTTCATCCAGGGGATTTTTCTCACTGATATTCATTGTAACTTTCAATGTGCAATCATTATAACATTTCCGTGCCTTTCTTCCAAAAAATAATAATAATTGACATGAAGAAAAAAATTTGAAATGAGCATTGAAAGTTAAAGTAAAATCATTGCAAGTCTCATATGTGAAATCTGTCTAGGTTCAAGTGCGCCGAATTTTCTGTTAACTAAAATTTTCTCCGTGACATCAATTTTTTATAGAAAATTAATTGTGCATGTTTTTTATGAATTCTATTGGAATAAGTAACTAAATTTCTTTTCCACATCTCATGTGCTTGGAAAATGCATTCATTTTAATCTGTTATATTTCCGCGATCCCGCAATAAAAGAATTCGTCGGTTATGTAGTCTGCAAAAGTAAAATGAATGTAAAATTCTTAGTCCGTTGATTGGATAGCTACATGTAAAGTTAAGTTTTTGAAACCTCTCAATGACTTTTTCTCCGCTGCCAAAAAGACGATTGTTGTAAGGAAATACACGAATATCCCTACATACACGAAGATCCCCACCAAATTTGGAGTCTGTAGAAGTTACAGGTTAGAAATAAAAATTTTAGATTTTAACACCCACCCCCGCAATTCCTGTCGGAAGTAGACTTTATTGAAATCCATTTTGAGATGTTCTTTATGTGAATAATAAAAGATTCCTACCATATTTAGAATTTTTAGAAGCTATATTTCGAAATTGAAATTTTTTATTGTTAACACCCACCCCCGCGAACCTTATTGGAGGTGATTCATTGTAAAATCCGCTCGAAGATCATTTTTATATTACATATAGAACACTCTCACTAAATTTGGAGTCTATAGGAGCTATCGCTTGGAAATTGAAAATTTTCATTTTTCACGCCCCCGCAATCTTCTTTGGGGTGGGATATCGTAAAATTTGTTCATAAATCATTTTTACATCACTTATAGAAAATTCCTACAAAATTTGGAGCTTGTAGGAGCTTTAGCTGGAAAATTAAAAATATTAATTGTTAATACCCACTCCCGCAACCCCCTGTGGGATGAGCTATCGTAAAATTCGTTCATAGCCTATTTCTACACCTCTTACAGAAGATTCCTACCAAATTTGAAGTCTATAGGAGCTATAGTTTAAAAACGGGAATTGTTCATTGTTAACGCCCCCGCAATCCCCTTTGGGGAATGAATTTCTTAATATCTAATCATAGCTGACCTCTACATAGCAAAAGTAATATTCCTACCAAGTTTCACGTTTCTAAGTCTTATGGTTCCCGAGATTTCGTGGTGAGTGACTATATAGATGGGAATTCTTCGATTATCATCGAAATTTTTAACTTTTTATCGGGCTTTTTTAAAATTTTCTTACATACAAAACTTTCTCCTGACAATTCTGAAGATAAAAGAAAAGCCCAATTGGTCCAGCCGTTCTCCACTACCGTGAGTAGATTCTTAGCTGAATGTAAAAAACCATAATCCGTTTAATACACTCTGTTGAAATCCATGAAAACAAAAGAATCAAGAGAAAATGCTTATCTTTTGTTTTTATTAGCGGGATAAATGTTCATAAAAGTAAAACAGCAATAAAAAAATGAAGGAATGTTGGAATTCAAAAAATAGATAGCCATAAACCATCTAGGAAAAATTTCGCATCGAATGGTGGTAGTTTCATGTCGATACGATCAGTGGTTTAGGCGTGATTGAGCCTCAAACGAAGACCATTTTCATTATATATATATAGATTAACTACCGGAGGAAAAGAAAATGTCAAACTTGGTCACAATGAGTAACCAAACAAAGGTTCAGGTTTAGTAGTAGTATTTTTTTTGTGAAACAGCTAGGCTTATTTCTGCCGCGAAGCAGCATTTTTGTGATCCAGTCCGAAGGGCGTGGTTGTCTGTGTACTTAGGCACATTAGCCTTAACAACTACGGCTACACCTCACTTTGCAAGCCCTGTGAAGTGTTGTTCTGTATATAGATGACTTTCTACTTACCATCAATCTGATTTGTCCGTCAATTATTACTATACATAAAGACGTTAGGTAACTAGAGCAATCGTGATATTTGATCTATCATTAATAACAAGGCCACATAACCCTCAAATATACAGAAGCAAAGGTAAACATTCAGCATTGTGTACGCAGACGGAATTAGATGCAGCGTCATTTCATATTCACTGCTCCAATTAGGCACGGAGCGTCAATGTCACGGTGTAGTGCCAGGCAGTCTGTTTCAGAGCGAGACTTATCTGCATATAGAGTGCTGACGTTAAGCACGGCGGGATAGTCGTTAACGATAAAACCGACGTTGAAACTAATCACAATGTAAGCTGGGAAGGTGAGCAAATAAACATGAACAAACTTTGTGGATGTATTGATAATCAATGGTTTCAGACATACTCGTATTATGTTGAACTGTTGCTATTTAAGCCAACTTATTAACTTGAATATAAAAAACTACTCTCTAACGAGAACTTTTATTCAAATTTATATATAATACAAGCGATCTTGTATAATATAAAAAAAAAATATAAGTCGGTCTCAGCTCTAACGATTTGGATGAAGTTTCGTATTTAAATAAGGTTTTCTTTGTTTATAGGGTGGTAGCTTGCCACTGCCGAGAAATAAATTCCCAAAAACCCCATGCCAGGGTTGTCGACAATTTTTCGAAGTAACAATAATATTTAACAGTCTGTTCATGAACATGGACATGAACTTTTTATAAACAATTCAGGTTTTGTAATTTTATTTATTTATTTTATTTTATTTTTTCTTTAATTGGAAAACCAACAGTTGTAGGTACTAAATAGTTAACAAATTGGTTGACTTAAAACTAATAACAGATTTTTATATTTATATTACAAAATCATTTAATACCCAAACTTAAACCAATTCAGTTTGGCAACTTTGATGCGATCGCTTCCAGATCGGGTAGGCAAGTTCCGAGGGTAATCCTGGACACGGGAATGCTATACTGGGCCCAACGAGTAGGTACTAGGAGGGCAAAGTGGCCAACCTTAGTAACTACGTACATAGCCTTTTCTTGGTGCAAAAGGTGCCAGTCTCCAAGCCGCAAAAGAGTTGTAAAATTTTTATGTTGCAAAACATTAACTTTAGGTGTAAACCATTCACTACTTGAGCACTTAACTTATATGCTGAAATAATACAAGAGCCAAGATAACATTTGAAATATGTGGCACAACCTAATAAAATGCTCCATGTTAGCGTTGTGCTCCATGCCCTAATAAACATGAGAGCATGCAGACCTGATTTTTAGTGGAATGACGGCCCAGAAAAACCCACTAACATTAGGTGAGAGTGTGAGTGTGTTGGTTGGACATGTTTTTTTGTTTAATTTATCGACTGGAGGGTGAGTCTTCTTTTGTTCATGGGTTTGTCTCCGTACATGTTTGGCCTGAATCATCACATGTGGCTGCCGGTGCGGCTCCCGGCTAGATCACTCCAGCCAGCCGAACTCACTCAAGAAGCTAAGCAGGCCGGACAGGTCCCCGAGTGGGAGAGTGATAGAGGTTCCTTTTTGGCCCAGAGAAATGCTCGGTTCCTGTGGGATGGATCTTAAATAAACGTTTTTAATTACTGGCTGAACGGATTATGGTGTTAAGATTAATTGTATCGATCTAGGCATTCAAACAATAAACAAGAAATTTTTATCACGAAAAACCTTTTTTATCTTAATAAAGGCTGTGACACATTGAGGTTGAAGTTCATTATAAAGCTGCATGCCCCAGAAAACATGCAGTTTTGCGATTTTTAGCAGGTTTCCAGTGCAGGTTACACCACGGGCATTCCAACAATTAGTAGGTTAATTGGTTCGCCGTTTCTTCATGCAGCAACTTTCGCATTACAGAAATAAGGAAGTAGGAATACAGTAAAATTGGGCACTGCTGGTAATTACTAAAGGACTAGAGTCATCCATTAAGGTGCCCCTTTGTATAATTATGTCAGGCTTTTAGGCAGGTGACGCGCACCTGCGTGCAGCCGACCGGCTTCGGTTGACAGCGGCTGAAATTTTCATGGCCGGTATATCGAGCGCGGGCGGGCGGGCGGCGGGTGGCCTACAGCGCAGCCGCGACGAGCCTTCCGCTCGCCTCGTCGCCACTCGCTCGGAGGCCTGCCCTCACAACAACAAGCCGCGCGCGAACCGCCGCCCCGCTCCGACCTCTCACCTCAGTGCCGGTTGCGTGTGCAGTGCCACCACGTGAGCCCGTCGTCGGGCCGATATGTGAATCAGTCTTTGTGTCTGCTCCCGCTGGAGCTATGGCGCGTCATCGCGTAGCGCGCAAAATGAAATAATAAGGTAAGTTCACTTCAGATCCCCCGAATTTTTACTGAATTCTTAAATTTTCATGCACAGTCCAGCTGATTTTGTAAAACACCTCTGAGTAACATACTTTTGTAAGTGATGAAAACGCATTTAAATAGCGTTTAGTTTGAAGGTTAACTTTTACAAATAGTCCTTCATTCATAGGTATTATGTATGGTTACGTGGTGTCTCTCTGGGAGCGGCCGATGTCTACGACGAAGCTCTACGAGTGCCGCAATCTGATTATGGCACACCCACTGCTATATAAGACGCGGTCAAACTAATCTTTTGATGTCATTATTAAGGAAGGAAGTGATTACATGGATGGAATGTAAATGAGTAGCCATTAATTTAGCTATGGGTTAATATATAATGATATTTTAGATTTAAGTAGCTTAGGTAGCGATTGCGTAGGAAAGGTATATTTGTTATTAACCGATATGAAAAAAAGAAGCTCGCAATGCTACAGTTACAGATAGTTACAAATAGGCGTTGTTATATAGAAGCAGCAAGCAGGTCGCTTTGCGGAATTCCGTGATGTACATGGAATGTTAACCGTAATTTGGCACAATCATCACGCTAATCTGTTATGTGTATTTTTCTTTTTTACATGCAACACACATTCACATTACTCCCCACGTTTAACTTCTGTACCATATATAGTTAATTAAATTTACCGTTCATTAAATAGGTTACAAACAAAAGCAAATCATTCCCAATGTTTATCACTAAGTTTCACTGATTTGTGTATCTAGTAGCTAAAAGCAAAATTTTTGACTACAGATCAAAAAGTCCGAGTCGGGCAAAATATTTTGAGATATGTCATATGTTTTTCTGTACAAGTCGGATGAAAAACACGAGTTATCTGATGGGTTTTTCCTTTTCGTCAAGTTATTGTACATAGAGTTGTTTTATAATAAAGTAATAACTATTTTACTGTATGAATTATTATAACTGACAATCTTTATGAGGTTTTTTTTTAATATTCTTGAAAATAGATATTTTTTAATAATCCCAAATCTTATCTACTTTTGCCAACACCCAGAAAAATAGATTTATCAATATCTTCATCCTCAAACCATTCACAATGCATCGGTATTTATTTTCATATAACAGAATATTCATAATTTCTCTGAGACTTTGTCTATTGTACGCTGTATAACGCGTTATGCCCGTTCATACAGTCGATATAACATACAAAGAGAGCCGCCGCGTAGTCTCTCGGTGTTCTAGGGACTCTATAGTGCAAGTCAATAAGGTATTGTCCATTACTAGAACCGTTTGCTTTTGTATCCGGTATTAGATGGAGTTTGATCGAAGATTTTTATATTCTTCTTGTTATTTATCATCCTAAAGATGTCCGTACTCACCTTCTTTTCTTAAAAAAAATTACTTCATTCCCAGAAGATTTATATAATTAGTAAATTACAACGGAACTGTAATTATATTGTTTTTGGTGATTATATCAATTCATACATGTACCAAACCAAGATTAATTATTTATCATCATCATCATAATCATCATCAGCTGGGCATAAGCTTCCTCTCTTAGGAGAGAGGGTTTAAAAGTATTGGAGTCCACTTACCCGCATTGGAGCAGCATGGTGGGTATATACCCACCATGCTGCTCCAATGCGGGTAAGTGGACTTTAAAGATTGTTATCACATTTTATTGATAATAAGCAAGAACGGCTGCTTAACGTGCTTTACGAGGTATGGTAGTCGAGGCCACCAATTTCCTAGCGGTCAAGAAACCTCAGAGTTCTCCCTGAGAGTTCTCCATAACGTTTTCAAAGGCGTGTGTAGTCTACCAATCCGCACCGCAAATTTTTAATAGAAAATTTTAATATCTTTATAGTCTCGACACGGGAATCGAACCCAGGATTTCTAGATTTGTGCTTGAACATGCTGACCACAAGACTTGTTCTCACTTTATGTTATCATATTAAGTACTTTTAGAAAGCAAACCTCATCTTTGATCATAAACAATATAAATCTGATTCAGCCGTTTAGAAACCAATTAAATATTCAATATAATATGCACAAATTTCTCACTTAGAGATAGAATATTCAGTTACAACTATCAATAAGTTTGACCATTGGAAATTTGCCCCACATTTCTGAAAATAGCGGCAAAGATAATATTCAACACCAATCTCTACAGCCACTTCTATTTTTAGTGTATTTTATTGATTGCGAATTAGATAGGCGGTATCTCAATGCATTTGTGTTTTGTACAATAGATCAGTTTTGGATTGTTATATTTAATTCCACTTCATACAATTCCAATAAGAAGACACATAATAATAATTCATACTTTAAATACTTGGACCTTGCTCACGAGATTACCGCCATGTGGAATGTTGAGTCGACCGTTGTTGTTCCGATAGTCGTTTCAGTCAATGGTCTTCTCTTGAAAAGTTTCGACCAACATCTCAAGAAGCTTTCGCTTGGTTGTTGGATCAAGGGTCGGATACAGAAGGCAGTAGTCCTTGAAACGGCGCGTATTGTGAGGAGGTTTCTCACTCTGGAGCCCTGACCACCGGTTGCTTGGGCATTCAAAAGCCCCGCAAGCGGAGGGTGGAAGTTTTTTTTTTATAAATTTTATTCTTAAGCATTGTTAATAATTAAAAAAAAAAAAGAAAAATAGAAGAAGAAGAAGAAATACTTTATTGCACACAAACATCAGAATATACATAAAATATAGAATAAACAACAACAAGAATTGTAGGCATGCAAAGGCGGCCTTATTGCTGCAAGCAATCTCTTACAGGCAACCTCTGACAGAAGGAAAAGCTGCAAGAGAGCGGGATAGTGCAATTATACTACATATAATATACGTATATATTCGGCAATAAATAGACATACATATAATATAAATAAATATATAAATACATATAAAATAAATATATATATAAATACATACATAATTAAATAATGAAAAAAGAAAAATACAAAAAAAAAACACATTAATTACGATATTTGTTCAAATTACTTCACTCAAAGACAGATAGTAGTCTTTAAGACGACATTTAAATATGGGAAGGGATTGACTTTTACGGATGTCAGCAGGCAAATTATTCCAAAGAACAACAGCCTTAAAAGTGGAAGAGTTACCGAAGAACTTGGTTTTGCAAAATGGGAGTACCAGGCGGTTATCGTGCCGAGATCGGAGGTCAGTATGTGAGGCAGAATCAGAAATATAGCGAAAACGGTATTTAAGGTACGAGGGTGTAACTGGATGAGAGGAGATGAAGTTCACGACGCAATCTGATCGGCAGCCATTTAAGTCTAACCCGGTACTCCGAAATGTGGTCAAATTTACGCAGTCCAAAAACAAACCGGATACATAAATTTTGTAGGCGCTCGAGTTTGTTCAGCAGTTCTTCGGTAAGATCAGGATAGCATGAGTCAGCGTAGTCAAGTAACGGTAGAAGAAGAGATTGTGCAAGAGAAATTTTCGTTTTAACTGGAAGGAAATTTTTCCAACGTTTTAAATAACCGATCGAAGCAAAAACTTTACGACTCACCTCAGCTACTTGAGGTGACCAGGATAGGGTGGTATCCATAAGCAGGCCGAGATTCTTTACTGTAGTGCTAAGAAGCAAATCAGTAGAGTTAAAGCGAACAGAAGGAAGAGTGCTAAAATTAACTTTTGCTAATTGCTGACGGCTGCCAATAATAATTACTTGTGACTTATTGGGATTAACACATAGCCCATATGAATTACTCCATGTGTAGATACTGAGTAGTTCATTGTTAACCTCAGCAATGCCCTCACAAATACTGTGTGAGGGGGATCCAATATAAACTTGTAAGTCATCGGCATAGAGATGAAAGCTGGAAGAAAGTTGTTTTGAAACAGTGTTTATAAAAATAGCAAATAGAAGAGGGGAGAGGACGCCACCTTGAGGAACACCAGCAGTGAGAGAAGAATAGGAGGAGAATTTATTTTGACTATAAACACATTGCTGACGTCCATTTAAGTAGCTATGGAACCAATCAATAGCTGCCTCTGAGATGTTAATGGATTTGAGAATAGCAAGGAGGATATCAAAATCCACAGTGTTGAAGGCATTGCTGAAATCTAATAAAGCAAGGATTGTAATAAGCTGATTGTCCATATTAGCACGTATATCGTCACAAACTTTAACAAGAGCAGTTACAGTACTATGGCCGCGTCTAAAACCGGACTGATACGGACTGAGGATATTGTTATTGACCAGGAAAGAGTTAAGCTGGAAATGCACGATGCGCTCCAATACTTTAGATAAAAAGGGAAGAATGGAGATAGGGCGATACTGAGAGAAAAAAATTGGATTTTTAGCCTTAGGTATAGGAATAATGTGAGCTTTACGCCAAGATTTAGGAAACTCTCCAGAAGATAAAGAGAAATTAAAAATATGCGAAAGTACTGGCGCCACAGTATCTAGGAGAAGAAAAATCATTTTGCGGTTAATTCCGTCACACCCAGTAGCATTGGACTTAATTGCCAGGACATGTTTTTTTACCTCAGCCGGAGTTATAGGACAGAAATGAAATGGAGCGCAGTTTAAAGGAGAAAGAGTCTTAAGATGACTTAAGGTGCTGCATTTATTCTGTGGATCCATAGGCGAAATTGAAGTGAAATGGCGATTAAGAGCATCAATATCCAGGTCACATGGGGCGCTCAAGCGTTGCCGGCCAAAACCGAGTGTCTCCAAGAATCTCCAAATCCCAGTACTGCCACAGTTTTCAACGGAGGAGAAAATATAGCTCCGCTGTGCGTCCCTGCAGATTTTATTACAACGGTTACGCAGATGCTTATATTTATTGAGATAGCTGTCAGTTGGGTTGCGTTTGTACTTGGCTTTGGCAGCATTACGCTTCGCCATCAGTGCCCGGATATCTTGTGTCAACCATGGCGCAGGGAGATGCTTCAGTTTAATTGGACGAAGGGGAGCGTGCTTATCAAAGAGTTCGGTCAGGATTGAGTTAAAAATGGAGATCTTGTCGTCAGCAGTATTAGCACCAAGAATAGAGTCCCAATCAATGTTATTAAGATCAGACATGAAACAATCATTATTGAAATTCTTAAAACTACGTCTCATGACAACAGTGGGCTTAACTTTTGGAGGGCGGATTTTGTACGACAAATATATAAGATCATGGTAAGAGAACGCATCTGCTGAAAATTGACCGTGAGTGACAACGTGTTCTGCAGACGAGGTAATCATTAAGTCCAATTTAGAGGGAGTACAATTTGGAAAGAAGTGTGTGGCCTGCGTTGGAAGTAAACAAAGGTTAACACTATTTATTATGTTCATGAGCCGCCTTGCACGTATGTCATCCTTAATAATACATGTGTTAAAGTCTCCCATAATGATAGTGTGATCAACAGTCACGACATATTGTTCAAGAAGATTTTCAAAGCTATCAAAATAATTTATAGAGAGCGACGGACTATAAAACACACCGAGTAAGAGTTTAAGACGGCCAAATAACACCTCAATAAAAATATGCTCAGCTGACTCAGAATATTGTGAAGGAGAAGAATTCAGAATCGTAAAGGGGATATGACTACGAAGATAAATAGCAACACCCCCAACAACAAAAAATAATAAATGATAGAATAATAAAATTCATACTTTTACAAATTAAGGTTTCTACTAATAGGTGCTATAAATTCGATAGTTGGTTAGGATGGATGGATAGATATTTGCAAACTACTGAACCAATTTGCCTGGAATTTAGAATAGTCAAAGTCAAAGTTAAAGTCAAAAGTATCCAGGGTAAAAAAAAACACGAGCGATAACCGATCATAATAATAAATACTTTTGTTCAACAATTTGGACAAAGTCTATCACTAGACTTTGTTCGAAATGGTCGCCGGTGTTACAAAGTATTTGCCAAAAAACTTTACTGCAAATACTTTGTAAACAACGAAAAAGTCATGAAATCTTAGGGACTACCAGTCCTATTTAAAACTGACTTTATTGAGGAACCACTTATATAGTCTACCGGCGGTTTCTCGCGACTTCGTCTGCTTTTGATTATTTTTAGAGTAAAAACTTCTTTAGCCGCATCAGGCGATATTTGGTAGGGGAAAAATTTACGTTCGGGTTCGCGTCAACGATAACCTCAACATGATCGTGATGTTTCAGTTTGTACCTAATAAGGACCGATTTCAGGAAGTTACCTACCAGGTTTTACCTGATTTAAAATGAATTTTTACTAAATAGGAGCGTTTAAGTAATTCTGCGTTTATAACAGTGAAATGTGAGGTCGGGGCGAATCGCGTGACGTTACAGCTTGGTGCACGCAACGACCATAATAATCCAATAATTTAGTTACCATAATATAACCCTATCGACATAGTAACCTGTGAATACGTAAGAAAGCATGTTATTTATATATGTACGTATAAAATGCATAAAGTGGTCCGTATGTTCGGTTGAAAAACTGTTAGGCTTTTCTTTTTTAGCCTGGAGTTAGAATTGAAATTGAAATTAAATTGGCATTGGTGCCAATTCTGTTGAACATAAATCTTTAAACTAAACTAAATTGGCATGTCTGAAGTTAGGGCCACATTTTCCAGTGGCTAAATAATTGTGTTGAAATAAATAAAAACGAATAACAGAGAAAGAGATATTCCTTATAAATTTATGCTTTTATTATTTTTTTATACTTTTAAAACGAATTTAACCCTAAAAATTCATTGAAAGATTGTTGTTGATATGACATGTAAGAAAAACCCTGTCTACCACCGTTCCTCGGAGAGCACACTTTATTCCCAGCTATTACCACTTCTACGTGACTAGCTTTTGCCCGCAGTTTCGCTCACATTAAGTTCGCCTTTGATTGGTAATTTTAAATATCGTACAAATTTTTCTCCTTAGAAGAATTTTCAAAAACCCTTTCTTAGCGGATGCCTACGCTAGAGCTATCCGTATACCAAATTTCAGGTCCGTCCAGTGGTTTGATTCAATCAGTCACCTTTAAGTGATAACGTAAATCATGAAAGATGACCAACCCGGAACCAACGATTTAATCTGGCATGGTCGTAACAGCATTTAAGAATAACCACTTTTTCGGTTAAGATTTCGACAAGTCTAAACATCTCCCTGCCTCTAAATCACAGTGTAGTTACGGTAGAGTTATTTATACGTACTAATTTTTAATGAACTAAAGACTGATTCATATAATTAAAATAAAGCTATTGGCAAAAAAACCCAGTAGGTTGTACCCTAGTATTTATTTATGTTTTACGACTACAATTTGCGAATAGAAATTAGGCTACTAAACAGGGGAGATGTCGTAAACAAAGCCATAAAGGGCGAAGTGAAATCTTTTACTGCAAAACTTATACCTACATGTTCGCTAACTGAAATATATATCTCCATTCCGTAGCAAAACCATTCTGCACGAGAAGGAATTTGACTACAAAACACTCAAATTCATTCTTTGTGTTAATGTCGACAATACCATAGGGCCTGTTTTATAGAACTGCAGACGATGTGAACACTTAGCATTACATCATTATAATTCTCAGCCTAGCACTGTACCACGGCTGGTCACAGACCTTCTTTCTCGTAGATCACTATTTAGGTTTATGAAAAATATATATAAGATTAGCATACCAATAAAAGAAATATATTTAATACATAACCATAATGTCCTTAAAATTAATTGTATCCACTTAGCATGTTTACTCTCAATAGTATTGTACGGCTTCAGCTACGAACTACTTATTGTTACAAGGTTAAGAGAAAAGTAAGATATTGGATATTATATTCAAAAGATTTGTATTTATTTCGGTATTGAAATGTTCCAATTATGGATTTGACAGCATTCTCTAAATGACACTGAATCGGAATGCGAATATTCATAAACTAAGGCAAAGGTCGATGCACATCCATACCATTTAAGCCACCATCATCTGAAGCTGATCTACTATCATCTATAGTTATATTATAATTATAAAGAGGTTTCTAAGATTTTTGTGGGCAATCTCCAAACAGATTTTCCAAACTATTTTACCAATATAAAGCAACATTGTTTGTGAGTGTCATAAGCTACAATATGTTAATAATGAATACAAAAGCTTTCAATTTGGATTTAACTGTATGGTAATAATGTCTTTACCTTTCAGTAGTTTAAAAGGAAATAGAAATAGGTACTATTTACTTGCACGGTATAGGTATTACTTTGAAATTTTTATTTGTGTTAATTAATTATGAAAAAAATAATTGTGTAAGCTGAATTAGACATTAGACAGAAAATGTGAAAATACTCCACCTATAGGTACTATTATTATCTATTCTATGGAATAAGATATAATATGACAATAGTGCGGGATTTAATATATCCCAATGTACAAGAAAGAACCGTAGAAGCCGCATTTACTGACTGGAATTTCTTGCTTTTCGCAAGTCATTAAAACTTGAAAATATAGTTAGTAATTTACGGCGGGTTTCGTATCCTTGTAAATGAATAAACCTACGACGGAAAAGGGTAGAGGTTGCGTATAAAGTTCTCGTAACACGCAAACTTTGAGTTAAGTCTTACATTTGTTTCTATAAAAGGAAGTTAGGTATTCATAACGATGTCAGAGAAACTGCACACGAACTCAAAAAACAAAAATTGTGTCATTTCTTTAACCAAAAGTAATAAAGTTTATTTTCCATTATTAAAATTCACCGAATACGAATGCAATAATTTTATTTTACTATTGAATTAGAAATAAATAAATATTTAAAAAAAAATTTAAACAAGTATGTAAAACCTTACATACTTGTTTAAATTGTGTCTAAATAGGTAATTTTTAATCCAAGTTTTTATATATTTTTTATATTTAATAGACAAATATAAAGGTCAGAACTGTAGGGATTCGAATCCGCGTATCTCAGGCAATGAGGTAAAAAAACGCAATATAACTGGGATGAACTCCGAAACTACTGAACCGATTTTTGCTTTTTTTTATGTGTGTTTTGTACCAACTTTTGAGATAATATATAATATATATCTCAATTTATAAATAAAGCAAAATTATTTTATTGCGAATTATTTGTTTAGTACCTAAGAAAAACACAGCAACGCACGGCTGGGACTGCTAGTATATTATAAACACCCAATATGGGGCAGCATGTTATCACTTATGTCTAAACTGGTAAATGAATTGAAACGGGTATATTCGCGCATAATAAACAAACGTTTTGATTTGCTGGCGGGATGCGATCATTAATCAGAGGCTTAGTGGTTACCATTTGTTACAACGGACAAACAGTGATGTTTGTATTATTGACAGTTGCTGTTTGAGTGGAGACACTTGCTTAGCTCTACTGTTCAAACAAGCGATTGTTATTTCTGACGGCTTACATACTCTCTCCTCTTTCCTAGGGAGTAGGAATAAATAAATAAATAATAATATGCCCTCTTCAGGGCACGGGTCACACCCCCTTAATGAGAAGGGGTTAAGGCCGTAGTCCACCATGCTAGCCCAGTGCGGATTGGTGGCACACCTTTGAGAACTTTATGGAGAACTCTCAAGCATGCAGGTTTCCTCGCGATGTTTTCCTTCACCGTTGAAGCAAGTGATATTTTAATTACTTAAGAACGTACATAGCTTAAAAAGATAGTGGTACGTGCTGGGATTGCAACTCGGCCCCCGAACGAGAAGAGCTCCCTCCCATTGGGCTATCACCGCTTTACTTCACCCCTGACGGTTCGTATATTTACAATTATAAATCTATACAAAACTTATAAACGATATATATTAACGATAGAAGAGTATAAAATTGTTTTTGGACACAAACAAAAAAAGGTATGAAACCATGCCAATTTAACTCTTTAGTAAACAAAAAATTAGCTAGAAATTAGCGATATTTTCTACATATTCTTCGAGAAATGTATAGATATTTTTCGTGTTGTTGAAAATTTATTTTTTTAACTTGATAAACGATATATATTAACGATAGAAGAGTATAAAATTGTTTTTGGACACAAACAAAAAAAGGTATGAAACCATGCCAATTTAACTCTTTAGTTAACAAAAAATTAGCTAGAAATTAGCGATATTTTCTACATATTCTTCGAGAAATGTATAGATATTTTTCGTGTTGTTGAAAATTTATTTTTTTAACTTGATAATTTAAATATTAGATTTACCTTTGCATTCCATTAAAAATCATGGTTGGTTTAATATACGAAAACAATTGGTAAAGCCAGGTTGCAAGCATGCTACTGTGCTTTTATCACTCACTAAAAAACAAAAATCGCCGAAACGTAAAATGATGTGCGACCTGCTAAGTTTTTTGCAGCTTCTTCTCGCTAGAATCTGCCTTCTGAATCGGTGGTAGAATCACTACAAACAGACAAACTTGACGTTCCAAAAGTGCTTATGAAGTAGGTCTGGTTAAAATAAATGAATTCTGAATTAGACTTAAACAAAAATAGGTAGATTCTTGGTTCCTATTAATTCCCCACTGATTAAATGAAAGCTGTTTAAAGCAAGATGCCGTACTTAATGTATCCGTTGGCCTCGTTACCCGGACACGAAATTGGTTTACCTGCGCGCGATGCCATTTTCTATAAAGTCAGTTACGACCGCTCTATGCATTTACTACTGATGCCGACTTTTATTTTTACTGTGTCCCTACCTGCTCGTAATTCTGTTCATTGCTTATTAGTTGGTCGTTGGGAAGTTAGGGTGCTACTACATGTAGGGGCCGTGCCGTCGATTTTCAGCTATGAAACTTATGTAAACTATTATTTATTTCATATGCCATATCCATAATCTCCATGTTAACTGTCGTAAATTGGAAGCAATCTCTGTACCGCTTTTGCCTAAAGTTAAGGTTTTTTTTATTCCACTAGAAGTTATCCCTACAATGCAATCTCTCCTGGTGGTAAATGATGATGCAATCTAAGATGGTAGCGGGCTAACCTGTTTGGGAGTCTTTTAGTCATACCCCTAATCAGTTTCTAGGCGACATCGCACCGGAATTACCGGTAGGGTAGTAACTAGCCACGGCCAAAGACTCCCGCTAGACCAGACCAGAGGAAATTCAGAAATTATAAATTCCCGATATGCCCCTGCCGGGAATCGAACCCGGGACCTCCTACTTAAATTAACAGCGCTCACCGTTGCACCAGAACGATTGTAAAGGTTACAATAATTTACATTTGACAATAATAATTGTAAATGCCCAATCACATTAAAGCAGCGTGGTGTAACTATGCTCTAATTTCCTCTCCCTTAGTGGGGAGAGGCCCGTGACCAGAACTGCGACAAAGACGTAGAACGATGAGGGTGATTGATTTACTCTATTTTATCTACAAGTGCAAATTCTCTGCTAAAGGCTTTTCTGAGCACATACCTCGCATGACAGACATCTGCCTTCCTAGTACAGTCACATTTGGCCTTACCAATAGATAGTATATAGCTAATATAAATAGCTTTTAATAATAGATAGCTTTCTTTTCTCAGCTTGCTTGCTGTTCAGTATCCATTATGAAACACCGCGTTCCAGCCGCCATTAGGTTTTCGTCAGTAATCCTATTAATAATCCTTTAAGTTAACTTTTGAATTACGTCGATAATTTGTATTCTTATTAAATTCTTCACTAAGGATGTTTTTCTTAGACAAACTAAGCCTCCTTTGATGATTGATCTCTGAGTGAGTTAAATCTATAAGACCAAATTCTTCTTATTCTTGTTATCTATAAGACCAAATTTTTGATTAAAAAATTATTAATGAAGTAATATAGAAATCGTCTTTGACTGTCTATTTAGGTGTTTACGATTGCTTAGGTTGCTCTAATGATGAAGGAAATAACTATTACTATCTCTAGCAACCGTCTACCTCCAAAATAGCTAAAACTCATTCCCAAAAATAAGTGATTGTTTGTATCCATTTTATATTTTGATGGTACTAAAAGTCATATCTCTATAACTATTTCTTTAAATTTTTCTTCCGTTTTAATAAAATTGAGGAAAAATAGTAGCTTATCCTTCATATAAAGTTCGTTCGTTTTATGCTATATTTTCTTTCTGCGCTTGACATAGATATAATCCGATTAGGTAAACAATGTGGGCATGGCGGCGACTCTATTTATCTCTCATTAAGCTTTATTACATTACATTTCTTATAATCGGGTTATAAGAGCTTAGAACCAACTAAGTTTAGCTGTGGTAAATCAAATGTGCATGTGTTTAAAGGTTTTATTAAGAGCTTCTTAAAGGTCTGTTAAATTTAAGGAGAATTGCCGTCGTAGAATATGAAGTGTCCAAAAGAATTCTGTCTTTTTTACATACCTATGCATATCATTTTGTTACAACGAAATTGTTTAAACGGTGCTTCAATCAAGATAGTTGTTTAATTAATCAAAGTTAACTCTCGCTGTTTGATTTCCTTTTCGGAACATGAAATTGAGTTATCAGATTATTTTGTCGGTGCTCGCTCGAATAATCACTGTTATTTGATAAAGATATGAGTTCACTCGATGTGTTTTTATTTAAGCACGGATGTAAAAGTAAAACTTCACTCGTTATAAAATTTCACACCCATTTTTAGCAATATTAAAGAATGTATTGGTGGTTGTTTATTACGTCGCATCCGGATTTTAGTAAAGGAGACATTTACAACTGCTATCGTGAACATTTCATAGCTAATCTATAAATCTGGACCGGTAACCGTATATAGACCGGTATATAAGTCATTATATATGGATCACTCACTTAAATATGGGTGTACAAATACCTAGGTTGTTAACCCGTCACAGGTCTCCTGACCTTAGTTATTATTATTTTTTTCATTGCCATGAAATGCAGAAACGATATCCCTCCACATATACGGCTAATGAATTCCAAAAACTTAAAAATTCTAAAACCAGATCGTTCTCGTTTTCTATGAAAAAAAAAAACGATTTAACGAAATTAATTCTGCACCTTAAATGGGTACTTGTAGTTCCAAACTACAAGTCACAAAAAATGGTAATAAAGTGACTTGTTTGTTCATTATATTTTTCTTCGGTTCCCCAAATTACATAATATATGAATATGAATATTTTTAGTTCCAGCAGTTTCATGAAAAGACCGTTACATAACTTTTCAGGAGGATTGGTCAGCCTGAAAGTCAAAATTCAAAGAAATCACAAAAAGCGCTTGTGTGTATTTATGACTGTTAGACAGTATGTTAGAGGTGCAGAACCATGTAAACTTAAAAATGAATAATAAATAGAAATAAAAAAAGAATTGACAAAAATGAATCGACTTTGTTGCATCTAAAAGCAAGAAAGAAATATTTTCTAAATTTTTAAATCGGTGCCATGTAAAATGTAGAAAGTTACTAGGTATAGATCATACACTTTTTATACAGTAGCGAGTAAAGTTTCAGTTTAAAGTAAACATTTAATATTTCTTGTTTTTTAGTTGTAAAACAAAGTCGGTTCTTTTTTGTACATTTTTTTTTCACAATTTTTAGTTCGTAGGTTTGCAATCAAGTCTTAGTTATGAAAAAAAAAAAAAAAAAAATGAAAATGAAATTTATTTGTTCACATAAAACAATAGCAGATAAGGCGGAGAACTTCTGTTAAGTTTAAAACCTGGGTTAGAAGATCTCGCTCTTCCATTACAAAACACATTTTTATTTCAATTTATATATATGATACATTTATATATTATTGTGTAGTTCTGGTATCCATCCGTGGTCAGTTCAAATGACTAAAATATGGTGCTTTCCGATAGCAAATGCCTAAAGTTACTTTAAAAAATACTCAAATTGCTATATTTGAAGAGTTTCCTCAATTTCTGCAGGATCCCTTCAACAGGTCTTGAAAAATGGACTGGATTTTTCAAATCGGTTTATAAATATTAGAGAGTATAGACAGAGTTCTAAGCTAACAAACATAAAAAAAAACTAACGAATTGAGAACCTCCTCTTTTTTTGAAAGTCGGTTAAAAAATAAATATGATTGAAAGAAAAATAATTCAAAAATGGCAGCCTCTGTACATCAAAAACTACTTGTAAAACTCCTTGAGCGTAAATAATGGAAATTCTTTGATGCTGTCTGCGAGAGCGCGCTTGGCCGCGCGGAAGATATTCTTTGATCAGCTCTCGACGAGCACCTTAATCGTTCACGTTCGATTGATTTTTCCTCACTTTCGTATTGTGAACATGTCTTTTATTCGGTTCAACTTAAATACATACATTGTTAATACAGCATTTTCCCCGTTTGTATTAGAGGGATATGTGGCTCAGATACGAATGCGATGGTTAAACAACGTTGCCAAGTCGACAAATGAATAAAGTGATTGCTTTTTTCCTACTGATATTATAAAGGCGAAAGTTTGTAAGATTGGATGAATGGATGTTTTTTACTCTTTTCTACGGCCGATTGGCGCAGTTTGCAGCGACCCTGCTTTCTGAGTCCAAGGCCGTGGGTTCGATTCCCACAACTGGAAAATGTTTGTGTGATGAGCATGAATGTTTTTCAGTGTCTGGGTGTTTATATGTATATTATAAGTATTTATGTATTATATTCATAAAAATATTCAACAGCTATCATAGTACCCATAACACAAGCTACGCTTACTTTGGGGCTAGGTGGCGATGTGTGTATTGTCGTAGTATATAGTATATTTACTCTTTCATGCAAAAACTACTGAACCAATTTGACTAAATTTTGGAATGGAGATAGATGATACCCTGGACTAACACATAGTATGCGTTTCATCCCAGGAAAATGTACGGTCCCCGCAGGATTCACGAAAAAACCAAAAAAAGGGGTACGAAGCAGCTGGTATACTCATGGGAAGTAGAAAATTATCTTATATAACCGGAGCAACACTTAAGGGTATGCAAGGCTTTCACCGCCTAAAGACTATCTATAGTGAAGGTAAAGTGGAAGCGCTGTTTTAGTCCGTTGGTCACTAGTGAAGTCGGCCATGCCAGGCGATGGTATTTAGAGGATTTTTATCCTCCAAAGAAAGAAAAAAGGGGAAACAAGGAATACTTCCTTCAAAGTGCAGCCCTGTGACCAACCTGAGGTGTAGGTGCTAGCCATGATGTGGCTGTGTATTTATTACACTGGCTAACACGTCTCACAGACAGGAACACAGCATTGTAACAATGCTCCTTAGCGGCAGAAATAAGTACAACGGTAGTACTTCCCCGGTCGAGCATTTACACAAAAGCTCTACTTCTATATACAGTGGAGGTTTGGAAGTTTATACCATCACTAAACATTATTGTAACACTATTATAATCCTTTATTTAGGGACTTCAAGGTTGTCATGGAGTTTTTGAATAATACTGCTCAAAGCGATGTTTGTCGGCACCCTGTCTTAATTTTAACTTTTCCTTGACGAGGACTGGTACCGACGCCTGACATTAATCTCCCATTGCAGCCTATACTCGCTATGCTACTCCAATGCGAGTTGGCGGGCTTTTCACGATTATTTATCGCATGTTGCAAGTCAAATGGTTCCAAGCCATTTCTTTGAATTTTATTTTGATACAACATCGTCACCTGTAATCTAACAAGCAAATTCAGAATTCAAATTCAAAATTTCATTATTCATGTAGGCCTATCACAGGCACTTATGAAGCGTTCATACATACATGTTTACATAATTGTAAGGGGATGGTGATAACTTCGTTCGCCAACTTAAATCTAAAGCTAGAAGGGTTCCAAACGCGCCCTGGTCTAAGAAGAGCCCACAACAAACTTAGCCGGGTAAATTTTTTTTTTGTTTTCACCGTCTCACAGTAAATTGATTTAGCTATGAAGCTAGAGCAATTCACACCCAAGCTTTTTTATCGTTTAAGTAATCCTTGATATTATAATAGGATTTTTCTGTAAGCGTTTTATATAAACTTTGAAAAAAAGCTAAAAAATACCTCTTTATATTAATGGTTACTTAGATAAGAACTGCAATTGCTTTAGCCCACCAACCTTTACTGCAGCGCATTAAGCAGCTGGGTGGGTCTAAGCCTGAGTCCCACGTATAAGAAGGCTTGTGGGCAGTAGTGGAACATTAAGGAGGTAGAGGATGGTAGAAATAGGTGAATCTCTTATATGTTCCCAAAGTATAATTTTGTAATTTTTATAAGTGTTTTTTTCCTACATTTGGAGGAATTGTCCATTTTAATAAATTTAAAAAGCATCCAAAAAGGTTCCCAAAGTATGTTTACAAAACATACAGTAGTAACTGTTGCTTTTAACTTAGTACTTGATTTTATTCGAAATTATTGTCAAAGGGCCGCCTAAAAGTTTAAATGCAATAAAAATGCGTTACGATGTCTTTTTTACGATCTGTTTAGCTTTATGTACATAGAGCCACTAAGCCGCAATGTTATATTCCAAGGAATGGTAGAGAACAAAATAATTCAAATATAATAAGAACTTGTGGAAGATTATGGTAACTTTTATATGCTAGATAATAAACTGCTCTACAACTAGTATATATGGTCAGCGCACACTGGGGATGGCAGTGCAAAGAATTGTATCATTACCCAAGGTAAATTCAGACGGTATAGAAATCGACTCCAAGGTGTCAAAGCAGATTTCCCGGGTCTATCTCTAGACATTGTAACCTTGTTACAGCTGCCATAAGGAAAAAACAAACGCTTTAAATGCAAACACTCTATGAAGTGAAACACTGATGGAAAAAACCAATTAACCCAGTATAAAGATATATCTGATTGACAAAGATAGCATAACGGTGCGGTCCAATTGTAAAACGAAAGAGAGGAAAGTTTAAACGGCGAAATTAATGAAATTTCTGGAAAAAACTGGAAAACTAAGGCTTCGTAGAGGAAGATTTGGAAAAATCTGCACGAGGCCAATTGTTTAATGGCCTCTTTCTGATTTTGATATAGCATACAACATTTTTTTGAATTTATGAAAATATAATTCCATATTTATTTATATTTTTCAAGTCCCATTATTTATTGAATACGAGACTATACATAGAATTAATAGATACAGTACGACACGTAAAATATAAATTCGTGCAATTAAACTATTTTTGTATATATATATTAAGGAAAATAAAAGGCTTTTTATTTTTAATTTATTTTAAAGATAAAAATGCTTTGCCCTGCCGGCCTGTGTGCAAAGCCCTTTAAGGTTACAAAGAGACAGAGTAGGTACATTAATATTTGTAGCAGTGTAGCTCCGTAGTACCGTCGTAGCCCTGCTCCGTCCGTGCCCCATTGACCTAGTTCTCCGGCCTTGAACCCCTGCCCCGGGCTCCCGTGACGTCACAACTTCATAGATGTCATTTTAACTACTTCGCCAGTGGCCGACTGTTTTGAATGTAGCTGTCACGTTCATTAGTACAGCTTTAGTAATGAGATCTTTTGGTGTCATCAAAATGATTATCACAAAAATATAATTATTCTTATCCGCGACTTTGTTGTCGGTGTTATTTCTTTGTGTTTGTATTAAAGAGAATCTAAAGGAAAATTATTTGGAAAAAAATTTGCATCAACGTTACTAAGTTTGTTATTTATTTTCGAATGGTTCAATTGTTCCAAGAACATTTTAAACGGAATGTAAAGACGTTTTGAACGCTTTTATACTAGAAAAATCTGATTCTTATCCTCCTTTTCATCTAGAAAAGAATACAATGTTTAAAATGGTCTTTTCAAACGACCTTATTTTTGTCTGACGTTCTGTCATAATTATAAAAAGGCTTACATAGAGTTAATAGTAGATTTTATTTACATTTTAAATTATTAAGCATCCAAATGTTTGGAATCTTAATACTGCAAAACATATTTTATATTTACTTATTCAAGATGAACTGAATACTGAATTTAAAGTGACTTAGTTATACATAAAGTTTTTTCCGTTTAGCGTTGGATAGAAATAAATTTATTCGGCTTTCATATAATTAAACAACATTGCCAGATAAAATAATGTCTGGGTTATAGGATATACGGGAAGCCGTATCGGAATTTATATTGAAAAAAATTACCCTCTTTCCGGAATCCCTATAATTACATTTTAACTGTACTTGACGTTTTGGCGTATGATTCTGATATTCACCGTGACTCGATGCTTTAACTTATACAGGGCAAAAACAATGCCCGTCATCATCAGCCGTACTTTTTTCTTAAACGTCTTGTCTGCTGTTTTTCTAGGTATACAAACTAACAAGGCTAGATTTTACTCATAAAGTCAGGCATTGCTTGTGTTTAAAGTCTAAGAAACAAGATCAAAGTAAGCAGCGAATATGACTTAGAAAAAAGGGTCTGGTTTTTAGTGCATAGAGTATAAATAAAACATTATAAAAATAACTAAGCAGTATTAATTTTTCAGTGAAAAAAATATAGTAAAAATCTGTAACTTATTTATATTAACTGTATTTGTTAGAGTTTACTTATATATTTACAGACATAATAATGAATCTATTTTCAAAGAACAACTGTGTAGTAGGTTATTTCGTTATACTTTTATTTATATTAAGTACTTACTTTAAAGTATAACCATCAACTATTGTCTAAGTTATTTCTCGTTTTATTGTCTCCAGCGACCTGCTCCGGCTTCTCACTGGCATATTATTTTTCCATCTCGTTTATTGTAACTTGAGCCTAAAAATATGTTTGACGTTACAAATCTTTGAATTTCTTTGCTTTTCTCTCCGAAACACCGAAAAAGACTGTGTTTTATACTATGAACAGATACTTGGCAATCGCATCTACTAAAATAAACATAACGTCGTATGCTTAATATGCCGTACGGGCTCGTGCCTGTGCCATTAGTGTTCCGGTAACAAAATTACAAACCACCAAAAATTACAATATAAAAATAAAAGTTATAATTTGATCATTGCCCCGGAACGTTAGGTATTCGACGAGAGAATAATTTTTCCATCGAAGTTCGCGTATCTGTAGTGCAAATTTGCTTTCCGATTCACTGACTCGCTCCATCGATGACTAGTCAGGCTTAACAATATTTACACATTCATCTGATCACCTTTATACGTTACTTTGTAAAGTTTATCGTCATATTTTACTTACTTGTTTAGGTGCTAGACACACGGTTATTGGTGTTTTCAAGTCACTTAATTTCGCGTGAACACTAAACTTGTATGCCGATGTTCAAAACAGACGTAAGCAATTTTAAATATCTCCGAAACGTTTCGAAGAGCTTACTTCACCCGGCCTAATAATATTGTCCAAATTGTACGATTGGTTTAGCACATTATCCTATGATTACCTATATATTTGGAAGTTTTCTTACTGCTTCAGAAAACATCCCATTTCCATTAATATCTTCATTATTTTTTTTAACCAAATCATTTCACTGAATTGGTTGCTTTTTATCTCGGATATTTAAAAAGTTGTTAACTATAATCGACTTCCACGCAGACGCTAGTCCAAAAATAAACTTAATGCATAAAGGATTCATAAAGTGGTTTAAGGTAAAATTAAATAAAAGATAATAATAATAATTCTGTATTCAATTACTACCTAATTGAATACAGAATTATTATTATTATCTTTTATTTTAAGTATATCCATAAATTTTATATTTTTCATAAAATTACTATTATTTCGCCGTTCGCGTTCGTTTTAATATTGTTGAGCACATTGAAAATTAAAATGTTTTAGTAGAAAAATTTATCTAAAGGGTAATTAACCGGTTTGGGCATGAGGAATGAACTATATACATTAAATAACACTATTAACTGATAATACCGAAGATAAATATATATGGGATGGTAAATTCATATACTGTAAATTAAGATGCTATACGAGTAGTTGCAAAATTAATCTAAGTAAGTACATACCTATCTGGTTTGAATATTAGGATAAGGATATATACATAATCTAAAACAGTATATGCTGCTAACATAGAAGGTAAATTCATTTGGGTATCCCCTTTAGACGTACGCAACGCATGGCGCAACATAACGTAGAAGCTTAGCAAGGATGCGAGAAGCCTGTTTGGCGCCGTGCCAGACTATCCATCTATTCTTAGCTTATCAATGTGATATATAAACTTGCCAAATAATCAAATTCCTGAAATGATCATGGATTGTGGATAATTAATTAATAAATAATTACTATCGATAATAATTTTATGTAAGCCTACTAATCCGCATTGAAGCATTGGGTGGGTCTTCGCTCTAATTCCATCTGTGCTAAGAAAAGGGAAGCCAATGCCAGTGTGATTGTTTGGTTTGACATTAAAAGGTAAACAAAATAATCACATCGTCTCTGACACATGAGCATATAGATTTAGATTATTACCACACCAAAAAAGTTTAAGAGAACTCTTAACTGCTTTCTTTTTATTAAGGTGTTTGTAATTTTAAGCCTTTTGCATTAAGAAAAGTCCTTTCAATTAATTTATAATTATCTCCCCGTATTTATCAGGAATCCCATAACAAGAAAATACCATAGTTGGAGGGCGATGGATGGAAAGGAACATTTAAATTAATATAATTTTTCGTTATTTCTTTTTTTTAACCAACGTAGATTCACTATTGACTTTTTCAATATTAAATTCTTATCTCACTATGTGTATAGTGACATAACAGCTACCAGCAAGGAATCGAGCCTGATTGGCGCCTCGCCAGACTATTCGTCTATTCTCCAGCTTATCATGGTGAAATATTTCCCGCAATAAAACATTACTATTTTTTTACTTTCCAGACAGAAGTATCAGTTACATATCAATGATTTTCTTATATTGATTGTACATCTAATAATTTAAATGCGCAATTTTGTTTGTTTTTACGCCCTAACAATACGACGAATTAACTTGATTTTGGTTATAGTGTAGGTTGACTGGACGGATAGTAACATCAGAAAAACAAACGTTTATCGCGGATTTGTAGAAAAACCGTCACCAACGCGGTACTATATAAATATGAGAAAAAAAAATTTTATTCATTTGCATTTATATTTTATTTATGTCTCTTTATTTATATCCTGATGCTTAGCGCACGCCACTTGCGTTGTGATCTTTTATTTTAGTTAGTAGTATAAGATTTTCACACCAATCGTAGCGTTGTTAACGCCCGAAGTTCGTAATCAATTTTATCCAAAATCATTGGGGACTTACTTATTACTACCATCACGTCTTAAAGTGATATTGTTTTAAAATATATCAACGGGACCCTATTAACAAAAATTGTTACCGAAATAGTTCAAAGTCGCGAAGCTAAAGTGGCAGTGGGCGGCGCACATACCTCAGAGAACCGATGGACGTTAGGGTCCCAAGGTACTGGAATGGCGGTTTCGCACCGGTAAACGAAGCGTTGGTGAACCCTTCACGAGGTGAACGGATGACATCAAGCGAGTCACAAAGAGTCGCTGGAATCAAACAGCACAAAACCGTGGTAGGTATTTCGAGCTCCCTACAAAAGTACTATGTCCAGAAGTGGACCTCATTGATTGACATGATGAGAATGATAACCGAGTAGTTAGCTTGAAGGTGAAGTAGATTAGAGATAAATATTACAATTAGGACCTACTGCACGTCACAGCACAGCTTATTCAGCGGTTCTTGTTATATGTCTCACCGTATCTTGGTCTGATAGCTGTATTGAATCATTATTTATTTATAAACCTGTAACATAATATGTTTACGTAAAGTTACACGGACCGCACTGCGGACGTTCTGCCGCCGTCGCGGAGGAATACAACAAATCGTTGTCAATAATATTTCCTCCTGATTCCCCTCCCTCAATATTCATAGCCCATAATTGCCTTCGTGATGAATGAGTATTGTGTACGAATATTTATTATATTATTTGTTACCTAATGGTTTAATTTCAGCATTAGTGTAAGTAAATAAATAATAAATAAATGAATATTCTACGACAATTAACACATTGCCACCTAGCCCAAAGTAAGCGTAGGCTAGTTGTGTTAATGGCTTCTAAGATGACTGATAAATATTTTTATGAATAATATACATAAAAACTTATAAAATAGAAATAAACACCCAGATTATGAAAAACATTAATTTTCATCACTTAAACATTTTCCACTTTTGGAAATCGAACTCGGAAAGCGGGGTCGCTGCCCATTGCGTCAATCGGCATCGGCGGTGTGTTAAAGGGGTGATTTTTTTAGACAGTTTTAATCATATTTTTTTAAGGAGCTAGATTAGGAAGTGGTTTTTAGAGTCTCTGGAGCTGTAGTTAATTATAATGTAATTTCAATATTTGTTTTCTTAAAAATGTTTTCGACCTCTAAAAAGGTCTGTTATAATTGTGCATCACCTGAAACAATTATCATAAATTTAAATTAACATTAAGAATATTAATAAACATTAAAATTGGTATACAAAATATTTTGGTGCAAGCATATCATCATCATATATCAACCCTTTGCCAGCCCACAGGGCACGAAACTTTTCCTACAATAAGAAGGGGTTAAGGCCGCAGTCCAGAACACTGGCTGGATTGGTGGACTATTATAAACATATAATTATCGATAAATAAACATAAGGCAACGAATGATGCACATAAAGAGCTAACTATCAGTTATAATATATTTGATCTATACATAGATTGGTTACACTGCCTAAGACTGCCTGAGTCTCTCGATTATCAGACATAAAGCAATATCAACGGGCAACCATTGTTAGAGCATTATGCAATTCTATTAGGCAGGAGAGGACAGGACATCGGATTTTTATTTTGGGAGATTCCAAGCGGATGTGCCTCCTGGACAGAACCTCCATTCGTCACAGGTAAATTGCCTTCGAATCAGCACTGGGCCAGCGTGCTGGACTATAGCCTACATCCTTTTCTTTCTGAGAGGAGAGCCGTGCCCCAAAGAGGGCCTTTAATTTGCTGATAATGGTGTACTCAAAGTTTCGGCCTGGTGCGATGTCGTGTTCATTAGTGTGGACTTTTTGCCCGGGGGCATAGTCTACCGTTGCTTTCAGGAAGCGAGAACAAAAATCTCTTCTTAGATCTACTTATATTTATATTCTGTTATAGTATCTTAACATTTTTAAATGACTAAAACCGTTAGATTTTTGTTATTTATGTATTTAAAGTGTTTCTAGTTGTTCAAATAAATAAATAAAATGAAATGAGACAAACGGGTATGAATCTGTTTCTTCTTAACACTAACCTTGCCTGAGCATAGTCTAAGTACGCACTTTAGAACTCAGAATATGTATCACTTTTGTGGAATTGAAGATGTTCAAGAAAATTATTAAGATTTTGTATGTAAACCATGATATATAAATAAATTCAAAGTTAAGATCAATACAATGTACGTGTAAGCGTATTAAATGAAGCTTTGATTTCACTCACTATGGACCCTAATTCGTATCCAATAGATCGAACGGAAACAGAAAATGACTAGTAGGTACGGTGAATGGAGATCGCTGGACGGCTATATACCCTACGAGTGATAAACCTCTGTGATTTTTTGTAAAACCTTTTTATGTAGCTACATTCCTTCTCACTAAAACATGAATTATAGCAAATTTTTGTCCTAATGAAAGAGACTTTGAATTCCGTTTCTTTTTATTTAAAGAATAATTATTTTTGCGTTACCGAATACCTAATCGGAAAAAATACATACAGCCACAGTAATATTTTTTTTAACCAGTTTTTTCAACATTTATTTAAATTATCCTATTATGCCATTTCATATTTATATCGGTTTTAATTTCCGAGAATCATGCACTGTTTTCTATCACTTCATTGTTTGCCTGTCTGTCGGTTAAGATACTTTTTCTCAGGAACATGTAGAGGAAGCAAGTTGAAATGCAATGTAATCTATTTTACTTCAAAATCCATCTAAAGATACGGCCGTTTATGGAGCATATTTTAGCAAGGCAAACAAACCAAAAAGTATTTACTTCCGTTGAACTATTATCATAAAATTCGGCAAATGAATCTTAGTCGTTTTTTAAATGTGAAACAGTTATCGACCCTTATGCCGTCTCAGCAAACGGTATGACGCTTCTCTCAAGCCGTCATGCGATTGTCTAAACTCTGTTCTTTTTATTATTTTACTCCATTTTTTTATTGCTCTTTTTAATTAATAGCTGACCCGCGCAACTTCGTCTTCATCTAGAAAAAAAAACCTAGAAACTAATTGCAGCTCTACCTACCAGGTGGGCCTGTTTTATTTCTATACCCGTCGCAACTTCTAAGCGATAGCCGCGATAGGTTCAATTTGAATATTTTAAAACTGAATTTGCAGGTATATAATGAAACTTAATATTTATGTTACTTTATTTCTTTCGCATTTATAATATTAGTATTTAGTAGGATGATACGCATGTGTTAGGAAATAAGGAATTACAGCACTTTATCTATGATAAACCCGATGATTATATTAAATATATCAACAAATAATAGTTTGTATACTCATTGATAATGTATTGAAAATAGAATAATGGACTTTAGTAGACTGTCAAATAAAAGTATAGGATCTATGGCGGGAGACGCGAGTTTGACAAGTTAGATTGGCGGCAAAGAAAAAGTTAGGACGGATTTAAAGTAATGAATTGAAAAAAGGAGATTAAGTAAAGTATTGTGGATAGAACGTTACAAATTGGGTTGAGATGATTTATAATGGAAACGATACACTTAACGAAATCTTGTTGTGGCGAAACAAGTCGTATGTACTGGTGATGGAGTCGTTAAAAGTTGTTAGTACTATGGTTGTACCTGATGTTGCATCAGATAAGTATATCTCATCCCTTGGTTTATTTAGGTATCATATATGGAGCCCTAGCATAACTTTATACCGACAGTTTATGTAGCAGAGGTTGCTCTATACAAACAACTTGTTCCAAAAGTCTTGATGTTATAAGTGATAATAGTAGTTATGTTTGACCTGTCTTAAAATATGTCTTGTATCAAAGGGCCTAGCGTTATTACATATGACGTTGTAATGATGATGTTGTAATTGTGTTTATAAGTTGTTTTAATTGATTGAATAAAAGAGCAACGGTAGAGTTTCTTGCCAGTGGTCTTCTCTGCCGAAGACAGCATTCCGAACTGGTAGTAGAGTCATTTGAAGGTAACAAGTAATATGAATTATAGAGAAGCTTAATATACAGTATTAGAGTCAGTCCAGTTGTTTTATTTCACTCCTTGGGAAGTCAGGTTTATAGAGTACAGACCCACAACACTGCTCTAAAGCAGGTTGGTGGGCTTTAATGATGTCTTTTATAAAATGAATACTTTAATATAAGAAACTAGGTATTTAGCTTCAATAATACTGTTAATTAATGAAAGATCTAAGTGCCATCCTGAACATTGTGGGTATTGAAGTGAATATCTGAATACCTTGGCCCTTCCATTATCTATATTTTTTTAGCACATGCATTCGATCGTTGTCCCATATGCCTCGGGACTTGCTGTTATCTGTGAAGAGTTATGTCCAATATCTCCGATAATATTTATTAGATCTACATTAAAATTAGACAGAATATGCTTGATAGCACTTTCAAATGAAAAAAGAATTATTAAAATCGTTAAAAATTTAACGGAAATGAAGTAAAATTGATAAAAACTTCCATCCCTTTTCCCGAAGGAAACTTATTGTTTATCGGGATAAAAAGTAGCCGACCCGGAATATGTTGACCCGGAATGTCAGCCTCTACTATACTAAATTGTATCTAAATCCGTTCAGTACTTTTCACGTGATGCCCGGACAGACAGACAGACAGACAGACAAAAATTAAATAAAAATCTGTTTTGGACTCAGCATCGATTACAAAGCATCCCCCTGTCAAAATTTTCAAAATATATTAAATGTACAGAAATCTTCCAGTTACAGTTTTATTATAAGTATAGATTTTCAAATGTTTCACATATTCTTAAAATGCCGCTTTATTTTAAGAATATGTGAAACACTTGACTGCCTCCGCCAAACAAGGGTCCCTGTTTACTTTTTTTTCGGTTTGATCGCTTTAACAAAATAATACATATATAAATAAACTTTTTTTATTGTATTATATTATTAATGATTACACATATCTTTTTTTTTTTTTTTTAATTATTTAACTGTTTTAAATTAGAATATTTTATAGCATATCCATAGTTATTAAGCGTTGCTCTGTCAGGTCCTACCGTCCAAACGTCACGTCCAAGCTTCACGGAAGATCAGCGCTGGGTCTTAACAGACACAGCAAACATGGTCTTCACTCCTGCAATAGACTATAACTTTTATTTTAATTTTAGTGTGTGTCTACCCTCTTTCTATTCTCTTTTTAATAAATTTATTCCCTACTGTCTGAGAATGTTCCGATCCCTGGTAGTGTGTAGATTTTTAGGAAGTTCCCCGGGCTTCTAGCACAGCCAAGAAAAGGGACATACCGTTGTGTTAGTGGTTGTTAGAGTATATCCACCTTAAGAGTGCAGAAGAGTTTGGGATGTTTACATAAGCTTTCCACCACGCCACAAAAAGGGGGTCTAACACTGACACTTTTATCTTAAATTGAAAAAAAGAGTTACTTATGTTGCCTTACGAGCACAGCGCATATGAAAGCTTGATTTTATAAATGAATGTCTCTATAAATCGCGCTGCATCTACGTTAATTAATCAAAACAAATCACCGTGAGATTTATATTATTCCAACGAATCGCATTTAATTCCTCGGTTAGTTTCGCTTTCAATTCTTTTCATCTGTTCCACATCCGAATGCGGCTGTGCTGTCTGGTAAGCGATGTGGTATGTGCATAACAATTTAAAATTACGCAAATATTAAAATTAATTTATTATTACCGTTCATGTACCTATACTAATAATTAATTTGAGTTTGTTTGGTGTTAGGAAGTATTACTGCCATGCTTATTACTGCTACAAAGCAGTACTTATTGCTGTCACCAAATCGCCAAGTTGCATTGCTGTGTCCGGATCACAGTATCTGAAGGGCTTGGTTCCGGTGTATTTTCAGGCACATGAGGCTTTTCCTACTCCTCAGAATCAGAATCACAGAGTAGCACTTTGCAGCACATGCCGCTGACAAATCCTGCGAAATTTAGCTCTGTTAAAGGCGATGGGTTTTCAGATACGACAACGAGTTGGCTATTAGTTTTGTCCGTCACTTATTAGGTACTATAAAATAAAGAAGAAGATCTTTAGCCCAAGTTTTGAAAAAGGTTATATGCTATTTAGCATCACACTTGAATTTAAAATTGGAAACTGAAAGCGGGCGATGCGACGCGATCATCATCATATCAACCACTCCACTAAAGGGCACGAGTTCTCTCCCACAAAGATAATGGGTTAAGGCTGTAGACCAACACGCTGGCCTAGTGTGGAGTGGTGGACTCCACACACCTCTGTGAACATTATCCAGAACTCTCAGGCATGCTGGTTTCCTCACGACGGTTTCCTTCATCGTTGACGCAAGTGATATTTTAACTACTTTAAACGCACATAACTTAGAAAAGTTAGAGGTGCGTGCTGGGATTCGAAGTCGGCCCCCCGAAAGTGAAGTGAAATTAACTTAACACATAAACACGGACGAAGTCGTGACACTCCTAGTGTCTCATTTAAATCATGCAATGATTACTTCTATCTTTCCATCATCATCATCATCATCATCATATCATCATTATCAGCGTATGAATTTTCTGCTGCTAGGGAAATGCTTCTCGCTTATAGAAGGGATGGAATTCGGCACCTATTAATAAACGTATATTGAATTTTGAATGGGTTTTAATAAGCATTCTGTCTTAAGCATAGATTATGCTAAAGACAGAATTTAAAAAACCCATTTTTAATGCGAACTCGGCAACATACTGCTCCAATGCGGGTTGGCTGGCTTTAACGATTATTATCATATTAGAACACATCAAACAACATTGAAAAAATCAGGACCAATGGCTTAGCATGGTTCTCATCACCGGGCGGGTATAAAGAAAATTCATCTATTACCGGCCAAGTACTCCTCCTCTCAAAATGAGAAAAATTTTGGCGTTTGTCTACAACGCTGCGGTTTGGTAGACATCGCCTTTGAGAACATTATAAAGAGCACCTTTGAGAACGTTATTTAGAACTGGTTTCTAAAAAAATGCAGGTAATATCTCCGAAAAGTTGAGGAGTGTGATGTGTGTGTGAAGCGTGGAGAGAGGTGCGTGCCGGCGATCAAGCTTTGGTCCACCAAAAGGGGGGTCGAAGTCTAACTAGGGGGTAAACTAGGCTATTACCACTTTTTTCTCCAACGTACTGACCACAATGCCAACGAGAAAGCTATTTTAAAATTGAAGTCGTTGTATTAAGTAATATATTATTTTCGTACCTACCCATAAACTGTTATCATACGTACGTATTATTTAATTTTGAAATTTTAAGGTGTAGGACCTTACTAAATCAAAAGTTACACGAAAGCAAGCGGCGCAGGTTTTGCTAAAAGCTTTTTAAAGTCATCGTTTTCTTCAAGTAATTAGGGTTTGACGGTGAAATATATTTCCGTGGAATGGCCAAAACTTCCGGGAGTTTCTGGCGAGGGAAAAACAGCCCATTTCCGTTTCTTACCGCTATTAGTAACACGTATAATAATATCGACGAATTTTAAATGCGGTGCACACTTCAAATATTTTACTTTTTGTAACCTGTGAGATACCATCGCTTAAAAACAGTATTATTTTCAGATTAAAATTCAAAAATGTTTTATTCATGTAGACCTTATCACAGGCACTTATGAAGCGTTCAAACATTTAACTTGTTAACACTACTGTTAGGTGATGGTGATAACTGCATTCGTTAACTTAAAACTAAAGCTAGGAGGGTTCCAAATGCGCCCTGGACTAAGAAGAGTCCACAACAATCTTAGCCAGGTTTTTTTTTCTTATCACCATTTAACATTAACACTTTTGATAATGTTAACACTGTTGTTATATAATTCTAATTAGTATGACCACTGAAAAAGGTGTCATATTCATTTTAATATAAAGCCCCTTAAGCTATGGCAATAAGGGTGATATTGTTTTTGTTTAATAAGCGACTAAAGCTTTAAGCAATATTGATCGAACTGGCAAAAAAAAAAAAAAATTTAAATAAAAACTATAATATTAAAACTGAGTAGGTTCGTAATCGAATACGTTGTTGTTTTATAATACACAATTTCAATATCAGAAACGGTTTAACGAAACTGGTTCTGCGCTATTACATTTTTGTAAAAGTAGAGAAAAGGCTCTTCATTATCGCCATCCTCGGACTTGCTAAGTACTTCGCTGGTCCTTTCACAACAGAGAGCTAAGGAGGGCCTATTAATGCCGGGCAAAAACAAATTCTGGGCACAGGCCTACACTCTCATAGAAACGGGTTTATAACCGAGATTCACCTCGGCTCCGATTCAGCGATTGTTATAAGGAGACTTTTAACCATAAAAACGAAATTTTTACCCGATCCGAGTACTCAAGACCTCGTGGTCAAAGTCAAAGTCAACGTCGAAAATATCTTTATTCAAGTAGGCCAATAGATGGCACTTTTGATGTGTATTTACATGATAAATGTGTACACGGTAGTGAGATGGTGGCGAAAAACATATTCGTAAACTTAAAACTAAAGCTACGAGGTTTCAAACGTAACGTCCTGGTGTAAGAAGAAGTCCACAGCAAACTTAGCCGGGTTTTTAGCTTTTTTGTTATCACCATCTCGACGGATTTAAGGCTCTACATACAAAAACATAAACACTGCAATGTGTTTAAAAGTATATTCAGTGATTTTCCCTTAGTGTATAACATTATAAATTACTAAAAGAAATATGGCATGTAATAGGGGCGGTGGTTTCGTTAGCATGTCAAGGAAAGTTGGTAAACTTGGAGCACCTTAGAGCTTGAACTCATTAAGCAAACGAGCGGAAACAACAGTGGTGGCCATTGTACCGTGTTGGGGCGAACTTGTTCTTGTTAAAGTTTACATTATACACTACGCCCTTAGGGCTAACCAGAACATTGAGAAAATTTGGTATTTATTGTATTTTTGTGTACACCTTGCTGTACTGTAACTGTAAGTTACAGAAAATTTACAGTTGCTAAATGGGGTTAAAAGAATTTAAAATATTAATATTCTATTATCAATATTATTATTATTTAACTCTTTATTTCAAAGAGGATCTCAGGAAACTTCTTGAAGCATTCGAGATGACGATATAGGCTTGGGCCTATCGACGAATGTCGTTACATATGAGGAAGTCTTGGATGTCAGCGCGAACTTTGGAAGACCCTCAAAAAGAAAAAAGTTGCTTATCTAGGGCATGTGCTGCTGTATAACAGATACATGCTACTGCAACTGATAAAGATGGGCAAAGTTGCTGGAAAGAGACGCATCGGTCGCAAGAGGAAGTCTTGGTTTCGCAACATTAGAGAGTGGACTGGGATCGCGAGTGCAGCCCAGCTGTTTAGCCTCGCGAGTGAAAAGGAAAATTATCAAAACTGAAGGCCAACTTCACAGGCATCTAAAGAAGAAGAACTCTTTATTTGTACACCATTATAAGGTTAGGGAAATAAAAGAAGAATATAAATACAAAGATGGAAGTAATACAAAAGGCGGTCTCATCGTTTGCTAGCGATCTCTGCCAGGTAACCTTGGGATAAGACATGAGCGAGAACGAACAGGTGGTGTAAAATAGTTATTCTAGGATGTGCTCCAGTTGACGGTCTTTTAATGTTTATCAATTATTTATTAGTGTTGTTATCACTATCAAATGTTTGTGGTTATTTCAACTAAACATATGTGTTGATTGCTCAATAAATAAAACATCAAAATACAATTTCCAAAAGGTGTTAAAAAATATTCCGTCGGCGATAGGATCAAAACGGATTTATCGAGCTACAGCCACAAAGCGCTTAGACCGAACGTTCGTTAACACTATAAGTCATACAAAAACTACGATATTCCTAATCTTGAGATAAACGCTTTTAAGAACCAAAATAATTGTTATTTTTTAAGAAAATTATCTACATTTTTTAATTCCATAAACTTCCTGATTGCGTGACAGTGCCAAAGTGCTGTAAAGTCGTAGTATTCATTAATTGGAACACGCCCAGGTTCAACGTGTCTCCTTAAATTGCTGTTTGGTTATTTATTTTTAAATATGTAGATTATTCTGTATCTTTAGCCACAGAATGAACTCTCCCTGATTCTAAAATGGCTTTATCTAAAAAGCTATAATTTTTATATAGTATGTATAGTAGTTAAGCCACAAATACTATTTGGTTTTTATTCTGTGATTTTTTAATCAAGTTCTTGATTTTAATTAAAGCAACGTAACATAACCAACCAGCATTAATCTGGTTAAAATAATAAAAGCTTTTTCAGCACAATGGAGGAAAAAGACTTGTTATCCTTACAATTTCAGAGCATAAAACCAATATTTTCATCGTTCTACCGAAATTTCAGATTGTACAATGTACATATAGCGAAAACAAATGCTTCCATACACTTTTATGCAGATCGTTTGTTTGAGTTTGGTACCTGCATGGGCATACCGTGTATTGTATATATTAGTAGCTGTTGAAATCAATGGAGGTAGTTTTATAAAAACTTTAAAATAGATGTTTCTTTATTTTTAACGTAAAGCCTAAATACCAACAAAATTGAAGAATAACAAACTTTCGTAAAGACTCATATTTAACTAAAAAGTAATTTAGAGTATAGTGCTCAAGTGCTCAAGAAATATTCGCAAATATTATAAAATTCAACTACTTGGACTTTAGTTAGTCTATCAGTTAGTCAAACTAAACCTTTTACAGTTTAACTGAGATTTCAATAAACATAACTAGCAGCAGCACTACCTACCTGGTCTAATGAGTTATTAGGTTATTTTGAAGCCAAATCCAAAAAATAAATTCATACAAAAAATTATCAAAAAAATAGTTTTTTATTATCTGGACAACCTAATGAGATCCGCGTATGACATATACTTAACAACCTAAATACGTACGAACTATAAAATAATTATAAAAAAAAATGTAAAACCAATCGAGTGCGATCACATTATTCACAAACACTTTAGAAGAAAGAAAAAAATATATTCAAATTGGTACTTTTAGGAAAATGATTATTGCACAATATATTATAAGCTCTTTAAAAGTATTATTTTTCTTATTTAATTCTCGCTTGATATTGGATCTCTTAAAATTTTGTGGTTAATGTTTTTATTTATGTATTTGTAACTAAGTTGTGGAAACTTCATTGGTTTTTGTGGTAAAAAAACGAAATTATTTTATGTGTAAAAGTATTGTTTGTCTCCCTGGAAAAGTTAAAAAATAAATATTTTTGTTACAGCGTATTAGGTGACCCCCGGCATGAGGTCGGGGGAGGGCGAGGGCTCGGAACTGGCGGAGTTTGGCGCGCGCTGGCCGCCGCCCTACTCGCAGGGCTACGGCTGGCGCTCCGCCACGCCGCAGCATCCGCCCGCGCACCACCTCGCGAGACACTCGCGCTCGCAGCAGGTGAGCCCACGATTACAACATTATCTTGACAAGTATCGTCGACGGCACTTTGATTTTCCCAATGATAATTCCCTTAAAAATAAACTTAAGCGTCTAAAGAAGCAAAGTGTATCAACAAAATTGATAACACAGTTTAAAGTATGTTATTAAATACCAATGTTATATACCATACAGAATAGGTGTGCAATAAATTAAATTCGAGTTTTTTTGCTCACCAAGCCCTATAAATTAAAAAAATAAATAATGTTTATAAATTATATCGATAGCTTTAGAATAAGTTTTTTTTTTTAGTATTGTTGTCTTATATTGGATAGAAGCAGGCGTTACTTTGCAGAAATCCATGATATATTATCAAAATTAAGCTTAATTTGCTGCTATATATATGCTTTACATTTGGCGAAGTGAAAAATTCGCCAAATGTAAAGTCAACATCTCCTGAGGATGCTCCGGAGAAAGAGCTCCAGAAAGAGTTTAAGGATTGAAGAAATTATAAATTACACCACACAGATTCTCCTGCTTTTCGCGGAGTATAGCAAATTAAGCTTAATTTTGATAATATTGTTATCTTATGTAATATCCGGGCTGTTTTTTTTTATATTAATAATTGACGGAAGAAGAAAATTCTTCACCAGACGGTACCAGGGCCTATAAAAAGAGTAACACTTCGCAGGGCATGCAAGGAGCACGTCCTGCAACATGCCGCCCTGTGTCCACCAATTTGCGGCGTAGGTGTAAAGCTTCATTCCTGCAATGACAATGACAACCGCGCCTTTAAGACTGGAACACAGCATTGTTGCAATGCTGTGTTCCAGTCTTAAAGGCGTGTTTTGAAACTGTCAACAGCCAGTGTGTTAATAATAGAGATCAGTGTCAAATTCTCTGTGGACACATAAACTTCCCTCTGGCAAAGTTACGTCATCATCATATTATGAACCCATTACCAGCTCACAAAATTGCACGCGACTCCTCCCTGAATGAGAAGAGTTTAGGCCATGGTCTAACACGAAGGGCCGACTTGTATTTTCATTCGCCTTTGAGCACGATATGGACAATTCTCAGACATGCAGATGTGTTCTTCACTGTTGAAGCAAGAGATATTAACTCAAAAAAATTATAGATGCGTGACGAGGATCGATCTCGGGCCCGGAAGGGAAGCCAAAGCCACTAGGCGTATCACTGTGAACCAAATTACGAGCGATTACCCGATCTTACTTTTGTTTTCTTTATATTAAATGTAATTAAAATATCACTTGCTTCAACGGTGAAGGAAAACATCGTGAGGAAACCTGCATGCCTGAGAGTTCTAAATAATGTTCTCAAAGATGTGCGGAGTCACCAATCCGCACTGGGCCAGCGTAGTAGACTACTGCCTTAACCGCTACTCATTGTGGGAAGACCCGTGCCCTGTATTGGATATGACGATGACCCGCTCTTAAGGAGGGTGTAATTATTATTGATCATAATAAAATGAAGTCTCTTTCCCTAAGGGGAAAGAAATTATTTTAAAAGTATGTTGGATACGACCAGTGGTTGCAGGACAACCGCCACACCAGCTACGAGGCGGAGGATGCGCGGGCGAGAGCGCGGGGCGGTGTATATTACTCGCCGCCCGGAACTTCTTACACCATAGTGGAAAGGCCGGCATCCTCTCATGGCCACCACGCGCCTTATTCGCAGCACCACTACCCGGGAAAACTCTCCCGAGCTCCTTACCTTGGTTCTTCTACTATAGCTAACAGTGCAGGTTCGTAGAAAAGCTTTTATAGTACGCGTGATATATAAGTTGGCCGGACGGAATTAAAGCAAGAGTATTTAAAAATTAAATAAATATTAAAAATATACACCACATCGCCATCCAGCCCCAAAGTAAGCGTAGCTTGTATAATACAAGCTATGCGTACTAAGATAACTAATGAATATTTTTATGCATATATAAATAAATAAAATAAACAGAGAATCATCCAGACACGGAAAAATATTCATGTTTTACACAGAAACTTTAGCCAGTTGTAGGAATCGAACCCACAGCCTATGGATTCAGATAGCAGGGTCACAAGTCACCCACTGCACCAATCGGGCGTCAACAGTAGTTATTTTTTTAGTATATTTTTCAACTAGTAGTTAGCTCCAGACTTCAATCTCATCTCGTAGTAAGTGATGATGCAGTCTAAATCTAAGCGGGATAACCTATTAGGGGTAAAGGTGTTAAGCCTCATGAGCCTGTAATTACACTGGCAACCACGCCTTTCAGGCCGGATTAGGTATTTCATCAGTTTCTTGAAGGCACCATACAATAAATCGCTTGATGTTTGCACAGATACAGTTTTTAGTAGTGTAAGATGGACATTTATTCGTACTTTCGGTGTAGTTCCCGGGAGCCACATTGTTTGCTCGACGGTGTTTTTTAAATGTTACTAGAAGTCCTGTTAAGTTATTCTACAACTAAGTCTTAATTTGAAGTTGAACAGAACTACAAATTGTGGGGAATAGTAAATAAAGATGTAGCGTTGTTAAACATTCGCTTAAAATGGAACAGGAAAATCTTTAAAGGAAAAAAGAGTGTAGGAACGTTACGGTGTTAACAAAACGTCGCCTCTACAAAAAGAGGAACACATTATACACTTTTCTAGACTCGTATTTGTGCTTCGTACGTATGCTGTAAAAACTTTTTCTCCTGAATAAAGGAAACACGAGTTTTATTAGATAAATACGGGGCCGAATGGGGTTAAGGTTCGTGGAAAAATATTACGAGTAAATTGGGTATGTTTATATGACCGTTTTACGTGCGGTATTTTTATTTCTTTCTTCCGTGTAGGCGTTTCATATTTACTGCCTAAATAATAAGTACTTTCATTTATTTCAAATTTTGGTTATTAAATTACTTCGAGGAAAATCTACAGTAAGTTTTTCTTGAAAAATGCGTAAAGGAGAAGCAAACTGTTAATCGAACTGTATATTTTAATAGATATAGCCTTCAGGTTGTATGAGGATGCTCATATAACCAGGTAATCCTTGGACAAACAAACAGACAAATATGAAAAAAAAGGGGGAATGGGTATGCTGTAGATCTAATCATCATATGAGATTAAGGCAGTTATTTTGAAATCTCAGTTTATCGTTTCATTGTTCAAATAATTTGCATTATTTGAACAACTATGTGAAAATATAGATAGGTATATATTATTTAATAACGAAGTGCTAATTATTAGTCATTAGAATTCTAAAAATAGCGACGCATCAATATACAATGCGGGTGTGTAATACTTGCCGAGTCTTTAAAATACCCGACACCTGCCTTCCGGTATGTGCCGCAGTCGCTTTCAAATCGCGCCAACTATTATAGGTGTAAAAAAAGATACAGATAATAAAGAATGCATTTGAACAGGTGCAACCAGTCTGCGCAACAGTACAAACCACCTGAGCGCAAATGGCAAGAAGAGGCCTATATCGCCAGAGCAAGTCCTCCGGTTGTTCGGCCAAGGGGGAGCGGCGGCGCTAGGAAAGGCTCTGCCTCCGTCACACCCGCCAGCACCCCTGCCAGCACCACTACCAGCTCCTCTCCCCGCTAGGCGGCACTCCCCAGCTAGCAGCCCGAGCAGTACGACTCATCATGTAAGTTTTATCGGTTAAGATTCATCACACTGGCTAAGCTGTAGCTTTTCAGCTCTAGATTTTCTCGCTCGCAATCGAAGAGTCGCTTTCGCACATCAAACTCAACGTCGAGTTAAAATGGACCTTATATCACTTGATTTAGAGTCGCAAAACTGGTACTTTCCGATTTTTATTTTACAAACGTGTCATGTCAAAAGCCCGAGCTATAGATTTGTAGGCAAATTTGAGCTTAAGGTCAATTAGCACATAAGATTCATTTTACGCCGATGTTCAAGTGTGAAAATGACTTCTCGATTGCAAGCGAGCAAATCTTTTTCTAAGGTGTGGGCGAAGTGACGGCGGAGTTGTACTCCGCTCACACATAGCAGTGCGACTTTAAGAGCATGAGAAGTGAAAAAGTTAAATGTGCTAAATGTAGATAAGCGAGGCTCGAAAATAAAATATTCAAAGCAAAGTCAAAGTCAAAGTCAAAAATATCTTTATTCAAGTAGGCCCTTTTGGTGCGTACATATGAATTACACGGTAGTGAGATGATGGCGATAACCACATTCGTAAACTTAAAACTAAAGCTACGAGGGTTCTAAACGCGTCCTGGTCTAAGAAGAAGCCCACAAGAAACTTAGCCGGGTGTTTTTTTTTTGTTATTACCATCTCACAATGTCAACGCAACCTGGTTAGAGCAATAATTTACACCCAAGCTTTTTTATCGTTTACGTAGCCCTTTATACTATAATAGGACTTTTCTATAAGCTTACGTTTAATACAAACTTTTTAAGAGACATCTCCAAGATGTCAATTGGTAGTTTATTGTAGATTTGTATGCAATTTCCTTTAAACGAATTATAAATTTTATGTCACCTAGTATATTGCACTGCAAGTTTATTCTTACTTCTAATGTTTAAATTATTGCAGTCAAATTTTTTCTTAAATTTAGAAATGTTTTTATGAACGTACATTAAATTTTCAAATATGTACTGACTTTACACTGTCATTATTTTAAAATCTTTAAATTTATCTCTCAATGACTCTCTCGGAACCATTTTGTAGATAGAACGAAAAGCCCTCTTCTGCAGCACGAAAATAGTGCTAATATCAGCAGCATTACCCCAAAGTAAAATTCCATATGACATAATGCTGTGAAAGTAACTAAAATATACCAGTCTAGCAGTTTCTACGTCGGTCATATGGCGTATCTTCTTTACCGCATAGACAGCAGAACTAAGCCTGTTCGATAAACTATTTACATGAGGGCCCCATTGAAGTTGAGAATCTAACGTTATTCCTAGAAAAACTGTCGTATCCTCCAGTTTCAGTTCCTCATTATTAAGTAGTACAGTGGTTTTCACGTGTCAAGCCTTGCTGAAAAATCTAAGTAGTATTACTACTAAAAAGAAACTAAGTAGTATTACTACTACATTTACGTAGATACATATTTATTTTATGTTCCAGGCTCACAATAAAAAATATTCATTCTTCCGTAACTTCCAATAAAATCGTTGATCGGAAAATATTTTTCCGGGCACCACTCCTGAATTACGGAAGGGAGGATCATAAATGGGGATTTATCTGTTTAGGGTTCCGTACCTCAAAAGGAAAAAAAGGAAAAGGGTACAAAAAACGTTGGTATATTTCGAGTCTCTCAAGGATACTAATAGGGTACTAGAACTGTAAAATTTGGCATGTAACATTATCTTATTCTGCAAACATACAAAAAAATCTGAATCTAAACATTTTAAATTAAATCTTAAAAATTTAAAAGTATATAATCAATTAAAGAGTTTCAGCAAGGCGACAAATTTTTTTTGAAGAGAAACTTCTTTAGAATCTTTGTGATTTGAAACTCGATTAAACGAAACTGCGTTACAACAAAGAAACAAACACATAAATGTACAAGATTAATTTCGCGAGAGACGGAGATAGCATACACTACATGGTTTCAGTTACCGTGGAAACTGAATAATATGTAACTTAAGTAATATAATTTATATTAAAGTATTAAATATTTTTTTTAAGCTTGGTACAAAAATAATTAACCTTATATGCTAATACGCTAAACCAATTTGAATCTATCGTAAGCTATTTTTAGGAAGTGTCACTTCTGCTGTGCGAAATTGCACAGGTTTTCACACACTTACCTACAAATTCAAAACCTTCATTAACGCGAGCCAAGCTGTGGACAAAAGCTAGTTAATAATATGCCAATCCCATTAATATCGATTACTATATAAGAGATTTTTTGTAAATAAAAAATTACCGCCTTCGATAATCAATGTTTCATCAACTTATAAGTACCTATGTACATTTTTGTATAAATCAAGCTTGAATACTATTTGCTTCAACCAGCTTTCAGTCGCGAAAAAAATTGTAACTACTACTAACTTTGATACAAAATTTGCGTTTACCCTAATACACTGAATACATCTGCGTTACCCTTTCGAACGTACAGGCTTGATGTTATGAATGAATCAATAAAGGAATACATTTTTTATTGTACAACACAGTATTTACAAAAATACAAATACAGCGTTAAGGAAGAATGTATTATTGGGTGGCCTTATCCCTATATCTCTTCCAAGCAACCAAAGGATGATAAAAAATTAAGAAAATCTTCAGTACGAGTTATAAATACTTAAGGGTAGGCTTTATATAACTCTTACAATGTCTATTCTTAAGTTTTTTATAACTCGCACTGGAGATTTTCTTCATTTTATATCATCTGCATACCATGTGCATACCCTCTATGCACGCCACTGACTATGTGGTGTGATTGCGTAAACAATGCATACTTTACCGACTGCAGCAACAGCGGTTGAATCTCCGAAGTTCTTCACGAGGTCTTGGTATATAAAATTTAACAGGGACTACTTCGGTAAGCTTTTTAGAAATAAAAAAGAAGCCTGCAATTCCGCTTTTAAATGAAATTAACATACATAATAAAAAAAGTTAACACCCGAACCTCATTTTTTATGGTTAAAAAACATTCCATTTCTTTGTAGCGACGGTAATGGCTTTCTAAAAATAGTTGGACGTGCGAACAGTACAGTGGTTCTGTAGGGGCCGTCATGTGTAAATAATTTGTGGCGACCTGCCTCAGTCGATATCACTAACTTATTCACGACCACTGCGACCAGCACTTACGAGAGATGTACGTGAATGCTACTCATCTACTAATAACTGTGTTTTTAGGAAATCATTTTCTGGAATTAAGAGTTAAGTGTTCCTTTCCCATGGGCTGGTTATAAATAATACGAGCACTCTTCGACTGTGGGAATATGTCAAAAGAACGTATTAACGCAAACCCAAGGTAAAATCAGTTAAAAAAAGGTTGAGGGTTAGATCAGCTCATGTCACTATATATAACCTTGTCATTGAATATTATAGAATGTCGCAATCGTCATAAAATTTATTAATTATAGAGATTTTCGAAAAACTTTGAAACTGATTTTTTTTTTGTATGTTAAATTTTTATTCATTTTGCTATTATGAAGTTTGCCACTAGCTGGCGTAAAAGTCGAGAAGCGTGGATTATGTGACATATACTTACGACCAATCCAAATTATTATTTTTAAATAGTGGAAACTACACAGACGTCAGACGTAAGCGTTACTTCCGTCAGAAAAAATTCTAAGTTACTCCCTAGTCGCGCCTAAAGAAGTTTTACTTTAAAAAGTTTTAATAAAGGCAAGAAAGATGCTGATTATGATTTTAATATTTTACTTAGTATGATTAACTAATGTTTTCCAAGGTCTCAACAGATATATAATACAATGCACGTATTAAGAAATATTTACTTTAATTTTAATATATATGTGTAAGCTGAAAACACCTTAGTGATCTCTATTTCACATTTAGAACACCTATTTTGACAGTTGCCAATGTTCTGACTGCGTTTCAGGCTGCGGTCTTTGGGTTCTTATTTTCTGAGATCTTGTTGACCCAAGTGTATCGGAAAAATGTTTTGCGGAATGCACAATGCGAGGTCAAAAAAGTAACATTTATTTTCTACTTCTAATATTACTATTATTTATTCCCGGGTATAAGTCGTATGTGCAACGTGAACCAAACCGTGCGGTGGACGCATCCATATTCGTGAAATATTCGAATACGTACTTTATTCGATTAGCTGCATAAAACTTCTAAAACGGAAATAACGAATCTGTGATAGCACAGTGGGTAGGCGACTTCACCTTCGGGGGGCCGAGTTCGAATCCCATCACGCACCTCTAGCTTTTCTAAGTTATGTGCGTTTTAAGTAATTAAAAATAGCACTTGCTTCAGCGGTGAAGGAGAACATCGTCAGGAAACCTGCATGCTTGAGAGTTCTACATAATATTCTCTAAGTTATGTGGAGTTCACCAATCCGCACTGGGCCAGCGTGGTGGACCTTAGTGGTAGTCCCAGTATAGTCCCCTCCCTATACTGGGAGGAGACCCGTGCTTTGTAGTGGGCCGGTAATGGGTCGATATGAGGATAATGAAGATGATAGGTAAAAATATTGGATAAAGACAAGTTGGAATTGCGCTGAAATGGCTCTGTACCAAAGTACAATATGAAGCAGTACATATTATTCCGAAGATCCAGAAAAAATACTTGATGGTTGGATGGATAGATTAGATTTGATTGTCGGTTTCATATTTATATTTTATTCATCTACAAGTTAGCTTTTCACTGCAATCTTACCTGGTGATAAAGGGTGTATGGCAGTTATATTTAACCCATACCGACTGACGTAATATGAAATACGTCAGTGCCCATACCTGTAATCGGTGTCTAGGCGGAATCGTTCTGCGACGCTAAATAGCTTAGCAGCACTCATCGTCGGTAGGGTATACTAACCATTGCAGAAGTTGAAAAGTAGGATGGTACTAGCCAGGACTGAAACCTCCCAACAGACAAAATGTTTCTGTCATTGGAGAGAATATATAATATATCCAATGCAGGATGTCAGGCCATCAATAGTAATCGTCAACTAAAGTTGTCTGTAAATGAACACGCTATGAAGAGAACAAGTAAATTAATAACGATCCAGTACTTAAATACATAAATTTATGGCTGCATGACGATAAAATACGGGGGCGTGTCTATCACAGGCTTGTCATGCCATGTGCTATAGTCGCACCGCAAAAACAAACGCCAGTTGTTGGCCAACTACTGTAGAACCAACTGCTACCAATATCGCGTAATATTTTTCAAACATAAATAATTCAGGAACAGTTTTGCTACAAAACGCGATATTAAGAATTTATGGATAAAGCTTAAAATCATAGAAGCGTCGCGTTCAGTTTCGATGGTTATTTAATCTGTGTATTTCGGCTTTATTTAAAATCACAGAAGTTTTCTTTATAGCACGATATTTAAACAGTGAAATAATAGAGTTATCAGAATTACAAGAACGTGCGTGATGTGCCTAAGTATTGGGCGTTTTTGTGAAGTTTTGTTCCCGGTTCTGTTTTCAAATTGGATTCTAATGAACGTTATGAGGTAATAAATTATTTTATTCTGACACGAATTTTACGCTGAAATATTTCCTTTTGAAATTAATTTCTTTCAAGCTTTTATAATTACTCTGAAAATGAACGTACGTTTCCCATTTTTAAATGGAAAACTTTTTACAAGCTTTTATTTAACTTATTTCGTTCGTATGTCTCCGGTTAAAAATTCGTGATCCATTTTTCAAACACTTGCGGCCATTCTTCAACTGTTTAACGGAATGTTACATAACTATGTAGAACTGTGATATCATTATCTAGTCTAGAGTTTTCATAGGATCATCGCTACAATTCACATGTTTTCATCAGGGTCTGATAATTAATAGAATTGTTTTGAAACTTTATATTTATTAATAAAGTTTAAAATAACATTGTCTATACTAAAATAAACCAGACAGATTCTTGGTTTATTGTTTGAATGCGCTAAACTCTGGAACGAAATCGTTTTTTTATTTTATAGCTCAATCCTTGAGAAAGGTAGAAGGTAACCACAACAAGAGCAAAAAAGATAAAAAGGGAAAGACCCCGAAAAGTAAACTGCTTAGAGGGCGATACAACACGGTAGGCCGGGGGCCGAATGGTGGTTAGATTGAGACCAGGTTGGTGGCACATCCCATTTTTTTAAATGTACGTTTGTCTAAAATTTTTAATCACCAAAAATTCTGGTCACCTTAACAAGAAAGAAAATCGTGTGCCAAAACTCAAAAGCGCTATCCATTAAATCTTATTAATTGATGCGCTCGCAATCGATGAGTCGTTTTCCAGTATTAAACTCTGTATCGTCAAAGTATAATGGGCCCAATGTTACTCGTTTCAGAGTGGTAAATCCTGTACTCCTGGTTTTTGTTTCAAAACGTTTTGTCAACACCCCTAGCTAAAGAATTGTAGTCAAATTTGACTTTTAACGCAATGCAAATAAGATCCATTTACTCCGATGTTCAAGAACTCGAAAATGACTCCTCGATTGCGAGCGAACAAATCTTGTACTAGGGCTAAGTACTGGATTTTATAAAGGCCGTGAGGTTCTTATGAGTCGTCAGGCGTCACGCGTCAGGCCGCAATTCTCGATGATTGATGAAGTTACTCGTAGCTGTGAGTTTACTTGTTGATCTAAGTGTTGTGAAGTTAATCCGTATTAGCTAGGTTAGGTTCATGATTGATATTAGTCGTGTTATCGCTAGTATTATTGTATTTCACACTAAAATACCTGTTTATGTAAGTCACTATGTGTACCTACTGAAATTTAGTCTCACGCTTTTATTCAACTGACCACGTTCGAGGTATAGTTCCAAAGTGAAAACTACCACGAAGACAACTGCAACGCTGGAGATACGTTTTTTAGTAGTAGTAGTAGAGCTTTTTATGACAGAGCTCGTCCGGGGAAGTACACCATGTTTAAATATTCTGCTTCCGCAGCGTTGTTGCAATGCTGTGCTCCAGTCGGCAGGGGTATTACGTATCTCGCGACAGTCTAGCGACAGGCGTAAATCTTGCAATCACTGCTGTCAAACGTCACTTTTGTTTATCTATTGTATGGAAAAGTGACCTTTGACAGCAGTGATTGTAAGATTTACGCTTGTCGCAAGCCTGGCGCGAGATATGTAATCACCCTGCGGAATGGCGTGGGTGCCGATGTAATTACAGGTGCCCTGTGCCCAACCTACGTGTTCCTTACATGCACTGCGAAGTGTTGCTCTGTTTATAAACGTTGGATTTCTCAGGTGGGCCATTTGCTTGGTCCGACAATTATTACTTTAAAAAGAACATAGTCTAATTTGTATGGGGCTGCCAAATCATTGAGTCTGGTGTTTCATATGAAACTCAGACGTAGTAGTAAGTTTGTCTGCGGGCCTTGGCCGTCATCCTACCGTCAAAGACGTGCTGACAAGCGGTGTAGCGTTTCGGTAAGATGCGTAGAAACCGATTAGACGTATGTATATTCATGCCCCAAATAGTTTAGCCTGCTAACATCTTAGTGTACATCATCTCTTATCACCGCGTGAGATAGCAGTCAAGGGCTTTTTAGGTATCTTACTTTTAAAATGATTGGTAAAAGACTTTTCATTGTATTTACTTTTCTGTATTTCAATGTAATCGTCGTAAAAATTTCTTCAGAATCGCTTGAAGGACATCCATTTTGCAATTATTTTCAATGAGCTGAAGATGTTTTAAAGCTTCTATTGGAATGTGCCAAATTAATTTCCGGGAAACGTAGTAGTGTTTAAATCTTATTGCCATACCTTTTTAGGCCACGGATTCCTGTTCATTGTTATTGCAAGGCTTATTATTATTTAGAACTAGCTCTTGCCAGCGTTCAGCGTCCGCTTTTATTACGGTATTTTAAAAATTCCGTGATAATCCTTTGCTTTCCTGGGATAAAAAGTAGCCTATGTTAATCTTCGTCTTTTTAACTAACTCTAAGCTAAAAATCAGGTTCATTGGTTGCGTAGTTAGGGCGTGAAGGAAGAAAAAACAAACAAACACTCTTTTGGATTTTTACATTTTTGTTTGGTGGACGGAACGAGATTTGTATAGAAATATCCCGTTCCGTCCGCCAAAAATTAAGTTGATTGCTTGCTTGATTAGGGTGTGAAAGGAGGACATACAAACAAACAAAGAAATAGACACACTTTCGCATATATAATACTAGTAAGAATATAAAATTAAAATAAGAATAGTAGGCTATTTCATAATATATTATTATGTTACTATATGAGATAGTAACATAATAATACACTTATATGATGACGATGGATGGTTAAAATTGTTGTGAATTTCATTTTAAAAATATATATTAAATAGTTATTCAATAATACCAAATATGTACTCAATAAATATAAAATTTCTTTATCTTTATTATTAGTTATATTTATATTATTTCTTCTTTATTTAAGGGATAAAGAAATTTTATATTGACATGTGTCTAAGATGATAACGAAATAATGTTTTGCTTTTGTTATAATTTTTGCTTTAAAGTACAATGTAGACTGTCATTGCTTTAACTTCTATTAAATAACCTAATTGTCTGATCCGATTGTTATTGCATGGAATGTTCTTCAAGTCAAACAAATTACTGCACGACTTTCATGAATTTCAAATTAAGGCTAAAAACATTTTTGTAAATAGCCTTTAAAATCCGGAACTTATTGCGCCGTTTTAGACGACGTCGGTCGGTGCCAGATAGCAATTTTCTCACCCCGATATTGTTTGCTATTTTCTTTGAAAATAAATTTATGAGAGCTTCAACTGCTTCCTAAAGGCTCTTTTTGAAGCAATTGGGGTTTCCTACAGTTATATTGGAAATGAATTTAGTTTTTTATGGAAGAAAATCGTTTACTCTAAATTTATAATAGGACTTGGATTCTTTGTGTAATTTGACTTATGGATCGCATCAAATTAAATAATGAATCAGCGTCCTATTTTGATTATATTATACGTTAATAATTTTACTACACATCATTTATTTTGTTTTTTATATATTTAAAAAGATTCAACAGTGTATATTTTATACTTATATAATATCAAAAATATATTAAAGGAGCAATTCATGAATATGCAAATACATTTTGTTTGTACAAGTTAAAAAAAGCACGATCATACGAAAACAAGATTGTTATTGATTCATTATTATACGTATGTTTCATGATTTGCATTAAAAATAAACATTCAATGACTATTAGGTACACAAAATTTCACAAAACGCAAATATTATATTCTGTTCTGCGCCTGTCGTTTCTCAAAGCTCTTTTCATGAAATGTAACAGATTTTATACACGTTTTAACACTTCTTATACATAAAAAATCAACCGGTTAATGCCACCTGGCTACAGGCAGGGCTATATATATAGAAATTGTATTCGTTTAATTATGTTACAAGCTATTTGATAGGTATTTCGAAAAATATATTTTCAATTTCAAAATGCACTGTTTTAGACACAGGTGCCAACAGCAATTTCCATTCTTCAATATTGTTTCCTTTGGTAAATGGATTTAAAAGTGCTTGAACTCGTTTTCCGGAGCACGTTTGCTTCTCAAGTGCTATTCACTTGTATGGAAGGTTTTGTTAGTTTGCAAGAAAAATACTTTTTTGTTTGTTTGTTTCTAGTTTAAGAGCGAGTGGTGTGGTGTTTAGGTCCGAATTAGGTGGTAGTTTATTAAGATTAGAAATTTATTTAAAAGTGATAGCGAAGGATATTTCAGCGGGAATAATAATAATAATTAGTGGTCGCCTAGGGGCGAAATTCAACCATAATTAATTTAAATTATAAGTTTGTTATGAAAATTAAGCTTAATTTGCTATACTCCTCGAAGAGCAGGAGAATCTGTATGGTGTAATTTATAATTTCTTCAATCCTCATACTCCACACCAAACAGATCTTCGGCAATGTACCTTATACGCACGTTTCGCTCCGTACGGCAGGATCCTCAAGAGATGTTGACTTTACAATGAATAATTGTTAAGTCAACTGTCTTTAATTTTTATAATACATTATACATCATAGATTTCCGCAAAGTAACGCCTGCTTCCATCGAATTATAAGTTTGAACATTATTGATTCTGTTGTCAAAGACTATATACTTCTTGAATCCTAAATTTCCCCCACATAATTTGTCTTATGTCCATACTAAACTAGAGTACATAGCATGCGCGTGTGTCAAGTACATGGGAGAGTGTGTAATGTTGTTTTTAATCATTAAGAATAATTAAAAAAATATAGCATTCCTTCTCTATATAAACTGTGGTAACTGTGTGTCTGGAAACTTTCATACTCTTACGTCCGCTGAATTTTCGTAAGAAAATAAAGTACAAAGATTTTGCTTCACATATTTAAATAAAACAAAATTTAAAACTTATTTATTTCAAGCAGGCCTAGTTTATAAGCACTTTTGAAAGTCAGCCTGTTTTAGTGACTCTACCACCGGTTCGGAAGGCAGATTCTACCGCATAGAGCCGGCAAGAAACTCAGCAGATTGCTTTTTTCCAACATCATTTCATAGTTTAAAAATCTTTAGAATTGTTATATCTTGCGACAAATAAGAGAATTACTAATGTTTTATCTTAAATATATTGCGAAGCGAATTGTTACGCGTGATCTAAATTTATATATTGATCGCCCAGCTCTTTTCTGTAGTATAAATATATAATCACCGTACGTCAATCAATCTTCGTTCAATTTTTCACTGGCTTTGTTCTTTCATGGCACGACCTATTGGTCAGTTCCTGTTTGGCAGGATTGGTCATCGAATAGGTAGCCTGTTATTAGTTACAAGGACATTGATATTTCGCTTTCATATATTATACTAGCGGGCCCGGCAGACGTCGTCCTGCCCGGTAAAATGTTCCTCCTACCGGGTCCAATTGTGTTTCCAAACTAACCAGTATCTCATTGAAATATACACACAAATTTTTATCAATATCTGTCCAGCTGTTTCGGAGGAGCTAGTTGTCAAACACACGTACAGAAAAATAATAATTATTAGTATTTTTTTCACCGTTTAAACCGAGACTTCTACGAATATTAAGGGACCTAAATTAGCCAAATCGATTCAGCCGTTCTCGAGTTTCGTGATACTAACGAACTGCAATTCATTTTTGTACATACATATAGATAGATAGAATTTGCTTTTACAAACGTAAATATTAAAGCAATCGGTTTAAATATAAAAATTTGAATACAGTGCGGACGAAGACATAGTTAAATTGTTAGATGTAGAACGTTGAAAATATCTCTGCAAAAAACGATAATAATTGTTTATTGTTCAATAAAACAGAGGTACAAGATACATTACCTCTGCACAATAGGTATAACTTATATTATTCTTATAATTTACTTGGGTATACAGAAATCAACTGTCACTAAGATAGGTATAAACCTGTGTTTTAGGCGACAGTGCATTCCTTATAAAATGGCTCGTTTATACAAAAATAAAGATGCAATACTGTTTTTAGGTTGTCGATATTATTTTTCAATTGAAGATTTCTTTAGAAAAGAGAAATTAAATTGTCTGCTGCTGGTTGTTTGAAAATATTTTAGTATCATATGTTTACGATTTTCATTTAAATGCGTTTACATTTTTTTTTAAACTATGCGTCAGTTCACAATTGTATCCGGTATTCTGAATCAAATCTTTTTCCGGTGTTATATAAGTTTATTTTTAGTATGTTTTATAGGTTTTCGGGACTTACTAACCTAACAATAACATGCCGCCAATCATTTAAGCGTTCCAGTATGCTAAGTTTCTACTAGGAATGTATGATTTAATAGGATATCGTTGTTCGTAGGCGATATATCGAGGCGAGCGGGAGAGGGAACGGCCGTATTCTTCGGGGGGAGCGCCGCCACCGCCGGTGGAGCCGGCCACGCGTACCGTCACCATGAGCAGGGACCCCGCTGATTCGCATGGCTTCGGCATCTGCGTCAAAGGCGGGAAGGAAGCAGGTGAGTGTCACGTAACCACGGTGTAGCCACAATTAAAAAACTACCAGTAACCACACGATTTTTTAGTTTCAAAATTTATGGGAAGTACTCCGCTAAAAGCAGGAGTGTGTGGTGTTGTAGGGTCTGATAACAATATATAAACAAAATACTTATACTATAATAATAATTAACCTAAATATTTTACATACATATATAACTTAACACCTTATTCTAATTTACTAATAACAATTTGAACATACAAACATTCACACAAACATACATATCAACATTCACGAACTTACATTTACGATCGTACCTACCGGTGTAGTTCAACCTTAGTCCAAACTGATCTTGCAGTTGAAACACACAAAGTCTCGACTGGTTTTATGAAATCGTCGTTCACTTGTAGTCGGTACACTAACCGCCTACCGGCAGTTCGCTATTGGATTCGTGCACCAGTCGTGTTGCTCAATGTAAAACGAATGTTATTGTATTTCTTATCGGCTCTAAACAATGTTATAAATATTGTAGTAAAGTGTACCGAATTACAAGTGTGTTTAACATTTAAAGCAAACCTAAACATCATCGGAAGATCATAACTCACCAACGCATTGCCCCCTAAACTGTAATTTATTATTTCTTCAATCTTTATACTCGATACCAAACCGATCAACGGCAATTTACCCTCCACGCACGTTACGCTCTGAAACCGGAGCGTCCTCAGAAGATGTTGACTTTCAACGATTCGAAGAAAGATTGAAGAAATTATAAATAACACCATACAGATTCTCCTGCTTTTCACGGAGTACCTATAGCAAATCAAGCTTAATTTTCGTAATATATCATGGAATTCCGCAAAGTAACGCCTGCTTCTATCCAATAGGATGAGGCATGCTGACAAATTTATTTTGATTTACCGTAACCACACGGTACGGTACTTATTGAAATTTATGGCTCAATATTATATAAATCTACTTAATATTAGTCAACTTTGAAACATGCCCATCATCAAAAACGAATTCAAACGAAACGATTTGTTTTTTTATGGCACATGAAAATAACAATGTTAAGTCCATAATACATTCGTCAAATTTGGCGCATGTAAACAGATCAACGGCGGGGGAATGATAGCCTGGAAAAAATTATAGTTACGGGCAACACCGAAGGCAAAAGACCTAGAGGCCGGTCCCCAACAAGATGGGTAGACCAGTTGAAAAAATCAAATTCGGACCGCTTCTATCAAATCGCCAAAATGGCCTCCAACAGAAGCCGATGGAGATAGTTTACCAACGCGATGTTGAGATCTCATCAGGACCACGATCTTCAGTGATGTATTTATCAAAGTTTCAAATTATTAGGATTTTGATGCGTACACTACATGTACATAACTGTACTGACTCCAGTGAACATACCAATCAAGAGTGAATAGGCATCTTATAGGCTCTTTCGTTTGTAGGCTGCATCGTTGCTTAGGTGAGTCATCAGGTGTGACTGCAGTTAAGCGTCAGAATATACATTTAAAACTATGTGTTTTCTGCATTTTTGTCGAAATAAAATTTGTTATATGTACAATTTCCTTTATAAACTTACCTTATAACATACCTTTTTCTATAACATTTTTTTACTCCCGTTTCATTCCTTTAGTTTAGGGAGTTAGAAAATTTGTTTCTTAGTGGATACAAAAACCTTAAAAGGAACCTACCGTCTATATTTTAATGACTCTAACTTTAAAACCTGGACCTATCATACAGTGTTCCGCTCCCATTTCACCCGTGGCAGGAAAGACTTCCGAAATAAAAGCGAAAATCCTGTCAAAACCTGTCCAGCCATTTTGGATACTAGCCGGAGGTAACAGAGAGATCGATCTTCCAAATCCTTTAAATGTTTTTTCTGTAGCATTTGTTTCTATGAGACATTACAAACAGATTACAGACAAAACACTTAAATTTTAATTATTTGTATTGAAAATAAAAAGGTCGTTTATGTCGTCCAAGTTTTTAGTGAATGCATATAAAACAATTTGCAAATACTTTATATGTATTGCTATTTTAGGCTCCATTGCTGTGCTTTTTAAAGTCTTATATGAATAAGAATTAGGAGTGGAAGGTTGGTTTTAGTATAGAACATCTGTAATACGTTTTTGCTATTCGGATACTACTTAGAGCTACGTAGGAATTGTATTATTACGTTAAGCCAGTATTATCTTCGGCTCTTATCCTTGAGGTTGTGAATGGTCGGCAAAAAATATCTTGTTTATTTATGCGTTGGTAAAAAGAGTTCAAGGAACGTGTTATGTAACTTAAGAGATTATTGGTAGAAATTAACATATACGTTATAAACATTTAATATTTAGTTATTACATATCTCAGATGAATTTTGATTAATACTAAACGTAGCTTAAGTGACGTAGGTATGTATTTCATAAATTAACAGAATGAGTTTTTAGGACGGCGTTGTTGATTAGTATCAAGATAAAGAAATTAAAATCTTTTGTTCCTATCAACTTGTCGGTTTCCAATCTTACAATATTGAAGGGTGTTTGGACATTGTATCGATTTGGGTGACAAGGGTGTAATGAATTGCAGTACATTACAACTCCGCTTAGCATTTTGAAGGTAATGATGTACTTTATTTACCTTTCCATATTTAGGCTATGTAATAATGCATCGGCAAGTGAGTAGTGCGAAAATTCTTAAATGCATATTAATCAAATATAGCTAATATACAATGCCCGTCTCAAAAGCCTTTGATAAAGGTAATCATAATAAAATCAACCCATTAGCGGCCCACTACAGGACACGGGTCTCGTTCCGTATTGAGAAGGTACCTAACCTTTATTAGCAGGTATACTCTGTATTAATAGTTTATAATATGATTGACATTCGCGTTGTTATAGTACTAGGCTACTTAGCTTATTGATTGCCCCCACACGAGCTGTATAAATAGGAATCGACTGATCACTGAATTTCACTGATGAAGGCTCACCGTGGATTAGCAATCTTTTGGACTAAATCATTGCAAGCGGTGGTAGCTCAGTGATGTGTGACCGATAGTAGACCTGAGAGTTCTCCAAAATGTTCTCAGAGGCTTGTCCACTAATCAGCACTGGGCCAGCGTGGTGGACTACAGCTTTAACCCTTCTCACTGTGGGTGGAGTCCCGTGTACTGTAGTGCCAGTAATGGTTTGATATGATGATTTTATTATTGCCTAGCAAATGTATCCCGTAGTAATGACTCAAGGATCTGAAACGTGGAAACTTCCTATGGGCCTCACAAGAAGGCTTGTGAGGCCCATAGGAAGTTCAGTGTTATTCACCGGATAGAGCGATGTTAGGAGTATCTCTACGTGATTAGACCAGAAATGGGGAGATCTGTAGAAGAACTAGAGTTACCGACTAGTTATTAGTTTAGTAAGATTTTTGATCGAATTTAATAAAACTTTTTGTACTAGCCCAATTTTCAAGAAAGTATATAGGCTATTTAACTTAAAAGTACGATAGAAGTCGAGCAACAAAAAAACAAGTCAGAAATAACGCCTAGCGAAAACAAATAGCATGGGCAGGCGGGCCTGAAATAGTGGATGAAAGTTTGTAAGGGAAACTTATCAGAAGATGTACGTGGACGAAGTTGTTTGAAACCGCCCGTTCGTAATACAAGGGTGAAAATTACCGACTAAGTATATTCCATAAATAATAGGAAATTCAATGCGTACACAAAAGTTTACACTTTTTATTACGCAAACGCAAGATAAAGTCTATAATCCTGTATCAACACACACAAAATTTCCTAAATAACCTTATTTCACAAAAGACAAGATAAAGGTTAATTTAAGAGTGATTAAACCGTGCACAAAAGGAAGTCTGTCTGAAACTTCTAAACGAGCAGGAATTACAATTGTTAAAAGTTTCAATACGTTTTCTATCACGTACGAGCTATTTATTTTAAGTTTTAACATTGAATCGTGATAAGTGTAAAAGATAAGAATTTAGTGTTCTCTTTAAAATTGTTATACGAATGTATCGTAGGTTTAGAGTTGACGCTATTTGTTCATTTTATGTAACTTTTTAAAATTTTAGTATTTTCTTATTATACGACAAATAATACTATGAATACTATGTTTGATTATGCAGTCTAAGATTGTAGCGGGCTTACCTGTATCGTAAAAAGTTATTGTATAGCCCCGTACCCAAAGCTAGATCAGAGAAAGACGACGAATTAACTTCACTTCACTACAAGAATATGAGGATGTAAATCATCTTCTTATTCTTATAGTGAAGTGAAGTCACGTAATATTTAACACTAGAACGCTTAAATTTAATATATAGAATGAAAATTAGTTGTGGTGCTGTAGTAAATATCGCTATTATTATTAGAATATGGTATTCTACTTGATACTTAACAAATAGAAGAATTGAAATAGGTGCAAGGAAATATGGACAAAAAAGCCAGCTGCATTTTTATCAATGCAAAGAGTTCGGTCTTCGGAAACCACATTCTAGTTGCAACTGCGGATTATGAGATAAGGATTGCGTTCAAGAACCGACTAGTACTCTGAATATCGCATTTTACAAGACATTTACAATATACCTGAGCATTTTAACGTCTCGTAGCAGGTTTCTGCCCAGTCGTGGCACATTTAGGCTCAGAATGGAGAATTATTTTACTCTAATAATGAAAACTATTATTTTTTTATTTTCATTAAAGTGTTTTGACCAATTCAAGGCGTTTAAAACGGAGAACAGGCAGTAGTACCTACTCTGTTGTACTACTAAAATCTATTGCGATCAAAAGCTCGTCTGACCAGCATGGCAGATATGGGCAAACCCTCCTTTTGGGAGAGGCCTTTGGGCCATCTGTCGACTGTTATAGGTTATTGATGTGATGATGTTCCTACATCTATTTTGAGGGTATAGAAATATATAAATAATTGCATTTTTTGTTTTTTTCTTTATTTAAATAGGCACATATATGGCACTTTTGATGCGTACATTACATGTAAAATATAACATAGGGTTGATAACTAAATTCGTCAACTTAAAACTAAAGCTACGAGGGTTCCAAACGCGTCCTGGTCTGAAAAGAACAACAAACTTAGCCGGTTGTTTTTTTTATCACCATCTCACATTGTCACTTTACACCCAAGCATTTTTATCGTTGACGTAGGCCTTATTACTATAATAGGACTTCTCCAAGATATCAAGTGGTAGTTTATTGAAAAATTGTTTACAATTTCGTTTAAATGAATTACTTATTTTATGTAGTCTAGTATATTGCACTGCTAGTTTATTTTTGCTTCTAATGTTCAAATTATTGCAGTCACATTTTCTCTTAAATTTAAATATATTTTTGTGAACGCTATAGCCGTAGTCGTTATAGACTAGGATGTAGTTTTATAAATATTAGTTAAATATTAACAGATCTCGTCCGTCTCGATGGACACAGGGTGGCACGTTACAGGACGTATTCCTTGCATGCCTTGCGAAGTGTTGATCTTTTATAGGCGATGGTTTCAACTTACTCGTACCATCAGGTAGTCCATCTGCTAGGACCGCGGAAAAAAGCGTAATAAAAAGGCATATAATATTAATTTCACCTGCATCGATGCTACGATAATCCTAGCTTAATTCCCAAAGCACAGACCGTGACCGAAAAGATGCTGGTTCAAATTAGTAGGGATTTAAAATGTATATGTTTGATAAAGTGCGATCCCTACTCAAATACCAAAGTATTTGATCGTTGTATCGAGATACTTTGGTTGATTGACATGACTACATGTACAATGAACTACTTGTTACAAGTACAAAGAACATTTGCATTATTTTTTTATATTGCACTGTTAAAAAAATAACGTTTATTACTTACAAATGTTTAATTTATTTGTTTTGTATAACAGGAGTGGGTGTGTACATATCGCGGGTGGAAGAGGGTTCGGTGGCGGAGCGGGCAGGGCTCCGTCCAGGCGACTCCATCCTGCAAGTCAACGGGACACCATTCTCAGGCATTTCTCACGAGGATGCCCTGAAGGTAGGTGTTAAGTGTACTTTTAGTATATTATTTTTAGGTTAAATTCATTTATTTCAAGTCAGCCTACTAACGCTTATAAGCACTTTTGGAACGTCAAGTATGTATGTTTCTAGTGACTCTAACATTACTATTATAATATTCCTAACAGTTAGTCTGCCTGTCCGTTTTTGTGCAATAAGTCAAGTGGTCGCAGCAATTCACTAGTCATAATCGGCACAAGACCGTTGAATTTGGAAAAACATACAAGAAACAAAGATTAGAAGAAAATGTTCTGGCCTTCCATGAAATAGATTTTGTTTGATTCATTTAGTAAAAAACAAACAGACTTTAATTTTATTTATATTTATCTCTATGGATCTATTCGAGAGCGCTTCGGCTAAAACGACAGGAAGATATACTTAACCACTTCAAGCAAACGAAACTATTACAATAATGGCTGCTGCAAAAATAACGCAGATATTACATCTATTTCAGCAGATTTTGCGAGAGTTTCAATCTACTGCGCCTTGAAAAATGTAAATAAGCTTTCCTTTGTACACTTCATGTATCTTATGTTCACAATCACAATTTATGGTACATAAATAATAAATAAATAAATAAATAAATAAATCCGAAGAATCATTAAATATAGTAACCAAGACTAAATCTGTTAGATAAAACATAAACACCGAGTTGAAACTTTATCCTTTACCCCATTTCTATCTAATTACACAGATACTACTTAAATAACCTACTTAAACTGAGTTTCGCAAGGTTTAATTTTGCAAGGCAGCCCTAATATAATAAAGTAGACTGTTTGCTTACCTCGTCGGTTAGTTAGCACGTTCTACTAAGAAACACGATATCCTGAGTTCGATTAATTATCGGCCAAAAAGGTATTATGTATTGGTTCAAGAAGTTCTCGTTACCAGCCTGAATTTAGTAAATTGGACCATTCCCACATCTGTGCCTCGGAGAGAACATTAATCCGTTGGCCCCTTTATATTATCATGTGATAATAATCGTTTGAGTATGACAAGCCGCTTTGTACCAGCGTGAAGAGTTTGAGCTCTATTTCCCTCTCTCCTTTAAGATAAGAGTCCCAACTGTGGGACACTAATGGGCTATGCATGATGATGAGGACGCACAATCTTTATTTAGTACATACTTACACGTTCGAAATATTTTTAATTCAAATAGGCCATATATGGCACATTTCTTGTTAAACTTATAACTAAAACTACAAGGGTATCCAACCGTGCCTGATCTATAATATTTTAAAGAGTTTTAAACTGTGTATTTATAGATACTATTCATTTTAATAAACATCCACTGTAACCTAGTTTTAGCTTGGTAGGTATTTCACGAGTTTACGATATTGTCAGAACGCTAAATTCAATTTTGGTTTAACATTTTGATTCGCGTGCGATTCACCTTTCAGTGCCTTTCAATAAATATCCGAGACTGTCGTTCAGGTTGACATTTGTAATTTACCCGCGTCGTTTATAATTGTATAGCTATTGTGATGCACCAAATAATGACCGTACTTTAATGATAACGATAAGAACGAATTACTGAAAGAATTAAAAAAATATTATTATTAAATGTTTGCCTAAGGATAGAATGACATGGCGGAATTACGAAGACAAAACTTTTACAGCCTTATCATCAGAAGCCTTTTAACGTCCCACTGTTGGGCCTCGTCTCTTATTGGAGATACGGTTTTAGAGCTTCGACCCACAGCACTGCTTCAATGCGGGTTGGCTAGCTTTAACGATTATTATCACGTCATGATAATAACCGGTACCGACGGATTATTGTTCTCCCCGAGACACATATTAAAATAAATAATAGTTTAAAAAATAAATAAAAAACACGCTTTTTATAGAAAACCGAACTAAAAAATTGAAAATATTATTTTCTATTTTTAGTTTTTGGTGCATGGTGTCAATAGTTATAAATATTTTATTGACAGATATGAGTAGAGTGATTATTATTTTGATAATATCTTAAAAGCACCCCACGCTTTTTTTTAAATAAAATATATTTTTATTCACACTATTATTAATTTATATTTATAGAAATTTTTAACACTATTCTTAATTTAAATTTATTAAAATTTATTTTCTATTTTTTAGTTCGGTTTTCTATAAAAAGCGTGTTTTTTAGTTTTTTTTAAACTATTATTTATTTTCTACTTTTTAGTTTGGTTTATTTTAAACTGTTATTTGATCTAATCTACTATCAATTCCGTGATAACTTGTTTAAAACAGTCCATTAAAAAGAAACAGCTAACGCCCTCTACCATCTAGTAGCTTAATGTTTTCTGTGGTATTTGTTAGGTACGCGAACGCCATCTGTTGGAAACGCAATAGGTTTTTTACATTTGGGTCTAGGGTTTTTTACATTTGGGTCTAGATGGCGCTGTAGTAATTGTAATTAGTGTATTGTCATCGATCCTCGATATGTCTACAAAGTTTGAATCAAATCTGATCGTTCAAAGTGGGTCAAAATCGCGCTCAAAGAAGTCGGTTACAAACAAACATACAAACATACAGGTGAAGCTAATAAAAAGCGTGTATCATTGTAAAAAACAATGACATTGGATGACTACAAAAAAAATTGCACTAAAATATCCAAATATCTACTATTTTGTAATCGAATACTACTATTTTACAACCGTACTCTCGATGCCAATGATATACAATATAATAATAATGCAACAAAATCAAATCATCATCATCATCATCATCAACACTTCAACCGATTGAAGTCCACTGCTGGACATAGGTCTTTTAAGGAGTTTCAAAATCCACAGTCCTGGGACGCTTGTTTCCAGCGGCTCCCAGCGACTCGTTCTATGAAGTCTGTCCATCTCGTTGGGGGCCGACCAACGCTGCGTTTACATGTGTGGTGTCGTCATTCCAGCTCCTCGGAACCCCAACGTCCATCGGTTCTCCGAGCTTTGTGCCCTGCCCATTTCCACTTCAGCTTTGCGACTCGCTGAGCTACGTCAGTAACTCTGGTTCTTTTAAGGATCTCCTCATTTCTGATTTAATCACGTAGAGATACTCCCAACATTGCTATCTCCATCGTCCGCTGATAAAATCAAATATACGAAAACATTTAGACTGCCTGATTTACTACCTAAAATTATAAAGAATAGATAGTAATGCAAAGGCATTTCTAGCGAATGCACTTGTGGCAAGAATTACATGAAATAAAAATGGAAATTCAAATTCAAATTCAAATTCAAATTCATTTATTTCAAGTAGGCCTACTTTATAAGCACTTTTGAAACGTCAAGTATGCATGTTTGTGTGACTCTACCACCGGTTCGGTAAGCAGATTCTACCGAGAAGAGCCGGCAAGAAACTCAGTAGTTGCTCTTTTTGAAAAGTATGCTCAAGTCTAATATTATAGTAGATGGCGCCATATGTGATAATATATATATTTATATATATAATATGTATAGTATTATAAATGCGAAAGTTTATTTGTCCATCCTTCGCGCTCCAAGATAGCAACCTATCAACTTGATTTTTTTGCATAGAGTTACTTAAAAGGTTGGAGAGTAACATAGGCTACTTTTTATCCCATGACAAAAAATGGTTCTTAAGGGATAAGTAAAAAACCGTAATAAACGCGGACTAAGACCGCGGGAACAGCTAGTACCGCACAGCTAGTTAAGGCTGGACTGTAATAGTTTTTATAATGAATTTATATATATTTATTTTTGTTAAAAAAAAATTATCGTTCTTCAAAAAAGACAGGATTTTAAATAAATTTCCACCAACCAATATGTTTGATTCCATCTTTAATTGGTCTTATTTTCATTGCCAAGCCATTTCTGTTCAAAATATTTTAGTTCTCACGCAAATTTTATTTGAAATTCACAAATATTTTCAACGGGAATGAACAATCAACTGAAAGATTATTAAGCTACTAAACTATTATGTTATAAATTAATATGAATTAACGTCAGCTATTATTTTCATTTTCATTCATTTTTTAATCAAGCAAATTAGGCTGGTACTGCGGGAAATGAAATCTGGACACGAGATTGACGCTTTTAATTTCCGTACGTCGCGCGTCGATTCCAAGTCTGTACTGGAATGAAAAAGTACCATTTCAAGAGATGACAATTTTTTCATCAAATCTTTACTTATAATAAAACTGTAACTGGAAGATTTCTGTACATTTAATATATTTTAAACATTTTGAACGGGGGATGCTTTATAATCGACACTGAGTCCAAAACAGATTTTTATTTAATTTTTATCTGTGTGTCTGTCTGTCTGTCCGAGCATCACATCAAATTACTGAACGGATTTAAATAAAATTTCGTATAGTGGTAGCTGATATACCGGGTCAACATATAGGATACTTTTTATCCCGATAAACAATAAGTTTCCTCCGGGAAATGGGATGAAATTTTTTATCAATTTTACTTCATAGCTTCGTTAAATTTTGACCAATTTTTATAATTCTTTTTTTATTTGAAAGTGTATACTAAGCACGCTCTGACAAATTTTAATGTAGATTTGATAAATATTATCGGAGATATAGGACATAACTCTTCACAGATAACTGCAAGTCGCGAGGCATATGGGACAACGAACGAATGCATGCGTATCATCCTGCTAAATAATAATATTATAAATGCGAAAGAAATTAAGTAATATAATATTAAGTTTTATTATATGCCTGTAAATTCAGTTTTAAAATATTCAAATTGAACCTATCGCTTAGTAGTTGCGACGGGTATAGAATAACACGTACGGCCGCGAATAACATAGTTTGGAAATAAAACAGGCCCACCTGGTAGGCGCTGCATTAGTTTCTAGGTTTTTTCTAGCTGCAGACGAAGTTGCGCGGTTCAGCTAGTCTGTATATAAATTATAAAATTGTTTTATTTAATAATACAGAGTATGTTTATTTTGTGGTTGAACTTCAATGAATAGATATCATTATTAAAGCGTATAATTTTAAGCAAATTTTCAGTGAATTATAGGTAGTTTCTACTTATATTTCTATTATTCAGAAAATTCTTAAGTACACTTGACATTTTCCTTTCATACAAGTTGAAAACAGCATGTATTTTACCTACCGTTTCCTTATGCATGTTTTATTATGTTTGGCTATTTCCATATTAGGGACTTTCTATATTAGACTCAGTGCGAATACGTGAGACCCATGAAACGTAATATAGGAGGGTTAGGCGTGAGCCCTTCCTTCCGCAATTCCTTACGATATCACCTGATTTACGGTGCAGCCTTTGGATGAATATATTGTCTAAAATGCTATTCCTTATTTATAACATTTTAGAGGTTGTAATTGTACAGTAATGTCACAATCAGGAACATTAACAACAACAATACGAGTCAGTCAAAATTGCTATTTCCGCAATGGTTTCTGTAAAATAATCTAATCTAAAAGGGACATTGGATAGAAGCAGGCGTTACTTTGCGGAAATCCATGATAAATTATCAAAACTAAGCTTAATTCGCTCCGAAACCGGAGCATCCTCAGGAGATGTTGACTTTACAATGAATAATTGTTAAGTACAAAATTGTTGAATTAACAATTATTAATTGTAAAGTCAACATCTCCTGAGGATGCTCCAGTTTCGGAGCGAAACGTGCGTAGAGGGTATATTACCGGGGATCTGTTTGGTGTGGAGTATAAGGATTGAAGAAATTATAAATTACACCACACAGATTCTCCTGCTTTTCGCGGAGTATAGCAAATTAAGCTTAATTTTGATAATATAATCTAAAAGGATTTAATCAAGCTATAGCCAATTTTTATTTTCTTAAATTTCTTAAATGTTAACAGCTTTATAATATTCATTTGGTTTATCCGCCCATCGTATATATTTTGTTTGGCCTTGTTTCATACACACATCTCGACGAAGACACCACCAAGAGTATACAAACATTATGTTACCTAGCGACAGTTCAATAAAGAATATCAGGATTTAAAAATTAATCTGATACTTGAAATAAAAACGTAGAAGACAAAAATGGATTTCCGCGCATGTTTGAGAAAAAACCCTTTCCGCCTTACTTTATACTCTAAATATCACTGCGTTATTTTTTGCCACATAAATGTTTAACCTTCTGTTCCCTATCCATGTCCTATATCACAGATTATACATAGCTACTATAGACTATGATCAATTCCAAATCCAAGATGGTCGCCAGAATGGCGAATTACAATTTTTTTTTCATAACTCCATTAATATGAGTGAGAAATGAAAGTGCTTTACTTGTAGAATAATTAAACTAAAAAAGTCGGGGGTTTCTGAATTTTGAATTTATTCTTAAAAGAACAGGTTCTGATGTTTAAATTGAGATAAAACCGTGCGTAGTCAAGAAAGTACATAAAAAAACTACTAACTTAACCATACGACTGTAGCATTTTTGCTGTCTCAATTCAAAGTTGAAGTAGAGCACTTTTTTGCCTGGTGCATACATGTTTGTTATGAAAAATACTCTACAATTGTGCCTGCCGTTGTTAGGAAAACATAGCTGAACTATGATGCATTGTCTACGCGCTTTTAATCAAGCGAGAGAGTATAAAAGGCTTCGGCCGTTGTTCAATACCACCCTACCGATAAAGCTTTTACGCCAAGCGATAATTGGTCGTTTTCACTAAACCTAGGAATCGCTATAATCGGATGCCTAGTTATTTAAGTGATTCTTACAGAAAAAAAACGTTTTAAGAACTCTTATGTGATGTCTAATGTCTAGGCAGCGTAAGGTTTTAGTTTCGGAAAGATATCGGCGGATCATAAAGTTTAGGATACTCGTAGACTGATACTTAACAGATGTAAAATATACATTTGGTTTTTTTTTAATTACATCAACATCATCATATCAATCCGTAACTGGCACAGGTCTCCTCCCACAATGAGAAGGATTTATTTTTTTATTTTTTAGGCTGTAGTTCACCACGCTGGTCCAGTGCAGATTGGTAGACTCCACACGCCTTTGAGAACATTATGGATAACTCTCAGGCATGCAGCATTGAAGCAAGTGATATTTTAATTGCTTAATATGCATATAACTTAGATAAGTTAGAGTGTCAAGAGTTCGAATCCCAGCATGTATCACCGAAAGTGGAACCTAATTCCTAACCACTGAGCTATCACCGCTGCCACCGATTTTTGATTATACATATGAAAAATTAAAAAAGATGATTACACAAAACACAAAATACCACACCTTGAGGCAAGAACCATAGAGTTGCCTAGTGGAAATCGATTTGTGCAAGGTAAATGTATGCCTAGGAATCCACTTTGATTAGGCGTTAGTGAAAACGGGCGTGTTCCGGTCACCAAGAAACCGATTAGGGTATGGGCTTAATATGACTGCCATACCACTAACTGTCGTCAGCTTCTTTGTAAAATTCATTTGATATTTTAGGAATTCGCTAATAATTCGTAGGAATTTTATTGTTATGAAATTTAGGATTAATTTGCTAAATTCTGCGAAAAGCAGGAGAATCTGTATGATGTAATTTATTATTACTTCAATCCTTATACTCCGCACCAAACAGATATTTGGCAATGTACCCTCTACTCACGTTTCGCTTCGAAACAGGAGCATTCTCATTGTTTAGTGCAAAATTCACCAAAAGGTATAAAAACCTTTCTTACAGTTCATTGGGAAGTCAACATCTCCTGAGGATGCTCAGAAAGTTGCAAAAGTTGCAAATTGATCTCATATTCGCTTTATTCAATCAATCAAATAATTCAAAAAAATCTTGTGAAGCATCGATGTATTGAAGTGTTCGTGAAATATAAATGTAAAAGTCACTAGTTGTTTAATACTAACTTTGAACATCCGGTTTTTGAATTGCCACAACATAAATAATAGCTTATAATTATATAAGTAGTAGTTTTAAACGGAACTAAACAATGGCAAATGTTACCGAAATAGCAAGTATTTCGTGACCAAGCTCCGTTAAGTTTATTTGTAGCAGAGACGGTTTCCCAAGTTCTTTGTTTTTACTTCGTTTAAAAGTGCTATTTGAAACATTTTATTAGAAGTTTATGCTTAAATATTTCTAAACATTACGGGCAATGCTGCTCTCATTAATTTATCAAATAAACATTTTTATATTTTGATTCACAAACATAACAATAGTCTCCAACCTTTATGGCCGCCCTGAAGTAGGCCCAAGTTCAATTCCTGTGCGGCCCAAAAGTTTGGAGACTACTTTACTATATTTTTTCTAATAAATCTCTTAAGATATTTATTAAAATTGTATCATAAATTAAAGCTTTTATTTAGAAAAGTTACAACGTTATAACACTGCCCATATCTGAGCCTTATGACACCAATACAAATGTTCCATTGTGACGTGGGTGTTCATTTATGTATATTCATGTATATGGCTGTGTGTATACATTGTGTGTGTGTTTGCGCGTGTATTTGATGTTGTGTGTATTAAATATTTCAATTACTTTTCATAAATCTGATTTGTGAAAACTACACATAATAACCACGTAACTAAATATTAAAATTAAATAGTTTGACTGAGCCGTAAATACCAATAAATAGACTCTCTTAGTCTTAGTCCTTAAGAAAATATTATAGTAACCGCAGTCTGATAATAAAGAACACTAAGATTACATCTTTAACTAAGTACCTATGTTGAATATCTATACGCCAGTGTAGCCGATATAAATATAACCTCTAGGACCATACAATAAACGTATACTTGCTAATTGAATAAGATAGTCTGTCTTTATTGTCCATCGATGCAGATTGTTTTTGTTCTATTCGACTAATAGCTAAAGTTGGTATAAGTCCGCCTACACATTAATTTTTCACTCCAATACACAAACAAAAGAAAAACAATAAGTTTCTTAGATTATTTCGGCTTCGGCTACCCTATCTTAAAATGAAGAGTTTAACACTCGAACGCGCTCATTTCCGTCTCAGATTTTTTTATAGAAGCTAACATTAAATTAAACACGAATGAAACAGTTGGCATTAAAAATGCTTTGCTTTCTTTCACGCAACAAAGGTTGTACGGATCGATGTGATTTCCTGCATGGTAAATAAATACTGTTCGTTTGACAGAAAACTATATTTTTTTTACGCCGACAAATTCCCCTTTTAAACCATAAGTAAAAAGATAAAGATAAAGGGATTGTGCTTTTTAATTAGTATACATATTTACTACTTGTTGCCCGGGTTCTTTGTCCGTGTATAATACTAAAACTAATATTTTGCAGACACTATCTTGTTGGTCATGTGCTCAAAACGTCATTTTCTCAAAACGTTACATACAGAAATTTATTTGCTTGTCCTTCCTTTACACTAACTTAGCTACTAATTAACCAAATTTTTGGCATAGAGTTAGTATAGAGGACGCAGAGTATATGCTAAGAAAACAAACGATTCCAACGGGATTCGCAAAAATAGGGGAGATTGCAGTCCAGGGCTTACTTGTAGCTGTGCGCTTGTATCTTATATCTTAATGTGTATATAAATATATATTTTTTTAATGTTTTGATTCGTTTTAAAGAATTCTATCTCCGTGCATAGACAAACATAGCTAACATATACCTACTACATAATACATGTTACGAGTATTATGGAACTCTTAGGAACCCTTTATTTTCCCAGGACAAAAAAGGTAGCTATCTTTGTGCAAAATTTCTTTAAAATCTGTGCAGCGGTGGAACCAAATATAGATAACAAACACACAAATATAAATACAGGCATTTATAATATTAGTACGGATTGTAATGTCGAAAGGAGTGCTTATTATTCATGCGAATGGAAACTCATCGATATTGAACTTTAAATATTCATGTTATCTACGTGCGCTTCTCTCTCACGAGCATGGTAATTTATGAATGTGACTGCCATCTGAAAATTTCGCCAGCATTCAATCTTCTTATTCAACGAATTGTCTCTTATTGGAACCGGAGCGAATGAACATATTTGAGTGAGCCGAGTCTGAAATATATTTTCTGTTTAAGACTTGTGTATACCTACGCATTAATAAAATTGTCTGTGGCTTAGAAACTCACAAAATTCGTCTTTTTTTTAATTTGTTTGCGTTAATCTAAAAAATCCGATATTTTTTTGGAGTTGATATATAGGTAATATATTTATTTTTGTTATAATATAAGATTTTAATATTATACCTCTAGGGCGTTTATACGGGGAATGAATGGTCATTTTCCAAGGAATATAGCTGAAAATTGATATTCAGGTTGACAATTAAAATGGTAAAAATATTAGTTATTCGGTATTCCAAAAGTTCTATCTAAAAAAAGTTAAATAAAGAATAAAACTTTATTTTTTAGAACGAGCTAAAAGACTTAGAAAATTGTAGGAGACTAACAACTTGCCCCAGAGAGCACGTTGACCCCTATGCGCAAAAGTGAGACTTATGGCTAATATGATGATGATGATGAAATACTTTCAAGGTGGATTACTACTTTAAGTTTTATGATTTCGGGAAAAAAATCTTTATTCAACGAGGATATCTTTATTAATAACTTTTTTGAGCGTTATTAGTTGTTGAGGGGAAACCTAGAGTTAAGGGATCCCGAGGCAATACACCAACTAGCCTTACAGCAGCTATGCCACTGCTCTAGATCCGTACCTATTCCATAGTCACATATGCAATGAGACAGTTAGTAAGGTCAAACAGTTGTACCGATTTAACTGGATTCTAGCAGAGAGGTGAACGCAAGGAGATACCCTTTGCATTGTTAAAGTGACAAATGAAGATAAACTATAGCCGTCGCGTCGGTCAAGTATTGTAGGCGTTTGTTTCTTTTGTTTCATTCTGCATCCTCGTGTATCATATCTAAGACATGCCTGCCATGTCTATTTAAACTATAGGTACTGAAAATCGGGAGTTTTTGAAATTTGAATTTATTCTTAAGAGAACAGGTTCTGATATTTAAATTGAGATAAAACCGTCCGTAGTCAAGAAACTACATACAATACTACTAACTTAACCATACAACCGTAGCATTTTTGCTGTCTCAATTCAAAGTTGAAGTAGAGCACTATTTTGCCTGGTTCATAGGTACAGTTTGTTATGAAGATGAATAAGGCATCCCTGCCATGTCTATTATTATCTTTTTAAATGCAAAATTGTGTATTTGATTGTTACTCCTATGATCAAATCAACCACAGCACCGATATTCATGAAATTTGGCACGAATAAGACTCGCATCCTGGAGATGGACATGGGTAACGTTCCCGGAGGATTTAAAAAAAACCCTTTGTTACGGCTTCACATTTAAAACTCTCTTCTTTACGAAATTTTGCACAGATATAACTTTCTTTATAGTGACGGATATGGGATAAAATATATCATGTGGATGCTCAGAGAGACCGACTGCCTTTACAATTAAAGGGGTAGGTACTATAAATAACCTTTTTGGTTCAAAGAGGTAAGCCCTTTGAACCAAAAGTCAGTGGTTAATTCGTCAGCAGAAACATTCCTATGAAGAGAAATGTTTCTCCAAAAATACAAAGTAGGTCGCAAAAAATATGATGAAGCTCAAACAAATCATCTGTTTCTAAGTTTTAAGAAGACATGACATAAGAGCAGTAAGAAGTAATTGGTATTTGTTCGCGTTAATCTAAAAAATAGTAGCCCAAATCTTTTAATATAAGTTTTTAAAACTATACCGTAGGGCGCAGGTGTCTTAGGTTTTGAGTTTTTTTCAAGTTAAACTTCATTAGGTGCCGCCCTGTAAGATTATCATTATAATTAAAAATAAGGGTAGTGATTTAAAATTTCCTATCACCTGTCGTTGATGATTGCGGGCCACTCGGTTTAGATGAAGGAAGCGATCGCACTCGGAGTAAGGAGCGCTGCAGGAGCGAAACTATAACCGCTATCGTGGAACCGTCATCATGGTTAGTACAATGTGGTCGCGCTTCCACCGCTGAATCACGGCTACGGGATTCGCGTCCTTCGTTTGACTGTTTCAACCTATTGCAAGAACAACAGGGATTAAGGTATATGTGTATATACCTTAATCCCTGTTGTTCTTTGCTTCGACTTCAAGTCAACTTGTCAAGTTTCGACTTATTTTACGCTTATTTTTGTGTAAAAATAAGCGTAAAATAAGTCGAAACTTGACAAGAAAAAATTCGCTGAACATGAACTTTCGTAGGGTGTTATTCCAATATAACATTCCTTCATATTCTAAGATAAAGTATGTGTATATTAAAGGCGCACTTAAATAACAATAAGTGCAGTATACACAAGTTTTGATAAACCTTGTTGAAAGAATTTAGAATATTGAGTTAATACTTGCCTAGATCTTATGCACTTTCAAGTCCCTTTTGGATTTTTGGATATTTAATATGAATGTGTGACCTTACATTTATAGGGTAGGTGTTAAGCCTTATGTGCCTGTAATTACACCGGCAACCTCACCCTTCAGACCGGAACAAAGCATTGTAACATGGCGGCAGAAATAAGAATTGAAATAGTACTTCCCCGAACGAGATCTGTCACAAAAAGCTTTACCATTGCTGAAATAATAATAATCAACAGACTACGATTTGTACTGCAAATTTAGTGTAGGCATTTTGATGGGGCAAATAAGTTAATTACATATAAAAAACATTTAACCAAAACGCTTAGCGGCTCGTCTTTGTCGGTAGAGTGATTACCACACCACGGCCGAGCCTAAACCAGTCCAGCGAAAATTCAGAAATTGTGAATTCCCATACTCTCCCTGCGGGTTAGAATCCGAGATCTCCCACGAAAAGCTGCAATCAAGAGGGTATCTTATATTCCTATAGATAAATGTCCTGAAATACTGTATCCATATTCAATATTATCCGAAACAAAGCTCTTTTTGTTCGCGAATTACCATTCATATTTGCTTTTCAGGGCAATATTTTAGCGTTGAAAAATTAATACAAAAGCGGGGAAAACGAATCGGAAGGATATTTTTAAAAAAAACAACGAATTTTTTATCTTTATTATGATACGATTTGAAATTCTATTGTGTTTCAAAATTGTTTTTCGCAAGCGACTAATCCTCCGGCCCCCGTTCCTATAAAAAATGAAGTTTAGTCTCTATGTTAAGTATGTTAAAATTGTGTAGTACAATGTATAAGCCTTTCCTTTGTTGATGGAATAGTGGATCTGTAAAGCATTGTCTACTCGCCTTTAATCATGCGAGAGTGAAGTGAGTTTAAGCTTAAGCTACAAGTACTAGAGACTTTTTAATGTTCATAAAACACAGGTATATACGTAGTAGTTGTTATAAAAGAAGTACTTAGCCTATTAATGCCCCACACTGGGCGTTTTATATCACATTTGAGAGAGATAAAAAGTTGAACTTAAGATAATAAAAAACAAAGATGAATTTAATAACATGTTCTATAAGTTTGGCGTGATACTAAGCTTTAATGGGTTTTTACGTGTATTACCTTTTACAAACTTATTTCAATAATATTTCATATACCTGCTGAACTAGGTCAGACCACGGGCATATGATAAGATACTCGGGCTAATATGAATTCCATCCCATATAGTCGGAATTAAGATCCAATAATTGATAGTCCTGGATATCATGATATTGGAATGCCATTAGAAATTCCGTCCTCTAACTAGATTAGGGGAATTTAAGATTTTAGTTTTGGATTTGTGATCTGAATTTCAGGAATGTTTATCTGCCTCTGAAATGCAAAAATTGGTTTCGTAGCACAGCAAAATACTCACGCTACGGTCTACAATACAGCTTAAAGCTTAAATTATCTTCATACAAGCTTGTCTAACATATCAAGTTGACTAGATACATTAAAGATACATATCATCTGGAATAGTTCCTGTTAAAACTTTTGTCTCTTTAACTTCCAAAACTTCACGTGAACTTCACATAAACTCCTTCGTTCTGTAATATTTTAAGTATAGATATAAACGATATATTCCTATCTTAGTTTTGATTAAAAGATATATTACTTACTAGATGTGCGCTGCAGCTTCGCCTGCGTAATTTTGGGAGGTAGCGTACTGCTACATAGTCTACACCTGTAGTCACATATAAGATTTTGAGATTTTTTTCACAATTTTTTTTTTATCTTACGTTATTTTTTTTTTAATGAGAAGTATACGATGTTATTTCTAATACCTCCAAGAATATGTATAAAAAGTTTCATGAAGATCGGTCCGGTAGTTTTCACGTGAAAGCCTAATAAACAAATTTACATTCACATTTATAATATTAGTAGGGATACTAGATTTCTAAGATTGATTATACTGTACTGTACCTACTGTTTCTCGCAACTTCATCGGGCTTGTTTTAGGAGTTTTACCTAATATAAAAAGCTGATCAATGGTTTAGACGTAAAAGGAAAATAGACAACCAGAGATAACTTCTAAGTTACATTTCAAGCATTATTATTATAAATTAGATTTTGTCCACAGATGCTAAAATCCTGCCGGCAGCTGACCATGGTTGTGCGGACAGCTGGCGCCCTCGTAGGCCGAGCATCTTGCTCGTGGATGGACCGGTATGGAAGGCCAGCATCACCTCCACCTCAGCGGCCGCTACGGTCTGCCTCAAAAGATCGTTCAATACGAAGGGTAAGAAATATTGTTTTTATGTCAGACAGCCGGTTGGCGCAATGGGAAGCGACCCTGCTTTCTGCGTCCAAGACTGAGGGTTCGATTCCCACAACTGAAAAAATTGTTGTGTGATGAACATGAATGTTTTTCAGTGTCTGTGTGTTTATCTGTATTAGTATTTATGTGTATTATATTTATAAAAATATTCACCAGCTATCTTAGTAACCGTAACACAAGCTACGCTTCGTTTGTGTGTATTTTTGTACGATATTTATTATTTATTGTTATCAATATCGGTTATCGGTAATGATGTCATGTTGCCAAAGTTGCAAGTTATGATTATTGTTTGTGTTATAGTCAAATTGGCCTGATAGGACGCTAGGTAAAATCGTCGGCGGTTAAGGATTTGCCATTCGCGATTCAGCTCTACGCACTCGAACGCAAGAATCTCCTTGACTGAGGAAAGTCTAGACCTATCTTGGGTATATAAACGGATTTAAAATACAAGTAGTTAGATAAATTGTTTTCAATGTTTGTCGTTTACTTACATGCCGTTTACATACTATTTTTGAAATTTTTTAAGTACTTACCATTTCTCATTAGTGGCTATCGTGGCTCAAGTCAACTAATCCCAATCTATTATATTTCGAACTTGGAAGAAATATTATATTTTTCATTTTCTACCAAGACTGAACATAACATAATCAGCATAGAACATCTTGGACTAATGCCCGAAATGATTAGACCTAGGAATCTCCTGAATCGAATGCCTAATGATTTAGAGGAGGTACCTATATATTATATCTTTAAACGAGCAATTCTTGTATATATATAAATAATAAATATAATAAATAATAAATAAATATACTACGGGGGTTTCGGGGGCAATAAATCGATCTAGCTAGGATTCATTTTTAGAAAATGTCATTTTATTCGTGTTAAATATATATAAATATATATATATATATATATATATATATTTATTTATCGATATAATTATATTGGAATCTCGGAATAATTTATATTGGACATACGACTATTTTTTTAAGTCGACTCATTCGCGGGCGAAGTCGCGCAGGTCCGCTAGTAGAATAAAAACGCTTCGCCAACTCTTAGGTAATAACTGTTAGTCAAAGGTAGATGTATGCATAGGAATATCCATTACATTAGGCCAGAATATATTACATTAGGCGTTACCTATTGAGGCATTGCCGTCGTTAGTGAAAACGAGCATAGGTAAATCCCTGAATATCGTTCCTATGGTAGAAAGTTGTATGGTGGGAGGCTTCGGCCGTGGCTAGTTACCACCCTACCGACAAAGATGTGCCGCTAAGCAATTTAGTGTTCCGGTGCGATGTACGTAGACACCGATTGGTGGTATGACTCCCATACTCCCTAACAGGTAAGCCCGCTACCATCTTAGGACTGCATCATCACTTACCACCAGGTGAGATAGCAGTCAAGGGCTAACTTGTAGTGGAATAAGAAATAAAAAAATAAACTTTCCATTTCCGTTTCAAAGTATTCGTGCCCGCTAAAATGCCTCTAATAAATCCGTGTATCTTAATACTTTATGACGGTTACTGCAAATTCAAAAGTTTATCCGTGTTGAATATTAATATAAAAAGAGCTTTTAGATATTTCAAGCTTTATGGTCATTTTAAAAGCAATTGAAAAGCGACGACGAGCTCTCATTTTTCTCATTTTTCGCCTTTCAGAACGATGAATAAAATAAAACGGGATAGTGCCATTTTCTCACGCCTTTACTATTTACGTACCAAACTGAAGATAAATTTTATTGCAGTTCTAATTTAATTGCTCAACTACTAGTAAATTAAATCTTAAGGTGACTGCCGATCACATCTCCGTACAAAATTTATCGGCAGATTATTGCAGTATTATTTTTTCTAAATCTCATACAAGGATAGATATCGCATTATCTCTAAAATATCTTCACTGCATACACTAGCACTTACATTTTAAACAATATACAAAAATATATAACCTTGGTAAGCTTACCTTAATTTTTACTAAAAACTGAAATGTAAATATTACAAACAAATTTAATTAAAGAGTATTAAAGCCTTAACTTAATAATAAGTAGTCGCTATCCGTCCGTCTTGTCATACTTTAAACATAACATAACAGTTTTAATTTTAACTGTCATTAGAACAACAAATAATAGAAACTAATATGGCGAACTCAAAGATGGCCATCACTATGAAAATCTGTTATGCTGATATGGGATATCGTGTTCAGTCCTACTAAAGAAAAATAATAATGAAAACAATGTACGAAAAAGATGGGAATTCCAAAATAGCTGCAATATACCTGTATACGATGGACAGATGTAAATAAATTTGACAATAAATAACAGACACATTTTTGTGTATTGTTTTAGATCGTCTCTTATTAACTTTTTGGTTTTGAAAAAGTATCTACATAATGTTTATATATCTGGTACAATGATATGAAACCCATTGTTTGCTTTCTGATCGCTGAGGGGTCTCTATCTCCAACAGTATTAATCAAATTTTCACAAAATGGGGACATAATCAAAGTAATAAAAGCTTCTTGGTTAATTACTTTTATTAAAATTGGTTAAGGCGTAGCAGAGTTACGGAGTAAAGTCGACAAAAACTTCCATGATCTATCCCGAACAAACCCTATTTTTGTACGGGATGAAAAGTGTCCTTTATTCATAGTGTTCAATCCGGAGTAATAGCTATAAATGTACAAAGGCTTTTGGCGCCGCGCGCACAAGCAAACAGATACACGGGCAACTAGACCAAATTTTTTGAAATTCGCCTTCTTTGTTCTATTACTTATTCACTTATTTATATCACTTATTTCTAACGCGTCTCAGTATTATAATTTTTTTAATCTTTAATCTACAGCCACAGCGAGTCTATCTTTTTATTTTATGTATAGAGTATAGACAGATATAAGATATATAAAGCTATACCTATTTATTGTGGAATTATTTTGCTATAAATTGTTATGGAATATTTAGTAGTAAAAAGATATGCCGATACCTTTTGTACCTCACCAGGGCACCTTAATAATCGGTGCATGCTGTATTATTGTGATGTGTGTTATAACTGATTAAGAAGGTATGTGGCCAGTACTACAGCAAGAAGATGAAGTCACATTTTTGATGCTTCATTAGATGACAACTAGGTCATAAGACCCAGGAACTTGTTATGTCTTGAGTTATTCAGAATTCTTGATTGCGTCTCTTGTGCTCCGCTTTTATTTTGCGAATATTTCATGAAGCGTGACCTTGTTAATTGTTTTGCTCAAACCCTTTTTTGTTGCGATAGAGATACAAACAAAAAATAGGTATTTGGGATCATTTTGCGTAAGGATGGAAGAGATGTATTAAACGTGCGTAGAGGGTGTATTGCCGAGGATCTGTTTGGTGTGGAGTATAAGGATTGAAGAAATTATAAATTACACCACACAGATTCTCCTGCTTTTCGCGGAGTATAGCAAATTAAGCTTAATTTTGATAATATATCATGGATTTCCGCAAAGTAACGCCTGCTTCTATACAATATATACAATACGATGGAAGAGATCCAAATTGTTTAAATTAAATTCGTAGACAGTAGAAATAATATAGGTATTTTTTCATTTAAAAGAGAACAAAGATAATTAACGAATGCAGATAATTCTGGAATAAAAATTGTAAACTGCCCAATTAGTCAGTAGGCTAAGTAGACTTTTCTAACACTTTCGATTTTTTTAATAACGTTTTTAACTCAGGGTGTTTTTAACCCTCGACGTAATATTTGGGTCAGTATGCCCGACGCGAAGCGAGGGGTGTTATAAGTATGACTTGTCTGTGTCTGTGCGTGTCTCTCAGTGGCATCATAGCTCCCGAACAGATAAACCGTTTCCCTTTTTTTTGGTTTGAAACGTGAATAAGTCGGGAGTGTTCTTAGCTATATTTGATCAAAAGCAGTTCAAGATGGCCGCCGCTGCAAAATGGCGGATCACATATTATTATATTTTCACAACTCTCGCAATACGGATATCAAATGCTCCGTTAATATGGCTTGTCTATTCTAAGGGGTTTTTGAGTTGCAATTTATCAAATTGTGATAAATAATTGAGAGGTTATGAGAGAGGAGTTGAACATTTATTCATACCTACCTATATACATACCAGACAAAATTCAAACCTTCCTTTTCGCGTCTTTGTAGTCAAGTAAAAATAATACTTACCGTACACTTAATAGATGAATGTTTGTTCGTAGATCGCACGTCTACCGTCTACAGCACTTCTACGCCTATCCCCGCATGCTTACTTTATACTTTTGATATAATGCCTTGTTTTAAAATAACAACTAGACCTTTAGAATAGCCCGGTACAAACACTCTTCACTAAAGTTTTTATTACTTTTCGTTTCGGTCTACAGATTTAAATATTACTAATTTTTACAAACATACTTGACTTAAAACAATATCAAAGTTAAATATAGCTATTATTTTCGTGTCTTCAACAAAGCTTGTACTACGAATGGATAGTCCATCGGGCGAAATTTGACCTTCAACTATTCGAGTTATGTACAGTCCACATCCTTAACCTTTGAGCTATTGAGTTTGCTTTGAGTGCAGATTTACGAGAAATCACAAAAAGCTCCTGATTGAGAGCTGTAGACACAATTTAGATGGAATTTAGGTTATCCTTATTTCTGAATACATGTAACAGGGCTCTGTCAGGCAGACCTTCGAATTTAACCCTTTACCTCTTGTATGTGTATTTTCTTAACCAAGTAATTTTCCAGAATTTTCTCAAAATTTACGCGGATGTTTAATCATATTAATTACTCCGCACCATAAAAATCCTTCCCACGTATCACGTCAGGTTTTATTACGTACTCGTATGTGATATATTTAGGGCGGGTGAAAGCAATTGCGGTTGAAAGGATTACTTTGTCATGCCCGCGCCATTACCCAATAAACTTATGATTCTATTTGTATACGCTTATAATGGAACGAAAATATGCTTTGTTGTCATCCTACCTACATATTTTAAGGGAACAAGTAAAAACAACAAAGGCATACTTAACGCTAAATAAGTTTTCCCCAATATATCTTTAGTAATTGCTAGTACTTTTATACACAAGGGGTGAATTGTCTTCGGTTACGTTTCATTTCGGCCTCACCGTCCAAATATAAATGGATACGACAAAGAGATGGGAGAATATATGATAAAGGCCTTATATTCTATGAACAAAGCTCTCGAGGGTAACAGAATAAAATAAAAATAGGTATCTGCATGTAACCAACGAATAAAGTAACCGGTGAAACAATTGAGCAGGTGGAGTACAATTGGCTTTATCGCTAAACAACGATCTCTTAACCGACCGGTCAAGGCAAAGGGCTAGGCCTCATAAAAATAAAGTGAGCAGGGTTGAGCTAGAAATGGAGAAATTGAGAAAATTACGCTCACGCATGGCAAGGAACTGTCATAAGTAAGCACACTAAACCTGCAGTTTAACTGCCGTTTCAGACCGTCATATTTTTATTAAGGGCTTCAATGATTTTAAATGTTGAGGGCAGGCGTATTACGATAGCCTAGAAATATAGCGCTTTATACATTATTATGACCAGTTGAGATGTGTTACCTGACCTCGACGTCCTAGTTTGGCCGTTTATTTTTGTGCCTCGAACAGCAAAGTTAAGCTGACCATAATTTAATAATCAGCATATCTTTTTATTAGCATATAATGTTCCAAATAATTATTCTTAAACTGATCTACTTGTTTATTTGATAAACCCTATATACCCTATATAGTCGTCTAAAAGGTAAAAGGTATTATAGTACTCAAAAATTGGTGCACTTTAAAACGGCTATCGGCTACTTCAAAAGCTCGGCACGGAGTCTACACCCACAGTGTTTATTGACCTGTCATGTTTCGGATCCAGATGAGTATAACTTATAAGGATTTAGCGGTTTTTTCATTATAGTAATTAAATTTAATAAAACTAACGAACTAAACTAAACGAACTACTTAATGATTTAATTATATTTTTTTATTTCATATAGTTTCCAAAATACCGTGTGTGTAAAGCAAACACTTAGAGCGGAGGAACTGTTCTAATTAGATACGAAATGTAGAAAGGCAAATAAGAAGAAAACACTAAAATTATTTAGGGTGTTAGTAGGTATGCTATTTCTAAACTGGTATTCACTAAACGCGTCGTTTTGGGGTTATGAAACAACCGCGCTGTCATCGATCCGTGACGTCATACCACCTTGCTAAGGGCACTGATTCATGTCTGGGTTTTGGTCACGCAAACTGGGTATGAAAGTGCTGTTTTTGAGCTTTGAGTCGGCTGAAGCTGGTATTGTTGTTGTTATATTACTTACTAATAAATTGAAGGGTTTCTGAGTAATGTTTTAAGTATTATGTTTATAGGAGTAGAAACACCTGGTTCATTTAATAAATTACAGAGAAGTTAGACAGTAGATAACATTTGGCGGCCATAATGTCGCTAATTTGTTTTAGCGCTCCCATTGCTTAGTATTTATTATCATAGTTTAATCGTACTCCAAGATAATATGTGGCACAATTTACTTATAACTGTTTTCTGATGCTACAGGCGTCAATTAGTTGTAAATGAATTAATATGTGCATTATATACCAACTGTTTATGTCTCTCTTTCAAATTGTGTTAGATTTATAAAAAAAACGGAAGTCAATTTATTGGTTTAAATTCTTTAGTGTGAAATAAACTAATCAAAATATTTTATTCTCTGACGCGAATAAGTTGGCAGTTATATATCGGTAGGTACTTAAATTTGCATGCCTATAGTATTTTATTTGGTAGGTACATAATATGTTTTCAGTGTTCTTTTGTGTAATAAAAGAGGTTTAATCGGATCGTAAAAGATTGTATATATATATATATATAGTAGATCCGAAATTATAATTATCAACCAAGACCCTATCTTAGTTGCAACGATGTCCGAAAGTTACGAGCTACCTCGTAAATTCATTAAATTTTGTGAGCCTTTACATAATTCCTTTTATTTACGCAGGTGGATCTTTGCATAGAACCGGGACAGTCGTTGGGGTTGATGATACGCGGAGGCCTGGAATACAACCTTGGTATCTACATAACTGGCGTGGATAAGGATTCAGTTGCGGATCGAGCAGGACTTATGGTACGTTCATTTGTTTTCGTTCATTCTTTTTTTTCAGATGTTCCAACTTTTAATATACCGCGAATAAATCACAATTTCCTTTGTCTCCTGTACCGTTACCAATAGCGTATAACAATTAACAGTCTACTGCTGGATTAAAGGCCTCTACCAACAGTTTATCCATAATCACCACAAATAGGCTTATTGGCTCGGGATGGGTTGGTGACCACAGTAGCACAGAGGTCGCAGTTGTATTCCCATAGTCGCCTCGTACGACTGCCGCGCGAAAAGAAGGGGTAGTGAAAAATGTAACGGCACCACCGTCCTTTAACATTATGAACATATTTTATTAATTCTATATGTAATTGATATATAATGTTTATAGTCTTACTTTTCGCGCGATTTGTGCAATACACGTAAACTATTAAATATCAAACGACAATTAAAAGTGTGACGTAATCATAATCAAGAAAAGATGAGAACAAGAAAAAACTCTTTGTTAAAACCTCTCTAAAATAGATCTGCAAGAGCAGGAACGGAAAACTTTAAAAACAAGTTAAGTAGTATAAAAGTAACTTAAGCTTTTTAATAATTAATTAACTTTCTTGACCATTATTCATTGTCATGAGTACGCATTGTGAAGTGCACGAATAAATTAAATTACGCCTCTTTACATAAAAACCAATTGTCACATCTTTGTAGCAGTCTAGAGTTTTATAAAAGCTTTACTCAGAAATGTTATTCTTCTGAACGAAGTGTAAAATTGGTTTATCTTTAAAATTACGGAATGCGAGAATTTGTAAAAAGTTTCGTGACTTCTGAGTGATTAATTATAAGGCAACAGTTCATAGGCACTTCGTCTGCGCTTATTTAGATTTTTTCACAAATCCGGAACCGTTGGTTTGGGGATAAATGACCGTGGTACTCTTCGTCCTTTCAACTAACTCTATGCCCAAAATCAAGTTGATTGGTAGCTTAGTTAGGATGCATTTATAATATTATTAGTTCGAACTAGAGATGCGGTAAAAGCAACGGTAGCTTTTGTATGTTCCGATATTAAAAAAAAATACAAAAAAGGGGGAGGAATCCTATTATTGTAGGCCTATCTTGTCATATTATTTTTTTCAAAAATGTTTGGATAATTGAAACTTTTTTTAATATTCTACTCACCAAGGGTAAAGATATTTTAAAGGACCTTTTCGAGAGTATATTCAAATGGAATAAAGAATAAGTAATCTGGCCTGGATACTGCGCATAATCTATAACTAAACTTGCACACTATTAATTTAGTAGAATGTAGTGATGCGCTCTTAACTGACTGTATTGTTTATTAAGATCTTGATATTGTACAAACATTGTTATAAATAAATGATTATTTTTCACAAACCGATGTAAATATACACATTTGTTTTTTATTTTTATATAATGTGTGTGAAAGATATAATTTATACAGAAATAATTAATAGGTAAATACAGTGGGTAGAAAGGTAGTTTTATAACATTTTGTAGTGCGACCCAAGAGGAACCCTAAAACAAAATGAACATCGAAACACAGCTTGGATCTTGGAGCTCGTTAGAAAGGGATAGAGTTTCCTTCATCCCTCATCTTAAACTGGGTCAGTGAGACAGTAAAGGTCATTGAGAGTTCGATAGCTGCAAAATAAGCTGAAATTTTCTTTTATTTCTCACATAGTATCTCGAATATCATGATGTAGCAATGAAAATGTTTAGTATCGATGAATTTATATATTTATTAGTTTCTCATTGGCTCGGGTATGTAAACCAACATTATGCTGTCGGATCTTACGTAATATATAAGATCAGAAATCAGTTATATGATCAGTACTATTGAATTACAAAAGACATACCTAACCAAGAAACATCACACTACTTTACTACATCGTAAAAATAATGCAGGGCTGTCAGGGATGATATAACTAAACCGAACACTAACCAATTCATTAACAAGTTCGTTATTTTAGGACACTTACCGTATTCAAGCTAGAGGCATTACGAATAACCCTTAATTGAAAAAATTGAATGCGCCGACTCAACGATACGCCCCTGTCTATAATTTCTATGTAGCAGAGCCATAACACGACATAATTAGATTATAAAACTGCCGCATTACTAACGAATGGATACAAAATCATAGTATGGCCACAATTGCATACGAAGAAAATCGCAAAAGTATCTACCTACTTGTATACACGTATCAATACATTCGATCTTTTCCTTCGTATACCGTTACGTACTTGTATGCCAGGAAAGAGGTGTAAGGGAAGATTTATGTGTTTGGATTCAAGACTCGCTCCACTGGCCGTGCACGTTTAAAATTTATTGCTCCTTTTAGAAATTTAGACTGACTCAACATTTTTCGTTTATATTTTTCGCTTGCAGAATTAACTAACGAGGTATCAAATTGTTCTAAGGCGCGGTCTTTATTTAGTTCTCTATTGTAGCTATTATAATTTGTAAAAGAGACTTTTGAGTAATTTGTATTCACTTCATTTGTAAAATGCACTGTAGTTTTAATGAATAAATCACAAAATAATGCTCTACTTTTATGGCTTTACATAGCTCTCTCTGATGGGGTAATCGATGAATAAATTATTACTTTTACTCATAATAACTTACATAGTGGGCTTGTATAAAACAATGTAAGCTTAAGTATCCTTAGATTGTGTAAAAGTACTGAGAATATGTTTTAAATAGAATTCTGAAAACGATTTCAAATAGTCAACAGTTCTGTGTATGTCTGTGTTTTTTACTAATTGGGATTTCTTGAATGCTTTGGAAATTCCGACTTTTGGCATAGTCAGCAATCAGCACCATAGATATTGTTGAAGAGAGGTGCGGTGCAGAGTCAACTTTTAAACTTTCTCGTCACCTGCTTTAATTCAGTAGTGATATGTTTAATTTGTTGTCAGGTGGGCGATCAAATCCTGGAAGTGAATGGACAGTCGTTCGTAGACGTGACACACGACGAGGCAGTTGCGCAGCTCAAATATCACAAAAGGATGTCACTCCTCGTGAGAGACGTCGGCAAAGTGCCCCATGCGTGTACGGCGTATGGGGAACGTGAAGCTATACCAAGGTAAATATAGTATGATTCGTTCATTAGAAAGATTATGTAAGTTAGGTATGTCCAATTTCGATAAATAGGTTAACCAACTGGGAAACTCCGTGACATCTTTTCATCAGTGTCTGAAGACCGGCAAGCGGCCCAGGACCGTGGATTGTGGAACTTCCAACATAAGACCTACGAGTATGTCCAGCAGTGGACGTCAATTGGTTGAAATGATGATACCGCCACTTGTCGGTTGCCAGAGTGTCGTTGGTTAGACGGCAGGATGCACTATGGGCAGGTGAAGTTGGCAATTTGGGAGGCTGACTGGAACTAGTCCCCCCCTTACACCCCCTGTAACATACTTGGCACTAAATTCAGTGAACTGAATTTTCTCTGACATATACCTACGTATACAAAACGAATATATACCTCAGAATAGCAGTTATAATCTGTAATGATTGAAGAACATGCAATTTGCGGTTATCCCTAAGAATTATAGTAAAAAAAATAAGGTATTTCAGGAAAAAATTGGGTTGCCCGCTCAGTTAATTTCGGGCGCTGGTGATTGCCTTTGCGTATCTTCCGACGTCGTTTCAAGAGTGTCTGGCGATTTCTAAAAAATAAATTTTATGAAACCGAATGGTTTCATCAAATTTATTACGGTATCTAAATTTTACGGAAAGTTTTTTGCGACAGGTACGTTGCTGACGAAATCAGGATATCAGGATCCCAAGATAATCCCTAGACCTCTATTTCTTTACCCATAACGGAAATGAGATAGCGTTTTACGGGTATGGATTGAAACATGTGTTTGTTAGTTTGTGTGTTTATGTGTCAAAATCGGTTGATTTGTTGATAAGTAAAAGCGTGGAGGAAATAAAACAATGAAACAAAATTTCGTATTTATTATATTAGTTAGGGTTACCAGCCAATCCACTAAGCCGGATAAGTGCGGATTGATAGACTTTACACTCCTTTGAGCAAATTATAGAGTACTCTCAGGGATGCAGGTTACCTCACGATATTTTACTTCACTGGTAAAGTAAACGATATTATCTATACTTATAATAAAACTGTAACTGGAAGATTTCTGTATATTTAATATATTTCGAAAATTTTGACCGGGGGATGCTTTATAATCGATACCGAGTTCAAAACCGATTTTTATTTATATTTTTTGTCTCTCTGTCTGTCTGTCTGTCCGGGCATCACGTGAAAACTACTAAACGGATTTAAATAGAATTTGGTATAGTGGTAGCTGATATTCCGGGTCAACATATAGGATACTTTTTATCCCGATAAACAATAAGTTTCCTCCGGGAAATGGGATGAAATTTTTTATCAATTTTACTTCATAGCTCCTTTAAATTTGAACCAATTTTAAACATTCTTTTTTTATTTCAAAGTGAATAGTATCAAGCATGTTTTGTCTTATTTTAATGAAGATCTGATGAATATTGTCGGAGATAAAGGACATAACTCTTCACAAATAAGCAAGTCGCAAGGCATATGAGACAACGATCGAATGCATGCGTACCATCCTACTAATATTAAAAATGCGAAAGTTTGTGAGGATGTATGTATGTACGTATCAACGAAAATAATGACAACTTACTACCTCAGTAAATATCGTACACAACGTACTACCGTACGTAACGTACTATCTCTCGTACTACTCGTAGGTACAAAGCTAGCCCCGATGATTATTATGTTAGCTTCCCGATTGACTCATACGCGGATGAAGACGCGAGGATCGACTAGTCTATACTAAAAATACAGCTGACTTTTTTACAAGTATAGATAGGTGGATAGATAAATCATGCGAGTAGACTAATCAATATACCTACCAAATATTAACATAGTGTTATGTTATAAGAGTTATATTTACTAGAGTCATAAGCGGGCTCATAAGCTCATAAGTCTCGAATGTTATACATGACGTTTATTCGGCCTCGGACGTTACCTTAAAGGCTTTGATGTTCCACCCGGTATCGTACTGGCGGAATCACTTTACATAATGTTGGACGTAAAGACCGTACGTAAGCAACCACTTGTTACGTATACGAACTCAAACTGGAAGTCAAAATATTCTGTAAAGAGGCACCAGACTGTTTGATTTCGAAATTCTTACCAAAGACGTCCAGGAGTGACAGTCCATCGGTTGAAATGATGATGATCATCGCTGAGAGTAACTTAGTGTGGATTTTTTCTTTTCGGTTACTCACTATCGTCATACCAACCGATGGACGATCACTCCTGGACGACTTTGGAATTTCGACATCAAACCGTCTGGTCACCGGCCTCTTTTGATGTCGTCTGTACACTTAGTGAGGTGACGCATCGTATTCTGGTAGTGTGGCCACTCCAGCATCTTGGAATCCCAACGTTTAGCTTTTCTTCGGAATCTAAGCTGTGAATCCTTTCCTTTTCCTACCAACATTCAGCTTCTTGATACCACTATGTATTATTTTTTATGACGATGTTTGATTTGATTTTTATTACTATCAGTCTTATTTTATTAGGCACCAATTAAGAACACAGAAAATGATTACTCTGTTTTATATGAGTGGCTCAGTAAATATATTTAATGTGCAGCCAACTGAGTTTGTGAATTAGGATAATGTACGGAAAAAGTTTAACTATAAAAGTAGTCTCTAATGTCTGAGTCAGTATCTTCTTTAACATATTTAATGTCGCACTTACGAATTAAGAAATTTGTCATGGCGCCCGCACCCTAACCTAGCTAGCTAAAATAGGTACTTGTTAGTTAGGCAGATAGGCGCAACAAATAAATAATCCTAAATAATAATAAATAATTGCGACTGCCGATTGGCGCAGTGGGCAGCGACCCTGCTTTATGAGTCCAAGGCCGTGGGTTCGATTCCCACAACTGGAAAAAAAATTTGTGTGATGAACATGAATGTTTTTCAGTGTCTGGGTATTTATATGTATATGATAAGTATTTATGTATGTTATTCATAAAAATATTCATCAATTAGTACCCATAACACAAGCTACGCTTACTTTGGGGTTAGATGGTGATGTGTGTAGTATATTTATAAAAGATTCTCATAATGAAACTAATAAAACCGTATTAAATAATAAACATTAACAAAGAATTAAGAAAAATAAAACTATCCCAACATGCGACAATGGGATGGCTGAGCCTGGTGATCCACACATTTTTTCTGGACAAGCCGTGACACCGCTACACTAAGACTATCATAAAATTGCGCAGCCGGGGAAGTTATAATTTCTGATTAGGTTTGGATGTCCAAAATTGCAATACCATCAATAATAATATATTATTTGTTATTATAACAGCAATTATGGACGTCTGCAGATTTACCGCCGTTCAAATGAGATTTAGTTGCGGCTAGCAACTAAATCCTATTTGAACGGCGTTAATGCCATCTGCGCGTAGATGCCATGTACCTGTAGATCTGTCATAAAATTACTGTACCGTAGTGTTTTAGGTACCTATCTTTCAGTGTTACCACCGAATCAGCATTCTTGTCACATGTGCCATTGTTAGCCAACACTTACCTTTAATAATAATAATAATAATATTTATTTGCAAGAACGTTTGTACAATATCAAGATGTTGGTAAACTGACTATACAGTTTAGAGAGCATAACATTCTACTAAGTTAATGGTGTGCAAATTTGGTTCATGGATATTAAAAAATTAAAAGTGACAGTGAATAAATAAATGAATAACCAATCGAATAAAATGTTACACAATTTACATTTAAAATTTTTCAGTTTATAATAAATATTCTTTAACATCATAATAACATTTTTCGAGAAGCATTTTACTTAATTTTAGATAATAAAACACACAGTTCATTGGATTTAATTGTTCACAGGGTAAGCGGCTGGGGGAAAAGAAGAGGTGCGGCAGCGACGGCCGTTGAGCAGAAAGCCAAATCGTTGCTGCCGCAGAGCGACATACCAGCTCTCGCTTACTATATGGAGGAATATGCGGCGAGAAGGCTCACTCCTGATGCCTTTCTCACCGTACTGCGCGATCTACTAGATACCCAACAGAAAGTAAGCATTATTTTCACTGTAGCTCTTGAAGTTCTTGTTTGTGCTACGTGTTTTTTTTTTATTAACGATAGGCCAGCGCTTGACGACAATCATGCCCGTTAGAAAGCAATGATGAGGTCTAGGTTGGAGCACGCTCGCTTAGAAAAAGCCTATTCACTCTAGCCTTGAAGGTACTCAAATTATACGTGGCAGGAAACACAGTTGCCGGGATGGCGTTCCACATCTTAGCGGTACGTATCAGAAACGTGGTAACTCTTCTTTTATGCTCTTGTGCATTCAAGTATCTAGATGTTAACCAAAATCTGATACTAGTAGAAAAATAAATATGACCATCCTGTTACATCAACAGAAATAAGCAAACGAAATAACGTCTTAAAAAATTAGTAAAATATGCTAATGCTATTCAAGTGCCCCGGTATTACATTAATCTCATTTATGAATTGTAAGTGAACCCCATTTATCCCCAATTACGGCTATTTGGCATCATAAACATTCTGTATTCGCGATTAAAATAATTACGCCCACAATTGAGCCATTACTGTGAGACTGAGTCATAAACAGTACTACTCGCAGGTGGTTTTGAGTTGTTAATGTTATTAATTTATCGTGACAAGTTAGCAGTGGTTCCAATAACCCATTACCCCAAGTCATTGGTTCCTTTTGCCTCACTACGGCGATAAAGTTAATGTGTCAAATATCCACTAGGAGTAAAAAAAAAAATGGTATAAAAAGTATAAAGAAAATAATAAAAATATGTTCGATTTAAGGTATAAGAGCAAAAAGCCTTTGGTTTTGGGTAGGTTCTGATTTGTAATAGTTACACGGAGAGAATTGGATTGACTATGCAATTTGAGCGGTAAAAAGTGACGTTTAATACAGAAAAGACTAACCGCAAAAATCCTCGTAATATTTTAAATTGTTTAATTTTCGAACTCATAATACGTTTACCCAAAATAGGAATATATGGTTTTCAGGGTATTTGTATTTTGTAAGTTTATTTTATCATTATCTACCCGTTAACGGTCCTCTACTATAGCGTCTATAGGGCACGGTTCTCCTCTCAGAATGAGAAGGGCTAAGGTTCCCCACGCTGTTCTCCCACCACGCTTGCAAGGTGCGGATTTATATACTTTACCTTCCTTTGAGAGCATTATGGAGAAATTTCAGGCATGCATGTTTCCTGGCAATGGTTACCTTCGCTTATAACGCAAGTTATATTAAATTGTTTCAAATCCACATAACTCCACAAAATTAGCGACTTGACAGGATGTGTTTTTTAATTTTTACTCGTTTTCGGGAAATTCGAAATTCAAATTCATTTATTTCAAGTAGGCCTACTTTATAAGCACTTTTGAAACGTCAAGTGTATGTTTGTGTGACTCTACCACCGGTTCGGAATGCAGATTCTACCGAGAAGAGCCGGCAAGAAACTCAGTAGTTACTCTTTTCCAACATCAACATTTACAATCATTTTGCTATCTTGCGGGAGATGAGAGCGAGGCTGGCTGCTTCCATTCTACCTTGTCATTGAGGAATTCATCAAATATATAGTAACCACGCTGTACTAGATGCGTTTTTACACATTTTTAAAATATATGCATGCATAATAGGTAGTTAGTTTGCAATAAAGATGAGTCAGTCACATAAGAAGGGAATAAGAAATATATTAGTTACTCGGGGAGGCCTAGTAAATGCCTAAGTACACGCCTAGAACTGCACGGCAGGGGTTATGATTAAATATTATTCATCGTCATCATCATTAACGAATTATCAGTCCACTACCCACGGGTCACCTCTCAGAAAAAGGCTTAGGCCGCTCATCACGCTGGCCAAGTGCGGATTAGAGGACGGCACACGTCTTTGAGAATATTATGGAGAACTCTCAGGCATGTAGGTTCCCTCACGATGTTTTTCCTTCACCATTAAAGCAAGTGATATTGAATTTCTAAAACGGACATGATTTCAAAAGTTAGAGGTGGGGTTCTAGCTCGCCCTCCTGAATGTAAAGCCGAAGTCCCACCCACTAGGCTATCACTGCTGTAATGCGCTTAAATACGATTAACTTAATAATAAACCCAAATAAAAGTTAGCGTACCTTGTTTAAATATGTATGTTTGTTCGCAGTATTCGCTTTTAACGGAAATCCGAGAGTTCATGCTTCCGGAGGACCGGCCGCGCTTCGACGAACTTGTCTACCGCCGCCCGGAGGAGGGAGCGGAACATCATAATATAAAGGTACATATATATTATTTTACTTAGTTGAAACAAGGAAGGGCTTTATTATTCAAGAGTTTTCAAACAATAGGACGAGTGGTTTACCCGCTTACCTGTACCCTTAAGCTTTTCCCACACTTAGACGGTCCCTACGAAGTGACTTACATTGTTGCCGTGGCTTGTCGCGGTCTACTTGCACAGGTCTATCATTGACTGGTGTCGTTTTAAATCTAACTACTCTTGAAATTATGTTTTTATTTAGAAAGCGAGGCCTTGATTCTGCTACCTTTATGTGAAGCTGATAATAAATTAGTTAAAAATAATTAACAAACGCTGTTGGGCAGTGGACTTAAAAAGTAGTCGCCGCCTGTCGCTCGGCCTACTTCTCCGTGTACCTCCGTTCACAACTGACTGCGACGGCAACCGCCTCCGCCTCAGTGCGGCGAAAATAAAAAAAATCCTTTATAAAAGATCAGTTCACTCGCAATCGGACAGTCATTTTTGAGTATCAAACTTTGTGACGTCATAGCAAAGGAATATATTTTTATTTTTATAAAGCTCAATATTTTTGCACGATTCCACAGCCAACGTATTTGGCAGATCGTTTTAAAAATTAAAAATTAGTAACAAGTATAGAATTTGAGAAACTAAACGAGTTAAACTAGGTAAATTTTACTCAGGCTTTCAAGTGTTCTGATACTCACAAATGACTCGACTGTCGGAGTGAACATATTATGCCCACCAAGGATACTTTTTACCAAAATTAACGAAAACAACACTTAAATAAGCAATGAGTCGAACGATAAAATGCATACGTACGTAGACAGAACACGCACAAAGGAAAAATAAAATATTATTGGACTGTTATTGACGAAAAAGCAAATTATATACGCAATGTTAATCTTATTTTAACACTTTATATTATTAAAGCAGATTGTTCTTGTGTCATACACTTCTACGTCGAGTGTACATAATAATTCATTATTGTGTGAAAACAATTATAACAGGTTTCGTGGAGTACACAATCTCCGATTTTATTTTCCTTTTAATCTGTCCATTTTGACTACCACAAGATAATTATTATTATTCAAATTTACAAATTCTGTTATATCCATCCTCGAAATTTATATAAAAGATAAAAAAAAATCTGCCAATGTTTATTATGAAAATATAAGTTTTCAGAGATTTCTTTTTTCTTAAAAGAGTTTAATTAGACCTGTTCGTTAAGCCAAATCTACCTTCTGCCTGCGGCTCTAATTATAACTGTGGACTCATAGAAATTTACATAAATGCAGCTGAGATTTTCTGCACCTTTTATTTTCCCACTTTTAGTACCTACTGCTATTGTGATAAATCTTGCACGTAGAAAAATCAACATTCAACTCGCTTTAATTAAACGCAAGAGCCCCGCAACATTGTTAAAGTTCTCTCATATCTTTACAACCACACCACGCAGAAAATGTCTTATTTTTTCAAGCGGAAAATGGGAAGGCTATGCGTATCTAAATTGTAATAAATATTTTCATTTGATACTTTAATGCTTACTCTATTCAGCAAAATATGTTTTAATTTTAAACAGTTTAATAAATTTAATCAAAGACCTTCATTTTGTTTCTGACTAAATGTTAACACCGTTGCAGTTTATTTTCAAATTTTTTAAATTCATAAATTATTATTATTATTTTTTAATTAGGCTTACACTTAAAACAAACCTATTTATACAAATGAATGTAACTAAAGTGACAGTCCATTCAAATTTTTTATAAAACTAGCTCAAATCATCATAAAAATGTCAAAACCCAAACACAAAGATTTCAGAAATCTTCTGAAATCTTTGCCTGTGATTTTGTCACGGCTGATTTCCGGAACAGCTGAATCGATTTCGACGGGATTTTCACATGCAAATAGAAGGCTTTCTAATTAATGTTCTGGACTTCTTTACATTGCGAAGAAAACAGAAGATCTGTAAGAACAAAGAGGTGCGCCAGTAATTAATTGAATTGGTAAACAATGAAATTGCCGCGGCAAGATAAACGATAAAATGTAACTCTGTACAATTAAATTGATGTATCTCATTTATCACGTTTTTTCCATTACACTGTCTCTAGTGACGCTGGCTTTAACTGAGATCCCAGATGACATAATTAATATTGTAATCGGGCATTAACTGCATCATTACATACATCGATAATTTAATACTAAATTGATATCATCAGTACGGGTATTATTAAATGTTTAATCTCGGAGAAGTGAATCTCAAATTGAGCGTATTGAGTTTGACTATCGAGTCCGTTGTCATTTATTTATAAACGGAATCTTGAGTGGGAGTTATCAAATTCTAAACCTTTGAGCGGGTAAGTAGAGTTGCTGCTTGTAGTTCTCAGTGCATACAACGGGTTTTTCGCGCCACCCGCTCGACAATTTCTTATTACAAGACGTGTAATCTTAGGTAAACTGCGTCAGTGAAGCCGATAGCAACTGTTACTTAACCCGAGAAACTATTCAAATAGAAGTAATGCTAACATCGTCTCGGGCGTTCCTAAACACATCAGTACAATTTATTCTAGATGCACCTCTCTCGCTATGTTCGGGAATTAATCCATAATCTATCCTTACGCTTGAGATTAGCGTAATACATTGCATTATCCCATGTCACACAATCTAATATTATCATCCTTATCCCAAATAAGTTTAACAGCTAATAATTTTGTATACTTAGTCAAAATCCAAGGCAGCGTCCGCAGTGGTGACATATTTACGATCTATACCAAGACGCATTAGTTTAAGCAAGTCTTGGGATTGTTAGCAAGTACGACAAAAACTCGCATATGTCAGCGGTCGTCTGCTGGGCATGTAGTTTTAAACATGCCTTTAGACTATTTCGCAACACAAAAAGAACAGATTTATTTAGACTCCTAGTATAGACTGAGACTAAAGTACAAGAGTACACACTCAAGGCTTACAATTCACTCTACAGTAGACACAAAAGATCCAGGCACACTTATAACACCCATCAAGACGTCAAGAGGTTGTATTTTCTATGATTAGAACCACAAACACGTCCGACACGATTTAGCGTCGTGTCGGTGTTGCACATGCGGGCATAAAGCACTGAGGCTTTGAATTTTTATAGCGCGGCGAGCGTCACATGCTGCCTTCAACTACAATGCACGAACTCCACGACCCGGTGAGTGCTGCTTTTTGATTGGTTGTTTGTGTGTTACGGTGTTGCATGCAGATGACGTAGCGTGATACTATGCAATGATCACTTTCTTGTATTTTAGCTGTATCGAATAAAGGGCGATTGTTGAAACATGCAAAAAAAATCATATTAAAAAGACCAAAGTAACCATCGACCAGTCCGAGACACGTGCGTTAGTAAAGGATTTGTGCGTTCGCAAACGTGACTACGTTTTCGATTTACAGCAACGTCAAAGCAAAATGGACTTAATGGCACCCATTTTCGCGGCGTAAATCATGTAATTCTATTTATAATATTACAAAGCGGTGAGTTTGAGCTTAAAAACAAGCTGTATAAATCCCATTTTACTGACTTAGCTTACAAATCTTATACTAAGGGTAACTGACCCTTTGCGAATCAAAACCTAGTCATCTGAAATACTGGCGATTTCTCACATACATAGAAGATAGTGCGGTTTCGACAATGTCTTCAATTACAAATAATTTTTTAAATTATTTTTAAGTGATTTTAAATATAACGTTTTTTACGAGACAGACCTGTATTTTAGAAATAAAATTTATCACATAACTGTGTGTATGTAGGTTGTTTAACCAAAACAAAAATTCGAATTAAAACAATTAAATGAAAGTGTTTTTGCATCGTATCGGGTTACTGAAGTGTTGTTTCAGCATTATGTTAGATGTTTAAATTATGTTGCTAATGAAGCATATTTGATGTTATTACTGACCGTTGTTTTTGCTTTAGAGTTCAGACGATAGACCTTATGGATCAAGTGTTTACCTCCAGAGTAGAACTTAAAAGATGTAGGTGTATTTACAAAATTAAAGCTGTAGACTATTTTATAGATCAGTTCCTGTGCCAATTATGATGTATTACTTAATTACACATTAGGTACATATTCTTCGTTATTTTTCTTCATTAATAGCGTTTATAACTATTTAGGTTACTTCTTAAAGTAAATATCTGTTTCTATGAAATTAGATATTTATTACAGGTTTCGAAGAGCTATGTATCCGAATTTCTACGGATTTCAACTATTCATTACTTCAGCAGTAGGAGCGAAAGTGATTTGTTCATGTTACGGAAAACTTTGCGTATTATTAAATATACTTTATAAAAAGGGTAGAGATTGTTTTTGTAGGAGGTGCCAGCAGAAGTGCCTCTCGTGGTCGACCATCGCTCGCCTTCTGAGGACTCTGGCTTGGGTCTTCCGCCCCTCGACCAAGCTTACAGGTGACTGAAAACATGGAAAACTACAATTAAGTTCACGAAGAATTGGAAATAAAAACAGCCAATTTAACAGGAAACTCGATTCCTACACTACACTACGGTTATTTGAGATGCACTTAAGCTTAGGGATAGAGGATCTTGTGATCGCACTTGAACGTGATTTAAGATTGGATATAAGTAGGGGCTAAGTGCCCGAGAAAGTGGATAAGTCCTCGACAAACATTTCCTCTTATCCGCACTTTTGAATAAAAATATCGTTTTTATTTAAAACTGACTGGCTTACTTCTCGTGTAGAACACTTATTGGCTTAAAACCAGTACTTCTAGTTGTATTCAACATCCGAAATGGAATAGATTGTTTTATAGCAACATAAACGTGTAGGTTTATTGTCACAGACGGTTTTATACGGTTATCCTGCATCCGTAAGGGTTCTTTTGTATTAACTGCCCGTAAACTCGTTACTCAATCGGCGATTAAATGTCACAATAGGACCACTAATACCGTTTCATTGTTCTTAGTCGTTTTGAGTCCTTTGGCTCCACGCTTTCGATCATAAAACTGTTACTAAACAATTTAAAACCTTTAAATTTACAATAAAATGTTCTAATTTAAACCTGCATTTGAAATAAAGCAATTCAAATATCTGTGGATTTTAAAACTAAAAGTGCAATCTTTTTTAGATTTTTAAATAAAAAGGGTATTTCACTCGTGTCTAAATGTTTTACGTTAATTCTCGTAAAAATCCTTAATGAAATTGAATTGATAAAATTGCAGAATAGAAAATTACACTTAAAAGGTAATGGAAGTAACTATCTACTAAAGACATTGTAGTTAACGTTGCTTACGTCATAAATTAGTGGTACTCTGTTTAATCAGCAGAATTAACTTTGTACTAGGTGCATTGCAGCATTTAGATTACGTTTTGACTATTCGTCATAACATAATAGATAAATAACTTTTAGTGTAATAGTTTTAAGTAACCTATTATTAAGTGGCGTGCACAGGACGTCCGACAAGCTCATCTTTGGGTACTGACATTTTGGCATTGACATTTTTTGCGCACGAAGTGCGTTTTATAACTGTTACCACCTTTTCATACAAAGACTATAAGGTTTAACGTGTTAAACTGTTGTTTATATAATGGCTAATTAGTACCCGTAAACAGCATGTGAAAAGGACTTAACCATTGTTCTTTTCCAGTGCGACTACAAAATTAATAGTCCGGCCGCTGAATGAATGCTTTCCTAATATCTGTCAGTCGGTTAAATAAAACAATGTTAAACAGTTGACTAAACTTTATATATTTTAGGAAATATTGTTTTTTTGTTGAATTTAGCACTAAATGATAAGTTTTCTGTGCGTTGATACCTATTTGTATAGTTTTATGGATATAATCATTCGTTAAAAAGCCAAAACAATAAAGAAATATATTTTTACAATGAATTCAATATCATCCACATGTTCCATTTAATCACAACCTGTCAGGAACGCATTCTTTCAAAGGTAGAAATGAGGACAAAATGTGTCTGTTTGTTAGGTTACTTGTTTGTTTTCATTGTAACCTATGTTCAGCTCAACCTTTAAGTCGGACATTATATAACCAATAAACGATGCTTTTAATCCCGGAAATATCATAAATTCACAATGCCACTTAACGTGCTTAGTGAAATTGTAATGTAACTAAAATTTACCTATAATTTTGTATGAACTGTAGAAAATATTACTAGTGAAATAATTGTAATTTCACGGCTTTTACAATAACCCTACGACGCGTAATATGAAGTGCACGCCATTGTTATTTTAGGCACATAGATATAAGGTGTATGACAGAGTGTTGTGTGGGGCAGGAGCGGGCGACCGTGGCGCGCCGGAGAGCCGCATCCGCCTGACGAGGACCTGGATCCCCCGCCCGAGGTGATTTTGCCAGAATTACCTTGTACACCTAACATTCTTTGTCACTAAAGATTTTATACTAAGATTTTCGTTTCGAATCAACATTTCTTAAAAACAGTTAAACGGGTACATACCACGATAACCACCAATCTGAACTTGGCCAGTTATGACCTAAATGTTTGTCTTTATGAGAGGAGATACACAGAAGATTACGTATCTCACAACGGGCTTGCGACCGGCGTAAATCTTACAATATTTGCTGCCAACCGTCACCTTTTAAATGCAAAAAAGTACAACACTGACGTTTGACAGCAAATATTTCGAGATTTACGTCTGTCGCAAGCCTTTCGTGAGATAGTTAATCACCCTGCCGTGCCCTGTAGTGGTAATGTGTTTATACGATGATGATAATGACACGTTATAATAATTTGAAGTTTGAAAAATCCGATCGCGTTTTAAATTAGTGAATGTGTGAAATCCAGTGGTAGAATTATGCAAAACAAGAAAGCATCGTACAACTTCTCAATTTGAAAGTGACTTCAGTGAAGTATATCGAACAGTTCGTGAAATACCAACAAAAAGAACACGAAAGTGGGTGGTACAATGGTGCCCGTGACGTGCAGCTTGACGTCAGTTATCTCGTGACCGATCCATGTCCAAACGAACACATAAAATTTACCAAATAATACAGATAAAGTCTGTGATTTCCACACTAGGATTCCCTGTGTCCTGGAAATCACTGGGTCGAAATATCGATAAATGTCAAAATATTATCGTGGTATGAACCGGTTTAACTATTTTTAAGGAATTCTGTGTCACGTTCACCTCTCTGTATTGTATCTACTTTCCTGGGTGTCACTTGCAACATTTAAGTGTCACAATGGGCCACTAGCCACAACCTCAAAACGCCACCACCGGCATATTTTCTGTAGTGAGCAGTAGCGACGATTTGTAGCGTGGGTGGCTACCGGTGTCAACCGTGGTCGGCTAATCCATATAAAATGTATGAAAAGGTCAGAAAATATGCCGGGGGCGGCGATTTGTAGTTGTGGTTGCCCGTGTGCAGGGACACTTACCTTTAAAGGTGCGTCCGCGAGCATAACGCTATTATACGCTTGCCATTTTATGTAAGATTATCTCCATGCTATATTAAAATAAATAACAAATTGAAAAAACATTCGATTTTGCAATATGTTGTCTTTATATTTATGGTTGCTAGGTACCAATATTTCTTTTAATTAAGTAAACGTTCCGTATTTTTTTCAATCAATTATATGCAATAACTAATAAATTAATTTGAAATAAACACAAAAAAAATAGTTGATTATTGATAAAATAACATTATTCTCGCTTTTTTTTTCAAAACATAAGTACGCGATTATATAAATATTTTTGAGAATTCCCTATTGCGCGTAATAGGAATGACGGAATGTTTAATATTATTTGCTCGAGGGCGCGCCTGACTTGCTTGATGCTCGAATTAGAAAAGCTCTTACGTAATAAATAAAAGCAAGAAGATTACCAACGCTCTGCAAAAGCGGCTCTTGCATATTTTTCTATCATATCCATTTACAGTAGGTAAGTGGCACAAGAACATTTTCTCATCTGAACTCTGTAACTACTAAGTGTTTAAGTTAAGACGAGTGGCACCTCGGCACTACCACTGAATTTCTGTAATACACTTTTCTTTGCATGTATCTTTAACGGCTCGATGTAGTACTCTACTTCACTGAACTTAGTATAGTGGCCGTTATTTCCATTTACAGAGAGACTAAAAGAGGTAAATCTGGCAAAATTAATAAACATTACTAATACATTGGCTCTGTTATTAGCGTCTAGAATCGGCAATAGCGGCCAATGATTTTTCGATTACTTCTACTCTCCTCTTCGTCTACTACTTAAAAATTAAAAACTTTACAGTCCTCATTGCTGTGATATATTTCCTACAACCTACACTACTAGTAATTCGGAGCTCTAACATTTTTGTCACAAAATAAAGATTAAATTAAATGTGCTTTGATTTTTCCTTTTATAACGTTATATTTGAATGAGCACTGGCATATCGTAACTTCTTTACACATTATTAGATTCACCCCATGCAATATCGGCTCGTTGGTCTAGGGGTATGATTCTCGCTTCGGGTGCGAGAGGTCCCGGGTTCAAATCCCGGACGAGCCCGAGATTTATTTTAATTAATTGTTTTCAATAAACGCATTTTATATTTTTATATTATTTTTCTATGGCTAAATGTTTGTGGTACAATATATTAAAATCTTTACTTTTATAGAATATAGTAAAGTAAATTGTGAGTTTGCAGGGCTTTAGGCGATATGTTATATTCATTATAGAATATTTAATTGGTGGATTAAATAAGTATAATAAAGTTAAACTTTTAAACATTTAAGCTGAACCTAAAATATAGAAGCTGCGCTGCTAAACTAAGCCTGCAATTAGAAAATAACAGGTTACACATTTACTTAAAAAGGGATTTACGCAAATATTAAGTGTAATCTAGACAACGATTTACATGTGGATCTAGAGCATTGGTTAACATTAATTGAGTAATGTATACATTACTCAGCAAGATTCTCACGTTACTTATGTGTCTACGCTACCATTTTTTATTCCAAGTATTGAAACACCTGCGGCCATAATTATTGTAATAATAACAATAATCACAACAACAATGAATTAATAGCTAGTTGAATAACTTCAGTAGGTTTTTAATCAGTTCCCTATAAAATTTAGGGCTGCACGGTTTGCGTGGGAGACGTTTTTCCTGATAGTAAAGGACAAAATGATTATCTTTTTATCCGTTCTATCCACGCTCCGAGCATGAACGCACGGGTGGATATAATATCCAATTAATATACGTGTAATATTTAACCGTGATACGCTTTATCTCTTCCCTGTTGCAAAAGTAGGCGAAAATAGATTATCGAAATCTATTAAAAAAAAAAAGAATAAGTTAAGTGTCTTAATAATCCTATCCTTAGATAGTTACTAATATAATTAATGCGAAAGTTAGTTTGTTTATTTGTTTGTTTGGTTTATTGTCAATCAATCAATCAAAAATACTTTATTGCACACAAGAAAAAATAATAAAAGAGACAAAAACAACAAAGGTACAATTAAATTTGTGTAACAAAGGCGGCCTTATCACTTATAGTGATTTCTTCCAGGCAACCATTATGAGGAATTGGCTCACATATAAATCCTTATAGCGGTGCGCAAAACTCTAAGAATATACATACATATTAATAATTACAATAATTACAAAAACAGTACATATATAAAATAAAATAAAATACTATATGGTAAAATAAATAATACTAAAACTATATATAATAATGTTATCGGTACAGAAAGTAAATGTGGAATATAATATTGGAATATAATAGTACTAAGCAATCAATCAACTTGATTTTAGTTAGTTGAAAGGACGTAGAGTAGCATAGGCCACTTTTTATCCTAGTGAAACAAACGCTTCCCTTCCCAAAATTGTGAGAATCCGTAACAAACATGGATGAAAAACGCGGGGAATACTAGCTATTTTATAAAATCTTGCTGTTGAAAATTTTCGGCATTTTATTTCGTAGCAGAGATCGTAACCGACGCAAAACCGCTACGTTTTTCATTTGCTTAGGTTGTCGTGATCGTGAATTTCTACGGGAAGGTTCACGCCTTCTTGTAGGATAAGTACAAGATTTTCTCGGTCGCAATCGAGGAGTCGTTTTACATATAAAACTCTATGCCGTCATAGTAAAATGAGCCTAAATTCAAGTGTATTAGAATTGCATATCCTGTAGTTTTGATTATCATGTTATAAACGCTCTGCCAAAAGTCCAAAAGGCTAAAGAATAGTAGGCAAATTTGAGATTTAATTAGCAGAAAGTAAAAAGATCCATTTTATTCTGATTTTCAACTATTTCGATGTGCGAAAACGAATCTGCCCTTTGAAGAATTAGGCATAGATTGATAAATACTAAAGGATCGAAATAAGACTGATTATGCATTAAAAAAAAAACCAAATATAATTGAATACACACGGCCAGGAACTACAACGCTTACTTGGTTCACTTGTACGGAAGCTTCTTACGTAATTCGGTTCCTTCTGAATAGACACTTTAAACTACCTTACTTTGTGTTTCTCTTTTTATTAAAATAAATATTCATAGCCATAGATTATATCCTTTGTTTTCCTTTACAATCTTCCCAAGTTTAAGATATTTATTGTATAATCTGAATTTAATTATGCAAATGGTGGTCATAAATTTCGGTTGCAATTTTAGATAAAAGAATTGGTTTAAAAATTTAAATCGTATCAGTGAATGTCCTAGGTACGTTTTACTTGGACATATCTACCTATACTAACCTTTACTAAGATAAAACAGCTTTTCAAATATTTCAATAAGAAATACCTACTAATCAAAAAGGAATGATAGGTTAGCAGTAAACCTTAAAGCAAAATAGTAAAAACAACCAGCTAAGCGCGACTTGTATTCACATACGAAGGGATCTGTTCCAATGTGCAAAATGAAAACCACATACATAAACAAACCACATTATTAACATCAAGACCGAGCAAAAAATAGCAAAACAAGTTTCCTGTATAGAACCCTAGTAGTGTTTGTTATACAGGCAATAGCGATACGTATACATACTGACAAAATTTCAACTCTCTACCTATTGAGATTCATGAGATACAGCCTGCTGACTGACAGAAAGATTGACAGCGGAGGCTAAGTTATAAGATCCCGTTAGCACCCTTCACGAAACAGACCCTAAAAAGAACCCTATTGCGGTTTGCTGGCTTGTTATCTAGAGTAGTTGTTATTATACTGTATAACATTTATTTTCTGCGCTGTAAGAGCTAAAATTGCAGCCTAGTTAGGTTAAGTGGGGTCATGAGGTACCCAAGGGAATACAAACTCATTTAAGAATCAGCATAAATCCTTTATGAACAAACTCACCTATGCAGTTTCAGAAGTAGTAGAGCTTATTGTGACTGTTCAATACTTAAAAAACGATAAAACATGTAAGTATCGATCCAAATACTAATTACATCTTTATTCATCATCATTCCACTTGGTGTATAGATCTATGGCGTTTTACCTATTAGTTTTTATCCGTGTTTTTTCTTCTCCTTGTCTACGGCAACGTAAAAGTAATATATAGCAAAAATCATTTTGATGTAACAATTAAAAATAAACGGTTGTGAATTGTGAGTTTGCCTCTATAAGTTATTTCAATAAATCCACAACCTAACAGTGACAAAGTTGTCCGGGGAAGTACTACCACGATAGATATTTCAGCCGTCAAATTGTTGTGTTCCAGTGTGAAAGGCGTGGTCGGCGGTGTAATTACAGGCACATAAAGAAGTTGATGGACATAAAGCAGCAATTTTTAAGTATTCCATATTTCATGTGGGCCATCTGCTTTGTACGTCAATTCAAACTATTAAAAAAAACAAAAGGAATTATTAAGTTTGTCAAATCATTATTATTTAACCGTGAAATTACTTATTTTTACCAATTCATTGTAACCCGAACGTACGTAGACCTTGGCACGCGAGTCTTGCCTTACACGTGGCCTGTTTTTTATAGTACCACAAACATATGAGTAGCAATATAAGACACGTGTAAAAGAATCCATTTCTTTTCAAACCATTTCTAATATAAAAAAAGCAACCTACCCAATTTAGCATACAAAGCTTAATACCTATTCCACTTCTACTCGTATTCAATACTGGTGCGTGCCTTATATCAGGATAAGAGCCTAATTCATCCCTTATTCTTCAACATCCTTTTGAAGACGCCTGTATAATAGGAGCACAATAGAATCAAAGGTCTTCTCGAAATTGTTTTTGAAACTCATACACCCTCAATTTAGCACGAGATTAGGTCATTTGAATGCCTTTGTAATTCTGTAATCGCCGTCTTTTTTATTTCATTTTTATATTCCTAATTTTGTGGTTAACCTTTAAGTGGCTAATGAACTAGAACGCTATGTTATCTTGGAACAGTATGAATTAATAGATAAATAGTTTTATACTAAAATTAATTGGAATTTATTCCGGAATTTTATTTCCGTCCGACTCCAATGTTAATAATATCCTTTTATTAAAGTCAAATAGTGTTGCTTTACGAGCCACTAGTTTATAACTTTACGGGTCTTTTAAACTGCCAGATTATGAAGGGGTTAGGCCGTAGCCACGCTAGCAGTGCGGATTGGTAGACTTCACAACCCCTTGAGAACATTATGGAGAACTGTCAATGCCCAATTTCCTTTGCCCCCGCCATAGCAAGTGATATTTAATTGCTTAAAAAGCACATAACCCTAAAAAGCTAGAAGTTTGAGAGATTTACATCAATTTACGCAAAAGTGAGGCCTACCTTCTAACCACAAGGCTACTACTGGCTATCGCCACTTTAAAAAAGACACTTTTCAGTTCAAATATAATGAAATAAGCCTGATATGAGACAGTTATTAAAAAAAACTGACGACATACATTTATGTTCAACAAAGGCGAGTTTTCATCAATATCTTACGATCTTATATCGAGTAAATCATCGTAATATGGCCGTTTACAAGTCAAAGAACTCAGACGGGTAACAAAATTCTTACCGCAAACCTTGATTTACCATTAAGATAAGCAGGGTTACTCCCTTATTTAAGGGTAAACGAGCCTTCAAGAATACGTCTGTTAAAACCGCCCTTGTCGCACATTTAAATCCCACTGTGCGAAAGGCATTTACAATGATATTATTCCTTATTAGTATTTGCTTTAATACTGCGAAGGCCCGTTGCTTAAAATATATTTTATACGTATAACATTATTAAATAGGTAATTTAATTTAGTTAAGTGTTCATTTAGACAGCTACGCCCTTCGCGTTTAGAGTCAACGAACTTAACTCCCACGCCTTTCTTGCCTGGAAGGCTGTAAGTTTTAATTAGGTATACGTTTCATTAATAATATTTATATAGGTAAAAGGGCAATGAACAATAATTATAAGAATATTTTTCTTCTAAGTAGCATTATTACTTCTGTATCAGTAATGGCAGAGTGCATTGGGCAGAGGGCATTTTAGTTTTGGTTACGGGGGGGAAATCTTGGGTTATGTAGGATTCTTTCTCACAAAGGACAGGATCGGCACGCTCTCGAACCCGCTCAGCTGCCTTCTTTCTTCTTCTTCCTTCTGCCTTCTATTATTAATTCACAGAAGGGGACCGGCTCCCTCGTTTACTTTTCTCATGCCCTCATGAAGGCTTCCATCGCAGCCATTATTAATGAGTCTATTTCAATTATACATTTTTTTAAATGCACCCTGCATTTAAAAAAATATTTATAAATTATTTATGTTTCGGCATTTCTTGAATTCCAAGCAAAATCCATTTTCCACTTGATTGAAGATAATTAATATATCAAACGAAACATTGGAGTAAATTTGCTGCTTGATGCTCACATTTTCAGACATTATCCTAAATTTGAAGCATGTTAAAAGACACACTCTATATTATTCTACAACAGCACACTTCGAGTTTGATCAATACCATGTGTAACTAGAAAAAAAGTACTCAAATGATGATGATGTTTCTGATAAGCTACATATTAAATAGAATTGGAAGCTTTAAAAAATCACAATTTCTCATTTTTCTCATTCTCATCCACGTATGGAGAAAAATAGAATAAGTTGCGTTCAAAAAAAAATATAAAAACATGAATTTATTCACAATATCTGCACTATAGTGAAACATCGTAATTTTTCCATTACTATTATGTAATTGCCTTTTAGCCTCGGGGATTGAGCAAAGTTACTTACTAACTTTACGTACTGGTAGTATTAAAACTTATATTATTAGTCCAAGAACTCCAAGAGAGTCGTATTACGCGACGTTAGCCTTGATATCATTAAGATGTATACGGGCGTACCTCTCTCTCTTATTTAACGGTTATCCGGATAACAGATAAAGGAAGGGCGTGTTTTGAGCGATCGAATATTTGAATAGGTAAATTCATTGTTTTCATATTTGAAAAGCAGCTTTCTAAACAACCATGGTGGAGGCTGAAATTAAAATATTAGAACAATGCAGACTGAAAAATATAACAACAAATTAGTAGGTATTTAAGACTCTCGACATGACTGGAGTGTTTTTATTGCTAATGCTCCCGTATTTTTTTACCCACATATTATTATATAAAGCTGTAGTTATCAAAGCGGTAATAGCCAAAAAAATACTGCAGCTATTACAGACTAATAAGTATATTATTTTATATCTTCTCATATTGGGAGGAGATATAAAATAGTATATTTATTAGTCTACTGTAGTGGGCCGGTACTTATGGATGTTGTGAGTTTGTGTGTGTGTGTGTTTCAAATACTCGGGAGTGTTCTTAGCTAATGGATTACGGTCCTAGATGGCAGCCGCCGCGAAATGGCAAATTACATATTTTTCACAACTCTCTTACTATGGGTATCAAATGTAAGGGCTTGACTAGTAGAATATTGTAAACTGCGGAAGCCGGTAACCTATTAAAATTTAAAATTTAAAAAACCTGGGTTTTTAAAATCTTCAACATAGTGTATGTTAGTCTGTTACCTGCTTCCTACCGTACTTATTGTGATGTTTTGACTTTTGCAATGTTACTACACAAAAATTGGTTATTCCTAAAAAGATAGTGATTGTTGTGATCAAGCATCTTGATTCCATACGAGCCTAACAAGAACATAGATACATCAAATAAGATGATAATGATTGTTTATCATAATTCAATGGACTGGGCAACTGTATTGCTCCTATTATTGTTACTTAACTAAGGCATATTCTTAACTGATTCAATTTACGTACTTGTTTAAGCTAAATAATTAAAAATGATCTAATCATACAAAGAAGTAAATAATAATAGAAACAACGTATTTATTTGTTAGAATCAATGAACATACCTACATTGTTAGCTCAATCAAGTATAATGAACTTGCTGCTATAACTAATCAGCTTTTGTTGTTATGTTTATTATCATAATTGTTATAATTTATATAACGTCAACTAAGAGAGATTTTCTCTGGCTTGGCTTGATGAGATCACGGTCAACCGTGAACATGAAAGCTGCTTTCAATTATCTTTTAAAGCTACACAAGGAATTCCCTGGGAGATTTCATAGTATTCGTAAGCGTTTGAATGAGCTGTTGGAAAGTTCTTATGTAGGTTATGAAGTTAATATGATTGAATGCGCCCGTTCACTCTTGCCTTGAAGTTATTTTAGACCACATTTAGAGGAACTGTAAAGACTCTATTATTTGTTCAAGCCTTTATTATAACCGCATATTTAAAATGTTACTCTTTGACCTAGCCTGGTTTCGATAGAGAATTAAATACGGCCTGCTATCATAGGCAAGAGAGAAAAAAATATAAATACCCCGATTATATCGCCTGCGATAAAATATACGTCTCTACCTGCCAAAGCATGCCAACCGGGTATAGAAGAAGTTTACCCTCGTTTATTATTACACGTATATTATTTGCTTTAATGCTCGGAGAGTTGATAAAACTTTATCCATTCCGAGGTATTTACATTTATTTCACAGTTAATTTAATATCTTTTAAAAGTTTTTTCCTGGTATATGAAAGAGTTACCAACGTTTGAATTGATCAATCGTTCTTCTATAATTTGGTTTACACTTACATTTAGGTTAAAGTCAGTGTCTGGTTAAAAACTAAATTAAAAATTATATTTAACGAAAGACCAGTCAACGGTCATTTGATCTTTAAACATACTCGTAGATGGGTACATTTGTTTCATATTCATCTTATTTTAATGGTTATATTGAGAAACACCAACTACTAACCCGGTAATCCACACTGGAGCAGTTTGGTAACTGAAAAGCTCTAGAACATTATCTCCAATGAGAGAAGAGGCATATGCCCAGCTGTCGGACCTTTATACGTTGACGATGAGATGCCTTAAAACACAACGTAAAACGTTTCATTAATTTCAATTACGCTTCCGATTAAATCCGGGCCAATAGCATGCTGCAATTTCCTGTGATTTGCTACGACCGAAATGCATTTTTCAAATTGTATCCGGTAATAGATTTCCGACGCAATATTACAGGAAATGGGGAAATCAAAACCATTGGTGATAATGCTACAGTTTTCTCCTATTCCACTGTAAAGTGAAATGAAATGTGCGCGGGAAAAAGGGTGCGCCAAAGTTCGCGTGTATAGGGGGAGCGAAGTCAGTTTACGAGACGCCGGTCGGCCGGTTGGACGTGATGTCGCGACGTAGGCGGCGCGTTGTTTTTCACGACTACATACCCTTGGACATTCATGCCATGGCTAAGGTACCTAATTTTCACTGCCAGTGCCTCTCTTTATTTACTTATCAAATTAGGGATTCATGAAAATATTTACAACTCCTTATAAAAATAATTAGCAATTCTACCTTCCGCAGTAGGAATTGTGTTAGTTCTTATTGTTTTGAAGTTGATTGCGTCGGCACTTGGTGTACCACAAGTGTATCGCGTTGATTGCTCTTTCTCATTGTCATTCAGCTTTGTTTTAGTTTTATGAAAAACTTTGAATGAACTGATCGTTTAACTTTCGTTTAATTAAAATATATTTATTGATTAAACCACGGCCAACTTGTTGACTAAACAATTAAAAACATCAAATTAACTTACAGCCCCTGAAGAAAGTTATTAGCAATAATAAATTACAGAGTACTTTTGTTGGATCTTATTGTTGTTTTGAAGTCGATTGCGTCGGCACTTATTGAATCACATAATCATCATTATATTTGCTCTTGTAATCCAAAGTTTATTAAAGTCTTTTTTATCATACTCGTACTTACGCATGAAGTTTATCTTGTAAAGTAATTAACTACGAGGAGGTTTTAATTGATATTTAGAAAGTTTGTCATACGTACGTAGGTATCGGGATTAGTAATAATGTAATTTAGTTGCTTAATTGCAGTGATATTAAATTAATTATTTACTATTGCTACTTATAGACTTTATCTGCATTCTGTACTATATTGTGTTTACTTTTTCATGTGTTTGTTTGATTTTCAAATTTGAAAACATTTGTCCAGATATATTTATTAGTGAGGAGTGAGGACACGAACTAGTTTAAATCGTAGAAATTACAATAACCAGATCATGTGAATACACAGTGAATACGCAAAATTAGTGCTTACGAATACTGTATGGGAGTCTCGATAAAATTAATAATTAGCAATCTTTTGATATGTCAGCTTACAACTGTTTTTCGTCTCTGAGGTTCTTACTTGTCTTACGCATAAGCGAGGACGATGAAGGAGCAGTTCGATATCTGTATTCTTTATTTGTACTTAAAGTTAATAAGTTGCTCAGAAAAATTCCTTTAGTTTTGTTCTAAAAACCATTGGCTATTTTTAGTCTTCGTTGAAAGAACAATTGAACACAATAAGTACGATTTACCTTTAACCAATGTTCATGTTCGTGACCAATTGTATATTTTAACGTCCCGTAACAAACTGAAACAAACGCCCTACAGATTAATCCCGAGTGATATATTTTACACGACGGCGCGAAATGAAAAAATACACACGAGGGGATAAGGGAGTGTGTCACTGTTCCGTCGCGTCTTTATTATATAACTGCGGAGGTACTTCCATGTTCTGTGGATATAAAAAGTTTTGATATTAATCTTAGCCCAACGATCGTGGACATCATCAATACATATTAAAAATAAAAATATAAGTTTATTTTTAAATTTTTATATTTTTAACAAGATTGTAAGTTTGGAACCTTCTTTTAGATGCTGTGTAGTAGTACTACACCTGTATCAGAAACAATATCCTTTTTATGCGAAAAAGGAATTTTGTTATAACAAACATTGGTTGAAAATGTAAATCTCAAATCGTAAACTGAACGATTTTTTTTCTTAAGCCTACACCTATCGCGGCGCGCAATTTATTAGGTATAAATTCTTTAGTATTATCTAAAAACTTAACTGTTATACTTTAGTAAAATTTAACTTTTTAGATATAGTTTCCTAGATTTTCCTGGTTTTTGCCTTTTATATATCTGTTTTTACGTGTGCTTAATTCCTTTTAAATATATTAAATCATATTCTTTCAAACAAATTAGTATTTCATAAAAATTAAACAAAAGTATAATTATTGAATAATTATGAACTAAGCGCTATCGAGCTACTCTGTAGCTGAGTACCTACGTACTCAGCTGGAGCTACAGTAGCTCGCTTATGACTGCTTTTCCGTTTCTAAAATATAAAATGAAAAAAATAAGTTGATTTTACGGTAGTTTGAAGAGTGCACGGTGAACATATTCCGTAGATTTTCAGTGAGGATATGTACCTCGATTTTATAAAATAAAAGTTGTCAGGCGCGTCTCAGAACTGTAATATTTAGTTTATAGCTATAGCTAAGATAGCTGTATGTATTATACTATACATATGTAACTAGCTGTTGCCCGCGTTCTTATATAGCGTTAATTACGGTTTTTTACAAAATCCTTGGGCACTGTTTGTTTCCCTGAAATAATAAGAAGCCTATTATTTCAGGGAAACAAACTTTACTTTCCATTACTCTCCGTACCTTCAACTAAGTTTTAGCCGAAAATCAAGTTTATTGGTTGCTCAGTTAGGGCGTGAAGGAAGGACAAACATACAAACACACTTTCGCATTTATAATATTAGTAAGGATCCTATTATATTATAGATGCAAAAGTGAGTCTGTTTGTTTATTTGTTATCTTTGTTTGGTCCAACCGATCTTGATAAAATTTGGCATGAAGATATCTTGCATAGAAGTTATCATGAGACATTTTTAAGAGATTTATTATCCCGGTATTGCAAATGGGATCCATTTTCATGAGAAAAAAAAAAAAATTCCACAATTCTTTATTCATGTAAGACTAGGCTGGCTATATCATTGGCACTAAATGAATCGTTTATACACATTTCATACCTATACAAAATGTTGATTGTTGTATATTTTGAATCTAGATAGATTGCTTGCTTACATTATTTAGCTTTGCTTTAAAAAACAAACGGTTCCGTGCAATAAAAAAAAACCCTAAAAATAAGCGGGAAACATCAAGTCCGTAATATTTTTTTACGGTAACATTTTTATGAGCTTCGGAAACTTTTATTCAACGTTTTATTATAGCAATAAAATAAACTTCGTTCAATAAATACTATGCATTCATTAATTGTAGTAACAAATATACAATTTATATTTTACTATGCAAATAATATTTGCTTATTGAAATTAATCATCCTGGAATTATACCTGTGGGAACGTGCGTTTCGTTGTCATCGCCAAATACATACACAATATGACGAAAACAATAAGTACAATTAGACCATATAGAATGGATTAGGTCCAATATTAAATGGGTCTGTGATAAAGTACATTTTAATTTTTTTTTATGCCACTACAATTGTTGGCAGGATATTACTAGACACTTCCCAACAAAACACGCCATTTTATCAAAATTAGTCATCTTTCCTATTATATCTTTTAACTCTCGATGCGAACCTACATTACTAAAACGATCCAGTTAAATTCGATTCGATGTTGACAAAAATGACAAATCGTATTTCACCCTACAGTTGCATTGATGTTGCTTTTATGTGTCGGACAAGCTAAAAACCATTCATGTTTTTTTGAACATTATGCATGAATGGATCCAATGCCAGGCGCTGGTTAATATGCAAGTTAATTGACCTCGAGACAGGGTGGATAGAAGTCTCTTTTAGAGAATCTTAAATTTCTTTGTTTTTCAAATAGAAAATCCACATGGTAAAACGCCCTGGCTCTATGTTATTATAAAATGTGAATATAAAACTCATATATATGATATTCTATGATATTTTATTCCAAGATTATTATAAGTATAGATGTACGTAATCAAGATGTTTGTAATAATATTATTAATATTGTTTCAAATCTTAGGGCAGGGAATAGATGGGGATATAATTGTATGGAAACCTAGCTCCAACTCATAATAATTATATTCCTCAGACAGCCATTGCAGCAATTTGCAGTTTGACCGTTTTGTCCGTCTGTCTGTAGACAACACAGTCAAATGAATGGACGGATTGGAATACTAATAACGTTGCAATACAATTTTTTTCAATAGTGTCTAAGCTGAAATGGGCGCTGATGTAGGAAATTCAGTTATACAATCTAAGAATACAGAGTTGGTTCTGTATTCTGTGCGTACATCTGTTATTTATATAAATACTTCTATTTGTCAAACCCACTTTAGCGATGGTACATTAAGTTTGACCCTTCTGGTCAAACTTAACTTAACTTAACTTAACCTGCGTACTTCCCCCCTCGCCTTTTACCATCGAACCGCGAGGCACCGTAATACACCGTATATCGACCACGTAGGGATGCAGATCCCTACGTGGTCGATATACGTAGGGATCTGCATCCCGCGGACGCGTACGAAGCGCTCCACCTAGGATCGCGCGCTAGGATCTGGAATGCCCTTCCAGCTTCCGTTTTCCCCAGTGCCTACAATATGAGTACAAGAATGCAAATCAAGAGTGAATATGCATCTTCTAGGCATGCGCGCTCCACCTTAGGCTGCATCATCGCTTACCATCAGGTGTGATTGCAGCCAAGCGCTCGTCAATAAACATAAAAAAACAATAGCTTAAAAACGGCATATTTTTGGGCATAGTTTTTATAGCTGATTTAATATATTTAGCCACCAGGAAGCGTTTTTTATTATGTTTTTAAAATACCATTTTTATTACTAGGTGGGTACACGTTTTTTTTAGGGTGTGGTTAAATGGGTAAGGTGTGTGAAACTACGATCAATTGGATAAGCACGACAACCAACATGGAATAACGTGAAACGTCTACGCTCGAAATTCTATGGCCTAGCGAGAGCTCTCAAAGCCGACCAAATCTCAGCCACCCCTCCGCTCTTACGCCCAAATCTCCCACCCGCCTTCGAAGATTCGGATAAGGCCGAATGCCTCGCAGACACAATAGAATCCCAATGCACTCCGAGCAATGTGTCTATAGATCCCGACCATGTTAGGCTAGTCAATAGTAAACTTGGTAGCCTTGGTATCCCGTCTCCCGACAGCGACCCTATAGCTCCCACCTCCGTCGACGAGGTCCAAGCGATTGTCAACAAGCTGCACTCAAAGAAAGCACCCGGTCCCGACAACATCACCAATAAAGCATTAAAATGCCTCCCCCCACAACTATTTTACCTACTGGTACTAATATTCAACGCCCTTCTGGCAGGATGCTCTTTCCCCAAGGAGTGGAAAGAGGCAATAGTTATAGGTATACGCAAACCTGGCAAACCCGCCAATCTCCCTACCAGCTACCGCCCGATTAGTCTACTCAACTCCTTAGCAAAGGTTTATGAGAGAATTATACTGGCCCGACTCAAAGCCATCGTAGAAGCAAAAAAGCTTCTCAACGACGAGCAATTCGGCTTTCGGGCCAAACACTCTAGCATCCACCAAGTGCACCGCCTGACGGAGCACATATCCAGAGGTCTCTTTGAAAAAAGATACCCGCTGCTCACAGGAGCAGTATTCTTCGACGTAGCCAAAGCTTTCGACAAGGTTTGGCATGCGGGCTTAATATATAAGCTTCACGACCAGGGCATCCCAGACAGAATCTTGCAACTGCTAAGAGACTACCTGAGCGATCGCACCTTCCGTTACCGGATAGATGGCACTCTGTCATCTACCAGACCCATACGAGCCGGAGTCCCTCAGGGCTCTGTTCTATCACCCCTCCTATACGCGCTTTACACTAGCGACATACCAAAGAGCCCCTACGTAGAGCTAGCCCAATTTGCGGATGACACCGCCCTCTATACAACATACCGAACCATACCTCGCATCATATCCCGCCTCCAAAAGGCCATCGAGCGCTTAGGCGCTTGGTTTCGCCAATGGAGGATAGAGGTGAATCCGGATAAAAGCACAGCAGTGCTTTTCACTGGACGAGCCCGCCCTGACCTCAGGGACAAAAGGGACCTTAACTTATTCAACCGTCCTATACCGTGGCAAAAGACAGCCAAGTACTTGGGTGTAACTTTTGACAGTCGCTTTAACTTCGCAGATCACATTAGCGCAGCCCGTAACAAGGCTGCCTTCGTTCTCGGTAGACTCTACCCCATGTTAAACAGACGTAGCAAGTTGTCACTTCGTCATAAAGTGACACTCTATAAAACCTGTGTCCGCCCCATCATGTCATATGCGAGCGTCGCCTTCGCGTTTCGCCCTCCCTCCGCATATAAGAGATTCCAGACTCTCCAAAACCGCTTCATGCGCAACGCTACTGGGTGCCCCTGGTTCGTACGCAACGTCGATCTCCATAGAGATCTCAAACTCCCCACTATTGCTCAATACTTTAAAAAACTCTCGAAAATCTACTTTGAGAAGTCTATCCGACATCCCAACCCTCTCATAGTTGCGGCTTCTTTTTACTCACCCAACCTTAGCGCCACTCTCAACAAGAGGAGGCCTAAACATATCCTTCACGACCCTGACGATCAGATTACTACTGACAATGCTCCCTATCAGAACACACAATCAACCTATGCACAGCGTCTTCGCCGGCGAAGACGAGGTCCCCGACTTCTAACGTCAACCGGACGTGGGCTCGCACCACGTTCTCGGAAGCGTGCGGATTAATCACCGTCCGTAACCCCCACTCCAATCGTCGCCTGAGCCGAGGTTCGGCCTCACATGAGGCGCCCTCAGGCCGACGATCCCTTCGCTTCTTCGAGCCCTAGGGTTCAAACTCTTCCTGGCAGAGCCCCATTCCGAGGCTCGCCAACAAGCCCGCGTTACGCTGTTAAAATCATTAGGGTTAATCAGCTACACACAATCCGAAAAAAAAAAAAAAAAAAAAGCTCGAAATTCTAGTCTTTTGTGCCCAGCATTGGAACATTTAGAGGATGTTAGCCCGTTTCCATGAGACCCGCGATTTGTACTTCGTACACTAATAACAGCTATACTGTTACCCCCTTACTTATAAACTTTTGATTTATTATCGTTTTTAAAGTTGGAAGGAAGTAAGTCTTTTAGATGTCAGAATGTGACAAGACCCTTTTTTTCTTGGAGAAACCCTCATGAATACCATATATACCCCACTGCGTCCAAACCAGTCGGTGGATGGGCAAAAAGAACGCTTTCTCACACATCTGCGACCCAGCTAGCAGCGCCCGCCGTGGCAGACCCTTCTCTGATTTGTACTAAAATGGCCTGACAATTAATCACCTCCAGGCACGCCGAAAGTACAGACGAATATTTGAAACTAGACGAACCAAGCTGTTCAAATTAATAGAAACAAAATCAATTGCACTCCGGAGGGATTTGTACTTGCCTATTCATACGCTAATGACTTAACTGTTAAAACTATATAAACTAGCTGACCCAACTTCGTCTGCACCAAATCTATTAGCGGAAAACACAAATAAAATGACATTTTCTAAAAATGATCCTAGCTAGATCGATTTATCGCCCCCGAAACCCGCTGTATACTAAATTTTATGAAAATCGTTGGAGCCGATTCCGAGATTCCAATTATATATATACAAGAATTGCTCGTTTAAAGATATAAGTTAAGATATGTAAAAGTATCGGCTGAAATTAGCATGACAATCTTTGAAGCTAGCTTAAAACAAGCCGTTCAAAAATAGATGCAAAAATCAATTGCACCACCGAGACTTGATCATCCCCCTCTGTTCAGTCTGATCGCGGTCCCTCGCAACTTCACACCTTTGTGTACCTTTGGAATCAACCTTGCACAAGATTTGTGGCTTTGTAAAGCTATCTTAGACATACCGTAACTACATCTTTGTTCTAGAAAATAACCATTGGAGTTTGAACCTACGCCCAGAAATGTAGCTTTGCAAAATATAATGTAAGAAAATTTAGTCAGAATGAGTCTATGGTTATTTTTAAACGTTAATTCTTTGAAGTTAAATTGTAGAGATTCTTGATAATTGTCTGAAATTACAATGGATAAATGTTTAAAATTACAAAGTGTGGTTATACTAAAATACATATTTAGTGTTTTTATTTAGGTACTAAAATCGTAAGTAAGTACTAATTATTATTTTTAAGAATAGGTAAGTTAATTAATTATTTTCTGAAGTTTCTCCGGTCTGGTCTGGTGGCTTAGGCCATTGCTAAGTCATCTAAGGACAAGCCGCGCCTCAAATTGATTTAGCGTTGCGGTACGAAGTCGCGTAGACACCGAGCTTAGCCTATTGGTCCAATATAACTAATCATAACCTTAGCTGGTGTGCTTTATATCTTCTACGCAGTGGCGTGCATAGAGGGTATGCACAGAGTATGCAGAGATATAAAATGAAGAAAATTTTCAGTGCGGGTTGTAAAAAACTTAAGGATAGGCATTGAAAGAGTAATTAAAAGCCTACCCTTATGTATTTATAACACATACTGGAGATTTTTTTCATTTCATATCATCTTCATACCCTGTGCATACCCTCTATGCACGCCTATGCTTCTACGACTGCATAATCACTTTCGCCCACATCTGTTGTGATTACTGTCAAGGGCTAGTAGTAGAAAAAGTTGTTAGTGTTTTATAGTATCAACTACCCACTAAAGTAATAACAATTGATATTTCCACTTATACTCCTTCCTATGCTATTTAACACGTCAAATACAACGTGTCTTTTTGTGATTCTACAACGTACCTACCTTTTTAATGTTTTTAATACGACGATTTGTTATTATTTACCGTGGACCTTTATTATTTATGGTAATAGAGCTCAGTGTTACAAACGCTTCAAATAAAACGTAGGTTTATGTACTTCTAGGCTGTCTTTTAGTATTCAGGGATTAGTTAGTAAGAAAACTGGTTTATTGTTTAGTGCTTATTCTTTACTCGCATGTGATCAATTTTCTTTGTGTTTGTCTGCATGAATGATGACTGTTAAGTATTTGTAATATTGAAATAAGTAATTATTCAACAAAATAATTTTAAATAATATAAGAAACTTACGTGTCATTATTTTCATTTCTTAGTATGATGTTAAGGTTACAATTTACCCAATACAAATAGGTATCTTTTATATAACGTAAGCCTATTTTTCGGTTTTTTGACAATTTAAGTCTGTTTGTTTATTGTAGTTCTAGAACCAATATGGTAAAGAATATATTTTTGTGAAACCGAGAATGAACTTAGCAATTGCTCTATTAAAACGCCTAATATTTTGTAATTTAATAGTAAATATCGTCTTTTTTTTCATAAAGGTAACAACCGATATCTGTTTACAAGCATTAATCGTAATATTTTTTTGATTTTATCATAATTTATTGTGTTTCGTTAAATGCTCGCAAACTGACGAATTACTTTTGTATCTATAGGGATTAAAAATATTGTTGAAACTTATATTCTTAGGCAGCCGCAGGAACAATATATTCTTCGAGATGTTATTATATGTTTGTTGATTGTTTCTTCTGTAACTAGGAGTACGAGGAGGAAGGCCGCTCCAGAAGGCATTCATCGCCATGTAACTCGAGAGAGGGCAGCACAACCGCACTACACACACAGCATTACGACGACGCTGTAAGTACCTTCCTTTATTAATCATAGTCTCGCAAGTCAATTACAATCTCACCTCATAAAAACAATATTGTCGCCGAATTTGGGACGCATTTACTGTGAATGCGGGTGTCATTAGACTTTACAAAAGTGAATATAGGTATATATGTTTATAGTTACGACATTAAATACCCAGTTTGTAAGACGAACGGGAAAACCAGCCTCGGAAGGGTGCTCTGAAACCCCAATTCGTATAAGGAAAAAGACAAAATGTGCTTTGTGCCAGTTCGTTGGATAGGCGAAAATATAGGGGTGGAAACCCGCTCGGTGTTTTGCTCTGGTGTACTAAAACGGTGGAAGGGAAACGAGCTCAGGTTTGATTTCAGTCAAGCGTTTAATTGTCAACGAATAAAAAGAAATAACTTAATTTTCAGATTTCGATCCTTTTTTTTTTTAGAAATGGAAAATATTTTATTGTGTCTGATGTTGAAATTGATGTTGATACTCTAATTTAGTTTTATTTTATGAGATTGTTTCCATATAAATTAGGGTCAGGGTTTTGCGGTCTCCTAGTCACGTAAATCCTGACAGGAACGTTTTACTTCAGTGTTTCGGTAGTAATAAGGAAAATTATTAATGCCCTTCTTAGAACGAGTAGTAGTAGGATAAAGCCGGTCAGCTACCTGTATTTACTCATACCAAGGAAATCGGCACCACTACTATGATTAGTTGGCCGAGTGGCGTCACAAAAATCAGACAGTACTGAATCACGTAGTTTAGTTTCGTAAATACATACAATTTGTATGGAGCTATTTTTCGCTCTCCCTTATAGAACATTGATGCCCCTGACTACTATTCTTATGCGCATGGCTACAACGACGACAAACTTTGTCATATATTAAAGGTAAACTTTGAAATCACTACGTTACGTTACGTACGGTTTTCAGATTGTTTGTATTTATTTAATTAACGTGAAAAGTAAGTTCAGTTGTAAAGTGAGTTATGTGAGTAAAAAAACGTTTGTTTTTTTTGTTTGTTCGATTGTTTTTTGGCTTTTGACCAAGACAGTGGAGATATCATTTTAAACAAAGTACTTTGTCAACCCTAGAAAATTAAAATGAGGCCAAAATATTTTTTCAACCCGTTGCGCGATGGTGAATTATAAAGTAATAAAAACGACTCTTAAGTTTTATTTTACAGTTGTGGGTATACATTTAGTATTAAAATACACAGTGATTCCTGTCGCTTACCCTAAAATATTTTCCGCATTCATTTCATAATGTATGCATAAAATATTTCGGAAGCACAGAAATGTGGCCCCGTCTATCTCATATCAGGTTTAGGGTCGCATACAATGCAATTTTAACAATAATGCATACTATCCTTGCTTGTTTTATACATTGAGGGCATAACGTCAGAATAGTTTGAGCCGTGTTTTTCCACTGATATTTGAAAAGTGCTTGTTATTAGTTGAAGTATGACAAAACACTGCAAAGGCCACGGGAGATGTTAGTTGTCGCTGGATAACAAATTGATTTACATTATATTGAATTATGTAAACTGATTTCATACTTACCGAAACTACGCGGGAGTTATAGTTTTAACTGTCTTATTTTTATTTTTCGTATCTCTATCTGGCTTTAAATAACTGAACTTTGTCCAGTCGAAGAAGGTTCAAGTCATAAAAATAATACTAAATCAACATGGCGGAAATTCCACTAAGAATAAAAATTCTACATCATCATCATCACCCATTACCGGCTCATTACAGGGCACGAGTCTCCTCCCGCCCACAATGAGAAAGGGTTAACGCCGTAGTCCACCAATCTAGGATCAAATTAAAAGTTCCTTGTCGGTATTTAAGTAGGCCTATTGGTATTATTATAACACTAATAATTATAATTGGTAGGAAGGACGCTCGCGTTATCAAAGTGAACTACGTGGATAGGAAATATTACAGCGAAGTCTGCTTGAAAGAGTGTTTTCATTGTTTTGTAAATATTCTGTCCCACTATTCCAGGTTTTGTAGAGAAAGTTTCATCTCACTGTTATAACCTAGTATAAAATGGTATTGCTAACAAATTGTTAATCTAAGTAGATTTAAACTATTATAGACAACTTAATGATTAACAAATTGATTGGTAAATTTATATCTAATCATATTTAAATACATATTTAGTTATATATGTTTTATAATAAATAAATAAATAAATAAATATTGCTTCTTTATACAAATTCACCGCAATTTCGTCTACACTTTCTATTCCATTTTTTTAAATCTTCGGATGTCCCACTATAAAAAGTAATAAGTATAAGTTTATATAAAAAGTATAAGTTTATAAAAAGTATAAGTTTATATATATATAAAGGATGCCAAAAATGGCCAACTGTGAAGCCATGCATATAGGTAACAAAAGACTAATCCAAAAGTATCCTGTGTCCATCTCCAGGATACAAGCTATGCGTTATCAAGATCGATGCAGTGATTCAGCTGAACATACAAACAAACAAATAAACAGGCAGACAGACTTTCGCATGGATTTTATCAGTGTCTTTATAATCATCATGTGAATCCGCTTTTTTGATGCTTGTTGGCACAGTATCCCACCAGGAATACGAATATCTAGGTTACCGAATGTCACGTCTTAAAACCATCAAGAGAAAAATATGATGCGAGATTGAATTGAGCGCGATCTCTTGGACATTTCTCTATGTAGGTTCGACGTTTTTCGTGGATTTAGTTTAAATATAGTTCTTATTGCAAGAGACGTAGAGAATATAATTCACCATTTAATAATTTTCGTGCGGTGGAGCACACATAACTGAATACGTTGGCGGAAAGCCAACTGTCTAACACATTCACTCTCGTTTCGCGAGCTCCAGTTTTTGTAAATGACTATTACCTAATTCATCTTCCTATCAGCATCAGAATTTGATTAAAAAAAAACCAATATACCGTACCTATACCGTATATTTCAAATATGCGTTTACGTACGGTTTACGTGCGAGTTACGTATATACGATTACTGTAACTGACAAAAGTTTTTATTATATCGACGTTATTGATTTTTGCATTACATAGGAACGTAAATATCGCTTCATAGCAAATATTTAGACATATGTACTCACGGTAATGGACCGCTTGGAGGCGCTGCAATAGATCATTTTTCTACAACAGCTAGGTTGATTCTGATGCAGTTATTATCACTAACACGATGTGATAATAATTGTAAAATCCCACCGACAAGCATTTAACCAGCTATGAGAGACGTTTATGGGCTAAGGAATAAGGATGACGATGGTGATAAAATAAAGTTACGTATTTGATGTCCTTTCCGTTTCCTGTTACTCTTTGATCCATCATTTAAATATTTTGATTTAAAAAAAAATACCTTCTTGAGATTATTCTAGTGTGGGTACGTGCAACAGTTTATTAGCCACCCTACAGACAAATGAAGTGCTAACCAAATTGGTTATTGTCATTATCGCTGTTTTCGAAACAAAAGGTCAAATAAAATGAGGAACAAAAGCACAAGAAGAAGACGAGAAAAAACCTAAATAGCTGTTTGTGGTGGGCAATAATCTCTGCTCTATATCCCTCTCGGATTTATCAAACGTTTGTACGTACAGAAATGTCTTCGCCATTTTGTATTTTTCTCATTCCGTAATGGAACAGAGTGTAGGTAGGTTCAGATGTCAAACGTTCACTTTTCTGTAAACTGACCAACATCAGACCTTGAAATAAAAAAGGGATTACGTATTTCGCTGTGCAGTGATTCAGACCAATATTTTAACCGCACCAAATACGGTAATTAGAGTTAAGAGGTTTTGGCGGTGAGTTCCAATACTGATCTGCGATTTTTGATTTCATAAATATTTTTATCATAATCATCATCAATTGAACCGATGGTGTCCAATTCTAAACAAAAGACATATGTCCAGCGACTTCCTGAGACTCGTTTAATGTCATCTGTCACCTGGGTTGTAATGATGGGTTATACTAAGTACCAACGCTGCTCATTCCAGTGCGGATCGTCACACCAATTCTGTCAGTTAGTGGCGTGCACTTCATACACGTACAAAATCACTGCCTACCCTAAAATTAGATTAAGCTCGTATAGCATTTTATATAGGAGGATTTTTGCCGTTTTATGCAATTTTCCCGCTGTATGCATACCCTCAGTCAGTCACACCCTTCGATACTCCGTGAGCTCTTCTTCACAACTCGTACTATAAATATTTTCGTTATTATCATAGTTATGAACCCATAACAACTCACTATAGTGTACGGGTCTCCTCTGAGAACGAGAAGGGTTTAGGCCGTAGTCGACCACGCTGGCCAAGTGTGGATTGGTAGACCTCACACGTCTTTGAGAATGTTATGAAGAGGCTCCCCAGGCTTTCAGGTTTCCTCACGATGTTTTCTTACACCGTTAAAGGTTTGCGCCGGGGATCGATCTCGTTACGATCAAAAGGGAAGCCGAAGCCTTAACCACTAGGCTATCACCGCTTATCAATTTTTTTAACAAAACTATAATTGAACAGTTTAGCCAGCTGTTATTTTAAACTAAAAATTCACTCACTTCACGGGATAGATTGCATTCAAGAAGATACATTGAAATGGAATAGAAGAAAATAAAATGACTGAGCTAGCGTTTCTTGTTTTCAAATTCTTTTACCCTATAAAAGACCATTGACTAATGCACTAAGGTATTCGTTGTTTAATAACTGAATGGACTGTAATTATAAAATATGACAGCCACATTAAAAGCTTTTTTGAAAAAAAAAACAAGCGTCAATAAGGCAATTTGCCTAAATGTGGGTCTGGGTCTAAAACACTTTTCCTATAACAGAAGAGATCTGTGGGATGATAACGATAGAAGTCAAAATCGCATTCAAATCGGTCAATGAGTCTGCGAGCTTGGTATTGCAACATAAACACACAGGGTTACTAATAAAACATTTAAAGATAAATGTTTTCTTTTTATGTTCATCCCTGTTTTCCATTCCATTAACTTTGTTTGATCTTGGTTGATCCCATTATTCGCTTAATACCTAATTGGATGCTCACTTAATATTTGTTCGCCGTTAGAATTCCTAATTCTGCAGATGAACTCCACCCAACTGGTAAATCTTTGTTCGCTGAATTATCATCCGGAAACATCTATATTGCGGACCTTTTCCTCAAGACAAAGGCCTCGACACAAGAGACACGTACAAAGGGGAAGGAAAGAAAGAATTAAAATAAAAACCGGAGAACACTTCCTTTTAATGAAAGACGTTTATTAAATTAGTTCCTATAATTCACCTAATAAATCAGTCTTACACACTAATTATAATTTAATAACGAAGGCCAGTTTAGCGCTATACTAAGTAGGTACTATGTAGTACGTATTGTTTAACGGAACAAAATATAAAACCAAATATAAACATACGTACCTAAAGGTTTGAGTAGTAGATAAATGAACAATGGACATTTACATTTAATTTGAATAGTTAAACTCACCCGGAAATTCACCCCTCTTTCCTGTTAAGTTATCTATACATGTTTAACTCATCTTTATAGATGTTCATCAAAAATAAACGACAGTTTAAGTAATTCTATTTAATAAACATTACAAATATCACATTGAAATACAATTCGAAGAGGCAGAACTTAATAGATTGTCAAACATTTATTTGCAAAAACAATATTTTGACAACATTCAGTTTGTTTATTTTGAGTTTTTTATTACTGTATCAGCGCTAAATTAGCCTTGACTGCTTATGCTATAATTACGTATTAGTTCTCACCTAAGTCTAACAATACTTAATGGTAAATATTAGGTAAAGACTTATCACTAAGGTTTCATCATTCCTTTCTTTTTCACCATTCAAAACGGGATGTACAACGAATTAAACTACAGTCTGGCTATCGAAAATTTTAAAATTAAACTTAACTGACCATTTTAACTCCAACGATTTCGTTATTTGACCAATAAAATAAAATTACAAGACAATAAACCGAATTGAAGATGACCAAATAACGAGACTACATTTTTATCGCAAGTCATTGCGTATACCTTGAGATTTGGTTTAAAGATACCAAGCATTTAATAAATACGCTTTTCTTATTAATAAAATTATTTGATTCTCTTCCAGGTTAGTCATACCTTATCTTAGATAAAGATAAATAAGGCGAAGTAAAACTAAAGTATAAGGCGGTTTTGCGGTCATAGTTTCTCCTGTAATGTTCGTCTGAGATCCTCAGTAGCCTTTGCCAGATCCTTATTATCATGATGGTGCCTTCCTTTGCCACTGAGATCAGCGCAGTCCTCGAGATAGTCTTTCGGTGGTTCTGCAGGGTACTTGCGTTCGAATTTTGGCCGAGGAATGCGCACTCGTTTGACATCGTCCAACCAGCTCTCCATTCTCGTTTTCTTCGGAAGTACAGACTGATCACAAAATCTGCAAAGAAAGAGATATTTTTATTTTTTTTTTAATATAATGACCGATGGGAAGTTCCACTCTTTCCTTTTGATTATTTTATATATTTAACTTGGCCTTAGAATTTAAAATTTTAGTATTCACGTTTGTTTATAAAGTAGGCGGATATTACGTTTTATACATTGCACATTACATAGGTAATGTGTGTGCAATCTTATAAAGCGATACCAATTGAGAGTTTTTTATTGTATCTGATTATACAGTTCTAATGCAACAGGCTTAATTTGTATAAGCAATCTGTTGAGTAAGGCACAATGATGGTCAGCGAAAAGTTGCGACATACCGATTAAGTACTTGTCTATATAAAAGTCAGTTCCGTAACGCAGGCGCCTGCTCCGACAAAACAAGCGTGGGCACCAATGCCACTGCAACAAATCGGTTTATTGGCTCAACAATGAAACATGGGCGAATGTCGACGCCAATGTTTTAAAGATCTTGTCGCTTTATTTAGGTTAAACAAAACGTTAAATTAATACAATTGTAATTTATTGTCTTAAGCAATTTCCAGGATATTATGACATGCAGACAAATCTAATTGCGACGTTGGATTTTAAATTTGGGGTTTTAATATTCCTGTAAAAAGAAACAAACCCTAATCCATTTCTACGCAGCATCGTACATCTAAATCTCTTGACGGCACCTTTTTGTCTATGGGCCACTAACCGACTTTGAAATGCGAAGTCTCCCTCCCAGAACTAAACTTACAAATAACAATTGTTTGCAACCGTACAACGATGTTAGATATTTGATTATAAAAAAAATAAGCAAATAGCTTTATGTTCAAAATACTTTAGGTAAATAAACTTAGAAATAAATGATCATTAAAACAGTCATAATAAATTATGATGTTGCCTGTTCTTGTAATGAATACTTAGTTGGTGTTATCGCGTGTTGATAATCTGCCTACATTTCCAGTATTATGTGTAAGCAGTAAGAGATTAATAGTACTTAATTTATCACCGCTCTGGCATCTGAAGCGCTAAAACAAAGATGTTTAATGCACGATTGACTTTCTCCGGCGAAAGTGTGGCTAAACGTACAGCCATTATTCCATTTGACGCTTTCGAAATACGCAATTTGGCAATTTTGGCATCGATATTACTTAGACTCTTATGCTACCTATTGATTTCAGGTGTATTTTTATTTAAGTATTTCTTGGTGTTTTTATAGTAATAATTGAAGGACCAAGTGAAAGTAAGTAAAATACCATTGACTGTAAACCGCGCAACACTTCGCAGAGCATGCAAGGAACACATCCTGCACCTTCAAGGTGCCCTCACAAGGAGCCACCCTGTGTCCATCATGCTAAGCCTCATGTGCCTGTATTTACACCGGCACCCACGCCGTTCAGACCGGGACACACCATTGCAACAATGCTGCTGAGCGGCAGAAATGAACATGGTGGTAGTTACTTGAGATTGCTGTCAAGGACTTAATTGTAGTGAAATAAAAGACAAAGAAAATACTGTTCAGATATAGAACCTTGTACTAATCTGCCAGCAAGCCGCAAGGTATAACTGTATGACTTCGTGATAAATCCATTATTTATTTATTTATTTATTTATATACTTCGACAATATACACATCGCCATCTAGCCCCAATGTAAGCGTAGCTTGTGTTGTGGGTACTAAGATAGCTGATGAAGATTTATAATTATAATAAACATAAATACTTATAATATACAGATGAACACCCAGACCCTGAAAAACATTTTCCAGTTGTGGGAATAGTACCCACGGCCTTGGGCTCAGAAAGCAGGGTCGCTGCCCACTGCGCCAGTCGGCCGTCAATTAGGGGCTTTAACTACCATTTTTATTCATTTATTCATTCAATCATTATTGTTATGTCGCTCTTGTTTAAGAAATATACCAAATCCTTATTTCAGCTTTGTTAAAATATGTGTTATTAAAATAGTAGTTTCTTCTATGAAGAAATGTACGCAATTACTATCACAGGCTAATGAAGCGTTCATTTTAAATATTAATAAGGACAGTTATCTCGACTCGTCAGTGTTTTAAATAAATAAATATGCTCCAAAGTAAAATATATGATGAATATTTTTATGAATAATGCACATAAATAGCTATAATATATATAGATAAATACCCGTACACTGAAAAATATTCATGTTTGTCACACAGAAATGTTTTATCATAAAAATAGACATTTTTCATAAAAGTCCTGTTCACCATTATACAAAAAAACCGCTAAATAAGATTTACCCACTTCTCAAACTAAAAGAACAACTGTGAAATTGGCATGTTCACAAGTTTTACGATTTTATGCTGCGGGTAATAAAATATTAATAAGACTTCTAGTTGCAGTTGTATGAATTAAAATGAACGACTATTATTAAACTTCTTACAATGGTTTATGTTCATTGTTTTATTTCCGGACCGGTAAGCAGTTGTCGTATGAATTGTACGTGGTTTGAATCATTCAAACTTTAACACTAAGTTAAATCAAGTATGTAGTTAGATAGCAATATTATGATGTCTCAGAAATTCTAGGAAATAGTGAAAATTAACTTTGTATTTCTACTATTTTGTTTAAGCATTTTTCTGCCTAAAATACTTAGTAAAATACTCCTTGTATAAATAAACAGTTAAAGTAAACACCTACATTTAACTTCTTACACTTTAGTAGGCTAAAGGAGAAGACATTACCGTAAAAAGAGTGATTAGAAAAGAGAAGTGTGTGAACTGAAAAAAAAGTATCCAGGACAAAAATACATATAGGTATACTAATAAGACGATTTGCATCACTTTTCATCCTTAAATTTTAATAAGAGAATTGGAAAAGGGTAAAGTGCTGATTTTGCACACCTAAAATAAAACAAGATATTATAGCAGCGAAATCTAGAAAGCTGGGGCTAGGGGATGGTTTAAGAAATACAACCGAATACCGAAATAACTAAATTAACATTACTTATTTGTATATGAAATATATGCATAACGCCTCTATCTGTAGGAACAGTTCGCTAAGTGGCTATACAATAAAATTTTATGTTTCAAGTTGCATGGCGTACAGGATGTGAAGTTAAAATTATTCTGGTTAGGAGATAATGTCGTAATCGCGAGAAAGCGGGTTGTTTGTGGGAGAGTGCAACGATACGTACTGGTTTTGTTGTTTCCGGACGCTTCGGTTACCATGCTACTGAATGTTTTGGGATCTGTTTGACGTGTCATACCAGCCCTCACTTTAAAAACAAGAATGTCATCAACGAGTGATTTTTTTCTCTTTCAAGACTTCACTCTAAAAATTATTTCAGATTTTTAATAATATAGCTTAATTTATTTTATTCTCTCAACTCTGTGATTTAATTATAATTAAAAAGTCCAGATATACTTAATGGATATAAAATGTCATTAATAGGATTTATAAAATTGTATACCCATTTCTTATGTAATTAGTTTGACTTGTGCTATGAAGTGGGGCTAGTTCCCAGCAAGTTCGACTACGGATCAAGATACGTTAATATGCGTAATGTGACTGCTGGATACAACCTCTGGGTCAATTTCTTGGCAAATAAATTATTAAAATAACTTTTTGGTTTGATTCGGGAAACCCAGAACCCCGTGTTAGGTACAGTGAATTTATAAAGTGGGTAAATAATTAATCTTTAGATAACTATAAATTCATATTTGCCAGATATTTTATAAAATTGATAATGTTTTTTACAAATACGCTAATAATTAATATTTAGTTAAAACATTGAATTGGTGGGTATTTTGATATAAATACGGCTGCTTTACTTCAGTCTACTACATGGACTCGAACGATGCTAAGATACCTCCCGGTGTCTTAGTCGTTATCACACGTGATCCGCATTCGAAATATAAAATTAATTGGCCGATTTCGAGCAGGTTATAACTAGTACTCGTATGTATCAGGAGCGTCTGATAAAAAGAAAAAAATAGTGGACTCTAGCTCTAGCGGCCGTGCGTGACTCAGGGTCACAAATAACCTCCTTATTCTTGTATTGAGTCCAATCCAGCTGACTGCGGACGATGTTTCATCATGTAAATGTGTTTGATTACACTGATCACTCAGTATGGCTGATGACTTTATAATTAGCCCAATGCAAACAAATGTTTAATATTGATAGGGTCGTGAATTATATGATAAAAATTAAACAAAGTAAGTCAAGAAGAATAACATTATGCCTGAAATATTAAGACGATGGTTTGACAAATTTGATGAATAGGTATTTAAAAAACTGCCCTCGCGCTGGAGCTGTCTTGCCCCGTCGAGTGCGATATTTCTCAATACGGGATTAGGTAATATCTGGGCCAAAAAGCTCTACAACGATTTTCTTACTAATTAATAATTTTAAAGGTAATATTTAAATACATAATCAAATATGGAGCTTGTTTATCAAACATACAAATAATAATAAAACTCACGTTTAAATGATAATAATTATTATGGTACGACATTATTTTATTGCATAAAATTGACATTCATCAATGGCCTGTGTGAATTAAATAGCTTTTGTTACACATTTTCCCATTGTTTTTTTGTGCAAACTAAGAATAATGGGGGCATATCGTTAACTCTTTACATTAAAATTCTTTTATATTAATAAAATTGTAGGCCTTGGTATGTAGGTAACGACTATGGTGTAACCATAGAATTCCGTTGTAAGACTAAAAATACTAAATATGTCGCCAGATTGTGTACAACAACATATACGAGTTAATAATACGAAATCCATTAAGAAATATACTAAAAATTCAAATACGGATTCAAATATGGAGTTACAGGTATCAAGTTTCTACCTTTTGCTAAAATTTGCTCTATTAGCGGCCTTATTGCTACATAGCGATCTGTTCCAGGCAAATGAAGGCATAAAAAGTAAATGCATGCATATTTATATACACATGTTTCCATATAATAAATTTATGATACAAAGTTAAAATACACATATTACATAAAATATAAAAAAAATACAAATTAGGTACATGTATATCCCTATCCTTATCCCTATCCCTATCCGTATCCCTACTAATATTATAAATGTCAATGTAAGTTTGTTTGTTAACCTTTCACGCTTTCACGCAAAAATCACTTAACCGATTCTCATGAAACTTTGTACACATATCTTGGTAGTGTTAGAAGTATTATAGGATATTTTTTATCCCGACATTAAGCTGGTTGGAGATAGAGGACAGAACTCCTCAGCGGACAGCAGCAAACCCCACATTTAAGGCTTAGCGATACCGAAAACTTTAAAAAACAAAATCAGACGCAGACGAAGTCGCGGGCAACAGCTAGTAACATATAAAGGAATTAAAGTAGAGTAGATTTAAGAACTGGATCTATAATGGCTAATATGGCTTTGTGCAAGCGAGATCAATATTTATTCCCAAAATTCCCTTGATTAGGTAGTAGTAATTTGATTTAGACAATTTGTTTGCATATCGATATTTATTTGTTGAACTGCTCATGACCTACAAATGAAACTTAGCCTTTCTTTCCTTTATTTTTAAAGTTTCACATAAAATAAAGTCTAAATCTTCAAAGTTTTTAGTTCCAGGGTGTTGATTATAGAATTATTGATACCTTTAATTATTAAGTTTCATTATCAAGTTAAAATCATGCATATATTTCCCATGGTTTTGTGAAAGCACGAGCTAAATACGATATGTATTATGTATCATCAAATATGGAAATGACAAGCATATCATCCACCATCACTTCAGCATTGTAATGTGCTTCACACGATCCAATTATATGATCGGGAAGTTGAGCTATGTGAAGATTAGACCTTTTGTCAAATCTATAGATTCCTGTATAAGAAAGCTATGAATACTTGGAATTACGTGATGACTTTGTTTACGATGAAGAGTTTGCACTTGAAAACGATTTCCTCCGCTGGTTTACCATTGAGGAAACCAAAGAGATTCCAAAGAGGCGTAATTTAATTCAACTTTAAACAGATACAGATTGTGAGTGCAGTGTACGCAGGCGATCATTTTCTCAAAGAGATATTGGTACTACATCGCCAAAGAGTAGAAAATTATAGCACGAACTGCCACTTTATTAACCGAAACGAAATTAAATTAAAAGAAACAATATTATGTATAATTCGCAGGCGATTCGTCATCATCAAAAGCCTATAATAGTCGACTGCTGGACTAAAGGCCTCTCCCAAGGGAAGGGTTTGCCCATAATCACCACCCTGGTCAGACGGGTCGTAGCGTGGTAGTAGTAGCACAGAGAAAGCTGCTGTCCATTTTTACTTCAGCGCAACGCGCAGGCGATTATTTGAGTGAAATTATATATGAGTATTGTCGTAGTATATTTATTATTATTATTTATTATAGATAAAAAAAAAAATGTAAATAATGAAAAATAATTGGTATTACAACAACGAGCATTTGTTTCAACTTGTTTATGACGGTAGTGTTTTTTCGTGACACCAAATATGTACAAGTTCTGGACACAAATTGAATTGGTTTGAATGTTATGTCAAAGGTAAGGCCAAACTTGTTCAGTTTACGTTGGTGTACATTCCATTTTTTCTACCTTGTCTTATAAAGTAATCATTCTTTTATATTTTTTTATATAATATTAGGTAGATAAATAAAAATAAAATGAGAGTTTCTTTGGGTGTTTTTATTATTTTCTTTTGAAAATTTAAAATAAACCTATTACCTAAATGTAAAGAAAATATTGTTTCAATTATAAGACAGGCAAAAAACAAGACAACAGACTTTACTTTGAGTCGTTTTCCTCCAATTACAACATTCTGTCTTAAACCGACTTAAGTCTTAATCGGCATAACGGAATAGTATGGGAGCAGTTTATGTTATAATTAGACCATGCTCTTTATATTTGGCAGAAGCCAGAAACACAGGCCTCACCGCATTTCCTTTTGTTTTTACAAAATGTTAGTCCGGGATTTCTCGCTGAGATGAGCATAGGTATACCCACCGGAAGTTGTAGCGTGTTCTTCGTCCACATTTCCATCATAGTAAAGAAATATGCTAACATAAGAAAGAAAATCTATTTAGTCTACGTTTATGGCACCTATTGATTCCTGTTACTTTTCGAGTGTTCTCATTAATTAATTGATCTACTGTCAACTGTTGTGTGGAACGATCGGTTTTCATACAGGATTTCGGTTAAGCATAAAAAAAGTTGAATCGATTCTGACGTAAATGTGTATAAATGAAGTTTCTTTTACTAAACGAAATTATCATTTTGTGAATAATAAAATCATTAAAACAGAAATTACTCTGTCACTCAAAATGTTTAAAACTGCTCCCAAAAAATCTTACACGAGTAAGGTATGCAGTTGATCTTTGATATCCATGTAGGCTGTTATAATTCGTAACGTTACAAAGGCATGGCACAGGGTGTACCTAATGTAATGCAATAGAAATTACAAACTGTTATAAGCAGTGTCACGTAAAATAAGCGTCAATCGGGGTAGTGTACAATTTAAACGTATACACAGAGAGGAGTCCAACTAAAGTGTTGACTTCGGCCTCAATTTTGGGAGTACCGAGGTCGATCCCAGGCACGATCCTCTAAATTTTCAAAGTTATGTGCGTTTTAATCACTTTCTTTAATGGTGAATGAATGCATCGTAAGTAAACCGGCATGTCTCAGAATTCTATATGATCTCAAAGCCGTGAGAATTACACCACCCACATATATCCTGCTTGCTGACCTTAGCCCTTTTCACTCTCAGAGAAGAACCGTGTTCGTATCTATAGGGTTGGTAATATGTTGATAGTGTTGAAACAAATATTTATTTAGTGCAATAAAAATTAAACTGATGTATCTTTTACATATAATTCTTTAATTATAAATATAATTTTATTTATATTATTAATAGAACAATATATTAGTATAGGCCTCCCTAGGGATGAAATATTCAGGGTTCGATTGCCGTTTTAAATCAAAAATCGTCAAATCGCCAACTCCTTTCAGGGCAGCGTGGTGGTGCGGGTCTACACTCTAAATCAAGCCATCTCTCTCAAACGAGAAGAGATGGAGGCCCCAAAGTGAAAAATTAATAAAATAAGCCACGATAATAAAAAGCTATAGCACAATAATTCACATTTAATTGTAAAAAAAAAACCTAAATAGTTATCGCTGATGCCTAAGAACGCCCGCGTTGTTTTATGTGACACGACTTATATCTGATTAAACCCATGACTTGCACATTTCGCCCTTCAGTTATTAGTATAATGTAATCTCACCCAGAACACTTTCAGGAAATAACCAGTTACTAACATAATAAAGTTTAAATATCGTATATTTCAGCAATGAAGTCCAAATTTTTCATAAGATATTGTTTGAATAGACCCATTATAACATAAATTATTATAATAAAATGAAAAAAGCTTACGTATGACTAGCTTATACCATCGAATTCGTTTTAAAAGTGATACTGCGAGATGGTGATAACATAAGGAATACCCGCTTAAGTTTGTGGGTAAGCTTCTTGTTGACGACACGTTTGAAACCCTCGCTTGTTTTAATTCAGATGGTCACCATCGCCTAACAATAATGTAAAATAAAATTAGAACGCTTTGTGCCTGCGAAAGGTCCATTCGAGCGGAACTTGAGTAATAAATGTTATTTAAAACCATAAAAAACCTAAATCCTAAACCCCAATTCTAACATAAGACTGAGCCCCAAAATTCTAACTACTCCTATGATGTTAGATGGACCTCGAAATAATAGAAAAATGTAACATAACTTAACCTTTCTTACCTACCTTCCCATACGTAAATGAGTTACAAAATTATCGGATAACAATAAGTATATTCTATATTAGGTACCTATACTTCGGCAGGACCTTTCTAATGGCGTTCATTGCTGCTACGTGACATTACGAGTTCCTTCCAATTAAAGCTCCTTTCAACTTTCACCCAACTGTTTGAGCAGCCTGGGAAAGAACAGAGATTACAAATTCTCGTGGATTTATTATTTTTAACGAGCAACAAAGATACTCCATTAACCGAAGGCATTAATTCATAAAAAGTTTTGTTTCATAGAAGATATTGTAATTATGATTTCTGATTTCCAATATTTCATAACTTAAATACGTATACGTAAGTATTCGTATAATAGTTTTAGTATAATTACGTATATAGGAAGAACAGCCTTGCCGATTTATCGAATCGCAGAAGCCAATTTATTTCACAACAATTTTAACTTTTTTTAAATATTTATTATTCATTATATCTTAAATTAATTCATGCAATGAATTGTTTAATCTATAGGAAGAAGGCCCGTGCCAAGCCGTGCGACCAAACAAATTGGATCTTCGTTGCAAAAGCAGTGTTTTTATTCTATACCTAAGTAATTGAAAAATGGCTGCTCGATCCCGAATATCGCTTTATCATATAGATTCTTGTCTCTATTGCCATAACTCCCCCGATATAATGGCCCGTAAGCTCACGGCTTACTCTCGGGAATATTATACAGTACACATCATAAAAAATTTAATATTGTATATTATATTTTGTCATAAGAGTAGGTGCTTCTCCATTGTCCTTTTGTTATGTTGTCAATATATGTTTCATAATAAAATAAACTTTTCTTATCTATACGTAAATTATATCTCAAATGAATTTTTCCTACGGGATACTTTCAAAGCAAAAACGGACGAAGTCGCGGACATCAGCTAGTTACTTAATAATATTGTAGGGTAAAAGGAAATAGTGACCTAACATAATAGTGACAAAAAAACATATTGTGCTGTCCCAATATGATATATTAAGGATAAGAGCAAAAAAAAAAAAAAAGATACAGATCACAAGCTTTCGTATTATTCTTCTTTTATACCTAACTCTTACATTTTAATCCAACTGATATTATAAATGCGAAAATGTGTTTGTTTATTCACGGCCCAACTAAGCAACCAATAAACTTGATTTTGGGTATAGATTTAGTTGAAAGGACGGAGTAACATAGGCTACTTTCTATTCCAGGATAACAAACGGTTCCCACGGGATTTGTAAAAAATCTTGATAAACGCGGACAAAGTACGCGAGCAATAGGTATTAGATACAGAATATACTGAATGCTATTCAGTACAGATATTTTACGTCACGTAATACCTACTATGTATCTCGTTTTCTCGGCCGTCACTTGTTAGAAAGAAAACTAGAATTTGTAATTGCAATGTCGCTGTCGCATAATAATATGTTTTCGTGGAACGTAACACGCTACTGTTGCAAGTGGCGCAGTTAAATAATCTGAATTTAAGTATAATATTTATACGTCAAGTTCTACTGCAGTTTCATTTTAAAAATAATAATAAATGAGGTTTGTTTAATTGCTTCTACTGCTGTTTCATTGTAATATAATTATTGAGTTTTATTTAATCGCTATCAGTGCACGCATAGAGTAATGTGACAATTTTCTGAAATTTTCACTACTAAGAGAAACGGTTAACATTAATCTTAATAGTAAAACGATTTAATAGCGTGATATGACCGAATTCGATTTCAATTGATTTTAGCATTTTTAAATTTTTCTAGGATTTCTTTAGAAAAACTATTAATCTTATTTACAGGTCATCAGTATTACTGAATCATATACAGCGGTTAAAGATTTAGTACAAAATATAGTCAAGTAGTTTTTTTTTTTGTTTTGTTAAGAACGACAGATTATATCTTGAAAACTTAAACTTATTAAAAATACTTATTAATTTCATAAATAGTTATCAAAAGTCTTATCTTTTTACCCCCTTTAAGAAAACTGCAGTAGCAATAGTAGTATTATTTTCACCATAAAGTCATATTGTTTCGCTGTGTAATAAAATATTGTTTTTGTAAAATGATAAATACCCTAATTTAGTTAAGGTATTTTACATCGCTCTTGTGTCACACTATTAAAAAATCAATTATATTATTTAATAAGTTTTACCGGAAAATAACCACAAGGTGACATAAATAATTCAATGTTTAATAAAAAGCTTTCAAACAAACATTAATGGAAGAATTAAACCAATACCAAGAATAATTTGATTGGTCAACACGGGCACACTCACGATAGACCTACTAAAAGCTTGATCGTCGTTCCCAGGGCCCTAACTGTTCCGGGGTCACCGCACTGCGAGGTAAACCATCATAAACTATTGCTGCGATTAAAATTTTAATCAAAAACCGGTTGAATTGTTTTTTTTTTAATTTAACCTTGGCATTTAATTTTATTGTCATTCCCAGGACCTCAATTGTGTTCCGAGGTTGCCGTGTTACGAAATATAGATTAAAATTATAATAAGCTACATGATTAATTAATAACAATCAAAAATCGCGTTTCTTTTAAGTTTTATAGTTATTGTTTAAGCTTTAACGATGTTTTCACGATCGCCGTAATCCAAGTGCCCATGCACGTTTGTTTCTATTTATAAATCCTGATAAATTGATTTTGTTTTTATTATTTCCTTTTGCAACAATCACTCGCCTGAAATTCTCAAAACAGATGCGCCGGCAATGTAGTTAATTGCATAAATTTTCCAGCACCGATCCTGCATTAAGTGAGTGCGGAGATAAACTGAATTACGGAAAATTACCTTTTTTTTGTCTTCACACTTGCTCTTAATTTGAATCTTATTTCAGCGTTTTAAGGCTCAAAATCCAAGATATATAAGATACGCTATTTCATTGCACACTACCAGACTTGTTTGTTATGATAAGTACTGCGATTGAGTTAAGTTTGAACCTCACTACAAGATATATATATTTTAGTGACGGACAAACGTATGGTATTTAGACAAAGTATTCTATATAATCTATCCGTATATTACATATTTTTATATAGAAACAAAAAAGAGTTTCACACACTTCCTTGTGTAAATAAATTGGACCTCCTCATCTAGAGATAAATAACCATCTCCTTTATTCACATAACATTATATTCGACGTTTTTATTATATTTCAATAGTTAATTATATATAAATTATACAAATATATTCGTTATTTTTAATATTATAAATATTTACAGTTGCATAGAAGTTCACAAAAAAAAATGCGCATTAATAAACGTTTTCTTACTTATCAGCAATAAAGACTATACTTATTCATATTTCGTGCGCAAAATAATTTTTGCTTGACTTTTACTCGCCGATTATTAGTCGTTGTGCCCTAAGAGCACTAAGACTTAAACAAAATAACACGAAGGGGCCACTTGTCGCGATAATTGCGTCGTTCCTGTGATAATGAACGCTCTCCAGTTTAACACGAGCCTACAGAGGCCAAAGATGCAGTCTCTACGTAGACGCACAGCATATTTTTTTCCTTGCGTTGTAAATATCATAAAATGATGGTATTTTTTTTATTAAATTCTTATCACGTCTACCACGTTTGTAAACAAATTTAATCTAAAGGATTAAATTTGAAATTTTTCTTATTTTTATTTTTTGATTTAAAACATAAATTCAAAATACTTATTTGTCACAAACTTGCTATGCACACACACTTTTTTGCTAAACGAAAAAGGTTTACCAATTCGAGGGTATCATGCCAAATAAATATATTTAAATTGTATTACACAGTTCACATTTTTATTTTACATTTACCTATTCAGCATCAGCTGGACTATGCGAGCGTGGGAATTGGAACATCGACCTATCATGCCTTAACATGTTCTCCTAAGGAGTGAACTACACCAATTTCCTATCTCCAGGGGATATTGAAAATGTCTGGATGGAAAACTATTTAAATACTAACTATTTTTATGAAAATCTAAAGGGGTAATTTATTGTTTTTATAATACTGTAGGTATATTCTATTATATTTTTTCAAAAGTTACTTTAACAAGGGTTATTTGAAGAACATAATTTTGACAAGAATTTTGTCAGAAAAAAATAACAGGGGCCTATTGTCGTTGAATGGCAGAAACAATGTCACGCTCACACTCAGATCCCGTCACGGGAGAGGGAGTGTCAAGCTTTCTTAAAGCGATCTATTTGTAACTCGAGTATCTACAAATAGATCGCTTCTGCTACTGTTCGTTTGCTATGTAATCCCCCCGCTGTAGCCTTATATTTCCTGATTATGCATTTTTCGCGCTTACGCCACTTACGGCACTTTTTAGACGCTTTCTACTCGAGCTGTCCAATTAAACTTTTGACCTCATAAATATAAAGGGCTAATTATGTGGAAGGGGATATAGTATGAAAAGAATAAAACAATTTTTTTAGGTGTAACCTCTAAGGCGTGATAGAGAAGCATAGGAAAGAAATATGCTGGAAATATCGCTGGTTTTGATATAATATACGATTACAAGCGGAGGTTATATATGAAAACAATCCGAAGAAGTTTTACAGTAGAAATTCCAGAACTACTTTTCTACTAGTCTTTCTTATTCTAACTTACATTTAAAGATGTACCAGAAGATACAAGTGGATTGTACATGATCAAATTATCTATACTAAGAGTTACCTTCTTATTTAACTTTTTTCATCTACCATTTTTAAATTATGTATATTATATTATAATAATATTATATTTGTGTTTTATCTGGGTAATTGTAATACATTGTAAATATTGGTATCGTAAATTTAAACCGCAATATTTATGACGAGTTTCAAGTATTTATAGTGTTGTAAAAAGCCTAGAATAGCTACAATATGACTTTCACCGATGAGATTCGATTCATAGTCCCGCAATAATGGTTGTTTGGTTTACATATCATTATATTGTGAACTTAGGATAGCATAAACATACATACAGCTGTGACAGTGAACGGCCGCTCTGTTTGGCTAGCGGTATCGCAGATGACACGTCGTGTGCGATATAAAGCATCTTCGCCACGTGAAGAATGAGGATATATATATTTTTTCTAATAAAAGTTAAAGTTTGACAGCGATTCTTCATCCTTATTCGTTAACTTTTCAGAAAGATTGCCAACGTTGCTTGTTTTTAAACTTGTAGTAGGTATATTCATCGCTAATTTTGTATGAATTTTCGACGACCTCCCTGACGCAACGGTGAGAGCTGTGAATTTAAGTAGGAGGTCACGGGTTCGATTCCAAGCAGGGGCAATTTGGGAATTTATAACTTCTGAATTTTCTCTGGTCTGGTCTGTTCGGAGGCTTTGAACGTGGCTAGATAACACCATACTGACAAAGACGTGCTGCCACCAGGTGAGATTGCAGTCAATTTGTATTAGAATTAAAAAAAGTAAAAAAACGGATTAGTAAGTACTAGTTACTGCATTCAGTGGCTGCTGTTTAACTACGATTTTCTTAAGATGGCAGTGTGCTAAATGACTTACAGCAGTTTACTCTCTAATCGGTATTTTGTGGCATGGTATTATGACACTAAATGGCGATGGTGGTTACAAGGATCATCATGATAACGAACGCTTAAACTAGCTTGTTTAGGTTTCGCTAGTTGGCCCTAGTCATACAGCGACCCATAACGTATCTTGTAAAACGTACATACAAATGATCCTCGTGGCCATTAACTGAAGTGCGAATTTTGCCGACGGTGACTATCCATATTACAGAATTTTCGGTTCATCAATAGACATGAAAAAGCAGAACGTACATGCCAAAGGTATATGAAATACGTAACAGACCTCTTCGATGCTTCGCGGTCTATTGGAAGATAGAACTAAATCTTATACGATTTCGTTTAGTTGGACATGGACATGGACACCATGCCATGTTCGAAGCTTTGAAGTAACTTATCTAAATCATACAGCATCGCTTTGACTACAACTAAGCCTTAGCCATATACGAGAGACAAGTTCCTACTCAAATTGGAAAGATCCACAGAAAATCGTTCACAAATAGATTCTAATCGATACCATATTCCGACGCAGTACTTTTTTTTTCATGCTTGCCCGTTATTTGTATAGCTAATTTACCTAAAAATTGTAATAAGTAATAGAAAAGTGAGTCGTAAAGTCTTACAACTCATTTACGAGTATCTGTAGTCATAAATGAAAACATATTAATTTGGCATTCTTATTAAACCCACGTTACCGAATTGTTTGCCGTTTCAAACTTTCGATGCAGTTGTGAATACCACACCAAAACTGCAATTTGTGTAATACCAACCATCTGTCTAGACTCCAAGCTAAGCGTTAGGGATACCACTATTAAAAATTGCGACCTAAATCATCAAAGAAGTATAAGTTGTTCATGTTCATCTTTGGAAAAAATACTTAATTATTTATTATCCCTCAAAAGATTTTAACCGTAAAATTACGAATCTTAAATTTAAATCACGGAGCAATATCCTACATGTGATAATATTTGTGTTATTAAAAATTAAATGTAGTATTATGTTGTAGTAAATTATAACTAAAGATTCAAATATCCCAATATCTTGTTACGCTTATGTCGCCCGAGGATCTAATATCGCGGTCAATATCGTCTCTATTGGAGCACGGCCTTAGTATTTGCCAGTCTACCTATAGTGTCGTGTTTCTGTTTAATTGACATTTTGCCTAACTCTGTTTTTATATTGACTTTATCCAGTGGTTTTATTTAGAATTAGCTGTTGCCCGCGACTTCGTCCGCGTTTGTTTTTGTTTTTAAATCAACAGGAACAGTTTATTTGGGAGATGAGTGGCATATAATTAAGCCGTAGAAAAATATTTTTAGGTTCTTTAACTTTTAAACTCCCGATAACTGCTAAATAAATACCTTGGATGACAAAACTATTTATTTTAATAAAAATAAAATAAATAGATGGAATGGAAACAAAAGTGGATTACATTAGTATCGCAGTAGATACTAATGTAATCCACTTTTGTTTCCACCGGCGATTTAATAAAACCTAAGAACACAAAAGCTGCTATTGCGACTTAACTATGATAGTTATATATACTCCCTCCTTTTATTTAGATTATAATAATAACTTTAATTATTTAGAACATACTTTTATGTATCATCAATAGTTTTCTCAGCGAACACCAAGTAATGAATTTTATAAGCAAAATTTTGCTTAAGGATCTCTAATTCTATTGAAAACAAATTATAGCCTATGTTCCACTATTATAGTTCAGCTTTCTTCTGACAAAGAAATGGTTAAAATCAGTTCAGTACTTTTGGAGCCGAACGAACAAAAAACCATAAAATCTTTCCTCTTTATAATATTTGTATAGTAATCGCCATAGTAAGTTTTTTTTCTTAGTACTGTCTTTACATTGTATAATATATCAAATAATACATTACCACCGTTGGAATAAGTCTCTTAATTTAAGCTTTAACAGTTTAAAGATCAACTAATTACAGATCTAGGTATAAATGTTCATTCTTACCAATGAAAAAAATAATTATAAGAAATTGGGTGTATCCTAATAATATCTCAGCAGCATCTGTAATATCGAATTTTCCGCAATAAACAAAAAAGTGAAAAAAATTGAACGACTGGGAGTTTGGAAATTGTCGTATAAACTCCAATAACCGACGGCCCAGTTACTTTTGTAAGGGGGAAATAATTAGTTAAATTAAGACGTTTACTAATTAATATTCTTATAAAAATTACCGCTGAGCGTTGACCCCTTACTTAAGTCTGTGTGGTTATAAACTAGAGTTCTTCTTGTTTGACGTTTATTTTTTGTTATTATTTTAACTATAACGAATAAGCAAATCACTCGCATACCTTGTAATTTTCGTGACAAGGACTGTATAAGTAAAAAAAGTGGATCAGTTGAAGACTAAACCTCTTTTTTAAGAAAGAAAAAGAGAGAGAGAGAGGTGCCTTTGTAGGTACTAACTTATAGACCCTGAGAGCACAGTTTACTATAGCTTATATAAATACTGTGATGAGAGTTATGATGCACAAACTGTATCTCAATAGTAATGAGTAGTAAATAGCTTAAAAGAGGATAGGTATTATAATCTGATGCTTGGACGATAATAAAACAAACCTTTACTTGATAAAAGTGTGTAGCTGTTTGTTCCATATTTTATGCAACAACAGTGCAATCATTTTTACGTTTAGTTTTTTGGGTTGGAGAGTTTCATATAAATATGAAAATGGAGTAATAGTATTTCGGTCTAGATCTTGACCGAGATACTATTACTCCATCCTTCGGCTTACATTTCCGCTATAGAATTTTTTTTTTTAATGAAACATGATATTTAGATATCTTAATCTTAATCTGGTAGCAGGATACTTTTGAGTCTTAATTTCGCACGAATAAAATAAATTCGTCAGTTAGTCGGTTGTAAATCATCAATATACCTATTGCGTAATGCGAATCCTAACTGTAAAGCACCTATGCTAATTCTGAGATCTTCCGAAAGGAACCCGTTCACAAATTGATTTTGCACGATATCTTTGATACATCGCGGGCATTAGTTCACTTTTCTCAGCACTTTGGCTAATCGCTGTGGTACGAGTGGATATAAAACACGTTCGAGGTTTCTTAACCGCCGATAGAGTACACCGAACTAAATTGCCTCGTAACACAATATAGACAAATGCACAGTTGCGTCAGTATTGGTAGGCGACCATAATAATTTACTTTATAATATACGTAGCTACCAATTCAGATATTATACTATTATAGTTATGTTAACATATCATAGTTCTATATTAATTGTGTTCGTTACATAGATGCAAAACTCTAAACGGTCTGTAAAGTGTTACATCGGTTTTTTTATGGTATCACTCTGTACACAATTTTCGGAACTTAACTAAATAGAGGGTTTTGAATGCACTGCTGTCCTTTTCACAATTTTTCGGATGGAAAAGGATAGCACTATTTATAGTGTTGTCAAAATAGTTTTGTTTAAACATGTGTATAATATATCAAAATCGGCGCCAATGATTCGTATGGAAAAACGACCAACCAATTAGTAGGTAACAATAAGAATTGGTTTAAAGGAAAACGTATCCTGAGTAGGTTACATCAAACTTCAGAAATATTTTAATGCCTTTTATATCTAAACATAAATTTTGTAACTTCGAAATTTATTGTCTGATTTTAGTTACAGTTAAGTTTCTGTTTGCCATAGTTATTTTAATGAAATTTGCCTTGTTTAAAGTCAAGATTAATTTTAAGCCAAATAAGTACCTACCTATCTACCTAACTCCTGCATAAACTTACGGAAAGTACCTACAGCAATTTCTTAAACAAAAAGATTGTTTAATTTATAGATCATGTTTGTAAGCCTGTTAAAAGCACACTGTTGTATAGTCTGACGTCGCTTCCTTCCGATATAATGCCGTTGACAACCATCAGGTCGATTTTAACATTTTTATTAAAAGCAATGTTAGGAACATAGGCGGTTAGCTAGACCTACAACCAATAAATGAGGTATTAAGCAATTATCTACTTTCAGTTAATTTGAGCCGCATGTCACACACTTTAAAAATAGCTTTTTAAGTCCTTAAACGATTTTTAGGTGCCTATATTAAAAAGGTTAGCGGGTTGTTCAGATCCATCCATAAATTTTAGCAGATTTTCAGGATAATAGTATGTGGTGAGGTTTTAGCGTAAAAAACATGCAAAAAGTTCAACGTGAACATAAAAACACGTACCACCTTGTGATACTTTGTAATTTTTTTTGATTCCCGCTATTACAGGTTGCGATCTAAAAGCTCTTTGTTTACATTGTAGAGTTACTATATAGGATTTAATCTTGGTTCATGGATCTATTGTGAAATATCTGCGAATCTATCTACGAGTATTTTAACTTAACTCCTAACTTAGAACAAGAAAAGTTAGATCAACAAAATTAACGTTTAGTTCCTCGTAGAAAATAACACATATAATAGGTACCTACTGTTTGTCCCTGATCACTATGTGATAGTATAAAAAGCCCGTCAACCCAAATGTGAGCAGCTTGATGGTTCACAAATGGATTGTTGGGCTCAAATCTCTAATCTACATGAGAAGAGGCTCTTGCGGCGTGCCCAGCTGTGGGACATTAATGAGCGGGGAACTCGAACGATGAAGATTATCAGATGGAAGTCGCGTAAAAACTGGTTTCGATTACCTCTGATAGTACCTACCTTTCCTCAACATTTTGACAGGCTGTATAGGTTTACGGATGTAACAATATCGATTGGCTTATACAATGGGTATTGCGTTACTCAGGCGTGGTCATTATGTCAAAAATGAATTGTTGCTTCATCCCATCAATACTCATGTTTGATTTCTACCAACTCAAAAACCCAAAGGAGATGGGGTAAATAAAAAAAATTTTTTTTTCATTTATTTATTCCACTACAAGTTAGCCCCAAAATACATCTCCTTTCAATTAATGAATTTATAAAAAAGTCATGATATGGCCTTTAACCCCCTATCACAATAAGCCGTCTCAATACCAAACATTTTGGATCTAGGAATGGAACCCAGAACCTCGTGTTCCTTAGTCGAATATACCAACGAGCTAGTCAAAAACAGCTAAAGGCGATATTTAGAGATTAGATTCATCCGTACCTAAGAGGGCACGCTAAGCTTTTAAGGCTACTACGATTAGAGACAACGTGACTATCACGATGTTATCTGATTGGCTTAAACTATTCCACAATTTGCTATACATTTATACTAATCAGTAATCACTTTTGTAGTATTCAGTTCAGTAATTTATTTTGGCTAAGAAGCGCAATTCGAGAGAGAGAATAATAAATAACCCTTTTACCTTAAAGTCGGAGCTCTTTTCTTAGGCCGGCCAAATTGTTAAAAAGCAATGTGTCTAGTATTTAATCTTCATACTAAGAGACAGATAGGTGATGGTGGTGAAAGATCGGTGACAGTGGGGCATTATTCTGATGATGATGAGAATGTAAGATCATTTTCGAGACCAGACTAATGTGCTGCCTGAATCAGCCTTAGTAACTTTTCTAACCAGATCTTACTCATACATAATATTAAAAGGCTTATTATAGTCAATTGCTGCATTAAAGCCTCTGCAATTTTCATCACCAGTTTCCCAATAATCATCACGCTGGGCAGATCGCAGTTAGATGGTAGTGCAGAATTAAGAACATACAGAACCATCATTCAGCCAGTGGCGTGCACTTCATACTTGCACAAAAGCACTGCCTACCCTAAAGTTTATATATAACTGGTACAGGAGGACGATATTGGCCATTTTATGCAATTTTCCGGCTGTATGCATACCCTGGTAAGAAACCCAGTGCACGCCAGTGCATTCAGCCATTATTGCATGCAGTGTATTGTGTTCAAAAACAGTAAAAACGCCCTGCGCACGTCTCACTTTACACCCGTGGAATGTTGCTAGTTCACAAACTTTTCCCATTTTCTCAATTTGATGGTAAACGTTTAGGAATTTAGAGGTAAAATAATTACTGTCAGCTGCTAAATGGAGTGAAGTGACTAACCGCCTGTTCGAGAAACTAGACTATAGTGGAGTGGCTTTTGATGCTTCGACACAGGAGTAAGGGTAGTAAAGGAGGCCCATTCTCCGTTATATTCTCTTAGTCGCCGGCTGCCGTCACAACACGGAACGATACAAAGCTTGATTTGACGAGTTTGGTATCGAGGACAACACAACATTGGGGAAAAATTTCTGAACTGTGGCGACTGAATAGCTTTGTGTCCGATAAAGACATTTGAATCACCAAGCCTTGCCCCAGTGTAGTAGAACTACTATGATAATGTTGCTGATGAAGCCGACTTTAATGTAGATAATAAATCGTTTAACTATTTAAAACTTGTGACATACGCACAACAATATAGCATCTTTCGGTCGTTTCTAATATTTTGGTAACTGAAATCTAAGAATTATTATGGAGAGACAAAGTTAAAAATGTCAGGATTGCAGCGCGTTTGGAAAAACGGGAGATTCTGTTTACTGCCAAGAAAAGAAAGTTGGACTATCCAGGTTATATCCTCCATGGCACTAGTGTGGTCTTCTGCAACTGATTTTCTAGCGAAAAAGGGGAGTGGGAAGGAGAATTTCATCCTGGCTAAAGAACCTGGGCCAGTAGTTCAAAAAAAACACTGACACTTTTCAGTTTCAAAGTTCAGGTTGCCAGGCCAAACTTCGTTAGAAGAGGCGATCTAAGACGATCAAGACACATTATAAGAGCATTCATTAGCTTTTTATTTATTAGTTTTTCAAGGGAAACAAACATTAGGTACACGTAAGAGTAATATCGTATTTTTGTTATCGCATAAACCAATGAAGTTCCCACAACTTACTTATACAAAAACGGTAACATTAACCACAAATTTCTTAGGGATTAACTACCAAGCGAAAATTACTCAACAAAATCAAAATAAAAAAATACAAACTTTAAAAAACTTTAATACTTATTTAGCCATAATTATTTGCCTAAAAGTGATAAATTTGGCGTGAAAAATATCCTTCGAACAATATTTGTTGTTAAAAGCATTGAACGCAGGAGAAAATTAGTTATTTGCCGAATACATTGTCTTCCATTTAGCCCACGCAAAGGAGGTTTACGTTAAGCATTTAACCTACGACATGGAAAATCAATATAAGTTGAAAGAAGTGGTAAGACAAGTAAAACGTATTATTTTACATAACAACATTTGATAAAAATCACGTTTTTTCTAAAGTAATTTTAGGTTTAACAAGCTGATAACAAAATAAAGAAATGAATGGTAAAACGGCACTTTCTCCGAAGGGCCAACATGCTGAAGCTTGTCAGCCAAGACTTGCCTACATAAGGAATAATTTACAATGTAACATTAACCTCAATGCACGTGAGACCGTCATCAAGCCAGATCATGACCATGCTGTTGTCGTTAATGCACCACGAAACAGAACTTGAGATATTATCAGCTAGGTGATTACAATTGTAACGCTGTGTAATAATGTAATTGACATGTTTGTATTATCTACGATGATTTTTCATTTTGTCGCTTTTTACTTAACTCAAAAAGTGTTTATGAAAAAACACATGCGAATTAGTAGAAAAGGTTATATCTATAAAAATAAAAAGGTACAATTGAAATGGCTGTCTGTGATTTCGAGATAACTGCCTAATAATAAGCTCATATGATTACGGGAGCGATAACAAAAACGAAACCTAATTCTTTGTTTGATTATCTTTTTATGATTATCTTTTTAAACTATGTTTGAAATAGCTGAACCAACGGGGCATGTACAGGAGAGTAGAAAAATATACAAGGATGTTCGAGGCCAATTTAATCCCAGAAAACCATTGAAGACTAATTGGATGAAATAGAGTGAAAAAAGTTGCATGATAAACCGATATTTTTGGAGTAGGAGTCATTTAAATTGTCTTGTATAGTCCTTAAAAATAAAGTACCTAGGTATCTTGTATGAAATTCAAAATTATATTTGGCAGGACCGGCAGATAACCATTATTTTAATATAAAAGTAAAAACCTTCGAATTGACGGTTAAGTAGCCTTCATAAGTAGGTAAACATTTAATAAAACTCAACACGATTGTCGTGATTTAAAATTGACCTACACTTAAGCTCAAAATACAATCAAGCGTGTAAAGCAGGTAAATAGGCTAATTAACGTACACGACAATTTACGTTTACAATCAGAAAGAAATACCCCTTCATTAAAATGCTTCAAGGCGGTTGCTTGACTCATGAGTGATGTATGGCGAGACACCAAGAGAAATTAATTAATTAATATCATGCAATCATAATTTTGCGGGAATGAAGACTAGTTTAACGAGATATTTTAGCGTACCGACATTAGTTTTTTGTTCACGGACCACAAAAAACCGGCCACCAACAAACATGGTTCTGATCGCTTATATGGGATGAATCTCATTAACGTAATGTTACCACAAAGTTAAAAGGAACGAAAGAACTCAAATACAACTAAAACAAGTACAGATGGCATTATACAGATATAAAACACGTATATTAACACCTTTAACAATAAAAACACGTTTAATTTAGCATAGATCCATACAACGTGCAGGTATTAAAAAACAAAAGTTGACACTGTTTACATCCTACCTAACGCTGATTGTTCAGGAGCGGATAAACAATGGACAAAACCTTAACCTCAATATGCCTCACTCACCTGTCTCAGCTATACTCCTTAGAGTTTACACTGGCTTTTATTTGTAAACAAGTTGGTTGTTGCACGTGATTGAGATACGTGCGTACCGTGCGCTGACCGATGCAAGACTACTGACTAGTTTAACTTAGCATCATCAACTTCAACGGAACGAGGCTGACTGTGCGAATCAAGTTTACCTGGCCTCTCTCCTGACTAACCAAGCGTTGCCTGTGAATGTACGCTACACACAACAGATGTAAGTCATGTGTAAAATTATGACCACCCACTTACACACTACACCATAACCTTTTTATGTATCCTTCTTAAGTTCAATGAAACCTTTAACGTATAAATAATGGCTATAGGTTGTTCAACAGTCATCATTGCGTTTATACTTTCACCTGTTTATGGTTAATCTTTTTTGGGCTTGGGACAAAATCGTATCGTAATAATTTTGACAAATGCTCAGCTGTGTACCTACCTACTAATTTCTTTCTGTTTAACCTCTATTTTGGTAAAGTAAACGTATAGTTGTGTAAAGAGGTGTCAACATTTAAGATACGAAATGTATAATTTCTATGCTATAGATAATATTCAAGGCTCTGGTTCAAAAGCAGTTTATATTTTGTCCTTATTATCCCTTAGGCACATTCTTATCGTAACACACTCTTATCCATAATTTTTAACGCAAAAATTGGCAGTAGTCGCACGAATAGCTGTATCAAAACGTCAAGAAATGGATTTCGTACACAATTAGCTATAATATCAATTTCTTGATAATAAACAAAGCCCTGGCTCGAAAACAGTTTATCGTAGACGTTAAATCTCTCTCTTGGGTCCATTCTTATCTTAAAACAATCTTAACCACAGTTATTTGAAGATAGTTAAAAATTTACGTCACAAAATGTAGTTGGTACAAAGTTATCATTTTAACATAATATGACAACAAGGACATAGTTCCAAAAAAGTTTATAAGGTAAATAGGAAACTGACAAACACAAAGGAGTAAGTAGGTAAACTTTATCAGAAAGAGGAAGTCAATAAATTCGCGTTTATTGTTGTAAAAGTATGTTTATGATGTTTAGCCATGGTTTCCGGGTGCGTACTTACATGCACTATGTGATTGCCCATATTTCTTCACAAATGCCAACACACCACGAATAACTTTATAGATTTAATACTTATTTGATTGTACACGAAATAATCTTCAAAATGAAAAATAAATTGACTATTTCGTCAATCGTGCTTTGCTATTCCAATTTTTTTTTGTGCTCAAAAGAGTATCACTCTTTTATCATCTCTCAATTTTATTTCGAAAGCGAACAACCGTATTAACACCATTGTTTATATTCAGATCAGAACTATTCTCTGCTAAATCGAACAAACAAAAATTTCTAAACCCCGTTCTGAATTAGGAAGATTTTTTTATTATTTTTTAAAAATAGCGGGTCACATAAGCCCATTTACTTTCCCATAGAGATTAGATCATCTCTGCCTTGTTCAGTTAATTGAAAAGTATATATTTATAAATAGTATATAAGTATATATAGCAAATATTTAATTTTCAACAAAATTAATCTTTAATTTAAATTAAAGATATAAATAAAAAAAAAGTGGCGAATAAGTAGCGTTCTTAACAAAAAAAAAGTTTTATATGTATGAAACAAACAATGACTGCGTATATAAATAGTTAGCTGCGTTGGGTACTATGCGTGATCAGAAGCTAGAAATAAATTATATTTTATATAATGTACAATCAAACTCATACTACCAAGCAATAAAGCGTTCCAATTTATTACATGTTAGTAAGTTCTGTGCATCTTTTTCCATCAGCCATCAGTTGTGATTTGTAATAAGGCTGATCCTGCTAGTTGTCAATAATAAAATGTAAATCTGGGGCCAATACGCCGGAGGTGTGAGTCAGCGAGCTTTACGAAACCTAGCTGTTTAGCCCAGATATAGCTACTTAGTAATACGTTGATATTTAGTTACTGCGGCTGCACTGTTTACATAACCTAACTTTCACGCAGTATGTCACTCAGCAAGCCGCATAATATTGAGTGAACTTTAGCAACAAGGATATTATATTGCGTTTACATAAATGAACGAAGAAGTGAAGAGTGAGAGTTATTAAGTTTGTATCTCTATCTTTTTTTATAGGTTTACATTATCCTTGCACCAACTTGATGTTGTCCAGCTAGGAATGTCATTACATGGAGTGCTCATATTTTCGGATTCATATCGATACCGAATTCTAAAGTGCCTCAATGTATTTTCAACCGACTTAAGAAAATGGAGGAGTTCTCAATTCGACTATCTGTTTTTTTGCGATTACTCTACCAATTATACACCGATTTTAATGATTCTTTTTTTGTTTGGTACGTCATACTTCAGAGGAAGTCTCATTTTCTACATTTTGCCAAGTAAAATGTAGAAAATTACAAGATACTTTCTATTTTTTAAAAGGCATTTTACTTGGCACCGAATAAAAAATATTGTAGAAAATATTATATATCTTGTTTTATAGTTGTTTTACAATGTCGGTTATTTTTTATCGATATTTTTTTAATTCCTATAATATTGAGAAAAAATAAAATTTCACCATTGGGGTGTATGTCAAGCTTGCATCCTTAGGCTTTATAGTTTTTTCATTTATTGAAAACCGGTGCAAACGCGGGATAAAGCTAGTGTTTAATATAATTATGTTATCTATACTATACAAAAGAAGATAACCAATTCATGAGCATGAAGGACTTGTGTTGAATTTAGATTAAATTTCATAAAAGTACCACGCGCCAGTGCTTGTCTTAAATATCATTTACGGTAACCGTTATACGCTTAAACATATTTCGGTGTTACGGTATTCTTTGATGAGTAGGTAATAAAACAAAGTAGAAAGACTTCTCCCAATTACTAGCGGGTCTGTGAGCACTCTTAAATCTTTAAGGTGGACCGACTTTTCCCACGGACACATCTGTCGAAAACTCGATAAACCGGAAATGTGTAACTTGATAACAAGCACTTGATGTGTCTTAAGCACATTTATTGGGCAGCGTTTTTGACATGAATCCATCCTACCTAATATGATAAAATGACACATAAACTAACCAAAAAGCACAGTTCAAACAGTTTCAACTGTGTCTTTTTATTAGTAATTGTTATCTGTGTCAGGTGCTGCTAAATGAGGTTGAAAGAACTTAAACTATTAATATCTTCGATGTAGTTCTACCAACAAAAAAGGTGTCTGCTTTACATGATTAGTGACGTCAAACGCCTTTTGAAAACATCACAGTTAAAGTATTTTTTAGCTTAAAATGCATATAACTTTACAATGTAATGGTTTTCGTAATATTTAACTTGATCAATAATTAATTATAAGTACCTAACGATTTCACTTAAAAGAAAGTGGTCCATTTATAGTCGCTATTTATATGGGTTAGTGAAGCGTAGGTAGTTCGGTGGTGAGTAAAAGTGAATCTGAATTATAGCCTCTACCTTTAAGTACCTATGTCATTATTATTTTTCAACCAATAGCAGTTTTCACTTTGATAAAGAACAATAGCCATTCTAGTTCAATTTATATTTTATCTCTCAGCAATTTATTTTTATCCCGACAAATTTTACGCTCTTGATTGATATTTCTACCTTTTTTATCTATATATATATATAGATATATATAGATTTAGCTTTCATAACGTTTATATTCGAAAAACTAAATAGACAGCTGGCAGACGATGTATTCCCCTCATCCAGTTAAAATCGTGTAACCATGTGAGCGCGCATTTCGTTACATCGTATAATTTCACTCCATTGATTTTTTCCTAACGCCGCTAAAGAAGTATAACTTCAATATGCTTATAATATCATTCCTTGACCAATTTCTTTAGTGATTGAAGGGGTGGGGTCACTAGCACTGAGAATATCTTGTCAGAAAATCTAATACTTACCTCACAATTTATCGCGTGATCTGTGAATCGATTTGAATATATATCCACACTTGAATATGCTGCCTACCTAGCCCAACGAGGCGTTCGAAATATATATATATGTGCTATATTTCTAAATCTCTGTTAGGCATGTGGTTAATCTAAATTAATCTGTGGTAATTGCCTATTTGCGCAATATGCTCTACATGTTTCTAGTGGCTACATAAAGATAAAGGCGTTCGCGAATAAATTCTGTTCTATTCTAATAAATAAATAAATAATATGATCTGAATCATACTAATATTATAAATGCGAAAGTTTGCATGGGTTTTTCTAATTCAATCATACCAGGGTATCATATCAACCCATTAGGTACCGTCCCACTACAGATTGGTGAACTTCACACGCCACGCCGCACGGCACGCACCGATGTTTTTCGATCGCGAACGCCTGCGATATTTTCATTGTCAAGCAAGTGATATTTTAATTGCTTAAAACCCACATAACTTAGAAAAGTTATGTGTTTTAATACAGAGAGACAGACTTGACATTTTTAAAAGTGCTTATAGACCTCCTGAAAATTTAAATCACCAATAGCCAGTTTTTATATAAACTGACCAAAGCATTTTAATTAAATAGAAAACCATTTAGCCATTTTCCTCAATCACAATTAGTTAAATGATAAAAATTAAACTAATTGTTATTGATTTGCTGCCGTCGACAGTACTTATCCTCCGTCTGCAAAGATCTTCATCAGATTCTCACCAAATTTAAATGAGACTAAGCACGACTATTGGAACCCTTTACCTTTTCAAAGAAAACACACTTATCGAATTAGTTTGTTGTACCTTCTATTTAATGAAGATAGAGATATGTCACCTTAAATTAATGCACTGAAATAACAGGCCAGTAATAAATAGCGTCCTGTTTTATGAACTCAGTAAAGAGCCTACATTTATATCCTTATAAAATAAAGCAGGTAGCACGGAGGTATCACCAAGCTTTTGAAATATGTAGAGATTGCCCATCCAAAGCCACTCAGTGGACTCTTTTAAGTGACATGAATAAAACATTTTACACTTGGGGATTTAAACGTACTTTAAAAGCAACGTAAAGAACGCGTGCAAAGTTTCAAAGATAAGAAGAGGTTTTTTTTATTAATGTTTTATTAGTATTTATTAATAAACGAAACATTCGAAATCAATCCATGTCATACTTTACTTTTCTATTGATTGGATATTCTAATATCGTCTGTAGCCCGACTCAGGAATCGAACTTAGGACCTCGTGTGATCCGTAGTCGAAAATGCTAACTTCTAGATAAACGAGAAAAATGTAATAAAAGTAATCTAAAGGTAAAATTAGGTAAAAAGCACGCAACCAGTCCCCAAAGGTAAGCTATTTTCTCCTTCACTGCTTACATAACTGTTGTACCTATATGAAATCAAAAAATAATACAAAATATAACCACAACATTAATATATACAAAAATATAATAAAAACAGAAACATAAAGAAAGAAGTAGAATACAAGAGGCGGCTTTATCGCTTTATAGCGATCTCTGCCCACCTTTGAATTAGGAAAAAAGAAAAGGAGAATAGACTGCTGGTGGTACAAATTTTAAAATACATACATACGAATAACTACATAATAATACATACACTTAAATTCTAAAGCGAACCGAAAAATAAAAATCTAAAGTTAAGTAAAAATGTTTATAGGTCCTACTTAAGTGCGAGTAATATTTAAGTAGCTACAGCAAAGTTTGACTGACTTTGTAGAATATAACGGGAATGTCAGATTGTGATTCAGCACAAAGATAAAATATTGTAATATCATCATAATTGACTACGAATTGTGGTTTGATAACGTGTATTTGAACAGAGCCAACTCACGTATCTTCTGTTCGGAGGTTATCTCTCGAATAACGGTTTAACAAGTTGTGATATTACGATAGGCAACGATAATGCTTTTATTATTGTTTGGTAAAACCATCCAAGTATACGACTATGAACTTTTATGTTTACTTCATAGTTTTAGACTACGCTTATTTAAGATCTCGTATATTATACCTACGCTGTTCTCAAAGGCTATAATGGGCCAGCGTGGTGGAATGTGGCCTAAAACCTTAGATATTATTAACCTTAAATATTATAAACACTATTTTTATTTATGTTTAACGTTTTTCATGAGCCCCACGGATAAAATTAACCTAAATATTTAATTCTTGTTTTACTGTATAAATGTCCGATATTAGTGAACGCGTAAAAGAAAATATTTTAGTTGGCACCGACTTTAAAATGTTGTAGAAAATATTTATTTCATAATTTTTAGTTGTATAACAAAGTAAGTACTTTAAAAAAAAAAACTACGCTTTTTACTAGGAAGGTTTTCATTCACATCTAAGTTATAATAGTCGAATGTCGACTGCTTATAACCTTCTATATTTTTTTTTTCCGAAGACAGAGCGGTAATGCTTAAGGAGCTCTCTCGACACTTCACAATCAGCTCCTTTATTGTGACGAGCATAAATTGCTTACCATATTTATACCATAATGGAAACGCAACCAGTGTAATACTTTTTATTGTGTAGTTCCGGTGGCCATCCGTGGTGTTTACCATCACTTTCACATAGTGTGGTGGTGCCAAATGACGCTTTTCAATAGAAAATGCTCAAGTTACTTTAAAAAATACTCAAATAGCTATAGGCGTCCCTATAATATTCTTAATTTCTCCAGGATCCCTTCCACAGATCTTAAGCTGATAAAAATAAGACCACATTGGAAGTATACCGTCTCAAACAGAAAACTATTTTGTCAAAAAGCTTTATAAATGACGGAGTTCTGAGCTAACAAACATTAAAAAAATTATAATTTAAAATACACCCAAATTGAGAAACTCTTTTTATATAAGTCGGTTAAAAAGAAGGATTTTTAATGACCAGCCGAAAGATTTTGTAAAAAAAAACTATTGATTGACTTTTTAATATTAAGTTCGAATAGGAATAGTTTAGTTTTACTAAACTACCTGAAATCGTCGACTCAACATCTGCCAATATAAAAATCATCTTTTTAATACACTAACGTTCTTCCTCGCACTAATGCTTTTTCGATACGCTAACAAACTTCTGCAATATAAAAATAGAAGCAGTCGTGCCAACAACATTTAGTTCCTTTTATTTGAAGGTATTCTTCAATCTCATTTTATTGAATGCTTTCCTTTTTCCATTATGGTTTTCGGTTTCCAATTCAAATACTTACCACGCGACCAAATACACTTTTACTACACATTGGGTACATTTTGTGTGAGATACACTTATAAAGGGAAATGAAATCTTGAAAAGCCTGTAATTGAAACTTTTGGCTTCAATATATTTAGATATTTGTATATTTAGATATTCATAGGGCAGATTTTACTAAAAAAAAGATGGTCCTTTGTGGCACACTGTTCCCAACAATTCTTTGAATATATTGTTTCTACACAATATTATAATTAACACATTATGTACCAAATGAATATTAGAAGTAAAGGGATATAAGTACGCTACAAAAGGCGGCCTTGTCGCTTAGTAGCGATCCTTGCCATGCAACCTTAGGATTAGGAAAGCACGTCCTTTTTAAAATATGTCATTATTTTCATCGATATCTAAAAATAATAGGTTATATTGTTGTCGTTTATAGTTACATACAGCGAAACGTTAGTTAGTTACGCGGAATATTAAACTCGAATCACATAAAATTCTATACAAAATTCTATTCAGGTGACTTTTTTTATGTTAAAGACTGAATTTTTGTTTCCTTTTACTAATAATTGGTACTGGAATTTATTTCACAGACATCAATCACTTACGCGACATTAATTCAAAATGTTCTGAATCAATATTTTATATGTACTTTAGTTACATGTATTGTTTCAAACGGTTCTGGGTCATTACTATACCTTATTAAATTTATTGGTAGTATTGCTACAAACACAGGCTTGATGTTTCGCAAGAGCTTATAGCAGAAAAAGTCTACTTTCAATGCATTACTTTGGATATTGATCTCTCTTGTTCTTATTCTATTGACTGTAATTAAAGTTATATTGCTACACCTACCGAATCTGATACAACAGTTTAAACATGTTTCATATCCATTATATCATATCACATTTGAACTAAAAACTATACTTGGTTTTATTCAGTATTCATTATTGCCTTGCATAATCGAGACATTGTATCAGTTCGTAAGAACTATATAGCATTTCATTTCCTCATTACAACTACGCACTGATAAGAAAAGAATCTCTTTCCGGTATTGGTTTTTCTTTCCATCCTTTCTCACTTCAGGCAAAAGTTTATGGAAGTCTTTTGACCGAAATGTTCAGTGTTTTTAACTTAGGCTGTTTCTTAGGCGCACTCTTTTATACATCGAAGTGCATCCCGATCCATTCATCTCATCTTTATGTCCAAGCCTATTGGTTAAAAACTTCTGCATTTTATAAATCACCTATTCTTGGCTTACTTAAAGTGAAACCTCTCCCTCCTCTAGCTCGATGCCCAGTATCAGCTACTTCCATTTGACCAGATCCTACGCAATCCAAAAGTAATCCGTTTGACTTCTAGACAATTCCAATTGTCTTGCACGCTAGAGTCCTTAGAATACTGAAGGCATTATTAATAATAAGTAATAAGTTCTATCACCTATTCCACCTTCCACCTTTTTATTATAAGTTCCTTTCAATTCAAAATTTGAACTAATTATGAAAATTAATCTTAATTTACTCCGCGAAAAGTAGGAGAATCTGTATGGTGTTATATATTTATAATTTCTTCAATCTTTATTTTCCAAACCAAACAGATCTTCGACAATGCACCCTCTACGCACGTTTCGCTCCGAAACCGGAGCCTTCTCAGAAGAAGTTGACTTTACAATAAATAATTATTGTTCTATTACTAATTAACATTAATTAATTGTAAAGTCAAATTACGCGTATTACATCTACGCGTAGTAGCCTGCCTGCTAGCATCGATATAAAATGAACTGTCATGCGGAACAACGTTCCGTGTCCAGAGGTAGAGAATTTCAGCTTTAACTTTGTGCAAATAAGAAACATCTTACTCCGATGTTCATGTATTTCCGTACTCGAAAACGACTCCTCGATTGCGAGCGGGCAAATCTTGTACATAGGCTACTGTAATAAGCAGCAGGCAGCAGTACAAGGTTAACTCGTGAACACGCTTGGTGCTCTTTTAACGCTTAGCACCACCGATTCGGTGCCACTTTGTTTATTCTATGCCTAAGTCTATGCAAAGTCATATATTTTTTATAGCCCGATAACTATTTTTAATTAATTAAAAATCATGCGTTACTTACGCATTACAAAAAAATTAAGTATCTTTCTAACTATATTTTCTAAAACGTGCTAAAAGATACTAGCAATCTATGTATCTTCATAAATGCATTGCAGCTTTTCACACCAGTATAGCGCGTAGATATAACTTTGCCGCTCATTATTTTAGTCCGCCGTTAGCCATAGGAAGCAATTACATAGTGTTATGAACAATTAAGTATGCATTGCTTGCCAAAAGTGTCCATTATCCTCAACAGCTCTATTATCTATACCTTCTACAAAATACAAAAGACTATGAGCATTAAGTAGGCGTTCATATATGTGTTTCTGTGTGGTAGCCGCTTTAAAACCTGCATTTTTTTTCGTTATATTACTAACTAAATAACTTTGTAATGTAAAAAAACCATTAGTTCGTTCGCATATGTCTGAACTAAATAAGACAAAGTATAGAACAAAACAAAAATACTACACCCTTCTGACAGGGCTTCTTAAAAAAATATCAAAAACAATATTATCCTAAGAGGAACACGTAATCACCGCTACATTAATTAGTATTCTGAGGAGTAAAAAAAAATTCGACATACGTGTGCCACTTGTCTTCTAGTTTGCTTACACTAAAATACACAATTTTCCTTTAAATTACCGATAAAACGATATATATATTTAGATTGCTTTGTGTGTGTTGTGTTTAATGTCGATAGAATTATAAAATATCCAAACGATACATATATCGATACTTTTTAGCACTTCCACCACATCCTTAAAGGCACATCTGGCAAAATGGTTGCGAATAACCGTTACATCCCGAGTTAGCGCTCTCCTTATTAAGCGCAACTTGAACTTCGAAAGGACCCTGGGAAGTGTGTCAGAATACAGAATTAAATGGTTGCACAAGCCGTACAAGTTTTATGAATTTCAAATGTCTACCCGACTGTACTTGAGGCGGGGATAGCCTAGTAAAATAGCGGTGATGCCCTTATGGTAAGGACTTCGGCTTTCCATTCGGGGGAACCGAGTTCCATATCCGGCACGAACCTCTCACCTTTCAGCAATTCTTCAGGCTTCATTTCACTTTTAAGCAATTAAATATCACTTGTTTTAACGGTGAAGGAAAACATCGTGAGAACTGCTCGCCTGAAAGTCCTCCAATGTTCTCAAAGGAGTGTGAACACTAGCAATCCGCACTTTGCCAGCGTGGACTACGGCCGAAACTCATCATAAGGAGGAGACCCGTGAGAATATTGTGGAGAACTGTCAGACGTGAAGGTTTCCTCACGATGTTTTCCTTCACCGTTGAAGCAAGTGACATTTTGCCCTATAGTGGGCCATTACTGGTTTAATAATGATGGTGATTTACTTGATGGAAAGTCTCCAACATATGTTGGATAAGACGACCTAATTATTGGTAATGCACAAATACACAAATATATATATATATATATATTTAATTTTCTTACCCATAGCGACTGGCATGTGTTCAGTTCTTATTCAAGAAGTAAAATACTCTCCCGCGATCGATAAAAGGCCCATCACCGTATCCAATATAAAAACTGTCTAAGTATCAATTATCAATGTCGATTCAACTCTTCCTACGTAAAAAAGTTACAAGTTACAAACTCACAGACAGTAATTTATGAGTTGTACAACTTTAAATATTATTTGCTTTCAACGAATATATATGAATACGAAGATATTATTGGCATTCGACAAGAGTCATTTCTATATGGTATGGAGATCTGGATGGCGCAAGCCCATAGTAGCTCGGGTACTAAACTAAAGTAGTACTTGGAATCGTCTTTCGTGTTTAGCATGTATGTGGATAGTGTAGAGGTGGATAAATCCTGTTTTAATACTTAATAGGTTCGCGCTTGAGGACTGTCTGATACAATCAGTTACGAGGTTTAGGGCCACGGTTGCTTAAAAATGCCTTTTCACTCTTGCTTTGAAGGCTCTAAGGTTGCACGTAAATGCTAAATAATGCCAATGAGTGTTCGACATCTTAATGGTACAATAGATCTGAAACGTGGATTGAAAACGCTTCGTAGTTGTTGTCGGAATATTAACCACATAAGATACGTAATAACCCTGCCGATCATTATTAAATAATTTATGTATAGAAATAAAAACCTATCAGTTCGTAAGTTACCTCTGAGATAACGTACTGTTCTGTGGAAATAAAATAGGAATTACAGCTAGCACTATGGCAGAGCGACACCGTATCGCGCCATGTCTTCAGCCGATAGGATCACCTTGTTTATAGAGGCTCTAACGAGGCACGCCTTGTCCTGCGAGGATACAGGCTACGATAGCCAGCGGTGCCATTGTGATTCAGCTATCGGGATCGTTTTCTATAAATAAACTGTTAAATTCATATAGTTTGAGACTCAACTAAAAAACTCAACGCAAAAGCCTCACAGTTGCAGCTGGGCGCTATATTGCAAATGTCCAAGCGTTGTTTTTCCTATCGCAAAGTGCGATTTTTAATAAAAGGAAATAACATTAGAAACTAAAGTTTTGGATTTTCAGTAAGTGTTGCTAATTAGATAAATCTTAACGTAATAGGTCTATAACGATAAATAATGGATAAGCGAGATATTGAGCCAATCCTGAAGAGTAATTGTCTTATTTTGTATTTTCATCCTTTTAGTTTTTACTGGGCGATTTTATTGATAGCTCATCGCGTGAAATTTCTATGGGCTAATCTCCTTTACATTACATTCAGCTAATGCAAGGATTGATTTAAAAAAAAAATCTGGAACGCATTGTGTTTGAACTAAATGCTAATTAATGGTTATGCGTTAAAAAAAGAATCGAATCTAAATACAAACTTTCAATTCAAAAATTATCTTTAGGAATGAACATCAAAATATCGTTTCTTAATCCCAACTCAAAACTAGCCCGCGACTTGAATCTTGTTTTTTTTTTGGATTTTTCGCAATCTTGCGGCAAACTTTGCATTTCCCGGGATAGAAATGACCACCTCTAGAATGAAAAGCTGCAAGTGCCAAATTTCATCAAGATTGGTGCCTAATTAGCATTATACGTAACAAACAAATAAACAAACAGGCTCACTTCCACATTCGTAATAATAGTATGGATACACTTTATCGCAGACACATCCATCTGCTGCCCTAGTCACGGTTTTGTTTTAAAGGAAGATATATATATAACAGAACACTCTGATAAGTAACACAGAACAGTAGAATACCTAGTACTTATAAACATGTAGGTACTTCTTATAAACATGTAGGTACTTAGTATAAAATTACCTGTAATTCATCTGCCGATATCGCAAGAAAAAAATCCTCGTATCTCTTCACATCGAAAGTCTTCGTAATTGTGCGAACACGAAAATGTACAGTCGTTAATTATTGTTGATACTGATGATCCTCTTTTCAACTCGAAGCTCATAGCAACAGGATTGCTAATTTTCATAGTACAATTGAAGAGGTTAAAAATAAACTTCTATGAAACAGATATGGTTTCTTGCTATTTTTTAAAGAAACTTTTGTATTTTTATATCATACAGAAATCCGTGACCCCATTAAATGTTAAATATTCTATAACAGCTCATGCTATAGTTTTCACTGTGTATATTTTATGATAACTAGGCTATTACACATAATATAAAAATACATTGTCTTAAGAATTATCACAAATGAAACGGGCGCAGTTGGTGAAAATCCGGCGACGGCAAAACACAATAGGCTAAAAATTGTTGCACCAAGATGTTAGCAAATGCTATGACGGATTTAAAATTATACCTATGTAGAAATATATCTTATGTCAGTAGGCAACATTGCAAAAAGCATTAAAAAAATAACAATCTGTTTCGACTTATAGGTCCCTAAAGAGGCGACTAATGAAATATTTTGTGCAACTGAAAAAAATACTCGAATTTTATCGAATTTAGTGTAGCAAATCCTTGATAATATAGTCGTTGTTAATGCATACAAAAACAAAACTATTTAAAATAGGTATGAAAACGAATAAGTACCCATAAATGTAATTTATACTTTTTTTACCACCGTGCTTATGACAAATTCCCACCTAAATCGAAATAAAATAGGTAGTTCGTTAAATCCAAAACATTAAGAACACATACCTATACAACGGTAAAGAGTTTATATGTATTAAACATCGACGCAGAAAATTGGGTATCACCTACTGAGTTCTTTCTAAGATATGATAAAACGAGTTGATCTTATACGCTTGTTGATCTTATATCGAGGGCGGTGCGGAAAAAATTATTTCTGTGATTTTGTATTTTATTTTATTACTTGCTTCTAAAATACTGTTTATATACTATAGCAGTAATGCTTGAGACCTAATAACACATCCCATATTGTCCAAGATGACATAGAGGTAACCTATTGTTTGTTATTTGTTTCATGCATCTTCTAAATCACAGGATCAGGTATGTAACACGACAACAAATACGTTCAGTTAAAATACTTATTAATTCTATATATATTCTTAGATTTAATATTATATAACTAATTTACATTATCCTATCTATAAGCTTGGCCAGCAGTTTGATAATCTAATTTAGAAGTAGTTCTTGCTAAGTGTGCATAATCTTGGGTTGTATGCGTGTGTTAATAATTACCTAATAAGTAAAAATATTTCATGAATGGTAATCTCATACAGAAACATTACAATTTAGTCAATATTTGCTAGTCCCCCTTTTTCGATCCTGCATTTAATTAGGAGGTGAACTTGTTGTATCTAGTTGATGGATAGTTTTAGCAGTCTCCGTCAATGTGGGCATTGAATACGCAAGTACTAGGCGTGGGTTGGGTCGAATCAGGCGTAAGTGTTGCGCTCTGGATCTCTGACGGAGTGAGGTTCAAGCGCTGAGTGAGTGTGATGTTTCAGTGCGGCTATCTCGACGGTCTGCGCTCATCACTCGGTGGCTGGACGCAGAAAGTAAAATCATGGTACTGGGGACGACCTCTAGTAAGTTGCCCGGCCTCCCGCCGACGACAATCGGCAAACTGTCCTAGCACAATGACAACTCTTTCTTTTGCACGATGTTCAAAATTAAAGTTCTTCTATTCAAAATTCTCGCTTCAAACGGAACGATGCTTGGTGTTAGAAAGTTTAATATTACCTTATATGTTTTCACTTTTTTTATCGTTGCACTCCATTTCAATGTTTAATTTACAATTTGTGTCAAGTTTTGTTTTGTTTGTTTGTTCATCAAAAACTCAGAGTAGTGACGCACATTTTAATTGATTCGGTTATTTCATTCGCCTGTAGAGTCCTATACCTATAATGTCTTGAATGGGTAAAGCTAACATGCTGCATGAATAATTTAGAAAAAGTTCATTATTAGAGTGCGATTGATAGGAAATAGATTTTTTTTTAGATGCAAGTAACATTATAAATCTGATAACGATGACGGTATGTTTGCAGTTCGAATTTTATTATTTTGAACATATGTTATTTTCGAAACCGACTTCAATGTTATATTATTGCAGAAAGTGTTTTTAAGTAAAAGTAAAGTGTGAAATTTTAAACTGTGATGATTACTTTGTCCGTTGAGAGAAAATACTTAATAAATAGAAATAGACTTTACACTCTTGCAAATTAAAACAGTACAATAATTATCAACAGCCGGGGAGATAACGAAAAAAATTAAATGGCGAGTTCACAACCCTCCTCCTTTTTTGAAGTCGGTTAAACATGGTGCATGGTGGCAGAAAAAATTATATACATGTTTCATAACGATTAATTTTGAAATGTCGCATATAAGCGAGCTTCGTATTTTTATTTATATTTCTTATCTAAGTTTATAAGTATATAATTTTAATGTTCTGGATTCGCTGCGTAGGTCCACCAATTGGGTTAATAACTTCTCATTACGAACATACACTTGTAAAATATACCTTTGTACCACGCCACCGAGTGATCGAAACGCATGTTTCCAAGCCTCCAGCTCACATGTCACTTACAGCTTCTTGATACATTTGACGTACAGATCACAGACATAGTAACTGAGAGGCACAAGGATGTACTCATGTGAGTCCTGATTTATGCCAAGTATCTGCTATTAACTCTGTTGTCGCGAACTCCCCTTTGCCGCCCAGCTACACTTGTCCTCAATTAGAGCACTCAACTGTAGAGGCTGATCCAAACTTGCTGTTGTTAGCGTAGTATACTGTATTCAATATTAGTGTGGATGTGGTATATAGACACTAGGCCTTTATTTTCATTAATAAGCCCTAAGGGATTATATAGATGTTAAGGCCTAGTTTGGACAGCAAAAATCAGCCAATTACTCTTAAGCATCTTAGACCCAAATCAGTAACATCATGGTAACAGGATGAATGACTCTGATGATCAGAATTTGGATTTTGTCTTGCCTAGGACGCACGTTCGGCGTCGGTTGTTGTCATTTATCCCTGATACTAATTGTTACATTTGAGTTTGAGTTCGTTACTTAAGTCCGCCAACCCCCATTGAAGCAGCCAGGTGGATCTAAGCTCTGAACTCGCAAACCTCTCCCCCTACGATAGAGAAGACCTATGCCTAGCATTGGGGCAATAGAATTAATAATTAATAATGCTATACTTACTTAATTTTATAATAGAAAAAGCTTGAAATTTTTACCTTTGGATAAGATAGTTTACAAAGATCAAATCCAATTATTATTTGCCATTCGGTTGTCAGTTTAGGAACGTTTTAAGTACAGTCATATCGACAGGACATGGCCCACAAGTTATCGCGTAGCTTCGACATGAAAGAAGAAGGTGGTGCATTACTTGAGGATCGAGGTGGGATCCGCAGGCACCAGTCCATGCAGCGACTACAACATGGCGAAGCGCAGATGGACGAAGGCAGAGCAGCGAGAGTCGTGCCCGATCATCATGGCAACCTGCATATTACGGTGAAGAAGACCAAGCCTATCCTTGGCATCGCGATAGAAGGCGGCGCCAATACTAAACACCCCTTGCCAAGAATTATTAACATCCACGTAAGTTATGCATTTAATCGATGTGTGGGAAACATTCCTTATGCCTGATTTTTAATTGTGTTTGTTGAAAAATGTGTGCAGCGATTGCTAAACTTTACATAGAAAATACTTGCTTTGGTTGAAATTCAAAATTAATATTTCAAAATATCTTAAACATATTTGCGACTTGCGGAATAATTCAGTTATTTTTTAAAGACTTAACAACCGGTTCATCTTCATACATAATAAATCATTTGGCAACGACTATAACTGAACTGATAGGTCGCCACGGTATACCAATTGTCAGAAAAATTACTAAATATCCCGGGTTGTTCTTACAGTGGCGTTCACATCTTATGTCAAAAGGCAATAGGTTCCTACCGATCCCAACAATTTTTTTTAATCTGTAATATGAGTATTACAATGTGTAGGATTTTTGATCAGGGTAGTTACAAATAGGGTTTGCACTGACGATTAACCAGAGGCTAAACTGTATGTTTGTTTTAATTAAGTTAAAGAAGGTAATCATTATAGTTATTACATATTTTTTTTTCAGGAACATGGGTCAGCGTTTGAAGCAGGGGGTTTAGAAGTAGGCCAACTAATTTTGGCGGTGGATGGAAATCGAGTAGAAGGGATGCAACATCAAGAAGTCGCTCGGCTTATTGCAGAATCCTTTGCGCAAAGAGATAAACCGGTACGTATGTTGAAACTGTTCAAAGTCGTGATTGCTCAGCAATTATTTACAGGCGGTTCACTACTGTGCTATGAAAATTAATCATTATCTTCGTCAAACTATAACCGGGCCCACTACAATGCTCAGGTCTTAAAATAAGAAGAGTTAAGGCCGTAGTCCATTGCGTTGACAAAGTGCAGATTTGTAGACTGTACACGCCTTTGAGAACAGTATGGAGAACTATCAGGCATGAAGGTTTGCTCACGATGCTTTCCTTTGCCGATAAAGCAAGTGATATTTAATCACTAAATCTAAAATGTCAATTCCTAATACTCCGTAACTTTTAAAATTACTTTTATAATTACACACTCAGACCTAACAGAATTGGTCCCAAATCCCAATTAATTATTCCAGATTTTTCATCAGAATTTCTCAATTTTTTTACGATATATCTGCTCAAACTTTCAATCGATTTATTTCCACCCCGGGAGCATAACGAACCAAACAAAAAGAATTACGCATACCGATCGTTCGAGTCGTGAGTTATGGTCGTGAGCTAGTAAATCACTTCCAGTTTTTCCCGTATTTTCCAATTCCCAAGGAAACTTTTTCAACTTTTACTTCCTCATAACTTTTTTCGGACTATTACAAACAATAAAAAATGTTGATTTAGGATTGTGGTGATATGTTATATGTACTCCTTATTTAGCCTCCTTTTTTGAATCATTTAAATATCAATCGCTTCAGCGGTGAAGGCAGACATCGTGATGCAATCTGCGTATCTGCGAGTTGTCCACAATGTTTTCAAGGACACGTGAAGTCTAACAATCCGCACTGGGCTAGTGTGGTGGACTACAACCTAGAGCCTTCTCATTCTTAGAAAAGAGCCGTACTCTGAATCGGGCTATCAAATGCAGGATAAATCAAAACCTGAAAAGGGTCCTATAGATTAGCAAAAAGAAGCTTTAAGAAGTTTATAAATATAAGTATTAAGTATAAATGAATATTTAAAACAAAGACATTATTTTTCATTGCAGGAGATAGAATTTTTAGTCGTCGAAGCAAAGAAGTCCAACCTGGAGCCAAAGCCGACGGCCCTTATTTTCTTGGAGGCCTAACATCTACTTTCCCTCCCCGCCAGCGACCCTCCGACCGCGCTGGGCAACGCGATGTCGGAGGTCGACCTCACCGCGCACACCACGGAATAGCCAACTCCAACCTGCGCTGTCACATGCTCTTCTGAACGTCCAATCGGCGCTAAAAGCTTTTCGCGGATCGCTAAAACACAAGCAACAGTGTCCAGCTTTGTTGCTAAACGGTTTCGCGCGTCTTGCGAAACAGTCGATGAAACGTACGCTCTACAGAGATAAAACGTCAATAAAATAGATGATGTACTTTAAAACATTCAACTATTCCTGTCCTGACGTTGCAACGGACTGAAATGAGAAAAAAACGCAGGTATCCTTAAGTAGGCTATACGAAATTAATGGCACAGGGGAGGCATATTTTAATAATATTAAAATCTTGCAACAATAATATAAACAAGAAACGCAGAAACTTGAAAAATTTATCCCAAGTACACTGCCCAAGAAAATTAACGGTTCTCGTAATAAAAAGTCCCACTTTTTTTCACCGGGATTTTATGAATAGTATCAAAATTTTTGAAATTCTTTTCTAGAATGTAGAGTTACCAATTTTACCGGTAGTCTGTGACTGAATTTTATAAGAAATCTCCTAACTTTTAAAGATTATAATTAAAATACTAAAAATAATTTCAATTTCGAATAAGTCACAAGTAAAAAAATTACAAATAAGCACATTTGATACAGTACTACAAACTAAATAGAACGAATTATAACAGAAGAGTATATCATACACAGTGCTAATTTCGTATAGATTGGCATTGATGCTATGGGCACAACGTTTCACAACACATCGGTTCTTGAATCGTATTTCCATCTAGTAGTTTCAGTAGAGTTCGTCTAGAGCTTACAATTGGCGCATTTTCATGTCACTTGCGTCATCCATGTGCCATCAACGTTGCAATCGATCCAGCCTCGGTTCTGGAGACGAATCATTTGGTTCAGCCTTGGGTAAGATAGTTGGTTCAGCCTCGCGGTAAGCATTCGGTTCATCTCATCACAGGTCGTTGTACCGAAGGTACTCACTAGAGGAACGCCCTAGGGGCCCATCATCCTTGTCATCAGTAGAGCAGAGCTTGCAGCACGCAACGCACTCTTAAGCAAGCTGTCCTTACTTACATGCGATTTTAGATAAACAGCATTTGAAAAACCTATCAACATTTATTTACGGGAATTTAATACTACTTACATTTGTACAGTCATTATCAACGTAAGTTGGTTACTTTTTTTTTGAGGAATTTTAAAGAAACACTCGAGTCTCGAATGTCTATCAGTTTTGTGCAGCTTGCTTAAAGAGTTGCACATACGAGTAAAAGTGCGTTAAACATCTCATTCCATTGGTAGTTAAGCGGTGAGTTAAGAAAATTGTGGCGGAGAGGGATTTTAGCCCACTCTTATTAACGGGATACGTAGAATTAAGTGAATGTGTGCATTGTAATCAATTTTATGTTAGATGTTAGTTACAAATTAAATTGACTTTTATATTATAGTAGATCGTCACAAATGAAAACGCAATTCAAAAAGTGATCTTTAGATGCTTTTCATATACCTAAACGTAATCAAAAGAAATGTATTAACCGACAAGACATTCCCAATCCACTCACTACCACAAATATTGTACCGGAGATATTCATTTAATACAATAGTTAAGAATTAATTATATTTTTTGGCCATTTTCCGATATAAAATACGTAGACCTGCCTTTAGAATCTTTCCTTACCTGTGAGGATTGTTATCATTTAAAACTGCTTTGGAATTTACGAAAAGAATGTCTGTGGTTGCCTTTTTGTTATAAGAAATAAACATATACAATTTTTTAAATATATTATTTATGACCAAAGCGAGAGATATCACGACTTTTAACGGCTACAAATTATTCCCGACGGACCTGTCCCAGTAATATTGCACTGCTGTGAATTTCATTCTATGGAAAGATAATAACTACGAATACCTACAAAATTATAAATTTTCTAGTTGTAGTGTATGGATTGGAAATTTTCTTTTATGAATATTTACTTGGATATTAAAAGTGATTTTAAATATATTGGTGACGTACCTATAGATAGATGTCAGTGTTTGCTAATGCTTTTGAATCTGTACCTACAGCGCATCGGCTCTGTAGATATATTCACCGTTACTTATACGTTCACAAATTAATACTTATCGTGTAATATATTATAACCGAACCTTTTAAAAATTGTTTTATCTGAAATGCATTTAAAGTATTGTAAATATTAAATACATAATATAATGTAACCTTAAGTTGTAAATATATTTGAATGTATTGTAAAAAGATATTATATTTCATGAAGTTAGTGCCAAAGCGTACAGTCCCTCAGGTAATTTACAGTGAAGGTTCGTTATAGTTAAATTAATGAATATTAGTACCGTTTGTAGTATAATTAACATGACCTACATTATTTATAATTTTTTTTTAATATATTAAAAACAGTATAATGCCAATGCGTGCACATTATAATAACGTATTAAAGATGCTGATGAAATTGTTCCGATTTTGCTGCGCATCAGGTATAGGTACCTATTTATATGTACAGTTATATGTGAGATTTCAATGCTCCAGGTATATTTGCCAAAAGAGGAGTAAACTGGTTTTTTCTCTACCATGTGTTACGATGCGCATTCTCGCTGCGCAGCGGAACAGTTCAAATAGCAACCTGTGGATATTTCCTGACAGGTTCATAAATCAGAACAGTCAAAAAATCCATACAGCTTACAAATCTATCTGAGGCCTTGTTTCTTTATCACATTAATTTGTGTCGTAGACAAAATGCAATAATATCCAATTATTAGATTTGAATCCCACAGGGAATCCGGGCCTTAATTTAGAAGTAGATACGTTATGTGAGTTAAATTATTTATTTTATAAGTTAAAAAATAGTTTTATAGGTGCATTGCATGCACGTGGTTTTTTTCATGCCTTAAATAGACAATCACGGTTTAGGCAGATTGTCATGAATACATAAACGGTGCTCTCGTAAGTCGTTAATTTATCTGTAACATGCCTAACAGTTTTCTAAGTTCATCTTACATAAAATATTAAATACGCTTATATAATTGGAATGTACACAATCCCCATTAGGATTTTGAGAAATCAGTACCTACCTACTTCTCTATTTACATTTTATCAGGTCTATATCTATTTTGTCAATTGTCATAAGTGATAGTGGAAATAATATATAGAGTCCGGTAAAGCAGCGTCTCAGGACCTCTTCTATTTTTGTTTAATAATAGTTTATAACTTACAACAATGAACATTGTAATTATTTAAAACGATGCTTCAATTTGGAAACAAAAACATGGATAGTTAACAGCCGATGTATTAAAACCGAACATTGCTACATAATATATAATATAATAATGCTAATTAATATATAATTTGCTTTAATCAATTAAATCAATACAAAAATAAATTAATTAATAAACGAAAGACTATTAAGCACAAAACTACAAAAATGTTTACTGCTCTATTGTAATGACATACAACAGAGCAGAAGGCAAGGCAACCTTGTCCAAAGTGAATTCGATTAAGTGAAAAAACCTATTTGTCATACATTATCTAACAACTGATTAGCTAATTCATAGGACTTTATAAATTGTTTCAACTTATATAGACAGCTTTGTAAGCTTTGTTATAACACAAAACTATTGTTATTTCACTTCATATTTTATATCTAGCTATAACTATATGGTACTAATTTGAACTAAAATGGATAATGTTTCATATTTGAAATGGTCTAGCCAATCACCAGTGGGCCATTTGATATATTTGATAATAAAAAGAATCACACAACAACTGATGGTAATCTAAGAAATAAAGTTAATTTGATAGAAGGCAAATGGCATCATTTCTTATCATTCAACTAGTGTTAGTATCTTTCTTCCTTCTTTCATTTCTAGGCCACTTGAGGTTGGTTAGACATTTCATACTTAGGTATTTTACTGGTTTATTTTGTGTTAAATACCCTTATTCTTGTTTATTAACTGTTGTAAAATCAAAATCTGTTTATTGTTTAACATCTTAAATATAAACTTTATATGTATTCAAGAAATAATTTAATTGTGATGTTATTGTTGCTCCCTCGTCAAAATTCGGTTTCGCACTTATACATCTTATAATCAATTGTGTAATGTAATTAAAAGCACACGCGAGTTAGTTATGATAGAATAACTTAATCGATTATAATGTGTAACATACTAACTCTTTCAAAACATTTGCTAGGAATTTGGCTTCTGTATCACTCGTGTAAACATTAAAACTACACTATTACGTTAGTCTACGCATAACTGTACTAATCGATATTATGGATGCATTACGATACACTGGAGTCTGTATAATGTACGCAAGCCACAAGCGAGTGCGATAAAAGAGTCGGTGTAATGAACGATGCACACGTCTTTCATTCAGACTGTATTTGACTCTCACTCTGCCTACAAAGACTATGCGGTGATATTTTTCTTTTCAGCGTACCAATCCGTAGTATAACAAAATCGCATTCAAATTTGGCTAAGTTTTATTTACAAATGTATTGAAAACTTAGTATGATTCAAGTGTATGCGTTAGTACAATAATTAAAGTCAGGACGAAAAATATATAAAGCACCGACACCGTGATAACCAGCTTACAACACTTATTAGATAAAGTTATTTATCTAATAAGTGCTCTCTACTAAATCTGCAATATTATAGAAGACATTTTTGTGATAGCATGTACATTGAGATTTTTGAAATAGTTGCATTTTTTATACGTAATGTGATATTCCTAAATGTTCTATGCCGTCCATTTTTATTTGTTTTAATTTTGCCTTCATTGCGCGACGGTGTGATCCTAATTTTAGCTAGTTTCATAATAATATTGGTAAAGTAAGGCGCAAGCCATACGTCCGTCGTGGACATGGCACGGATGTCTTTACGTCCTATTCGCATTTCATACAAAATAAATATCAACAAGTACGTACTTAGAAAAAAACATGATTTCCGAACACCTATTTTAGCATTATAACAGCTGTATCACTTGGGATGATGTAAGAAATCGGTAAAGACATTAAGAAGCTATGGTGGAATAAATAAAATTAGGTATATACATAACCAAGTATATGTTCCCTGAAAACATTACACTCTTATTAACGCAATCATGTAACAAGACACATTTTAAAATCTTCAATTGTACGTTTCAATGTGAAGCGGGCTAACAATATGAATTGATGGGTTTTAAAATATCTTATTTATTAAAAATGTGGATGTAATTTAAATGGAACGACAGCCGTCCGCGCTATGTCAGCAACTGACGTCATATCTGTGTGAATTCGCCCATGATTCGATAATACATACTACCATTATGTGCACTTATCGTTGGTTGGTACAATTTACAATAATTTAAATCCTATAATTACTTACTTATACTTCGTGCTGATATTACGTTGTAACATCTCTGTTGTAGTCTATTGTTAAGTTTGCAGTTGACAACAAAATATATTGTTATCTAGATAATGTAATTCTTTTGTTTTTTATCTTATATCCCAATTATTTCAGAGTTTTCACGAGCTGTAGTTTAGCATACACTACAGTAAATATAACATATTTTTAGGTAAGTGGGTAAAGCAGTTCACACACACACATATATCCTCCAGTAATGTGATCAAATGGCGGTTGGAAGTATGCATGCGAGTCCGATGTTTTTCAAAGTTCAGACAAAACATTTTGAAGGTTCCTTTTAAGATACTGTTAACCGCTAAAGGTTTTTACATAATCTACCCCTAAAAGGATGAAACGATGATTGAAAGATTGGATGAAAATCCAATGGTTAGGGGTGACGGTATTCATAAAATACATCTAAAAGCGTTTTTAAGCAAACCTTAAGGAAGCAGAATTGGCAACAGAAATAGACATAAAACGATTAAAAATAAATAAATAAATTTTATAATAAAACAAGCTTTTCATATTCTTCTCAGCAAATAATTATGCACCCGGCATAAAAAATAATAGATTCGACATATTGTATTTAGAATAGAAATTTCATTTGTAAGATTTGAACCCCACTTGGCAAGCTAATTAAAAGCTTGTAAAACGATTATACATAATAAACCAACAAATCGTATTGACGCTCACACGCACACACATGCACGTGAAAATGTGATTTCAAGTCACTGCTGTTAAATAGGGTTGCGTATTCTTTTAACGTATTTTTATATGAAAATTGAAATTTTAAACTCAGAAGACAGAACAACACATATAGAGGGGGATTTAAGCCTCGTGTGCCTGTAAAACCGTTATAACAGCAATGCTGCTTGGCGGCGAAAATAAGCATGGTGGCAGTACTTACCCGGACCAGTTCTGGGTCAACCAGCTCAACTACCAAATTAGGTATTGTTTCCATTTCGCAAAATAAGACAGACATTCCATGCATTCTCGCTCCGAACTATTGAATCCTGTTATAGGTACGGGAAGCTACCAACTTCTGCATTAGTCAGATCATGCCCCCTTCAGTCTAGGCACTCCCCCAAGGTTGCTGCACTGTGTCCTCGAGTCAGTCCTTGTAGATGTGGTAATTTGATTGTTCTAGACCTATGCAACGCGATCTATAGATACCAAAAACAAACATGTCCGTTCAGTATCTGCGTCAGAGGGAACGTTAGGGCTCGGCGCCATGATCGCTGCGGCGCCATCTTACATGACGTTCCTTACCTCTCCTAAGTCCTCCTTAATATTGAACAGGTAGATGTAAGCTGCGATTTTCCTTTTACAACTCAAAAAAATATCAAAATACAATTTATTTTATATGTAAGTTATTTTAATTGTTTTTTCTTGTATTTTTTGCGCTTACTATGAATTTTATGCATGATCCAAGGTTAACTGGCAGAGAACGCTTAGCAATGATTCGCCCCTTGTTCATGATTTTTTTTCTTGCGCAATATATGTGGTTTCAAAAATATATCATGCGCAAGATCTTTTTTATTCTTTACTTGTTTTGGCCAGGAAGCACTCGAGAGATTTTTGCCCTTCGTACAGGACCACTAACAGAATCACCGCACAGTTTCTACCGCAATCTCTTGGCTGTTTGCAAATAAATTTTAAAAGTAAGGTTTTAATGAAACATTCGTTTTATTTTTCATCATAAGTATGAGAGAAAAATAATCTTAAAAATGTCGTATAGAAAATGAATAGTTGTTCGTGACACGTTTTTAGGAAATACTTTTCCAGTTACACTTACCATCAGGTGGGCCATCTGCTTAGTCCGTCAAACTATTAGAAAGAAGCAAAGAATAACCCCGGCACAAGCCAATCAACAACTTTCAGATTTCTGTTTAAAATCAAAAGCTAATTTATTCAAATATCGCTGTTGAAGATATTTTGACAATAAACCGAGCATATAAAATGTGATAAGCCGTTCATATTTTTATTAAAAAATAAATTACTCGCTACGATGATAGTGATTGTTTTGATAACGGCACAATAAACATGAAAGTTATCTGTTTTTTCTAAGAATTGTCCAAAAGTGTCATTACTCTGCAAATTTTTTTACTTGTTTTACTTAGGTACTTAATTAAAATTATTATCAAATTTCCAGGGTTGCTTTAAAATTCGGGTGTACAAACTACCGTCCCTAGTACAAGATACAAACATAATATTACTATTATGTTTGTTTACTCCTTGATCGCTGTGCTGCATTGCCAACATCGCATGTTTAACTTTGACTGAACGAAAATGGACATATAGAATAAACACAATTGGTAAGAAAACCAACGACATACCTAATAAAAGCTGATATTAAAAATCTCTTCTCTTCATAGAACAGACAGCGGGCCGGAAAGCGACTAAAAAGTTGCTTTCCGCTGTCCTCATGTCTGTATATCTGATGCGGTTTTCAAAGCCTAATCAAAATGTTGTAAGTAGAAAAAATTATATTCAGCAACCACAATACTTGGGTGTTAATTATTATTTTACAAATTAAAATTATGCCTATCCCTATCCCTACCCTACTAATATTATAAATGTGAATGTATATAGGATGCTTTTTATCCCAGAATTAAGCTCAGGTCTTTTGGGAGAGGGGACGAGTTTGACGATTTTACACCATAACGCCGTCAAATAATAACCGATTTAAATAATTACTTTTGTACTTTAGATGTTATAATGTCTGTTTAATTTCGCCCAAATTTCGAGTAGATCTAATGAATATGATTGGAGATAGAGGACAGTACTCCTCAGCGGACGGCAGCCAACCCGTCATTTAAGGCTTAGCTATCCTAAATACATAAAGTGCTGTCACATTTATGAGGCCCTCAGTGCTAGGACTAAATAAAAGCTGTCAGAAATGTTCTTGTTACCTTTAGCATATGAATCAACTAATACATAATGCGATTTGAATTTTTCCTTTAACGATTACTATTCTTTGTAAGTGTTAGGAGGAGCTGAGATTGATTAGACAGTTCTTTTTAAATATTGTTTATTATGTGAATTGTTTTTTTTAAAGTCTTAAAAATTTCAGTAGAATTACACCTAAATCGAATGCCACATGTCTTTCGAAAAACAAAAACAAACGCAGACGAAGTCGCGGGCAACAGCTAGTATAATATAATAAAACAAAACAATAGTTAAAATATTACAGTGGAATTTGTAACCTGTCATTGCAAATGAATATTTAATTTATTCATTCCCGTCCCGTAAATATTTTAGTGATAAGTAGTGGAATGGATGACGAAGAGAATCGAATCGCGGCGATAGCCTTACAAAAATGTATGTATGGGATCAAAATATTATTGTTGCTGGTATTTTTTATGTGCTTCAGAGTAAAACGCGAATCTATATTCATACCAGCGATTGATATCGGAAGATTCTCAGGCATTGAATGGGTATTCATTCAGAGATCGACTTAAATTCCTGACATCAACATACAACCTACACCGGAGTTAGAAATTTTAAATTTCGACAGTAAGTTTCTATAATGACGTAACCGCGCACTAAGAAAGGATTCTTTGAAAATTTAACCCTAATGGGCTTAAATAGGGTTTTAAAGATTGTATGAAAGTCTGCCATTTAACAAGCTATATCCATGAAACTGCTGATCCCTTCTCGCTGCTGAGCCATGTTACGAGTGTCTCGCTTGTCTCGCTAATAGGTTCGACGAATTACAGAATCCCAAACAAGCCTGTTTCCTAAAGGGCTTTAGTACAATGGACCACATAAAAATGCTGCGGCCGGTTATACAGAAGACCGAAGAGTTTAACCGGCCACTTTGCTTAGCGTTTGTGGACTATGATAAACCTTTAGATTGGGTGGAAACCTGGGCTGTGTTGAGATCACTGAAGTCATGGCAAATTCACTACCGGTGCCACAATGTCAGTCCGTTTACAGAACCCGACTACGAAGCCAATTGCAGCGAATACTGTTGTTATGAGGACGTTATCTCCCCGAAGTACTCTCCCATAGGCTGCGGATGGTGATAGGTATTAAATTATCTGTTGAGATGTTTAAGTATCAAACAGGACACGTACTTTCAATAATATAGTTTGAGCAGAAGAAACTATTCAACGTATTCGTAGCGTTAATCAAAATCTACCTTTATACAGAAGTTTATTTTTAGATAATCCAAAAAAGGCTGTCAGTGCCCTTTCAACAGTTTATTTTAAATTCTCGTACTTATTTTAATTAAATGCAATGTTATGTAGGTATTGTTTATTTATAGTACTACGCGTGTAAATACAAACCACGGCCAAGTAGTGATTTTATAGCCGGTTTAATATTTTTATTCTCCACACATATATTTAATAAATAATAATACTTATACATAATGCGATAATAGATTTTTGCTTATAGTTACGAGAAAATACGATGAAAATAGGCCGTACTTACCTATTAAGTAAATAATATTTACGGTGCACTGATCCTAGAAGGGTTACACACCTAAACTTTAATAAATCAAGTGTATAGTACATTATGATACTAGTGGGCTATGCTGGTATTTACACTTAAGGCAATATAACACACGATAACAGTAGATACTAAATAAGTTGAAATAACATATGATGTGGATACAATTTGGGATCCAAATTTTGACGAAAAATTCTTTTTATTTGCGTTTGGTTATCAAACCTCAAAACCTAGGTGTTTATGAATCGAAATCTACCATAATGAAGTTATATTTTTAAATAATCAACAACCTTCGTGTTTAGCCCTTTCAATACCAAAAGTCTATTTTTAATTCACTTACTGTAAAGGAATCGAATAAAGTCAAATTTATTTATAGCATGAATGTAGGTCCGAACCACGGTCACGTAGTAATTTTCAAACCGCTAAAAATACCTATACGTATTTTTATTTTTAGCCCATATTATTTGTTTTTACTTATATACAGATATAAGTAAAAACAAATAATATGGGCACCATGAGAATGGATACCAGAACTTGGAAATGTACTACTACTGTTATAAATAATTATTAATAAGTCAATTTACGATGCCCTGACCCTAGAGTCGCCCTTATGTAAGAATATGTATATTATGCATTTAACTCTTTTGAGTTTCCTGTACAATGTAGATAATTAGTAATGTAACTTTCCGTACATACTGGACAAGAAACTTAAGATAGTTAAATTACGCGTAAGTACCTACCTATACTTTTGCTCATCTTACAAGAGGTCTACAAGACGTAATTCATTTAAACTAATCTGCCGAATTGCAAATGCAATGCAGGTGTTTCGTCATCATAATCACTTCAACCGATTGAAGTCCACTACATAGGTCTTTTGTAGGGAGTTCCAAAATCCACGGTCCGGGCAGCTTGTTTCCAGCGGTTCCCAGCGACTCGTTTGATGTAGTCAGTCCACCTCGTTGGGGACCGACCTCGTTGGCCGACCCACGCTGCGTTTACCAGTGCAGGGTCGCTATTCCAGCACCTTGGTTCTCCGAGCTATGTGCCCCGCCCATTTCCACTGAGAAATGTCGCTAACTCTGGTTATTCTACGGATCTCCTCATTTCTGATTCGATAACTTAGAGATACTCCCAACATAGCTCTTTCCTTTTGATGAGCGACTCCACGGCCCGCTTCCACACGCCTTATCCAAGAAGTAACATGTAACTTGTGTAAACTTCTTAGTGTAAATCGTCTCTATAATGCCATTATTCCATATCCCCGAATAGGGTTGAAAATAGGGCGTGATAGAAATTGTCAAAACAAAAACAAACATGGCGGTCTTTTAGTTTTATTATAACATGGCGTGGTGACCCAATCAGCAATATCGTGAGAAAGGTAAGAATAACAAATTCTAATATCCTAATTAATGTTGTTCTTTGATTTACGGGACAGGCAAAGATCTATGAACAAACAGCCTATTGTGTTTAGTAAATAAAAGTGCATTTGAAAAAAACCTTATTATATTATAATAGTACCGTATAAATTATGTAACATGCGCTTAATGAATGTTAAACAAACTGTCTGACGCAACAGTTTCCTAACGGATGTCATCTAACAAAGCAAGTAAGGTATGAATGAAGACCCCCGCAGACGATTAAAGTCCAGAAAACCACGCTAGGTGGCTAGGGTTGGCAACTTAGTTTTACCAACGTTTTGAATTTGAATTTAAATTATTATAAACTTTAGAGAAATAGAATCACATTACTTATTATTTTATTACTACAATTAATGCTACCTAATAAGGTAATATGCAAACAAACGGACATTTACATTATTAGCCGCCCACTGCTAGACTAAAGGCCTCTTCCTACAACATCGGGCTGGTGATCGCGGTAGTAGTAGCACAAAGAAGCCCGTTCTCCGATCCATTAGTAGTCTCGTACGATACCAGCGGGAAATGACAACTGTATTCTGATCTGCCGCCACAACACGGTATAAGGATTTGGTTTTTATTATATGTAGTTCTTTTACACTTTTTAATAATTGATTCATGAAATTTTGAATCGATTAACCCTGTATACGGACCAGGCTAAGTAAAATGGCAAGATAGAAAAAAACTATAAGAGCAAGAACAGAGCTGCGTATTGAAAACCCTATTATTGTATTGGCACGCGCTCACATACCGCGCAGGTGGCTTATGGGCATGTTATAGATGCTCGCGGTTGCATCAGCCTCGTTTCTATTTCACACGCCAAGAAAGCCGAGTAAGCGTATTTTCTAGGTTTAAGCAAAATAGCAGAGTAGTGAGTACAGCTGTATCTACCTAAGCAATTCTCTTTCCGCGCGTGTCGTACGAGGCGACTCAGGTTATATAACGGAGGATAGGCAGCAGCGGCTTCTATGCTACTACTCCAAAACTGAACTGCGATCACCAACCATCAGACCAAGATGTTAATTATGGCCATACCGTCGATTGGAGTCGCCTTTAAAATTTATTCAATTAAATAAAAATATAATATAAACATTTTTATTTAATTGAATGAATTTTCTAAATTCTATTATTTATTTATTTATTTCATTAGATATACCAACGATACACTGTATTATCATTAATCATTTTAGATTATAGTATATTGTCCGAGTACAGTTATCACTTACAGCCTGTAAGTTACAGGTATACACAACAAAATAAAAATAATAAAATAAATAAAATACTATTAAAATATATTCTAAAAAAAGATCACATGAGGGCATAGTACGGTCTATGTTTATCATTACTGAATAGACATCAAGTTACAGTACGTACCAGTTCCCCTGTAAAGTATGTATAGACGTAAAATTTGGAAATGCCTGAATTAATTTTTTTTACTTATTCTCTTACAAGTTAGCCCTTGACTGCAATCTTACTAGTTGTAGGTGATAATTAAAATACAATTGAAGTAGAAATTTGGACGTACTGGATATAAATAATGAAATATATAATTAAAATGTAAATTAGAAGGCCACTAGCACTATTAGAAATGTTTACATGTCTACATACATGTCGGTTAGTAGCTTGCGCGCGCCGTTATTCACATTCGACACCCATGCCTCTATACTACACGGTATAAGTTATAAACGCGAGTTCTTGCATCAGCCAAATTTCTATTTCACACGCCTAATTTCTTACCAAACGAGTTTAATAGAAATTATTGAAACGAACACACATACAAACACCACGCGTACGTTATATTGTTAAGTCTTTACATAGTTTAAGTAACAGTGATTATTTACACATATAATTTATATTACCAAATTGTATGTAGAGTTAATATATATATGATTTTATTTATTTACTAGCGGTCCCCCGCGACTTCCTCCGCGTATAAGTCAGCCTTAAAAGATATACATATGCTGTATAACATTTTTTAGAACTTTAAAAGGGAAACAACTACCTCATATATGATGTTATCGAAACTTTAACCATTTACGCAGTGCACGCAGAGGAAGCTCTCAAAAGAAAAAAAAGCTTCGATTATGAAACATTCGTCTTTGGGTCTATGTTCTTATTGTTCTTAGCGTAATGATATATCGCTTATAGCCTTACTAGAAAAATGGGTTATCCAACGCCGAAATAATTTTTCAAATCGGACCAGTAGTTCTTGAGATCATCGCATTCAAGTAAACAAAAAAACAAAACTCTTTTGCTTTATATACTAATAATAATTGTTTGTATAGGATAACAGCAGTCAGCATAAATCTTGTAAGTGAGCAGTACCTGTGAAGTACTCTATCCTCATCATATAAAAACGGTTTTTAATGCATTTCACAATAGTCCATTACGCTGGGCTCTCTACAGGGTATCAGTTATAAATGCGAATTCTTGCATCAGCCAAGTTTCTTTCATACAGGGCCTAGTTTTCCATCAAACGTGCTGGGTTGAGCATATTGTTACTAACCACACAGTCAGCCAAAATATTTTCCCCGCTAATGCTTTGCAATTCGTCGTCTTACAAAACATTTGGGATGTCTCTATCGCCGTCAATGTATAATTTTAAGTAAGGAAAATTATACACACTGTTCCTATATACTTCAGATGCCAAAGCGTAACAAAACACTGTGCAACTATTTCGACGATCTTCCACGTTTATTTAAAAGGCTCTCGACGACGAAGCAAAGCCTTCAAACATACAACCAATAGACCAGACCAACAAGGCGGTTTTCGTATAAAAAGAACGAGGAAGTTGGGAAGATGCAATTTTTGTATTTATGGCTGATCATGAATGAGCGACATATTATATAGCCTAAAGGTCGGTGCACGCTCGGCACGCCTCGCAACGTTGAACGTTATAAACCGCTCACGTGTTAAACAGGCAAACCCCGATGCATGCCGGTTTATTAACAAGATATAATATGAGATCTACGAGCTACATATACTGCTAGATCGCTACACGCGATAGATGCTCAAGGTTGCATCAGCCTAGTTTCTGTAATTGTTTGTTTATTATTGACTGGTATATACGAGTATATGGAACGAAGTGTATGCTAATGATTTATCGATCTCTATCAACTTTAACGTTACCTAACTACATAAGAGTTTCTCAAAACTAGAATTATTACTGTCGATAATGATTTTGTTCTGCGAACCTCTGGATTAACCGGTTTATACCAACTACTGAGATGTGATTTAGTAACACAATGTAACAATGTAAATAGAGTCGGTAAGCGAGTTGCTTAGCAATTGAGCCATTTAATACTTTGTTGACATCCTGTATCAACGATGTCCAAGGAAACTTGTTTCTTTGTTTTCTAAAATTCTTTATTGTATTCACGAAACTAAAATACAAAAAGAAAAAATAGTTTATATGAGCAAAAGCGATCTCCTCTTATTGCTTTAAATCCTTCTGATTGCTTTACGGACCGACCTACTGACCGAACCGAGCGATATCTTGTATTCAATTTTTGTATATTTGGAAACAGTTAATAGTTCGTAGAGTAGTATAAAATTTAAGTTTCTTGTAAAGAAAAAGTACTGTAGCCTTCCAACCCTTCTCGTAATAAATGTTCCTGTCTCTGTCACTGTCTCTCCAGTATCCATGTTAATTTAATTTTACACAAGTGAAAAAATTTTATATAAAAAAAAAAACAACTAGGTTTACAGGCGTCAGGTAAGTTGCAGGGTTTCGGCGGGCACGTGCGGCACAAGATCTGAGTGGAATACCTACAAGAATGGGGAAATCTTTACAATAACTTATGTCCAGCAGTCTATCGGCTATAATAAATGCAAAAATTCCTTTCATATAGGCATCCCTATACCTAGTATTTTTCATTGATCGGTTGAATATTTTAACAAAATAAATAATACAACGTTTTCTTAGTTAGAGCACTTGTAGTAAGTTTTACTTGTGCTTTTGTAATCTATCTATTAATCAACTGTTTTATTTAGTTTTATTTTGCAATTTGGCAATGCACTCTAGTTTTATTACATGAGAACCTAAATTATCAATAATAATGCTATAAACAAATATAAAAACTATAAGTTGGTTCATTAAATTATGCCGGAGTAACCAATTAATAAGATCGTCTTATCAGGTTCTAGCCAGTTTGATTCAGTTATTATCACATTGTGTGCCCACAATACAGGATGTATCTAGTCTTTAGTAAAAGTTATTTAGTCACGCTTTAACCTTATGGTCATTTCATTAACTACTCCGAACTGCCATCTTTATTCGGTTAACATAATGTCCTATGTGAAAGTTTGGTTAAGATGGTGTAAGTTAAGTAAAACCCCAAATCATTATTGGTACCTTCATCATACCATTACCTGCATTACCGGTATCAACCCATTACCGGCCCACTACATACAGAGCACGGATCTCCTCCCTAAGGGGTGAAAACCGTAGTCTACCACGCTGGTCCAGTGCGGATTGATGGACTTCACACACCTTTGAGAATATTATGGAGAACTCTCAGGCATGCAGGTTTCCTCACGATGTTTCCTTCTTCATTAAAGCAAGTTATATTTTAATTGCTTAAAACGCACATAACTTCGAACTCCGCTTACCCGAAGTATAGAAAGTATTATTAAGCGGTTTTACTTCCAGTACTATAACGGGTTAAAAGAACTTCCCATCGTACCGTGCCGCTAAGCAGCATTGTGGCAATGCTGTGTTCCGCTCTCGTAGCGTGGCGTGGTCGCGTTACGGCGTTTTATAGGAATAGTCTCGAAAAATGGAACATAATCAGGCTTATCTGGATAACAGGCCATGCAGGAATACAGGGCAATAAGCTAACTGACGACCTAACTCGCAAGGGCTGGCGCTATCAACAAATGCCAACAAAAAATCTGCGACAGAATGGGACAAAATAGAAGGTAAGGCAATCCAAGAAATTCTTGGGGGCAATTGAAGCTGGTTTTCCAAATAAGGTTAGCAAACTGAGTAGGAGACAGGCAGGATACGCCGTAGCGGCCGTAACAGGACACTTTGGCATAGGGTCCATGCTGTTCAAAATGAGCATTATCGATGACCCTACATGTAGTGAGTGCCTGCAACGAGGACGTTGAGTCTATGGAGAATTTGCATTGTGAATGCGACAGATTGGCTAGAAAGTAATTAGACCTTTTGGGAGTGGCCTATCGACAACCAGAGGATTATTGTGCTTCAATCAAACTCTTAGAGTGGGTATTTGATGCTATTTAGGGTACGGGGAATTCAAGGGCGAGTACAAAAGATCCTGGAGCGTCGAAGTGCATCTGCCGAAGAGGGCCCTACTACAAGATAGATAGATAGAGATATAAAGCTGGTAGTAGCATGGTAAATAAACGAGTATGAAACGAGATATTGCTAAAATTTTGCATGACTTTCATCCTCAAGATGGACATATTATGATAACGGGACTAATAACGGGAAAAACAATCTTACCGTATCGGACTTTTGGAAAACCGAATAAAACTAAGACGAAATCGCAGCCGGCAGCTAGTTAAACAATATTATCGTTTCGTTCATTACTATAATACGCAATTCTTAATGAGAATTTTGTTTGTCATCCAGTTTTCGATAGCGATCGCGTGCGATCGGAGTGGAAGTGGAACGGCAAGCTTAATATCTCGATAGGGTCAAGTTATTCAGTTATCACGTTGCGCGGGTCGTAGAACTTTGATAGAATCGCTGCTGATGCCAAATTACACATATATCAAATATTATAGATACAAAACAAGATGGATGAGTTTTTCATATAGTAAAATAATAATAAAATTAATAATTTATTATATTAAAAAAAAACTGCCACTTACATTCATTACTTTACCCACTGTAGGTCAAGCATTGTTAATGATGTTCTTTTATTTGTTCAATATGAGCATTTTAAATATTTATTTATAGTTTATATTTATGTATCTTTTTTGATATTATATTTAGATATCTATTTGTCTTATTACCTCACATCTATGGTTGTTTTCTTTGCCGCCTTTGGTTGCCTGGAAGAGATTGCTATGTAGCGGATGTGTATAAGGCCGCCAATTTGTACCCTCTTGCTTTAATGTGTTTATATATCTGTAACTAGGTTTTTATTTGGTGTACAATAAAAGTTTATTCATTCACTCATTCATTAATTACTATGAAGTGCAATAGTGCATTGCAGGTGCGATCTATGGCCTATTCGTTTTACCCCAATTTTTTTTATGTCCTGTCCCGGGTTTAATACCCAGCAAGGGCTTTGGATTTTTTTATTTCTGATTTTCCTCTGGTCTGTTCTAGTGTAAAGCTTAGTTTGCTACCACCATACCGTGAAGGCGTGACGACTGACGTCAAGCGATTTATCGGGTATGAATTTAATATAACTGCCATGTCACTAAAAAATGAGCCGGTTACCATCTTAGACTGATGATTACTTACCAACTGGTAAGATTGAGGTCAAGTGCAAACTTTTCGAGGAATAAAAAAGGCCTTAACTGGCTCTTTTAAAAAGACTATGTTTTTTTGTGTTTGTTCCACCGGTCCAGATTGCAGATTCCACTGAAGTCCACCAATCCGCACTAGGTCAGCGTGGTCGACTAAGGGCTTAACGCTCATTGCCTCCGAGCCCATGCGCCCTGAAATGGGCCGATAAAGAGTTGATGATAAAATATGTGTGAGGTATGATGAATAGTGTTTATATTAAGGACGCGTTTCCGAAATGTATAGGTGTCGAAACGCACTTAGGTAAACGTTTACGTACTTCTTATGCACGTCCCTCACCCACACACCTATACAGTTCAAAATCAACCTTCTTTGAGACTTTATAATATTATTTTTATTTTATTGAGAAATATGAAAAAAAATATGATACCTACTATAATATTTTTTTTAATATTTCTCATTTTATTACTGTGTCTTGGAAGTTATATTGGATATATCGATAAAATATTTTTTTAAACTAAGGTACTGAACATTTCGCCAGGAATATTTGGCAATGACCTTAAATTATTAAAATTATTAGTATTCAGAATGGTACCCTTGAACCTTCAAACCTAGATGAATGACCTGAAGGTATACTTCAAACGTACCCAAAGGGTACCAACGGCTCTCTATGACTCCGCTGTCCGTACGTTCATCCGTCTGTCGGCGAGCTGTACATAATAGGTAACCCTAAAGGAGGTTGAAATTTATAAAGCGTGAGTATATCCATTGTGGTCGAAAGCTAAACGTGCTATCCATAGCAAAAGCCCGTCTAGGCCCTCGTGATCCGTAGTTAATGTACTAACAAGAAGACCAAAAGAGGCAAAGTCATGGGGTGGAGTCTGTGGAGTGCAAGATTACATAATATCTTCGCCATTGCATCTATTGTGGACGGCCGATTGGCGCAGTGGGCAGCGACAGTGCTTTCTGAGTCCAAGCCTACGGGCTCGATTCCCACAACTGGAAAAAGTTTGTATGATGAACATTAATGTTTCTCAGTGCTGGGTGCTTATCTTTATATTATAAGTATTAATGTATATTATTCATAAAAAATATTCATCAGTCATCTTAGTACCCATAGCACAAGCTACGCCTATTTTGGGGCTAGATGGCGATGTATGTATTGTCGTAGTACCTATATTTATTTATTTATCTATGAAGCGCTAGCTTAATATATTTGGCAAGCTCTGGTGAGAGTCATGGCCCACGGGTGAAGGTATATTTACATTGATCAAGCGGTAATAACTTTATGTTCTTCATAAATACAATACAAGTAAACATTTCAAAATAATTACCAACATTAAGGAGATACTTGTAGATAAGCCATCCGTCCGAAGGCCGACCTGCATTAATTAATAATATATTATGTAATATCAATCACACAATTACGCCTCTTATCATCTGCAATATACCTAGCTATATAACACGCTTAACATATCACACATTTTCCTCATAATATTTTTGCCTCAAATTCAAATATATAAGAAATCTGAAATATATACATATTCTTAGATTTTCAATTTATGAATATTTATGTTTCAAATTCGAATATATTGGAAATTAAGGCTAAGCCAAACCACCGCTTTCACACTGCGTCCTAATTCAAATATCAATCATCAAATTTTTAACTTATGAATCTAATACCTGTTTTCGCTAACGACGGATAAGCCAATGCCTAAGTAAGTAATGCCTAATCAAAGAAGATTCCTAGGTATAAATTTACCTTTCCCCAATCAATTTAAACTAGGCAACTCGTATAACCTTTCTTGTCTATCAATATTGGTTGGTGGTTTTGATGTTTCGTATAGATTTAAGGTTATTAAAAAAACCAAATTTATGTTTTTTTCATCTGTCAACTGTCAGTTTACGAATCAACTGAACTTTACAGTGCGAAGTAAAGTGTCAGTGTCGTAACTTTAGACGGCGCCTCACGTCGCTAGACATCAATCGTCGTTTTCTCTAGGAATCACCTTAATCATTAATGAAATAATCTAAAATAAAGTCTTTAAAATAAGAAACATGAACTTGTTGTTATAAAAATGCGAAAGTCTGGTTGTAGGTTTGTCCTTCTTTCGAGAAAGGAACAAAAAATAAAAATATTTTAACCGTATACGAATGACGACTTAATTTTTTTTTTTAAACATATTTTTGACTAAATAGTAATGAAAAGATTGTTTTCTTTAAAAAAACTTATAAGAAAAAATGGACTACATTTGCATGACGTCATTATATAAGTATTATTTTATATATAATATAAGCGGAGTAGTATCTACAATAATCTGGATTCACTAGGACGATTCTTATAAAAGGTGTGATACCTTTGATCATTCGACAAACTATTAGACTTTAAGATATAATTATAATTTCCATCAACATTTTTTTAGTTTTCACGTAAATGTTATCCAGAAAAAATTGACAACCCCATTCGCATTGACTTGACTTGATTTTAACGTATATCATATATATGTATGCGTGCGAACGTGTGCGTAGGTACCATAGTTTTAAAATTGGGTGGCTTCCCTTTCACACGGTATGCCAAGGACAAGGATAGCACTATTTTTTAAAGGCATGTCATGTGTTTAGTTTAGTTTGTGTAGAGATGTGTGTGTGGAACAGAATTTGCACCATCATCCACGATGAATTTGCACTACAGGACACGGGTCTCCTCTCAAATGAGACGATGTTTTTCCACTTATCCATCGGGTGGAGTATCCGCTTGGTCCATATATTCTATGGACTATAATTAACTATAAATATTAATCCCTTGCGATTTTTAAAAGTCGTGTAAGGAGGCACTATTTGTCACTATAAACATGTCAATATTATATGTATATGTATGTGTATTTATGGATATATACTATATTTATATAAATATTAATAAATATATTATTTTATTACATTTATTATTTTATTTTATTATTTATGTATTTAATATATATTTTTTTTCTATAGAATTGCGATTTCCCGTCTCTCATTGCCTTGTTCCAATAGTTAGGGTAGCCTTGAAGAGATAACTTTTAGTGATAAGGCCGCCTTTTGCATATAATTTATATTAATGTAAGTGTTCCTGTGTGTGTTTCCTTTATTATGCAAAAAAATTGTTGAAATAAAATATAATAGTTCAAACAAACTAAAAAACACGCTTGGTTTATAAAAACTAAACTAATTTCTACCTTTTAGTTTAGTTTATTTATAAAAGCGTACCTGCACATCATACCTGCCTTAGTGACTATAGCTGAAAATTATATAAATGAACAAAAATCTTATTTTACAAATTAAAAAATGGAATAATCTTATCAAATTAGTGTATTGTCATCGGTCCTCGATATGTCTACAAAGTTTGAACGAAATCTGACCAGCGTCCAAAGAAGTCGTTTACAAACATACAAACATACAAGTGAAGCTAATATAAAGCGTGTAAAAAACTGCCATCCCTGGGTTAATGAACGGTAGTATTGCTTTTTGTGACAGTGTGTCAATTATTTCTATAAAAAATCGGTCAAATGCCTACCCAGGGCAAAAAAGCTATAAACATCTGAATTAAAGCTTTACAAAGCTTTACAATGTTTTGTAACTCTAAAGTTATGCTTCTATCCAGTACTCAAAATATAAGTAGCTTCATTCTGTAGAATGTGGAGTGACGATACTTTCTAACACGGAAAATTGCGGTAGGTATTAAAATATAGCCTTTATAACATATACAAGGCGTGCCATTAAAGAAAGACGATGCCTAATTTTGCAAAGAGCCAGTTGGAATACTAGAGAAAGAAACTATTGCCACGGGAAAATAAACGGATTAAAAAAGCCGAAGCGAACGCGAAACACGTCGAGGGTCACAGCTAGTTTATCATAAGTAAACATAACTGTTGGTATTTCGTCTAGGTACTATACCTTTATCATTACATCGTCATGAATCAAATTGCCAAGGGTCAAGATCAAGGTTAACGTCCGATTTTGGGGAAAATTTCATTGACGATTCCTATCTACCTACTCATGCCATATGATGACGTAGAATAAAACAAAATATATTATCGCTTGATTATCATCATAAAAACAATTCTGACGGCAATAATTATTCCATAAGCATGTTTTCCAAGATGTCACGAATATTTGACGTAGCAAATAGCAACCAATAAATAATATTTTGATATCAAGAGATCACATTAAATCTATTCGCGTAGTTGACGATATCAATAAAGTTGTTTTGAAATGTCACTTAATAATCTTACTGCACTTTGCAGTAATAATAAGTAAGGTTAAGGTTGCCTGGAAGAAATCGCTATGTAGCGATAAGGCCACCAAATTGTACTCTCTTGATATGTATTTATATCTTTGTAACTACTTTTTTTTCTTTGGTGTACAATAAAAGTGTATTTATTCATTCATTCATTCATAATAATATATTTATGTGCCTATGTGAAGGTTCTACTCCGTTACTGAGATAACACTATAGTCTTTTAAAACTGCTTAGTCAGTCTACATATTCCTGTTTTCTAACGACAAACAAGGTAGAGTGAGAATTGGTTAAACGCCTTTTCTGTAGACATAGCCTAAATCATCCGATTTAGGCAATACCTAGGTTAAGTGAAAATGGGCATTAGTAGCATGTCCGTGCCCTGCTGGGGCTGGTTAAGATGATATTCATTCATTAACAACCTATTGGAGTCTGTTGTTGAGATATTTTTGCGTAGGCAGCAATACCAGATTGTATCTGTTACATTTCTCTTATAGTAGGTATTAATATAATAATTCAAATTCAAATTCAAATTCAAATTCAAAATTCATTTATTTCAAGTAGGCCTAATATAAGCACTTTTGAAACGTCAAGTCTGTCTGTTTGTAGTGATTCTACCACCTACCACTAATTAAGTTTTTTTGTTACCTAGTTACTTAAAGGATGATGGGGCTGGCATATCCGTGTTGGATAAAAGTCCCAAATAAATAAAGGATAAAAAAAAAAACCTATTGGAGCCCACTGCTAGACTAAGTGACCCACACAGTGAGGGTTTGCCAATAATTACAACTGTGCTGATATGTTAGTGATCGCAATAGATTGTTGAAAAACCACAGTCCTGCTGCTGACATTTCTCCGTTATATTTTCTTAGTTGCCCAATACAAAACACCTGCGGAAAGAGAAGGGTAGGTGACAAATATATTCTGATCTGGCGTCACCACACAGCATGATGATCATAATGATGATATATAATACAGAAAATTCCTACAAAACACGATGTATCGATAACAAATTGAGCGCGTAGGTAAACCTATGGGAATGTTGCATCATTCTTGTCGCAAAATATTTTTCTACGAAAAACAATAGTGAATTGCGTATTTACCTATAGAAAAAAAAACGCAACTGCCAAAACATCTTTCGTCAGCTCCCTAATAATTAAAATCTTTGATTAATAAGATTTGAGTAAAAAAAAATACAAAACCGATTAAATTGAGGTAACGCTATTAAAAACCGACTCAAGTCGTTAAGTATAAAATGTATGTTATGGCCGATTTAATTCATTGTTCACGTCACATGTTATTTTATAGCTTCCATGTTTCTAAGGATTGCAAGGTCCTGGGATTGAGCCAATAAATATTGTGTTTTCAGGCAAAAGGATTTCAGTAGCTAGGCTTAAGTTATCTAATTGCCCGTGCCTCAAAGAGCACGCTACGCGTTCGGTCCCAGTTATTTTAAATAAAACCGCCGAATTTAGCCAACGAAATATATTTTATGTTAAAGGGGGTTTCAACCATCAAGTATCACCACCCTCAAGTATGCAAGAACCCTTTGAAGAAGAGGCATATTAAAATGTAACGATACACGCCTCCAAACGAAATTGTAGTAAATAAATGTCACATGGTATCACCGAGATCAGTGAGTTTATTCACCGCCCTGCGTCATCGTCGCCTCGTATGATGCTCGATTGTTCCCAACGAACAAAACATTCGCTTTATTTGTTACGATACGACCAACAACAAAATAACAGCCTTGCGTAAGTTTACTGATAAATAAGCTGATAATGGAGAATTTAGGGGGAAAGGGCGAAGCAAAATTCGCATTTATCGATCTTGTTTGTCGTATGCTTAACTAAAGCTCGGAGACGGTTTTCTTATCCATAGCTGAACGGAGTACATTTTTTAACCGTTTTAATTCCACGCTCGTATATTTCGTACTCATGATTTCCTTCACATTCCAACTCCTATTCATAGTTTGATCCACTGCTCCATTTCATTCGATGTCGTTTGTGGATCAAACCATTACAGCCCCACTATAGAGTGCGTGACTCTGAATGAGAATTGGTTTCGTCATAGTCCACCTCGCTGGCCAAGTGTGGATTGGTAGACTTCTGAATGTCCACCCCGCTGGCCAAGATTACTGGATTGGTAGACTTTGGTAGAAATGCGTTTGTCTTTGAGATGATGGAAAACTCCCATCACATGCAGGTTTCCTCACGATGTTTTCCTTAACTTAGAACAGTTAGCAGCTTAATAAATATTTGTTAAAATTGTTTAAAACGCACATTCCTCCGAAAAATACTAAATAAACATCGATGTGGATCCCTGCCGAAGGAAAGGTTTGTCGTTTCTATACAATTTACTGAAATTTATCTAAAAAAGAAAAGTATAGCATAATAGTATATATAAGAACTATGTACCTAATCACTGGCTTAAAAACAAAAGCCAAAAAAATTATTTAAAAGCTCTCCAACCTGCGTTGGAACTACTTAGTGGGCCTATGCTCTTTAACTCTCATCTTTCCTATGCCCAGCACTATGGCTAATAATTTTAGTGATTTCATAACTGAACTAACCGGTCGTCTTCGTACAAATCGCTTAATTTGTCAATGACAGTTGTACCTAATCGTAATTTGTATAGAGATGACCAGTCGCCATCGGTTTGCAACTGTCAGAAATGTTACTAAATACCTGGCATGACAATGATGACAATTTCCACTAAAACTGCGAAAAAGCCATCGGAATGTTCATAGAACACCACCAAACACCACCGCGTGTCAGCCTTTCGGAAGCGCGGGCGCACGAGCGCAAGATAAGACCGTGTTACATCAGACTGAATTAGGGTTGTCACACCACTTGAAATAGTTACAGTAGTAACATTTTATGTTGGAAAATCAATATGGTGTATTTTGATAACTCATGTTTCATATAACAGATATTTTATAAGAAAAGATTATTAGGTAATTGATCATTATCATTTACCGTAAAATATTAATATCATTTATGAAGTAATTGATTTAATAGCTCTTTAGAGATAATAAAATTCAACAATTTTTAAACTAATTTATTTAATTCATGTTTTTTGCTATAACACATTCCAATACTTACTGTATTTAGAAAGAAACGTAAAATAAAAAATAGACATGCATTTGAGTAAACGCTGTGAAATTTGACAGTAGGTGCCAAGTTTAAATTACCGAAGGAAATCTGCATGAAATGTTAGTAGATGTTGAAAACTGCGTTGCAGCTGGTCTCACCGTCATCATGTAATGAATCTGCTAAAAATTAAATTTGCCCAGAATCTTGATCACCATTCGACGAGGCTATTTTTTTGTTGAAGAATTCTATAATAATACAGCTAAGTGTATGTTCTTTACAAAGAACAACAACAAATTTATTTTAAAACTAATTCTACTTGTATTAAGTACAAAAGGGTATCTGTTGCTCCGTCGTTGGGGACTCGAAAAATCACCTAGAAATTGATATAGTTTGTATGTACTTTACACCCTCAGCTAAACAAACAATAACCGATGGTTTAAAGTAATAAAACAATAGGAGTCGTTGACAGCCCTAAATCAAGCGGCAAGCCGCGACGGACGCGTGCGCACCCAGTATATAACACCCGCGCGGTAGCACATTGCCTCATTCACAAATTACACCTGATAAATGAATAGTCTGTAATAGTTCGTGGCAATGATCTACGATCCCATGCATTTTGTTGACGTGAATACTAATCTCAAATACGAACAGTGGTGGCACAGTGACAATTGGTGTGACAGTCATTCCCCGCGTTTCGAGCACCAGCAAAGATAACCCGAGCTTTCCGGACCTTTTGAAATTACGAGAAGGTAAATATTATTGTTTTCATATTTAGTTGATATCTATGTGCCTCTCTTATATACATCCTAATAAACATGATAATATATAATTGGCTATTGTGGATTTTAAATTATAAAATTATCACCTTTCCGGAAAAGAAGCTTATTAATCAAATTGTTTTCCTTATTAATGCACTTTATCTAATAATCTCAAGGGGGTGTAAGGGGGAGGCTAGTACCAGTCAGCCTCCCAAAATGCCAACCTCACCTGCACGTGGTGCACCCTGCCGACTAACCGACGAGGCTCTGGCGACCGACAAGTGGCGGTATAACTACTTCAAATTGGCTAGACTGAATAAATGGCACAGACCGGTGCCGGGCAGCAGCGACGCCGGTGCGATCAGTCTAGCCCTGCGATGACCAACCCGCCTGCCCAGCGTGGTCATTACCGGGCAAATCTTTGTATGAATGGAGAAAAGAAAGCCACAGCCCCTAGTCCCCGGCAGCCCCGCTATTCCTGGCTCTGGCAGCGGTTATGGTAACGGCGGGGCAAGGGGTGTCAAGAATCTCCGGAAGAGATTCCGCTGCCAAACCCGACGACTGGACCTGGCAACGTATAACGCACGCACGTTGAGGACCGATGAGAAGTTAGTCGAGCTGGAAGAAGCAGTGAGCAAGTTGCGCTGGAGTATCATGGGTTTATCTGAAGTCCGTAGAGAGGGGGAGGACACGATAATCCTAAAATCCGGCAACTTGTTCTACTACCGGGAGGGCGAACAACAGTCCCAAGGTGGTGTCGGATTCATCGTCCACAAATCCCTTGTCAACAACATTGTTCGAGTCGAAAGCGTGTCGAGCAGGGTAGCGTACCTTGTACTCAGAATAACCAAACGGTATTCCCTGAAGGTTATACAGGTCTACGCTCCCACAACTGCGCACTCCGACGAGGAAGTAGAGGCATTGTATGAGGATATTTCGAAAGCCATACATGCCTCGAAAACCTACTACAGTGTTGTGATGGGGGATTTCAACGCGAGGCTGGGCAAGCGAAGCGGTGCAGAGCTGAGAGTGGGGCAATTTGGATATGGGCAACGGAACGAACGGGGCCAAATGCTGGCCGAATTTATGGAGAAGGAGGGCCTCTTTATGATGAACTCCTTCTTCGAAAAGCGGCCGCACAGGAAATGGACCTGGCTGAGCCCCGATGGTTCGACGAGAAATGAGATCGACTTTATCATGTCGACCAAACGGCATATATTCAATGATGTCTCTGTGATCAACAGGGTGAAAACCGGGAGCGATCACCGTATGGTAAGAGGCACATTGAATATAAATGTAAAGCTGGAAAGGGTCAGACTGGTAAAGTCTACGCTCCGGCCTACTCGTGCTCATATCAAAAACCCCGAGAGCTTTCAACTGGAGCTGCAAAACCGGTTTGATTGCCTGGACTGCGATTCTGTGGACGATCTTAACAACAGGCTTGTGGAAACTGTCCATACGGTTGGGTCCAAGTTCTTTAAGACCCACCGTAAACATAGAACCAAAAAGTTCTCAGCCCATACACTCGGGCTTATGGAGAAGAGACAAGAAATGAGACTACAGTCTTCAAAAGATGCGTCTGAATATCGGCGTATTAATAGACAGATCTCGAAGTTGCAGACGAAAGACTTGCGACACTTTAACACTGAGAAAATTAAAGTCGCCATTGAGCGCAACAAAGGCTCGAAAGTGTTCGCAAGAGATCTGTCTATCGGACAGAGCCTGTTGACTCGCCTGAAGACTGACAATGGTAGTCTCATTTCTTCTAAACCAGAGATCCTGAGTGAGGTTGAGAAATTCTATGGACAGTTATACACCTCAACACAAAAGCCTGTTGAAAGTTTGGCTAAAGACCCTAGAGCCAAATTGACCCGACACTTCACTGAAGATATCCCGGACGTCAGCCTTTACGAGATTAGTATGGCTCTCAAACAACTTAAGAACAACAAGGCACCGGGTGATGACGGAATCACAGCAGAACTCCTGAAAGCGGGTGGAAAACCGATACTTAAAGTCCTTCAGCGGTTGTTCAATTCCGTCATTCATCAAGGCACAACGCCAGAGGCATGGCACAGGAGCGTGGTTGTTCTGTTCTTCAAAAAAGGTGATAATACCTTGCTGAAGAACTACAGACCTATCTCGCTGTTGAGCCATGTCTACAAGTTGTTCTCAAGAGTCATTACGAATCGTCTCGCGAATAGGTTCGACGACTTCCAGCCTCCTGAACAAGCCGGTTTCCGAAAGGGCTTCAGTACCATAGACCACATACATACGCTGCGGCAGGTTATACAGAAGACTCAAGAGTATAACCGGCCACTTTGCTTAGCGTTTGTGGACTATGAGAAAGCCTTTGATTCGGTGGAAACCTGGGCTGTGTTAAGGTCACTGCAGAGATGCCGAATTGACTACCGGTACATCGAAGTTTTGAAGTGTTTGTACAAAAACGCCACTATGTCAGTCCGTATACAGGACCAGACTACGAAACCGATCCAACTGCAGCGAGGAGTGCGACAGGGAGATGTTATCTCCCCGAAGCTGTTTACCGCTGCGTTGGAGGACGTTTTTAAGCTTCTGGATTGGAACGGGCTTGGCATCAACATTAACGGCGAGTACATCACTCAACTTCGGTTTGCCGACGATGTAGTCATAATGGCAGAGACTCTGGAAGACCTTAATGCGATGCTCAATGACCTCAGCAGAGTTTCTCAACAGGTGGGCCTTCGTATGAACATGAGCAAGACGAAAATTATGTCTAACGCTCATGTTCCGCTCCACCCAATAATTGTTGGGAGCTCTGCACTCGAAATTGTAGACGAGTATATATACCTAGGACACACGATCCAGTTAGGTAGGTCCAATTTCGAGAAAGAGGTAAACCGCCGAATCCAACTCGGATGGGCAGCGTTCGGGAAACTTCGTGACATCTTCTCGTCCAAAATCCCTCAGTGCCTGAAGACTAAAGTCTTCGAACAGTGCGTGTTGCCAGTGATGACTTACGGATCAGAGACATGGTCGCTAACTATGGGCCTCATAAGAAGGCTCAGAGTCACTCAGCGGGCGATGGAGAGAGCTATGTTAGGAGTGTCTCTACGTGATCAAATCAGAAATGAGGAGATTCGTAGAAGAACTAGAGTTACCGACATAGCTCAGCGAGTTGCGAAGCTGAAGTGGCAATGGGCGGGGCACATAGCTCGGAGAACCGATGGACGTTGGGGTCTTAAGGTGCTGGAATGGCGACCCCGCACCGGTAAACGCAGCGTAGGTCGGCCCCAAACGAGGTGGACAGATGACATCAGGCGAGTAGCTGGGAGCCGTTGGAGGCAAGCGGCCCAGGACCGTGCATTGTGGAACTCCCTACAAAAGACCTATGTCCAGCAGTGGACGTCAATTGGTTGAGATGATGATGATGATGATGATCTAATAATCTTAATAAAGTTCCTTTCAAATTTGTCACAAAAATCACTGCATCACCGGGGCCTTATATTATTGGTTAACTATTCAAAAAAAATTGATTTTTCAAATTTCCTTATCTATTAATTATTACACCACGTTGTAAAAGCCAAACGGAAAGGTCAGTTACTTGTGACCAAATTATCATTTCGGTAACACATATACGTCAATGGGATGTGATAAGCTCTGGTGTGGTCTTGATAAAGTTCTCAAGTTCTCATGCCTACTCATAAAGATCATAATATGACAGAATGAGTTAATGAGATGAGTATAGACTCCCATAAATAAAGATAAGTAATAAATCATCTTACACATTTATATCCTGAAATTTTCAACTTTGTTAATTATTACTGTTATTATTCAATAATCTTAAAGAAGTAACTCCACTAATAATTTACCACTCGGTGTTTCTTCCCTAGTTAATCAAGTAGGCAAGAAATATTCGAATCAATGTAGTCAAAAATGTTTAACATTCCATCTCATATTTGAAAGTGGGACGTAATTACACTAAGGCTCGTATTAATAAACTAGCATCAAGTTTAGAACGGGATCTCAAGTGTCAGCAATCTATGCTTCAGATGATTTTGGTTGGTTAAAACGAGTCAAAGAGTATGAAGTCTTAATTCTCATAATTAATAAGCTTAATATATCGCATCACAATCAGTAACAAAATATTTTCTTTATTTACAGTTTTTGGCATCCCTCAATTTGATAGAGCTCACTTCCCAGTGATTTCAATTACTTGATAAAAAGCTATTGGAAAGAAGCTAACATTAAAGATGGCTACAGTTCAGACACCGCCTGAAAGAAGCCTGCCGGCGACACTGCCGGTGAACCAGGATACTAATGACATAGACCTGGTGGCACTGACCATGGCCGCGTTACGTTTTGTGAACCCCTGGTCAGTGGACACTAAGAATACTTGGTCTACAAGGATTGAACCAGGAACTCCAGAAGCGAAGAATCGCGTGATAACCTTAGCGGAAGTCTCCCTGCATGACACCCGCAACGACTGTTGGGCAGTCATCTACGACCGCGTTTACGACTTTACTACATTCCTAGATGAGGTAGGTCATAAAGCAATTAACCCATTATGTTCTTAATGTAATAACGAAACGAAGCCAATATTGAACCTTGACCGCTTTTAAATAGTTATCAATATATTTTGCAAATAACGTTATACTTACCTACTGTTTACTAAGCTGAAATGGTGTCTTCGAACTCTACGGTCAATAATATTCAGTTGGTAACTAGATATAAACTTATCTTTAAGTTTCCAAACACCCCCAAGACCAAAGAATTAAACATTGATGCCATCATTATCGCATTGATTATCATAATCTTCAGGCTATACGACCTGCTGGGAACAATTAGTCAAACCCCCTAAAATAGAATCTTAGTTTAATCTATCCATGTTCAACAACAGTAGTTGTTGCAAAAACTATACTACCAGGGTGTCATAAATTCACTCAATAAGAACAATTGCGATCAATGATTCCATACATTCTCAATGCCCAGGCAATAAGCTTTTCTGACAAATCTTTCCTTCAACGTCTAATAAAGTATTTCTTTCACAGCACCCAGGTGGTGATGAAATAATGCTGGAGTACGCGGGTCGCGACGCCAGCACCGCTTTTCGCAGCTCGGGTCACTCCAGTTCGGCTACCAAAGCCCTCGAGCGTTTCCTAGTGGGGGAACTGCCCATGCACGAACGCATGTACCGAAGGCCTGGTGGAATACGCCTCAGCGATATCCCGGAATGAGCACAATTTTAACCCAATTTTTGGAACAAACAGCCATTCCTCATTCTTACTTCAAAGGATTTGTAACTAAGTCCTTGAAACTAGGGAGGGAATATTTAATTCCAACTTTAATTAAATACGCTTTTCATATCTAAATAAGGTAATCCGTAATATCATATAATAAATTACCTTTACAATGTTGATAGTAGGTAATTGTTGTGGATGCTGTATGGTTTTTACTCTGTTAAGACTTTTCCTTGATTCTACGGTTAATATTGAACCGATAACTATCGAAGATAAAGAAGAATTTCTTCAATCAAAAAATATTTATAATTGATACCAGAACAGCGTGTTTTTGAGACAAACATATTTTACGCACTTGCAAAAAGTCATAAAAACACTATTTATTTTTAGTTTTTAGTCAGTCAGGAAACGTAAATTTTATTCTATAAAAATTCAATATATTTTTGATTAAGTTTAAATACCAGGGTTTAATGACCAGCAATATGTACTAAGTCGTTTGAACGCAAACTTTGCATTTTCATGGAAATGAAATTAGTTTTTTTTAAACAAAAATATTGTTACTGTGGTACGTATTTTTATTTTTATTTATATAAACGAACGCCAGTGCATATACTAGGTTTATGTGTTCTAGACGGCAAGATTTGTTGAAAATATATTTTCCATGCACATTTTGCTTTGCGGACCACCTAAAGATAAATATGTCCAATACTTAATTATTATATGGTTGCTAGGCGAGATATCTCTTTTAACTTTCACATTAATTTGTTTGTTGTAAATTAAATACTTGTTTATATTATAAGATTGACCTAAGAGGGCAGTGTAGCAAAACAGATAGCTTTCAACTGTCGTCAGGTCGGAAGATTTTTGACTAGTATTACCGGGTACATACCCATTTTTTTAATTAGCTTATGTTATAAATTACGCATTTATTTATATTGGATTTGTTGTTAATACAAATCAGTTTGATGTAAACAGTATTACTGGTTATGTGTTAATGGGCGATTTAGATTTATCTTACCATTAGTTTTGTTTTGTCTTGTCTTAATCATTAAATTTGTGCATTATGTAGCTGTATACACTTGTGCCTATGATTAAGTATAATGTGTACGAGAAGTTCCTATTTTTATATTAAATAAAAAAATAATTTTAAAAGATTTGCTTTATTATTACTTTTTAGGGTAGGTACGAAGGGTTCCAACGGGACCCGAAGAGTGCCCACGGGACCCGATTACTTAGCCTCTATGTCTGTCGGTCCTTTTCAAACACCTCCCTGGCGCAAGTGTTGAGCGATGGTCTTTGAGGCGGGGTTCCCGGGTTCGATTCCCGGGGCAATTTAAGAAATCGCTATTTCCGACTTCTCTGGTCTGGTCTGGACGTGCCGCTAAGCGATTAAGCGGTCCGGTACGATGCCGCGTTCAAACCGATAGGAGTGCCAGACTTCAAACAGGTTACCCAACTACCATCTTGGACTGTATCATTAAATGTAGTGGAATAAAAAAAAATGTCTGTCAGCCGGCTCTATCTCAGATACAGTTAAAGAGGACTCGTCCTTATAGCTACGCAGCCTCCTTATTTCTTTGTTTTCTTCCTTAGGTATAGCAGCATTTTACTCTTATATTCAACATGCTCCGTTCTTGTCCCCTGACCAATGATTCTAAGGTTTCCTTGATTCATTTGTTCCATTGCCCAATGCAACAAATGAATCAAGGAAACTTGTTCCAAGTACTTTTTGTTCTTCTAAAACTTTCCTTATCAGTACAGGCTCAAAGAAAATGAGGCGGCCAAGGTAGCTGACATACTTACTAACCCTGTAATGTCCGAAATTCATCTACTCTTTAAAAGCGGTAATCAAGACATATTTCAGTAATCATTACTAATTTTGTCCCAAGTTTGATCCACTTCGAATCATGGATCAAACTTGGGACAAAACATGGATCTTTCAATAGAATCATCAAAAATAAAAGACATGGGTCTACTCAGGACAGTTAGTAGTTACCAATATGAAATAGGAAACAATGTTAAAAACATAGGAAACTATGTTTTTTTTCCCATTAGTGAATCAAAAAATATAAGGAAAGATTTTCTAGTGCCGAAAAAGAGATGGCTTTTAAGTCTAAATAAATAAAAATAAAAGTCATTTATTTGGACTGACTTGGATCATAAATGGTTAGTGAAATACAAAGTTAAATATTAGTAAACTTAGCCTAAGGAAATAGTTTATATGACACCCGCGGCACAGGTACTGACAATCAAGTGCCGGCGAGTGCCCTGAGAAGGCCGCTGGAACTAGCCCGAACCCTGCGCACCAAGGATGAACACCGATGATGATGATAAAGACATGAATTGCAAGTGTTTTCAAATTTGATTTAAACGAATGCAACTTTGTTTAGAGCACGGTGCAGAATATTTGGAAAATACGTAAACTAAATAGTAGGTACTCATATGTCGAATTCATCTGCTGAATATAAATAGTTCATTAAGTTTGTCATGGTATATTGAATATCGCTAATTATTACTAGTCTAGTATTTACTAGAAAACGCAACAGACCACCCAGGTTAAATCCGAATACATATAACCTTGTTGTCTGTTATAACCCAAAACCATTTAAAACCATTTAAATTAAAGATTTCAAGTGAACTCTTTGCATGGAGTATTTTTTGAATTGAAGACGCATGGACACCGCGTGGTCAACGCGTCGACACACGCACGCAGCGACTTTCGTATTTGGAAGTTTGGTCGCCGAAACGCTGTCTGTTTATCGGTTTTACACGATATACTTCGATAGGTGTGCTCACGAACTTCACAATCTTGTTCCTTCGTCGCCATTGTACAACAGACCCCACTACAGGGCACAGGTCTGTTCTCACAATGAAAAGGGTTTAGGCTGTAGTCCACCACGATGGCCAAGTGCAGATTTGTACACTTCACACGCTTTTGAGAACATTGTGGACAACTCACAGGCATGCAGGTTTTCTGACGATGTTTTTCCTTTACCCTTATTAAAGCAAGTGATATTTAATTTTATAAATTAAAACATAACCCCAAAAAGTTAGTGTTTCGTACCGGGCATCTAATTTGGTCAGTCCGGAAGGGAGGATTGAGCTCTTACTGGGCTATCACCGTTACTTTCTGACACCTCCGGTTGTCTTGTGGTACGTCTCGGCCGTGGATAGTTAACATTATACCAAAAGAGACGTACAGCTAAGCGGTTGAGCGCCCAATCGGTTTATATGCGACATCGTATGTCGCGTATAAACCGATTAGAGACAGACATAGTCTTCGGCAAAATTTTGTATTTTAATAACACCGACACGTGTAAGACGTCGGTTCGATAAGTTAAGGTAATCTTTATTTTGTTGTTATTAGTGTGAACTTTTACTTGATAAAACTCGCGAGATCACCAACATTGTATGACTAGCGGATAGTCGCTAACGGATTCTTTGCGTACCAGATTTGCACACATGGTTTGATGACCCGCTGGGCTGCGAATTGGGGCACTTTATGGGTTTAGTGACCACTAATTTGGCGATAGCCTAGTGAGGAAGGCTTCGGCTTTACTTTCGTGGCGACCGAGTTCAGTCCTTGGCACGTCTTGGCATACCTAACTTTTTAAAGTTATGTGGGTTTATAATATAAGCATTTGAAAATCACTCAGTCTCTCGATCACACCTATATGCCTGAGAGTTCTCTATAATGTTCTCAAGGGCGTGTGAAGTTTAGCAATCAGCACATGGCCAGGGTAGTGGAAAACGGCCTAGGCCCATTCCCTGAAGTGGGCCATTAGTAAATTGATGATGATGATGATGATAAAAAAAATATTTGTTGACTTCTGTGATCGATCTGTGTAATCTGTGTAATATGATCTAGCTCTTTCCTTAGACATCGTTCTTCAATTAATCAAGCGGATAGTTAAAGTGTTTTAAAACAACCTGCAAGAACGAAGGATAAAGTTTTTATGTGTAAATGTAACGCGGATAATGTCGCGGGTGCCTACCTAAAATAAATATTATATCGGACATAAATAGTATACTTATAAGTAGGTACCCTTCGGACATTTTTTGCATGCTGCCTCTTATTCATATGGCACCTATTTAATAACATCGTTATAAAAAAAAACAATAAAAATTCTGTGAAAAAAATAGGTGCTACTAAGATGGTACCTATCTACTACCGACAGAATAAAAAACAAAAACACATCACCAAATAGGTATCGTCTTTAAATCACACAATTTTAAAAACAACTCACTTGATAATTTATCTGCTTAGCAACTCTCATTTTGAAAGTTTGTTACCAAGATACGTTATAATAAGATAATGAAAGTCTCTTATTATGATCCATCGACGTGAAGTTTGAAAACAAAAGACTGCGAGTTATCTACTTAGTAAGTAGATGGGTATACCCGAATAATATATTTTTATGTACCTAGTTGTAATTAATTGTGATATTACCTACTTATAGATAAAACAAGTCAACTCAATTCCCTCGTTGGTCTAGTAGTTGGCATGTTCAACAAAGGATCGTGAGATCCTGGGTCCAATTTATCAATATACTCGGCCAATATCAGGCCAAGATTTGGTACGTACTTTCTTGATCCGCTATTAGGCACGCTCTCTAGATTATTATGTTAAAAATAACAGTAACACTATGTCATCGTAACTAATGTTGTTGAAACATATTCCGTCAATATAACAATCCGACCGAATACAATCTCTATGACCGCCTAATTGTACCTTCTTCCTTATCACTCGATTGTATTTGCTTTTTTGCAAAATTTTCTCCATTCAATAACAGTTTTCATTCGTTCAATTAACCGACATGAGTGAGAATGAGTGATTCTAATTAATGCATTTACATAAAGGTCGAAAAGCTTAGGGGAAGTCAATCCGCCTTATTGTACCCCAAACAAGACTTTATGATTGTAAATAAGTTAAAGCCCATCGCACGACATTAACCTCAATTCGATTCCAATATTAGAGGATCCCGGCAAGTTCTTTCTTGTATTTTTCATTTTCTGGAACAGTGTATCGTAACTTACCAGATCAAAAGCCTTTTTAAAGTCAAGAAAGCAGGCATAAAAATCCCGTACGAATAGCCCGAACCTGCGACAAAAACATTCTGTCTTTTTTTAAATACTGCAAATGCCTATGTTTCTCCCAGACAAAAATGTATCCTATGACGGTTAAGCGTTCCCTACACAATATTATGTCAAGATTGGTTGAGCTGCTACGCCGTCCATAAGTAACGAAAGTTAGTTTAACAAATCCTTTGCGAAACTTTCCGATTTTTGAGTTAAAAAAGTTCAGTCCCTCCCCGGGATGCTTGCTAACTCTGTGCCAAAATAATTAAGATTTGTGCAGCGGCAAGAAAAAAACTTAAACTGACACATTTTCGCATTTATAATACTTGACACTAGACTGGGCACTCATCTGGAGACCAATGATCTTCGAGGATTTCAAAATCATTATTTTTTACCAATGGCAACTTACACAAAAACATTAAATGCTTTTTATAAGCATATATATAACTTAAAAATGTAATTACTGAATTGAAAAACCTTAATTGAAATAATACATGTAACTAAAGGAAACTAATGTAAAGGTAAAAGATAGCGAAAGTAGATATTAAATAACAAATTAAGGTGAGAATATCTAATCGCGATTAATACAAAGTGTTTTTATGAATTTCAATGACAGTGCTGCACATGGCTCGTTGCGGAGCCACATGATTCTCTTATTAGCAACTTCTAGCAAGTTATATTATCTTGTAAAATTAACGTTAGAGCAGGCCATTGTCGCAACCCTTAGACCATTCCCACTCGTCTCGAACGTAGGTAACAATCGTTGGCTGCAGTGCCGCGTGGCATACCATATATGCTGCAGCGACACTGCCCAGGCGCTACGTCGCGCTACCGTAACATTTCGTATGGACCGATTATTACGCCTGGCCATGACAGCTTTCTAGCAGTCATTCAAATTCAAATTCAAATTTTTTTTTTTTCAAGTAGGCCTACTTTATAAGCACTTTTGAAACGTCAAGTATGCATGTTTGTGTGACTCTATCACCGGTTCGGAAAGCAGATTCTACCGAGAAGAGCCGGCAAAAAACTCAGTAGTTGCTCTTTTCCAACATCAACATTTACAATCATTTTGCTATCTTGCGGGAGATGAGAGCGAGGCTGGCTGCTTCCATTCTACCTTGTCATTGAGGAATTCATCAAATGTATAGTAACCTCGCTGTACTAGATGCGTTTTTACACATTTTTTAAATGTATGCATTGGTAGGTCAAGAATTTCCTTAGGAATCATGTTGTAAAAGCGTATACTCAACCCCACAAAGGAGTTCTGCACCTTTCGCAGACGATATGCAGATATCACTAATTTATGACCGTTTCTGGTAAGTCGATTGTTAATTTCAGCTTTTGATTTATAAAGAGAAATATTTTGCCTCACAAAGACTATATTAATATAAATGTATTGCGAAGCTACTGTAAGAATACCTATTTGTTTAAATTTTTCACGAAGCGATTCGCGATAATTTCATTAATGAGATAGCACAAGGTCAAGGCATTGTTTTAAATAAGAGTCAGCTGGTGGCATCCATTGGTTGAGACGAAGCGACGGTGAATAATCTACCAATCTTATTTTTTTCAAATTAATCGAAAAAAGCGATGCCAATAGGAAATTGTTCTAAGAACAGAATTTACATCATTTACGGAAAGAAATTTTTCGTAGCCACTTATTAATAATTAAATAACATTCCATAAACCACAAAATTAGCGATCAATATTACAAGTTCTTGCATAACATCGCGTAATAATACTGTCTCATACGCTCAAAATTTTATCGAGCGTTCAGGTGCAATAATTAATCAATGATTGACATTATTGGCTTTTTCCTACTTTAAGTTTTTTTAAGTTTTCATAGTAACCTTCAAATTATGAAATAAAAATAGATCGATATCTTTTCGCACAGCCCTTACACATTCTTGACGTTTCTGTCATCTAGCAAATCAAGTGACAGAAGACTCACGACAGCCTGAGTCATCCCAAGTGTCAACCTTAAATTTGTTTTGTTTATTGTTTGATCCCCACATTAGTACCTAGATCTAGATGATTAATGTGTCGTTTTAGTTTTTTTTAATAATAAGTTGCACAATAAATTAATCTAAAATTAAAATCCTTTTGTGTAATGTCAGTTTAAAGTTACATTTCCAAGATGACCGTTCACTGGAGTTCGGAGATTATGAAATGGGAGTATAGGGAGTTGCAGGCCACTGCTATGTCCGTGGATTACTCCGGCAACAACGTACTACTAGCAGGTCGTAGATGGCTCGCAATAAAACACATTGGCGTCGACGACGTTCCCACAGAAATCGTGAAAAAGTACCCGCGGCACAGTAAATACGACGCCGCTGGTGCAGAATGGTGTCAAACTTATCCGGGCCAAAAGCTATGTGCGATTGCCGTAAGATATTAGGCTTTAGGTCTTTAATAAATTATCTTATCCTTAAACACTACATGTCAAATGAATGAGCATTATGAATAATTTCATCATCACCTTTATTAACAAAATTCCGACCCACTTCCCTGCACTGATGATTCAGAATGTGAAGGATTTAGACTGTAAACTTCAGCCATGTAGGTTTGCTCAAAGTTGTTTTCCTAAACAGCAATATTTCACTACTTACAGCGCTAATAACTACGATAAGTTATAGAAGCAAACTCTGCCCACAAAGAGGGCTAGATATCACTGTTACCCCTAAATTTAGTTAAATTTAGAAATTACATAAACAGTGTTTGACTTTCATGACAATGACATGTAATTATATAATTTACAGCTGTAAATAATTATATTATAGTGGCATAAAGTCACTAGGGGCACATAAATATAGTGTTTACAAATTCACTGTAGGAATTGTACATGTTGCATGCATCTCCAACTGGCTGGAGAAGTAAAATTGTGCTAAATGAAAATAATTGTAATAATCAAAACCATAGTACCATAATACACTAAAAAAATAACTGTTTAAGTATCACATGTACTAGTCCTGTTATAAAATTAATCAACAATGTAAAAAAAGAGTATAAATATTGCATAAACATAACTCTCTCTTCTTTACAGAGCAATCAACATGTGGACGTTTATGAGTGGAGAGCAGGCAATGACTTGATGTGTATTTGTTCCCTGCGTGGTCATACCAGAGTAGTGAGTGACACACACTTCCATCGACAGGACCACAACTTAATAGCCACATGCTCCATAGACACATTTACATACTTGTGGGATCTGAGAGATACAAGAAAACCAGTGGTCTCCCTATCAGCTGTAGGTAAGGCTTATTTTAGAAGATAATAGATGTTAGTAGTTAATGCAGAGAAATTAGTTTCACTGCAAAAAATAAGTCAAACCTCAGGATTTCCCCTTTAATACTTTAATAGAATAAATGTGACTTAATTGAAACAAATTAGTAAGTATTGACTGAATTTTAAATAAAAATGGAAAACAAAAAACTGTTCATTGGCAAAGTATATAGTTGCCAGGATTACACTTTACATTGTGAAGAATGATGAATCTGTTGAATAATTTGTAATTCATTTCCAGCTGGGGCGTCTCAGGTACAGTGGAACAAAGTAGCATCCCATTTAGTGGCAACAGCACATGATGGTGATATAAAGATTTGGGACTACCGCAAAAATTCTGCCCCTCTCCACTATATTTCTGCCCACCTTTGTAAGATACATGGTGTTGACTGGAGTCCACACCATGAATATCAGCTGGTAACATCTAGTCATGATGGGAGTATTAAGTATTTTGATATCCACAGTGCTAGAAAACCTGAGAATGTAATAATGACAAATTTCCCTGTGTGGAGGGCAATCTATACTCCTTTTGGCAGTGGACTTCTTACTATTGGAGTAGGTTGGGGAGGATTGCCTAGAGTAGAACAAGCTGGTGTAATAGGTATTTGGATTGGTGGCACATTAACCCACAGATTAGTGGGGCACACGGATACAGTCCAAACAATGGTATGGAGACCAAACACGTTGCCTTCAAATTACCAGCTGGTGACGTGGGGACGGGATCAAACACTCAGGCTATGGACAATGCATCCGTCGTTACTTAAAATGTGTTCACACTATCTACCCGATGACATAGAAAATGATGACAATAACAGTGATAGTAAGTTAAAAGATATTGAAACTTTTATCTATGTAAATTAAAGATAAAGCAAAAGAGTGTTCATTGGGTTCAGTGTACATTGGCACTAACCAGACTGATTTTAAAAATCTTTTTTCATTTGAAAGTGCAATAATTCTTGTGAACGGTTTATAGGCAATTTACATCACACTACAATCCTTTTGAGGTGAGCAAGCTGGAGTGATAGAGCCTGCTATTACTTCAGCTTGCTCACCAACGCGACATGGTGGGTTTGGATATTTTGTGAATAGATGATGAAAGTTTGTATGGGAAACTTAGGAGACGAAGCAGTGGAAACCTCTTTTTATTGAAACATACTTAAAAAAACCTAAAGTGTAACCACTCAAACATTCACCACAGTCAAAAGTAATTTTATGTTTAATTTAACTAAAGTAATAAATCTTAATAAATTAAATGTATGCAGGGCATGGTGCAAAAGTAGCATAAGTATTGTCCGCCATTTGGACTTTTTCAGGATTTTGCGGCCGCGGTACAGGAATTGATAGACAGATAAAATATTAAAAAAAAACAAAGTATCTGTAATTTCTTACCAAATATAACCCTACAACGTTATAGACTGAAATCATCGCCAAGCGAGCGCAAATTCGAGAAAAAGTCTACATTGCGAACATGCCAGTCCCTAACAAAAGGGGACGCCAATCCCGTCTTGAATCAATGTTTATTATTTTCACAGCTAGTTACGCATCAACTGTAAGCTCAATGAATGACCTTTCAGTATGTGATTCAAAAGGGCATGAAATTCAAATGGTATGGTATTTTTCTGTATACCTGCATTATTATAATATTACTCATAATTATAATTATTGATATAAAAAAACAATTCATTGATAAAAAATTAACTAACTTCCAGAATAAAATTGTCCACAAAACAACTACCTCAATAGATGAAGAGTTCGAATCTATACGCGAGATGGCAAACATAGAAGTGACTGATATGAATATTGAGACCAGGACGTGTCAGATACATTCAGAACGCAATGGTTACACTGCCAACCTTCAAGTGACCTTTCCGAGAAATGTTACTGAACAAACTATACCTAAGTTTTCTTGGTTGTCCGGGACTAATGTAGATGGTGCTACAACCATCAAAATTTTACAAGCAATAAATAGAACAGCCAATCGCAAGAAAAAAGAAGGTCATAGATGTTTGTTACATTGCTTGAAAACGTTGGCGACATCTATAGATGAGGTATTTTCTAAACAATTTTAATTACTTAGAGAAAATAGCTTGGTTAAAACTAACAGCACGGCTAACATGGGCAATTGTCTGCTGACAATTATATCCCCGGGGAAAGGTTATAAATTTATCTTCTCCCACAGCTTTATCAACTCTCAGAGCACTGGCGCAAAAGTGGAAATAATATCCAAATAATAAGGGGCTAAACTTCTCCTACTCCATGTTCCAGTGATATAGCAGGTGGGCACGTTAATTATATCCCTTGTCAGGGTATATAATCGAGTGGAGACGGCCGAGTGGCGCAGTGGGCAGCGACCCTGCTTTCTGAGTACAAGGCCGTGGGTTCGATTCTCACAACTGGAAAATGTTTGTGTGTTGAACATGAATGTTTGTCAGTGTCTGGGTGTTTATCTGTATATTATAAGTATTTATGTATATTATTCATTAAAAAAATATTAAACAGTCATCTAAGTACCCCTAACACAAGCTACGTTTACATTGGGGCTAGATGGCGATGTGTGCATTGTCGTCGTTTATTTATGTAATATGTATATAATGGGAATGTTTAAAATTAATATAGCACTATTAAACAGCACTGAACACTATTGTCTAATGAAATAACGATGTAACGATGAGTTAACATGAGTTAGGAACAGAATATAGTTGTCACCACCCCTCCACTTCCTGCGGGTGTCGTACGTGACGACTAAGGGAATCCATATACTTACCTATTATACTAATTGATAATCGTATTCCCCTACTATAAAAAAATTCTTTCTCCTATAAATCACAATTACAAATACCTCTATAGCTAACACAGGTAAATAGGCCATTAGACCTCAGGTCAACAATTTTTTTTAGATTCCAGTAAAATCCAGTGAAGACTCAGATTCGATGAAGTCAAGCCAACGAAGTCAGTCAGAGAGCGAAAATGCTGGCGATTCGTGCATACCATTCCCAAGAACTTGCGGTGCGAAGTGGTGTGGAGTTAGTACATTGGTAGTTTTCAATCGACCCTCAAACGCTAGACGGTTATCCCTGAAACACGAGACAGGAACTCCGCGATCAATGTCTTCTTTATCTTTGACGCCGGCTTTGTTTGGAACGGGCTACACTTCCGTATCACCTCACGCTACCACTACGCCATCGCCTACAAACGCTTCTGGGTTCCCTCAACTACACCACAGGCACGCTTCGAATTCCATCACGACTTTCTACTTTCAGGATCGATGGGTGAGTGGACTTGTTAAACTAGTTTAGATAATTTAATAAATTATATGCTTGCCTTGTAACATTCTTGTCAGAGTCAAATCTGGTCGTCGGCCACAATACAAAAGAGGCGAACCTCCTTCCTGTTATTTTAAGCAATGCTCAACTTTGACAACCTCCCTGGCTCTGCGGTGAGCGCTGTAAATTTGAGGAGGTCCCGGGTTTGATTCCCGGCAGGGCCAATGTGGGAATTTATAATTTCTGATTTTTCTCTGGTCAGGTCTGGTAGGAACTTTGGCCGTGGCTAGTTACCACCCCAGCGATTTAGTGTTCCCGTACGATGTCGCGTTGAAACCGATTAGGGACTACCATACCTCCCTAACAGGTTAGCCCGCTACCATCTTAGACTGCATCATCACTTACTACCAGGTGAGATTGCAGTCAAGGGCTAAATTCTAATGGAATATAAAGGACTTCTGCCTCCTTTTCGTGACTTCTTTGGGAGTTATGTGCGTTTGTAATTATTTTATATCACTTGCTTAATACAGGCCACGAGTCTCCTCCCGCAATGAGAAGGGGCTAAGGTCGTAGTCCACTACGTTGGCTCAGTCCGGATTGGTAGACTCCACACGCCTTTGAGAACATTATTGAGAACTCTGAGGCATGCAGGTTTTCTCACGATGTTTTCCTTCACCGTTGAAGCAAGTGATATTTAATTGCTTAAAACGCACATAACTTAAAGAAGTTAGAGGTGCAGGCTGGGATTCGAACTCCCCCCCAAAAGTGAAGTTGAGCTCCTATTAACTGGATTGTCATCGCTTCAACAAAAAAATCTGTACTTTTGTGTAATTCACAACTGAAATGTATTCATTAATTATTCCACAATCTTGAAAGTTTAACGGCCTTAGAAATACAGGTGGAATAGCGACGAAATAGTTATTTAAGAGTTTTGCCACACCTCAATTAACAGAGCGTGCCAAAACACTGAATAACTATACCGACATTATTCCAGGTTTATTTGTATGAGTGCCCAAATTGTTGTTGGTATAGAAAGCGCAAAGTCGCCGAGCGGGCAGTATGCGTAGCCGCGGAAGCATATCAGGTTGCACGCCACCTCGCGTAGTATTGTATGCCGCTTCAAGTCTCTTCCCGCTCAATAGAACTCTGGCCGAGAAGTACTATATCAACGCTGAAACCCCTGTCGGTAAGTTTACTAATAAAAATTATTTATAAATAAAATTCATTTATTTCGACCGACTTGGATCATAAATGGTCAGTATAATACAAATTTAACTGTTAGTAAACTTAGCCTAAGAAAATAGTTTATATAAATAGTTTGTATTTATGCATTATTAAAATACCGTGAGGCAGCCAAATTCTACCTTTCATAACTTGCTATAATATACCTCATTCACATTCAGTCAGAAACATAGCTATGGCAAGATCTGGAATAGTGAAGTGTTTACACACTGCTCCATGACTAGAATCATGTTTGATTTTCGGCAATATAGAACGTCTTAATTATTAAAGCTACAGCGCTTTTCATAATTTAGCTCATTTTCCTACAAACACCATGGCTTAATGGTTTAAACTTTATGGTTTTTGATTCCCATTGTAACGAACCGGAGGATGTAGTTACTCCTTAGAGGTCAGGCAGGTGGTTACACAACGTCACAGCATATTCATTTTTAATTTCTAGCTGTTCAAAAAATACTGTCTCGTTGCTCCTGTCTAGCAATATTTTGGCAGTTTACAAAATACTATATACTATAGGCATACTTCCATTATAGATGCCCCTGCTAATCCAGTTAAGTTTGGCTTGGACATAATTGGCACCGAAAGAGCAAATCATCTTAGGCAAAGCCAGTGAGAAGAGTTGAAGAATGTTAACTCTGGCACTAATTGTGTAAAGGAGAAAAAGACTTTTCTCTTGGACAAAAACGTTAAATTTTTCTTTATCTGAGTGCTTTGTAAGATTTTCTATCTATTCGGTCGTGTGAAAGTTATCTACAATTTGTATGGAATCGAAAAAGCGCCATCTAGTTGCAATACTGGGAAACAGTATTTTTACAAGATGGCGCTGGCCTTTTTTTTATAGAAAAATACATTGCTAATCAAGCATTCGTGAATTTTTTTCGATAGATATGTGCGAGAGAAATGCGAAGGTGTCGTCAGAGGAAGGCGAAGGAGAGCTATCCCACGCGTGGGGGCTGGCTGCGTTAGTGGCTAAGTCGCTGGCCGCGCGGCCAGTTGACCACTTCATATCCAGTGAAGAGAGCATGGCTTGGACCAGCCACCCGCTCTGCTGCAACCTTGTACAAGCTTTGTGAGTATTTCTTAACGTTCTGGTGGTTTTCACGTTAGCTGGCTAGATGGCGCCACTGGATCCTATATCGCGCTATCGATTTTTTTCCAAATGACGACGATAACTCCCAATGAATGATTGGGCCTCGAGCACACAACGCCAGCTGGAGGAAGATCTTACCATTGTTAAAATCTAGTGCATCACAAAAAATTACATTGGTGACACCGACGTGATTGAAGCACCGCCACCTATCTTGCAGGCCTTTTGTGCAAGCTGAGTTTATTTTATTTTGTTGGTTTCAGAATATCACACTATGCAAAATCATCGGATCTGCAAATGGCGGCCATGTTAACCTGCGCGTTTTCAGTCTTCAATGATACAAGCAATTCCGGTTCTCAATCTATCATTAGTACATCCAGTTATGTAAGTGAAATATATTTACTCAAGAATAATGTATATGCTTAATATTCTTACGTTACTACTACCAGCACAGAACATAAAGTTAGCCTTGGCTGACCTTGATTTGAATTACTTTCTCTCGAACATTTAATTAGGCCTCGCAGCATGTCAAAACATCTCTTGAACGTTTAGAACTAGTTAGAAAATTGATTTTAAACCGAAACTGAAAAATCATACAGAAAAGTTACTTTGTTTCTAGTAATTTTTTTTCGTTTACGGTATAATGTTATGATTTTCTACACGCCTACCGCGGGAGGGTGGAAGTTCTACCTACGATTACATATAAGTCCGCGTGAAAGTTAATTACTATTTGTATGGAATCGAAAGAACGACATCTAGTTACATTACTGGGAAACAGTAAGTCAACTGGAATCCTAACTTTTGAGCGCTCTGTAACACGAATAATAATATGATTGCTTAGTAATGGTGTAAACTAAGCATAAACATTTTCGCATTTCTAATATTACTGGTTGCCCGTGACTTTGTCCGTGTTTGTTTTTGTTTTTAGGCAGCTAGTTATCAATAGTATTTTAATGAATTTCATCGGCAAAAGTTTGCTACTTCGGGTTACATTATTGCAATTTTAAGGATCTCCAATTTTATTAGAAATAAATTATTATAGCCTATGTCACTTCGTGACAGTTTAGCTTTCTTTTGGCTTAAAATCTGTCCAAACTTTCGGAGTCTTTTATCCAATAGGCTTAAATAAACAAACAAAAAAATATTTCCTCTTTATAATATTAGTATAGATTATTGATGTGCCGTGTGGTGACGGTAGACACCACCCTACCTCAAGTGTCGTACGATGCGTCTAAGGGAATATTTTGTGTTACTATGACCATCTGCTGCGATCGCCAACCCGTCTGCACAGCGTAGTGATTATGGCCACACTCCCGTAAGAAGAGGCCTTTAGTCCAACAGTGTTACAGAAAAGTGATGATGATTGATTTACAGGGAAATGGCAATAACACTTCACCGTACAACACAATAACCCAGTACAGCGAAATCAGTGCCGACGGTTGGACCCTGCCCGTCATACTCCGTAGCAACTCTTGCTCCGAGGCGGAAAACTTAAATACTGAATACAGTGCGACCAAGTCCGAGCCGTCCTCCGCTTGTGCTATAGACGAAGCGACTGTCCACCTTTACCACTGCTTCAAACGAGCTTACGCGGACGTGTTGCACAGATGGCAACTTTTATACAAAAGAACTGAGGTAAGCCCTTAGGCATTTTGTATACTCATATTATATAACGTTATTGACACGCCTAAGCCATTATATAGGTTTTATTTTAATAGGCACGATGACTGATTTTGAAAAACTGTCCTGTTATGTTCGGTAGTATCCAAAAAATATCTTATTTTTGCAGAAATTAAAGGCTTTGTCGATATAAATTGCAAATTATATTTAAAAAAATTATTTCTAGCGAAAACGCTAGCCGGGTATCAAGGACGCACTCGTGACGGCAATATGGCAAATTGGAGCTGTAGTCATTCCTTGTTTCATAGCTAAAGATCATAGATTTTGGGCTCGAACTCGGTCTCCGCGAAAGGGAAGCCGGATCTTTACCCTCTAGGCATCACCGCTTCGCATCACCTCTCGCTTATGTATATCTCGTTTGTTGTGGGCTTCTTCTTTAGACCCGGACGCGTTTGGAGCCCTCGTAGCTTTAGTTTTAAGTTTACGAATATAGTTATCGCCATCATCTCACTACCCATGTAATGTACGCATGAAAAGTTCCACCTATGTGCCACTTGAATATATATATATATTATTTGTATATATATATTCAATATTATATATATATTTTTGACTTTGACTTAAATCTTTATAACGGTCACAGCGCCTCCATTGTCACGATACGATACGAGAGAGGAATTAAGATCTTTTTGATGATGATGAATTAAACATATGACATTTTTATCGCAATAGGTAATGAAACTAGTTCGATGCAAGTTCGACGCGATTCCAGCGGGCGACGGCGTGGGTGAGGCGGCTTGGGAGTGCGCGTGGTGCGGGCGCACAGTGCGCGGCGCGGCGTGCGCTTCTTGCCGACGGCTCGCGCTGCGCTGCGCGGTGTGTGGGCGCGGAGTGCGCGGACTCGCCGTGGCCTGCGCACTCTGTTCACACGCTGCGCACGCGCAACATATGCTCGCGTGGTAAGTACTTTAAGGTCTGAAATATGATAGTTTACAGTTTGACAGAAGCAGTGGTTGCCTAGTGGGTATTCAGCTTCAATTAAAGGGGAACTGAGTTCGAGCAGGCGCACTTCTATCTTTGTTTTTTCTCTTTGGTTTCCCACCAACCATAAATCGGCCTACAAACGGCGGATTTAATGTTAAAGCATTTTCTACCAGCTAACCTTCTTACGTGCTAGAAAAACGAGTGAGAGTGTGGCCAAAAAATATATGTATGAATAGATAGCTTAAAAGTAATATAAATTATACTTCCTCACCTAAAACCTCTATAAAAAAATTAAAAAAAAAGCGTGTAGCAAAGAAACGAAATAACTACTTACATAAAACTCCTAGATCAGGCAGGTTTCCACTTTAAAGGCGGTCTACCACCACTACCACTCCAACTCGTTCCACAGCCTAACTGCTTCAAAAGTAAAGAGTCTGACATAACTTGTCTATCTGTTTAGAGTTATGTGCATTTTAAGATTAATTAAATATCTCTTTATTTTAATGGCAAAAATATCGTGAGGAAAACTTCATGCCTAAGCGATCTCCACATGTATTCTTAAAAGCGTGTGTACAAATCCGCAATTGGCCAGCGTAAAGGTCTACGGCCTAAACCATTCTCATTCCGAGAGGAGACCGTGCCCTGCAGTGGGTCGGTAATTGATTGAAAATAATGATGGTGGTTATTTCAAACAAGAATGTAGTTGTACCCACCAATATCTACAAAAACAACCTAAAATAACCTATGTAAACAAAAAGGGTTAAAGAGTCTACCGGTGATCTTAGCTAAAGCCGGCAGTTACCTTGGCCAAAGAATTAGATTGGCCATCCATAGGGGCAATTCTGCCAGCATCTTAGGAACTCTACCTCGCTGCGGTGGTTTCGAAGAAGTTTTAGATTTTATTTAGTTAGACAATGTGGATTTAAATTATTTTTTTCTGGGAAAACAGCATCTAAATAATTAAGACACAACTAGTATTTTAAATAATAAAAGTTTAAGCGTAGAACACCCTGTCTTTCGATGCCTGCAATTGATGTACAGACTACCCCGGTCCCGGTTTAATCATCAACGTGTCATAAGTAACGCCGTAGAATAAGCTATTATTCCCTCTTCGATAAGAAAGAACGCGTGTGACCAGCAGTAGGAATTTAATATGCTGAGATGATAGTGATAGTAAAAAAAATATTTCAGGTTCGCCGAACATGACACGTGTCCTGCTGGATGTGGATGTAAATGTATCATAGAAGGAAACTCGCTGTGGAAAGGTGTAAAATACGTTTAAGACAAGACAGAAGAAAACAATTGTTGAAATGAATCTGGATTTTTAAAATGAACTCTGTCGCTTTTATAGCTTGAATTTAAAATGTGATCTTAAATATTGTAAGAACGATTTATAGTAATATTTTGATTTTAATGTAAAGTTATTAATTAGTTTTAAGTATAAAGACTGCCGCTTTTATACCCACGGATAGAATCAGTAATAAATGAAAAACATTGAAACATTTACGGAGCTTTATTTTAACAAACTTCCTTAAATCTAATTTTTAAATAAACAAAATAATTAACAGTGCGCTTGAATATCGTATTTTGTGAGTTAAAAAATATAAATACTAAGCTATGCTATATATAAGCACTAATCTAACTGAGTTACTTCAGTCTCATTGAAGCATTTATGAAAACCACCCTTATTTTATAGATTTGAAGTACTGGTGTCCAAGTAACGGTGGCAGTCCAAGGTGCATTGCAGGATTTTTTTTAAAACGTATTTTCGTATAAAACAATAAACATCACAGAACCCATTATTCTTTATAGTACTAGTTGCCCTATGGACATTGTCCTTTCCGGATCGTAAAGAAATACATGGGAACAAAATTTTAATTAAAGATTATAAGTAAAAAAAATCCCTTAAAAATAATCAATAAATAAAAGGATTAGAAAAAAAAAAAAGAAAAATAGACCATTATGTACCTCACGTCTTCAACTAAAAACGAACGGTCCAAAATAAGTCATAGTGCATAAAAAAAATTACAAGGATCGGTCAGAAAAACGAACGAACGTATTTTTTTCTAAAGCCCCGGACTGCCCTCGGGGCTTTGTAATTAACCCAGCTCGTGGGTTTAGATGCTTACAATTCAATAAATGAAGCATAAATGGTAACTACTGGGTAATCTTATTTTTATTTTTATGATAGGTTTTTCGTTGCATAGCACTTACACACTTGACTTCTATTATCTACTATAATTCGTCCCTTTTTGCCATTAGGTACATAGGTAGGTATACTTAATTACATTTCAAAATGTAAGATACTAAATAGAATTAAAGGTCGTAAAATTTGTGCAACAATTAATGGTTAAACCTACTCTTAATAATTTAATTTCCTTGGCCCTATTCTGTAATATTGTTCACTTATGTTTGTTTTAGAATGAAAGTTGTGAAAAAATGTATACAAGAATAATAACTTATAAAGGGCGAAAGCCATAATTTTTCCCAAGCGATTATTTTCATAAAGTTAATTTATAAAAGTCATAATTAGTTGATTTAAAAAAAGTTGACACTGGTACTAAAACTACGCGATAAAAAAATTCACGCGATTTGCTTTATTTTAATTAACTATGGCTCGAGGTAAGATAATTGTGTTAATTTTAATAATTGTGCATCTATTATTTTTAAACTACTTTCCAACTTAATGGAATTGCTCACATTGAATTATTTCTTTTAACGAGTGCCCGAGTATCAATATGAGTTTTATACTCTGAAAATCGTTTTAACTCGATTCCTTTTTTATATTTGTTCCACCTGACGCTGCTGTTTTGGATTTATGGATACCAGTATCAAGTTTTTTGATATGTTTATTATTAAAATATCGGCTGTAGAAGTATTTTTGCTTCAAATAAAAGAAATCCTTTTATACATAATCGAATTTTTAAAAACCAGTATACAGCTCTCGGACGGGATATAAATTGGAAATATACAGAATAGGAATGGTCAAAGCATTGACCTTAAAACAAATAATTCTATAATGAAATATGTTATACCAACTCTGTCATACAATAATCTGTAGACTACCTAAATTGACAAATATAAAGGTAGTGCCCTCCATCTCACAACACTTCACTTTGGAAAAGGATTGCAGTATTTTTAGATCTGACAATTTAACTGAGTTAACAACATTTTCAATTTATTCGAGCACATCTTCTTTTTGTACATAATGTAACTGTAGCCTTTAGCAATTATTTTGTAGGAATATGGAAATTCACATTATGGGTACCAAATTACGTTTTACAAAATACCGAATTTTAATCCACTTTCATCAATTTAATATTATTAAATTCTGGGATTATTTAATATAAAAAGATAGATCTTTCATTATAATAGGTACATTGTATACTGGTTGAGACAATCTAGTTTAAACAAGCTGTTTTATTTTATCATTATTATTATCCAGATCGAAGGACCACAAAAATGCCAAAATATAAATGTGCTCTAAATTGAAGTTAGACATCTATACAGTAGCTCCATTGACATTCTATTGATGCTTCCAAAATAACGAAACAACTTGCTCGGTATAAGAGCCAAAACTTAATAAGCTTAGTTAAGATTCCATCGAAACAATGCTTTAACTAATTAATTCATTAATCTCGATAAACATACTAAATTAAATTAATTCACTCTCAAACTCAATTATTCAATTAATCTCGATAAACACAGGCTCTGTTATATTAAAAAAAATAACAACAAAGCTATTTATCGCACATATTATACTATAGTCATCTAGGATATTGACTTATGAGGTGCATTCAAATTAGTTATATTTTATGAATCATACCATAACGATGCATTGCAAGAATGATTATTTTTATTTGAATTCACCTTTAGTCTACATTTATACGTTATTGCATATTAAACTTATACTTGGAAGCTAAAGTATCTCTACATATTAAAATTTTCTTCGTTATTACTATTGTGTGACAATTTTACAACATAAAAATGGCCGCTTATTTTTAGATTAAAACATTTGACTTACAAGTAAATATAAAAATAGGCACCAACGTTTCAAGCAAACTACTTCTATTATATTTAAAAGTAGGAGCTAATTTAAAATCAAATATTATAGTTTTAAAAAGAGTTATTTGACTAGATTCTTATAACTATCTATTTGGGTTTTCTAAAATTAGTAGGTGCTGTTTACTCGGCTTTTACTATGCTAGTACCTTATATCAAAAGAATTACCTGAAACTCGAAAAAAAAATCTGTTTCCGGCTATGTTTCCCTTTTTGTAAAGAGATATTGAATAACTACTAATAATAGATACTAACTGTTTAAACATGACCAATATTGACATTGGTGTTAATTCTGTTGTACACGAATCTCTATACTTAACTAAATTGATAGATCTTTGTACTTAGATGTAACACTCCTACTCTTAATGTTCCCCGAGAAACCTAACTCTCCTTCTCTTAAACTATTCTTAGACCAATCAGGCAATCCAAGATCAATTTAGGCAAATATGAAGATTGGTGTAAACAGAATTGACACTATTATCTTAGCCTTCTAGCCCTCAACTTAGCGTGTCGGCTGCATCCTGACTACTTTTACATTTATTTAAGAGTAAATATATATTCCGTATTAGTAGTAAGCCTCCAACTAAGGCAAATAAATAAACTTTTTTTATCTTGTCAACATCACTGGTTTTTTTTATAAAATTAAAAATAAACGAAATTCATTTCTATTAAATAGGCTTACTCTAAAGGCTCTTTTGACACGTCAAGTCTGTATGTTTGTACGCAAGAGTATTACGTACAAGTTAGCCCTTGACTGCAATCTCACATGTTAGTATACAGTCTAAGGTGGTAACGAGCTGACTTGTTAGGGATATGGCTATGTTAAATCAATAAACGGCAAGTTTTTTTAAGATATGATACATTTAGAAATAATAAATTCCCAAATATAGTCTACATACTTTGGTCGTCAATTATTATGGTAGATTGAGAAAGGGCTCTTGTTAAAAGATATTTTCCCACATTATACCTTTAATGTCAGTAAGTAAACTGTTTGATAGCTTATTCGCTCAGTCAATTAAATACCATTAAATACATAAAAACGTGATGAGACTGCAATAAAATATAATTTATTTAAGTAAGTTTTAATAAATTTATTATTAAAATAAAACTGTGTTTTATTCATATTGGTCGCAATTTGAATCTAAACTATTTATTTTTTTCGATTATTCAACTGATATAAGGTACAGAATATTATCACTGACTGTATGTAAGAGTACGTTTGGCTACATCAGACTGTCTCGGTTACATCTAAATCAACGTTAATCTAGTAGTCATGCACGATGGGGTGAACGTTTGTTTCAAAGTCGGGTTGTTCTATTGTAGCAGCTAAAACAACGACAAAATTATTAATAACAGGAAATAGTAAATACCTATAGTAAAATGGGTTGTTATAAAACGTACTATTCAAAATCGCATACCTTATTTTAAGCGTAAAACTATACTTAAGTAAATTTTCTTTGTTAATTTTGATTGAAACAAATCAGAGGTTTTCTTCACGCGGAAACGGCTATGCATGACGCTGAAAGATTTCTTACCGCGATCAAGCAATGAAACCGAAGTTTTCCTAATTAATATTTAGGTCTAAAACAAATTTTATGTTATGATGAACATTAACAAAAGCAAGGCCATACTGGACCTGGGCGTTCATCGTTTGCGTTTTGTGACGACGAATCATAAGAAACGAGCTAACGCACAAAACTACTGCAATTGGCCGCACGTAGGACGAAAACATGAACGCCGCATCCAACCAGCTACCTTAGTAGCAGGTTGGATGTGGCATTGAAAGTCTTTTTCGTCTTATAATGTAAACAATATTTTTATCACCACACAATAATGTAGACATATATGTATGAACGGTTAGTAAGTGCCTGTGATTGAACTACATGAAAAAGGTAATGTTTATTTTCAAATTACTAAGAAACAATAAAAACACATTAACGTGAAGAAAATCTCTTTTTATCTAATAAAAAGTTTGTTTACATTATAAGACAATTAAGTAAAAATGGAGTGTATAGGCGAAACCTATAGATTTTTACGCTTAAAATTTGGAATACAAAACGGGAAAAAGTGCAATCTGTCATTCGTGTACCTACGCAGGTTTGTAGAGAATAACACTAAAACTATAGGGTAACACAGTAATGTACCTACTACTTGTTATAACAAAGGTCCAAATACCTATAATTATTGTAACTAAATACCTCGACGAATTTTAGGAATTGAAATTTGCAAACAGTTACTTAACGAACAAGATGAATAAAGGGAATGAAAATTTAAAAAAATAAAGCATGTAGGTACCTATAAAAGGGATTGTCAAAACATTTGTAGGTAGTTAAAACTTAGATTAATGAGTTGAACCTATACTAAAAATTATAGAAATGCAGTAAGACCGACCCAACGAAATGGCAATGACAATTAAAAATTAATTAAAGAAGTTTCATTTCTATTAGTCGACTCGAGTTTGTCTTATGAACGGTGTGAGTAGTATGAGCGTGAGACGGTTAGGTGCGTACCTCTCGAGCAGGCGGCGCTTGAGGTCGGGAGGGTATGTGACGTAAATGTAGTGGTCATCATGTTCGTCGTCGAGCGCGTCATCTGCCGCCAATCTTTCACCGCGCGCTGGTGAGGAGTGTGACGTCATTGACACAGACCCGCTCCCCGCAACGCTTCCTTCCTCTGAACTGTTGGTAAAAAAATAGTAAGAAAAAAATCCCTTAAAAAATAAATGACCGATAGATAATACATCGTTCCAAGGTGCTGGAATGGTGACCTCGGACCATCACAGCGCTGGTGGATCCCTGACGAGGTGGACTGATGGCATTAAGCAAGTCGCATTGAGCTGGATCCAAGACCATTGTAGTGGGAACTCCCTACAAAAGACCGTGGACGTCCATAGGCTTAGTGTGCCTATGGCAGCAGGTACGCAATTATTGCATAGTGTATTTGCCAGCCAAAATAAAGACTTGTTTACATGTGTCACCCGCACGTGGTTCCCAAGCACTGTCTAGAGCGAATCGGCGGACTAATCTAAGTAGGTATAACTGCCCCGTTAATCTCAACTTCATATCCTATGACTTTCTCGAACATTTGAAACACTAGGTTTATATTTCGGATAGAGCTTTCGCGCCCTAGTTGCTATTACAAAAACCATTTTGTTTACATACACAATTCAAAACCTACTGATACGCAAGACGCAGTCCGAGTCTCTAAGGAAGCGCTCTTTAGATGACCTCCAATTATTATTGGAGTTATAGAGGATCTTAACAGAGTTTATGAATTTTATGAAAGACAAATTCTCGACTTATTGTATAACTAGCTGTGTAACGACCAAGAACGAATGCGGGCAGCGTTCTTCGTACGCGTTTCCAACAGTTTTTCAAAAATCCCGCGGTGGTCCTGCTTTCCTGGTATAAAAAGCCTGTGTTACCCTCCTTCATCCTTTTAACTAATAAAGTTTATTGGTTGCTGATTTAGCGCGTGAAGTAATAACAAGCAAACAAGGTAATTATATAATTAATTATGGCGGAGTAAAGGTAGACGAAATACTTACTCGAACACGATCCATATTATATAATAGCACATACAAAGGGCAAGAGCCAGGCCCGTAGCAAGCGCTAGTAAAAGAGGCCAGGGAAACGCTCTCGCAGCCGGCGGCGTGTGCTCCCAGTAGCGGTCACAGCTCAGGTACCAGCATACTGCGCGCTGCATCTCATCTTTAATAGAAATCAGAATCAGAAATATCTTTTATTCAAACATTCAAATTTTTATATACTTACCTACTCTGGAATCTTTAATTGTTACTTGTGTGATGTACCTAATATATTCATTCGTTCATTTTGAAATTGTATTCATCTCATGGTATACATCACCCCTTCCAATATTAGTGAGTTGTAAGACAATTAACAATTATTAATTATTATTCCCACAATATAACAGTTTTACTCTTTCCAATCGTTAAACGTTATTTATGCGAAAAGGCCGCCAAATTGATACTTTTTGTTAATTTTTTATTTTCAATTTTTTTTATAAGTTTATGTAGTGTACAATTAAAGTGTATTCATTCATTCATTAATGAGTTACGCCCACAATACCAAATTCATTCCCCAGTATGAAATTCTATTACTCCCATTTTAATACTTTTTAAGGGCAATGAGACAACGGAAATAGTGCACACCAGTATGAAACTACAGAACATACATATATTTTTGTTTCAATTTTCTTAAAAATCGGCAAATTGCGGAAAAAATCCTATATTGACGCGAACTATCCAAATTTCGTAAAACAATAAAAGCGCTCTAGGTTCCTCCAAGAAGTTACTGGAAGAATTTTTAGGAACTTTGAATAAATAATAAGACATGATTATTGTTTCTGGTAATAAAATGAAATAATTTTATAATAAACCTTCTAGCTCCGTGAACTGATGCTGTGTCAGGTGCAACAGCAACGTCGCTATACAGGAGTGTACGACTTTTTCACAGCGAACCTTAAAAAATAGCATATTATTTATATACAAAAAACTCGCTTAAATTAAAGCTGACATTACGAATTACAATGGATTCTTATTACCAAAAAAGAATGCAAGAATGCTAGAAAGAACCACTCTGTTCACCACGTACGAAGCAGTTCCCAATAGTCACTTGTGCCGCTTTAACTACTTGAAAGCACAAGCTAATGGTGCCAATAATTATGTTTTACAAAATCTCTAAACTAAATAAATAGGTTTAAAAGTTGTGATATCATTGAAAAATTTACTCCATGTGAAAAATTTACAACCATATTAGATCTATTTTATTTAAGTATAGTAAAGAGATTTATTTACCTACATCAGAATTGGCACCAGTGTCTTTGCGAAATCACAAAAGCATAAAAATTTAAACATGAAATGACACAACCAAGTATCCAATACACCCCAAGCTAAACTTTTGTCGATTCTGAATATTTTGACGTGGAAATTTCCTTTTTTTTCCTTATATATTTATTTTATTTTATTTATTTTTAGAAACAAAAATATAACAAGGTGTAGGTTACTTTCAAACATATGCACAAATAGATGTTATATGAAACCAAAATCACATAATTAAGAAGAGATACAATAGTTCTACACCTTTTATGAAATAGGGAATGCCGACATCGTGACATTAGACCAATCGGAGCGAGAAAAGGCTCCATCGGTTGCCTGTAGCAACAACGATGCTTTGCAGCAGAAATAAGCATGGCGGTAGTAATTCCACAAACAAGAACGAGTAGAGCCACTTCTGTTGACAGAATGTCGTGAAACTTTTTTTAGAAGTATTAGCGCTTTTGTGTGCTTGTCAGGGGAATTCTCTGCAAAAAGGGTCTCACCTTGAGTCCTTGTAAATGTGAGGGATCGCAAGCAGCGCGCTCAGCCTGAAGGTCTGCGAGTCGCCTCTGCCTGCTGTCCGGAGGTAAAGACGACTCCACAGTGTCCGCGTCACACAGTTCTGCTGTTTGGTTCACGTCATTTTCACTTTCATCTCTCTTTTTATCATCTGTCTCTGCGTATTTCACTATTTATCAAATAAAAAATCAATTTTAATTATGCTAAATACTAAATATTTCTAATTCATTATGCTTTATTTCATTACGCTTGCTTGTATGATATTCCTACCTTTACATAGTATAAAACGTAGTCCCTGTTTGTAGGCTTAGAAATTTTAAACTACGCATCGACATTGTGTGACACAGTGTATAAGTGTATGTATGTATGTGTGTGTATGTATGTATGTTTGGATCAACTAAAATAATGACAACTTACTTACTCGAATTGGATTTTTTTGTAGTGTTTTAGTATCGGCTATATTACATCACACAATAGCTACCAGGACCACGCTACGATCATCAATGAGTAATGTTGCAAAAACTGCAAACAATATGCTTTTTGCGAGATTCGGATGCGTGCGATGAACGGTAAACGTTACGCCAAAACGACGGATGTATGTCGAAATTGAAATGAAATAAAATGAAAATACGCTTTATCGCACACCTTACAGAATTAAATTATAAACAAAAACACTAAATATAATAGGTAAATTGTTTCTTTAAAGTTCTAAAAACAGTCCGCGACAACATCCGACTATTTTTTTAAGGTTGACTCATATGCGGACATATAGTAAGAAATAAATGTAGAGAACTGCATACCAGTATCATCAGGTTCGGAATCAGTCTTAGGACAATCCTCTGCGGGTACTGGAGTTTGTGGTCGAGCGCGATGTCTCCTTTTCGAAGAAACCCTCGCAACGCTTCTGCTTGAAGCGGGCGCAAGTGCTTTTTTTGCCGCTTCCACGTCCTGCCAAAGCTCGATGTCTGTGCTGGGCCCGCTGCCTCCGTTCAGAAGGCCATGCGCCACCAGCACCTGGCAGCGCATTATATCGCAGTAGTCCGCCAGACATACTGCGTCTTCAGCCTGTAAGATTTGGATGAAATATTAGAGTACCTACTACGAAATGGGAAGTAGCAAACCCATTTAATTTAGAAAGATATAAATGGGTAACTTTTCCGAGTTACCATACTACGAGTTACGAGTTATTCATATCAATCATGAGGAAAAAGGTTCACGTGTTTAATTGTGACTTCACCTATATTCCTGTTGAAATTCAAGTAAATAGATTTTACATGATGAACCTAAACAATATAGAAAGTTAAGTTAATAATTGGCATTATTAACTAGAAAAAAAATCGACGACGTCAGATAGATTTGCTAACTAACCTAACTTAAATAAACTGATTCGTGGAAAATTATCATATCTGAAAATTTCTTGATAGGATCGTTATGAGTCGGCTCGGGCCCGCCTCATCAGGCCAGCGATGGGACCCACCATACATTATGGGGTCAAAACTTTAAACTAGGGTGAGGTGAATACGCAAGTGCATCCCGTACTCTCGCCTATAGGTTCGCCGAGGGGCACGCACAGTTTTAATGACTGCAAGTCTAACTAGTCACAACCGTTCCGTATCCCGCAACGAAGTGGTAGTATAAATCAGGCATTTTATTTTTATATAAATATATTACGACAATACACACACCGCCATCTAGCCCCAAAGTAAGCGTATATATTTATTTTTTTTATGAATAATACATATAAACACCCCGACACTGAAACACTCCTGTTCATCACACAAACATTTTTCAGTTGTGGGAATCGAACCCACGGCCTTTGACCCACGAAGCCCACTGCGCCAATCGGCCGTCATTTTTGTTTTGTTTCTGTTTGTTCATTTGTTCAAAAAAAAGGCTCGGGCCCCCCGCCCTACAATAAGACAATTACACAGAACAATGTGAAAGGTTTTGGTCTTTTGTAAAATAAATTAAAATACTCGAAGTGACTTAATTGCCAGTTACTTGAATTGGCGTGGACCTACTCATAACGTAACGTACCTCCTTTCATAAATAAGAAACGAAGCTCAATAAAAGCACACGTGCCTTGTTAATCTGGTTCTTGTGTCGCTGGTCGAAGTGCGTGTCTAGATGACGCTCCTCGTAAAATGACTTCCCGCAAAAGGCACAAGTCCATTGTGAAGAGCGGTGCTGTAACTTGGCAGCGTGCTGTGGTGCGAAAATGTCGCGCGCTGGGTGAAATGGGCATTCCAACGGCAGTTTCACCTACACAAACAATTAAAAGTATTCAACAAATGATTAAAAAAATATGTCAGTTGAAATGTCATCATCGCCAGCCCATCTTATTCTGTTGCTTGGCCTCTTCATTAGGACGCCATCTTCTTCTATTGCTAGAGCAATCCAGTTCTTCCCTGCTGCCTTGACGGTATCGCCTCTCCACCGAGATTAGGTCGGCCGATGCTTCTCACGTCCTCTCCACGACATACGTGACCCGTCCAGCTCCATTTGAGCGTAAAAGAAGCTGGGTTTGATAAGATAGACACGTAGATTAAAGAGCGTTTGATATTTATATTTGCAAGACCACGAAAATAAAAAAATTATCAAACCCTCTTGGATGTCGTTTTTTTCTTCGTTTCTTTGTTGATCATCAGTTTTAGTTACCTACCTATTCTAGTGAATCATCTTACATAAATAGAATAGAATGTTAAAATATTAAAAACTGTTTTATAGAAATACAAAGAATAATTAATAGGTTTTCGTTATTTAGTAAATAACATATTTTTTTTTATAGTAATGCCTAAGTGACGGACCAAGCATGAAGCACGGACGCCTATGAACAGACTAACACATCGCAGGGCATGAACGCATCCTGCAATGTGCCACCCGGTATCCATAAACGTGAGGCGTAGGTTTAACACCTAAGCCTTATGTGCCTGTAATCATACTCAAACCCTTCAGACCGTAACACAGCATTGCAATATTGCTGCTTAGCGACCGAAATAAGCATGGTACAAAAATCTCTTTCTTCGACTTCCTTTTAAGCATACTACAATACCGGTACCTTCATGTTTAAGAAGATACATAATATGTTTATTACCGAGTTGCAAGCATCTTAAAACATCTACTGATCAACCTAGCTAAAGTGGTGGACATATTTGGCAATGTCTTGCGAGAACGATCAAAAAGTTGGCACTAAAAGCAAAGCTATTTTAAACCTAAATAATTTATTGAGTTCATTAATTTCGTTTTGATACCTAGGTACTGATTATGGCTCGGGCATGCGGTATTTGGCTCATCAATACTTCACTTGTAATTTTATAAAAAAGATTTTTTTGCTAAATAACATTTAACTCGTATGATCGCATAATATATTCGTAATTGGATCATAACATACCTTATTTACATTACAGCTTATTAAAATTCTTCATGATAGCGTGATAAAATATAAAGGTCGCAATCGATTTGTTAGGATCAAGTTTAACTGTTCGAACATAGCAACGATATTAATTTACACAAACAAGATAGTGAAATAACAGGAAATTATTAATTAATTGAGCCACTATTAGTATGTAGACCTAGTGCTATTGTCCAATACGTAATCTGGACGCACTAGGTATATGGGACTTAGAGACCGAAATGGGATAGAATTATTATGTTTAAAAAAAAAAATATTTCCGGTAATTATTAAAAAAATATATATTAACAACAGTCAAATTTAAAATTTTATTAGAACTCCGAGCATTGGCGCACGCGTGGCAATAACATCAAAATAATATAAGTGTAAAAATAAACGGGGGTAAACTTCTTCTATCCCCTATTGCCGTGGTTTGACAGGTGGATACCTAAATTTTATACCTTGTAAGGTGGTTATAATATTTATACCCTGCCTATGATCGACGTGCTCTATTAGGACGCATAGTCCTAGTTCATAGTAATATTTATAGGTGCATACCTGAAATCTCTCTAATACTGGAAGCCACTTGTTTTGTATGACTTTTCTTACGATTTTGGAATTGTCACGAGAGCAGGTGATCTTGAAAACCGATGGTCCTGGCCACGGGATCAATGTGAGGAAGAGCAGGACCAAAACCTAAAAAATAGAACGTATAAGACAAGTATTAAATTAAATGGATATCTTGAGTGTAGCTTGTTTAACCATTTGATTAAGTAATTAGATGTTCTAATATACAATATCTTGCTAGAATTTGTTTTATATCGCATGTTAATTTTTCCAATAATAAAATACCTAATAAAATATTTATTGTAATTCATACCTACCATATCTTTAATCGTTCTTAAAAACGTAGTTTCAATGAAATATATTCATAAAGATAAGCTTATTTTTTACGGTTTTTGTGATAATATCTTCATCTTCACTTGGTCTTATTTATGGAATGTATGTTTTCATTATAATAATTCGAAAACGAGTGCTCTTGAAAGAATTAATAATCACCTACGTCTACTCACACAACAAACAAAATATTTCCTACAATCTGGCTTTAATTCACTCTTAATATCCGCATGCACAAGACGAAGTTCCTCAAAGGTTAAGCTTGTTTTATTAAATTATCGATTTTTGACATAGAGACAGCTGCTTGTGAAGAACATGCACACTTCCTTACCTCGATAGTGAGCGAAGTGGTCCTCATTCATATCTTTTAATGGTTCTCTTATCAATAAAACTTGTTCAAACTTATTTAACTTTATTCGTTATAAACGTGGCTAAAATCAGGTGTGAGTTTACGGTAGGTTAACTTCAGGTTCTGTCAGAGGGTTTGTACTCGACGGCGCATGCGTGCTCGGATGTTATATTTCCCCTCGCTTGAGGCCCACGATAATAAATTACAATTATAAGTTTTATAGCCCATATAGAGGGGTGGTTCTGATATCAAGATCGGAGTTACCCAAAATTCAAACTTAGCTAACAGTGGTTCCCCTTGGACCTGACGGTTGTAAAGAAATAGTTTGGAATTATTGTAAGGTTTTGACAAAGAGACCAAATATGCACAAGAACTCGGTTTGCCCGCCTAGTATTAATATGCGATATTATAGTTTTTTATTCGAATTGATTAAAGGGCTTTTATTTTACATAATTATATCAGCCCTATCGTACCTACCTTATATAGTAGTAGAGTAATCTTTAATCTATTCATATACAACTTATGAATCATCATCATCATCACATCAACCGATAGACGTCCACTGCTGGACATAGGTCTTTTGTAGGGAGTTCCAAGTTCCACGATTCTGAGCCGCTTGGATCCAACGGCTACCTGCGACGCGCTTAATGTCGTCTGTCCACCTCGTTGGGGGTCGACCAACGCTGTGCTTACCAGTACGGGGCTGCCATTCCAGCTTATGAATGAAGCCATAAAACTTATGAATAACGACTTCTATATTTTAGTTTTAGTATGTTTAAGGCCGTGTGGTTACGACAGATAAGAATACAGCTGTTGTCACAACCCCTCCTGTTTCCACGGGGGTTGCTCGAAGCGATGAAGGGATTATAACAGAGTACGGGCAGCACCGTCCTCTGTGCTTCTATAACTGAGGAGTTGCCCATATCACTCATCATCATCAGCTTCACTACACAGAGAGGCCTATAGCCCAGCCGTGGAATGTTATACGCTGTTGATGTTGATGATGAGTACGTTTCTTGGTATGGAACTTCCCTCTCGTAGTAACAGATAGGCCTGATTTTCTTATTTTAACAATGTCTTGAAAAAACCTTTTAGGGTGTTGAAATATGGGATGAAAGTTTTGGCTGGCAAAGCCTAAAACATGATATTTGGCTAAGCCATAAGTAGCCGTGATAGGTACTGAGCTATCACCGCTACTTATGGTTACCACTGTATTACACCAACCTATGGTTACACGGTAACCACTGGGTTAGGACTTCGACTTCACTTCCGGGGGCCCGAGTTCCAGCACGCACCTCTACATTTTCTAAACTATGTGCGTTTTAAGCAATTAAAATAACACTTGCTTCAATGGTGAAGGAAAACATCGTGAGGAAATCTGCATGTTCTCAAAAACGTGGAGTCCACCACGCTGGTGGGAGGAGACCCGTGCCCTATAGTGGGCCTTAGTGGCCTAGTGAGGTAATGGGTTGATATTATGATAAGTAATAATTTGCTTATTCCTGCCACCAGCAGCATTGGTTAAACGCTGTGTTCCTGTCTAAAGGGCGCGGTTGCCGGTGTTATTACAGGCACATAAGCTTAACACCTACACCTTAAGTTTATTAACACAGGGCGGCAAGTGGCAGGACGTGACCCTTGCATGCCCTGCGAAGTTTTTCTTTTTTTATAGGCGATGGTTTTCACGGACCATAATGGGATGGGCGGATGGGCTTTTGCTTGTTCCGTCAATTATTAGGTACTTTAAAAGAAGTTATTTTTTCGTGATGAGGTTTGTCTATGGGTGTAGATTTGTGTGTTCCTTTGAAAGTTATTATATACTTATTTATAAAGTTAGACACAAGACAGAAGTATTAGACTAATTATTTATATAGGTTTGTGTTAGCGAGCGCCCGTTGGTCGATGGCCTACAAATGATGGCCAATTACTTCGGCGACTTATCTGTTAGATAGGGGAATACAATAGACGGCATACACGCGAACTGAAGCCAAAATCCAATTATTAGAGTGAACTTTGACGACCCCCCTGGCGCGTTGTTCAGCGCTATGGACGTATAAGTTAGAGCTCCCGGGTTCTATGCCCGGCAGGTAAATTTGGAAATTCACAAATTCAGACTTGCGGCAGTCTCGCTTGGTGGGAGCATACGGACGAGGCTAGTTACCATTCTACCGACAAAGCCTTGCCGCCAAGTGACTTAGCGTTCTAGTACGATGCCGCATAGAAACCGATAAAGGTTTAATGTAACGAGCATTGCCATAACTCTAACAGGCTATTTCGCTACCATCGTAGACAGTATCATCTCTTACTAGCGTGTAAGTTTGTATACATATCCACGTACAGAGAAATCATATATTAAGGATCATTTAAAACTCTGTCTCTCTTAGAATCATCAATATAGGTACGTAGGTTATGAAATGCGTAGTCGTTGAGGCGTTACAACTTAGCTACAAATGGGATAAATATGTATTTTTTTACTTTGCGGTATAAAATTTTCAACGACTCTCGTCGTAATTTGTTGAAGTGTAGCACTCCTTCGTCCGTACGACGTAACCTCAACCAATATTTTCTTCTTCGGTGGTCTTTTACCGGCTATTTCGCTGAAGGAAATCATATTCGTCGTTTCTAATAATATGGCAAAGTACTCACTAATTTTCGCATACTAATACCACCTATAGCTAAATTACAGGCTATAGCTTACCACTAGCGATTGTACTTATCTAATATTAATTAGAATTGATAAATTGTAACGCCCCTTTATTTTATTGTTTCTCGATGGATATTTTTCAACAGAGTTTATCTGAATATTTGTTACAATTACTAGTATAGGTACGTGTTGAATATGTGCCCAGAGTGTGTTCAACTAACAAACACATAAAAGGCAATTAGCTGACCGAAACAATTGGTGTTTAAAAACAAATGGTCGAGCGAAGGTGTGAAAATTTCGCGGGCATTGCTTTGTTACGACGTCTGTCGATACTCAAAATATTTGATGTGACTCAAAATATTTGATACACACTCAGGTCAGTATAATAATTTACTTATCCTAGCTCTTACCCATATACGAGGCTAGTTTAAAAATGGGTAAGTTACCTATTGCAATAGGGATTTAGCAATCTGCTTAGTTTCTCAAAAAATTCAAAAAAATTCAAAAAATTCAAAATTCATTTATTTCAAGTAGGCCTAATATAAGCACTTTTGAAACGTCAAGTCTGTCTGTGTGTAGTGACTCTACCACCGGTTCGAAAGGCAGATTCTACCGAGAAGAAGCCGGCAAGAAACTAAGCAGTTGCTCTTTTCCAAGATTAAAAATTAACATTTTACATTTCAAAATTCATTTTTCTATCTTGTGAGAGATGAAAGCGGAGCCGGATGCTTCCAAGCAACCTTGTCATTAAGAAATTCATCAATTGTATAATAACCTCGCTGTAATAAATGTGTTTTAACACATTCTTTAAACTTATGCATTGGTAAGTCCAAAATTACCTTAGGAATCATATTATAAAAGCGACACAAATGACTTCTGCACCTTTCGCAGACGATATGCAGATGTCACTAATTTATGACCATTTCTTGTCTTACAAATACTATATTGTTATAAATATATTGTGAGGCTACCGTAAATTATTTCTTTAAATTTTTCACGTGATTTAAGTTTATATATTGACCGTACAGCTCTTTTTTGCAATATGAATATAGTTTCAATATCAGCAGCTTTGCCCCATAATAAGATCCCGTAAGACATCACACTATGAAAGTTCGTCTCGCAGGATTCTTCTCGGTAGAATCTGCATTCCGAACTGGTGGTAGAGTCACTACAAATAGACTGACTTGACGGTCCAAAAGTGCTTATAAACTAGGCTTATATGAGATAAATGAATTTAAATTTCTTTGAAATTTATGATCATCACATCAACCAATGGACGTCCACTCTGGAGATTGGTCTTTTGTAGGGAGTTCCAACGGTCCAAAGTACCACGGTCTTCTGCTGCTTGGGTCAAGCGGCTCCCTGCGTTTGTTGTCATCTGTCCACCTCGTCGGACGCAAACGCTGCGTTTACCGGTACGAAGCGACCTCGCACAGATAACGCAGTGTTGGTAGACCTCCGATGAGGTACCAGAAGACCGTGGTATTTGGAACTTGTCAGTTAATGCATATGTGTGATTGTGTCGTTTCGAACGTTTGTTCATAGTTTTCATACTGCGTTAATATATTTACTGTGACTAGAGGTCATCATAGACTTGTGTAGGTAATAATAATTAATATAACCACACAAGGTGAACAAAACTTAATGACTAAAAATACATGGATTTAAAATATGAGGTGTATTTCTTATCGGCTCAAACACGCGACAGTCAAGACAATGTCACGCTTTGAAAGATTTTCAGAATTTTCATGCTGAAAATGTGCATGTAGTCGGAAAGCTGGCGGGAAAAGACAGTAGAAAATAGGTGCTACTGAAACAATTTTTGTCGCACGTGATGTTAAAGGTTGTGTACCTCTGTTATTTTCACTACCTGCGGGGCAATACCGTAAATTATTTTGACAGTTTATATTTCAATTTCAAAGTATTATTTTTAAATTACAATTTATTTGATATACCTTTACGTTCTTAAATTAAGAATCATAATTCGGAAACAAAACGTCGACAATAAATCAATATCTGAATAATATGGCTCTAGAATACCCCAGCTGTAAATGGGGCGCAACATATCATTTCATGCAATACTGTCTATAAATAGGTTACACTGATATCCGGGTACCTATTAAAGCATGTCTGGGTTCATAGCTATTGGACAACATTCATTTTATTATTGTTGTGTCCCACAGATTGAATAAGGAGCCGGAACGGCGCTTATTTGGTGCAAAGCCTTTAACGTTTTGAATAACATATGTGCCCATAAGTGAAGGTGAAAGCTTATATTTAAAGTTAATCTTCTCGCAAAATATTTAATCTAATTTATGTTATGATATCTGAATTGAAATTATGTTAAATTAAACACCGGATGTGTGGGTATTATGTCGCCTATAGCTTAAGTATGTCATCGAAAATTAATTTCAAATCAAATAAATATTCAAAAATCAAAATCAAATCAAAAAAATCTGCCCAAAAATATCCCATCTTAAGGTCTCCGAACAGACCATATTTCGAATTTTAATAGGACATTTAATTTATAAAAAAAGCACACACCGTCTGAAAGGTCTTATTTTCGATATCGAAATAGAGGCTATAATTCAAAACATTTTTTTTGAAGTTAACTAGATACCTACTACTTAAAAAAATGTTCACTGCCTCATGTACTACTTACGACGTGAATGTGAAGCATTCGTGACTTTTGTATGCTTTTGTTTCAACTCGTATTATTCACGCCACAAGAGTTACTTACTTAAAATACATATTTATAACATTATTAGTTACCGCGACTTCATCCGTTCGGTATTCTATTGATGCCTTTCCCACGGTTTTTAATAGCCAAGAACAATTCTTGACTGCCGTCTAAAGGTCTGTGTAAAGGTCTTTTGGGACATAGACCGCGGAAAACTGCAATTTTGGCGAACGTGGCTTTTAGATTTTAGTAGATCTGTCGAGGAATTTAGTGTATTAAAAGAAGTTAATTTTGTTGTTAAACTCTCCCCTAAATACTTCAGTGGAAATGTAAGAGTGCCATAAGCAACAAAACTGATGATATTATTTACTTGCTTAATAAATATTATAAGCCTCTGGCTTTGTGTCTCCCTGAGACATTTTAAAACCAGAGTACTCTTCCAGCATATCTGGTTTCGTAACTGTGAGAAACGATAGACGATTAATGTATATAGATAGATGGTTTCCATTATACCAATCATGGGTATGGTGGAAACCACCATTCCACGAAAGGGTAGACCAGTATGTGCTCGCTGGGGTATAACTCGTATTTGTGAACGATTTCTGGTTATCATTAACACAGATAAAATCTAGCTAGGATAGCCAGAAAACTATACAATTTTGATGAAAAAAAAAACGATATAATTATTATTATATTATTTTAAAAAATGGTTCACAAATACGAGTTGTACACTACCTACAACGTCTAAAAGATAATCCTATGAGCTATGAGTACAGTACACGCGCCAATGCTGGTACCAAAAATATAGAATTTTAGGAAGAGTTCAATTCCGGGCTCACCATAGCCTGCACTCAGCCTTAAAGAAAACCGCGCATGCTCTACACAGCCTCCGTGCGGTCCAACCCTCCTGAGCTACTCAGTTACCCGCTGATGTGCGCCCCGCTGCAAACAAACTATAAAATAATGGTATCTAATCCCATTATATGTCCACGGGAAATGTTGACAAACACCTACGAGTTTACATCCGAAATAAATTAAATAATGAACTATTGATAATCGCTAGCAATGGAGTTCTATATAAATAATTTTACCGCTCTATTTTCAACGTCGTGTTACATAAATTCTGTGTTTTGAAAACGAAATGTATTTATTTTTATAAGGTAAGTAAAGTGTTTTCTCTTTCAAAACTGCACTCTGTTTGCTCACTAAGTAAATTGAAGGTATTTAAAAATACTTCATTGGTTGAAAATACAAGTTCCTATAAATAATGTACATGTTTAAATTACATTCTCATTAAAAACTAAACTTTAGTTAGCAAATGTCAATGATAACTTTATGAGTTTTTTGAAATATTTTATGTCAATTACCTATTATTTCACATAAAATATTTAGAAATAACTTCTGAAAAAACTATTGTCTTTAAAAAGTTACATAAAGGTATAACAAAAGAGGTATTGAGAGATTGACAACAAACCTGAATTAATTAATTAGTTTTAATAGTTCAACAATTAGTACTAATCCAGATTCTAGTAAGGTTAAAACCTGTAAACCTGTTACCTGTTTGGTGTGAAGCAGACTTCCGTCCACATCACATGATCACCAGTTTCAGCAAAAATCTTGCTTGTCAATCAAAAATCCGTTTTGTGGAATGAGAACTATTGTATTATAATAAATCATAAGAAGCGTTCAAGTCTTAGTTTGTTGGAGACTTTCTCTCCATATACCGGGATCTTCTTGAAACCCTACAACGCGTTATTGTGTTTGCTCTTGATTACTTACATCACATCACAAGTACAAAAAATTAAATTACTTTTATAGGAACTCAAAAGAACGTATAAAAATATATTTAAAAATATGTTCACTTCAAACAAGATTGTTAAAATCTTCCTCTTATTTTTAATTGTTACTTATGCAACCAATACTTTAAAATATACCTACCTAGTTACCATTTTGTTTATTAAGAACTCTTTTTTCTTTCAGAATGGGTCAACCGATAAAAATCTTCGTAGGAAAAGGAAACTCGACGACGATACGAATGCGTTACGTTTTTCTGCTTGCCATAATATTTGGAGGCAGTTTCCTTTTACTGTTAATTAATAATGGAGGTGACATTATTTTTGTAAACAATGACGTAAGTTCTGCATGGAGAGCACACCGGTTCGAGATTGTTAGTCCTGACGATACCTTCACTATAAAAACGGAAGGATGCACTATCCCCGGTTTGAATCCTTTCGGTGAAGACATAAAAAAATTTATTGATCGCCCCAAAAACATAAAACAATGCCACCAATCAAACATATCTTTACTTGATAATAATGAAACACATATATGGATCAACAAAGAAAATTTGCAATACTACGACGTACCTCGAAATCAGAATATTACTTGCTGTTACCAATCATTCTATCGACCATTGGCTATTGTGGATATTTCTTCTATGGACGTAGATGATAGAGTAAAATATGAAACATGTGTTGAATTTTCTAACTCCATAGAAGTTATGAATGAATTCGTGAGAGTATCTTGCATTTACAAGGAGGAAATACTTTATGAACAGTTTTTTCTGTTTACGCCCAAAAAGCCATTCTTGTCATTCAAGGAAGAATTTGTAGAAATCCCACAAAATCAAACAGCATATAATATTATAATAGTGGGAATAGATGCTATCTCAAGATTAAACTTTTATAGAACGATGCCCAAAACATTGGCATATTTAAAGAAGAAGGGTGCGATCGAATTTCACGGCTATAACAAAGTTGGAGATAACACCTTTCCCAATCTGACTCCTATTCTTCTCGGCATGAAGGACACCGATTTGAAAAGAACGTGCTGGCCTAATATGAGGGCGACATTTGATAATTGCCCTTTTATTTGGGATTTGTTTAAAGATGTCGGTTACTATACAGCACTAGGTGAGGACACGGCCACCTTAGGAACGTTTAATTTCGAAAAATTCGGTTTTAGCCGCACACCTACAGATTATTACCTGCACACATTCATGCACGAAGCTGAACGTTATACCGGCAATAATAGAGATTTTAATTCGTACATATGCATGGGAAATAAATATTTCTACAAAGTTCTATTGGACTATATAGGAAATTTAGCGATGAGCCTGAGGACTTCTAAACTATTTGGATTCTTTTGGGAAGTCACTATGAGCCATGACTATTTGAACTATCCAATGGCTATGGATGAAAATTATGAACTACTGCTAAAAAAGCTCGACTACACGCGATACTTAGACGATACTATTTTGATAGTGCTGAGCGATCACGGCATAAGATGGGGAGATATTCGATTCACAAAACAGGGAAGATTGGAAGAGCGTTTACCGCTAATGCATATACTTTTACCAAATTCGTTTCGCGAGAACTTTTCATTTGCGTACGAAAATATGAAAATAAATAGCCATCGACTCACAACACCGTTCGATGTGTACGCAACTTTAGTAGATCTGATAAATGTAGACAAAATAAAAAACGAAAACATCAAACGTAGATCTCTAACTGATTACGCGAACGACAGAAGCATTAGCCTATTTTTACCAATTCCAGGCAATCGCACCTGTAAGATAGCTGATATAGATGATCACTGGTGTACATGTCATAAAGGACAGAAAATAGCGATCGACAGCGTAGAAGCGTACGAAGCTGCCGGAAATTTAATAGGGCATTTAAACACATTGATACACGGACATCCCCAATGCGCTCGGCTCTCGCTTGTAGAATTAGTCGAAGTGACAGAAATGTTGGCGGGGACACCAAATGAAAGTGAAATAGGATGGAGAGAGTTCTTGGTTGTTGTACGAACAGCTCCTGGGAATGGAGTGTTTGAAGCAACTCTTCGGCATGACGCTCGGGACTGGTCGCTCGCTGGTTCCATCAGCCGTTTGAACATGTACGGCAATCAGGGTTATTGTATTCATCACTACCAACTCAAACTGTACTGCTACTGTCAGTAACGCTGAAAAAGTAATTGCAGACATATAAAAAGACAAATATCTGTGATATAAAAGGATAGACATTAGTATACTTGCGTCAGTATTTAGGGTAAGTACACTTATGTCTGTACTGTAAGCGTCAAATCGCAACAAAACAACGCATAAGTATTATTTCCATTGAAATTTTGCTCAAAACATTACAAATCTAGCTTACAATATGGAATACATTAGTAAAGGGCCCTGTGGTTTTACTACCATAATCAAAAGCAGTATTATTTTAAAATTCAGATTTAACTGACATACTTAACTATGTTCCTATGAACATCCCAACAGAAATAAATGCCATGCGGAAGTCGCTGCCGTTTTGTCAATTAATTCGTATTGGCATCAAACAGACGTTATAAATCGCTTAATTGACGCGTAACGAAAGGGAGGGCCAAACAAACCGCGGCGTCCAACTTGCATACGGCGTTCAAGGTTGCCCCCAGCGAACAACCAATCACAAGAAGCACGCGTTCTGGCAGGTGTCATGTCAATGGTAGTACTCACGATACGAATTAGACGCCGCTAAGGACGCAGGTTAAAAGCGGCGCGGCGGTATGGCTATATCCAGTATCACCAAGATTTTATTTGATCTTGCAGTTCAAGTTAGCATCTTCTTTTGCTAGTGGTTAAAACAGTTAAATTCCGTTATCTAAATTAGAAAACATCTTCCACCATTGAGGGACCGAGAATTATCTTAATAGACCTTAATTCTGAAACAAGGATGTCATCTATATTAAAATACTCCTGCTAATGGTTTTAAGCCGGGATTCTCTACGGCATTGATATCCCTAATGCGCACAAAATCAATTTTTACATCAAGACTAATAAGAAGAGTGTGTGTTACTGTATAACCAGCCAGTGTGCATTATTAGCTGCCCCTGCGTGATTGCGTGTAAAGAGAAACAAGATCGAATAGAAGTCATAGCTTTATTTAGTGCTTGCGAGACTTCTGAGTCCTACGTGATGACGTGTTTGTGGATGAAGCAGCGCAGCAGAAATCGTTTATAGCGCGATGTACGCTAATGTGTGTTTGGGTACTAGTAGAGACAGACAATGAACTGGGTCCTTATATGCTCAATGGAGACCCTGTGGCGTAGTTCTAATGAACTATGAATTTCATAAATTTGATTGGTTTAGCTACGCCACTGGATGGAAAGTCTCCCTTAACAGGTTAATCCGTTTAAATGCCATGTCTTGTAGTCTTAAGAGTACAATATCGTTCGGGTTATAAATCATTTTTATTTTATGACCGTTTAAATTTTCTAACCGTTAAAATGTTTTTCATACATAATTTTAATCGACTGGAATCTGAGACTTGAATTGCGATCATTAAAGCTTACAAATACGCATATATAATAATAATTCTTGGGTAATAATATTCAGTATTCTTATATACAATTCTTGTTTGTTTGTTTCATTAGTACGTAATAAACTTAATATCCAAAAGAATAAGGTTGTTAAATGTGTAGTCGCACAAACTTATTTTTATTCACGTAATTTAGAAATAGCTAGGTTAACAATTAACTTAATCTTCCACGAGTATTGAAAAATGAAATTTAAGTTAGGTATATTTTTATAGTGTACATTTTTGTTAATGTAGAAAAGTGAAGGTACTAATAATTATTAATGAAGTTTAGTAATTTTTTTATGGACAAACCTTGTTAGAATTAAGAGAGAATTATTTATTATTATTTTTTGGACTAATTCTTATATATTATTTATTGGACTACTTCGTTGGTTTAGATAATAATCGTAAAGGCCCTTTTCCTATCATGCGGTTATATAACCGCGTGTGAATTTGGTCTAGCACGCCTAATATAGTAATCGTAAGATCGTCAACCAGCTTTGGACCAGCTTGGAGGATTTAAGCTCCACCACGAGTTTGAATGAAGTCAGAATGAAGGATTACCCCAGGATTAGCAACAACAAAATATAATATAATGATTTCATTTTATGATTGAGCATAACTAAGAAGTTTTATGGATACCTTTTAATATCAAAATCAAACTTGTTTTCTTGGATATTCATTAAAAATGTATTAAATTGTATTACTATTATTGAAAATGTTTTGATTCAAGTTCTATTTGTTTCTGTATTCTATAGATTATAAAGATAGATAAAAGTAAAAAAACAATAATTAATTATCCGTAGTTAGCTACAGTAGGGCCGTATCTTCTAAACTACTAGATCCATAAATATATACGAGGTTGTTGATGTACCTAAGTTGGCTAGTGGACATATTATCTCAACGTTGATTTGTTCTATGAAATATAATACTTGTACTATCATTAATAGGCTAATAAAATGCCTGGAATATATGCGTGTTTTGAAATATAAATGTGTAGAAATTGCTTCAGTATTTTTAAAATAAACTTTAAAACAAAATGGTTCATATAGATAATAAATCACGGTCAGTGGCCAGGGTATCACAGGTATTCGTACATTTAGAATTAACCTAATTCGTACTTTTCAGCATAGTCCTCACATATTTACTAAACATATCAGATAGTTATGTTAAGTAAATATGTTAGGACTATGCTAATACCAACTTACTCGAGCTAAAACCGATATAATACCAAAGGTATGAAATCGATTTATCTTTTCACACTGAAAAAACTAATAAATTAAAAAAAAACATAGAACTAAATAGAACACGATATAATAAAACCAAAGTGTTTTAAAGTTTTTTTTAAAGTCGATGTAGTTGCCACTATTGCTAGTATATATATATAGGTACCTACTACACAGAAATAGTAAGCAATCTTTTATTATCAGCCACTGACTGAACCCTGATCCTGATAGGTATATCTGTAGACGAACCGGTTGACTCTAACTTTACATCTTGAAACAAATACAACCTATTTTATAGAGTACTTAGTATAATAGTGCAAATCCCGTTGCACACAAATCTCTTAAACTTAAAAGAATTGACACATTCATTACAAGTAGTGCCATTACTTTTACTGTTTATGATACAAAATATAGCATTATTCATAGACCCATCAATTTAGTTTAGTTCAGAGATTTGTACCTACCTACTCCAGAAATGGCACCGCTATATACCTACTTATCTAGATAAATACCTGCAATTCATTATTTTGTTACCGTATCAGTAAACATCTTGTTATAGGTATTAAATATGTAGAAATGAATAAATCTGATGATTCGTTATGTTCAAATGCATTTTATTTCTCCTAAATATACCCTTGCCTTATTATGCGTGTAGATCTACGATAACTAATGTACCTACTATCTAGTAGGTACATTATTGATATTGATAAGATATTGTTTATCCATATCAATGCATCCGATATAAAGTACTACCAGAAAGTGCCAGGTTTTTATTTTTTGTCTGACCACAGTCATTACTTGAAATAAAATATTCTGATACTAATTGCATTTTCCAAAGATAAACACGAACACATTGATGCTGATTCTGTTGTAATAAAATCTCTGAACTAAACTAAATGGAAGTGACATAAAGTAGTACTGTCCTTTTCTTATTGTTTCGAGTGAAGAAGAATAGCATTAGCATTTTAGTTTAGTGAAGAGATTTGTATAAAATAGAACCAGAAATAGGCTTTTTCCTCTCGGGCCTTTCCTTAGGGCCCTCTTTAATCGATACTGGAGCCAAAACGATATTTTTTTTTTATTTTTGACCGTCTTTATCTTGGCCGCCATGCATTTTTTAAATGAATTCATACATTTTCTGCAAGATTTCCAAATTCGTTTTCTTAGAGAACATCACCTTACGCACCGCCATTTTAAATTTACGTTATCCAAGTCAAACAAAGTTACTCTTTATATAAATGATCGTTTAACATAACTCTTAGATTTGAAACGAAGATCCCGAAGCATTAGTGGATAATTTCAGACAAGTCAAAGTTACACCTAATACCAGCGCTAGTTGAACGAAAGAGGCTTTGTTAGATAACAATGTACTATGTAAGTGTGAGAAGGCCAAAAATGTTTACGGTCTGGTCACTACAAGGAAAAATTCTTTTCATAAAATATAACAAAATATGTAATATTATAATGGCTCCATGATGCGTACATAATTATCAAATTCATACCGTTTTAAAAGTCAATGTTCTTTTTGTTGTTTGTATTCATTGAAAAATAAGACTCCTAATTTTTCTTTCAGTGCCTGTGAGTTACACGATTTATACAAGTGGAAGCGTTGACAAGAACGGTTCTATGCAGGTGCGACTGAAGTATTTGTTCTTTCTGGCTACTGCTTTTGGCGGGAGCTTTCTCATTCTATCCATCAATAGGATTGCCGAAGTTGTATATCCTAATGAAGCATCTATCGAGATCAATCGGCATAAAGTGCTCACGAGTGTTTTCAGTGAAAGTTATACGATAAAAACTAATGGGTGTACTATACCTGCTTTGAAACATCTAGGGGAAGAAGTTAAAAATCTTGTTAAATATCCGAAAGAGATAAAACCCTGTCCGAAGTCCAGCCTTGCACTGCTAGCAAACAATAGAACTCACATCTGGGTGCGAAACGAAAACAAAGAACATTATAATTTTACCAGCGATAGAAACTTCGATTGCTGTTACAAATCCTTCTACCGTCCTTTGTATATCCAGGACATCACAGCAACATACATCGATAATCGTGTAAATTATAGCGAATGTAATAAATTCACAAACGTCATAAAGGTGGCCGATGAATTCGTGAAAGTTGAATGTAATGTAGATAATGTTAAAGTTTATCAACAATATTTTGCGTTCACACCAAAAAAGAAGCTATCCTACGATATTCCGATCAACAAAACAGCATACAATGTTATTGTAATGGGCATTGATGCTGTATCAAGGCTTAATTTTTACAGAACTATGCCAAATACATTAAAATTCTTGAGAGAAAACGGTGCTGTAGAATTACAGGGCTACAACAAAGTTGGTGACAATACATTTCCAAATTTAGTACCAATGTTAATGGGATTTTCAGAACAAGCATTAAACACTACTTGTATTCCGCATGAAGGATCTTCTTTTGACAATTGTCCCTTTATTTGGGAATATTTCAAGCAGGCAGGATATTATACAGCTTTTGGTGAAGACAGTTCTAGTCTTGGAACTTTTAATTACGCACAAGCTGGATTTATTGGAACTCCCACTGATTACTATATACATACATTTATTAATGAAGCAGAAAATAATGTGGGAGTTAATAAAGATTTCAATTCTTTATTATGTATGAAAGAAAAATATTTCTATGCTGTATTATTGGATTACATAGAAAATCTAACGTTAACTTTGAAAACAAACAAGTTGTTTGGATTTTTTTGGGAGGTAACAATGAGTCATGATTACCTTAACTATCCAATGGTGATGGATGACGATTACGCACAATTCTTCAAAAAACTATCTGCTTCTGGCTATTTAAATGATACAATTGTAATTCTTTTAAGCGATCATGGGATAAGATGGGGCGAAATAAGATCAACAAACCAAGGGCGACTAGAGGAACGTTTACCATTTGTGTACATGTTAACACCTCCCACATTTCGTAAAAAGTACTACAGAGCGTACAACAATTTGAAAATGAACAGACATCATCTCACTACACCATATGATATACATGCTACTCTATTTGATCTTATCAACTTGGAACAAATAGAAAATGAAATGATCGAGCATCGTAGCAATCAATTATACTTGGCTCGCAATAAAGGTATAAGTTTGTTTTTACCAGTACCCGGAAACCGTACATGTGCTATGGCTTATATTAACGATCATTGGTGTACGTGCCACAAGGGGAAGAAACTATCTGCTAGAAGTACAAAAGCATTGGAAATTGCTGGTCGGTTGGTACAAGAACTTAACTTGCTGATGCATGATTACAGCCAATGTGCTCGATTGAAACTCGTTGAAGTAATAGAGATTACAGAAATGGAAGTAAGTTCGCCAGAACATGATTTCGAGTGGAGGGAATACATGGTAGTAATACGGACGGAGCCTGGTAAAGCGGTGTTTGAAGGAACCCTGAGAAACAACAGCGAAATGTGGTCACTAGCCGGCACCGTTAGTCGCCTTAACCTTTATGGTAGTCAGAGCCGTTGCATTCACAACCATATACTTAAACTGTACTGCTACTGCATCTAACAGATTTACATTTCGAACAATAGCACTTGCAGCTTGCAGTTAACATAGTGATTAATGAAATATCGGCCAAATGCGATTCGGACTCGCGCAGCATTATCTATAAAAGCGGCAAACAGAATAATATTTTATTTTATTCTGTTTTTTTAGTAATTAAGTATTTGTTGTTATAGCGGCAACAGATATACATCATCTGAAAATTTCATCCGTCTAACCATCCCGGTTCATTAGATACAGTTTGGTGACGTTGAAGGAGCATATTTTTCGTTTCTCATCATATGACCAAAGTACTTACTCCATCTCACACGGTTGTGCATTATCAACTAAGTGTAAATATATAAAAATATTACGTTAATAAACTGTGTTTTAATGAAATTCGTCATTAGATATTAATTTGCTTTGTGGCTGTAATTATTATGGACATAAAGCCAGTTATAAATGGAAAACCTACAAACAAAAGCTGTTATCGTACAAATGATATAAAAAGATACTTGTCAACTGCGGTGGGCACGTAGCACACCACAAGAATCTTTTTGGTCCCGTATCTGAGTATGCACAACACCATACAGAACGTAAACGCAGGCCTAGGTCTGTGCACGTAAAGGTTTCTGATTTAAAACCTTTCAATGTACCATTACATGCCTGTTTGCAGGTTGCCGTTAATGCGAGTCAATGAATGTGTACCCTAGGTCGTCTTTTCTTTTTAATTTTGTTTTTTTTCTTTATTCTTTCCCATAGGGATTCTCTTTGCTTGTCTACTTTCCTCATAATTTCAATTCAATTCTTCTTCTTCTTCTTTTGATTTATGGCTTTTCGTAGTGCCAAAACAGCACAATGTACTTTGCCAGTGTCAAGTAGCTTGGAAAAGGCACGAACTAGAGTGGTCAGTAAAGAAAAAGAAATGTCTATTTCATAACTTCGACCTGCAATAGTAGTTGTTAGTGAAATGAACTAAGTACGCATGAATTTAACAATCATTTGAAGATAAAATAGAATTCAAATTTTATATCCAAAATATAAAAATCATAGTTTTAATTTGTTAATAATTCAATTCTTGTTTATGGCTTTCCTCATAATTTTCCAATTTCTCTATTTAAACGTCAAAGTTCGGTTAGAGACGAGCAAGTAGACAAAAATATCGATATTTTTTAACATTCCTTACTCTAATTATAGAGATAAATATCAAATACAAGCTGATTTTGTTGGTCCTGCATGACGCGTGTTTGTAATATTTATTGTTAAACTATCCGAAAAAAAATTGTGCTTAACATTAAAATAATTTTTATTTTATTGATTATTATAAAATTACGCTCTATTAGAGAAAACGCCAGAGGAGTTGGATTTTAGAAAATTCCTCGCATTCAAGGAGTCTAGTAAAATTATATAACTAGAGTCATGTCATCAAAATTCTATTGAATTAAAATAAAAACTTTAATTATATTATCGATAATCGCATTAAAATGTGTCGATATGTTTTGCTCCAGCCTATATGCAAAATTCTTTAAATGTCAATGTCACTGTCAGTTATCGGTAAATGGTTCAAAATTAGGTTTAGTTGTTGCATTTTAGAAAAAATGTGTAGAATTTGATAGGTATTTTCCAATAAAATAATACAAATGGCTCTAACGTGTAGGATTTTAAATATAAATAATTTATTCATTCGGAATATTACTAAAACCAAGCCGGTGAAATGGAGTGTCCGGAAACACTATCCTGTAAGACTTTTCTGCAACGGCGTGCGATATCAGAATATTGCTTTAGAGAGGCCTACACTTTTGGAAAAAGAAGTAAAGTTGTTAGCTAGGCCCGTTCGACAATGTACGACGCAAAGTGGCGATCCCAAGCCTAAACAGGAGCCCGAGAAAAAACCTGGTCTCATACAAAGGTTTAAGCAAATGTATAAAGACTACTGGTATGTCCTCCTCCCTGTACACATGACAACATCAGCTTTATGGTTCGGCGGATGTTACTACTGTGTAAGAAGGTAAGTTTTCATAAACAGGTTTTTTTAGGGTAACAATTAACTCCTGGTTAACCTAAGTAAGCTAGAAATCAAGACTCATGTTTAATAAATTTGTGGTAATGCATATTTATTTGCAGTAAATTATAACACTATTTTGGTCTAGGTACACACATAACCTTGTAAAGGAAAAAGAAGAACAATATTTTGTAAAAACTGTAGAAGTCATTTATTTTTTCACTAACAAGTTGGACCATGCCATGCAGATTTTTCTGACATTCTGACAGTCATTTTCAGTATTTTCCTTAAGTGGTTAAGGTAAGGCAAGGCGAAGAAGAAGAAGGTAAGGCATTTGCACAATATTCTTATGTATATACCCTATTGGGTTATTGCATCATCAAATTGCATGTATTTGTTTTCCTGGTCTTCAAATTTTCTCTGTACTTGTTATATCTCATGATGACATAATAAAATGTTGCATCAAACTATGGTACTGGATGTTATTAGAGGTATCTATGTATAATATAGTTTAACTAGATCAAACAGTAAGTTAATGTGTTTCTTATTTATAAATTCCTAAACTGGAATTTATAAAAACTAAATTTCAACTGGGCTGGCCAGAGTGGGTTTGGTCTACTTACTACCATGACTAGCAAAAGCAATCTGCTTTCTAATTTCCATAAGACAATTTGTAAGTAATTAGTCATATTTCAACTCAAAGATAAGCACATTAGGTCCACTTATTTGTTATGGTTTTGTAGTTAAAAACTATGGGATTACAAGTGTACAAATGTCATACTTTGGAATGAGACAGCAGACAACTTAGGACTAGTCAATAAATAATAAAGAAATGTAATATCATATTTTCTTTTCAGTGGAGTAGATGTTGTAAGCCTTATGGAATCCCTAGGTGTGAGTGAAAAACTCCTTACACCACTGAGAGAAACTGGTGCAGGATATTTAGCACTTGCACTGGCCTGTTATAAGCTGATTACGCCTCTGCGATATGCTGTTACTGTTGGTAATAACATTCACATATCAAATCAACAAATAGTCATAATTTACATTAACCTGTAGAGTTATTATCTCAAATGATTGCTATGTTCTTTACAAGAGAATATATCTTAAACCAAAACCTAATTGCTTTGTAAAAATTTTGAGTAATCTGATTAGGTACTTCATTTATATTAAAGGTGGAACCACATATGCAATAAAAAGACTGACAGCTATTGGTTGGATCAAACCAGTCCCTTCAAGAGAAAGAATCAAGGAAATGCTGCAAGAAAAGAAGGATAACATTCAAGATAGATTTCATGAAAGTAAACAGCACTACCAGACCCAAATACAAGAAAAAAAAACACAAGTAATGGATGAAATGCGACGGTATAAGACAGAAATGAAAAATATGAAAAATAAAGTTAAAAAAATGTAAAATGACCTTTTTCAGAAGATTCATCTTTCAAAGCCTTGCATATATAATTTAATTCACAAACTGGGAAATTTAAAAATCTTTGTATACAATAGTTTAAATTATTTATTGGTTAAAATATATAAATACAAAAGTATTATTTAACAAAGAATTGTTTACTTAATGACAAATGATTATGAAAAACACATTTTAGGCATCAAAATGTACAAATATCATAAATTAAATAGATTAAGTACCTACATAACAGGACAGCACATAACTGGAATGCTTCAATGGTGCTATTTCTCTTTTAGGCAATAATCATAAGTATGTATATGGTATAAATGTAGTAAGAATTAATAGAACCAGATGTGCTGTCTCTTGTAAGAAAATAAAATTAATAAATGCATCAAAGACATAAAAATAAAATAATAAAATTCATTGATTTGACAGGTGCAAAGGCAGTAATTTATATGTGCAAAATATATGAGGATTGGTGCTCAGGTCCTTCTGGCAGCTATTCTCTAAATAACAAAAAGATTTTCAATAGTTGTTTTTCGTAATACACAGACAGAATTTCTAGATAATACGAATAAGAATACTCGCATAGTTCTCTTTTTACAAATTCAACCCTTATCTGTCTTTTGTGTTTGGTATCATGAAATGTCTAATTGTTACTTAGTAAAAACAAAAAAAAATAAGAAAAAATACATTTATCTCTTTCTAATATTTTCTGAATTATCAATTGATAAAATGGTAATTACATTTTGCACACTCAACTCAACTAACGAAAATAAAAAGAAAGGAAATACCGTTTACATAATAATATTATGCAAAGAAAAAAATTTAGCCCTAATTAAATCAGAAATGTACTGCTTTACTATTTATGAACACTTGAATTCCAATGCTATTGGGTAGCGAGTATAAGTAATTATTTTTATATCACATAAAAAATGTAGGCAAGAACCTTTTCTGGCTCCATTAAATTGCATTTGATTATATCAATACCTATCTATCTAACAATAATTATCATGCATACACTAAAATCGAATTAATTTATTATAATCTACATTTTATTTCTCAGTCGCACATCTATACCAAAAACCACTACAGTACCACCAGTTCTAATCCCATTTCCACTTAATAAACTATACAGCACATATAAAGTTGTTAAAGACTACCTAACATTAAAGCTTGAAACTTAAAATTGATTCACTTCGATTCAAACATATTGTAATGCTAAAATTTGTTCTACCATAAAAATAGCTACATACATTGAGCATATGGATTTACATATGATTTCATTATAGATAGTCCCATACCACGATAACGAGAAACAGTACCTACCACGTAAGTGATTTCGTAAACTACAGGAAACATTGACTTTTACTCAAACATTGAGAGTGTGGCAACACCACTGACCGGATTCAAGTTGAAATTTGCATTATGTTTAGGCTTCAGATTGTTTTGACGATTGCTAAGAATTCCTTGAAATTACTTATTCTTACTGAAGTTGTCTCAATATTCATTAAAATGTCTTCATTAAAAATAAGTAATTTAAGAAAAATTAAATACCTAAAATACTCAATAATTTCTAATTAAATAGTATTTATATAGAAAACGTTCTTCAAATTTTATTTAAAGATATTTCTATGGGAAAAAAATGTACTGAAGGGACTATCAACGTTTTCTTTTCAACTAAAAGTAATTAATCTGGGCGATAAATGATTACATTTTGAGACTTTTAATACTACTCTGTTTTCTCATAAATCCTCTGCAATCTCCAAACTGCTAGTTGTAGAGAAACTGCAAATTAATGAATTTGGCTTAAATATAATTTTTATCATAAATTTTATAAAAAGTCAACACGCCTCTTTCCTATTACTATAACCCCGACCTTTAGTAATTTCGCGAATACCTCTTCAATAAAAAAGAGAACATTCAAACAAAGCAGGTGTTTTGGCAAGGTCAAAGCAACACGTCGCGCCTGTGTCAGAGCTGGCGTGCAAATTTGCGTTATATATGCGACCAGTCACAAGTCTTGCTTATGGCGCGTTTTGATTGGTCATAAAATTTCACGCCACTGAGGCGTATATATCTCAAAAAAAACATTACAATTGGGCCATTACACCTAGTTCGTGTAACGTAAAGCCAGTCAGGCTTCCGAACGGCCACTAAAAGTTATTTTTGTACTTAACCGTAACTTTTAGCTACGACAGAGCGGAAAATGTTACTTATTCAATAACTTTTAAGACAGGTTGCCATTCTATCTTCATACGACATGCATCATTTGAAATTGCTAGTTGTAAACTAATGATAACATGATGTCAGGATGAAAGAAACAGTCCGAAAAGTTACTGAATACTGCACTGTCATAAATAGGTATTAGATCTAATGACAAACATGATTGTTGCACCATTATGGCTAGCACATACAGTGACAAGCATCGCAATGCATTTTGCATTGCAAAAACTGTTTGTCAAATTATTTTTGTACGGTTCAATGCATGCACAGGCGTATAAATTACTATTGTATAAAATTTACAATGCAAAGACTTGCGCTTCTCCCTGTCACGCTTACATTAAGCTCATTTTTAGAATTTACGAGACTAAATAAAATGTCTGCGTTACATACAATTATATTCCCACCCACGATAGGCAAAGTAATGAAATTTTCAGTTTTCAGTTTTCTCTCAATCCAATTGATTTGTAAGAAGATGTAAAGTTTTAAACTTAAACCTGAAAAAGCTTTAAAATACCACCATTCAAAATAGTTATTTCATATATACATTAAGAAAAATGTACAACATGAGACGTCCGTATTAGTCTAACGCACTTAGGCTTAGGCAATTAAAGCATTGCGTTTAAAAATGTGTTGCAATAAATTAAATTTAAAATGTTTTTTTCTGTCTGAATTTATGTTTCTTAATATTTTTAACTTTTAGTTTGCATTAATAAGTAATTAATACAAATATTGTTTACATGGATTATTGGATCAACGCAAATGTATGGAGAATTAAAACTGTCACTGAAGTCTCATAATGGTAAATGGTGATTGGCGCGCCCCTAAGTGCGAACAATGCATAGACTAATTATTTTTAAATCTAATAACGCTTTCACTACTACCATTCACAAAAGTTATTTATTTGAACAATTCAATTAAATCACAGCTTTTTGCAACATCAATGCAAAAGCACACACAACTGTCTCAAACAGTATTCAATGTTACGAGTTAGCCCATATACTGGTAGGAGGCTGGGGAAAGGTGCGGCGCTGGTGGCATTCCGGGCCCTGTGGACGCGCCGATGGTTGACAAATGGCAGGCGCGACACATCAACTTGCCTGTGAGGGATAAAATAATGATTAACACATTTATCCTTTCTGTTTGACGGGACACTGTCTCAACTAGTTTGGAAAACAGGTCAACTTTGTCTGTGTGCGATAAAGAACAAAAAAATGGTCGCATTTATGTTTGATGATGATGGTCGCGTTCATAGCTTCGTTCAATCGTTAGTATATGGATCATGGATCTGTACTTGTTTATTGAACGGTTAATACTGAGGATTAATCAAGACTGAGGCCACGGGGTTTTCAAAACAAAAATGCATCGTCTGTGATGATGTATTAAATAAGACTGAATAATGATATATTCCATTAACCTCCTACACCACCTCTAAAATGTAACAATATTATTATGTAAGTCAAGTCTTATTTTCGATTATCACGATGCATAGAGACTAACCTCCCACGCAAACGTTCGTCAAGAACTGATAGACAATTTTGGATAGAAGCAGGCGTAATTACATGTTTTTTTTTATTAACTTTAGGCTAGCGTTCCCATGCCCGTTAGAAAGCAATGATGAGGTCTAGGTTGGAGCACGCTTGCCTAGAAAAAGCCTATTCACTCTTGCTTTAAAGGTACTCGAGCTATACGTGGAAGGAAACACAGTTGCCGGGAGAGCGTTCCACATCCTAGCGGTACGTTTCAGAAACGTGGATAAAAAACGTTTCGTGCGTGTTGATGAAATATTAACCACATAAAGATGCCTCCACTCACGATAGGGAATGATCGCCCACACGCACACCTAAGCCATCAAGAAGAGTTGAAATCCATCGCAGTATCAATGGAGAAAAATAGCGCAATGGACTGCTGAACAGTTACGTCATTTTTTATTATTAATTTAATTCTTTTCTGTTTCAATTGAAAACATGCAAGTATTCGCTAAACGCATCACAATGACGGCGCGTCACGTCACGTCACGTTAACTGGCTCATAATCGAATGCTATCAAAACATCAAAGGATATATCGATAATGCGGGAGACTTTAATTCCAATGTTTGGTCACAAAAGCGCATAAATTACGATAAAGATATACACTTTGCGATATATCGGATTGAAGTCCGTCGTCAACGTGCCATCCGAAACGTTAATGTAAACTGGTTGTCACTTACCAGCTAGTGGATAGCAGCGTTTGTCGGGCTCGTCGGTTAGCTGCATGCCACACACGCAGCACATGTAACAGTCCACGTGGAAGTCGCGGTCCATGGACACCACGCGCACTGTCTCGTCGGTCCCCTCCACCGGGGTTATACCTGCGAACACAGCCGAAACAACATGACCTACTGTTTCACCAACATCATCATCAACCCATCACCGGCCAACTACATGGGCCTCCTCTTGTAATAAAGGGAATTTAGTTTGGCCGAGTGCATATTGCCAGACTTCACACACCCTTGAGAGCGTTATAGAGAATTCTCAGGCTTCCAGGTTTCCTCGCGATGTATGTAAGCATTTGACATATTAAATTCCTTAAACTAAAAATGCACCGAAAAGACAACAACAGTTTGAGTTTCAACAAACTAGATGTTGAAAGCCTGCAAACTCGGCTGTGATTCCAAAAACTGTGTACCCAGTTTGTAGAAACTCAACAGCCGAGTTTGCAGCCTTTCAACATCTAGTTTATTAAAAAATTAAATGTAGAGAGCTGAGCTTGCATCCTGAAATCATTGGATATTTAACTACAAAGTCGAATCCACTATTTAACATATAAAAATTACAGAACCGACAGGATTTGAACCTGCGACTGTGGCAATCGGGGCCTGAGCGCTTCCAACATTAAGCTACGGCTCGCCTTCCGCCAATGTCAAAATTAGTATATGCCTGTTTATGTGTCTTATAGTTACTGTAGCGCCATCGAGTAGAAAAACTCGAGATACTTTTGAAACAAGAGACAACACAAAATCCATAAATTAATACTAATGTTAAAAAAAAGCACTAACCTTTGCCACAGCTAGCACATTTAGGAGCGAACATTCGATGGTAATCGTTGACACAGTAGATTTTGTTGTCAACATCCACAGTGAAGGGAACTCCATCCAGACACTCATTGCAGATGCAGCAACGGAAACAACCAGGATGATACGACTTCCCCATAGCTTGTAAAATCTGAAAAGATAGACCTTATTCAATGCACTTAAAACATGTAATAATTTAAATACAGAAGAGGTGCAGAAACCATCCTAGTAAGAGAAGAACAAGAACTTACAACACAGTTGTTTCATTTTATTAAATATCCCATGGGAACTAACCATTTTGCCAGAAAAAAAAAGTTTATAGAAACAATGAAATATATGTAAAAACAATGTTGATGGACAGTGGAATGCAAGAAATGTTTGCTGATTGGTTTGGTGTAAAGTAATGCATAGCATACAAACGATATTTTTATAAATATTAACAAGTTTCTAATATCTCAGATTCTTTTCTGAGGAAAAAAAATATCCTATGTCCATCTTCAGGATACAAACTATACATGTAATTAAATTTAAATTAAAACATTACTATCAAAGAATTACAATTTCAAAGTACAATAACAGTTAATTCCTAAAAATATGCGACAACTGAACATCCTGTATTGCGTTGCTCGATGAACGTTCGTGGCATTAACTTACCGCATTTTTAAACTACCTGCTTTGTTATCCACTTAAGGTTTTTTGTAAATAGCAATAGTTTAAATAGTAATAGTTAACATTACTAATAAAGTTATAGGATATAGGTTTAAATAAGATTGTTAGTTAATATTAAAATATATTTATAGTACCTACCTGCCTACCTACTACCAATTTTAAACTTCCGATGTATCTACCTAATTATATTGAAGGAATTTTATTTATATGGAATATCTTGATTGATGTAGTAAGTAGGTGGGTGTTAATTATTTTCTGTAGATGTTACCTTTTGTCGACGGCACTGTGGTGTACGGCAAAATTCGTAAGAATTTATGATTACACCATAATAGTTTTAAGTCTACTTGTGAATTTTGGTTAATAAATTATTATTATTATTACTATGTGCCATATTTCATCAAAATTTGTGCAGCTGGGCCGACCAAAGAAACAGACACACTTTTTTATTTGATGATAATATTGGAACATAGAATATCTGAAATTTAACATAAAATTTGAATTTAATAATTAACTGTAATATGATAAATTTGACAGCACCTGTATCTGGAAATATATTTTGTATTACAATTTTTTGGTGCTACTTCAGACAGGCTGTTACACAAATTTCTAAACTTTGTTTATCTTAGTAGTCTTTGATAAAATATATCTCCTTATAATTTATGTTATCTTTATGCACTTTGGCATAACATTTATCGCCGGCTTGAATTCGTATGAGGGCACTTGAGGTCTTGAATTCGTGTGAATTTTTAGGTGGCAAATCTGGCATGTTTTGTATTTATGATCTGGAGTTTTGTAGCAATCGAAGTTAAAGGTATAAAAGCTAGATAACTAGAAATACAGTTCAAGAAGTTCAAAGGTGGCTAAAATGGGAACAGATAATAATGCAGATTGATAAGAGCTAATATCATTGTTGCTCATATTGAGTGGATACACAAACAAGTGCATGTACTAGAAGAATAATAATATATTTGGACCTTATCTGCTTACAGTTCTAAGAATTGCAGTGGGACATTTTAATTTATTTTTAAATATACACTTACCATTTCCATTATTAGATGCCCACATATTGCACATTTTTCTGCAGTTTGTTGAAATCCAGAGTACTAAAAGAAAGGGTTTGAATGTATTATAGGAATAAGACAGTTTATTTAAAATAAATTATTTTGAATGAGACATTAATTTATACATTTCATTTGACAATGTTGCTCAATGGACAAAATTTAATTCACCACTTGTGCAAAATATATTGCAAAGCACTGGTACCTTCCATGGGAGTCAAAGGGAGTAACTAGACATAAGCAACACAAGATAGTGGAGTGAGAGAGTGGAGAAATCTGTATAAAAGGTCTGCCAGTGGACCTCTTACAATTGAGATGCTAATTACTTACCAGATAATCTTCTTCACAATATACTTTTCCATGAACATTATAGAATGCCTTGCCTCTTAAAGCCCGGCCACAAGAGCAGCAAATAAAACAGTTGGTATGGTAAAGATTACCCATTGCTTGGCACGCTTGCCCTGCACCTGTTACTCCAGCACCACAAGTGTGGCATATACCTGAAAGGAACCAGAATTTATTTTTTACTTTAATCGGTTTTTACGCGTCGTCATAACGAAACGAACGGTTAATCGCTTTAAGGTGGAGGTGGTTAAAAACTTGTTTTAATAAAAATTATTAAGGAAAAATGTGGTGGCATAAACCCTTTTCACTCTTAGAGGAGACCTATGCCCTGAGTGGGCTAGTAATTGATTTATTATGAAAATTGGTCTTGATAAGAACTTGATTTGACAGATAAAGATATTGGAACCAGCTGGTTGTCAAAAGAAGTTTAAAGATTTACACTATTCCTTTACTCCATAATGCTTAGTATAAATTGAATCAACATACATATATATATATATATATATATATAATAGTTGAATGATGATGAATCTGCTTAATGTAGAAAACAATCTGTTACTGTTATTCTACATTACCTGAATTGTATGATATTGGTCTAGCTAAAGTTCACATTATTGGGTTTTCAGGAGTAGATAACCTAAAAATACTGCCTTACAAAGAAGAATAAAAACACAGTATAGGTATGATGTCTAAGTCCTTACCAAAGTATTCTCCTTCCTCATCCTGTCTCTCCATTTCTTCCTCAAGTTGTCTTGTTAGTTCTTCTATTTTACGCTGTGCTTCACTAGGCCCCGGTGGGCGTGGAGGTGTAATACTGTAAGGAAGAAGGCTCTTCCCACGACCTCCGGAGCCTCGTGATCCTCCAGACAGCTGTGAGACTGAGCTAGGAGTCGGACTAGGTGCAGGTGACTGAACAGGTGAACACATAGATGTTAACCCCGAGGCCATATTACGTGAACTTATTGATTCCGATGCTAGAGACACATTGTCCTTATTTGCTGCAGCTACAGCAGCAGCGGGAGATCCTCCAGTCATACAAACATAATCAGACCCATTAGTATCCTCTACAATTTGCATTCTATTAGGAATAGGTTTAAGGTTGGAAATATAGCTACCATTAACAGCAGGCTTCACTTTCCCCAGTCCATTCCCTATGTGGGTTGTAGCTGGTTTAGGATGGAAGTACTTTGGAGCAATGACTGCCCCTTGAACCTCTGTAGCAATATTTGCCTTAGGTCTTTGAGCACTTGGTGCGATTGACGCATAAATAGCGGTTGAAGGAATTGTCACAACTTTATCATCAAAACTTACAGAGCTGTTATTTTTTAAAAGAGCACTGACATCAGTGTATTTAGGTGGTGCAGACTTCATGACGGTATAATCACTACTGGAGCTGTCTGTTGAGGAGATGTAGGGTGGTGGAGGAGGGGCCTTGTCTATTTTGTTTTTATCATTCAATAGTTTCTGTGAGCTGCTTCTGTTTATAGTAGTGTTGGGCACCTGGGGTCCAGGAACCGAGCCCTGCTGCATGTATTGCTGGTCTGGATTAGGCTGCACTTTATAGTCAATCTTCTTATCATTTTCAGGACAAAGCATATTCTCATAGAGCAGGGGATTTAATTTAGTTTTGTTATTAACAGGAACCTGTGGTTGTGCCTTACTGTACCGTGTGTTGTAGTACCCTTCGGCGACGAGGGGCGAGCTCTGATACAGCTGGTGGTAATACGGAGGCTGCGGCAACTGTTGCTCGCCGTAATACTCAATGTTTTCATACACTGGTTGCGGATACTGACTATTGGTATTACCGGGTATTTCGTACAAATCTTCGGTTTGGTAACTGAGCGACCTCTGCGAAATAGAGTCTATAGATCGCGTAGGGCTAGCCGGAAGCGCAGTAGTGTTAATATCACGTTTATTGATTGATGCTATCGTCTCTACTCGTTTGGGAGTCGCAAATTTGGAGGACGCTATTACATTCGATCGCTCGTAAAAACTGTAATCTTGCCGATTGAGAGAGGCATTTTCTAAAGTAAAACTCTCTATCGCACCGACAGGTCTAGTCTTTGTTTGAGCACTTAAGTTGGAAGTCGAGGCAGAGTGCGCTTGCTCAGTATCATTGTCATCTTTGTTGGATATTTTCAAATCTTGCAAACCCAGTACACACCGTTGCTCTTCGGAATTGGTCCTTCGTGAGGAATCCATAACTAAGCAAAATTGGAAACTACTAACACAAGTGAATACTACAATAAAAACATATAAAAATGATTCATAATAATTTTGTTCATGTAATCTTTAACAAAACATTGTAAAAATACTTGTAAAAACAAAATTAGTGTTGTAACTTTTTAAGTTTTTTAAAAGGTGTGGACTGTGGTTTAACTTTTACCCAATAGTTCAATGAGAATACAAACATTCATTACTAATTAGTGAACATGGACAAGCATATTATGATCAAATGATTTAACGTGCATATCATATCATAAATGTGAAAGAGTGATGTTTGGATGTTTCTTACTCAACCACACAAAAACGGCTGAACGGATTTGAATGAAATTTGGCATGCATATAGCGTTTGCTATGGAAAAAAAGATAGGCTACTATACTAATACTAATTTTACAGAATGTGCACATTTATGTTGTTCCCTTAATCATATAACATACACATATACAAACATAAAATTTTTATTGTTTTTAGTTTTGGTTTACTATTTGGATTTTAGTAACATAAAAATCAGAATTCTTATTGATGCAGGTTGCACTTATTCTAGTTGTTTTTTTTCTTCTTCTGGCTTTACACAGATTGATTATAATATTTCATACTAGCTTCTGCCCATGATTTCGTGGTCTGCGTGGACTACGTAATTGGGTCAAAAATAGATTAAAAATGTGAAAGTTATAAAAAATTCAATAAAATTTACACCCGACACGGGTGTAAATTTTACTTACGCTACTACGCTTACGCTATATTAGCGAAAACAAGTTGTAATATTACGTTTCAGCTATTGCGTATTTAAAGTGGTAGAGTCGCAAAACTTATATTTTTGTTTGACTCACATAGTTTAAATTAATCCGCGTGTAATTCGGTTATCACGCTCTAAACGTGTTTTCAAAAGATGTTTGCAGAAAGGTTGCATAGTTTTTTTCTCTAAGTTTATTCACTGTTCTTCGTAGCCGATATATACTATGGTTTAGGAACCAGATAAAAAAAAAGTTTTTTGTCTGTAGCGGCTATGGAGGGTAGAGGTAAGGAGAGTCATCTGTGTATATGAAAAAGTGTCGTCAAAATGTATTAAATTAGGATGGCGCCACATTTGCATCAGGGTAACTCTTAAAAGAAGCGCCAAATATAAATATTGTTAGAGTAGGCTTGAAAAATAAACAAGGAAGTATGGAGATACAAGGAAGTAAGGTTATATTTACCACAATATTTTGTACAACGTAAGTTGTTGAAATTCTCAATAATTAACTACTTTAGTCGATAATGACATTAAATTTTTTAACTCGGCATACTTCAATTCATCTACGATTGCTACATTCATACCATACCCTGTGCATCCACCAGCGCCATTGTGGAGGATTTTTAAACTGTTATTTAGCGCATACACTGGACACTTTTTCAACTTTTCTGCCATATAAGATGACTCTCCTTACCTCTACCCTCCATAGTAGCGGCGCGGCTTGTGGAACTGTCCGCGGGTGCAGTGGTCGAAAACTCGAAAGGACTGTCAAAAAAAAGAAATGGCTACACTAAACGCTTGTGATACGCATTGAGCATTTAGAAAATTGCTATTTAATTAGGAAACCAATAGCTATTTTCACGCGTGTTAATTACCTGCGTAATGTATTACATTGCTTATTGTTAAGACCTAAGACATAAGACATAAGTTTGATTATCATTGTCCAATAAAATGTATGAAACTGAAGACGATCAATATGAGGAGGAAGAAGTTGAGGAAATTTCGTCTGAACTTTGGCAGGAAGCCTGTTGGATTGTTATCAATGCTTATTTTGATGAGAAAGGTTTAGTAAGGCAGCAACTTGACAGCTTCGACGAGTTCATACAAATGTCCGTGCAGCGCATCGTTGAAGATTCCCCTCCGATAGAGTTGCAAGCTGAAGCCCAGCATTCATCTGGTGAAATCGAAACACCACCGAAATACCACTTGAAGTTTGATCAAATCTACCTCTCGAAACCTACCCATTGGGAAAAAGATGGTGCCCCATCGCCTATGATGCCTAACGAAGCCCGTTTACGCAATTTGACTTATTCAGCCCCTCTCTACGTGGACATAACCAAAACGATTGTGAAAGAAAATGAAGATCCTATTGAAACCCAGCATCAAAAAACGTTCATTGGCAAAATTCCCATTATGTTGAGATCTACATACTGTCTACTCAGCAATTTGACGGATCGTGATTTAACAGAATTAAATGAATGCCCTTTAGATCCCGGTGGCTATTTCATTATAAACGGATCTGAGAAGGTTTTAATCGCTCAAGAGAAGATGGCCACTAATACAGTGTATGTATTCAGTATGCAAGGTGGAAAATATGCTTATAAAACTGAAATTCGTTCTTGCCTTGAACACAGCTCAAGACCCACATCCACTTTATGGGTAAATATGATGGCAAGAGGTGGTCAAAGTATCAAAAAGTCAGCTATTGGTCAAAGAATTGTTGCAATTGTACCATATATAAAACAAGAAATACCTATTATGATTGTATTTAGAGCTCTGGGCTTTGTCGCTGATAGAGACATTTTAGAGCACATAATTTATGATTTTGATGATCCAGAAATGATGGAAATGGTTAAGCCTTCATTAGATGAGGCATTTGTGATACAAGAACAAGGAGTTGCGCTCAGCTTTATAGGTGCCCGTGGAGCACGGCCTGGTGTTACTAAAGAAAGACGTATTAAATATGCTAGAGAAATTTTACAAAAAGAAATGTTACCACATGTTGGAGTTTCTGATTTCTGTGAAACTAAAAAAGCTTACTTTTTGGGTTATATGGTACACAGACTTCTGTTAGCTGCACTGGGTCGCCGTGAACTTGATGACAGAGATCACTATGGTAATAAAAGACTTGATTTAGCTGGTCCCTTACTAGCTTTCTTGTTTAGAGGACTTTTCAAAAATTTGTTAAAAGAAGTCAGGATGTATGCACAAAAATTTATTGACAAAGGCAAAGACTTCAATCTTGAGTTGGCTATCAAAACTAAGATTATAACTGATGGACTGCGATATTCCTTGGCCACAGGTAACTGGGGTGATCAAAAGAAAGCCCATCAAGCAAGAGCTGGAGTGTCTCAAGTATTGAATAGATTGACTTTTGCTTCCACTTTATCTCACTTGAGACGTGTTAACTCTCCCATTGGTCGTGATGGGAAGTTGGCCAAACCTCGTCAATTACACAATACATTGTGGGGTATGATTTGCCCTGCAGAAACTCCTGAAGGTGCAGCTGTAGGCTTGGTGAAAAACTTGGCCTTAATGGCTTATATTTCTGTTGGAAGTCAACCATCTCCAATATTAGAGTTCTTGGAAGAGTGGTCTATGGAGAACTTGGAAGAAATAGCACCCTCAGCAATTGCAGATGCAACTAAAATATTTGTAAATGGTTGTTGGGTGGGCATTCATAGAGATCCTGAACAACTTATGGCTACATTGCGAAAACTAAGACGACAAATGGACATTATAGTTTCAGAAGTCAGTATGATACGTGATATTCGAGACAGAGAAATAAGGATTTATACTGATGCAGGCAGAATATGCAGACCCCTCCTTATTGTTGAAAATGGGGCTTTGCTATTGAAGAAAAAACATATTGATCAACTTAAAGAAAGAGATTACAATAATTATGGATGGCAGAATTTAGTAGCAAGTGGTGTGGTTGAATACATTGATACTCTTGAAGAAGAGACTGTGATGATTGCAATGAGCCCTGATGATTTGGCACAAGTAAAAGAATATGCCTATTGTACCACTTATACCCACTGTGAAATTCATCCTGCTATGATTTTGGGCGTTTGTGCATCCATTATACCATTCCCGGATCATAATCAAAGTCCCAGAAATACTTACCAAAGTGCTATGGGTAAGCAAGCTATGGGTGTCTATATTACAAACTTCCATGTAAGAATGGACACACTAGCTCATGTGCTCTATTATCCCCATAAACCATTAGTTACAACCAGATCTATGGAGTACTTACGTTTCAGAGAATTGCCTGCAGGAATAAATTCTATTGTAGCTATTTTATGTTACACTGGTTATAACCAAGAAGACAGTGTCATTTTAAATGCATCAGCTGTAGAAAGAGGTTTCTTTAGATCTGTGTTTTACCGTTCATATAAGGACTCTGAGTCTAAAAGAATTGGTGATCAAGAAGAACAATTTGAAAAGCCAACCAGAAGTACCTGCCAAGGAATGAGAAATGCTCTTTACGATAAATTGGATGATGATGGCATTATTGCACCTGGCATAAGAGTTTCAGGGGATGATGTTGTTATTGGCAAAACAATAACTTTGCCAGAAAATGATGATGAGCTGGAAGGTACCACAAAACGCTATAGTAAACGCGATGCTTCAACATTTTTACGTAACAGTGAGACAGGTATTGTTGATCAAGTAATGCTAACCCTTAACAGTGAAGGGTACAAGTTTTGCAAGATTCGTGTGAGATCAGTGCGTATTCCACAAATTGGCGATAAGTTCGCATCTCGTCACGGACAGAAAGGAACTTGTGGAATTCAATATAGACAAGAAGATATGCCATTCACATGTGAAGGACTTACTCCTGATATTATTATCAATCCCCATGCCATCCCATCTCGAATGACGATTGGTCATTTGATTGAATGTATTCAAGGAAAGGTATCATCAAATAAAGGAGAAATAGGTGATGCTACACCTTTTAACGATGCCGTAAATGTGCAAAAAATTTCATCTCTACTTCAAGAGTATGGATATCATTTACGTGGAAATGAGGTGATGTATAATGGTCACACCGGAAGAAAAATAAATGCCCAAGTTTTCTTAGGTCCCACATATTATCAACGTTTGAAGCATATGGTGGATGATAAAATTCACTCTAGAGCCAGAGGGCCAGTCCAAATATTGGTTAGACAGCCTATGGAAGGGAGAGCTCGTGATGGAGGTTTACGTTTTGGAGAAATGGAACGAGATTGCCAGATAGCTCATGGAGCAGCCCAATTTTTAAGAGAACGTCTTTTTGAGGTGTCCGATCCTTATCGTATACATGTTTGTAATTTCTGCGGCTTGATTGCAATTGCTAATCTACGAAATAACACTTTTGAGTGCAAGGGCTGTAAAAACAAGACACAAATTTCGCAAGTGCGTCTACCATATGCAGCAAAATTACTGTTCCAGGAACTAATGTCTATGAATATTGCACCCAGACTTATGGTCATAAGCTAATCATACTGATGTCATTCATTTTTCATACATTATTAATACATAAGTATAAGGAAATGTTTAAAATAAATATTTGCAAACATTTAATTAAGACTTTAATTTTATCACAAACGACAACATTAAATGCAGCTTATATGTAACAATCACATTACAAAATGTACACATAATAATTCTTGTACTTAATTAAATTCAATAAATAATAAAATATCAAAAATGCAAATTTATATATTGAGGTATAAAGTTATCTGATATTTGCATTGCATAATTTAACATTTATAAAATGTAGAGATATAACAAGATATAATTATCATGAAACCAAAAATTTGCAATATAACAAATTATATATTATGCGAAGGTAAATAAATTATGCTTGTGCATAAAACCCAGTGAGATGTTACCTCTATAGGAACCATATAGATACATCAGGTGTAAAGAAATTACAACTTTTAGTAGGTAATGAATCTTTCCGGTAAACATATCTTATGTAGATAAGAGTACCATCACTTGAGTTTGAAAACTCTTGTGGGATAGATACTTAAAGGGTTAATAAAATCTCACTGATAAAATCCACAAACAATTCTCCAAAAATAACTATAATATAAATAAAATGTAAAAGTAAGCGATAAATCTTGCAATGGACGTCTCTATAAATATATAACTCAATGTTCTGACTTAATCCACGTTATTCGGTTGAGTAACGCACCGTTGTTTTTTCCGAGAAAAAAGGAATCTGCGCAGTTGTCGAACCAAACAAATAAACTAACAGACATACTTTCGAATATAATAATATTAGTACCTAATATTATAATATATAGTAATATATATAATATTAGTACCTTTAGATTTTTGTAGTGTCTAAATAGTACCGACCGGTATTCGTGTATATATTTTTATCAGCTTCAGTTCAGACACCATATAAACTAAAAACTATTCTATATTATTTTTCTACTAATAATATAATAATAACACTTCCAATCAAATTTAATCGAACGATATTTTCTTTTTCGGGTGTTGGAATAATTAAGCCAAACAACTGTCTTAAACTACTAGGAAGACATTGAAAAGATAAAAACTGTACGAATAAATAATTGTTTAAATATAGAGAGCGTAAGCACTACACATCATACTAGCATTTAATAATATTTAAGTACTAATTTATTTAACTGGCTAGCTGGTGTCACGTAAAAAAAGTGCTGACGTTAGAATTGCGCAGTTAATAAAATAACATGGGATTTGATGCGGCAATACCTATAAGTCAACATACATTTACTGGTGACTTCGTTGTGCGTTTGTTTCAAGAAGAAAATTCCATCAATTTCTATTCGTAAATCTTGTGGATTCACTGAAATTTATTACATATTTACCCTTTTCATGAAATTTTATATAATAACTTATTTGCTTAGTGAGTGTTCTTTTCACGTTACCGTTTATGCAGACAATGCATGCATGCAGCCTGCAGGTCAGGCATTGTGCAAGAACAAATTTTGAACAATTTTAATTAATTTAATTAATTATTCATTCATTTGAAAAAGAGAAACATCAGGCACATCCATCGAACAATAAACGAGTCGTTTTGTTAAAATTCATTGTCTATATTTAAGTCTAGAAAAAACATCCCAAGTTTTTTTTATACCTATGCCATTTTAAAAAGGATCTCGAATCACTCAAGCACCGCGGTTATACTTACTTTACGTAACTATCGTTTACTGCACAACTTAAGAATCTATTATTTACTAGCATGTCTCCTAACTCGTTAAATCCAAAACAGATATAACATGGTCGCAACAACGACCCCACAGTTTTATTTTTCAAATGTACTTTACGTGAATATTAAAATCAAATTTCACAGTGTACCGCCCTTTTAATTATATTTTATAAAACTATACAAAAGTAGAGAAAAAAGTACACTATACAAAGACAATTTTGTTTTTGTATACATTTGAATGTAGGTACGGTAATGTAGGTATGGATTGAAACTGTAGGTACGGTAGGCTGGCTCTACTTTACTTCCGCACCGCTACTCTCAATGACTACCGTACTTAATAATAAGTTGACTTTACACACGTGATAGTAGTTTAGCAGCTATACTAAAATCAATAAAGATTGAAAACGTAAGATATTTTTGATAAAATAAGATATCCTAAATTTATTTAACTGGGTGTATCAAAAACTGAATTCGTGCAACCAAATACGTTTCGTGACGACATAATTTTCTAATAAGAACTGTCAAATATTACCTACTTCACTAAGATCAGCACCGATTTGAATTACCTAGATAGCAAATTGAATCTGAAACTGTGGCTTTAGAAGTTCACGATATGACATATCTTTATTTTAAATCCAACTTAAGTGTTTCCCAAACAGAGGTGGAAGCGGGTCGCGTGAAGAATTTCGAACAGATTTTTTTTGGGAGGCTTCGGCCATATGGCACGTTACCATCCTGCCGGCAAACACATGCCCCCAAGCCATTTAGCGTTCCGGTACGATGTTGCGGAGAAATCGATTGGATGGATGGGTCTAATATAACCGCTATCTGCCAACTGTTAGTCCACTGCCATTTTAGACTACATCATAAATTACCACATGACATTGCAGTCAAACGATAACTTGTAGTCAAATAAAAAACCTTCGGGCCGTAAGTTGTCGCAGGCGGTGACCGCAAGTGAGTGAGTGAGTTTCCTTGCTGTGACTAGCAGGATTTTAACGTATCATCTATTTCCGAATTCATTCAAAGCTAACAGAATCGATGCCTCGCCTTTTATATCTACACTGGGACGTCTAATTATAGTAAGATAAAATCTGCTTCAGCCACTGGCCTGCCTCATAAGAACTGCCATTACGCTACGAACCAATGTAACTATGCGTGTAACTTTTGCCGCCACCGCCGCTGTTTCGGGAACGCTTTTTTTTTCCTTTGAAGTTCACTGTGGAGCCGGTAACGCTCTCTGTTCCTGATTTTCTTCTTCCTTAGGTCGACTCCATTTGATCATAGTCTCCGGTGAGCGATACAGGAACACGAGTTTCGCGAACAAGTCTTCTTCTAGAGACATCTCCAAAGCTTCCCGAACCTGACAAAGTTTGATAGTTAATTTACAATCTCGATCTCTTTATGTTAGCCCATAAGCGCGTTCGATTGGGCCAAATATTGATTGGTATTGGGTGGTTCTCTCAAGAAATTCTCTGTATCAGCTTGGGGTTATTATAACACCCATATCAAAAACAGGTTAGCCCGCTACCATCTTAGCCTGCACCATCACTTAACACCAGTTGAGATTGCAATCAAATGATAATGAAAACAACAAAGAGTATTCGTAAGAGGGCGTCTTTGTAAACCCGTTACCAAGATACTATTTTGATATAAAAAAAAACATCTTTTAGAAACTGTTTGCTGTAACACATCTTTCAGGTACACACATATAAACTCACACAAACATGTTGCTATTAAGCGTACGTAAGCGTAGGTACGTACCAAATAGATGTCAAGGCAGAGTTGCAGCACACGGTCGGCGTTGGGCAGGTCGTCGAACATAATCTTCGTGTAGATGCCAGAGAAGAAGCCGCGCAAAACGCGCGACGCAAGAAACACGAATGTAGTGTACAAGCCAATTATACTATGAACAGCAAAACATATATATTTCTTAAAGTCGCAAATTATGAGAACTTTTACCATAATGTATATCAGTATCTGTGGGCCATATAAACCTTGTTTTTCAATATATAAATTAGCAAAACAATTGCTCAAGAGCAGTGGCGTGCATCGAGGGTATACACAGGGTATGCAGACGATATAAAATTAAGAAAATCTCCAGTACGAGTTATAAAAAACTTAAGGATAGGATTGTAAGAGTTATAAAAAGCCTACCCTCAAGTATTTTTAAGTCATACCCTCTATGCACGCAACTGCTCGAGGGTGCCTTGAAATTATTGGATTCGATTTCAGAGCGTTGCAATCATAAACGCTACCTAAAATGTCAGTACTTATTCCTTTTGTTGTATCGTTAAAAGTAAACATTACCAAAATCATCAGTAATAAATAATCAACATATTATATGTGGTATTTTCTATTTTATACCAAATTTTTAATATATAAACGCTACTTCATATTTGTGTACATTTTTAACCGTAATTTTTTTTATTTAATAGTGTGCAACCGTGTAGTCATGTAACCTTGTTTTAAAACATGAATATAGCTTGTACATCTGAAATCTGTACATTAGCTGTACAGCCACCGTTGCACACTGAAATTATCGTATTTCAACACTCCTTTGAATTCGAAAATAAAACCTCTGCTTGACATTACAAAATAAATCCAGTGATCAAACTTGAAAAACTTTTATTGATTTTTGGTAACATTTAATTACAAAAACTAACTTTGTTTTACAAATATATTAATTCTTGCAATTATTATTGAGTTTACTCCTTAAGAAACGATTTTCATATATAAGACGCCCGGTATGAGAAAAATGTGAGGAGTAAAATCTACTGATGAATGACCTCGTTACGTTTTCGCTTTGCGACGTTGCATGCCCGGCAACTGTGATACGCAAACATGCAACGTCACTTTCGTTTAATTAACTTATTTTGCCTATTTAAGTTACCAAGGAAACCGTATATTATCTAGGTAAAGAAACAAACACAAATGTATAGGACAGAGTGAGATAGAAAACATTATAATTTTTTTTTCCTATTCTAGTTACCATGGAAACTAAATAATAAACATTACATTTATCCTAATAGTTCTGATACTCTACATCCACCTTAATCTCTCGTAGGCTACTTTTCAGAAGTTACACTTCCGCCGTGTGTGAATAAATTGCACATGATTTTTAATTTACCCTTTCATATGGTATTTATCTTTATTCAGTTAAATAAACTCTTTTGCGTATGTTTAGGCAATCATAGTTAAGGAGTAAACTCCAGTCGTGCGTCGGAGCTGACACACACACTTTTTTTGATATAAAATATATTATTATTTATAAATACCTAAATAGCTTCCGGGCGAATTCAAACTGGGCTAGGACACTGACGTTTTAACTACCTTATACAATAGTTAATTTTGGCTAATATATACTATCAGTTCGTATCAAGCGAACAAGTCAAAAAGTTGTTCCATTCTTCCACAACAATTTCTATACTTTTTATTTTATGCATGGTAAAAATTAAGTCTTACCCGCCTCCCGATATGAAGTTAAGCGTCTCCGGGAAGAGTTTGTCGTTGAAAGTGTACATGACGAGCATGTCACAGTCATTCATTGGAATCGAGGCTAAAGGATCCTGCAACATATGAAACGACAAAAGTTAAGTAAAAAATAGTATCGAAAAATAAATTTGATTGTTGGTATAAACGCCACCCACGATTCATTCATATTTTACAGGAGGACAAGAGTTGTCGAATCAACCAGTCAGAACGTTGAAGTGGCATTGAGCGAGGCACATAGCTTGAAGAACCGATGGAAATGGGATCCCAAGCTACTGGAATAACAACCCCGCACTGGACAGTGCAGTGATGGTATATCCAAGTGAACAGACGACGATGTGAGAGAGAGGTGCGAAAAGCTTGAGATAATAATAATGATGATACTGCTCGATAAAAATGTACTATAAATCTGCAGAAATTAGACATGTGAATGTAAGAATTGCAAATAGTCCTGGATGTGTCTAAGAGGAGGAGTTAAAACCAAACTTTTTTAATTAAAAAGTTTCCACGTGTTTTGTTTATGACAGCTTAATAGTTGCGAACTTCTTTATTTGTGGTTGCAATTACCCCTGTATAATATATTGGACAAGTTATAGTGAATGGACTTTGGCTGAGTTAAAAAACAGTTTTTCAATACGTTAAAGTTTATGAGCATCATGTCATATTGTATTCATAAAGGAGAGAGATTCACAAGGAGAATTCCTTCATTGAAGTTCGCATCACCAAACTCACCCTTGATTGGCAAGCTTCACGTACTCGCCAGTACATGGTCCCGCCCTCACGCTCCAGACGAAGTTGCACATCGCGGTAGTAACGAGCGTCGTCAGGTTCTGTGAATTAACATTTATTCCGAGGGCATAAGCACTTCTTGATATCTCTATATTTCCTAAGTCTAGCAAACTAGACATACCATTCGTATCGTATATAAAAATGAAGGGTGAGAAATTTAGATTTCTTTTTAATTATAAGGTCTGGTTCGGTGGGAGGATTCGGCCGTAGCTAGTTACCACACTATCGACAAAGATATGCCGCCACGCGATGTAAAGTTTCGGTACATTACCGTGTTGAAACCAACGAGGGGTATGTGTGACAATTATACAACTGCCATAACTCTAACAGGTTAGTCTGTTACCATCTTAGACTACATTATCACTTACTTTGGTGCGGTTGCAGTCAGGCCGAGTTTTTAACTTGTAATAGTTTTAGCAGCACCCTCAATTTCAAGAATCATGGACTCAACACGGACCAGAGACAGCTTTGATAGTTTGCCATACTCAGATAATGAAAAGGTCACAAAATTACCAAGGCTAGTGAAAATTAGCCCAATCAAATGAGATATAGTACTTTCGAAAGATGAATTCTTTAGTTCAAGCTACCTTATTTTATGCAGAAAGTATTAATGAATGAATATTCGGGAAATCTTACCGTTAGCACCTATCGGCGGCATTAACTGATACGCCGGCTTCGTTGCACCTTTGTTGAAGACTTTTACGAATTTCGGAAACAATAGTTTCACGTTCAGCCTGTTTTGAAAAATTGTAGAATCATTTGTAAGTTGTGCCCACTTAGAAATTACGTAACTATTGGAAATGTTCATCTCGAAACGCACAGAGCATACCATGGGAATGACTATCAAAGCACGGTTATTTGTTTGTCCCTTGCTTCCAAATTTAAATTTAATACATAAAGCTGGGTTCACTTAAATTGGCCTATAAATTAAGCAGCAGCTAACATACATACAGATCACCTGATTTGATGTGATTACAAATTATGAAATGAAATTTGATGGTTCATCAATTTGCATGAATTTCTTTTCTAGGAAAGAAGAAAGAGTCCTTAAAGAATTTACGATGGTCGGACGCTCTTTAACTATTGACTGAAATACAAAGTTTTAGCACGAGTAACATCAATGGGAAGGATTGCCATCAAAGTTAGCAAATTTAAAAAAAAATGATCAAAATATCTCACCATGCTGTAGACGGTGCGGTGTTTGTCAACATTTCGAGAAGCGTCTTCCTTTCGGGATTTGGTTTGCCTTCGATAAAGGAATCCAACGGCACCTCACGGTTGTTGTCTATCGTGGGCGGGTTCTGTGCGTTGTTGCTGGGATGCGTTACCACGTATGTGAATTTAACAGATAACGATGCATCTGCAAATAACAATTCACATTGGTATCGATTCTAAATCTATAAACTAAAACTAGGAGATACACTACAACTTTAGACTTATAAACTCAGTTTAGTTTGACAGACTTGTGGACGGAAATCTAACTTTCTGCTTCACTGTAGTATAATAATAATAACAATATTTGTTTAATTCAGGTAAAACCCATCACAATATACACGTTTAAATGAGTTCTTGGAATTTTTAGGACTTATGCAAAGCTTTTGAGAGCGTGTCAATCCCTCATCTGCTAAGTAAAATGGAGCATTTGGGAATTCGTGGTCCAGCTCTTGCCATCTTTCAAAGCTATTTGATGGGGCGCACTCAGTGTGTTAAAATTGATAACTTTAATAGCGAAGTTAATCACATTACTTTTGGTGTTCCACAGGGTAGTATTCTTGGCCCAACACTATTCCTCATTTATATAAATGAACTTTGTCACATTAATATGACTAACTGTAAAGTACTGTCTTACGCTGATGACACTGTCAACAAGCGTTGAGGGTAGTGACTGGGATTCTGTGAGGAATGCTGCCCAGGCCCTTCTAGCAGTTGTTTCCAAATGGTTTGCTACAAATCTCTTAACTCTGAACATTTCGAAAACCCAATATGTTCCCTTCACACTTCGCTTAAACTCTCAGCCCAGGCAAGATTTTGTAATAAAAGCCCATAGCTGCGGATCCATTGACTCCATTGCATGTGATTGTTTACCAATAGCTCGCACAAATAGTGCTAAATATTTGGGAGTTGTAATTGATTCTACACTGAGTTGGCACCGACAAATCGACGCTACTTTATCTAGGACTCGAAAGTTAAATTTTATATTTAAACAACTGAGACGTTTATTAGACTTTCATACTCTTAAAACGGTGTACTAGGTTCTTCCATTATACTACGACTGGAACGTGCGCAAAGGTCAATTCTGAAAATTATGTCAGGAAAACCATATTGGTTTAGCACGGAACTATTGTACAGGGATAGTTTGGTACTGACAGTAAGGCAAATTTTTATTCTAAAGATAATTTTACGGAAGCATAAATCATTACCATTCAAAATTCCTAATGCTGAAGAGACACGCAGGAAGCAAAAAGTCTGCTCATTTGAATCATATAGAACAACTCTTGCTGGTAATCAGTACTATATTCTTGGGTCTAAGTTATACAATAAAATAAACAATGCACTCAATATTTATCCACTAAAATTAAGCGTATGTAAAAGAACGGTTAAAGATTACCTTCTTAAAATGTCGTATGACCAAAATGAGGAACTTCTTAAAACAATTTATCTATAAGGTTTCGCACATAATCACTCACTTTTTTGCATACTTTTACTACACAACCTTCATGCATACATATACATAACACCACTATACACATACTTGCTGTGTTATAATTATAAGTTTTACTTTTAATGTCAAACATGCACACCTACCATACTACACACATTACTTTGCATACTTTCACTACACATATCTACATATACACAGCACCACTATGAACATACTTGCATGCCATAATTATAAATTTTATTTTAAATGTCCTTTGATAAAATTTCTCACTATTTGCTCGTTGTGTAATTTTTCCTGTATAATTGAGGAAGGCTGACTACTGAAACACAGTTTATACTAGTTCAGTAGTCAATGAACAATTGGATTGTTTTTACAATTGCACGTAGGTATTTTGCGATGTAAATGTACCTACCTGATAACCATAACCTATAAATAAAATATTAAAGTATTTTAAAAGATCTAAAAAGTATGAAATGAATACAATTAAATTAAATGGTCTATAATGGTAACAATCTTCTAATTTCTTGTATCCAATAGCTCTTTATTTTGTGTCCAATTTAAGTTATACTAAGAGAAACTGCCTAAAAGATGCACCTTCGTAGAACGCTATGACGAAAAAGGTTCTATAAAAATCGTTAAATGAAAAATGTAGACGGCGTAAAAAAGAGGTTTTTCTTAGATGGAATAGCAAACTGACTTTGCTGTTCATCATCTATTTAGTTATGAATATGTATAACAAGATTATGCCTTGTGGTGACGGCAATTGAGAAGAAATTTGACACCACCCCTCCTGCATACATACGTATACATGCGTATATCAAGCGAATATCTAATTTACTGTGAAACGTATTTTTTTTCAGTATAAAGCGATATCTGCGGCCAAAAAAGGATTTTTTCTAGCGATTGCTTGCTCTGGGAGCTCGCGTCACAGCCGATAACTATGCGTGCATGTTCTCTGCGACTTCTTAAACTTCCGCGTCGTTATATTTGGCTTGGCTGCATTTGGAGTAAGTATACTTTATTACAAGGGCCGTGTGGTGACGGCAGATAAGAACACAGTTATAAACATTCCACCCTTTCCCGCGGGTGCAGAACGAACCGACTAAGGGAATATCACGGAGAGCGCGGGCAGCAGTGTTGTCTGTGCTGAACCCAGCACACTGGCACACTTTTGTTTTTTTTTTCAATTTGACGGGCAGCGTTGTGTATGGGCCAACCCTCCCATTGGAAGAGGTTTTTGATCTAGTAGTGGACTGTTATATGTTTATAACGAGATTACTCACTGGAGATGGCTTCCTGTTCAAGCCGCGCGAGTTCTGGTGGGGATATCATCCACTTCATTGTAGAATTAGGGTTAATAGTGATAACGGCCACATCGTTGTACATGTAGTTGGATAGGAACGTCTGCGCCGTACGGTCGCGTACGTATTGGTTGCTTAGCTGAGTGTAATCCGCCTCTGAGAAGCTGGAATATAGAAATTTTTGTTTAAAACTAGTAAGTAGTAGAGCTTTTAATGACAATGCTCGTCCGGGGAAGTAATATATTCATGCTACATTCTGCCGGCTAGGAGCATTCCAGCCTGATGTGCGTGGGTGGTACATCTTTTGCAGGACTTGTTCCTTGCACGCCCTACGAAGTTTTGGCTTGTTTATAGGCGACTTTACCACTTATCATCTGCGTGACGTCAATTAATGCTATTATAAAAAAAGGACTTAGTAAAAGAATAAAAAAACCCACACGTCAATGTTATGCGACTGCGCAGACATCTGGTAGACAGGCAGGAATGGTCCGATTCTGATTTTTACAGTCACATCCGTTGGCGGGTTGGGCTCTCCGACCTTGAGAGAAATAAAAAAATCCATAAAATACGTCGTAATTGCATATTATTACATTTTAATAGATGTTCAAAATAACAATTTGTTTTTATTGATTGACTATAATATTGGCACAATTAATTTAAAAACCTCATAAAGGGTTTAAAGACATTTGTGCCCGTTTTGACTAACGCGGAACAAGGCAATGCCCAAATAAGTAACAACTAATCGAAGGAGATTCCTAGGCTTACATCCGCCGTTCACCAATAGTTATCATCTAAGAGTTGGTGAAACGTTTCTTTTCTATAGACATCGCCTAAAATAGGTTTAGTGAAAACGGGCATTACACTTACATTTTTAGAGTTACAAAATAAACTTCCCGTATATGCCTTTTAAAAGAGATACTTACAGAATTGCCGAATGCGAAGAAGACTAGTGGAAACCAGATGATTGCGATGACAAAAGCAAGTACCCCGCCGCCCAAGAGGTATTTAGAAGTAGTTGACTTCTTAATGCCGCGCGGCTGTGGAAACTCGTCCTCTACGTAGCGTGAGCACTAAACAAAATATTTGTATAACTTAAACAAGTAGCATATTAAAGTTCCTTTGCTGAGGAACTATCTTATTATATGTTATAGAGAATTTGGACGGAGCTCAGAGCTAACATACCGCTCTTCACTTAATTTACTTTTTAGTGCAAAGTATGTTTTAAATCAAAAAAAAAAACAAGTGCGATGAAATAAACGACAGAGATTAATCACAGAGATTTTCTTCATAAAGGTGTGTTTTTATTATTTTACTTAACAATATGAAAATAAATTGTAAGAGATCGGCCTCCGTTTCGGGGGGATCCGATTTCCGATACCATCCCGCACATAAGTCGGACGCTCATTAGAAGAGTTAAGTCATGACCAAAGTTTTACCTTAAGTAAGAAAATGCTGGCGAAAATATCCTCCATTTTAAGCCAATCCATTAGTGTCATAGATGTGTCCGTCCAGATCCAATCCATTAATGTACGAAGCTCGAATAGGAATGGCACTGCCATAAATCTGTTGTAAATAATATTTAAAAATAAGTGAATTAATTAAATATTTTTATTATTAAATAAATAAATATACTACGACAATACAGACGTCGCCACCAAACCCAAAGTAAGCGTAGCTTGTGTTATGGGTACTAAGAGGACTGATGAATATTTTTATGAATAATATACATAAATTAATAGCAATATACATAGAAACACCCCAGACACTGAAAAACAGTCATGTTCATCACACACATTTTCCAGCTGTGGGAATCGAACCCACGGCTTTGGACTCAGAGAGCAGGGTTGCTGCGCCAATCGGCCGTCAAACACCGATTATTCTTTTAACACAATTTTTAATCCCACTGTTGCTCTTAAATAACGCAATTTCAAGCACGGTGGATAATAGAGATTAAGATTAAATTTAATCATGTGGAATTCTAGTTGAAAAATAACCATTTTATTAGCGTTTCTCTCTTTTACCTTGCTTATAAAACGTGTAAATGAAAACCGAAATAATACTTCACAGGCTTTAGGTACGTTATGTACAGTGGCGTGCATAGGGTTTTCGGTCAGGGTATGCATAAAAAAATAGGTACTGAACATGCTATTTTGATGTTACTGTATAATTTTATTTGTGAGTAGGTACCTAACCTAACATTGTTTGTGATACCCGTGTAGATCTTCTCATCATCTCCTATTTCCAGTAGGTATAGTAAGCTCTGAGACGACCGACTAGCGAGTTTTTAAAATTGTCTGCCATTGCGGCAATTACATTAAATAATGTTTTTTTAGTGTAAACAATAAACAAACATAGGTAGGTATTATTATAAATAAATAATGAAACAAAACATTGATCACTGCTATTCGCCTGTTTCTGTAAGTCAGTCAGAGCTCTTTTTACGTGCCGCTCCTTGTAGGTGCATTCCTTCATTTACGAATAATCTTAGTTAAGACGTTAGTTAAGAATTAGCTCTAAACTTACCTACATTTTCCAAGCACACTGAACCATCAGATCACACGCCGAATATAAGAACTTTCTTACACTAAGAATATTCCTCACAATCATTTACAAACAGTACACTGTCACAAAGGTTAATGTTAACAATAATAATTGTAACTATTTACAAACAACCGTACAGCAAACGAAAAAAACAGTAATTACCTAATTCTAATTCGGTGAATATAAGTTGTTATGACAGAAGGTAAAAGGTAAACAATAATGGCGCTGAGCGATCGCCAGCGATAATGAGAATATCATAGTCAAAATATGTCCGTAATATTTTCTTAGTACACAAATGCTATTAAAAGTTGTCATTTGAAGAATATTACTTCATCAGTTACCAATGGCACCTGGTATACGTTAATAATTTATTTAACATAATTCGGCAACTTTTAATTTGGTTATTTTAATATACTTTTTGAACAAATTAGGTACTTATAAATTTCTAAAGATCTTGAATGTAATAAAATTCATTGATAAATTTTTTAACTACAAATAATAATTATTGCCGTTTAAAACAATAACAAACAAAGCAAATTACTTGTGCTTATAAAAAAACAAAGCATACATTTGGATTTCAAATTTCCGTAAGCAGTGCTTTTAAGATTTGCACACAAGCGAAACCCCTATACTGGAATCCTGGAAAACTCGCACACATAGAAAGAGCCAAATATTGTCTAAGCACGCACGCGATTATATCACTACACACCAGAACTTCCTTGTGTGCTGGTGCACACAAGTAACGACAGATGCATTCAATCGCCGTGCTTCTATGGAGACCGCGGCGGCGCGGCGCATTAATTCGAGCGACGAATAAACGATTTGCCCGGCAATGGATACTTAATCGTGAAAACCCCAGCTAATTTTATGAGATTTAAATTATATTTAAAGCGTTACTTTTTATTTAGGGATACTGTTTACAACTCAAAATTAAAATATAGTCGAAATATTATGCAGTTTGTCTATTTTAGTTCTAAACCATGACACGGGACTTGTCCATTGATTTACATAGAAGTGCGGCCGGTTTTAACTAGATGGCGCTTTTATAGTTTTCTATAAATTGTTTAATTTTTTTTCAATTTTTAAATTTTAAGTCGTCCTTATGGTCTGAGAGGCCCTGAGGTCAGGGTATGCACTGCTTATTTGCATCTATGAGATGCACGCCACTGGTTATGTACTGTCTCTGAGACCTATCTGTGAAACCGAAAACCTAATAGGTTTTGAGTACTAACTACTGCCATAGTTTTTATTGAAAGAAATCAGATACAGCTCTAGTATTACATGCAATATTAAAATCATGTGACTCCTGTCACTTTATCAGGTACGCGTGGCGTAGCGTATGTACTATGCGCGTGGCGATCTTTAGAGGCAAAATTAAAATGATGTGACTCCTGTCACTTTATCAGGTAAGCGTCGCGTAGCGTAGGTACTATGCGCGTGTCGATCTTTTTTCTTCAATAGGATTGTCATAAGCAAACACTTCGAAAATTTCGAATTAGTTTGTATGGAAAAATAAATATTGATTTAATATTTGTACAGGGTGATTACTTATGAAATATACTTATGCGTCCTTCAAAATTATTTCGTAATTCTGTTACACGTTGTATAGGCTAGTACTGGATATCTCTGTTTTATGATTTTCTCAAACTTCTAAAAGACTTGAAAGTACGAACGAATAAATACTGAACGATTAGAAATGCAAAAATACACTTGTTTAAAGAGTCTAAAAGTCTAGTTAGCCGTCCCACCACTTCTTTTACTCAATGGTCTTCCATCTCCTAACGAAAAAGTTAGTAACTTAAGTAGTACTTATAATAACTCACCCTCTGAAACAGATCATATTGAGGAAGTGATAAGATTTGCAGAGGAAGTTGCCAATGATGCGTCGCGGGTATCCGCAGCGGATCTGATACGCTGACAGCAGTAAGTAGATACACTTCACCATGTACCACATTGGCGGCGGGAGATAAGTATTAAATGTTCTGCAAGAGATATTCAGTTAACTCTTTCCTAGTCGAGTATGTTAGCTTTTTATTTAAAGTCTGCTAATTTAAGCTCTTAATTACTAAACGACTACCTGAATGGATGCCTAGAGACAAAAAAAGGAAAAAGGACGTCAAAAGAAAAGGTGGAGAGATGTTTTTACGCAGAAAATTGGATCAGACTGGATGACCAAGTGTGGGGATCGGGATCTTTTGAAAAACTTGGGGGAGGCCTGCGCCGATTAGGCGACTTCTACGTTAAATTAGACCTAAGAATTGGACGGTAAAAGAAATAATAAATTTAACTTTATATGATTTTTATGAAATAAATTCATCAAATAAGAAAAATGTAATAATTGGTAGCAGAATAAAGTATTTTTTTTATTTTAAGTAAAGCTCTCCAAAAATATAATTTACATTTACTTATAAGCAAAGCTTTTAAAGTTCTGAATTGCTTAAAAACTACGCGTTTACGTTGGCTATTGACTTGATAGTATTTTTAGATATAATTGATTTAAAACAAACAGTAACGTTTACTTAATGTAAAGGTATGTCTAACTATCGTATCGTAGAATATCGTAAAGTAGTATGTTTTTTCGACCCCTGGCGCAACGGTGAGCGCTGTGAATTTAAGTAGGAGGTCCCGGGGACGATTTCCGGCAGGGGCAATATTGGAATTTATAATTTGTGAATTTTCTCTGGTCTGGTCTGGTCAGAGGTTTCGGCCGTGGCTACTTATTACCCTACCGAAAAAGACCTGCCGTCATGTCGCGTAGAAACCTAAGTATTAGGGGTATTACCATAGTTCCTAACAGGTAAGCCCAGTACCATCTAAGACTGCATCATGACGTACCACCAGGTGAGATTGCAGTTAAGGGCTAACTTGTAGTGGATAAAAAAATAAAAGTAATGTATGCAATTCGATGTTCCTAAAATCAACTACATAGCAATAAAATAAACGGTCCTCTTTTATTAAAATTATTAAAACTATAATTATTAAGATCGCACCTTTCAGTGATGAAGGGGAGTACGAAGAACATCCAAATATGCACGCCAATAATAAGCATGTACTGGAAGAGGATCTTGCCGAGCATGAACTTGCGCAAATACAGAGCTCGATCGATTACAATCAGTACAAACTGCAGAATAAGCATTACGAGGAATGGGATCGGCACTTTGTTCTCTTCTAAGTACGCTTGAACGCCTCCGTCACCTTGGTGTGTCTGAACATTTCAATAAAATAAATAATTAATATTTAAAAAAACAAATTAAAAAAATTGCACTTAAAAGAAGTACTACGATATGAAAAGATGTATACCTAAACATTATTAACTTTATTAATCATCAATAATTTATTTGTTCACTGTTACCGATGAGTGGTGATACCAGTCTACTCTGATACGCCGTCACCACACGGCACTTTTAAAAAAGTAAACTTACTCCAAATGCAGCGAAGCCAAATATTACGACGAGGAAATTTAAAAAATCGCAAAGGAACATGTACGCATAGATATCGGCTGTGACGCGAGCTCCCGGAGCCAACATTCGCTGGAAAAAGTCCTTAGTTGGCCGCAGATATCGCTTTATCCTGCAAAAAAAAATACGTTTCACAATAAAAAACATATTTCCCTTTATATATGCATGTACACAGCATGGATTTTGGTGCAATACTTACGAAAGTAACATGACTTGTGGATAGTGTGCGTATGTATCCTCCATTGTCGTTTTTACTGCAATTATTGGCTCTTGATCATCGTTAACACTGTAACAATAATATTCTAAACATTCAAACAACTTTCATCAGTGCCACGAAAACAAAAAATAACACTAGCTGCCTATACAATCATTTTAAAGCTTCGTTCTGATCACAGGAATACAAGAAGAAAAAAAAAAGAGTGTGTGTACTTATGTAAACGCGTTAGAAATTATACTTCTTTGGCGAATGGAAAAAAATAACTAAAGTGCAGTGCAAGATTTTATTTAAATAAAAAAGGTTTTATTAACGTTATAATATTTATTCATTCACACTGTCTGTACTGTTACGAAACACGTGTTATAAATATAAAAATACTAGATTATACAACTTGAACATAGTTTTCATGCCACCTAGAACTCACTTTACGATGTAGAACTCAGGTGTCGGTATGCGCGCACATCGTAAAAATTCACACTTATTTTCTCCATCGCGCCAAAAGAAGTATAACTTCAAAAACATTATTTCGTTTAATAATAACGAGATACATATTCAAGGCCGTATTGCTTCCAGCAATCTCTAAAAACATTTGGTATAAAGACTTTTGGTATAGGAGCGGGATGTGTGAAACTGTAAATAGAAAGCGTTACTTGTAATGGTCATCATAGCCACCATGCGAAGGTCCTGCTTGCTGTTCTCTTTCAGTGTGATCTTCTGGCGGCTCTTGCGTTTCATCGCCTCTAAATCGCGGTGAATTCAATTCTGTATTTTGATCAGCATCTTGAGGCCTATGGTTTAGAAGCAATTTCATTGATACATAATCTATCTAATCGAATATTATCAGTCTTCTAAGGATTACCAGAGTTGAAGCCCATCGCAAAACGTGGGGACGTAGGTATGTTTGAGTGTTTCAAACGGGTGTACCATTTTCAATTCTAGGTCTATTTCAAGGTCTATTTTCGAAGGAGTCTTTAATCAAAATGGTTTGATAAGCCTATAGATAGGAATTAGCCAGTTTCTTAGCTGCTATAGGGATATAGCATATGATATTTATTTTATTTTTATTTTATTTATTAGGTTTACTTACAAACACTTACACTAATACAACCGTTTTTAAAATTTAACTATTCTATTTAAGTGTAATGTTTTCTTAAAAGTAAACACAGCATATGAAAATATACAATAACACCATAACATGAAAACAAAAGGTATCGTGAATGAGAATAAATTAACAACATATCTCACACACTAAAAAATAAAACAAGGTACAGTAAATAAGGGTCAATTGTCAATTTAATATCTAATATATATAGTATATATCATAGTTGTAATCACCTGATTCTGAAACCAAGACAGTCTACGGACCCTCAGAGAATACGTATATATCAGATTTATCGTGTCTAGAGTCATTGAGTTTTGGTCTGGGTAAGCAGTTGTCAATAACATAAAGTGATTATGATCAGATACATACTTTTTTTTATGTAACGGTGTTGATGTTCTTTTTTTAATTAAAAGCACAAGTAGAGTTCGTATAAGATCTATAACAACTAAGTACTACTTTAATAACTTTACTAATTCAACGTCAGTTCGGATGATCTTCTTCAACTTTCTTAAATCTGTTCTAATGAATATGATCTAATAATTAAACAAAACTAAGAATTTTAAATAGTACTCTTGTTAGGTATCAAATGTTGTTTATTTTAATGCAAAGTTATTGAATATGAAATTAATAGGAAACAACAAAAACATTCGTCATAATTACAGATGGATGTTACTGTCCATGTTACTTATAACATAAAGATATTCTAATGATGTAGTAGAAGTAGTATGAGACAAGAATTTTGCAAAAGTAGATAACCGTTCAATATTGGCAGGTGGTGAAACGCGCTTAACAGAAGTCGGCTCTCCGAATGTCTCAGCGGGGCTGGTAGCAGCGGAGGGAGTGAGGTATTGTCGCTCTTTGTTACGCTGCACCGATTCTGACCGCACACTACTGTCTGCCCCCATACAACATATGTAAGACCCCGACACGCTTAAGCCATATTCGAATACAAAACAATTAGCTCGAGTATCATCATCTGTCTAATCTATACCACCCTGGTCAGAGGCCTCCTTTCTCATAATGAGAAAAGTTTAAGAAAATTACATCTAGAACAATGCTGCTTTGTTCGTTGGAGGGTTGGCGGCGGGTATATAAGTATATGTTTTTTATAACCAAAAAGAGCCTCTGAAATAGGCTCAACTTTTCGCTCTGCAGACATCCTCAAGAGATATTGATTTAAAAACTCACAATTTTAAGTGAGTTTTAAGAGTTCATGCATGGAGGATCATAAATTATTTATTTTATTATTTGAGTACTGTTTTTAGACCATGTTGCATGAATCTGCATAAGAGACTCGAATAGTCACCTCAATCAGATACCTTGAAGGCTCTTATCGATACCGTACACACGTATAACGCCACCCGATCTATAAGTCACAGGGAGAATTTCATAGACAAGTAAGTCTACATAATATACTCACGGGCTAGATCTCTCGTGTAGTTCGAGGTACTTGCGGCCTACTTCAGTACCTTGGCCTGCTACTAGTAAGTGCGTGTCATCAGTGCTTAGAGGATATTCCATATCCTCTCGTAGTTCTACTTCGGGTGTGGACTCTTTCCACAAACCTAAAGATTTTAGCATGAACCTGCAAATGAGAATTTAGTTAGAGTCATTTAAAATCCTGACGTAATATGGAGTGCAAAAATATTAACACAAGTTAAAGTTCATGTTCATGAACATAAAATTATAGTCTTACCTTTTATTTTCCTTCAACAAAAAGTAATTCCTTGATAAATAAATTTTTTTTTTTTTTTTTTTAATCTTTATTTAAATAAATAAATAAAAAATTTACCTGTGCAAAAATATAATGAGTAGAAGGAGTAAGTCGTAGAGTGCGTAGTTATACTTCCTTTCGATTCCGATTATCCTTGGCGCCGTGAACGGCATATTGGCGGGTATCGCTTTTTGGTTCCATGGCAGAATTTCAAATTGAAACATACTCTTTATAAGTACTATGACCTGCAATAAAGACCTAATAAGTTATCTTAGAACTTTATAATAGCAGAAGCCCACATAGCGTCCCGTATTCGCGATTTTGTTATATTTGATGTGTTTGCCGCAATCACATGAGTACTCATAAATTATTTACTGGTACAGTTGTGAACCGGGTATTGTGGGGATCGTCTGTTTGAGATATTTGTTAATAAATCAAATATTGGGCGAAATAAACCTATATCGCTATACAAACGCTTCGCCATGTGAGAATCAACCTAAAGACAGTTTTGCATACCTCAGTGTACGCGATGAGCGTTACCCAAAACGTTTTAGTTGGCCTTGGTATTGTTAAAGTTCCCCATAAAAATACCATAAGCGGTAACGGTATGGAAAGAATAGTAGCTGACTGGATCTATAACAAGAAAGTATTAAATCTGAAATAGTATTATTTGAACACAAAAATATATCACTACTTTTTTATTAACAGTCGATTACCTGGTTAATGAATACCATAATGTAGCATACAATGTTTGTATGTGCCAAAATTGCGTACCACAATGCGTATGCAAGGTGTACAAGTGGCGATTTTTGTTGTTTGAACATTGAGTCATCTTGATCTTCTAGCATCATTACGTCCTTGCTGTAATATAATTTGCACACATGTAACAAAGAATTTAATGATTTTCAAATTATATTTATGTACAAGAACATTTACAATAAACATTTGAATAAAGCGTCCATAGAATTTTATTTTCATGATCACAGAATAACAATAGTTTATTATAATTTGTGCGAAATTGAAAGTTATATTAGAATAAAGTTTCAAAGGAAGTGAAGACAATTATAGATAGATATGTAAATAAAAGATTTCTTTTGACGATTATAAATGTGTTAAACCAGTAAGAAGAAAAACTGTGAAGCAAAGCCCATAAACAAGCGACTACATAAACTGCGATTAGAGCATGTACTGATTGATTGGAGTTATATCCAATTGATATTACTTCTCTACCTTCAACGGAAACCAAGAATAGTGGTTACACTATGCATGTTGGTGTCAATTAGGACACCTACCGACGTTCAAATTAATTTGTGCAAAATTGTCGATGCGAGTATATATCTTTCAATAATTTCGACTGCGGTGCTTTACATAATGTGCTCTCTAAAATCTTTTCCTCGATCTAGTCTAGCAGCGAACGATCTGATTCCAATCTACTTTCAATGTGAATATTTCTAAATATTTCTCATAGAGCTCTTTAACGAGAGATGCCAATATCGTTTACTACTATTTATTTCATTCGTACAAGGTTGGATACGAAATTCAAGATTCATTTATTTTAAACTAAGCCCTGCTTACAAGCACTTTTGAAACGTCAAGTGTTTGTAGTGAACTGTTTGTATCAACGGTTCTGAAGGTATACAAGGATTTCTTTTGAAACTCGAAAATTTCATAGCCCCGTGTCTTGTATAAGTGACCGGTGAACTGAAAGGAATAAGAGGTTGACTGCGTCAAGCGATTCGAAAAAGTTTTTATGAAAGGTACAGGAGCCGATACACATTTAACACCCCACCTCGAAACCAGGTCGAGAAGAATGTTTTTTTATTGTGTATCTGGTGATTGAAAATAACGAACTTCTCTTTTCGAGACACTCGCACATGTGCAGAAAACAATGTCACCATTGCATCCGTCACCCCAACTACTCGAAACTACTCATGTTCGACTAACATACTCGTAGATCTTTTACTTAGCACGCGTTGGGTTGGGTGTGGTGTTAGAAATATGTTTTCGTCCTAAAGAGGATACAGTAGATGCTCTAAACGCGGGCTCAGCACTCAACCTTTCGGTGGTTTGCAAGCTAAAGGCGCTCTCGTGTTCCGATGTGTCGTCTGAGAGCGCGGGCGAGGCGGATCGCGAGTCCAGTCCACGCTCCATGCTCGCCGCCAAGATACGGATCTCCGGAACGCTTATTTCACTAAGCTTACGGCTGGAAAAACCCCCGGATTTTATAAATTTAGAACCCCAAAACCAAACATAATCTGTCGAGAGGCTGGTAGCGGTTCAGCTTAAATTTGAACCCGATATATCCCAGATGCTTTCAATACTTAACGACTGAAAAAATCCTTGGTACAGTAAAATTTGAACACCTACTTCTAATCATACATTTTTCTGAAACTCAGCTTGTTTTATTAACTGGTGGGATATCTTGTAGAAGCACTAGACACTAATTTAACGAAGTGTGCTCTGACTTACTTGATGTATATATTTCAGACATCTCAAACCGATAATCAGTAAGCCTACGACAACATAAAAGTCAAAAAACTTAGAGGAATCTAAGCTTTATGTATTTCAGCATCGCTGGTGCGAGCTTCTAATGATAATGTTGTGCATATAAACACTAATTTCAGACTTCTATACTAATGTGATATTCTAATTTCTAAGTATACTTCGTTGCGATCATTATATGCAATGGATACTTATTTCTAGGCTACTCAAATGATTATTATCTAATTTCTAACTAATTTAATTTTCTAATGTCTACTTATGTATTTTAGAGCAAAGGTGCCGATTCTGTTTTACACAAATCTTTCAATAAACTAAATATTCAGGTCTTAAAGCAGTTTTGTCCTCTTCACACTAGTACTCTGGATAAGGATAGCATCATTTTAGTTGAGTTTTCAAGATTTTTTTATTTAAATAAAAAAAAAACGGACCAAGCAGATGGCTCACCTAATGATAAGTGGAACACCATTACTTATAAACAGAGGAACACTTTGCAGGATAGCAATGGACATGTCCGATAGAGTGCCGATCTGTGTAAATCAATTTCACTGGCAACCGCGACCGTCGAGCCGGAACATAGCAATGCTGCTCGGATAAGCATGGCACTAGTTCGTCCCGGGACGAGCTGTCACAAAAAGCTCTAAGACTACCCAAAGAATAATGTTGAACAGAATTGGCACCATTATTTTCTCTCAATAAAGTACGGGTTTAAGGCAAGTTAATGAATTAGTCAGTATAAAGTAAATAAAATACCTACCCCATTTCTACAGGCGGCGCCAGTAGATTGTTGTTAGATTGCTCTGCATGTTCCATTTCTCTATTAGTAAAAGCAGCGTGCAAAATAAACCTACGAGTAACTACCAGCTAAAAATTTATAACAATTCCTAATCTATTTTAGACATATCTTAAAAAAAAACATTACATTACTATTAGTACTTGTCTTGTAAAATAAATGTTAACATAACCGCACCCAAGGCGTATTGAAAAGTATACCCAAGCATACGAGTAACTACCGCTATTAGAATATTTAGATTACTAATAATATAAATAAGTAAGAAATTCTACTCACTGGTGCAAAAGGGTCTCCGGCAAAGGTTCCCAAATCATTTGTGAGCCTTCCCTCAATCCGATGCCAAAACCTTCTTTTTCCTGTTAAAGTTAGATAGAATCAGTTTTAAATAATTAACTTACGCTTGCAATCTTTAATCAATCTAATCCAACAACTCTAGATCAAATAACAAAATCACTAGCAAAGAGTATCTGCAGATTGGTTTTTGGTGGATAGTTTTGACAGATTACTGCTAATAAAACTTATTATTTACTTTGCGGTTTATAAAAGAAAAACTACCTTTAATCTCTTCTTCTCTACAGATAGAGTGCGGGAGACATATCTGTAGTCCCGCGAGTATTTCATAAGATGGCGCGTTAGGGATACCAGAATGCTTGATATGAACGCGACTGCTGTATCCAGGAAACCTTTCATTTTGTCTATCAAAGTCTCGGACTCTGTGAAATAAAATGATTGTATAATACTATATGTGATATAGAAAATATCAAACACTACTAGTGGCATCATCATTATTAACAACCTATCACGGACCCACTACACGGCAGGGGCCCACAGAATGAAGAGGGTTTTGGCCGTAGTCCACCTCCCGGGCAGTGCAGAGGGGTTTTAACTAGAGTACACATAAAGCAGGAAGATCGCATAAAATTGATAATTCCTTGTATACAAGTCGTACGTAGTTTTTAGGGTAGGCAGTGCATTTGTACATATATAAGTACATACCACTGCTCCCGGGCCAATTACGTATTCGTGGACTTCACCCACGTTTGAAAGCATTATAAAGAACACTAACGAACACACATTGCAGGTTTCCTTCACCGTTAAAGCTAGTGATATTTAATTTTTTTTAAAAAAGTTGTGGATGCTGCGGATCGAACTCGGAAAGGGGGGCCGAAGCCCCACTGCAGTTTATGACGGCTTCATATTCGTAAAGTACTTACTGTATTACACATTTCATTGTAGTACCAAAATATATAAATCGTGCTTAATAATTTCATTAATACGACGTGTTAGTTGGTTTGTTCTTCTTTGCAGCAACGGCTCAGCGTTATAGTCCGCATAGATAGTCAAAGAGTCAGAGGATGGGCTACTTTTTAGGGGGTGGTTGCGGCCAGAAACTACTATAGTAAAAATGTGAATTACCGGGCGGTGGAGCAAATTCATCAATGTCTGAAGCCGGCCCGGGTTCGCCAAGCTCGTCAAGCCTCACTTCTACATCCGAAGGTCGACTGCTCTCTGCTCTGGGTGATATTGTGGCCATCTAAACATGGAATGTGAACGCTGTAAAGTTCGCCTTACCAACAGATGATTCAAAATATATCATAATATTAGAACTTATAATTTTATTTTATAATTTTGCGCTAAAATTATAGTCAAAATAATCATTATCAAAATTCTTGCTGTGCTTTTACAAGGTTATGTCAACTGTTTATTTGTTTATCTGGCAGATTATAACGAGAATCTACTGTTTTATATCTACATTTCAATAAATATTGATTTTTTTATTGAGAACAAAAGTTTTATAAGATAATTTGAATTTGATTTAAATTACGACATCTATCGAGATTATCCGTACAACGTAGCACTATGCAGCTATTACTAGAAAAGTATGGCTCGCAAAGTGTAAGAAATAGGCTGTTAGATTCAAAAAAGTTTTTATAAAAACATTTAAATTGGTGCACTCTTAAAAATAATTTGTGACTTGAAACTCTGCAGATCTTGTATAAAAAGGTATTAAATTGGTCGTCACCATTTTCAATTGACCATAAACAATCGAAATCCTATTAAAAGCTGAAACTGTTTAATGCCATACAAATAGGTCATTACTAAACTATGAACCAATAATAATTTATAACCAAAACACCATCATTTTATAAGTGAAACATATATTTCCGTGCATAAAGCAAACAATCAAACCCATACACAACATGCAACATAAATAACCATTACCATATCCAATAAATAACAACGAGGACTTAAAGTATACATATTACACACAAATTTATTCTCCCAAATCCATCATCGCAGTTAATTCATAAAATATAAATTTTATATCTGATTTTGGAGTAAGTTTAACTGAAGAATTTTCAACTTACAGAAAAGAGTATATTTATTAATAAAAAAAATATAAAAAGCTATTTTCTGTACCTTTTGCGGCACATACAAATTTTTCATCATTTCGAATTCAATAGCGTTATAGGAATTCAAACATTCTAAATCTAAGCTTTGACGTGATTGATGGTGGCGAGTTTCTGAAACGTCTGAACTTGGCTTGACCAATATTTTGAGTTATTTCAATGGGTATAAAGGAGCGTATTATATATTATATATATATATAGATACTTTTAATAAACATCGTGGCAAAAAGATTATTGTTGCGCACTTTAAAGTAAAAAGTTGCTTACTTATAAAGTAAACCTATAAGATATGGATTACGCTTGGCAACCATAGCTCCGAAACAATAAATATATTTTCAAGGGGAACAAATACAAGGAACTAAAACATTTCAACCTGAAAAAACAGACACATTTCGCTGTAGCAGTTTTAGTAACGAATTCTTTCAGTTTACATTCACATGGATGGATATTTATCTATTGTCATTAAATCATTTTTATGACTACATCTGTTCGTGGAACGCTTTTAGATGAAATAAACTAGCGAAACAATTAAACAAACTAAATTATGGATTTAGAACAAGGATTTCACGGTTTCTTGTTAATGTACACAGTCATTAATGTCTCACTAACGGGCATTTCTCTTGTTGGGTTATGTCCGTCCGTCGAGTCTAACGGACTTCTGGATAGAATAACAACTCCTTTTACTCTTCATCATGAACCCATTACTGGCCCACTACAGGGCACAGGTGTCCTCTCAAAATGAAAAGGGTTTACACCGTGCGGATTGATAAGAATTAATACAATTTTGAGAAGACTATTGAGAACAACTTGTTTGCTGAGAAAATTGTTGATATTGCTTAAGTTCCGAAAAGTAAGGGGTGCCGGATCGAACTCTGTTCCGATCAAATATGAGTTTGTATCAAAATAAAATTTGTTTTCCATATAACTGTTATATATATTTATTTCCTTTAAAGAACCATTCTTTAATGCGTATTTTTACATCTGCAAGGCGTCCCGGGACAGAGTTTTTTCACAATGAACAGGTATCAACTTTAAAGCAGTGCTTAAAATTTTTAAAGATTAAATTCTACAATGGGGTTGAGGAGAAAGTTTTTGTTCTCATTGTTTTTTTTTAATTTTTGTACGATACTAAAGTGGTAACGTTACTACTTTACCTGATGGGGATAGGAGAAGGGGTAGGTAACAGACGAAGCTCGCGTCTGGTCGCGTGGACGCACAGCGGGCGCAGACGCGCGGCGCAACGACACGGCGCGCCGCATGTCCGTCTTGATTGCGGTTGACACCAGCTACCACAATGCCACATACCACCCACTGCCTGTACAGTCCGCTTCTCGATACACACTTAATTCCTCACTCTTTATAAATGTCTTGAACGATCGATAAATGGTACTTTTAAGTGTTATCGAAAAGCGAAATGTACTCATTCATAGCTGTGCAATTTAATTGCAAAGCTCATATTGTTAGTCACCATATGCTACCCAACATATACACACATAAAACCACTGGACAACATATAATAATTAATGTTAATTCATTAGAACAATAGTCTATGACTGTTTATACTTATTTAGTTTAATAAGGCTGGCATGCTTGTGCCTCTATATCAATTTCTTCTATCAATGTCTCTAAACAAACCCACTAATTCCATAACATGACAAAAAACCACGAAAGTTGAAACTACTAGCCGCGTGTATTCTTTATAAACGTACTAGAAGAGTTTAGACTAAACTTTACAGATTATTTTGCTATATTCCAAATGAAATTCCATATAGAATGAACTCAAAATATTCTGCATCCCCTATCTAATAATATCACACTAAAATTATGTTTGTTTGGAAAGTAGTCCCCTTGACACCTTTAAGAGAAATATATTATATATCTTACTTTCTCATCACACCGTATAAGTTTGTTTTTAATTTATTATTATTTTTCATAAAATTACTCTAGTACCAAAAATCTGTTACAGTCAAATATTCCGAGTCCGTTACTTTTGTGTGTCATTATCAGACAATTTCCGCCCGACAATGGGAAATAAAACAGAATTTATTCACCACGTCCACTCAAGGAAACGAGATAACAGTCTTCTCATAAGATATAATTTCCCCCCAAAACCACGTAGCGTTATTTAATTTATTTCTAGAATTTGAACCATGCCTTCCAAACAAACTAACACCGTTTCAATTCCGAAAATAACTCATTTAGTATTAAGACAACTGATGAGTTGTTAGGACATCTTACCTTTCCAAAGCCCATTGATTTTGGAGCATCTTCGTCTGAACTGGATTCATCGTCTTTCATGTGAACATCAGTATCATCGAACTCATCAAACATGTAGTAGTCTCCGGAACGCACGGCTGTTTAGAAAAAAATATCGATGAAACGTACAGAGAGTAAAACAAGGTTTGCAATATAAGTAAACTTCATGCATTTATAAGCCATTTTTTTATTTTACATAAATTTTTATAAGGCACAAGGTATTAATATTTTAACGATGGCCCAATTTTTAGTTTAAAATAGTTCTTATCGTAGAATAATAAGCACCAGTACTTATAAAGCTAGTATAAGCGGCTTATCCTTCAAAAACTGGTACATATTATGAAGATACATGCAAATAAAAAACATTTAATTATTGTGATCTTTAAAATAATACACATTTAAAAGCGGACGATTTTTCTTTCTCCAAATAACTTTTAAAATTAGAGTATAATGATTTGAGAGTCAAATCAGTTTTATTGAAATCTATGAATTGGCAAATTTATTGGTCAAATGAGGTGAGTTTATTGTATAGTTGAAAATTAGCAAGACAGGAAATTGTGTTTGTGAAAAATGTATAACTGTAAAAGAGGTGTAATTTGCCTAAATACGAAGCGTACGAAACAAGATAGTAAAAAATCCCGTCATTCGCAAGCAAACATCTAGAACACTGTCATGCGTAAACACAAAACATGTAGAGCAAACTCATGCGGAAACACAAAACAAATCCAGCACGTGCAAAGGCACCTTTATATTGCAATAACACCAGCACATTGTTGTTTACAGATTTATACAGGCCTAAAATAAATACACAAAATACGGAAGTATATAAAACAATCCCCGCCATTCGATTGCCTAAATACGATAACAAAGAAGCTACAGATGGGTTAGTAGTAGAAACACAAGGTTAGGCCGACGAAACTTGTTACTCAACGTTACCCTTCTGATGGCTGGAGGGCGGCTTATACTGCAGCCTCACGCGTGCTACAAAGAAAGGCAAAACTCAACACCATTCTCACACCACAGGGAAGCGATTGAACTTTAGCGAATCTTCGCAAAGTATTCATACGGTTAGCTTTGGAGGCACCCGGACGAAGACAAAGGACATAAGTTATACACGGAAGCGTAGATTTGTCGTTAATAAAGGATTTAAGTATAATAGGGATATTTTTTAGATGACTTAGACAAAGATTCGATGATTGGAAGGAGTTTGTTATTGTGTAATCTATTTTAAATGTACGAGAACGAATATCCAGGTTCTATAGACGAAAAGTTAAACGTGATTAATAAGTTTTCAGTTTGCAGATATCCGTCACCAAGCGTTATTCTAACTATACCTCGATATCTTTTTGTGACTGCCGCTGAATCGCTTCCTATGCAATAGAAAACACATTTTAAAATATATAACATATGTTAAATCATTTACGTATTTACAATTGTATAAACATGCTTTACAATATATACAATTGTGGAACATCGATCGTGTTTAGTTTAAAAATACAGTGTGAAATTCCATTACTAAATAATAACATACCGCTTCAACGTTTGTTTAAGCATCTCATAATATCCATATTTTATGTACGTATGTACATAAATATGAAGTTCGGTCGCGTTTATTTATATCTCACACATGATACATGATTTATTTGAACTCGTAAAATGTTTTAATTAGTTTACTGAACTGTCACGTTATTTAAGAATATGTTTTGGCGTAGCATGTTTGATTTAATGTATTAGCCCAAATAGTATGTTATTATATAGCAAATGGAATTGTAAAAAATAGCCTACAATAATTTTGTTTCTGTAGTTACAAGTATGATGAGAGTTTGGCTCAGCACGGCTCGAATGCGATATAATAGAAGTCCGTTGAAGTAAGCTCGGACTGGCCACTGTATGGCGCCGCCGAATAGGAGGTGGGGAAAATACTGGGTATGATTCTTCAGGGCTTTGAGCCCTAGGAATTAGTTCGGAGGAGGGCGGGGATTCGAAGGAAATTCGTCTAGGTTCGAGATATGCGTCGAGGGAAACTGTCATTAAGGCTGAAGATGGGGAGGGCGGGCCTCCTTGTGAAGGTGGTGCTGTCAAAGGAGGAGGTATTGGAGCGGGGAGCGTTGGTTTTACAGGAGTGGACGGTGCGGACGCTTCGCTAAGTGGGGTATGGAAACCACGAGGGGTGGCTGGGGTTGATGGGAATGGGGAGGCAGGTGAGCCGGGTGGGGAAGGCGAGGCAGGCGTGTGGTATCCACGACGAGACTCCTCGGAATCCCCGCGAACGAGCGGCACTTGTTCGGATTCTCCGGGTTGAGTTTCATCTTCGTCTTCCTCTTCTTCTTCCTCTTCGTCGTCTATTGGTACGATAGCATAAGGAGTGACACTTACTTTAAAATTTTATCAGACAAAGGTTTTATTTAAATTAAATATCTGGAAAAATATCTTATCGCAGGAAATTTACATTCAAAGTAGATTGAAAAGTCTAAAAATAATGCTCTCCATTTCCATAATATGTTTTTAACTTTTAGATTTTGAAAAAAGTAGTGAAAGCATCTAAAATTCACCTGCATCATGATGAGTAGGTTCTTTAGCTATAACACCTTGTATCTTTTTCTGGTTAGCCTTAATTCTCTCCATCTTCACTTTGATCTTATCTAATATTTTGCTTTCTTGCTCTTCTTGAATTGTCATTTGTTTCAGTCTCAGTTCCTCTATTAGATCTGCTCCTCTAATAAATGTACATTCTTAGCATAGTTATGTATCAAAATAGTTTATAATATAAAAATTAAATTGTTAAAATATGTGTACCTTGAAGCGAGAACAGTAGTCGCTTTGCTCTCATCAATTACTCTATAGAAATAGTAACTGTGGAATAATCGTCTTTGCAAGATCAGAAAAGCGAAACACACTCCGTCCCATGCTAGACCAATATCTTCTTGAGGCACAGAACAGACCGATTCCTACGAATAAAATAAACGTTACAAGTCAGAAGAGAATACATATAAGAATCAATACAATTTACATGATCATAAAGATGGAGAAATACCAAATTTTTTATGGTATGGAATAAAACTCTGATACGTATGCGTATTGGCACATTATCCTATCACCAAGTGTATTAATTTGTGTACTACGTTAGTATAGTTTCCATGTTTGGATAATTGTTAGAGTTTCTGAATGAAGGAAAAAGACCAATATGACAGACTAATACTTATATTCTATAAAACAGTAGGGTGACAGATTGACAGTCACATGCACGTCATATTAAAATGTCTAAGACATTTGGATAAGTTTTGTCTTAAGGAGCGAATGATGTACTATGAATGAACTTTTTTTCAATATTTTTGTGCTGATATTTAATGCTCAAAATATTAATGTCTTGACTAAAGCACTTGCAAGCATCGCTAGATATACTTGATAGTAACCTTATCGTAGCGCATCTTGAGAAACCTGGCTATATTGCCACCCGCGAACTTGTCCACGCAGCCAATTCCAAGCAACTGCACGAGCCAACAAGCGTTATCCTGCATCGCTGCACTGAACATGCAACCCGGGATCTGAAGAAGGGCCTTTATGACCACTACAGCAACATTGTACCTAACAAGCCATGACCACCTGAAAAATAATTTTCACTTGATTTAATTGACACCAATGTAAAAGCACATTTTAAATGCATTTAGTATATATTAGTTACTGTAAAGGGCCGAGCTGAGCCAATCGAGCGGGATACGGTCAGCGGTATACATAAGCAGCTTTAAGTTGGAGCAACATCTCCGATGCTTCCTCATTATCAACCCATTACTGGTCCACGGAGCAGGGGTTTCTCTCAGAATGCGAAGATTTAGGACTAATTCCACCGCAGTGGATAAGTGCAGATTGGAAGACCTTACAAACTTAAAAGAACTCTAAGAAAGGCAACTAATGAATATTTAATTGCCTAAAACGCACTTAAAACCGATAGTTAGAGGTGCGTGTCAGGGGTCGAACTGGGTCTTCCTAAAAGTGAGGTTTTAGGCCTAACCACTAGACCCCGTTTCCTATATATTTTAATTTGCATATTCGGCTAGTTTTGTTAATTTGGCCCTTCATTCTTTGGAGGCTAGAAACAAACCTATGAGACAATAAAATGGTGCTTTTCCAAACGTCCAAAATTTGAAACAAATACGGGAAGTAAAAGTACTTAAAGCAAATAAAAACTTTACCCTTTTCAAAATATCTCTTCTTTAAATAGTAAAAAAATATGCAACTGTATAGCTGTTTACCTTGCTGGCTGAAAATTTCCATTAATGAAACAGGTGACTTACCATTGCAATATTGCTTCTTTTGGTCGCAAATAAAAATCGGTTCCCTGCCATAAGAAGATAAAGGAACCAATAAGGTAGCCCATAGAGAACAGGTTGACACGGTTTGTGCCCGTCATAAACATAATGGCAAGTGTGACCCACAGCATGCCCAGGAATACCATACGTTTTATTACGTCCAACCATGACCTGAAAGATTTTTATAAGATAATTCTGGTTTTTTTTTGTAAGTCAACGTTTTGTGGCTGGAAAAGTTTATAGATGTTATTACAACTTATTATTACAATTGGATTAATAAAAACTAGATCCATGTTTTGTGAACAAGTGGAAATATATTATTTGTTAAATTATTGCACCTATTTAGCAAAGAGATTAACTATTTAGTATGGAATGCCTTAACTAAAGCAAGGTAGGCGAGTGTGCTGTGTTTTAAATATTTATTAGCATGTGGAATTGCAAATTCAATTTGTTTACGCACCCAACGTATCCAAGAAAATCTGGCACTGGATTCACGAAATGTGGGGTCTCCCAATCTTTTCCGATATCTTCTTTGTTGGATCCACCCGGATACCTGTCACCCTGGGCGTTTTCAATACGGAAAACTCTCAGTTGTCGTGAAGCGAACAAAAGCAGGAAGAAGTCGAAGATGAGTTTGATTGCGTGCGGCGGTTCTTCGTTGTATGGTAAGAATAGCCAGGTACGGATGTGTTTCATTTGCTGTAAACGTTATGCTTGAAATGAGAATGTGCCGCAAAAATGTTTGTGTCATTTAGATCGTATTAGATACGAGTAGGCAACCGCCTATTGCCTGTTAGGACTGTTAGTAAGCATGTTCGACTACGTATTACGAGGCTACCAAGGGCAGGAGATATTTTTCACCCCGCATTAGCGAACAAAGTGAGAGAATATCCAAATAATATACCTGGGATATTGAACTGGGGTAAACTTCTCCTATTCCCTGTTGCAGCACTTTGACAGTTGAACACGTTAATGTTATCCCTTGTCAGGGGATATAACTGGGGATTTAATTTTTGTCTCCTGCTGAAGGCCAATAAATTGGTAATTTGAGGTTATTCGTCAGTGTTAATCACGGATTTTTAATTTTTCTTTTAACTAAATCTATGCCAAAAGTTTAGTTGATTGGTTGCTAAGTCGTGACGTAAAGGATGGAACAATGGGTGTTGTTTGTTTGTTTCATTATTCAAACAACACCCTTTCGCATTTATAATAGTAGTTCGAACTTGGTCTTGTTCATCCCATGCGGCGCAGAACACTTTAAACCATTGGTCAGGTAATTATCAAAAACCTGCGATAGTAATACAAATATCGTTGAAGTATCGCTAACCTGGAGAATTTAGGCTCTAAACTCCCTCCCTCATATGAACCATTGTCTAGCTGTGGGACAATGCTGATAAGGCTTATGGATTGTTTATATCTTGAACTAAAGGCGTACTATCATCATAACAGAAGGGAGTAACTCGGCTATTAATATCCGTTCTTACTAAACTGAGTATTATTACAGCAACGCAGAAGTTGTAGTAGATGAACTTTTTGAAACATTCTGGAGGCTCATCCGGGAAAGCACTAACGCCGTGCTAAGTTCAGTTTGGAAAGGCGTGGATTCCGGTGTCATTACAAGCACATGAAGCTAATCACCATTGCTTAAGTTAACAGACACAAGGGGGCACTTTGTGGGTCGTGTTTCTTGTATGACCGGGGAAGTTATGCTGTGTTTATATTTCATAGTGTTCCATTTAACACCAGACGGGCAATCTAATCAATTCTTACTTTTCTTTCATTTATTAATTCTCAAAAAAAAATTGGTTTTACCAAATTTCTGCAAAAAATATTTGTAATTTTAATTTTAGTGAACTTACTTGGGAGTCCCCGCTCCAAGGGAAGTTAATACACAAGTACGGCATAAATCCAACTGCTATCATATACTGTATTGGTACTAATGCAGTCACGCAGGCGGTAAAGGCGGGCCACAGTCGGGCAACACAAGCCCTCCTAGCAGCCACTAATGCTAGAAGCCATCCAGCGTATATAACCGCATACAGATCCATACGTGAACCGATAACGCCCATTAGGCAGATCAGTGATATCTGTGAATCAACACTTTTGGATTACTAAAAAAGTACAATCAATCAATAATCACGACGTTCCTGCCTTTCCCCACGTCGTCACGTGGTCGTACCATAGAAAAACAGCCATCATTTGATCGAGAAAGATTATACAATCGATGTCTGTCTTTGCGAACCAATTTTTGTACTTATATATATTTATCTTGTTTTACGTCTGTTGCTAAAATAGCCATACCCAAAGTATAAGATTTGTACGTTAGCAAAAAAAAAAACATTATAATTGAACTTAGGCCCGTGGAAAGCCAGCATAGTTGAGGGAACATTTCTAAAATAAAAATCAGTTGCACAGAATGTGCGACAATAGACCGAGGAAAATTAAGTTCAATTAACTTTGACCCAATATTGTAGATATTAGAAAATGAATGCATATTGCAAGCTTGCAAACTCGTATTCTAAAGGTACCTACGTAGTACTACCTACGTAGTTGGTTAACAGGTCAGGTTAACAACATTACGAGTGACACTCTACTTTTAAACTCAAGAAGATAACTGCACAATTTACTGATATATTTTTAATAGTGGTATTTATGAGACATTACCTCAACACCAAATTTGTAGAAGCCATAATTCACCAAATACTTGATACAGTGGATCATATCCTTGTCCGCTTCTTTGCGAGTAATATTTGGGAACATTAATTTCTCCTTATTGTTTGGCAATAATCCCAGAGCCCTACAAAATTAGAAGATAAGTACATAAATTAACTTTATTTTAACAGTTTACTCTAAGGTTTACTAAGATAGCGACTGGCGAAAATGTCGTTACTAACACAACATTTAGAACTAAGGAAAATTTACATAACTGTACTTTTGCACGGTCTGTCTATTAGTGTTTCGAATAAAACTAAAAAAGAGTAAGAAAAATAAAGTAATCATACTTCAAGTCGCTGGAAACGTAATTCATTGACTGTTATTTATTAGGAATAGAATTTAAATGATGATTACACGGACACAATAACATGAACATGAATTGAAAATAAAAATAGCTTTATTTTTATTTAAAGTTCTTGATTTTTGCTTTATTGGTTTATGTGAGAAAGAAAAAAAATTATTACTTTTATAAGAACAGATTGTTTCAAAAAATTTCAAAACATAAAGCTTAACGAATCTAAACCAATAAATAAAGCGCAAAGCATTCGTGGCAACATCCCACGCGGGCATGACGTACAATAATTTTAATTATAAGTAATATGTTACCATGCAACTTTTTAATTACCTGATATTTTTTTGACGGTAAGTGACCAACGAGTAGAATGTAAATACGGCGATTAGACCGATATAGCCCTTTAGCAGGACAACTAGAGGTTTAGCAGACGTGGCCTTGCGGAAACCGATCCATTCTGCGTCGTTGTGAGTTGTGACATTCTCTGTACCATTTTCGTTTACCTGTAAGATATTCAATACATATCATGGTGAAATATGATTTAATATCGTCATTAGAAACCCATCAACGGCACACTATAGGACACGGGTCTCCTTCTCTCAGAATGAGCAGGTTTTTGGCCTTAGTCCACAAAGCTGACCAAATATAGATTGGTATATTCTTTGAAAAAATTATCGAGAATTTCCTCACGTTGCTATCCTTGACCGTTAAGGAAAACATTGTCACGTTCTGTACTTGAAGAACACATTGAGCTGCCGTTATCGGCTTTTGTCAATCGTTAAAGCCTTTTAAAAACCCATTTTTGGAGGATCGTCGAGGGTCTAAGGTCTTCTCCTCGATCTTTTCCTAGGAGGGATAAAAGGGAGGCATGCGGCCAGTATTGGGAGAGTAAAAAGATAAAACGATTTAAAATTAGTATTATATTTTATATTTTTGTACATATCTTTAATATGTTATGTTTAATATGTACTATGTTTTATGTTTATTTTATGTTAATTTACTTTAAAATCCTAATATTTCACTACTAACACACTGTTTGTTGTACCACCTACTAATTTCGTATTGCATTTTCTTGTATGCCTTTGGTTGCCTGGAAGAGATCGCTATTTAGCGATAAGGCCGCCAAATTGTACGTTCTACCTTATTGTGCTGTTGTATTTGTATTTCTGTAAATATTCTCTGTGGTGTACAATAAAAGTGTATTCATTCATTCATTCATTCAATTGTAAATCTGCATACTTACTTTAGTACAGTTAACATCAAAATAGCTGTGTGTTATGTACTCAATCTGGTAAATCATCTTCGCCATAAAGTAAATACTAATGAGTGTTGATATGAAAAGTATGCAAATCCGTTGTCTAGGAGCGCTAATTAGAAGTGCCGGAGATATTATTATCATTATAGGAACGTGCATGGCAGAAACCTGGAAGGAAAAACTCTTGTTCATATTTATAGGGAGAAGTGAATCTCAATGATCACACCCTAAGACTTCGTAGTAATTAGTTCATCATCATCATCACATCAACCGATAGACGTCCACTGCTGGACATAGGTCTTTTGTAGGGAGTTCCAAGTTCCGCGATTCTGAGCCGCTTGGATCCAACGGCTACCTGCGACGTGCTTAATGTCGTCTGTCCACCTCGTTGGGGGTCGACCAACGCTGCGCTTACCAGTACGGGGCTGCCATTCCAGCACCTTGGGACTCCAACGTCCATCCTTTCGCCGAACTATGTGCCCGGCCCATTGCCACTTAAGCTTCGCGACTCGTTGAGCTATGTCGGTAACTTTGGTTCTTCTACGAATCTCCACATTTCTGATTCGATCGCGTAGAGATACTCCGAGCATAGCTCTCTCCATCGCCCGCTGAGTGACTAATCCGATTAACTAAACTAACATTTTTTTTAAGTGCTTAATATTAACAACGTTACAATTCTCGCTTCAAGGTCATCTAAAGTGGTATGAGGGTAGACGAAGCGAAAGTATTAAAATGGGGTATTTTAATACTTTCTCGCACAGTCCGTGATAATTCACAATTATGATACACGTAACAAAACGGTCATCGTGGTATTATGACTTAGAAGGACAGCGGTCCAAGACAGAATAGACAGTTCTAAAGAATATATACAAACAAATAAAAGTTATCCTTTTAAAATATTAAAAGAGAAAACCAAAGACTCACGTCAAATACACAGAGCAGCAAAACAGACAAGAAAATTATCTTGACCAAATGAATGTCCAGAAAGATGAATGTTTTATCTATCCAGTCACCCAGGCTGCGTCGCAACGCACCACACTTGTTCACAACGAGTTTATGGAGTGCTGTCATGAACGTTACGCGCTCAGTTACCGTGGCCGCGTATGAACGGCTCCGAGAAGATTTCCTGAATAGAACATAAATATTTATAAGCTTTTTCAATATTTATGATAGTAGCAACCTTTTTAATAATAAAAAAAATAAATACAATATTGTACTTTTAATAAGTAACAATTGGACGAACAATTGAAGAATCCAACCCATATTGAGATTGTGACATTTATTTATTTTTTAAATGTGGCATAAATATTTGCCCTAATAGAAAATAATCTTTTAATAATTTATTCTTATTATGTCTTTAAAAGATATACATGGTTCTGGTAACCATTTTGAGATCTACTCAAGTACGGTGGAACATCACAGTATAACATAGTTATCTGATTCAAATTTAATCAAAATTCAGTTATTTCCCACTTCTGAAACTTTATACGTATGTAGTGACTACTATCGGTTCGAAGGCAGATTCTTAAGGAGAAGAAATCGGCAAGAACTCAATACTCAGCAGTTATATATTCTAAGCGAACTGTACGCCTCGCCGGGGGTCTTGGCTTATGTATTGTGAAACACACCAATCTGTCACTATTTCAGATTTAAAGACTTAATAATTTAGTTCCTAAATTTGGATAGTATGATTTTTATGACTAACCTATACATCGATCGCTTTGCAGCTGTGTTGACAGATGACGTTCCCATGGACTGTTCAGCCTCAGTGTCGCTATCGGTACGAGGCTCAGCGGACGCGGGTCGCCCCTCCAAAGGTAGTGGAGGTAGCTGAAATAATTCTTAAAATTAATTGTGTTTGAACGCTACGATGATTCAAACGCACCAAGATATTAGTGCGTTTGAATCATCGTATCGTTCAAACGAATGGACCTATGTCGATTCATATTTGTTAAATCGGAAAAAAACGTTTAATGACGATGGTTTTATCCATGTTTGATGAATATCAGACTCCTTGAGATTTATCAATTCTTTTCACAGCTTATAGTCCATTCATTCAATGGTTACATTCTTTCCACTTTACTGATAAACTAGTAATTGAGTACCTTAGGACCTAATCAGAAATACCTGTATAACTCTGTAATCGTTTGTCTAGGATAGTTGTTAATACGTTTTTATTTATTCAAAGTTGAAATTAGTAGGCTGGCAGAAGATCAAAAATTTCCGCCACTTTATTTTAACCTGCGCGATAGTTGAATAACATTCCATGGTCGGTCCGTATTACCTATAAAAATTTTGTGGTATTCTCCAAAGAGAAAAACTTACATCGCCTTGCATCGTAGAGGCCCCTCCACTGGGCCTGCTCGATTCACCTTCTTTAGCGATACTGTTTGTCCTGTCAAATATTCAACATTTACATGTAAGTACCCATCCTTATTCAATTATTTCCATTTTTTTTATTATTTTATAGAACAACTATTGTAAGCAATTTCACAAGTGTTAAATAAACACGTCTAAAAGTATAATATACTTTAGCCCAAAATTTACGTTTCCATTAGGATATTTAAAGTAAAACACCCTGTTCATCGGAAAAATATAAACAAAAATAGGAAATGAAAAATATAAGCTCCGCAAAGCGTACAAAACTCAGCATTATAATATAAGCATATATATTAGATGTAGCCCTAACTAGCTGTGAGTCTGTGACCTAATGAGCGAATTGGGATATCCGATTATGGTATTAACCGTCCGTGCGTCGGAGAGCTCGCTAAGGTCTTGGTACTTATCCCTAATTCCTGATAATAATTGTGACTGCGCCCAACAACCGGTAATGAAAACGGTTCTAAACACAATATCAGTCTTTGAAATTGATCTCAGCTAGCTGGACGTAAATTGGGCTATTATAATATTAGTGGCCTATTACAATAACTAGAAATTAAATAACTTACCTTGTCTTTGGATCTGACAGCGCCATAAAGTCTTTATGGAAGTAATGCACCTGCATTATTGTGATTATAAGGAACAGAGTGGGTGTTAATAGTTTGACGAATAAATCAGCTGGGTGATATGGCTCCAAACCCAAATCGTGCTGTCTGAAATGAAAACAAAAACAGTATTTATCTTAGATTAATAATGCAATATGTACAAAGAGTTAATATAATACCCAGTTGATAACAAAGAATAGTGCAAAAATTCGCCTTAGTAGTGGATTTTCGAAATTAAGGAGTAGTTTTCGAGTATCGAATTCATTGAACATCGGAGTAAAGTGGATCTTATTGGCATTTTTTTAAAGCTCAAATTTGCCTATATTTCTATAGCCGGTACTTTGAACGGAACGTTTGTAAAACAAAAATAAAAAGTACATGATTTACGACTGTAAAACGAGTGACCTTAGGTCCATTTTACTTTACAGGTACGAAGATTGATACGCGAAAACGACCCCTCGATTACGAGCGAGCAAATATGGTTTTTCAAAACTCGTTAACCACTTTATAGAAAATTTACAACTATACACAATACAACTAAAATCTACTTACAACTTTTCATTGATCAGAAGGTACGTTTCGATGGTTTTTGAGAAATTATCGAACTGGTATATGTATATGAGTATGAGGTTTATCATGGAGTATATAATGACTGTGATCCAGAAAACGTACATCAAACGTCGCCACCAGTACCAACTTATCTGAAAAACATAAATACAAAATAATACGAACTTCATCGTATAATAAGCTTAAGAACGACTAAATGCACCAGCAAGCCTATTGGGTGCCTCAGTGGATAAGCAATTATATTGTCAACTGTAAAACTTCATTTCATATTCGTTTGACGAAAATTATACAGTTTACAATATAATTTTGTTTATGTGTAACCTCGGTTGATAATCTTGAAGACTCAGGTTTGAAAATGGAAAATAGGGCAAAGTATAATTTTAAGTAGGTATCTATATTAGGTATGTATCTATATCGCTGCAACGCGTACCTACTCATATATCAGATATAGTATCGAAATATATACTTATCAAAAGTTACATCATTAAAATTGCCGTAATAATTACTAAATACACTATTTATACTGTTTGATCTTTAACGCAAAGAAATAAATAAACATGATCTTATAGACAGATATTATTCAATAAATAAGCTTAGCTTAACTTATCGAAATAAGCTAATATTACTTTCAGTCTGTGTCCCATCTACATCAAAGTTTAGAGCTATCGTGTGCTATATATTAATTAAATGCTCTTTCAATTACCTGGAACATGAGTATGAAGACTAGGAATAGTAACATGTAGATGATGCGGAAGATGGTCATACGGTCGCCCGTTATGCCGATGACGAACAGCATAATGACCACCACGTAGATCCAGTAGCGGGCACAAGCAGAACGCATCCACGCGCCGATTGCAGTTATCATTTTAGAACGACGCTCTTCCTCACGCGCAGCTTCAGCGGCTAGAATTTTTTTTTTAAAAGACTTTTAAATTGCCCAGTTTGTGTTCCAAATCTAAAAAACCGAACAGTGCGTAAAAGTGCGAATCAGACTCGCGCACGCAGGGTTCCGTACCATTATCTATGGAAACGTAAAAAAAAACATATTTTTTGTTGTATGGGAGTTTTTAAATATTTAGTTTGATTAGATAGTTTTTAGTATCTGTTGCGGCAACACAAATACTATCAACTATGAACATTTCAACTGTCAACTGTCACGGTTCATGAGATACAGCCTGGTGGCAGGCGGACAGACAGATAGACAGACAGACGAACGGACAGCGAAACAATAGGGTAATAGGTTGCCGTTTTACCCTTTGTAGTTCAAAAATTTAAAATGGGTAAGACAACATAATACATAGTAAAATAAATAATGAATGATTTACGCCTGATCTAATCTAAAGAAAATCTTCAGATGACAGATTGAATTTAGTTGTGCTATTCTTTTCCTACTCTTCTCGACTAACACTTTAAAATTTACTTGTCCATCTGCCAAAGCATGACGACAGGTGTCAGGAAAAGTGTACCTCGTTGAAGGTTACACGTAGGCAAGAGGCAAAAAATGAAACTCGTGCTTATATCTACTGACAAGAGATTAAATTTACTTTTGTACCTGCCGGTAAAAGGGAAAAGGAGAATTTTAGTATATTATTTTGAACATTTTGTCTCTAGCTGTGCTGAGAAGAATAGAATAAAGATACTACTACTAAATTTAATCTGCAATCGAAATTTTTTCCATTAGATTGATGATGATGATTGATTGATGGCACTTGACAGTATTTGTAATTCTAGCACATTATTTTTTTTTTTTAAGAATGTAGTTACAATTAATTGCTGGGCCCCAAGTCTGCTATTTTACAAGATTTGTCATTATGACACCATTCCATTGCAATCCAATTATCATTGTGCCCAAAGTCGCTAGTCTACTAAATTCACAATGGTCTTACAATTGGATTGTAATTGGATGATAATTGCATTGTGGTAGAAAGAGAATCAGTGTTGCCATTTGGTCAAACTGTGTTTGAGAAGTAAAATTAAAAAAACTACCATTAATTAATAATGTCCAATTAAGCGAATTTTTGATTAGAAATATTTTTAAATGTTATTGATTTGTGTTCTAAAGACGAACTTTGTATCACATTTGGTAAAACAATCGAAGGAACCCAAAAAACAAATATTTTGTGTGCCAAATTTTGTCAAAAATAATTATTTTTAATCTGTAACTGTCGAATTGACATTAAATTTCATTGACGTTATTTTGTGCTAGTGAAAATATATAAATTATAATCAAAACAAACAAAATGCTCCTCATCGAGCAAACTTCGTCGCTGCTTTTGGAGAGTTAGACAGATCAGCCTGGACACTGCAGCTGTACCAATAACGGACGTTGCCAGGCGAAGCGACATTGGGTTGCGTACCTACGCTCAAATTTTATAAATAAATTCCCACTGAAGAGCGAAAGTAAGTAATGCAATCTTGTACTGTTTAAGCATGATATGAAGTCTAAGTAGGTATCAAATTGGTGTGTTTCCAACAGTATCTCTGGTAATTTAATTAAAAAAAACAAATATGGGGAGTAATCAAAAATTTAATAAAATTCTTATTCTTTATTCATGTACGCTTATCACAGGTGCTAATGAACTTGTACTTATCATGGTGGTGCTAACTACATTTTTTAACTTAAAACTAAAGCTAGGAGGTTTTCATTCCATTCTATTTTCTTTTAAAATTTTTATCTTTTATTAACTTGTGGACCCATTTAAGGTATTGCACAAATTGTGACCAGCATCCCTGTAACAGAGTAAAAAATTGTTGTAGAATATTTAAAAACAATAGATTAATAGGACAAAACACTATGTTTAACCCTTGGAACACATATACTCATAATATATGCCTTTTTCCACAGTCTTTTGACAAGAGCCTGCTGCAGTGCCCAACCTTCAAGCAGACCCTGGTTTACTAGTTGAAGTCTCTGTGAACCAAGTCCTTATGAGATAGAGCTTTCCAACTCGGCTCTAATTGCGAACAAAGTGATTTGCTGTTATCTGTTGAAGAATTCTGTCCTCTATCTATAAGGAACTTCATCAGATAAAATAAATAATTCTTGCAATGAATATAAAAAGGGTAACAATAAAGGTTTGGATTTCAAAATGAAATTATATCCTCCTGCTTTTATTGGAAGCCAGCTGAAGAGTCTTCATTTTTTACATGTATTCATTTGTAAACTAAATTACTGTAAATAAAAATCATTGTTCAGTGTCTTATCTTTATTAACTCGTATTATTTGTCTCCTCATAGATTTATAAAAATAATTTTAATAACACACAAAAGTTAAATGCCTCTTGCAGAAGAATTGCTTTAATTGTGTTGTGGCTTTTATATTGTGCCAAACACAACATGCATCTGCAATCTTGCCAGCAGTGCAATTGTTTAGAGCAAGTATGCATTATAATGCATACTTGCTCTAAACAATTACCAGAAAAAGATATTTGGAAATAAAACACTTGACTATCAAACTATGTACATGATTTATTACAGTTTTCAATCTAGGAGACCCTAACATGCTATCTAAAGCATTTTATTTACTTTACCTGAAACATTCTTCCAATATACTTTTACAGCGCTCTACTGTATTGCATACAGTCACAAGTTTCATGCATAGAGTAGTGTGGTGTATCTCCCCTCTATAGTATTTAAGTTGTGGTCATCATAGTTTTCCACAGAGGAAAAACTCACCTGAAAATCCAACCAATATTAACCTTGACAATTAAAAATCTATATTGGAATTAATTAAAAAAACCTAAAATAAGTAATACCTAAAAAAAACCTCATGCCCCATTATCATTTAATGGAGTTAAGTGTTGGCTGAGTGGGTGACTCTGCCACACATTGGAGTTAAGAGCAGAGCCTGGGTTGCAGGCACAATATATTTAAATCTGCGTCACAGATTGTTAAATAAATTGAAAATTATTGGCTAGATATATCACATAATATTAAAATATGAGTTCAATATTAAAGTTACTATTATAACAGTTAGGGAATGGAATACCTTAGTGTTATAATCGTGCCTTTCATGAACATTTGGCCTTATTATTGCCACATGTGTCCCTGATATCTGAAGTAATTTTTTTCATAGAAGCTGAAAAAGCATTCTTCTTGGTAAAGTACGCATATAACTGGTAAAATATAATTTCTTCCTTCATCCATCACTCCACTTCAGCATCCTTATCACTCTGGACATTTAACACTTTTTATTAAATTTGGTGTTAAGCACCTCCGTTATTTGTCCCACAGCTCTTGAGGCAGTGATCTGAGAAACATTGTGGGGGGCTCTCTGCCCAATCGTTAATCGTTTTTTAGAGCCAGATGCATAAAATGCTAGTGCTACCAGTAACTGCAACAGAAATACCAGCATTACAGCCATGCCATCATAACTTATTCTGAGATATAGGTACTATACTTAATTAAAAAGCAACGAAAATTAAAGTTGTTTTCTTACCGTGGTTTGGGAATGCCTAAGTGGAGCGAGCTCCCACACTTGACTCATTACAGTCTGCTTCCCAAGCAACTCCTTTTTTTATAAATTCCGCATCGGGAATATCCTAAAGTAGTCTACATTGTTTCTTAGCAAGCTGCGGGCTCGACGGCGCCTGCTACGCTTAATCAAATGGTATTGAAGAACATCAATAGTCTTAGCCAACTTAAAAATATTCCACCTTAATCTGAATATTATGATCTCACACTTCACAATTTAATTGTAATCAACAATAATATTGCTAAGAGGCAATGACTGCAGAATTGCGTCTCAATGGTCTCACAATGATCAATAGAACTGTCAAAATATTAGCAGACTACCAATTCGTGCGATCATTGAATTGTCATTGTGCAGCAGACTAGCAAATGTTCATTGAAGTGTCAGTGGTTTTCCATCGGAAAATCATAATGACACCATAATGACACCATTGTGTTAGCAGACTACCAAATATGCCAAAATTGACAATTATGAAGTCACTGATCGATCACTGACACACAATTGTAATAGCAGACTTGGGGCCCTGGTGTGTCTTATGAATAAATAAATAAATAAATAAATGATTAATTTCAAGCGTAAGTGAATTTTGAATATTATTATCATAGGGTGCATTAAATAGCAGCAATACGCCGCAACGTTGGCGCAGAGATGGATACACGTTGCTTTTTAAATTCATAAGAGAGGCTAAGAATAATTTGGCTTACCTAAGCGTCCGCTATTTTTTTTTTCCAAGTAGCCGTTTCCAAGAAACCCTTAGTTTATATTATCCAAGAGTTTGGATCAATAAAATAAGTATTTTATAAGATTAAAATCCCTTTTGATCTTATATAATACTTATTTGTATTGGAGTCAGCTATCGAATAATACAAGATTTATGCGTGGTCGCATTTTGAAAATAACAAATGTCGGACAATATGTAAGCCAGGCTCCATATTAAAATATAAAATTAACAGGGCATATAACAATATTAAGCTTCTCAATGACATGATATAAGCTGTTTAGAAAGAAATCGTGCCGATTTTTCAGTGCACAAATTTCTAAACTAAACTGACAGGTCTAAAAATAGTGTTGTCCGTTTTACCTCCAATACCTTCTGGAAAATGGTTGGTGGTCACTATTTTGAAACTTATCAATTGAGTTCAGTTTAGAGATTTATGAACAAAACAAGCACCATTATAATTTTTTTACGGAACCGGAATTAATAAAAAAATTATATTTCCTCTAAGTGTAGGTAATAAAATAATATATTACTGGAGCTAAAATCCGGTCCAATTCAATTATAAGTGTAATGTGTATAAATATTAAAAGTATTATTTTAATTTTTGCAAGAAGTGTGAAGCGATAATTAAGATTAACAGTAATTTTCTCTTAGTTACCAATGACTAGACCTGTCGTGTTGGTTTGCAGGTAAAATTTTAAAAAAGAATAAGAAATTAGTTATACATCTTATCTGCCCTCAACTACCAAATGGTATTTTATTTGGGTGTTTATTAAGTCAAAGCTTTTTTAGTTTGTCTTTATTTAACTCAATTTCCTCGACAACCGTTCTTTACATTCAGCGATGAAAGCCTAGTGGTTAAAAATGAATGAAAACGTCGTGAGGAAAACTGCATGCCTGCAAGTTCTCAAAGGCGTGTGAAGCCTCGGAGAGGAGACACGTGCCCTGTATGGGTCTGTATGGGCTGGTTGATAAATTATGATGATTAGAATAAATAGTTAAAGGATTGATTATATTGTACATACACCATCCCTACTAATCCCTACTAATATTATAAATGTCAATGTAAGTTTGTTTGTTACGCTTTCACGCAAAAACTACTTAACCGATCCTCATGAAACATTGTACACATATTCTTGGAAGTGTTAGAAGTAATATAGGATACTCTTTATCCCGACATTAAGCTCGGTTCCTTTGGGAGAGGAGATGAAAGTGTTTGACGATTTAACACCATAATTCCGACGAATTATAACCGATTTAAATAATTATTTTTGTACTATAGAGGTTATAGTATGTGTTTAATTATGCCCAAACAGTGAACAGAACTCCTCAGCGGACAGCGGCAAACCCCTCATTTAAGGCTTAGCGACACTGAATACTTTAATTTTTTTTAAACTAAATTTAATGCCACATCAAAAAACAAAATCAAAAGCAGACAAAGTCGCGGGCAACAGCTAGTAATCTATATATAAATAGAATATATTCTTTCTTGTAATGTTAACGAGCTAGTGCAACCCTCTTGATCGCAAAAATCTTCAATAATTAAGATTAGCGTAATATGAGATTTGAACATTAATGTATTTTGTACTTAAAATACAGCTTTATATACCTATTTTTTTTATCTGTCAAAAAATGATTCCGATTCGTATGCCAGACTTATTTACCAGTTGCAGCCATAGACACAGTAAGGTGTAGCGGTGCAGCGATATCTGTGGTGGCAGCTGATTGGCGGCGCTCGATCATCTCCTGCACGCGCTGTCGCAGTGTCACCCAAAACATGAACGTGAACAGCGACTTGATGAGCAGCGGAACACAAGGCTCGCCATCCGGCCTGCCTAAACCTATTTGCCGTAGGTTTACCGCCTGTGAAAAAATAAAAATATGAATCATCTAATACAGTCGGTCAGACCAGCTACTGGAACATATACAATGTGTAACAGAATTACGAAATAATTTTAACGGATGCATAAATATATTTCATAAGGAATCACCCTGTAAAAATTTTAAATCAAATGACGCACATTTTTTTCATAAAATCGAATTCAAAACATTCTAAGCGTTTACTTAGGATAATCCTATTGAAGATAAAAGACCGACACGCGCATAGGACCTACGCTACGTGACGCGTACCTAATAGTGTGTACAGGTACGCGTGACAGGAGTCGCACGATTTTAATTTTGCATGTAATTTTAGTGCTCTATCTAATTTCTTTCAGAAACAGTACAAAATGTACCTCTAAAGCCTGTAAAGTATTATTTCGGTTTTCATTAAACATTGTATATATTAAGTATGATTTACATGATGTTTTAGATGACATTGATGATGATGTCATAATAATGATGAAAATGGCTTACCGTGATATTCGACGGCAATTCCACCTCAGTCAAGTCCATGCCGTATATGTACTGGGCTATCAGAAGTAGCATAGCGTAGAACACGAGCACCGGACTAGTCTTAAGCATGAAGGACCTCTGGTCTTGACAAAGCCACACGATGTTGGCCCACATCAGAAACACGAACGTCAGCCAGGAGTGGAACATTATACTCCACGCCATCATAGTTATCGTTGTTGCGATGTATGACGACCTGATGAAGAAATTTCGTTAATGATCGATATAAACTGGTACTAGGAAGAAATCTTAAATAAATTTGAACTGAATTAGAAGAGTTGATCTTGTGGAGCGTGTACAAGTACGAATCACGAGTTCCTTGCTTCGATTTCCGGGTCGGGCCTAAAATTTATGGATATTGAGTGTTTCTATAAAGACCACCTCCGTCCCTCGAGAACGTCAAGCTGTCGTCGGTCTCATTTATTACAACTAACTTGTGATAATCACAGTTTAAACCCGATAACCAGGATACTCCGATACGGGTTTCCGGGTTTTAAAAAAGCGTGGGGGGTCTACCCTAAAACCCTAATGACACAGGCCTGTGCCCCGCAGTGTGCTTATGTGGAGGCTTATAGGGGTTAATAGAAGACTTCAAATACAGTGGGTAACTGGCTGGGTGTAACCCATTTGAGGTCCGATTTGGGCATTCAGCTATTCCTCGATCGTGAACTAAGGGTCACACATCTGTATAAGAGCAGCGGATTGGGTCTAAGACTCTTAAGCTATATATATATAATATATATATATATATATATATATATATATAAACTTAGCAGATACATTTATATATATATATATATATATATATATATATATATCGCTCTTTCCTTTAATACACTCGTTAAATACATATGCAAGGCGGCATATCAACTGGCTGTTATATATTATAAACTGCAGTGATGGAAAACCATCTTATTTTTACAATCGAGCGGTATGTAGGTATTATCATATACAATAGTTACTCTACCTGATTAAAACTTGGAAGAAGTCCACAATCGTGGCTAAAATGTCATCCATTAACGATGATTCTTGTATATTTTCCATAATTGATTCTGTAAAGAGAACACATAAATATTAACAGTTTTGTGTCCCGGTATTATGTGGCATGCATTCCCTTGGTTTATCTAATCACTTCAATAAACTTAGCAGATACATTTATATTTATTCGCAAAACACAAAATCGATGATATATTAATATTAGGTGAAAGTTCGCTGGATTTATATCCTAAGGAAATTTGAGGTCAATTAAATGGACACTATGCACAATCTTGGCCGGGCTGAAGTTTGCTCCCGGAGGGGTTAAATAATGTAGGTATGTCATGTACAAAAATTCCTAAAAACTGAATCTGCACAGCCTACTCCGGCAAACTAAGAAAACGTGAAATTTTATAGGAAAATAGGAAATAAAATAGCCATACAGAGGCTTGACGAAGACAGTGCAAGTTCGTACGTTAGGTGCGGATTGTAGCGGGGCGAGCAATTCTCCTATACTTCGGGCACACAATGTTACGACATTTTAAAGACGATGTCAGCATTAACCACGAAGTCAAAGTCGTTGAACTACTTTATCTATTTAACGTTTTCGGTTACCTTCATCGGGTACAACGACGGAGCCAGTGGAGTCCTGATGGAGCGTGCGTGTGACGGAACCCCCACGACTCGACCATCGCTTGCTCGGACTCATATTTCGCAGTAACTATAGAATTAGGATAAATTATGTTACCTGATCATTCAGCCAAAAGATTTGAAGTAAAATTTGGAATGAAAATCAAACTACACAATATACTATTTTGTGACATTCATAATTCAACTTCAGATCTTTTATTTATACAAGAAGATTTTACTTGTATATATTCTAATACAACTAATTTTGAAAAATACCTAATAAATTAAGTGCTATATTATATGCTAATTAAAATAGATTACTCTTCTTTTTCAATTATGCTTTATCCAACTGTGTGGGGACCAATGATTGTATATATGTCGCTAGATACAGTATTGTAATTGTCAGTTCTAGTAGAAGAAAGCCTACCAAAATGAATAGTAAATAAATACTTATACTTTACCTTAATTTCATTCGCATTTTAAAGGGAGAAGAAGAATTAGATTTCATCTATACAAGTTTTTTAAGCAAGATACGTCAAAATTAATCCGAGTCCCCCGTTTTAATTTGATAACACCCATGGGTTTTCTGTTCGGCTCTTAAGTCCATTATTTATTCAGCAAGGTTTTTTTTGTATTAGGCTAGCTGGCAGTTGTGCCTTACGTATCGGGCTGGCAACTCTCAAGGTTACTTTAAAAAACTAGGTGTTCGGAATAAGGGACAGTAAATTCTCATTACTGGGCATGAACTAGAACGCAAACTATGTTCTGGGACATTCCCGGATTTCCCAGCCATATGGCAAACCTAACCCTACATTGACTGGTTTAGAGCATAATATTTTTAATGCCTTTTGTATTTCAAATCGGTATTCATGATATCTAGTTGACGATTATAATAGCCAATAGGTAAATATAACCTAACACATACAAGGTGAGTGCAATAGCAACATACGGGTGATAAAACATAGAAAGCTTCAATGTGTCTTAACAAGAATGTGATTAATGACAAGGCCGAACCACGACATCCAAATTGCATCCTAGCCGCTTTCAAGATTACGCGCAGTAAATGACTAATCACAGGAAGTTTGAATCCCATTACGTCTTATGATTAGTCGCACGCAGACAGCTAAATTGGACGCAGCTATAGACGCGAGTCAGGACACAGGTTGGACGCAGCGGTGTGGCACTCGTTAAAGAAAACAAAAATGATTATGCGTTTAAACATTAGAGGAGTAACAATTTCAAATCCAAGCAAGCCTCAAGGATGAATAAATTTTGTTCCAAGAGTGCCACAGAAATCCAGAGAAAGCCATAATTTTCCCACGGATTGATATTAATAAAAGAAATACCTACAGGATCATTTTCACCGGCGTCCCCGCGAAGTGCTTTGGAATTTATGTATGAATATGCAACCTACAAAAGAACGAAAGCAAGTTGCAAAAATAAAATCATTTCATCCATCACAATGCGAAATAAACTTAACGAAATATTGTTATTTATAATGTTAGCACAAGCAATCATGCTTTCTAAAGTTAACTTAATATTAAAACATGTTAGTGAATTTGTTTAGTTTATGAAGTGCTAAAAGTTTGTAGTGAAACTATACACAACGGTTTTAAAATTTCATTATTTAATGATATTCACACTGAACGAAATTCAACAGTTAGTAATTCTAAAAGAGTACGAGTGCGATAAATTGGTAAACTACGTTGCATCTAAATGTGTTAAAGAAACGACTAGCTACATACAGACTAACAGACTATTTATATAAGAACTATATTTACACGAATCCAACTGAAAGGAAAATAAAATTGCTAAATGTTACAAACAGTGCGTAACGGAAACTCGTTGGGGCACGCTTACGCGAACTTTCTTGGTGGCGTTTTTCCAGCTTTCCCGGGGAGCATGTCGGCTGCTGCGATGAAAGGATACCCCTCGTACTAATGAACCGTTCACCTTGCCCGCTTCGAGACCAGTTAAAACACCTTTTTTCTTCGCCTAACCACCCCAGCAAAATGTAAAAATTGCAATAAACATTCTACTGCGAACTACTGACAGCATCGGTCCGGCAAGTCTACAGCGTTAGTTCAATAAAGACAGCCATATCCGACGATGTAATTTCAAGCATGTTGTAATTAGTAGGTTATTTAGAAAAGTTACATTCTTAAATAATAAATGAATGAAATACACACCTTTGGTTTGAATAGCTCTCGTGTTTCAATAGCGAGGAAAAAGTAAGAAAAGAGAATAACTAGCGGACTAGCCAGTGTAGCCCACATATGATTATCTGTCACCTCGTACGCAAAGCTCGAGGAATCAGTCTCATTCAGTATCACCAATTTTGTTAGACCAAAGTATCTGTGAGCAAAATAATATTTTTACTTTATAGGTATTTCAAATTTATAGATATTTTAATACAGGATGTAAGGTTAGTACCGTTATTTGAAAATCATTTCTCTAAATTGATTCAAGTCTTACTTTTTATTGATCGTGTAACCTTTCGAACAAGTCTTATATACAATCCCATCTTTGAAATAGCGAGCTCATAACTTCTATAGTTTTAGTTAGTCTAAGAGGGTGCCGAATATTATTTCTGCCTGTAGGCGACATAGCTAGATCAGGTACTGTTTGAATAAATAAACAACGGTTACGTACCGAGCAAAATCTTTGTCAGGTGGATAGAGATTTATCACCCAAGTGCATTGGTATACCAGAAGCACGGCTATATGGACCCCCATAATGGCCATTATGCAGCGAGTGACCACAGCGAAACCACGCTCTAGAGGTCTGCCGACAGCCCATGCCGTGGCTGCTCCCATGAACACCAGGAAATATATGCCCGATGTAACACTCGGGCGCATTATACCGGAGAACATTAACAGAAACAAAGCGATGTACTTTCCTGTAAATTACAAAAAAAAACAATCAAAAATACTTTATTGCACGCAAGAACAAAACAGAAATAAATAAAAAAGAACAAAGGTACAAGTAATAAAAATGTATTACTGTTGCCACTTAATTTTAGCAAGAACCTTATCCGCTGACAAACGGAGGCGCTGGTGTTAAGTATCATGTGCCTGTAATAACTCCGGCCACGACACCCTTCAGACCAGAACACAGAAATGCTGCTTGGCGGCAGAAATAAGCATGGCGGTAGTTCTTCCCCTGACGAGCTCTGTCACAAAAAGCTCAACTACTACTTTGTGATCAATGGCTCCGTGTAAATTACGGGCTTTGGCAATCTTGCAATTTGCAACTATAGAGAACTTTATTTTTTACCTGCACTAGTAAGAAGTGGAAACTTTTGATGTTTGGAGTCTTTCCTCAAAACCTCATCGTTCGGTGATCCAATCAGAAGTGTGCGAACAATTAAATATACTACTAATGATGAACCGAAGACGACTAACTGAAAACAAAAATTAAACTTAGACAATATCTGAATTGCATCATCACCATAATTTAAATTTAATCAAAATTATTGGCTTACCTCAGGTGCTAGATAGTGGGTAGCCATTAATGGATCTATCCCATTGTATGACACGAGCCCCAAATTGTAACCAATCTTTTGAATAAGTGGATACTCTTCCAGTAGCCGGCCATATGGTGCGAACCCTGCGAGTACACTGTGCCATGTTGCGTGAACTAATAAGAGTAATGATGATACCACGAGATTGAGCTGCAGGTATTTTCCTCGAAAACCTATAATCAAAATAAAGGGCCCAGTGATCAATTCCAATATACTTACAAAACCAAAAAGAATAGGTGTATCGAGTATTTTATTACAAGAGCAACAGTTTGAAGTGAAATGTACAACGTGTAAATGAACACCGAAATAATGCTTCACAGGCACAGTAAATAATGTACCTGACATTATTTACTGTCTCTGAGACTTATCTGTTAAACCGAAATGCTAATAGTTTTTGAGTAAACCATTGCCATAATAAAATCAAGTTCCTGTCACTTTATTAGGTACCTGTCGCGTAGCGTAGGTACTATGCACGTATCGGACTGGCGCGGTTGTATCAAAAAAATATATATGCTTCTTATGATTTAATATTTTTACAGGTTGATTCCTTACGAGATATACTCATACACCCTTTAACAGTATTTCGTAATTCGGTTACAAGTTGTATAGAATGGTAACATTATATTAACCAAAAAAATTGTTATTATTGACTACTGATGTTATATATTTACCTCGAAAAGTTTTTGAGTCTGGTACTTGTGGAAACGGTGATATTAAGTACAGCAGCAAATATATTAGAGAAAGGCCAAATGGACGAAGTGCGATACCTGAAAAAAAAACATCAAAATATTTACATTCGTGTCTGTGAAATGGTGTTAGCGCAATTATTATCTTATCTAATCGGTGTAATTGCAGTTGAACCATGCTTTAATAATGGTATGGATTACTTATACACGTATATTGTAAAAAAACGCGCTGTGTGACCCATAATCGCATCAAAAAAAAGAGTATGCGTCATTTTGATGGCTTTAGAAAAAATTCAAAAGTATTCTGATTTAGCGTTCCGTAGGCGAACAAGGTATTACAGAATACAGAGTAAACCATTTAAGCTGCCACCTTAACATTAAATATTTTTGCATAATGTAAAATATTTTAAGATGAAAAGCTATGTATGACCTGTACTAGAAAATTATAAAATGGAATCCTTAGCCTTACCAATATTATAAATGAGAAAGTGAGTTTGTTTGTGAGTGCTTCCTTCACGCACTAACTAACCAACCAATTATATTGATATTTGTCATAAAGTTAGTTGAAAGGACGGATAGTAACATATTACATAGGGTACTTTTTATGTCAGGAAAACAAACAATTCCCACGATATTTGTAAACACACGGGGCAACAGCTAGTAATAATTACATGTTTCATAATTTGGTTCGTATTTACGATTAGCACTTTTTTAAAGGTTTATGGAACTCTACCCTACTGAAATAAGTTTATATAAGTGACGATAAGTCACTTGCAGTGCAATGAATCATTTGTTATCACATGTTTTGTCATCTCAGTTAGCCTTCATGTATTTATCTAAAGCTTGTCATGCACTGGGAGTAACAGATTTGAGTGTTACAGATAAGGATACATTTAATAAATAAAAATAAACTTATTATCTATTGGTACCCTTAGTGGAAGACTTGTACGCTCCTAATCGAAAGTCGGTTTTGACTAACGAGTCTGTAACGTCAAAGTAAACCTTGTGGGTGTTTACCTTGTTTTGAAGCTCAAATTTATCCACACTTCTACAAAAATATTTTTTTACTCTAAAATGCGAAACTTTAGATCCATTTTGCTTTGAGGTTGTTTCCATACTCAAAAAGGACTCGATTGCGAGCTTGCAATTTTTTCTTCCACCTACAAGTTAGCCAGCCTTTTACGGCAAACTCGTGATGGTAAGTTATTATGTAGTCTAAGATGGTAACATGCTAACCTGTTAAGGGGTAAACCACAACATACCCCTAATCAGTTTCTAAATGACATTGTACCGGAACGCTTAATCGCTTAGAGACACGTCTCTGTCGATAACCAACCACTGGCATAGCCTCCCACAATATCAGGAAAAAATCAGAAATTTTTAATTTAACCAAATTGTACCGGAACGCTTAATCGCTTAGAGACACGTCTCTGTCGATAACCAACCACTGGCATAGCCTCCCACAATATCAGGAAAAAATCAGAAATTTTTAATTTAACCAAATTGTACCGGAACGCTTTATCGCTTAGAGAGACACGTCTCTGTCGATAACCAACCACTGGCATAGCCTCCCACAATATCAGGAAAAAATCAGAAATTTTTAATTTAACCAAATTGTACCGGAACGCTTAATCGCTTAGAGACACGTCTCTGTCGATAACCAACCACTGGCATAGCCTCCCACAATATCAGGAAAAAATCAGAAATTTTTAATTTAACCAAATTGTACCGGAACGCTTTATCGCTTAGAGACACGTCTCTGTCGATAACCAACCACTGGCATAGCCTCCCACAATATCAGGAAAAAATCAGAAATTTTTAATTTAACCAAATTGCCCCTGCCAGGGTTTGAGCCCGGGAACTTGAATTAACATCGCTACGACGTGCCATAGGGAGATCGTCAAAAATGATGTACTAAGCGTGATATAAAGTAGGTACGGCGGAGCTAAATTTGTAGGTAAGTGAATGTACAATTTTAGCTCCATCGTACGGTAGGTACGTCCACCGTTTTGATGATGTTAGGTTTAGAAGGAAACACATGTGATACGAATACGTTAAACAAGAGTAATGCCATAAAATAAAGGTGGTCTATATTAGTCTTTAGATAGCTACCCAACAACAAATGATGTATTAAGATATCATACAACCCAGTAAGGGTTAAGGTAAAAATTAGATGTTCTTTAAAAAAATTGTGGGTATACCGGTGGTATTTTGTTGCTGTTCATGATAAATAACATTGTTATCGAATCAATTACATGACTAGTGGCTATCTTGAGTATGATATATAAACACACACCTTCAGTCTATTAACGTTCCACAGCACGGCTAGCATGGGCAGGAGACAATTGTATCCCCGGGGAAAGGATAAAAATTAATCTGTGCCCACAGCTTTATCAACTCTCAGAGCATTGGCGCACAAGTGGAAAAAATATCCCTGCTGCTAGCCACAGGCCTCCGCTCTCATAGAAGAGGGGGTTTTAGAGCAAAGACCCACCACGCTTATCAAGAACGACGGCTCAACGTGCTCTCCGACGTACGGAGGTTGACACCTGGGCTGGTACTGAGAATATTTTAACATAAAAATCCAATACCTGTGCTGTGTTTATGTGTCTAGCAGTTTTGGTCTGACCGATTTACGAGTAAAAACCCCGGACCACATGATCCCTAGTTAAACATGCTAACTACGAACCAACGAGGGAGTTTCTAAATACTGTACTAAATAACAACTAAATAGTAAAAGATTTGTTGGCAGGTTTATCGAGAAAAAAATACAAGTACCTAATGCTAAAGTAACCATTTAGATACTTTATTTAGGTACCTATTATGTTTGCTAGACCCATATTTGATTTTAATTAATATAATATACTAAGACAATACACACACCATCTAGCCCCAAAGTAAGCATAGCTTGTGTTATGGGTACTAAGATGACTGATGAATAATTATAATATGAATAATATACATAAATACTTATTGTATATAGAACATGTTCATCACACAAACATTTGTTCAGTTGTGGGAATCGAACCCACGGCCTTGGCTCAGAAAGCAGGGTCGCTGCCCACTGCGCCAATCGGCCGTCATGACATGATCTTTCTGATTATTATACTTTTTAAAATACTTTAAATTCCAATACTTTTGCATACTACCCGTTTTATATGTGGCTATAGTGCCAGCTAACGAAGGAGTGAAAAGTGCACTTATATTAATCTTTCTCAAATAAGTTTTTGTTTTCCTGATTATTAATTAACTATAATGACTTTTTCCACAACATTGACTCATGACATGATGTTCTTAGCATTTCACTTTTAAGTTAAAAAGAAAAAGTAAATTTATCAAATTTCAGTCCACATTTGGTAATAACTACTCTTAACATAATAACGTTGGTCGGCAAATGTCACAGTAACATTTAGTTGTGGCATTGTAAGGTATGGCGCCCTAATTTAAGCTACCCAAACCCTCAAACAGTCGCTTTTATTGCCGTTTCCATCATCGAAAAACCGGCAAATTTAGCTGACCTCATTTCACATATTATACACTACGTTTTTCGGAATTTATTGTACACGTAATGTTCGTTCGTGCCACAAACATTGTGGAATCTCATTCAACCTTAAAATGATTCATCATCGTCGCAAAGCTAAGTTATGTCAATATTGTTGTAAAGTGCTAATAAAGTTATAAAAAAGATAACCTCGTAATACTGTATGTTACGTAAGGCGATAAGATGATGTTTTATAAGTTAGCGCCTTTTTAGCCGATAACGAAGGAGACAATTAAACAGATTTAAATAAATGCATCCGCTTAAGTATCTCTACAACAGGTTATGTTAATTTTGTAATAGTGTTATAAAATTGGTGAGTATATTATATAGGAGGGATTTAAAGCTCACGCCACTCGTGACAACGCGATCTAATGCGGGATTTAACGACTATTTTAATTATATTCAAATGTAAGGGATAATGAACTAGCCAGGTGGGCAGTGCTTTGTAAAAAGGAGGTAAAATATCTTACAATAAAACTCCTCAGAAATCAAACCGAGGACCTAATGATTCGTATAGTATTAACGTTCGTATTTGAAGACACTTAAGACTACCATAAAGGTAGTTAGTATTAGTATATTTATGTTAAATATATAAATATGTGTATTCCATCCCCTATTTAACTCTTCTGGGCATGGAATTTTTATGAATCCTGAAACAATTGCCAACCTAAATACGAATTTTCATAGAAACTTTGTTTCCCTATATAACTCTCTTAGCCAATCTATCAAAGGCTATCAAATGCTAGAAATATTTCTAGTACGACTCCATCTAATTCAAGAAATTAGGGCACTAAAAAAACCAAATAAACGAACTCTTCAGCTTTTCTTATCAGTATAGATAGTACTATAAAAACAATATAACCTCGTTAATCTTTGGTGATGGAAATGTTTGATTTCTTACGTCCGCGTTATCCGAAATTGAATGCACATAACAGTTACACACACACATACCGGAGATCTGCGAACTTATCTCCGGTCCACCTATCCCAGCACCTATAGTTCTATGCCAAGCTTCTGGTGAAGTCTTACATAAGGAAACAAACAACTATTAAAAATAGCTTTTTTCCTAATTTAGTGTTAACAAAATCTCTCTTCTTTCTATATTAAAATCGTTCTTTATTATAATCGTAGATATCTTTATCTTTAGATAGTATGAAATAAAATAGCTCCCGGTTAGTTCCTTTAAACTACGCAACGGATTTTTATGCAGTTTTGAGGAATAGATCGAGTGATTCAAGAGGTGATTTTTTTATATGAAGTACACATGCTTTTATGTACGAGAAAAGCCAAGAAATTTAAAGATTTGTAATGTGATGTCGTAACAAACCTATTTCCTGTGCGCTTAACTACATTGCAATCCCTGGCTAAACCTTACGAGATAGATAAAATCAATATACTACAGAATTGTATAGCTTAAAAAAAATACTAAAAAAGTAAAGTAACAATTTTAATCTTTTAAATTTTACAAAAAAAAATGTGGGTTACATTTTAAACACTATTTATTATTCAATAAAATACATTAGATATGTTGTGCACTTCGCATCAATCATCATCAAAATAGTCTTTTACAGCATATTATTATAACTAATATCTTAGGGGATATCAGAGATTTAAAAAACGGAAAAACTAATTCAAATTCCCTACAAACAAACATACATTGAACCCGAGCGAAGATGGTATAAACGCTAGTATAAAGCTTTTGCAGCCGTTTTGCTTTGCATTATTGAAATGTTTAAGAAACTGTTTCTTATTAATCATAATTTCTTATCAATCGTAATATTACCGTAACTTTGTATGTTCTTTATCTTGCATGACCATAGATCACCAGTGTAAGAATGCCAATGAAAATAGGTCAAACAGAACTAGAATGTGTAACTATAAACATTTATTGTTTAGCTACGAGTAACTACTTCATTATAAAGTCACGAATATTTTTGAAAAAGTTTTTTTAACTAATAATAATAAAGCTTTATTTACATTCCTTACAATTACTCGCTAAATATAATAGAGTTCAGTTAAATACAATGTTTCTTAACCCTAATTTCTTATTTTCTATTTATAATGTTTTCTTAACTAAGTAATATATTGCCCTTATTTTTCTTATACTATCTAATTCATAACATTTATGTAAGGACCGCCAGCGTCGGTAAAAGCCTCCTCCATATTTTTCCATTTGCACCTGTCCCTCGCGAGAGTACTCCATGTCTTACCCGCAACTTTCGCGATGTCGTCCTCCCATCTTTCAATGGCCTACCGGGTCTTCTCTTCCAATCCATGGGATGCCAGTTGGTAACAATTGTTGTCCATCTACTATCTTGACATCTTTAAATGTGACCCGCCCGTCTCCATTTAAGTTGCAGAATTAGCTTTATGGCGTCTCTTGCTTTGGTCTCTCGCCTTATATCAGAGCACCTAATGCGGTCTTAGTTTAAGCCCAACTATACTCCTCTCCAAACCTCTTTGACATGTCCTTATTTTTTTCAATGTCCTAATTGAGAGAGGCCAGGACTGACATGCATAGGTAAGACACGGTAATGTACAGCTATAAACTAGGTTAGTAGAATCAGTTTGATATTTTAACAAAAATTCTCCTGTACGATGGTTTAGAAAACCAAAATTGAATGATAGCTGTAATAATTTCATATCGTATCTAAATGCATCGAAGTGCGGCAACCAAGTGGCACTAATTTTAGAACAAACGGTAAGTATTTGTTTTCAAAATATTTGCACTTAAATATAATACATGCAAACCAAAAAACTCTTCGGATCAAGAGGTCCTGTATTCGGTTCTCGGGTTGGGCAAATTATAATATACAATAATAGTAAGCACAAGCACGATGTTTGTAAATAAGCGCTGTCTGACCCCACCCCTCAAATAGCACGTTGCCATAAGTCTCAGTTATTATTAATGTCATATGATAATAATTTTTAAATCTCGCTAACCAATTGGAGCAGCGTGGTTACTCTTAGTCACTCTCTACTAATAAAGATGAAGACATGTACCCAGCATGGGATCATTAGAGTTTAATAAGAAAGTCTTGGTTTCCTTGTGGTTTATTTTCATTATTCAACCTTATTGCGAGTTATTTCAATGGCATAGTTTCGACTAGTTGTAAAACGGCTAATTTTATTATTTACATGTTGCCAAACCCACACGTTAACGGTGTCAATCGAGACGCCACGCGGTAAGTCGCAAACGGGCCAATGGCCCGGTTATATCATTGCTGGAAATCGCATATTGAGGCGAAATAGTAAAACTAAGTGATAAATATTTGCAAACAAAGGCAAACTTCGTATTTTAACTCTAGGAGGTAAGTATTTTTTTATTTAAATATACTAAAAGCATTAATTTGAATTAATACTAAGTATGCAAAAAACATTTGAACGATTTCAAAAATTATGTTTTCGTTGTGGGTACCTTAAAAGCATGGCTTTTTGTCTGCTTAATATTGCGCTTTAGTCTGCCGACCCTACAACTACTTAATGCTCATACTGATTTATACCCAATACTTTTAAATTCAAATTCTGAAATATACTTTGGGGATTTCAGACACGCCTTTATCTAACAAGCCGGATATTAACAGATAACGAATATACTCATAGTAACGCTGAAAATATACAAACAGCCACCATCATTACAGTTTATACGTCCCACTGTTGTCCTCCTGTGTTATATAAAAGGTGGTTTAGAGGTGGTCTATGATCCAAGCAAGAACATTTCAGATATAAGAAAAATAATCCACACACAAGCTTATTTGTTGTTTAAATAATCCTTTAAATTATAAATTATTATACACACAATCATTCACATCGAGTAAAGCCAAACGTCAAGCTGATCCTAAATGTTAAATTATTGAGATGAGACACATACGTTTATCATTAGTTGGTACAAAACATAATGGCATGTGTCATCACATAGGTAATTCAATAAGCAGTAACTGATGATAATAGTTATCTCATTGGTAAAGTAAATTTTGCTATACCATGTATTAGTAGGTACCTTTGGATCAAAACTTCCTGGTCAGGCTAAATGTGGAGTGGAAATTTCTGGCGAGAAATAATTATAAATAGCACCACGGAGTTAGTAAACTTACGTTATTACAAACTCATATCTCGGAAAGCTTAATTTACTGTACTACTATCAAGATTAAAAAAAAAATCCAAACCAGACATCAAAACAAGAACTAGATGTACTGACTTTAGTTTTAATTTTAAAAATATGTTATTATTAACAAAATAAAAAGTCATAAAATAAAGCGAGGGAGACCGCATAGTCTATATAAACGCGATGTTTAGAATATGCCTACATGATGAACTTTTTAACATTAAAGGAGTCTAGACTCCAGACATCAATCAGTGAGATCTTAACATACCTATTAAATCAATGCCAGACATCGTTTAATAATCTGAGACTAATTATGTATAGCATAAGATTCTATGTGGTTCACAGGTGTATATCCGTGATGAAAATTATCCTACATCTATGGACAGGATGCTACTTTATGATACACTTCATTTAGATAAGTGCATTGGTTGAGCTCAATATAAGGAACAGATAAACACATAAACAAACATGACACACTTTCGCGTTAATTATATTAGTAGGTATGGATTCTGGAAGTGACGCGTCAATACATGGGAGATTGAACTTCTGTTAGTCATACCTCGATATAGCCTAGCTCCCAGACACAAAATAACTTTACCTACATTATACATTTTAAACGCTCTTAACGCATGACTCATCAATGCTATTTACCTTTAAAATCAAAGTAAGAATGTCGAGCTTAATAATTGTGGGAGTCAGCCAAAGTTTTTTTTTTATTGTGTGGCGTTAACAATAAGCAATAACTATGCACGGTGAATAAGTTTTAGTAAGATAACTTGATATAACATTATAAAAGGTTATATACCAACTTGTATCAATATGAAACAAGTAATAGATGTGATTATTGCTATTATAGCAAATTTAAATCAAGCTTACGGTAGGTAAATTATATTAATAGTCACAAGGGTTGACTGACCAATAGGGAAGCACATTATCGCTTTCAAAGGTCCGTGCTAGATGCTAGATCTCCTGATTTCTTTCCCAAGTAATTCTTTCGTTACATGGGAAAACAAAAACCTCTCTTACATAGCCCCTGCATCGAATACTGCGTGTTGCTAGTAATGAATTATTGCAGCGAAATATGGTCGGTCACTTTAAGGCCAATAAGAAAGCTCAGGGTCATTTATCGGCCGATTAAATACTTTATCTAGAGATCATGTCAGAGTTTCAGAAATGATGGGAAAAGAACCAGTAACCGACATATCTCGGTTGTAACACCCGAAATCAATTATCTGATCTAAAATCTTCAGATGGCAATTTGAAATTCGCAGGAAAATCTTCAACCGATTGACGTCCACTGCTGGCCATAGGTCTTTTGCAGGGAGTTCCAAAAACCTCAGTCTTAAGCAGCTAGTTCCGGTGGCCCCCAGCGACTTGCTTGATGTCGTATGTCCACCTTCTTGGGAGTTGACCAACGCTTCGTCGTTCAAAGGAATTTAAGTAATGAAAAACGATGCTTAGCTCTACTGAATTAAATCTGTCATCTGAAGATATTTTGATCATACATAACTTGTACATATAACATTATTAGGCAATACATAATGTCGATAATTACAAGAAAAAATTATGTTAACAAGAACCGACAGATTCTACGGAATGATGAGGTCATGAATAATGTAATGTAGGTTGCCACTGGCAGTTAACCAGTTGAACTACACGTGACCTTGTGAATCAGACATCTGATAAGGCAACGTTATTCGCCGTCCGAATATTATGCCTGCCTCGCCATACTGACCAGTGACTGGCTACCTTGTGCCGAGTGCTATTTCCATCACTTTGCATACTACGTGTATTCCACTACGTTGATTGGAAACTAAGGGTTTGCCAAGCGTTCCTGTTATCATGGACACATGCAAATCTCTAAAATACCCTCGAGGTGCCAAAAAAGTAAGTTGTTCAAAGTTCTTTAGAGTTTTTCCTAGCATTTTCTATTCTAGGATTATCGTTTTGTGGTTAGCTCTATTACAGTTTTGTGTTTAGTGCTCCTTTTATCTGAACACATCGAAATCATTCAAATATCCTCAAGGTATCCCAAGATCCAAGTTCTTTACAGTTTTTAAGCTTTCACTATTTGAGGATATGCGCTATCCACCATCAGGTTTTTCTAGTTAAAAATTGTGAGTCTTTCGGCATTTGTCCTGTTTTTCAACATTTGATAATGGAAATCCTACAGTCACTCTGGTACTAACTATTTTGTTTAGCTCTTCATAAGCACGTGTGAACATTTAATCGGTTGTTCTTTCATAAGATGGATGTCAAGGTTTAGGCACCATCGTTTCATTTGATTTAAACTTCGAACTTCCTCAGCCTAAGTGTAGGATAAAATGAAGGCGTATCATGGAATGAACTACAGCCAATTTGTGTGACTTTTTTTACTTTGTGGGGTTTTAACCCTAACGATTTTAACAGCGTAACGTGGGCTTGTTTGCGGGCCTCGGAGTGGGGCTCTGCCAGGAAGAGTTTGAACCCTAGGGCTCGAAGCGAAGGGATCTTCGGCCTGAGGGCGCCTCATGTGAAGCCGAACGTCGGCTCAGGCGACGATTGGAGTGAAATGATTACGGACGGTGATTAGTCCGCACGCTTCCGAGAAAGTGGTGCGAGCCCACGTCCGAATGATGTTAGAAGTCGGGGACCTCAACAATCAACCTCTGCAACGCTTCTTCGCCGGCGAAGATGCGTTTTAGAGGTTGATTGTGTGTTCTAATAGGGCGCATTGTCAGTAGTAATGTGATCGTCAGGGTCGTGAATGATGTGTTTAGGCCGCCTCGTGTTGACAGTGGGCGACATAGGTTGATTTCGCCTGTAGCGATGCCCGTTGCGTTATATTTATTCTTAATACACGAAAGCTTTTCTTCTATTCTACAAATGTTTATACCAATACTAATCGTACAAAGTTAATAATGATCATATAACAAAAGCACGAGTCGTGTTTCTCTTAGATTTCTGATGAAGGAAGATATAGGACCATGAACGAAGGTATGTTGCAATATCCTACTTAAATCGCAGGCAAATTCTGCCATCATATAATTAATATAGTGACCGTGCGTGTCATATTATGTTGGATTACATCAGGGTGTGTTCGCGAATACCGTCACTTAGCTTTATATACTCAGAAATAAATATAAAACACGATGAGTGCGAATCAACTTCGCGTGATGCGGACTCAATTTCATTAGTTTAAAAGCCAACGTATGTTAATTAAGAAAAAAACTTATGGAACAAAACACTAAGTGAAGGCCAGAACGTTTATAGGAAAGCACCTCATTTCAGACTTATTAATAAACAATTACTGTCCGTACATTATAGAATACAAGATAGGGTTGTTAAGGTCATATACACACATATATTGAAAGGTTCAGCTTGGTTTTTTAAGTATAAAACGTTTTCACAGTTATGAGCTAATGCGGTATGTTAAAATATTAAACAAAAAAATATAATGATAACCCAGACGAATTGTTTCGACTAATTGTCTGGATAGCATAAATAGAGGTCAAATAAATCTGTATCTATATCAAATGGACTGTTTTAGTGGCATTATTGAATTCCGGTTTGACTCCTATTAACATCTATTAAAATTTAACACCGAGATTAATCATTCTACGCAAATCTATGACCAACAACGCAACGTTGATTGATTGTCATTTATATGTGGCCACAATTTTAATTGCTTTTCTTTATTCCGATGGATAATCGCCTCGATTTCTTCTATGCGGTGACGATTTCATTAGATATAAGCTTTCGAACCTAGTCTAGTAACTACTCTAGTTACCAAAACAATGTGAAGTCCAACCCAAAATTTAGAAACGTCGGAAAATGTAATTAATAGCAGTAACAGTAAAACCAAGCAGGCTAGGCGTGGCCCATTTGTTGTGCAAACAACTTTGCTTTGGTACCAAATCTGAGAATTTAGTCTTTTGGTGACCCATTACTCGTTTTACTTCGCACCTTTACTTATATTAGTAGGGAGAGATATGATCATTAAAATAATTAGACAGCCGATTGGCGCAGTGGGCAGCGACCCTGCTTTCTGTGTTTAAGGCTGTGGGTTCGATTCTCACAACTGGAAAATGTTTGTAAGATGAAAATGAATGTTTTTCAGTGCCTGCATGTTTATATGAATATTATAACTATTTATGTTTATTATATTCATAAAAATATTCATATCATGCTATCTTAGTACCCATAACATAAGCTACACTTACTTTGGGGCTAGATGGCGATGTGTGTACTGTCGTAGTATATTTATTTATTAGGTAGGTGAGATAAAATCGGTATCCAAGGGTCTTTGTATTTCGCCTTTTTGACTTCATTCCTGGAGGTAAGCAATTATTTTTAAGTTATTATTTTCGTGGTCCATTTATTAAAACGGACATCAAACTAGAAATGCCAAGATTAAATAAGTGTACCTACTAAAAGCCAGCCTGACCTAACAAATCACCTACCTGCAAATAACATAGGCATAAAAATGAAAAGGATTTTCTGTGTTGTTAATTTTATGAGCCATGTGGGAATAGAATAGACAATTTGCCCTTTATTCTGGAATGTTGAGGAACTCGTGCGAAAAGTATAAACTGCGCTAGATGTTATGTTTGCAAGTTGAATGTTTTAGAGCTTATAAAAGGTTAGAAGTTTAGAAACAAATAGAGAGTACATAAACAACAACATCATAATCTTCTACTTTGTATAAAAATCGTTACGTATTTTGTAACGATCTCATCTTAAAATTCCATTAAAACAAAAATTCTACCATTAGATATAGGTAACTTTACAATCGTGTGTTGTTAAGATGAGATTTTTAAAATAGAACGTGTGTTTTAACACAGTGTGATCACAGACTGATATCTAGCCCCGCGATAAACCATACACATAACTAGATGAGAATAGTTCCCCAACCTAGGGTTTACGATTTTAGTGTTTTTGCATTGCATATACATATTATTTAAAACAACCGTATCAAGGATACTGATGAAGCCTGTCGGCCTTAAATTTTGGTTCTGTACTGTCTTGCCAAACGGTTCAGCTTTTATTTTGACCAGTTATTACTTTTTTAATGGAATTTGGAAACATCAATAAATCAAGTTAGTCGCGTGTTCCGGAAGGCATGCAAATTTCTTTTCTAAAAAAAATCAAAGGGCACCCCATCGCGATGATTAGTGGGTGGCCTTTAACTTCACCAAATGATAAAGGTCTGCGGGAATTTATATAGATATGTTACCTACTGAGTTTTTGGAGCGAATGCTAAATGAAATAAATGATTGAAAGTATGACTTTTATAGTCATATTTTTATTCTTGATCTAGTCGTTTCACTTTTTAATCCCAAATCTTATCTATCAAAACTGTCTAGGCTACATTCCAGAAAAAAATAAGATAGAAAGGAACAGGACGGTACTGTATCCTTCACGTTAGGCGGATGAAAATGTGTCTTACATACAGCTTTGGGAAGAAACAAATAAGATACTCGTATAATACGAAAGAAATAATACTTAGGACATGGTTATTTCTTTGTATGCACTTTTTTGAGCATAAGTCAGACGAGGGTTTTTTAATAGGAAAGTCATCCTTCTATTGAATTTGTCAGAAAAATATTCAAGCTTGTCAACCCTAGGGCAGAATGCGACTACGAGGACGCACCCAGACCGAGGCGCGCCCAGAGGATACATTACTCCTTGCCCGCAATGCGACGTTAGAACGGTATCAAAGCTTTTGTGGCTGCGATTTCATTACTGTTGACACAAGTTTTATGAGTAGATTTTTTTCCCTCGTATGTGGCGATGCTAAAACATACAACTTTAAATAATCATCAGCAGGTTATTACCTACATTTCTTTTAAATTTACAAGATACCGCCTGACTTCGTAAGTTGGTGCACGCCTAGAAGATGATTTTAAAGTACCTACTTAGCACAGGCAGAAGACAAAAATTATATCCTCCGATTATATCCCCTGACAAGGGATATAATTAACGTGTCCATCTGCTAAAACACGGGAACATGGAATAGGAGAAGTTTAACCCCGTTTATTATTAAACATATATTATTTGGATATTATTTCTTATATTGGAGAAGATAATTTTTTATCCTTTCCCCGGGGATATAATTGTTCCTTGCCCACGCTAGCCGTGCTGAGGCTTTGGAGAAACGATAGCCGGATAGTCATACCAGATCCTTGAGGTGCTCATTAGAAACTTGGACCTATAGCGTTATTTACCTACCTGCCCATGAAATATATCATACGAATAACAAATAGCGGGGCTATGTAAAAAACGAGATTTATGTTAAATTGTTAAGGTACACGCAAATTTCGTAACGCATCACATCAGGTAGCAGCTTAAAATTCCGTCTAAATCACATATTTTATCTCAAGAACAACTGGACAGATTTGGATGACTGATTTGTTGGATTCGTCTCAGATCAGAATAGCAGAACCGCTATTAAAAAATTACGGAAAAAAATAGTAGATCACGAATCTAAATATTATATATATAAATTCGTAATGTCACTAAAAATATAGAGAACAAATGAAAACAAATGTTCAATGGCTTGAAAGGTGGCTTATTTATTCTGGATGCAACCGGTGGAACTGGGAAGACATTCTTCATAGTCATTGATTACAGCAACTGTTCGTGCGAGATGTGACATTGCGGTAGCAGTTGTTTCTTCTGGAAGAACCTAGGAAGCCATATTGCTAGAAATATGCGGTACGACTCACATTGCCGAACGTACATTCAGTATCAAAACTACTGAACAACCGACTGTAACATCTCGAAATGATCCGGAAAGCCCAAAATATTAGTTGCAAAAATTCTAAATTAAGTTCAGCAATAAGGTAAAACGACATTCATTAACTGATAGGCAGTACGAAGTTCGCCGATAATTTGATTTTGATACTGGTATAAAGTACGTCATCTCCTGCTTTGGTAAATAGCATTGAGGGTAGATCATTAGCATTGAAGCCAGTAGGGAATGTAACTAATTAGAATGTAAAACAATAATTCACTGACGAATATCTTATCTGAAAATTTAAGAGTTTTGGACGTAAGTTTATTATGTACGCACTGATAAAAAACCGTTAATAATGCTGTTTCAATGACTCCTAGCGATGATCTGCGGGCCGCGCCGCGCCGTCCGGTTTTTGCAAATTACGTCATACACACTCCGCCTTATGATTTTGGAATATTACACAATACACAATTAAGTATTTAAAGTTTGACTGCTGTTAAGTTTGATAAAACCCAGTATCTCTACTTGGTTGTTATGTCTAGGACGTCATTGAATATGTATTTCAACATTGGTATGAGATTTAATTGACATAAGTATTATTATCTTTTGAAAATAAGTTGAACACTCTTCCTGTCCCTTTCTGATACCCACCGGTGGATCAAGTTATGATAATTTTGTTATTTCTGTTGTAAACAAAACTAAATTAAAAGTCTTAAAATCCTATTAAAAATATTTTGTAAAAGTAAGGAACCATTTTTAGACCTGCTAATTTACTTTACTGTACAACGGAATTCATACCAATGTATATCTTCCTCAATAAATCAATAACTTTTATGTGATGCAAAAATAAATTATCAGACTGCGTTAATAGTTCCAATGGTGATTTTTTTTTTTAGTATGGTCTGTGCATACCTACCTTATGTAATTAGCAAGTAAATGAGTTACAACTAGGAAAAATTAAATCACATTAGTAGGTTAGAGGTAGTTCCTAAGTAAAGTTAAACAACAAACTAAATCTTTATAATGTTAACATAGATAAATATCAAGTACACTATATAGGTAGCCTCATATTTTCTTTTACTTTTTCAGCAGATTGGCTTCTAACATTTGACAAAAAAGATTATTTTGACATATAAACAACCACGCCATAAGATACCACATAAGTCATTCATAAGTCTTTATTAACAGTTTTAGATTGCTATAAGGTGTATATAAATAAGACTTACTTAGGAGAAGCGATGCTGGCAGGACCAAACGAACTAACAATACTGATATAAAGTATTTATGCATTGTCTGAAAAAAAAAAAAATTCTTTAAACTTCTCTTGTGTTGATATTATACAAGAAGCAATGATAGTGGTTAGGACTCTGGTTTTACTTTCAAGTTTGAACCCAATCTTGCACGATTAACTATTCAAAGGTATTTTAAATGTCACTTGCTTGGAAACTGGCAAGAGTTCTCTATAATTTTCACAAAAGTGAGGTGTGAACTCCACCAATCCACACTTCGATAGCATGGTCGACCAGGGCCTAAACCCTTCTCATTCTGGAAGGAGACCCATAGTGGGTTGCTAATGGAATTTAAAGATGAGAGAATACAGGACTTTGTGTGATATTTCATGTTGTTTGATACAGAAACCTGAGCAAATTCCTACATAAGAACTAAGCTGAATTTCTATTCTTTGACTATTTAAGTATAAAAATAATCAAAGCTTCTATTTAACTTTTCAAGCTCGAAGTGGACAAAATACCAAGAAACTTAATGCTTTCGTATTCATAGTAGCGATTAGTAAAATAACTAGATAATAATAAAAAATGATTTATGAGTTTAATTTTATCAAGAACATATCAAGGTAAGTACATAATTTAAAACTGATTTCTATACATTGTTAGTATATACTCATAACATTATTATTTGCTTAAATTCGTGAAATTCGGTAAAGTAAGAGCATTTTAAAATATAAAAATTGTACGTACCAAACTTAAAATTAATCATACAACAACACACTTTACTAGCACTTAAGCACTAAAGACAAAGGCTGAATTTAAAAGTTTATGATTATTATTCGAACTTTCACACTTTTCGCACATTTTTTACTTTGTGAAAATTCATTAAACCAAAACACGACCAATTCTCAAACACCCGAAATGACATTTGAATTTGAACATCGATGTGATGACATTTGTCTGTCTATGTCTGTTGTGACTTTTGAGTTTGACAATTAAACTTTATTTTGTGCAATTGTCACCTGTGGTTAGGTTTGGGCTCTTGCTCTTTTGGCTGCTATTAATATTGCCATATACACAAAAAATACCTAAAAATGGGTAATGTTATAACATTTTACTGGCTGAAGAGAGAAGAGGCGCCACATTTCATTCATCTTGTCTGTGCACCGGAAATTACACAAGTTAGCAGGCAACGTTGTATTTTTCCCGCTAATTGAGAGAAGATACGTTAAATCACCGAACGTTGGGCAGCTTGGTAGGTTAATCATCTAATTCCACTTCTTCTCTGAGAGAAAAAGCCTTCGCTTAGCTGATGGATAGCTCTGAAAGACTTAAGAGGATGATGATAACTTATTATTCCGGGTCCATTTTTTTTAACTTAGTATACGTATAAGATGCGACTAAAACTGTGACCGCTTGGATTAGTAACTTAAAAATGATTATTTACCGACTGAATGCTTGATTAAGACTTCTTATCAGGGAATACATATTTCTAGGCCAACACCGAATTTACAGTGTGAAACATCATCATCATCGTAGACCACAACACTGGACCAGTGCGTGGACTTGGATTGGTGGACTCCATACTCCTTTTGAGAACATTACGGAGAACTCTCAGCAGGTTTCCTCACGATGTTTTCCTTCACCGTCGATGTTAGTGTTATTTTTTTTAATTGCTTAAAACGCATATAACTTAGAAAAAAGTTAGAGGTGCGTTCTGGGATTCGAACTCTGGCCCAAAAAGTTAATTTGATATCCTGTCCACTGGGCTATCGTATCGTAAACATAGCAAGAAGTAAATATAATTTCACGTTCACGTCAATAAAACTAACAAAAATATATTATTCCCGAAAGACTGTAATGGTTCCAGTTTCCACAGTCTTGAGTTGAGGCCACTTTCTCCCTTCCTTCGTGAAATTTAGTAATTATAAACAAAAAACTCAGATTTAGATTATATTACACACACGGGCAATAAGAAAAAATAGTATATACATACTGTAAAGGTAAATTACAAAACACGATAAATATTATATCAAAAAAAAATTACATTGAAATTTCATCCAATGTCGGGTATATATAATTACTATATGGCAACAATGAAAACTTAGTGCGTACCCACTATTCAGTACCGATTTTTTATAATGTTGTAAAAATGTTGATAATTAAATTAAAAAAATTTTATTCCCATGCTTGTTCCTAAATATCTAAATATTTATTTATATTCTTTCATACTTTTTTATATTAATTGAATTTTTATCGTAGATTTTTTTTATGCATAAAAACTTTTCGGAGTTCCATTAGTCACCGCACTAAATTTATTTTTATTGCGAATTAATGGCGTAGCCAGGTGAGTTTCCTTGTTTATTTCTCATTTCAATAAGTTCCATGGTTTTCATTTGTTTTGTCTAAATGTTTTTCATTGAGTAAAATATTAGATCTTCTTCAAAGTCAAAATTTTTTTCTTCTAACCATTTTTATTCCATGAAAAATACACTAATTAAACGAGGAATGAACACGTATCGAGTTTGTTCCGAATTTATTCGCTAGTATCATTGTCATCACTTTCACTTTTCACGCGATTTGTTCTAATAGTGGTTCTAGTGTGTATCAAAACGCCGTCGCCATGGATGAGTGAGTTGCCTGTTTTCCTAATCACCGTTCCTCGTAGGTACCATTGTTTCATCATGAATACATTGACACTCCTTGAATAAATATCTATGTAACCACTTATAGCAATCATCCGTCATTCTGTATCCCATTGTTAATGTAGTGAGGCCGTAAAACGCCGCAGTAGGCGCCGCAATGTTTTGATACATTGTATTGTTTTGTTTTGACAGCACCATGTCGACCCTAACGAAAATGACCCGCACGGTTAAGAAACTCGAAGTGCCCAGACCCTTGAAATCCACAACCAGTTCTGCACATAACCGCAACTCCGTTCTAGATGTAAAAATAAATTCTGGTAAGAATCTTATTTAAACAATTCCGATGACAGAGTCTTATCATGTGTATTGAAGTGTAACTGCATTGAATTAGGTAATTATACACTTAAATTTTTTTTGCAGTGGTGTATAAATGTTTTGTTCTTGACTCAGTTTATGAAAGCAATACTTTACTAAACTTTATAAAAGTATTATTAAATATACTGCACTATTGTACTCTTTAAAATGTAAAATTACTGTTGATGCAGTTATGGCTGTTTACCTTAAATATCTAGCTGATTTACAAATCACAACCATCATTGTCGCATTAACGTCCCTCTGCTGGACACAGGCCTAGGCTATTGGAAAGATGGTTTTAGCGCAAAGACCTGTCAAGCTGCTCCAATGCAAGTTGTTTGGTTTTTATGAATGTACAACTCAAATACTTTATATTCAGTTTAATCTACAACTTTGAGCATGGAATATTAGAGCAATGCCATTATATCTTACAGTTGATGACCTAATCGTTTTGACGGAGGCAGTCGCATATCAAATGATGCAGGGGAATTTTGACCGTGCGCTTCAGAGCAATGTCTCCACTATGTACTCTAATCTAAAGCTATATGGTGCCCAGCTTGAAGCACTCTACAAGGACTTTCTTGACAGGTTTGTGAAATTTGGAATTTGTATGTATAGAGACTTTATTTATTTATTCTTTAGCAACATAAACGGACTTGTGTTTTAGACTTAAATATATGGTGTATGTTGCAATCCAAATCATGCATTGACTGCGTGCTTAAGTAAAGTGAACATGTGTTTACAGACTAATAACTACTACTTAAACATAAGTATGTTATGAAAATAAAAATAAAACAATTATAAGTATGCCCAATCATTGCCTCAAGACCATAATTTTGGGTGACTCCAGTATTTGATTAATACCTTAAAAGCATGCATTGGTGGCTCCTTTGGTCCTGCAGAAGTTCATTGGCGGCAGTATTCACTAAATATAAGGCAGCCGTCTTGCTTGTTTACTGTACTTAATATTAAAATATACAGTAGAAACTTGATTATCTATACTTCATCAAACATCATTTGGCAGATCAATAATGAAATCTAGATCATTGTTGAAAGCTTATAATTTGAAATGCATTGTTCCTCATATTAATTTATGGCAGTTATATTTTGAGAATATTATGGAGAATTCTCAGACATGCAGGTTTCCTCACAATGTTTTCTTTCACCATTGAAGCAACTGATATTTTAACTGCTTAAAATGCACATAACTTAGATAAGTTAGAGGTGTGAAAGTGGCTAAAACTTGGCCCCTTGAAAATACCTTACTATTCTGCCTTACTGATAAGTTTTTTATAGCCTGCTAATCACCAATTACTCGTTCTGGTAGCAGTAATTTGACATTGAAAAGAATATGACAGTATTGTATATCTTAAAAAAACAGTATTCAAATTTTAATATTAACCCTAAATTATTTAAAGTTTTATCTTTTATTATTTTAGATTTTTTGTTGTTTTTCGCAATGGATCTCAGGATGAGCGACTGGATAAGAAAACTCGTCTTCATCTACTTGAGCTAATAGAATTGCGTGCTAAAAACTGGCAGGGTTCTGATTATATGAGTCAGTACTACAGGCACCGTGGCACACACGCTGAGGTACAATATCTCTTTGCTTTAAATTTTTTCCAAATAATTTTTTTTGTTTATTGATTTCATACTACTTATTTAAGTGTAAGTGTACATTTCACAAGTTAAAGACCAGGAAAAATAAGGTTTTTTTGACACTGCAGATTTATCAGTGGATTTGAACTATACTTTGGAATTGAGCTGTGTGAAATCTCACACAGCTCAATTCCAAAGTATAGTTCAACCAGTATCTGGCATAGTTTTTGAAAACTAAAACTATACTAGATTCTGACAGGTTGAGATTGAACATACAGTATAAAGTGGTCTTTATTTTTTGCTCAATAAAATTGAAAACTAAGTATTTAAATAATCCAACTTACAATTCTTTTTTTAGATATTTCATTAAATTTATTGTTACACAAATTAGAGACCATATTATTTTGATACTGACAGTTTTGTTTCAGAATTATATAATTCATCTTTAGGATCTTGAGGTGTTTCATATATAATGTAATTTTAATTATAGTCTTATTTCATGATAGTTAATGTTCTAATGCTTGTACAAGGTTCAAATGTTATTATTGTTTTATATGTCCAACTGATAGGCCTCAGGAACACATTCGTACAACGGCCGGATTATAGTAGTTGAAGTACTGTAGTACACGCACAGAGTACAAAACCACTTCAATGGCCTAAGACTTAAGGTATAAATCGCATTTGTAGCCACTACTGGTGCCGACGATGGATGGCTCCGGGACGGGCGCGCTGGGCGGCTCGGTTTCCCCCACGCTGGCTGCGCCGGCTGAGCCGCCCGCGATGCTGGCCCCGGGCGAGCTCATAAAGCCCTCGGGCAAGTTCCCCAAGCCTACCAAAATCCCAGGCAAGAATTACTCCAAGGATGAGGTCGTCATACGCAATGCTGACTCTGGAAAAGGTAAAATTAACATAAGAATGCATATTTTTCTTAGCAGTTCGGCATAAATCGAATGTAGGTCAAACAGACACCTTGTTAAATTAATGAATACGAAATACAAAAGAACAAGGGTGAAGAAGCAATGGTGATATCTACTACTTCAATATACCTATCTGTTTAATTTAGTGCTCAATTTGACCTTTCTCTACATGCTTAAAACTTTCCATTAAGAAGCAATTTCTTTCTCGGCCTTAAACAAGAAATGTTTTTCATAAACGATTTTCACACCGAACTGTAAAAAGTAAAAGGTCTTTTAAGTTGAAAACCTTACAAGGTGTAATCTACTTGTTGTAGTTTAAGCTGAACATAAATAGAAACCATAGATTAACATAAACAAACAGAGATCTTTATACTGTCTAATCTGTTGTGGATTATGTTATGAGACTAGATGTAATTGTAAGGGATTTAATATTGCATGGAAAATAACAAACTTGTTTAAAAACAGGCAAGACAATTTTGAGTTTATAGAAGTAACTGACTGCATGGCAATCATTATTATTATCTGTTAATTTAACTTTTTTTTACCTGTAAGTTACTGTAATGCCCAGTACTTGGATATTTACTTATTTTACATAATGCATGTCTCAATCTAATATTGATATTTTTTCAATTTGATTATGAAATCAATTATTTGTTATGAATTATTTATTTTTATTTTTAAATAGACAACATTGTGGTAAATGTAGTACAACAATAGTGATAAGCATGTTCATTTCTCCTACAGTGATTTAATATTTCAGTGTTGTGATAATCTTTACCCTATATTTTATGGTATACAAACTTGTACTAAAGTTTGGTATGCTGAGAGTGTTCAAGATTCACATAGCACCAACTTCCAACTTACAATTTAAGCTAGTGACGATAAAAACTGTAGCTAACTGTAGCTAAAAGAGAAAGGGGAGGAAGTTGGAATGTTGGTTGCAGTAGAAAATAGTCTCGTGTGTAGAGGCTTTACTGTATGGACGTGTGGCGAGATGAAGTTCAGTCGGGGGTCTGAAGTTGTGTTGTGGTGTTACAGTGATGGGTATCAAGGGCAGGAGGGTGCACATGATCGAGGAGCTAAGTGACACGATTATATCGTTTCAGCGAGGTATGAATGCACGGGTGGGGTGAAGGATGCTTACGCATGGTGTGGCGGACTCTTCCGTTGTCTTTTACCCATACTACATCAATTATCTACCCATACATTAATTACCCATACTACATACATTTATTAACCATAATAATACTATATACATTGATACAGTACGCGTCACGAAAGTTGAAAATGTGGGCGGTTATTAAGCTTCATGTTAAGCCAGGATGCTAGCTAGAAAACTCCATTACTGCAACCCAGCTGAAACTCTTAATCAATGCAATACTTGTTTGCTTCTTCAAAGTAGAAAATGTTTTTCAATTCGCGAGCCACTTAATATGTATTAATATTAACCATTGAATGCACACTTCCACTATTGGCTAATATATAGCCAATCACAAGTTGGGTTGAGATGCCGAAGGAATTTCGAAATCGCCTGCTTAAACTTTCGTGACGAGAAATATAAGTGAGCTAGTACTATCCATTTCTTGTTATTATCTTTAATATTTATTTATGTGCATTACAATTTTCTCGGATGAAATTAATCAATAAACTTTAGTTTTACCATTAAAAATTCTAACTGGTTGTGGTATTTTTACATTAACCCTGCCTGCCTACTAATAGCATTTAGCTGTGTGCTTCATATAATGGAACACTAACAGACAGGAACAAGAAATGATTTAGGTTATATATTGTCACATTTTTGATTTTCAGTTAGCCCCGGTGCAAAGGAACGCCTTGTTCAGATCACTGGACCTAACGAGGAAAATGTTAAGTGAGTGTTTTTTTTTTCTAAATAAAAAAGGTTATAACAATAAGCCAATAAACCTACTGCAATGAACCGCATGCTCTGCAAAAATAATTACATAAATCACTAACCTTAAATTGACAAGTTCATAAATAGTGCCATCTTTCATTGTGTTATTAGTATTTACAGTTCCGTTGCCCTTGAAATGTGCATTAACTGGGGTTTCTTGCCAGCTCTTCTCAATGGAATCTGCCTTCCGAACCGTTGGTAGAGTCACTACAAACAGACTGACTTGACGTTTATAAATTGACTTACTTGAAACAAATTAATTATGCATTTTTTTTTTTTTTTTTTAATTTAAGGCCTCGTTGACTTTTATTTTATCCGAAATCAGCCAAACGAGTTATTGTTTTATATAATCTGATTTTCTTACTAAGCATAACTTTATCTATGATAAGGACTACATTTTATTAAACAAAGTCCCCCGCCGAAAAACTACCCAACGGATTTTCATACGGTTTTCACTTATGGACAGAGTGATTTATAAGGTATGTTTTAGTGTAAAATAAGTGAGGGATAGTTAATTTGTCCAAGTATACACGAGGTTTTTTTTAGTTTATAGCCGAAATATCCACAAATATATATTCCGCAATTTACTCGTAATTTGTGTAACTTGATGTAATTTAATAAAATTTTTAGATGTCATGAGCTGTTTTTTGTAATTATGCTGTATATTTTAATAGGTGCTTTTTAGCCTTTAAGTAAATTATATATTAGGTCTTATGTATGCGTATTGATCAATATGATATTCCGTAAGTAAATAAATAATAATATTACACACGAGGGGTTTAATTTTTGACGTGTTTGTCATTAGCCACGCGAAACATCTGATCGGGGACACGATCCGGCGCAATGCGTCACCCGTGCGACTAGAGGGGGCACTGGAGGGCGGAGCGCTGGGCGCTTCGCGAGCCTCCCTTGACTCCACCGGCTCTGATGAGCGTCCGCGAGAGGTAATCTTCTTACAACCAGACTTTTTAAGACTATAGTAATTATTATGCAGTCTTATAAAATCTGATTTAAGTTGTAGTATAGCTTTTGGTGACAGAGCTCGTACGGGCAGTACTCCAGCTATGCTTATTTCTGCCGCCAAGCACCATTGCTGCATTCCTGTGTACACGTGTGTGTGTGTCTGAAGGCCGTGGTTGCCCGTGTAATAACGGGTGCATGAGGCTACGTTTTTGGTTGATGGACATCAGGGCGGCACTATTTAGAATGTGTTCCTTGCGTGCCCTGCTAAGTGTTGCTGTGTTTATAGTCGATGGTTTTCCTCCTGTCATCTGCTTGGTCAGTCAATTATCATCATATCAAGTATCAACCCCTTAGGGGACCTGTAGTGGACCAGCCTCTACATGTCTCCTCCTACAATGAGAAAGTACTAGGCCGTAGTCCACCCCGTTGGCAAAGAGTGGATTGGTGCCAGTTAATCTCATTAGTATTAAAAAAAAAATTATTTCAAACACAAAATGTTATGCCAAATATCAAGTATCTTCTTGTCTTGTGTCTCGCGAGGTAATCTTGGTTTCTGTTCTGTTCCATTTCAGAAGTCTCCCCACAACAATTCCAGAGCTTTACTTCATAGTTTCTCAACAAACGATGCTGCATTAGGAGAGTATAAATACACTGTCACTTTTGGAGAACATTCCATCAAGATTACTGGCAACAATTTGGATCTTGTTAAGGTAGTAATTTAAGACTACATTTTTATTCTTCTTTATGATCATCATAAAACAAACTTGACGCTTTTACAATTTGTTAATCTCCTAAATCCGGGGACCTCTTTCAGTTTAACTCAATCGGTTAAATAGACAAAGCTATCTATCAATTCTAGGTTATATCACACTGAAATAGATGAAATGAACAAAATAATATTTTTATATTAATTTCAGACGGCGAAACTAGTGTTGGACGAGTATTTTGACAGTGCTGGCGCGTTGGAAGCAATGGGACTAGGTTCCGGTGACTTCTTTACTCTGTCGCAACGTCCCGCAGCTGCTTTGCTACTACGCGACGATTCCGCGCTCAATGGTGCCGATGACGAGGTGTTCGTGTCTAACGCGCCCAACAGCCTCGACGACCAACAAGGTAATGCCAGACAAGTAGAATTATAGTGTTGGCGCGTTATAAAGTATCGAGACCATAATATGTTGTAGGTAGAGCAGAATGAGTACTAATGTTGCCTCGAGAAATTTCACATTATTGCGTTGGCGAGACCATCGCTGTTAGAAATCGGGATGTAGACAAACGCGTGTTATCACATTCCGTCCATCAGTGTCAACGATAAAAGAGAGGTTTCTATAAATGGAAATACTGATGAAGATGTAGTTATAAGAATATAGATGAAAATGTAGTTTGACATTGGTTGTTTGTGGAAACCATGGAAATGGCTTATATTTTGCACAGAACTGCCTTAAACTGGTTTTCATGCATAATTTAACTTGCATGATAGGTTTGATAAAACATAAGATTGCCTTAAAACAAACTTATAGCTAAACGCCATATAAAGCAAGGTTGCTTTAACTAACATAGTATTTAAAATAAATTTTCAAATCGAACCGTTTGTAGCTGTGTTGCAAAGCATGGATACCAGATTTGAAACTGAAATAGCGTGTGCAGATTAAATACAAGTGTGCCGAATACACAAAGGTTATTTAGTGTCAAATGAGTGTTTTTATTTTTTTTAAGTTTTGTGATTTAAAACAAGGGTGATCAAACGGTCGATTGGAACCAATCGAAAATTTTCATACGTCTTAATTTAGCGGCGATAACTCAGACATTACACTGTGCATGTTGATAGTTTTACACACATTAAACGACCGTTCATCTACTATTTTCCAGGACGAAGCTCCGATTTCCTACGTTATCCAAACATGGAATCTTACCACGGGTGTAGGAGCATATGGACCAATGTCGGGTCCCGATAAACTCGTATCCCTCAGTGCATAAGCCAAAAGCCTCTATCCAAATACTCCCTAAGGCGACGAAGTTCTCGTTAAGTCAACTCCTAAGGCTGAAATTTTAGTCGAATTTATCTTTCTATTTTCATATTTTTATATCATTAATTAGATATAAGTTTGTCGATTTGAATTTTTTTTAATCTTGTCACAGAACAGTAATGCTACAGTAACTAATTTTATCTTTAAAAATTTTTACTATTCTTATATTTTACAGTAAAGATAAAAACTGTCTCACAGTAATTATTAATTAAAGAATCATCTTCGGATTCAGTACCGTTTTTTAATAAATGCCGTCGTCTAAGAAGCGTAGTCTCTCATTTTTCGCCACAATATTTATAGTCGCCTGAGTCTAGATCGCCAACGATTGAGTATTAAAATACAGTAAATTTCAAACTCATTTGACATTAAATGACTTATTATATACTGACTTAGGCTAGGAAATACTCTTCATTTCTAGTTATTTCAATATCTTTAGGTATGTTTCATGTTATTATTTATATTTTGTCATCATTATGAGTTTCAATAGCATAATGTCATTTTATTTATTTATATAAGTATGTATAATGTATCAATAGACCATCCCGAACCACGGTCGCAGCTGTTTCTTCCAAATTAATACCATTATTGACGGCCATTTTTAAATTCTAATTCATCTGCTGAGTGTTAACTTATTCACAAGGATTGCAGAAGAAACTATCATTATATACTATGCAACTTATTTTGTTCAACAAGTGTTTTAACGATATTGTAGCATATTAATTACTTATGCTTAGCTTGCTAGTTAAAACCAAGCCAAAGTTTCGTTTCCTTAAAAAAAAACACAGTAACTTTTTCTGTTCCGAGACGCATGAACAGTTTACCATTGCATGATCTCAACTATGCAGTCTAAGATGGGAACCAAAGGTAAATGGTAAATAGCATTTTACTTTGCCCTCCAAGCTGCAACAATGTAGGTTGGCGGGCTTAGTTTACGATTGTTATCAGAACTTTATGATAATGTCGTATGATTTAACGTGTTCAGGCATGGAAAAGTAAAAGCTAAATTCGGAACTCGTATTTTAGTTACTTTACATATGCCTTATTTTTAGAACAAAGTTTAACGAAGGCTGTTAATATCAGCACCTCTTCTGTTAAGGTTACAAAGAGTATAAGTTGCACGTATACAGTATATTTACGGTCGATGGCGTGTACATGTTCAACCAGGATATGCATAAAGCAGAAAAAAATAAACCGTGAGTTTATGACCACAAAACTTACAATGGACGACTAGTATTTTTTTACACTAGGTGTTATACACTAGCTAATTTCTATGACTTATTATATAATCTAAGGGAACGATAACTTCTGAAAGCGAAGCGTGGATTGTTTTATCTGTATAATGTAACATGGAAAACATTTCAATATGAGTTTTAAACAACGGGAGGGTAGGCAGCGCTTTTACGCATGTATTACGTGCACGCCACTGCCGTTAGTATAGCATACAGTATGCGCGGTGATAGTTTGTTGTGCATAACTCGTGAGTGGGCCGTGGTCGGTGGTCGGTGGTGGTGTAGCGGTGCGTTGTGTGCAGCGGCCGACGGTGACGCCGCGCCACGCCGCCCGCGATTCTCACGCGCCGCCTCCACCGACAAGAGCGCAGGTGAGCCGTACCCCATTCAGTACCCCTCGTGTACAACCTTATTTATCACCATCACACTCTTACCACTCTAACACCTTATCACCCTATCACCCTTTTATCACCTTATCACCCTTCTTTCACCGTATCACATTTCTTACCACATCGACCTTTTTATTCACCTTATTACTCACAATGTACCTGTTTTTGAATCGGTCTGTGTCCTAATCTTCTATTACCTTGTATTTCTGCTATGTATCCAACCGTGTCTAAGAATAAAATTATAATAAAAAAACTTTACAAACAGATTAGTTGATTAAATTAATGTCAAAAGAATTTACTTTAGAAACAGATTAATTTCTATTTGCGATAAAATTAACGATTTGAGTTGCAGCAATCTTATCAAAATTATTATCGCTTGTGAAAGTTGACAGTAATTGACATTTGATTAAATCAGCCTTCCGGAAACTTTTGTATAGCACTGTCTCAAATTTACGAAGATAATTTTGACAGCTCACAGTACCACTCTAACAGTTTTACGTTGATGATAATTATTATTTTCATAGAACTTAGAATCGATAGTTGCATGGCAATGCTGTATGGTGGGATTATTATTTATTTTATAAAACATTTGATATTCCATTTATTTGAATATCCCATCTATGAATTTTACCTGCTACACGACTGGAAATCAGGGCTCGGAAACCGGACAAAATTTCAACCTGGCAACTGGTTAAACAGAGAAACCGGTTCTTATATGATTTCACTCGAATGGATTTCAAGAAGAAAACTTTAATTTCAGTTCTTTTGTTATTTGCTGCGATGCTATGACGAGTACGTACGAGTATTTTGAAGCGTAATAAATAATACAAACGTCCTTACAATAATTAATACGTCCTGTCCGTTAAGATGATCTTTAGTAATTCAATTCAAAAAATTTTTCTTAAATTGTTTCTTGTTTCTTTGAAATGAGCCGAAAGTGTCATCATATTATGTGTACCTAAGTAATTTTCATTTCAAAATTAAGCGTTTTCTATTTAAACATATTGATTTATAAGAATCGACACAAATCTATTGATTAAAAAAGGATAATTTATACCATTTTTGTTCTTTGACGCAAAGTAAGACTCGCACGCGTCATGAACTAGGCTAAGCATTTGTCAAATGGACTAGCGCGTGTTAAATAAACCGGTTTGCAGTAGAACGATTACCTGTGGCATTTCGGTTCGTTCAATCATTTAACCGGTAAAATGCAGAAAATTAAAATAATCCGGTTATTAACCAAAATTTTGCTCTACGAGAAGAGCTATAGTAATTACCATTTTAAATTAAAGTAACAGAAGTCAGTACTTTGTATTAATTTTCGATTTATGCATCTAGAGATTTATTATAATGTAGTTCTTGCTGGGTAGTTCCCATTTCTACTGTGGAACACATTGTCATCAGTCATACAAATCATAATATTATTATATTTTTTATTCCATAAATTGTTCTATAGAACAACATATCAGGGTGCTTATTGTAATACTATTTAATTTATTGTTGATGTTTCGTTGTACAATTAATGTGATAGTGAATGTTTTCTTACAAATTTCAAACTCTCAATTTAAAAGCCCCAACCATGAAACTGGCAACTTGAAAATTAAAATTATAGTAAAACTATTTGGTATATTATTTAACTGAGTGTTAGGTGTTTACTAATGGTTATATATGGAACCGTACACGGTCAATGTTATTACAATACAATACAATACAATATGCAGAATATTGTCAATACGAATGCGTGTGAAAGTGCAGTGCATATTCGCTAGTATAGTTTTATGGGAACAGAAAAAGAAAATATACACGTCGTTTCCTATGACATCGTGTTCAATACTACAAATTGTGAACTACCCAGTCTGGCTTTTATGGAACATTTACTGCACGCGAATGTTTTCTTTATTATATTAGTAGTAATAAAGAAGTTTGCTACTTTTACTTTGCCTAAGAAATTTGCTAATAAACAAAACTAATATGTCTAGTTTTTGGCATGTGTTTATTTTAAAAGTATACTTATTATGATTAATACACTTTTTTTTTTTTCTTTTTTTTTCTTTTTTTTGGGTTTTATGTGATGGTCGAAAGGAATATTAATGAGTGATTCCGCATCGCTCAAGAAAGCACGTTTTTCAAATGCTTTTGTCGGTGATGGTAGAGAAATATTTTTTTGTTACAGATTGCAGAAATATTAAAGGCCCTGTGTTTGTATAGTGCTTCCGCACAGAAGATAATATATATTTAATTAAAAAAAAACATTTTCATTACGTTTATTTTAGTGCGCTTGATTGTTTGTTCGTTAAAAAGTTCGGTTCAACCCATTCATTCGGGTTACCGAATGAGTGGGTTGAACCGAGGTGGGTGGTCGTTGTGCTATAGGACAGATTCTGGATTCGTCAAATGTGTGATGCAGATTCGGGGCTAGACAGATTCGCTATACGGCAGAAGTACAATCACAAATAAATTATTTTTACGTTATATTAGCGCATGTTTGCGGTAATATTGACATGTATGCCGTCGTGGCCATAGGCATGACGCTCTCTTATGTCGTCATGCCACAGAATTAGAATAACTTTTTTTTCTAACAATAAATGTTCAAATTCTGTGAACAACTATTATTGAAATTAGGAAAAATATATTCATTATATAAAATCAATATATCCCGTTACAGCGTTTCTTACTTATTCGGCCGCCGTTGAACCATAAACCGAAGGACACAACCTCAGCTGGCCTATTTGGAAATCACTCAACCGTCTCACATGGGTCATGGGCATCTTGCAAATTTTTTACAATCACCAATAAACTGATAATTTTTTTATGTTTTTACGACTGTAAAATTACTATGGAATAGCGAATCTGTGTAATCACGAATCTGACGAATCCAGAACCTGTCCACTAAATAAACGGGCTTAACCACTGCACCAATCTTGACGAAATTTGGAGCAGAGATAGGTAGTTTCCTGTGGACCGTCTCAGTCTGATATATATTTTTTTGTCCCGGATTAGGCTCAGCTATTCTCAGGCTTAAAAATATACTTTATTTGTGTATGGCTTAATAGCAAAACCAAATTTTAAAATTTATGTTACAGATATAAGATAGTTTCTTAGCGTGGTTAAAAAACATTTTTCGCAGGACTTTTTGTTGTCCGGACTTGTTGTTCGGGCGGTCTAACTCAAACAACATTTAACGTACGAATGAATGTTTTGTCTTTTAGTCTAATAGAATACCTATATAAAAGTTAATGTTTATTACACTTAATCGACATAAATTAACTAATATAATGGTGCTTGAAGAAATTATAAATTACACCATACAGATTTTCCTGCTTTTCGCGAAGTTTAGCAAATTAAGCTTAATTTTCATAATATATCATTGATTTCCGCAAAGTAACGCCTGCTTCTATCCAATACAAAACATAGATTCGTACGTTAGTTGTTTAACAATGAGGTATATGTAGTAATGCAGTGTTGATGCGTGCAGGAGGCGGGTCGCGGCAGACATATTCCTACGAGACGCTGGTGCAGTACGCGGACTCGCCGCTGAGCAAGCTGCCGCCCGCAGGCCTCGCGGCTTTCCCGTCGGAGCTCGCGCGCAAGGTAACACTGGACGTGCCCCGCGCCCGCCCCGCTTGGTCCGTTTACCGCCCCGCCACCCGCGCACACTGCGTGCCCCGCCACCCCTACCACCCTCCGCACCGTCCCAACTACCTCGCCGCGCTGCTCTGCCGCAACTTCTACTAGCCCCTACATTACCCATCCCCCCCCCCCCCCCTTCACTTCCTTACGGGATACTGCCAAAGACTTGTTCTCGCGATCTGTCACTTAAGTCAGCTTTCTTTATCCAATCTATCTGTAATCTGTTGATAAGTTGTTTTGCGAGGTTGTTTTTTGTTAAAATTTGTATGGATATTTTGTGTCAATAACAGCTTTGCTTACTTAGCAATAAATCTATAGATTACGGATAGATTGAATATACGAAATAAATGCACAATAGTCAACGCAAACGAAGCCAAATAGGTTATGTTTGGGTCGTTCGAGCATGTTTGTTTGCTGCTTGGTCTTGACTAATAAAGGTCCCCATAAGATTTGTAAATCATGATATTCCGTTGTTCCAAAAAAGCCTTCTAAAAAATCCTTCAAATGTGATTTAATTTAAATTTTTGCAAAGAATATTCTATGTAAATATCGTAAACGATATCTACATATTATCTTCGTAACATGATTTAACTGGTCAAAAAAATAATTACCTCTTATCGTCTCTTATTCCTGACCTAAATTGAAGAGCCGAAAGCCTCCTAACATGATTCACTTTCCAAAATGCAACTGTATATTCAGTGGCAAAAGTTAAACTTTTAGCCATTGACTATGCATGCTTCCTACATGCTTTTTTTATGGGGGCTTTTGGTATAATTGGTAAACTTATGTTTAGTTTGGCTTTTTGACTGATTGTTTTGTCTAATTTTAAGCGCACGCAAAATTTCCACAGCTTTCAACCAAATCAGGGCCTAAAAGCATATTGCTTAGATTAAATTGACACGTTCTTTATAATTGTACTTTGATTTCGAAAAGAAATATTTGAGGAATTATTTGATAGTTTTCCGACTCGTTATTGTAGTCGCGATTAACAATCACATTTCATTTCGTGTCGATTTCATTTAAATCAATCGCTGCACGCAATACAAACTTATAACTGCACAACTGTATGTAACTTAATTTCGTTTTCACAAGCTGGGGCTAGTAATGTATTAAACAAGGTCAATTAAATCCAAAATTTCGGCATGAACAGACAGCATGATAAATTAGAAACAATCCAATTTCGACAAGTTACTTTGATGAAGCCAATAGCTTAAGTATTATTAGGTTTAAAGCTAAGCGTAAATTATATTGTAGGAGAAACTTAGAAGGATAATAATATAAATGATCTCATAGCGTAAGTTAGAGTTTATAAGACTGACGCCAGTTCCATGCTTGAATTCAACGAATTGTGTTCTTTGCACGTCGTTGTGTTACCATTGGAACAAATAATATCCTTTGACATAAGACTGATATATTTAATCTCATATTACTCAATTTAAAGTAACATTTAATTTATGGAAGATTTATTACGACTAGTATTATAGAATAAATATTCAATGTTGATTATTGATTAATTTATATAAATAATATTTTGAAATGTTTATTGTGACCTGTTTTCTGTATGGCAAATTTTAATGTTCATGCTGCTTCGACAGAATGGATATTCGAGAGGGGTTCAGTACAGGTAGGCGACCATGGTGCTCCCCGAAGATTATTCGGATGAATCGAAATGTTTATTTATTTGTATTATTGCTCTTTGTCTTCAAATTACCAGTGTTGATTCTCATTGTCAATTTCTGATTTTCAAATATAAAATTTTAAAATGTAACTTGTTTTGCTTGAACTGTTGCTTCGAACCTTACTAACAATACTTTTACCTGCTACTACTAACAAAAGTTACTCAACCGCTTAAAAGATTTAACATATCAAAATATATTTAGGCACATTTTTCCATAGGTCTTGAAGCATATCCTGGGTCCTCTAACTCATCTGTCAGAATCTTTTTTTAAAAAGGCCCTTAAGTTTGGTTCTGTTTTGATGTTAAGAAATTACCGTGTTCCCTTTGGTCGCATTTCAACATCACTAAAATAATTTTGCTAACGCATTGCCTATTGAGTTTTGTTATAAATTTAGAAAAAAGGACTATTAGAAAATTATTTTTTTGGAATATATTCAAAGAAAAATTATAAAGGACATTCTGTATAAATACCACTATCTGCCGAGACGTTCCGAATAGAAACAACCACAATATATAATACATTTTGCCCAGAAAAAATATACCAGCTGAAAACCAATATTTTGTTATGGATAAAACTGAAAGTGCGGTTACATCGAGTATCGCATTTAGAATGATTTCCTGGTATTAAACAAATATGTACATGTAGTTTAAACTTGATCCAAACTCAATGACCAATGTGCAGTCTGTCAACACAAATGTTCGCACGCTAAACCACTGGCTTTTGCTTTAATTTAATGTGAAACCGAAAGATGCACGATTTGTCTTGTATATAAACAATTATAAAAATTAAACTTTGGGTCTGAGGTAGAGCGTGAGTGCGGTCGCTCGATGGGCGCAGAGTTGCGTACTGCATGAAAAAGTTGTTATGTTCTTTCATGAAAAGTTGATAAATTATGTGATGTTAAGAATATCATTCTACCCTGAGATCTAGAGCTGAGGATGATGCATAAATGATATGTGCGGAGCTCTTTGTACCAATGCTAAGAGTAAAGTTTGTGTTTCGTCAATAACTTGTGGGCTTATGTGAAAACCTGTATATATCAAGTGCGAGGATTTAAGGAAGAGCGCTAACGGAGCGAAATTGGTGTCGACAGAGTTGCCTGGAGTTCGACAGCGTCACCTACCTGAAGCGAGGACGCGCGGCCGGCGGCGTCACCGTCGTGCAAGACGTGCCCGACTCGCCCGAACCAGAATGACGTCACTGCCCTCCCTTCCCCCCTCGCTCGTCGCCCGCACCTGCACGCAACAGCACCGGCCACCTATTACCAGCACATTTGCACTTAAATATACTACAGAAAATAGGCGAGCGATTGGCATTACGTCTCATTGATACGCTAACGTACTTTTTTATAAAACAAACTAATCTCACATTTACAATCTTCGAACGAAGCGAATGACAGTTTCACTGTAGTTCATTCTGATGATCGGGAGCAACGAATCGTCGTTTAGAGCCGTCCGTTTATATTTGTTTGTATGCTATGTAACTAATTTTAGCGGACTCATTACCTACTAAAAGTATTAGCTCACCAAATTATATTTATTTATTTAGCGTCGGTATGAATATACCGCTTTTTTTTTTTAAAGATTTAATAATGTTATGTTTTATCTTAAACTTCGTGTGTGGATCTGCTTGATCGAATTGTGATAAACATTTTCGAATAGAAATTTCAATGTAAAGACACTTAAAGATATCATAGTAGACTGTATCCAACAGTCTACTATGATTTAATGATCTCTTAAGTTACAGATGCTAAAGTTTTTTTTTTGCTTGAAAGCAATTTACATGCCCCTCCCTTTGAACGAATGATTACAAAAGCGCAATTTTCGATAGATCCGTTGAATGTACTGAGGTAGTTTTCTTCTATTATATACATATTGACTAAAAGGAACAGCAAGTTTCAGATGTCAGAGTGATTCCATTTATTTTAAGAAGAATGCATGCATTTCTTTGTATGTTTGTATATTTGCTACGGGGGATGTGATTAATCGAGCATTTTTCATGATGCCCGGACTACATAGAAAATGCTGAGGTGAATTGGGCAATCTGATATAAATATTCAAACAATTATCTAGACAATTATTATACTTTCCTAAAATGACTTATAGGGCAATTTGTTTAAGGAAGTTTCAAACATTTATTTGTTTTTATTAGGAGTTGGTTATAAGCAGTCAACATATTGTGCTTATAAAAATATCTTTGAGAACCGAACTCGCCTGCAACGTTTAAATAATAGAAAAAGGTGACACTGATGATAATATAATATATGCCTCTAGTCTACTCTTCTCTTTTGCTTCTTAACCTATTCATATTGCCAGAGAGTTATGAATAATGCGCTTAATCACTTTGCCTGTGACATACACTCATATTCATTTGTATCTAGTGTCTAGTCCTGTGGGTAGGTTGATTCTCACTAAGTCGTAAGCTTTTGTTTTCGGGAAAGCCTGCCAATTTTAAGTATTAATTATTAAAAAAATTATTAACGGATATTATTATATTGTTATTATTATTAGAGTATATTAAAATCGCTGTGCAAACTAAACCAAATAAATTTTACATTTAATTGTTTATAAAAATATATTTTTAATGTTATTGTCGGGCTTTCTCTTGTATGAAATGTTTATAGGGTCTCATAAATAAAAATAATGCTCCTTTGCTCTGAGACTTCAGTTTTATTTATGAGATCCCTAAAATTGAATCTTAACTGTCTGTAACAGAAATATTCACGTTACTTTAAGACTGTTAAAAATATTACCTTGATGGTAGCCTTATAAATTATACATATATTAAATATCCAATATAATGTTATACTATATTTGATTTTTAAGTTATTTTTTTCAGTTCACGAATTTTATGATATTTTACGTGTGTTGTTTATACTAATTATCAAATTTAAAGCAATATTAGTATTAAATGTAAACATTCGGGACAATATTATGAAAGTGCTCATGTATAACAAATACCTATATTGAAAATTCACGTACTATCTGGTGCTCTTGGTAAAATATCATCTTTATATTAATGGTTTACACAAAATATTTTTTTCGGCCAACTTAAGGCAAGGTTAAATTGTGGAAATTTATGATATATACTAAATTTTCTAATAAAATTTGTGTTTCATTAGTCACATTCCTTGAACTTATTGTAATATTTAAGGGTTATTTGCAGCTACTGAAATAAATAAAACATCCGTGTGTTGGTCAGCCGTATTGAAATCAAAACCAAAATATAATGAAATATCAAACTACGAAGATGTCAATGATATTATATATTTACAAAACAATTAAATGATTAAGACTGTACAACAATTGCTTCGACGTAAATCTAATACATTAATAATTAAGAACAAGTTAATCATAATTTAAAATACTACATAACTTAGCAAGATCAGTAGTCGACAATAAATCATATAGGAAACCTTCAGTACTATCACTAGCTTTCAGTTCCTTCCACTCGGCAGGACCCCGTTTCGCAAGAGAACACAGTACATCAGTTAATTAGTTCAAAATTTGGCATCACAACGAAGTTAATCCACGGAAAACACCTTATATTTGGGGTAACTGGATCTGAGAGGCCCCTTTGTTCTGTGGCTTGTATCGAAATAACTGCTAACTTCGACATAGCGGCAAAAAAAAATTTATTGCGCTTAGTCCTTAGTCTTGCAATGGAATAATAACAAGACGGGACATACAAAAATATACATTCCTGACTACCATCAAAGAAGTCAAAACTAATTTGTTCTGAATTCTGTGCCTGAAACCTTTACTATTATGTCTCAAGAACATGATATTTAAAAACATCTTGTAATTGAATATCACAAAAAAAAAAACAGGTTTTGTGGTTATATTGGTCTATACTTTTCAATTCATAGACTTAACATTAAGTTATTGGCCACAACAACAATGGCTTCGAAAATATGAAAGTTGTAAGTCCCACGATTCCTCTGCATTCCAGAATTTTGTGCATTTGTAATTTTAATTGTGAGAGCAGAATTCAATATTTAAAATAATCAGAAAATTGTAGAATTTTTAAATCTCATACCTATTGCCATTTATTGTCTGCAAACGACTCCCGCAGAGTCATTTAATACTTTAAACAATTGCATCAACGGCAAGCGACACCTTCAGAAACGACAAGCCAGTGGAGTTCTATGCAATTAAGCAGAAATCTTTATAGAAAATTAAAGTAGTTAGTGCATACGCGATTTTTCTTTTTTTACTTTTTTATCACATCAAATGACTGCACCACAGTGTCCGTAAATCAATACAAACCAGGCTATACCAGGCTATAGTATTAGTAAAGTTGAATTTCTCATATTTTTAAAACTAAGTATTAATTTAATTCGTTAGAACAAATTCGAAACTAATTATCTGACCTATCTACTTTCTTCTACAATTCGATTATATCGCTACATTTCGAGCATTCAACCAATACTAATTTAATTGAGCCTTTTGTTCAAAATACCTTTGCACTGGTTTTATGATTATTGTTTTATTACAATCATAATTTTTTTCACGCATAATTACTTAGCACAATATAATTATATTCAACATACATGAACATAAGAAATGGTGTGGAAGTATCTAACAATATTCGAATTTATTAATTCTATTGAAAAGAGGGTAGCAAGTAAATACATTTTAGCTTAAAGTTAAATGCTTCGGAACGAACGGACAGGCTGGTCTAACGTGTACATAGTTAACCACAAAAGAAGAAAAAATGCGGTGCAGCGTAACACGAAATTGAACACCCAATTACCTGACCACAACCCAACGCCGTTTAACATAACACTGATTGCTGTAATTTTCTGCTGGACACGTGCTTGACATCTAATCTTAGTTAACTCAAAGTAGTTCTTTGCAGAGTTACACTTTCGACTAACGCTAAGCTAGGACTATTGGCGACTTTATGTCAGCGCCACCTAGTGATCTACCACAAAATCTATGAAGCGTATGAAAACGCTGTTAAAAATGAGCGTTCGGATATGCAGATGGCGCTCGATGATGGACAAGTGTTTGGTACTGTTCTAAGAATGGTCAATTTTGTGTGATAGAACTCGTTCTTTGGGACGACTGGGTTGACTGACTGCTCGATATCAAGTAAGGAGCTGCAAGGAGTTTTAAAAATAATCTGATTAATCTATTCCTGCCTATCATAGCTACGTTGCAATGCAGTGAAAACACACCCTTAATGTACTAAGTCGGTGGCAATCATACATCCCAGTTCTAAAATAAAAATGCTTCACCTATTTAGACTAGTCAGAAGTAAATACTACAAATACAACTCGTCAGACTTCATCTGTCTGTCTGGACGCGGCTTGAATATTAAATATTTATTGAGTAAGTAACTGCATTAGGAATGTTTGTTTCTGTAAAACTGTTCTCTATTGTGTACTACGGCCTATATTTGATTTATATATAGGTTAATGCACCGTGAATTGAGCTTATACTGGAACTGGCATACAATACACACTTAACCTAAAAGTTAACATACTTTAGTATGTCTGCTAATAAGACTGTACAAGCTTTAACTATTTGTGACGCTATTTCTTGATTCACCTACACATGATTATTGGATTATTATTTTATAACGGCTATTTCGGGTATTTTTGATCGAAATAATTTAACAAATATTGAACAGGAAGTTCCCATTTGGTGTAACATGACGTCATTGTGCATTATACCTTTTTTTTCTTAGTTGCTTTAGGCATCATGTAATACTCTTTAACATTCCTTGATAATCATACTGTTAATTAGTAAATAATTTGAATAAAACCATTTAAAAATTTCGGAAGAACTGCAATTTGGTACCATTAACAAAGTCATTAATTTTGTCCGATAACGACAAGTTCCATGACACAATAAATGGGAACTACCCTCGATCTCTACTTAAACCCGCTCAGCAAGTTTGTCCGTGATGTTGGCAGCTCTGGAGCGAGCGTGTTGCATGATGTCCACGGTGAATTCATCGACGGTCGTGTATCTGCACTTTTGGAAACTGAACAAGTCCGTTACGAAACCGACTATTTCTGATTGGAAAGATTCGCAAACGTCTCTCAACCGCTCCCTCGGCCCTAGGAAGCCCCACACTAGGACCGGCAGTAGGTGCTCTGATATCGAGTAGAAATGTGACATAAATCCGTCTGGGTATTGTAGATAACGCCGCTTAGCCTTTATGACGGACCACACTGCAGTAGTTAATGCCTGAAAGAAAGAAATTGTTTGAGTCAGAATCAGCATCGTTGATGGAGATGGGTAGTCTACATTTGTTGTGAACATCAATCAAATGCATTCAATCATTAATAGCCTATAGCAAAAATCCACTGCTGTACTAAAAGCCTTCCCAACGGGATAGTTCGCCCATAATCACAAAGCTGGGCAGACGGCTTGGTGATCGTAGGAGATGGTAAGAGGAGGACACAGTTGCCCATTCGCTTAGTCGTGTCTTACAACCCGCGGGAAAAGGAGCGGTAATAACAACTGTATTCTGAGTGCCAAGTGTGAGATTTTCTATCTAGAGAGCGTCCAAAGAATGCAGATAACAGACGTGAATAACCTAGTTACAATACTGGGAATCAGCAGCAAATTGCGCTCTTTTGAAACCATATAAATCGTTATTAACTTTCGCACGATCGAAGACGTTAACGTAGATAGAAAATCTCAAGACTCTGCATTCAGATCCGTCCACACCATACGGCACAAGTCGTAGGAGGAGGATTTTTTTCATTTGATGCCATCTGTTTTTGCCTACTCTGGTCCCAAAACTAATGATGCCACTGGACAAAGGTTGCGAACTCACACTCTCCTTGAATCCATCGGAGAGCCATCGGTTGCGCACGACCGCAAGGACTGAGGCGGGCGGCGCGGCGAGGTCCTCGAACGCGTCCAACAAGATGTAGTCCAACACCACGTCGTAGAATGACACCACCTGCAGCAAAAAGTTTAAGCTGTACCAGAGCTTTTCGAGACAGAGCTCGTCCTGGGTAGTACTACCGCCAAGCTTATTTCTAATTTAAATATTAAAATTATTAACAAATGACGGATTGAATATACTCAACCCATGGGACACATGTGCAATACTGCCACAGCGGAGTAAGTTAGTAGTATTGCAGAAAACTCACCTTAACTCCTTTGCTTTTTAATTCATGCTCGATTGCTGACCAGTTAGCCGGATCGTTCGTCCACGATACCATTTCTTCGTATGCGACAAGAAATTCTTTAGGCTCCTGGGAAATAAAAATAAATGCTTATATGATGGCTAACGAGATGGATAAGTATAAACAGAAGCACACAGAGCGTGTAAGGAACACGTTCCAGAAACACAGGTCGTGCAAGGAACACGTTCCAGAAACACATGTCGTGCAAGGAACACGTTCCAGAAACCCAGGTCGTGTAAGGAATACGGTCTAAAAAGTTCCGCCCTGTGTCGCTTCAACCTGAGCCTGTAATTACGCTCTTAATGGAAACCACGTTCTTCACTGACACTGAACACTGCAATGCTGTTGGCAGCAGAAATAAGCCTGCACGGCTACCATGGGCGAAGACATTTTTTTTCCCCGGGTAAAAGACAAATGTTTATCTTCTCACACGGCTCCGAGCATTGGCGCACATGTCGAAATAATATCCAAAAATATACGTATTTTACTTTGGAAGGTAGACACGTTAAATATATCCCTTGTCAGAGTTATAATTTTGCTAGCCTTGCTGGTGGTAATAATTCCCAGGAGGGGCTCTGTACAAGCTCCACTACTACAAAAAATCGATCTCTGCTTACGACTAATGCTGGTCGGTAATAGTTACTCACTTTATCGGCAAACAGCAAGAGGTCCGTGAGCACTTGCCGGCCCGCGTCCATGAACCAGGCGCGCACGCTGGAGTCTCGCAACACGTGCTGGAAGCCGACCCGAAGGCAATGTAGCTTGCACAGGAACTCCGTGTCCGAACCGCACTGCACCACTTCTGTGCGGAGAGTTCTAGAAAGTTAGATAATAACCTTTATTTTGATTAACGCTTTTAAAGATGTTATAGTGAAAAATGGAAATCTTTAATGATGCCTCTGTCGAAGCTTTAAGCAAAAACATCGATTGCGAGTGAGAAAAATTGTATTAATGTAAAATTCCGCAATAAAGGTTTTTTTCATCGATTTGCAATTGTGCGTTTTAAAGTCAACATAGTATGCTTTTTTGGAGGATGGTGTGTATTCCAAGTTCGTATTGTTCACTTTAACACTGTTAACTATCTGTTTATCGCGGATTATAGTAAATTAAACTTGACAGGGCTTGCTATTGTGATACATCAAATAACAGATTTTCTAAAAATAATAAATATACATTCTGAGATCAGTTAAAAGACAATCATAAAATCACAGACACACACACATGCGTGTGTGTATCTGTAGGTGTGGGTGTGCGTGTGTGTGTCTGTGGAATCTTCAAGCTTATTACTAAAGTGTGACGATAAGTGCTTAGGTTTGCATTTAGTGTGGTCTTACCTCCACATTCCTCTCACCTATGATACATGATGAGGACAACAGTGATGAAAGAAATGAATTTATTTTTAGATGCTTGGAAACTCTGCATTGCGGTGTATGATATCATCATATCACAGACTCATCCCTAGCATCCCTAGGGTTGACTACCCTAGGGATAGAGTAGAAAGGAAATAACTTAAACTGTTGTAGATATCTACAACAACAATAATAATAATAATAATATTTATATAAATATTACTAAAAATATCTACTGTGGTTGAATCTTATAAGTAAGCTCACCTGTATGGAATTCCGATGTCTAGCTGCTTAACCGCCGTTTGATATAATTCTAAATTTTCTAATTCAGCTACTGATTCTGTTAGGTCGTCGAATTCTCTGAGATCTGCAACCTGCGAATAGTTTTTATTTTCATTCAAATGTAGCCCTTGACTTCAATCTCACGTGCTAGTAAGTCTCACCACCGACCGACTAGACGAGAAAAAATTCAGTGATTGTAAATTTTGTTTTGACCTTTGCCGGGCTTCGATCCCGCGACCGTCCCAGTTAAAAGACCACAGCGCTCACTGATGCAGCAGGAAAATTGACAAATATTTTCAAGGGTTTACTATTTATAAATGTCAATTATTGTCTTAAATTATCGCAATCCTAGTGTCAGTGTAAAGTTAAACATATCTACAACGTTGTAAAGCTCAATTTCCACTACACTACTACCGCGAACGGTGTTAGCGGAACATTTGTGAAGGTACCTGATCCTCTGCTGAGGCGAAGGACTCAGCACTGGAGTGGTGTTCCTTGCGTGTGTGTTCTGACGCAGTGTGCGAAGAGAGAAGCCTCGTGCGCCGCCCGACCGAACCCTCGGGCGCGCCACCGCCGCCGCCACTCTCAGACCTGAACAGCACGGACCGTTGGTCGAGGAAGAGTAGCTCGCAACGTTCCTGTGACATAGAGATAAGTAAGTTTAAGTTCGTTTCACGAAAAAATCCTCTTACCTCCTTTAAAAGTACTACACTTTTGGTGGACAATAGTTTAGAATGAATTTTCACAATGAGTGCAATTATATTCTTGATCAACCCTTCGCTTAGGTATATGAATAACAAATATTCTATAAACTCATCAAACTTATAGTATACTGTAGACTAATAAGTACGAGGAGTCAAAACTATATCTATAGAGTCTATAGGTATGGTCTTTAATGTTCAGTTTTACAAAACATGGCTACCGGCCTACTACAGAGCCATAGTCAACCACGGTGGCCCAGTGCGGATTGGTTGACTTCACACACCTTTGAGAACATTATTAGACGGCCGATTGGCGGATTGGGCAGCGACCCTGCTTTCTGAGTCCAAGGCCGTGGGTTCGATTCCCACAACTGGAAAATGGTTGTGTGATGAACATTAACGTTTTTCAGTGTCTGGGTGTTTATATGTATATTATAAGTATTTATGTATGTTATTCATAAAATTATTCATCAGTCACCTTAGTACAACACACACAAACTACGCTTACTTTGGGGCTAGATTGCGATGTGTGTATTGTCGTAATATATTTATTTATTTTATTTATTTATTATAGAGAACTCTCAGGCAGGTTTCCTCACGATGTTTTCTTTCGCCATTGAAGCAAGTGATATTTTTTACAGGTGTGTATGTGTGTGTTTAGGAGTTGATTTTAAATCCTCCCCACCGTATCCCGCGGTATTTACCTGTAGAAAGCGCCTACGCAGTATGCAGTAGGTCCTGTATCTCGCGGTATTTACCCGTAGCAAGTACCTACGCATTATGCAGTTGGTCCTGCATCTCGCAGTATTTACCTGTAGCAAGTAAGCGTTCTGCAGCAGATCCTGTATCTCGCGACAGAACTCTGCCTCCTCGGGCGAGGTGAGCGCGAGTGTGCCCGTCACCCCGCCTCGTGCCCCCACCGAAAACGCGGCGAGCGCGTCCTCCCAATAGTTGATACTCGTTTCTAACGCCTCCATACCTTAAAACGGTCAATTATAAATTGGACATAATCAAACAAAAATGATCAAACCTGGCCTACCAAATATTGGCAAATAGTTATGCAGTGCTTTGTCACAAATGACAACTAACATCATCAATAAAGCCTCTAATGATCAACACGATGGGCAAACGGTTATATCCGTTATATTCCCGTAGAGGAGGGGTAATGATGAATGTATTTGGATTCGCCGTTACCTGCACGCATACTGACAGGATCTTTCAAATGTCAGAGGATGAAAAACACTACATGCCTATAACGACGTTATGCCACATTTATTGGTAAGGCCACAAATGTCTCGGTTCGAAGAGCGTTTCGATCTAAATCGGTACTAGTTGGCAATTCTAGCACCTCTACGATAAGAGGAAAACGGTGCTTTCACTTAATTTGAACTTACTAAGACTTGCAGACGGCACAGATGTTCGAGAATGTGATACCTATTGAATTAGGATACTTAGGACTTATATAGAGATAATCTATGAAAATAAAGCATTCTTAATGGAGTGATTCACAAAAAATCGTGTCTGGCACTAAATAAGCACTTCAAAACGAAAGCACTATTTTTTTCTTTTCATACCCTGAACAAAAAAAATTGGATTCCCTGGATCTTCTCTTAATAATCTAGGGTCATCCTTTCAGCATTTTTACTGCAGACTGTTTGCATTGTCAATGCAAAACAAAAATATCCATTTTCAAATAAAAACAACATTTTATATAGAACTTCCATTTAATTTAAAATAAGTAAATAAATTATGTTCAACTTTACTATATTTATACAAGAATAATTTATAATACAGTAAATTAAATATACATTTATATTACATTAAAAGAGTAAAAAAGTCTACCATAGCAACTTGCTACGTCATGCAGATTTTATCCAGTGTATCATGCACCCCAGATCTCTTATAACTGAGAAGGTTACAGAATTTAGACCCAATACGCTTTTCTAATTATAGCGAGCTTTAACGATGTAATTTGTAGTTTTCTTGTATATTATTCAACTATTTTTGCCCACCGTTTTCTGCCGCGTTAACAATAATTGCTTGTCCCGTGAAGTAATGACAAACTTCCTTCTTAAAACGAGCTACTTAAATCCGATACGCAGAGTTCTTGGGACTCTTGAGCTTATTAGTATCTTAAAGAAAAATAACGTCTTTCATTGCACTCTCTTGTTCAGCTTGCGTAGGTAAATGGTTTAAAGAGTGTTTGTGTTGTGAACTAGTGTTAATTTCCTGTAGGGTGCCCGCAATAGCGGTAAGCGCGTCAGCTATCCTTTCATCTAACATGCTGCGTCTTTCTTCCTGAGACCTCATGGTGCTCGCGATTGTTTCGAGGGCATCGGCCATACGTTCCTCGGCTGCTATCCTGCGATCTTCCAAATCTAAAGCCCATTGAGGGGGCAGTGGTGTACTTGTTTCAGTAGAATTTACTGTAGCGTTATTGTAATCTGGAAATGAGATAATACAGTAGTATCATTCAATTTGCAAAAGAAAAATGTTTGATGGTTTAAATTTATTATAAATGGTTTTGGAATGGAATTATCACAAATGGTTTAAAATAAATTGTGCCAAATTAATGCATTGTTTTATAAAGGAAGGTTATGAAAACCAATTACATAATATTTCGTTACATCATTGAAGCATGAATACTCTCCTGGAGGATCCCACTAAACTACACTTGCTTGGTAAGAAAATCAAATACTTTTTTGATGTGCATCTTTCTATTCAGGGGACTATACAAACATGCAATAATTTACTTCTTTAAAAAATCTAGCCACATTGTTTGATTATGGCACATTTATTGCCTTTTAAAACTCCTTTCCTTTTATGCATATTTTCTATACTATATTTGCCAGGAATCCAACATCCTCACATTTTTTTAAAATTATTTATAACCCATCTCAGGGTTCTATGTTTTTGTTGGATGTTTTGGAACAATATATTTTTTATAAATATTTTAATTGATGGATTGCGGAATCTTGGCAGATTTAAAATTCAAAACTATACTACTTATCAGGTTATTACGAAATAGGCCCTTAGCATCAAACTGAGACACTTATGTATTAATAACGCAATACATAATATGCTAATGCTTATCATCAGATGTTATTGTATACCGTTATCAAAAATGATTTGATCAAGACTAATGATACCATGTTGTTCCCAACAAAAAGGGAAAGGAAAAGCCAATAACTTGCATATTTATGTAGTAAAATCTATTTACCAACTTTTGTGCGTAGTGATTTTGAATGAAAATTATTTTTTTTTACCTGCTGATAGTTTCCTATTTTTCATTTCTTTGATTTGAACCTTAACAGGAAAGTCTGGCTCATCATCCTGTTCTCTTTCTGGTTCTGATTCTGAATCTTGTTTAATAAACTCAATCTTGGGCATGGAGCTCACTTCCCGCTCTTGATGCAACTGTAAAACTCTCACTTCAAGGTCATCCAGGGGCAAGAACCTGTGTAATTCTCCAGGAGAATTAGTTTTGATTTTTTGTACATTTTGAGCTTTCTTACTGCATCTGTGTCGCCATGTGAACCAGTACTGGAAAAACAAGTCCATGCTAAAGATTATAATTTATATTTTTTCTTGGATGAAAAATAAGTTGTATACATTATCTGAGGATAAGTGACTTTCTGGCACTGCAGTCTATAATGAAAATAAGCTTATCTGGAAGTAGTATGAGTAGCAATTGACTTAATCATTCATCATTATCATCAGCATATTCTATTAACCTGCCACTGCTGAACACAGGCCTCATTTTTCCTCCTCAAAGATCCCACAATGCTTTTCCAATGCGGTTTGGCGGTCTTCGTTCGGCGATCATGTTTTGCTTTTTCAAATACTTGAATTTGAAAAAGCAAAACATGATCTCTCAAACAAATCAAAGATCATATTTTCTCATTATTGAATTTTCAACTTTGGGCTATATGTTATGTGGACTTGAAGTTACTATTTTTCTTAATTCTGAAAGCTTTTATGGCATTTTGAAAAGCACAGTTTGCTCAGTCAAAGTTAATATAAATATGAACTAACTATGAAGTCCATGGAATTTGTTTACCCTTTTCCAACCTTGAGCTGCCTTTTTATCGCCACCTTCAACTAAATTGAGTTTGCTAGTGAGTGTAATCCACTTCTGCTTTGTGGCTTCATGTGTTGTGGGGTGGCCCAATGGTATACCTTTGGCCATTTCTACATTTTGTTCCAGGAAATCTATCATAATCTCCTGTTGCTGTTTGAGTATCTTTTTAGGAGGAGCCATCTAAAAAATATAAAACACAAATTGTATGCTTAACAAAAAGTATATTTAGGTCTGAAACCTGCATACTTTTTAAGTTAACTGCCTAAAGTAATTTTTTTGCGCTTTACGAAGTGCACGCTAATTGCGATTGCATAGGTACAAATCTGAAAGGGGTATGGCAGTGTATCACACCTGTACCCTAATATTTATAGCCGTACCAGAACGCTTAATAGCTTGGTAGTTCGGTTTCGAATACAGGTTGGTAATAAATAAGAACCGATATCTCTCAAGCTAGACTTTAGGTCCTCTAATTAAAAATCAAAAGTCCTACATGTCATCTATTTAGTTAATTACACTCAAAAGAAAACATGTAAAATAAAACGAAACTACTACGTAGGTAGGTGCATATTGGAATTATGAAATACTGAATTAATAAAAACTTACTTACCTTAATATATTAACAATATTATTTTTATATATTTAGACACGAAACAAGATAAATCAATGACATAGGGCTATTCGTTACATCTTTCCGTACGTAATTTAGACAAAAGTCTATTGTTTGAATAAAATTTTACACCACTGTTGTTTACTAATTTAACATTTAGAACTCGGAACAAATCACGCGCGTATATTTGACACAAGCAATTTCTTTTAAGACTACTAAATTGTTATAGTGATACGTAATCAGTAATGGCAACCGCTTCTATCGCATTTCGATTGAGATTTGAGGTTAATTACAATTCATGTCAAAACAACTGCGATCGTACCAGTAGGTCCATCTGTAAACTAATTGTAGTTGTAATTGGATGACGATAGATGGCAATAGATTTTCTTCGTTGGAATTTTTACAAATGCTGACTAGAAAAGGGCATTGATTTTAATAAAAAAAATCGTATTCAATAATAATAATTGTAAACATCAGCTTTGCAATACAATTATGTATTTATAAACACACACACTTTTACGGCGCCATCTAGCGACTAGTAGCTGATTTAAAATCAGGCAACATCTGAGGATGCTCCGGTGTCGGGGCGATACGTGCGAAGCGAGATCGTTGCCGAAGGTATGTTCGGTGTGGAGTAAAAAGATTGAAGAAATTATAGATTACAGATTCTCCTGCTTTTTGCGGAGTGTAGCAAATTAAGCTTAATTTTCATAATACAAACTTTATATCCCGATCACCAAATATTATTATTAGTGTGAATCTACTGGGCACTTAAATATAATTTTTAGTTTAACTTAATTGAAGTCGTTGTTCAACCCTACTGCGCTTGTAAATAATAAACATAAAAGTTCTACAGTGTCTGTATTAGCGAAGGTAAAACTAACTAATGTTTTACGATTTAAGGGAAAATCACAGTGTAACTGTATCTTTGTTATCTTGTTCGGTATTAGGGCCTTACAAATAAACGTGACACAACGTCGGAAACGATAAGCATTGATTTTTTACGCTCTGACATTCGAAAGCTGCTCTCTGAAATGTGTCAAAAAGGGCACATCTATTCCGACGTTTTATAGCCATAAAAGCAATGCTACGCGACCGACCTAGGCGCAAGCTACGCTGTTAGCTTATTCCAATATAAATTTTCCCACAGAAGTTTCGTTATTAATCAAATTTAATGAATAATTTAATTAGAAGCCTGATGAATATTAATTTAAAAGTGCGACAATATTATACGCGCCACATGTTAATTTGATAGCGGAAGGCAGGGCAGTAAACTGGGTGTCAGATTACTGCTAACCGTAATTAATTCATCTACCCCGAATTTTCAACCACCACTTTGTTTTTCTCCTGGAAATGCTCCGTAACAAAATCCACTTACCGGAAATTTAACCAAGTCGGTTTCATATTCAATGTCGTCGGTCGATGTAACTATGTTCAATAGTTTTAGTTTAGTGCCATAGTGGCATTTAGGTATTTAGGCAACCAAAAGTTTTAATATTCTCAGGTTGGACCAAAACCGTAATTTCTACAGTTAAGTATGTCGTTTCTATATCGTATAACTAACTAAGCGATACTTAAAAATCACGCAATTATTAGGTTACCGACAGAAAACAAATCATAAATATATATATTGGTTTCCCTTAATACCTACATACGTACGTAGAGAGTTAATAATTACTTCTAAATAGTTAAAAGTGGAACGGCAAGGTATATCGCAATCAACCCTGGCTATACCTTAATATATATTCAATCATGTAGTTACCAATTTCAGAAGGCTTTAGTTATATAGTTCACCTTCACAAAAGCTCTAGGGGTCGATTTCTATTGCTAAATAACTTAAATATAAAGAACAGAAATTGATAAAATGGAATAAAAAATCATCAAAACGCTAATTTAATCGTCAAAATAAATTGAAAAATTTTACCAGAAATATTACTGAAGAATGTAGTAAAATAAGTACTTATAAGTTAAACGCCATTTGTGCCGGCTTTACTGAGAAATTTAATCTACGACTTTATAGTCAGTATCTTATAATCTGAATATCATAATATTAGATAATAGTAGGAAGTTTAAAATTAACGGCGTAATGATATGTCCGTAGCAGTCTGTGCGCGGGGAAGTGGCGTCGTCGGCCAAGCACAATCTACGCTTCGAGAATCCAGACTTCGCTCCGCACTTGCCGTCGTCGCCACTCACGCCAGTCTGTTGGAGGCTCTGCAGTGCAGCGGTGGCCTATCGAAGTACGCTCTCTAATCAACTCAACCGATTTCACTTTGATACATCGACACGCTTGTGGGATTATTCCAATCGTTCTCCATCCAGTGCTCCAACGTTATTAGTGAATGTGAATCTCGGAAGCGTTTTGTGACTTTCAAAGCCTTCTTAATTCGACCCGCGCTTATAGACGCCGGTCTTTTCCGACAACAGGTAAGAATAAAACAAAAAACGTATACATAAATTGGTTTTACATGAATTTTCCATCGCGATAACAAGATTGAATACAATGGTATTTTTTCAAAAGATGGTTCGGTATGATGAAAAAATCTGAAATTCTTGAAATAATAAAACCTTTGAATGATTATTAAATAAATAAATTTTAAATAACACTGGTTTGATAAAAATAATTGTTGGCAAAAATATGTTTACTTTAGTGATAACGTTTCTTAGTTAAACTTTTATGACTGAAACTATACTTGATATTATTAAAATTTAGCGGCGGAACTGCTAGTTTAAATAATATAATTTATGGTAAAGAAGCACGCAAACGTGAAATATTGCCGCTTGTTACTCGTAGCCTACAGTTTAAAAATACAGACCTCCTAACACGTTTCTTGTAAACCGGTTCATGCACGCTGTTTAGCCGCCAAGACTTATGCAATGGACTAACCCTGAGCGACCCACCTATGAGCTCATCTTGCCTCTGAAGACACCGCTCCTGTTAAATATTTTGTTGGTATTTTAATTACCTAGGTAGGTACCTATATCTCCGTCTAAAAGCGGCTAGCGTGGCATAAGGTCCTATTGTCAAGTTTACCGTTACCCATTTATTGTAAACCAAAGCGCCAAAACCAATTTTATTAAGATTGTTAAATACCAGTAACTTGAAGGCTTTAGCGGATACCAAGACATTTTCTTACAAATGCTTTCAAACCTAGATCGCTAAATTCGTATTTATTATATGGAAGATGATCAATATCCATGGAGATGATATATATGATTTTAAAATACATTATATTGTCTAAATCAGACTTTCCACGCATACACCACAATCTTTACCACCAAGAAAATTGGAAGACAAATGCCTCGTGGCATTAGGTTTGCCTTGCACTTTTAGAGTGTTTGAAGAATTATTAAAACAAATAAACAAAATATATCCTTAACACGGATTAAAAAAAGTAATACTATTGTTTACTTTGTTCGAATTCCCTGGAGCGTTACCGAATCAGAATCACTGAATGCGCAAAATTAATCGAAACATCTGCTAACAAAAAAACTTTAGGATATAGCATTGTCAGCGACTACGGCAGCTGCGCTGGGTCCACGTGCCCGTACGAATTATTATCGATAATCACGTACGGCTACCACATGACATACCACCTCTGTTAATAGACAGATATGTTATAGAATACATTAATTTACCTCACTGCGGTCGTGACATATACTCAGAGATATTCAGATGAATCATGGTTAAATGTTTAGTTCCTTAGAGAACACCTATGTATTTATCGTTTCCTGTTCTTTTCGACATTAAGGGCTCTTTTTTGCTGTCTAAGAATAATTTAATTTAAATCGTTACGCTATCGGCGATACCTTACTACTACTCAGCACGCAAACAAACGATCAAGGTCGAGTTGTTTAATGAGAGAAAAAAAGACAGTGGGAGTTTTAACGAAGAGCTCCGGATATTAACTTAGTTGGCTGGCCAAGTCGCCCCGCCACCGACCATTTGGCGTCGTCGTATTGATCTGCAAGCCCACATTGCCTATTTCATGAACTAGGTTTTCTTCCAGATCCAACGTACTAACTAATTTGATAAGAGTAAATCATCTTCACAGTACGTGGGAAGGGTGTAGTAATGAAAACTTCAACTCAGTCCAATCTCGCTTATTCATTTCTAGGTCGGCTATTAGTTGACGACGCTGTATTATTGTTGGTATATAGAAAGCCGTCTGCAACAAGTTGCTACTCAATGTTAAAGTTTTATGTAGCAACTGGATGTTACCAAATAAGAAACCGCTCGCAATTACTGTACATCAAAAACTAATCAAATAGCTACCGGTGCGTCGGCCGGTCACTTGTTGTCTATTTCCGTTTCTTTGATTAGCTAATTCCGCCAATGTCTGTGTACTGAAGCCAATATTGAAGCCTGTAATTAGATAACAACGCTAGTTCGTTCACCTAAAAAATATTATGAATGCGAAAGTGTGTTTCTTGGTTTATTTTTCTTTAAAGTAAATAAAGTAAATAAAGAAGGTAAGCAGGAGTATGCGCAGAGAGAGAGATGCTTTTTTATGTCACTAATTTAATAACTAAGTTGGCCTACTTGGAGAGTAACTACAGCAAGGAAAGCATTTCCGCGACGCAATAAACGGCCTTGTCGGCTGGAAAATTGCGCCAATTTTCAGGGAGCGCCCTCGCTGTAATAAAATTAAACTGAACAAAAAAAATCCACAGACAAAATATCTCAAACAAAAACAACAAATGCGGAATACAATAATTTATTATACCTATTTGGCGACTTCAACTAAAACAGGGTTTTTTTTTCATTTATTTGATACCCTTTATAAAGTTTGCTCTAACTTGATTGTCTCGTATTATTATTTAGTTCGGCTACGGATCATGAGGCATGAGGCACTGGATTCGATTCTCGAATCGCTTCAAAATTCCCTTCCAAATCCAAAATTGGATTTTAAGTCAAGGAACTCTTAATATCGGCTCCTGTAGTCACAGTTATCATCAAAACACACTAAACGCATGTGTGTGTTTTAATCCACCTAATAGTCTGATATCAACTAGGGGGAGACCTGCCCCGTAAAAAGAGGCTAATGCACGTTTTCACTAAACCTAGGCATCGCCTAAATCGAATGCGTTTTGATTTAGGCAATGTTTATAGAAAAAAAAGCGTTTCAACAACTCTTTAGTGATAACTATTGGTGAACGGTTGATGTATGCCTAGAAATCAAATGCATCGTAAACACTATTTGAACATTCGTAACGTCATAATATGTGTATAAACATTCACGAAAATATGTCAGTGTTGCGATTTCCATGAAACAAGGGCTTGTCCCTCGGGTCTGAACAAATTGAGGAAAGCTCTTTGTAATTCACCTTGTACCATGCCTACTGGGTGCCATAACATCATTGTTTTAGATTTTTTTATGACGAAAGGGGCAGTAAAAGTGGCAAATTGGATGCGTGTAATGACCGTAAATAATTGTAGGGATAACATGTTGATGTAACAATCGGCAAGGTCGCGGCGCTAACGAAGGGATTCGGATCTAGGGTTTTGGAGTAGTTTAATAAAGGCCATAACACACTCGATACTTTTAGCATCGGCGCGGCGGCGCAGCCATCGGGAATTTTGACGCTTTTCGGAAGCTTCATAGAGCTTCCGAAAAGCGTCAAAATTCCCTACCAATTCTAATAGCAAGGAAAACTACATTCCGACCATTGCAGATCACTCCCCGGAAGTCGATGTAGCATCTTTAAATACGCTAAAACGCAAGATATCAAGCGCATAAAAAGTTTAGTTTTCTTCTGAATTAGAATAATAATAAAATTTTAATTATTAATTTGTTAGTTAGTGATTTTTATTTATTAAATACGTCAGTTTTTACTTTAATTTATTAGTTCGTTTAAAATAGCGTCGCGTAGAAACACATTTGGGGGATGGTTTTAATATTATAACTGCCATACTCCAACAGGTTAGCCGGCTACAATCTTAGATTCAGCAGCATCATCAGTTAAGGTGTTATTGCAGTCACTGGATAACTTGTAAAAATCTTATCTTGATGCAATAAAACCATCTAAAAGGCGACTCTGCATCGATGCAACCGCAAAATCGCTGATCACTGATGCTAAAAATATAGTGTGTGCTGCGGCCCGAAGGGATTCTGAATGTTGAGCGATTCTCGTTTTCGTATGCAGGCCGCGCGGTGCGGTGTGCGATCGATACGCGCCCGCGCGACGTGGCCGAGACCCGAGTGCCGTACTTGGGAGCTTTCCGCGGTAGGTATCTACAAAAACGTTAGCGAGTTAAATAAGACTAATAATGATAACACACATTGCACAACATAAAAAAATCTATTACTTTTAATTATTTTGAAATATAGTTCATACTCGTATAAGTTTATCAAGTGCAAGTGTTTATAAGTACATTAATGATATCGTCGCCAGTACCAAAGTCATATAAAATACTTTTTATTAATAACGGGTAAGTTACACATGTAAAATTTTCAACAAACTACAGTTTTATTTTTTATTCCTTCTTTACTTAGTAAACTTAATTTGAAATTTAGAACCCAGGTAGTTATTCAATCGATTCTAGACCACCAATCACGAAAAGTTATTTTTTAACAAACTGGGGGTTTATGCTTTTTGATCCTCTTTACTTATTACATTAATTTTAAAATTTAGAGTCCATCGAAATACTCGAATCCAGTATTCAGTAAATCGATTCTAGATCATTGTCAGTAGATATAGTTATTTTAATACATATATAACTTACGCGGTATGAGACTACCACAGACGATGTAGGTCCCAAACAGCCATGATTGATGGGTCAGCGAACAAGAACATTATCCATGAAATAAACGATCATTAAGTTTATTAATATCAGCGTAAGCACTGCAGCACTGATAAATTCTAGTTTAAGTGATTGGTCGGATGTGGATTATCGCTACAAGTACTATGATGATTTATTGATGTCAGCAATCGGGATGATATCATCACTGTCATTGACCGAGAGAGAGTAAAAAATAGGTAACACAAGCAAAGAACTATAGAGTAAGAAACGCGTCGGCCGGTGACCGCGTGGCCCTGATATTGGCGAAAAACTTATTAAATGCTTCTCATTTATTATATGTATAGCGGCAACTTTACCAGCGGCGTTCACATCTACGGTATAACCTTTATTTTCGTATGATTTTCATCTAATAATTTCTTGAACAAAATGACTATCTTTTTTTACTCATTATGATTTTAAATGACAAAAATGTTTACTGCTCAAATTTGTAGACCCAACATAAAGTTATGCGTGACATCAATGAAATATTGAACAAATGTATAAACAAACAAATGTATATAAATACACGTATAAAAATGCACATATAAATACGCGTAGAAAATGTACATGTCTGTGTTTTATGGTGAATATTCCCTCCTGTGTGGGGAAACAGAACACTAACTGTTTACTAATAGCTTAATGCACTTCCAATGTGGCTGTCTGGACGGACAAGTAAGCAAGGGGAGTTCCTTAACTAGGGAACTGCAAACGAGCACCAATTTTGCGCACTTATGTTTCATCACACGAATATATTCCTTACACGTTTCAAAACTGTGCCTTGGCAAATAACACTGTGAGTTATCTTAATTTATTTAATTCAATGCTAGCGGTTATGAATAACAAGTAGTCGTTCAAGCTATTATTATAAATACTTGTAGGTAATATTATAGATTAATAGATTAAAATAAAAGAATAAATAATGTTTTCAAAGAAAGATAATGTAGTCTGGTATTTCGGGGAAGTAAATATTGCTATCTGCGTTTGTGTTTATGTAGTTATTCTTCCAACAAGAAATTCTGGAAAAAAGGTTAAGGTTGTGTTTGTTTGTTTTAATACTTTATTACCTGGAAGCATTTTTCTGCCAGTCAAATTTCTGCCATTGGTGAAATAAACAGGGTTTTAATAGTTGTGAGTAGAGAGAGAAGACTAAAAATGAAAAAAAAACAAGCCAGCTTGTGAGTGTCTTCATTTAATTATTTTTAAAGGCTGCGTTTACTACTTAAGTTGACAAGTGTTCTTTTTCTTCGAAATCTTGGACTTTTGTAATTATAACTGACAGCTAAGTAGTCTGTGAGTACCTAAGTGGGTACAGTTCAAGATGTAAAGTAAAAATGAAACGGACGTAGCAATATGCAACCACTCAAATAAGGACGAATTCCTGTCGCCACAAACCAAAACGCTTTGAATCTTGTGAGTTTGTTACACAATAATACAAGATTTCAACAACATTTCTGTACCTACTTACATCAACTGGTTTTTTTTTCGTCACAAGTTTTTACTTCCTTGCATGAGGACACTGATCCTAAATGTAGGTAGATACAATGATCTAAAACTAATCAGTCGAGAAATGGAACGATCACAATAAATTCCGTGCGTGGGTACCTGGATGCCGTCTTTGAATTTTTTTGTTGCCCGGCCATTGCTCCCCATAACAGAACGACCCTTGGCCTAACAATGATTTGATGGAGGGGAACTATATGCATGCAGCTGCTCTTTTCTTTTGAGATACCAAATGATTTTCTTTGTGTTGAGGTAACCAGGTTGCGAAATGTTAATTAGATTTATTTAACAGCTGTTATTTATTTACGTAGTCTTAAAATTACATTAGTGATTTTACGAAGCCCAACACGATAAACCTATGAAACAAAGCGGTAAGGAAAATAATCCTATTGTGCGGTTACGTCAATTTGTCGATCATGCCACATGTAGCATTGTAGCCTTAGCTAAAGCGAAACTTTTGTATATTGCACATGTACTTTCCTAATAATACAATGTCCTAAATCGCTCCAAAAGTTTGATAGTAGCTTTATGTTATAGTAGATTAATATATCTCGTCTGATCATTTATCGTCAATTCCTAGAAAATTCATTCGCTGTCTGGCTATCAACGCGTCGCATAAATACAGTAAATGATGCATAGGTCCCAAGCCCTCATTAAAAGCCCCAAATTTGACGATAATGCACATCTTTGTTAACATAATAATACGGTCTCTGTACCACAGTATGGTAATAATGCGGATTGAAATAAAATAACATATGATATTAAATCACATAACTGAAAATAAAACTTTCAGCGAATTTTCAAAATATCTTATCATGAAGAAAGTTAAGATCAAGATTCTAGGCGCCGTCGCCGAGACCTAAGAACATATATAGGGAGACGCGTGATTTCCCCTGATCAAAGTAAATTAATTGGAATTACGTCTAGTCCGTAAATAAAAACTGGATTAGCGTGAAGTATTGCTTTCGGTTCCATATCGGGGCAAACGTTGTTGTTACTGGCTGTCAGATTTCCGTGAATTACATGCTGCAAGAGAGGTGGTTCGAGTTCAGGGCCACTGGAACAATCGATTGGCGTGATTTTGCGAGCTTTTGCCTCAGCGAATATGAGACCTATTGTTTTCAAGCGTTGGGAAAATCAAGGACCGCGTTATATTCAGGCAAAATAACCAGTTAAGGATCATATTTCGGTCACAAACCAATCAAACAATTTAATAATACAGTGACAACAATAGGCTTTCATGAATTTATTTTTAACAATCTAATTGAAAATCAATTTCACATTGCGATAAAATCATCGATAGAGCTGGACATTTTCAAACGTAAAAAAAAAACAAGATATTCCTAGTTCATGTAGGTTCTTTACTGGATGCGTATGATTAAAGGAGTCATTAAACTGTCTGGAGACCCATAAAGAACCTCAGTCAAATTAATAAACTACTTACTCAAATTCAACTAACAAACTCAACCACGATCAAACGAGGAATATTAAATAAACATAGTCTACATGCGCTGGTGTTCTTATTAGAATAGCGAAGCCTGTCAAAACTTTACATACTAAGACTGAAACTGCTACTACTTTTTATTGCTTGAAGCACTCGTTCATAATATAGGACTCTTTATTACATGGTTATGCAATTGACTGAGCATCTTAATTAGCACAGGTGGATGTAACAGGTGTTTAACGAGCCGCTCGGGAATATAAAACAGCGTGTGTCTCCACTCTCCAATATAAGTTACGCCCCCCAACAACTATTGTCGGCGCGTGCGCATCCACGTGTTCACTGCCGTACAACCGTTTAACTAAGCTAATACTAACTTGTGATAGCCATTATCATGTTAAATTGCTGAAGCCGGAGAATTTTAAAGCTAAGTTCAGTTTTTTAAAACACTAGATCAGTTTGACTAGTTTTGGTGTAAAAAAAACGTTTTACAGACACGTGTTGGAAATTTGATTATTCTTAAAAGTCTAAGTATCTATATATTATATATTCATGGTTGTCTATCTACACAACTTTGTAGTTGTTACTACAATAGATGCAGTTGACACACAATATGAATACAAAAGGACCCGCACCACGTCTAGTTACATTACCGGCTATAATTTAACATCCGCCCTTGATATAATCCCATTTCCTCAATAACCTGCTTTTATAATACTGAAAGATAAGTACTTTGGACCTTACAAACCTAAAACATTATTTTCAGCTTAACTATCAATATGTTATTCATCAAAAGTACAAAGTACTTGATAGTGATCTGTAATGAAATATTCTAGTAGGTATTTCACAAAGTTATTTGTCGCTGATAAAGTCGGGAATATCTACTAGTACTACGATAAAGCTATATAAAGTTGCTTATATGTTAATTGAAACCTGAGCAATTAAGTGAAAGCCTGTAGCTAGTGCGATATTTGGTTACAAGAATGCAATGCATGCGAGCGCAGATTGTATCAGACCTTTTACGCGGAGATCGGCCTAGTCTCATGTAAAAGGTATTGAGTACACCTAGAAGTAAACTTTTCTTAGACTTCCGTTACAAATCATGCAAGGGAATAATCGTTCGGCAGTGTGAGAGTTATCTATAGAGAAATAATTGAGGTTTTAAAAACTACAAATACATTGAAACTGAGCAGAAAAATTCAATGAAAATCGTCTTAAAAGGACTAGATCGAAAATCGTTTCAATCACTTTTCTACCGTTCACCTAAATGTGTATCGACAAAATATAGGAATTCTTTGAATTAAAATATAGGGTTAATATAATAAAGACAATATGAACCAAAAGAATTTACTCTGAAAATTCCATAAGCAAATCCAATAAATCTGTATTAAATAGCCCAAGGTCGCTATATCCTAAAGGTTGCTGCCAAGGACTTGTCCCGGGCCGCAGCGAACAACCTTCCCCTTTCGCCTTTTAGCCTTTTGTTCTTCGATATAGAACTATCTTGTCTGGTCTATTCTTGTCGTCTATTTTAATTCTCTATCCGGCTTTCTATTATTTTCGTGTCTATGTTATTGTAGTTTATTCTTGTGGACATGAAAAAAGTCATGAAATTCATTGATATATCACTAGTTGTACCCTGCCACGCTTCGCTGTAGCACATTGTGATTGAAATGGTAGAGAAAAATAGATAAAAACAATCATTGATTTGTATTATATATCATGCTAAACTTTTTGAGTTTTTGAACCCACACCAACATAACATTTTTATGTATATAGATTTATAAACATAACTGAACAAATTTCAATGTATAACAGTTCCGTGACTGATTATATAGTATATACATATATATAGATAAATATATATATATATATATATATATATATATATATATATCTATCTATATATAACATATATATTTATCTATCTATATATATATATATATACGGACAACTAAGATAGAAACATGAAAAAATATATACTTACAGAGCAAAAGGCAGCAGCAATTAGAATTTATTTTGTTTTATAAAATTTTAAGATCCTGTTATTTTTGAATAAAAAGAAGTAATATTCGTTAATCAGACTATTTAAGTTATCAAATAAAAAGCTGTTTCAGCATTTCTAGAAAGATAATAAACAGCACAGTGTAACTAACACGTAGAATTTTTCCACGAGGAATCGTAGCTAAATGTGAAATCAGAAATTCTACGCGAAAGAAGTTGCTGGCATCGGTAATATGTTATATAGGTACTCACTACTACTAGGTAGTACCTGCTAATTGGAATGAACTGATTGCAAATGATTTATTGTTGTCCATTGAAGATCCTTATTAAATCCCCAAAAAATAAAAGGAGACAACAAAGAAACTAAAAAGTTCAATCTTCATCAAATATAAATTATTGTTTATATTTGACGAAGATTGAAGCTTGTTTAAGTGATTTTATAACACTGAATAGATATAAAATATTCAACATTAATAAAACAGCAAGTTGCAAAACGTGTAGTTATTAATTATAATGATACAAATTACAACTCAATTTATCCGTGATGGAATGATTAAAATTCCGGAAGCCATTGCAATTCATGGTGATCCACTTCCTGTCTCTTTTAGTGGTGCACCGTTTGTTAACGGTTGTTCATACTTCTTAATTACATCTATTACAATAACGCTTTCTTACATACAAATTTTGGATGAAATTTTAATTAATGGTGCAAATAAAGAAAACAATCACAGTATAACTTTGAAGTACCCTGCGCTTATTGGGAGCAAAATGGACGCGAATAACGGACCTGCTTAGAAAGTTTTCAAATTTTCTAACAATAGCTTGAACGAAGTAATCGTATCCGCTAAATCGCAAAGATTAAATAGCATTATTAGCCAAACAATAGTGAAATACAAAAAGCAAAACAAACAACCCGAGAACCTTTCATTTGAAGTGCACAAAGGGATATTACTAGGCGAGTATTGAAGCGGACAATGCATCGGTAACACTAACGGGACAACGCACTAATTGTGAACCGAGTACCAAGCTCTTCCGTTACCCGCTGCGCTGTCGAGCTATAGCACTCTCCCGGGAACTGACATGCCACTATTAGAACGTCTCGAATAACGCCAACTACTCGCATAATCGCCCATGATACCACCTTTTACCAGTCCCGCTATTATTTCCTAGCCCATTGACTATGAGCAGCTTCAGAGCATACTACTCTAAAAAAGCACTTAAGTTAATTTTAATAATTATATCATCAAGCATAGCTGCAATTGTAGGGTAACTCGGCTTGTTTACTCCTACAAAAAAATATCTTTATTCCAGTCAGAAATAAATTCTTCACTGTGAACATTTAAGCGGTATAGCCTTTTATAAATAGCGGAAAACGTTTTGTAAACCACGCTAGGCGGCTCGTTGAAGCTGACAAAAGCCAAGATTGTGGTTAACATCACGATTCTATTTTGGAATTTAACACCAACATTGACAATACGGTACTCATTTTTGAAATAACTATAATAAGATCTTAATCGATTATTATGAAATAAGATCAAGTTTTACTTTGAGGGATTTTAAATATTTGAATTTATTTCGACATAGGTCTATTCTTTAATGGATAAAGTGAAAAATTATAAACTCATAAAAGATAAAAGTTCATCGATTATCGAAGTCTGAACATGATTCTGTAATAACAATTGTTACAAAAGTGCAATTTTAAAAGGCATAAGTAGTATGGTATAAACGTGCCAAGTTTACAAAATTGCGGACTAACTAACAGCTTATTATATGCTAACCACGATTCGGAAACATCGTTTGTACTGTTCTATCAGTTGTTATGAATGATAAAGACATCATAGTATCTACTATTAACTCTCGTTCTTTTACAACTTGACATTAATTGGTGATACATCAATCACAACAGGAGCCTTCTTAAATTTCAAATTGTTTTACATTACATATCGATTACTTGGAAAAAAGTGGTGATTGAAGCAAATTGGAAACATGCTGATTGAATAAGACCGTTCATATTATGAATCTTATTCGCTTTGTAAGCTAAGCTGATACCTAACACGTAGCTTATGTAAGCTTTCATAAACAAGTCTTAACGATTACTCTACATACAAAATGTGGCGGCTGTTATGATACGTAAATATCATATAGAAAAATAGTTATAGCGAGAGTGTAGCGTCATCTTCACGAGACGTGTTGAGTTTAACAAGCTCTCGACTTGCACGCCGCTACCGCAAGAGTCTTACGCGCGCACCGACTTGTGCAAAGTGCACTTTACTTCCACCAGACGAGCACAAACATTGTGTACCGCCACAGCCTTAGGAGCAGAATCAAAAAGTTTACTGTAATAACAAAAGTCTGGAAGACTTTCTCAAGCAAAAACTCTTATCCACCTTAGTCACGTTCCGTATGCGGTCTTCAAAGTTGCAGACTTATGTTGTTTATTAATAAGATCCCCGTCATAATCTATCTCTGCCTAATATTTTCCGATGATGATTGTTGATTTAAATTAGTATAGAAATTCCAAACATAAAAATTTATGTTCAAATAATTTCACTTATCTCCCGTTGTTATTTCCAGTTCGGATAAGCCGTAAAAAAAATTATAAGCTAAGTGTTTGTTCAAGTGCAAAGGGAAATGATTTAACTATTTGTGGATATCATTAATCGTAAACAGCTCTTCTTAGTTCAAGGAGCCGTGTGTGACCCCACGTCTACTTCAATAAACTCAGCATCTTTATTGATATTGCCGCAATAATACAACAGTAATTTATAAGGGTTTATTAAAATGTATCGACACATTATATACACTGATTTTATTATTTTTACATTTTAAACACTTGACAGTTCGACTAAAACACGAAAATATTGAAATAATGGACCAATATAAAATATACGCAAATGTAAGGATATCTCAGAGAGACATATGTTATTACAAAGATATTATTTCGGAGTATCATATAACGAATGCACTTCGAGTGTGACTCCCGTTAGCGCATGCTCCACCGGTCAACCATTTCTTATTACGAACATTATTATCTCAACTGCAGGTTACGCGACGGCAGTAAATTTTTACATTTTTCTAAAAAGTCAAAATGTATTTCTGAACGCATGCGACCTCAGAATTATTATTAAAGTTTCTAGAAATGTCGAGGTTAACGCGAACATAAATCGCCACATAGCTATTTCGTGTAATAAGCGACAATCCTCGCAATAGTCTTACCTTGATTAAAATACTAGTAGTATAATTGCAAGGAATTCATCGTTTAGATAATTAAAAACATGAGTGTTAATCGGTAATAATTTATGAACGGTAATTGCAGGTGTGTATCAGTATGTAGCAGTAGAAGAATTATTTTTTTCAGAAATGTAATTTTATGATAGTATTAAAAAGTTTTTGCAGTACATCCCAAACAAATTTGTCATCCCGGGAATAAACCACAATAAATTTATATTCAACCACAGTAAATTATATTTCGATTGTTTTGATTCTATTTATTAGTACAGAAGGATGATTGGTCAATATCTATAATTCCGCGATTTTGGTGTTCATAACCTCGATCTATCCAACCAATTACTTTTAATGCCAGCATTACATCCATAGAGTATCCAAACGCTTTTACAAATTGTGGTACATATCGTTTAATATCTGCCACTGAGGTGAATGCAAAACTTTCCAATAATGCCATTATTATGGTATTCAAAAACGTATAATAAATACGCGGCGTTGTTCCTTTGTCGAAGTTATGCGCTAATAACCGTTGAACTGTTAGGTATTATTGGATTTTTTCAAATGAGAAATACTCGTACCAAGGGATTTTATCTGTACTAATATAATAAATGCGAAACTGTGTTTGTTTGTTTGTCCTTCCTTCACGCTCTTACATAGCAACTAATCAACTTTATTTTCGGCATAAAGTTAGTTGAAAGGACGGAGAGTAACATACGGTATTTGTATTAAACTGTAATAAACACGGACGAAGAACGCGGGCAGCAGTTAGTTTGCAAATAAAAAAGAAATATGAAACATAAGAACTAATACGTATATATTTGTTACCGAGTCCCAAGTGCCGTTCATCTATCTGTCATCTGCACACTGATTTGCACTTTCAGTTAAGGTTTGCGAATGTATTGAGAATTGAAGATGCGATGGTGACCGATGAGTCACAATGAACTGCGTTCATTGACCCGCCCTCACGTTTTAAGCCGTTATGGTACAATTGCTTGTACCGCATTTTTGCAACCAGACCCAAAATGGGTAGAAACTACATAAGATATGAATTCTTTGAAATAACGCTTTTTGTACGAAATAAATAGGTATTCAACTCGTATTCCAATAAGTACGTAAGTTGCTTATCCTAGTTTTAATTAAGAGACTGGTAAATCTCCTTATTGATTCATTCATGCCAGGCGCAGTTGACTCACGTAAGAGTGACGTCATTAAAATTGTTAAGAGATCGTAGTAGCTGGATGACTGGTTTTGTACCCTTTCCTGCGTAGGGATGCGTCATGAGCTTAAAATAAATCGTTTGTGAAATTTCAACTCTTATTGCAGGGAGAGGAACTTAGACTATTCAAAGCTCTTTCTGATCTCTTATTTTGGTATAATTTTTAATAAGAGCTAGACATCAAATTGGTTCAAGCGATATCTTGAAGGTTGTGCTTTGTGTTTGTGGTTGTGTTTTGATTCTAAAAAGTAAATAGTAAAAAGGTACGTAGAGAAAATAAAACAAGTTAAAAGCGCAACCGCTTTGGGATTCGACATTTCCCCTTATCTTGTATTCCAGGCCTACTTTGAGGCACAGCGTTTAAACCTTCAACATTATTACTTTATTCAATGTGTTCAGAGCAGTATTAGCTCTTTGATGGTTGACGGCAACTCCAACAACTTAGGAAGTTAATTAGTGAGATATTGCGGTGTTTATTAGAGCAGTTTGTTTGGGTAAAGTTAGGCGACAGTAATTGCCGCCGACTTTGAAAGGGGTCTGCATAATGCGTAAGGGTCTGCGACGGCTTTCCAAAATTATTGCTTTTATATTGAACTGATGTTATTAAATTACGTTCGTTTAAAATTGTGCTGGTTAGCAACGAAGATATGTGCAGGCATTCGTATCTAGGAATCCTGCTAGTTTAATGCAAAGATTATCTCATGTAAAATGTAGTGCATCACCGGTGGAACAGCTATTTGCCGAGAAGGTTGGAGCGTGATAGATAAAATCAGGACTACAATAGTAAGATTACGGCTTAAACCTAAATTAGAGGCTTCAGATAAAATCAAACATGGCCGTCGAACCCGGAAGTTTTAAGACGACGCATTTCCATTTCGCAACGTTCCCAAGACCCTACTGGTAATAAATACGTAATGTACCCTGGTATCGATTGCAGGGCAAGGAGGGGTGTTTTTATTACTCAAAAGGTATGACATCAGCAAAAGTTAAACTTTGCTCTTGACATAAATTTCTAAGAGAGGGGAAAAGGATCTAAATTACCATAATATTTTCACTACGTCGAGAAATATGTTTCACTATGATTTTCAATTGCGTACTCGCTTGTGATTTATGTTACATGCTTACTGAACATACATGAAAAGTATTTGCACCTAATACTACAACTAGGTATATAAATTCTTCCTAATGAGCTTATAGTTGACCCAGCCGTTAGCGGGTATAAGCGGTCTATACAACAAATAGATCACCATTCAAACGTAAGTAAAGATTCAAAGACACAGAAGCATAGGTTGCGACTAAAAGTTATACCTAAATTGAAACGGTACATGCAATGGTAAACAGTCTAAAACATTTTGTTGCATAGTCAATGTTATATTAATACTTATTTTATAAATATCTTGTAATGTGTATACCTGACAGTAGAATAATCTAAACGACCTTTTCTAAAGTACTTAATAAATATGCCAACTCTTCCGACCTGCACCTATTAAATTGCTATTATTCGAGTACTACCCACGAGAGCATAAATTCCAGTGTAGCCCAAGATATAGTCATTCTAATGATATTAAGCGGTGACGCGAGGATGTAATAATGAGCATCTAAAACGACCCTCTGGACTGGTTAGGTGAAATCAGAGGGAACCATGAGTCTGAATAAATAAAATGCAATTAAAAGTGGGGGAGTGGCACAATCACACCCCTATTACGGGACTTTGAAATAGTGACGAAATCTTGTAATTGTTACAAAAAAATAGGGGAGATGGGATTTTTTATTTCTGTTATACACATAAAAAGGTCAGCTTGGACATAAGCCGAAAGCTGAAATTTTAATTTTGACATTTTTGGTATTATGTTCTCTAACATCGCAGTAGTAGTCGCATAATAAACAATATTGTATTTAAGACCTATCTATAACTTTAAAGCGAATTTTAATAATGGTAGAGGCAGGGAACGATAAAAATATTTGTTCACTGGGTGGACTTCTGAGTATAGGCAGCAAATTAACAGCAAATACTGCCGTTTGGCTCGTACTCGTAGCTACGGAACAATATAGCGAACCACGTGCAGGGAGTTGCCATAGCAACGTAAGAACTACGTCGTTTACCTACTACATCCCTTGAGTTTTCTCGCACGCCACATCACTCTATTCAAGTACATACAATTTACTTATTTGAGATTTTTTTTAATCAGTCAGCGCCGAGAATACAACATGTAGATTATTAAGTAAACTAACATTTTAGATTATTTGCAAAACAAATGAACGAATTGGTAATTATTTCCTCTAGTCCTTGTCACACGTGGGGGTGAACGTTGTTATAAAACGATAAAGCAAACTCACCTAAACCCGCTCTAAATTTAAAAACCCCCCATTTAATATCTCACAAGCCTTCCAAATCAGTGACCCGTTATAATAACTCTATCAATTGAACAAAGGGATATGAGATTATAGCTGCCAATTTGGGATTTGGTAGTCGGGGCAACCTTATCTTGTCTAACTGACATACGGTAATGTAGACGGTCGGATCGGAGAATAATATGCCACAGACAGAGGATATTCAAGCAAATATTTGTTTTGTATAAATAAGACCTAAAATACATGGCGATTCTTTGGTTATTTGACCCCTGTCAATGAGGGGTGTTGTGATCGGATTCCCCTATTGGAAATCCCTACAAACATGTGCACTTTCGTGGTTAACTAAGCAACTATTCAGTGCAGTAATACGAAGAAACCGCAAAATCTATATATATATTTGTTTTATGGGAAAATGTACGTATAAATTAAAACTTTTATTACTTTAGTGTAACACGTACCTATCTGCTCTCAGACTTACGGACTATTCATAGAAATTCCCACAACTCAACTCCCAGATATTTTACGAAATGAATAGGCAGTACTCAAAAGATTAATCCTTCTGTTTATTTGGAACTGTGTTGTGGTTGCAGTCGAAGTTTATTTCGTAACAAGTTCTCAGTTAATTAGGACCTCGTAGTGTATTCCAATCACTGAACTCAAGAAGTTGTGTACAAAGACTGATATCTGGTTTCTAAGTGTTCATTGTAACCAGTCACAATGGGTCCGTTGCCGTGGCGAAGGCCAACCTACCGCTGCATAACGACTGCATTATCACATTTGCTAGTGCAATGTGACGCATTCCAGTAAATGCATAAGTATTAACAAAGACACGGTTGTTCATAAAATAAGTTATGCTTAAGCGCCATTTTCAGTTTTATAAAAGCACTAAAGTACCTAGATAAGTAGCGGTAGGTAGCTTGGAACGTTTATCCAGAGACCGCTTCAATGTTGTACTACTTAACTAATTGTGCGGTAACCGAAGAAACCGTAGTCAGTTTCCATTTCATTACATTTGGTTAACCACTAACATAGCCATTATAGAATAGACAAGGGGGCACTCCAGTTTACAAACTGGAAAAGGCAGATGAAAGCAAATGGCTTAATTGAAATTGAAAAAAGAAGATTAACCTTAATAAACCACCACCGACTAAAATAGACCTGAACGCACTTATGACTAATATGAGTCCTAATTGCGTGAACTATGAAGCAAAGTGCAAGACAGCTGCCTTGCAGCAGTCTCTACTTAAACTGTTAATGTTATTGTTTTATCGCAATTTTACTAAGTACCACACTTTACTTTTGTTTCTCATCGTATTTGGTTCGCAAAAAAAATTGCTCAGTGCAATTTTACACCTATTGTCAGACCGTTGAAAATAGCGACAAAAATTGTCGTTTTCAGTCTCATAACTATTGTTATTTTCATTGTTACAGATTTGGACACATAAAACTATACTCATACAACAAAACTGGCATTTTTATAGCGGACCAGATAAAGGTAATCATTTTCCTTTTTTTTTATTCTCTCCAGTGACAGATTTTTAGATGTTACTCGTCATAAATAGTTCGCAGATCGAAATTATAACTTTAAGTTAAAAATACAATAGTTATTGTAAAGATCTTTACAATCCTAAAATAACATTTTAAAGAAAATATATCAATACTATTGAACAGGAAACGGCTCATCGAAGCGCGTCGAACGCAAAAAACGACAAAATTGTAAATTCAATGGTATGCTTTGCTGATGTCGTGTCGTCACCAATCTAAAAATAGTTTGTTTCAGTACCCAACAGCATGTGCCCACTGTTATCCTGTCGAGATCCAGGATGATATAAACAACTCTCAGTATGATAAGTGCATTTGATACATGAATTCTTACGTCATAATATGAGCATTGTTATGTCTGCACTTTTTTTTAATAAAAGAAGAACTTTATTGAAATTATAAGGAACGAAGATAAGACAAGAACAATGATGTCACGATAAATATGAAAGTGAGTTAAGTTGTCCGTATGTTCGGAATTACGATGTGAGGTTATTTGATACTCAATCTTAAAGGATGAAGACACATGTCTAGAAGTCTTGGAATAACATTACTTTTATCGTCAGAAAAAAAAATTGTTTGGCGAGATAACATAATTTCTTGTAACCCCCATATATAAACAAATAAATATTCATAAATATTCTTAAGTAATATAATTATGAGTCACATAAAGTTCTAATGCGAAATTAATCCATACTTTATATTATAAATGCGAAGCTGTGTTTGTTATGTTCATAACCACAGCACCAATCTGGGTGAAATTACGCACATACCTTCATAGATTGCAGCCTGGAGATGGGCATAGGATACATTTTATCCCGGAATAGCAAACGAGAATTGTTCCCGCGTTACCAAATAACATAGAATTTTTTACCTATACACGGCTTCACTGCAAAACATGCAAACTTAGCAAAGAGTTATCTTACATACTGGAAAACGTATCGGTATATTCTTAGGCTACTTTGATCCCGGAAAACTAACGGTTTCCACGGGACTTGGCAAAACCGAAATGCGGATAACGTCGCTAGTAAAAGCTAGTATATTATAAATGCAATATGTAAGATACAAATTACTCGTTACAAAAATATGAAGTTGATGACATGGGAACGTTCATATTATCTGTCCACGCGCGTCTGCTTTTCAAGGTGATAATGATAGAAATATTTAGGCGATAAAAATAATAGAGTTGTATAACTGGGCTAGTGTCGTCAGTGTGTCAGTGTGACATATCATAAGTGGCACTATTATCGACAATCAGACTACGACCTTGCAGCTTGTTGTCGCAAACCGTGGGGAGCCGCAGATTGTCATCCTCCACTCCGGCATCCGCCTTACGTGCATTTTTATTATGTAATCCTTCTTCTCCTTTTTTGATGCGTCTAATAAGATGTGAATGTGAAAAACAAGGAAGGTGACCTCCGGTCCAATTTAATCTTTAAGCTAAGAGCTAAAGTTTACACATTTCATTTCACTTGAAGTCAGCAGTTAGCGTTTTACAGGCTATAAAAGACTGTTGTCTAAAATTGATGGACTGTACAAAAGGACTTTAATAATTTTTTCATTCTAAACACCGCACTTTTAGTTGGGGAGTGTTTAGCATTGTACGTATGTACGTAAATTCTGAAAAAAATGGCACTACTTTGGATATGCCAATTATTTTTATTTAAAAATATAATATTACGATAAACTTTAAAATTAAGTCATTGCAATATGTAGTTCCATGAATAAATAGAACGTATCTATAATAAACAACTCTACGCCCTAGAATAATATAATAAAAAAAGAAAACGCACATCCGTTTTCGCGTATTACTATTATCTACATCATGTTCTCATTAAATCTTACCAAATAAACCAATAAAACATTTAAAATAAATAAAAATACATCAAAATCGAATTGCGCCGAGATATGGAAAGGTTTACCACTAGTTTACCTTCTGTTTTTGAGGTTGCAAGTATTATCACAATGGTATTCTATTTTCTCAGATATTTAAAGTTATTCCTATATCATAGTCAATTTAGTAATTCATACAAGCGTATAGAGAATTTGGCTTCGGGAGAGGTCATAAAATATATATCAATGATGAAGTTGTGGGTTAGGTATTTTCAAAATCAATTTTTCCAGTGGAGCTCTTACTCAACATTGGGCGTGAGTACTTATCTTTTGGGGAAACTGGAGGAACATTATTTCTCGGAGAAAACGTTCTGATAGATCAATTTTCATAGGTCAACAATCCATGCAATTACTCTCTGAAACTTATTTATAAAAGTTAGAGCAAGAAAAGTTGTGAGAACCTATAAGCGTATTTGAATTATAAAACGTATGACGTACAAGAAGAACTTGATGTGAACAAGAAGCGATTCCAGTACTAGTTGCTCGACCAAAATAGTATTGTAAGTTGAATTTAAAAATAATATAAGCTTTGAACTGGTAATCCATTTATTTATACAACTTAATAAGATAGAAGCAGGCGTTTCTTCAAGGAAGTATAAACAATAGTTGTATAGAATAATTTAAAGTAAGCAGAATATGCTAAATTCCACGTCAAACAGATAAATTTGAAAAAAAAATCTTTATGTTTGCACGCAAAGATCTTAAAAAATGCATTATGTTAGCATGTTTCTTAAGTTATACAGAAATATGCGAACGTCCTAGGAAATGGTGACTCCACAAATCATAATTACAATATTAACTACGTATATACCGAAGACTCTATTTTAGTTTGGGACATTCATCTAATTTTAATGCTTAAATTTAAGATAATATTATCCCATTTGAATTTGCTTAGCTTACAATGAATTATTTACCTTTTAATTTACAAAGTATAAGTAACGATATGTGGCTTGAAAATTAAAGCGTGTGTAATAGAGGAAGATTTATCTAGTAATTAATCCAGCCGCCTGATTTATAGGTTGCCTTTGAAAGCACTATTGCCATTTATCTTTATCGAATTGGGTTCGTCCACACACATGACATCATCATTAAGAAATTACTTGTAATTTACACCGAATGCATAATAATTTACATATGTGCCTTTATTACATATTTATATGTGTCTTTAAAGTAATTTACTCGTGTTTCAATTAACTCTCATCACTTTTCCTTTTTCGTCACACCCTCCGTTTGCAACGCATTAAAATCATCCGTTTGGTTGCAATTATTAATTTGTTCATTCCATCACTTTCTATCATACTGCTCAAGCTTTGCGCTAGGAGAAAAACATTAGAAAAATTATTTATAAAATTCTTTATCCTTTAAAACGAATTCAAACTGTTGTGATCATGGTAAAAGTAAAACTAAAATAGAAATAAGCTTTTTAAAAGATAAATGACTAGTCAATATTTAGTCAATATTAATACTTTGACAATGTTACTTAACATCGTTAAGGTATTAAAATATGTGATAATAAAAAAGTGTATCGGAGAATTTTGTTGTTATAGAAATGCAAAATTTCTGTAACAACAAAATTCTCCGATACACTTTTTTATTATCACAGATTTTAATAGTGGCTTTTTTTAGTGGCCTACATAAAAGAAGGTACCTATAAAAAGTTTAAAACCCTGATTTAATATAATAACACAGATCTTATATTGAGGATCTATATAAACGAAGCCGGTGGCCAACGTAATGGTGTTGATTATACGGTGGTTTTCTAACACTGCTATGAATTTCGTGACGGAGCTGCCAACATACACTTTAAAACAAACCTCCTGCAGTCGGGTTACAATAGTCCATATCGATTTCCAAACTTTTAGTTGTCACATTTTCCAAGCGGAAGCGCCGTAATAATAGGCCCATAACGTATGCGTCCATGTATGCAATTTTATCTGCAAATCTCTCGACACCGTCACGCATCGTGACCGATGATGTTTGTTGACGGCACAACGCAAGTGATAATGCATAATGCAGCACGGTGTTTGACCAGACGTGACCTGTTGTAAAACTGTTACAGAAATACTTTTGGCCATTGGATGTAAAATTTAAGTCCCCGAATCCAATAAACATTTATTTACGATATTTTGTGTTTATCGAATAAAGGTTAACAAATCCATATAAGTGTAAGGCACGGAATGACAATGACGTACCATAAATAAAGAAAGTTTCGTGCACCCTTAACCAATTTGGGCAAACAGGCAAAAATACTTACGCGAGCAGAACTAACAAAACGGAAAAGAAAGAACCACAATCCGGTTCTTTCTTTTTCGTCACTGAGTTAAATGATATAATATATGACTGCAGAAAATGCAGTAATACGAATTCTATGTCCAGTAAGAACTAGTAGTAGAAGAGATTTTTTGTGAAGTTGTCTTTGTGAACTCGTCCAGGGAAGTACAACTGCCATGCTTAGTTCTGCCACCAAACAGCATGCCATGGTTCCAGCCTCAGGAGCGTGGTTGCCGGTGCGATTACAAGCCCATGAGGCTTAACACCCAATTTTCTGTATGATGGATAAAGGGCGGGACTTTGTAGGACGTGCTCGTTGCATGCCCTTCAAAATGATGCTTTGTTTATAGGCGTTGCTTTTCCATTTACCATCAAGTGGGTCATCTTAACGGTCCGTCAATTATAACTAAAATTGAAATTAACTTAGAAGACAGTACGAACATAATATATACTTGGCCAGCGAAGTGAGTATGTTGTGCTTTGTGGGTTGCAATTTGGAGCTGGCGCCTCAATTAACCTAATGGATTGTATGCTGACATCGCTATTCAGGGCACTTGATGACCGCTGGCACGCATCTTTTCAGTGAACCGTTATTAGTTTATGCACTATCAACAGGTGATTAAAACGTGCGATAGTGTCTCTTCATCATAAGATGATTAAAGTCCAACTCCTGGGCACTAGCTCTGTAAGGAGGACCGCTCCAATTAGCGTTAATAGCAATTCTTAATCTATATAATTCTTTTCTTTATAATTCTTTCTAATTAGCTTCAACTAAATAACAATTTTATATTTCACATATTAGTGACGATGTATATTTTTTTTCATATTGCACATGGTATGTACAGTATACTGAATGGTGTTGTTGCTTGACATTGATACTTGAATAACGTCTCAAAAAATGACTTAAATGTATGTTATTTTTGAAATAATGGACTGGAATTCAATAAACTAGGTTTATTTCAATTGGCGAATAAAACAATGTACCGTACTCCGATTGAATTAAACTTTGATATTTCATCAATGTATTAGCTGAATTGAATTTTATTGATCAATCATTTGATGCGTTCGAGTGTGTCTAGAGTGCAGGTTGACACTGTACGACATCGACAGCGCCTACCCGCATACTTTATTGTTGAGAGCTTCAGATGATATGACTGTCACGAATGACTCAGTGGTGGACACTTGTGTATTTACACTTATCTATATATAGGGCAATTAGTTGTGTAAACAACGCAAATTGTATTTAAAATAGTACGCAATTGTTTACGTTGTATTTTATCTTTATTAAGTCCAATTATTATCTGTTTGATGTCCTCAACTCGTCTATAGGCCCAATTAGGATAAATCGATACGTTACATACGTATAGAATTCCTTCTAATTAATGAAATTCAGATATATCAGTATCACGGTTAATCGTAGCCGTCCTATCGGTTAAATCCGTCATAGTCGTGCCATGCTTGTCTCTGTTTGTTTTGTTCTCTGTTCAAGGCTTTGGTTTTACAGTTACTTTTGTCAGTTTGTACATTGGTTAGTTCGCCCGGGTGGCATTTAATAGTAAATTGCCTTCATCCAATAGATATGCTCCGATTCACTAAACGTCCTGATTCCCCTTACTACTTACTTCCCTTTCCTTCACTTACAATATGCAGTTAATTATTTTATCCGCCCCCGACGAAACACTTACCTTGATAATGTCTGAATAGATTGTAACAGGGTAAAATGGGATAGTAAAATCTAGATAGCATGAAGCAAACGATAAAAAATCCCTAGGCAGTGACCAGCCTGATAGGACAGTTATAAAGAAAACTTCAATTCCTAATTCTTCTTCAAAACCTAATTTTATGAATTACAGGTTATCAACATCCGCAAAGTTATGTTCGTATTTAAGTTAGTATAATTCGTTATATCAACAACAACGATTTTATTCAATTTAGGCAGGTTTGTCAAATACGGTTTTTATAGTCGTAAGCAACAACAAAACGTTACGGTAGGCTATTATAAATGAGTATGGTGAAATGTGCGTTGCGAAATGTTGCAAGTAGAGCATAAAGCACACGTATTCTATAGGACACGATGTGACTCCTCTTGCATGGTGTGATTCCCACACTATCAGCTGGTTCACGAGTCAGCGCGCGCGCATCGGGCCGCGACTTCTACCGCGTCACTATGCCCGAAGCCCCGGCGCCTGTACCATTAGTGTAAGATTTGCAAACTCGCATAGTCCTAGTCCTAGTAATGTTTCCGAGTATCGAAACATTATAACGTCAAAGTAAAATTTACCTAATGTCACTTAGTTTAGAGCAGCAAGTTGTGTATAATTTTAACAACGTTCCGCCGTGAGCGCTGGCTATAAAAGTATGGATGAATTTGAACTTTAAAACAAGGACGACAAGTTCCATTTTTCTTTGATGTCGCGGTGTTTCGGTACTCGTAAACGACTTTACAATTGCGAGCGTGAAAATCATATACTAAGGGTAATGATAACCGGAGTGCACCTACACTTTATGACCTCGGAATGTAATTTTAAATGCTTTTATAGTTTGTTATTTTATAATTGACTCACAATAACCGCAAAACTATGTTAGGGTTGCTATTGTTATTCAATTACATATTTATCGACATTGATAACGTAACACACCATCGGTTCGACAGTTGTGTCGAACCTTGCGACAGATAACTCTTAGATACTAAATAAAACAATTTGAATGCGGTATAGTATTAACTTTTTCACATTGTGAGAGGAGACCCGTGCCCTCTAGCAAGCCGGTCATGTAACAGTACGACTGTCGTAAGAGATATTATATCAAAACTAGCATTATTTAAATACTAAGAAGTATGAAAATCAGTAGAGGGTAATTTTTGTTGGGAATCTTAATTAACATTGTTTGTAATTGTAACTATTACTATTTTCATATTTTGAATTTCAAATTGTGTGTGTCTCATAGGTATCATGATGTAAATTAGTAATAAAAACGCGTCGCGTCTTTTTATTATTTTGCGCCGATAAAAATATTCTATCCGAAAACTAAATGAAATCCATTGTCACCGTTAATTCGGAAAGTGAATAGGAAAGCATTAATAACGTTAATAGAAAAGCTTATAACGCAAGACGTTATTACTTTGCAGATTAAATTTGAAATTCCCGCTAACTCCATTTGTAACGCACGTTTCAACAACATATACCATAAAATCCATCATTAGAACTGCAACAGTATTGCAGTAAATGTATCCGTACGTTCAACGGCAGACGCAAACAATAATAAAGAGAACAATATAGGGAATGATTTATTGACAGTTAGCCAGCGGCGCCCGTAGAGCAATTTACACTGCCGCAAAAAGTGACCGGAGCAAACAGCGTATGATCACCAGTGAGATTACCGTTTGCATTCTCTAGAAGCGTTACTTCTTAATGACTTACATTCACTTTATTTTTCATTATGCGTAGCAACAAAAAGCTTTATAGTTACTATACAAACTTAACCGTACTATAAGTGCGCAAAAAAACATCAGATAGCTCAACTGTAATGTTACAAATTAAAGTACCGTTTACATTCTTTATAAGTGGTATAACAGATCAATGGACTGGCTACTGTGTTACATTCATTTCACTTAAGAGAGATTCACATTACAGCTCTAACCAAATTGTAGTGCTAATCGAACAAATTGTACCTGAATCAATGGAAGACCCGTGGATACTCGACAATTGGCTTTTTATGTTTTAATTATTTTATCAGTAACTGGGTAAACGGATATCATGAAAAACTTATGATTATATATTTTTAATTGTACAATGTTCTAATAATCGTTTCAACGACAATTATCTAGTAAAGGAACTAATGAAACTCACTTAGAAAGCAAACTCGATAAGAAAACAAATTGGGCCACATCGATCTCGCCTCGATGTGCTAATAAAGCAATTGTCTGGTAAAGTGTGTCAGCGTGAAATCAAAAGCCATTTCATTAGAGATGAGAAGGCATCCGATAACGAAACCATTAGCGCCATAATTGGCAGACTATACATCGAAAGATCGAAAAGATCCAACAACGATAGACATCTATCTCGAATATATAGATAGACGTCACGATTCGACACTACCAAACACGCATATCAGCTAAATGCTTAGAAATATCGAAGTGGTAAGGGACATGATTAACAAGTTATTTCAAACAATTAATAAACTGTTGTCAATTGTCAAATGTTAACCTTGTATCTGCTCAAAGGCATGACACGGTATTATCATAAAGTATATCCAGATAGTGCTCTACTACTGCCGATAGCCCGGAGACATTTGCTTACAATATCGCTAGGTTTATAAAGTGAAACAATTTTATTAGTTCATGACTTAAAAATAATTATTGTTTTCAGAGTTGCTACCGAATATAAAACTTATATAAAAAGAGCTTAGTAGAGTTTGTTATAGTTGCTAATAACAATATTTAATATTCTTACAACTGACGAGAAGTCGGATGTTTTGATAAAGACGAATGATTAACAGCTTTATTATTATTATAGTACGAGTCGCACGAGTCGCAGGATACGTTTCTTAAAACGTACATTGGCAACAATTGTTTTCAATTATTCATACACAAGCGTAAAATTAAATTAATTTAATGCTTTGGTCACTTTCAGTTTCTATGCTCAACGCAGTAATGGAATATAGGAGTAAAAGTCAGTTTTCCTTGCAAACGGAACAAAGATAATTAACTTTCTAGGTATTCATTCGCTGCGCCGCCGTAGACTAAGCCTAAAAGGGTATATTCAATTTGTGGTGACTCCAATATTAAATTAATGATATTAGGCTTCTATGGAAGAAAATTTGAAGACATAGACATATAGTTATATCAGTAATTGTGACTAATTATTAAAAAATATGGGTTTATGTAAGCGATATGGCGTATCGAAGCTCGTCATGGAGCTCGTATTAAACAGGCGACATTAATCCGGAACATTATTGATTGCTTCTACATAAATAATGCGATTATAGTACAAGTAAGAGATGGGGAAGGGTTGGTTTTAATATGCGTATTCGTATGCGTGGGGATAAATGGGTTCTATTTACCCAGCTTGTTGAGAGCTTTTCCTTAGACTGTGGCGCATTTGGGACCCTCGTAGCTTTAGTTTGCAGTTAACGAACGCAGTTATAATATCAATTCACATCACAATTATGCATTAATAAAAATTTCGATAATACCTTTTTAATGAGGACGAAACTGATGAGAGAAGTGTATAATGATAACATACATTGTTCGCAGATTTTGAAATTCAGTTATTTCCTGAGAAGCTGATTTCCCGAAAATTAATACGCGTAGTATTTCTGTTTAGCTTGAGAGTATAGCTTGAAAGTAGCCTAGTCATCATCATCATCATCATATTAACCGATAGACGTGCACTGCTGGACATAGGTCTTTTGTAGGGAGTTCCAAATTCCACAGTTTTGCGCCGCTTGGATCCAGCGGCTACCTGCGACGCGCTTAATGTCGTCTGCCCACCTCGTTGGAGGTCGACCAACGCTGCGCTTCCGGCTAAATTTTCTGATACAAATAGAAAGAGTATCCAGAAAACAAAAGAAAACGTTTTTAGTTTTTTGTTTGTAAAACAAAATATACCAACATCACCATTTTTAATTGGAAAGAAAACAGGAAGTTTATCGAATCCTTAAGGGAAAATTTTTTCAAAATCTATATCCTTTCTCAGTACAATTCTGATATTGTATTCCTTAATATGCAATAAGAAAAACATTATCATAATTTTGTTTCGTTCTCTCGTTGTATATTCTTTATTTGTCCCGTCAGGCAGTCAGACACGGCACTATTTTTTAGGTACAAAAGAAAAACGAGTGTTTTGTTTTACGCCTATTTCATTAAAAACTACTGTATAATATGTCGTTCTTAGCGGAACCAATTATATTTCATAGAGCACTTTATGAAGTAGGTACTTTGGATGTCAACAACGGTGTTGTTTGCGTACCTACGAAGGGTTGAAATGTAAAACTAAAACGACCTCGCGCTTAAAAAGGGCAATTCATGCAGTTCATGGAGCGCATGCACCGTTATTAATGTCGAAACATTTGTAACTATCTTAGTATCTGCACTGTGTTTATGATAAATCGGGTCTCATATAACAGTCGACTTCGTGGCCGGAGTTCCAAAGTGTCAGCTCGAGTAACTGATGATATATTTAGCCTCATACGAATCTGTCATTATTTCTCTCTCGGCTTTTATAGACGATAAGGGGTTTCATAATAACAGCTTTGTTTCGAAACACTACAAGTCTATTAAGAAAACAATTGAAAGCAATGTTGTAGTAAGATATGAAAGGGTACGTTTATTGTATAGTAGTCGATGGATTTGTACTTCTATTAAAATTTAGTACCTAGTCTTAAAATGACTTTAAATTATTTTAACTTTTGTTTATTTAAGATTACACACATAAAAAATTGGAACTATTTGTTAAAGTTGCAGTAAAATAGGCGTAAAAACACTTTATATTAAGTGTTGTTAAAGATGAATGGCTTTTCAGAATCCTTACTTATATATGCGTACATATTATATATGCGTAAAACAGTTTGTTTGTTAATCCTTCCTTCGCGCTCTAATTAAGCAACCAATCGTCTTGATTTGTGGCATAAAGTTAGTTGAAAGGACTGTGAGTAACTTACGCTTTTTATCCCAGAAAAACGAACGGTTCTTGAATGTTAAATAACCGTATTAAACGCGGACAAAGAACGCGGGGAACAGCTAGTAAACAATATGTTTGGTATTCCAAAAGTGAGCCTTATTTATAGCGCTGTGTAACATTTATAAAATTAACATAATTAATGTTAAAATGCAACAACGAGTGGGTAGGTACGTAAGAATCATCATAATACGCAACGCATGATCGCTTGCAATTGGCATTGACATTGAAAAGCATAATAATTTTTATTGTGTTGTGTACCTATGTAGGTTATTATAATATTATGTAATTACATTTGAATAGGTACCATTAAAACGACCTTACGCCGACTTAAAAGCAGTAATATTCATTTAACAGTGTGTAATACTTGGTTGCTAATAATTTTGTTACACAATGTTTACCATCATGCTAATACGATGTTTTTTTAGTATTAACTTAAAGTGCAATTATAGATATAATGTGGAAATATCTATCCGTGTACTACATAAGTGATACTATTATGAAAATATTTAGATTCCTTTTAAACTGCATTATCACGTCATCTGGCGAGATCGCATTCAAGCGCTAACTTGTAATTGAATACAATGTTTTGGTTATACCAATCAATTAAAATATCATTTAAAATGACGTTGTACGTATATATGCTGATTCAGTAAACTTTTGTATTATTAACAATACAAAATATTTGTTTTTAATTGATATAGCACAGGGCCAAAAGATACCTACTTCTCAACTACTTCCGAAGAATTTAATTACGGTTTAAGATACGAGTAAAGATTTTATTTACCATTTTACTCATTCCATAACCTAAGTTGGCATCTATTTATTTATTTGATTATTTGCGCTCCTCGCGTTCTTAACTCAGTCTTTAATGACCCCGACATATAGGAATATGAATAGTATGTGTACGACGCAACTCGCAATCCGCAAATTAATGAATACCTTACATTTTAGGTTATACCTACGTCGCTGAAATGTTACTTTCTTTTACCAGGTGCCTACCCCCCTAAAGTCTACGTTTTGTAAACTTTTAAAGTATTTTTAAAAATATTCTGGTCTTAAACAACCCAATACCGTTCCACTAGTGAGTCCTTTCAGAATAAGAAGGGTGTAGTTCATAGTCCACCACTCTACCTAAGTGCGGATTGGTAGACTTCACAGGCCTTTAAGAACATTATGTAGAACCCTCGGGGATGCAGGGTTCCTCGTTATTTTGTCCTTCCCGGTTAGAGCAAGGGACGGGGATCAATCTCGGCTATCACTGCTACCACTAGTCAATTAAAAATACCAAGTAATGTAAGTTCCAAGATTGACCATAGTCCAGCACCAAAGTTAAGGAATCTGTAATCCAATACCCACTGGTACGTATAACTGTCTAACGTAGTTAATATGCATATCTAGATACTCGTAGCATTGTAGATCAAGCAATTGTTCGTAACAAGTTGGGAGGACTCAAACAAGAGATTTCCTTGTTTTATTGAAAGTGGTGTTTCCCCTTGTCACGTCGAGTGTCTAGTACAAGACGGGAGAACAATGTGTTGGAATTTTCAGTGGAATGTGCACGGGAGAATTCATTCAGTTTCTGGAAACTGTTTATAGGGCGGAATTGTCCTTGAGTTTATTATGGCTTTCAATTGAAATTAAAATCATTTATTTCGAGAATGCCTATTGGAAACATTTTAAAAACGTCAACTAAGCCTGCCTAGTAACTCTACCACAGTTTCAAAAGGCAGATTCTAATGAGAAGAAGCCGTCCAAGAATCCAGTCCAGTATTTTTTTCCCCAAAATCATTTCACAATTTAACAATCTTTTTCACCCTTTTCACTGTAGGAGGAGACATGTGCCCTGTATTGAGCCGGTTGACATGATGTCTAGTATAGTTATCTGTTACGGTTAATTAATATTGTTTACTATTACACTAAACGGGGAAACGTGTTAACTCAACAAACCATTAAACTAATAAAGGTGACCAGGGAACTAACAATAAAGGTCTATCAAGACAGTTAATAAAGTAACTCCAGCAAATGTAATTAATTTCCTACTTATCATACAACTGGTCCACCTACGTGAATGCCTCGTACACATCTAATAATCTTTCAATGCCAAGATAACCTTTGGCTTTGAAATACTAAAGTCATTTTATTTTTAACGTTCATGACCTAAAAAGGCACGGCTTATGACTTTTTTTTTGCCACGCATTCCGTAACGAGTCGTTTTAATATAATCAAAATTAAATTGCCCTTGTATCCTTCGCACAGTCCACGGCCATGGGTAGGCTTACATCACTAACATATTACATAATGAGTAGGTACATTTAATTATTTATTTAAAAATAACGGAACATGCAGGATGTTCCGTTATTTTCAACGAGATACAAAGTACAAAGTACTATCCCTATCAGAATTGAAAGGATCAGCCTCCTTCCTTTTATTAGAGAGATTCAGAGTTATGATCTATGGCCACAGCATAGGTTGGTGGGCTTTATCGTTTTTTATCGATACGTACTACGACAGGGGGTGGATGGATAATGCCAAATTTTTACTTCAGGATTTGCTTGGGAACTAAATTCGAAGGAATAAAACCTTATGAGTTGTCTAGTACAAAATAATTACGACTAGAAAATTTCCCTACATACCCGTTTTATCTATAATTATTTTTATTATTTTATCCGTTTACATTAAATATTCACAAATGTTCGTTACACATTACGTCATATCTACGAATAGTTAACGTGTTCTTCTACGGGCAGTATTTTATGGCGTCAGTGCTGTCTATTGGCTATCTCAAAAGCAATAATTCATATCTTGATCAAACAGCGAATGGGGCTTTAGGATTTGTGTCGGAGTAACCGGGCCGTGTCAAACCCCAATTGAACTATTAAATAGAATTAAATCCATTGCCTACATTGATGAATTATTACTTATCATGATTTATGGGGCAGAACTTTCAAGTTTTCATACCTATAGTCAATACAGATGTTCAATAGATAGGTCTATTCTCATTTTATATATAACCGAATAACACCGGAAGAAAGCGTAAGAATTCGTAAGTTCAGACGGTGCATTTAAAGCGCAGACGACGGTGTAAACACCTTCTGATATGACACCGTAATTCAGTCGAAGCTGAGTCATTGCAGTGTTTTACAAATTCAGGCCCGCATTTGATACAATAACGCTAACGTCCATACGCTATAACAGACACGCTGTGGTCACGCATATTTTGTACATAATACATATACGTTGTAATGCGTACAATTATTTCTATGTTTGTGTTGTACGCATTTTTGTGTCAATAGCAATGCAACAACCTGCTGCTTAAATCTCCACGGAGATGTAAACGAGCGTTGGTGTCGTGCGTTGTCTGCGTTTGAAAATTCGCCGTGTGCAATAAGCTCTTAAATTGATAACAACAAGGGCAATGCGGATGGTAACAATAACAGAAAGCTATAAAATATTAATATAAATAATAGAGCTTATTAAAATACCAACACACCTACACACATATTAGACACTGCTCTACTTGTGTCAATTAGGATTATCATAAGCTTCAAGCAATGAAAAATACAAAGCATAATGTATAGAGTATTGAATAAATAGCATTGCCGAGACCAAGATCGTTTAATGTCGAAAATAGATTCACTTATAGTCGAACGTAATAATTGAAACCGGTTTTTTTATTTGATATTGAATGTTAAACAATCAACAAAGGTTCTGTAAAATTTTCCATCCGAAAAAATAAGTATAAATTGGTCGAACGTTCTATTAACTCGAGGATCTATGCGAATCTCAGTCTTACCCTCTTGATTTACGCTAGATGGCTTAGGGTAGATAAGGAGCGGAATTTGGGTGTAGACCTTTTTGTTACTACAAAAAATAAATGAGCTTTTCAAACAGTCTTTCAATAAATTACAAACCAGTGCCTGTACAGTAAATTGTAACAAAGTTAAAGTATTTGAGCGATGTCAAAACTGTTTGCTATCAGAGTTATACTTTAATCTTATCCTTCTTATAATTTAAAAATTCTATTCGATGCTTTTTACTGTAAATTTTCTATTAAATTGTTAAGAAAATAATGAAAACACACTTCCAAATAGAAAATCTCTTTTCATTTTGCTAGTTTTTTTTACATTTTTAAACACACAACACTATAAAATTATGAAAATATAGTTTACATTATAAGAAAACTTAGTAAAAATTGTCTAAATATGTTTTACAAAGAGCATATAAAATCAGCTCTCGGAATATCTTTTTAAATTACCTAAGTAACACAGTAAGTTTATTTCCAACTTCAAGAAATATAACGGGTCCTTTTTAAAAGATCAAGTTTTTATAACCTTCAACAGTATGCAAGAAATAATATAAATATAGTTTTAAGGAGGTACTAGCTATGCCCGCGACTTAGCCTGCTGGTAAAACTAATTTAATCAACCTGGATGTTAAATATTTAAAAGCGAACCTTGCTCACTTACTTTGCAGTAGTGGATCCGGTCATGGTTTTTACATACTTATAAGTAAGGAGGTACTTATAACTTATAACTATACTATATAAATATACTTTAGCATTAATAATTATTATTCTCAGAATTAAATTTTTAGTTAATAAAAACTAACATTATACTTTCTGATTTAGTAATAAAATTATTTTAATATTAGGGTTGAAGAATCAATCCTTATAATGTAACTGTTTATTTGCAACGGATAAACGGACTCCATTGCGTTGCTTAAGGTAATGACCAAATTTTCTTATCCAATTTCTTTTCTAAATGTTAAGCATTTGATAACAGTTATTCAATGTTCTCACGAAACCGTAGTACATGGAGGAATGAAAGTGGATGCATTAAATCGATTCGCTTGGCGCCTCGTTGTCCACCCCAGTTATTACCTGCACTGAAGCAACATAAAACAACAAATAAAGTAGAGCCTTTTGAAGTATATTTCGACGGTTTAAGAATATCACATTCATTATAGCAGGCGTTGCGAATTTGTTTACATCTATGTTTCAACTGTAACTATTGATTGACATCATAGGTATGAACTGTGAAAAATTCGAAGTCAGTTATATGATAATATCCGAAAAATAGAATAAAATCCGAAAGCATTAAACAGCAAAACGCAACCAACAAAGTAACCAACGCTACGCGACGCGATATACTACTCGTATTAAAGCTATTCTTAAAGAAATATATTATTGCTTACAAAATCCGACTTAATGTATGCTAACTGAAAATAAAAACCCAGGCAAACTGTAAATGAGCATAGAACCATTTGTAATTATAGTCGTGAACGCGTAACGCGCTCGTGATTTTTAGAAACTTTTACGAAACTAATATTATCCCTAAAAAAAATTAAAGTAATAGAGAAATCAAAGATTCCATTCAAAGGGAATCAAGGATTACGCTGTACAATGTGACAGCGTGATTTATTTAATAATTAATTAATGTAATTAGTTAGTGATAACGTATACAAAATTGTGTTCCTGTTACATCTTTTTTATCATTTGCCTAGAAAATCTCTTTAATTCTGATTATAAGTTACTCAATATTATAGATGGCAAACCAAATAGAAGTCAGAATCGAATTCCAGACATTAGAAAGCCTGCCCTGTCCTGCACTATAGGTTCCAGAAAATATTCAGCACAGTAACCACAGCAGATTGTATATATGTATTATATAAACTGCCCTCCCTGTCGATTCCGGAACAGCGTTGTCCTAAAAACTTTTAGCATAGGATAATCGAATTTGAGTTTACGTTCCAATATGGTGCTAAATCTTATTTGGTATAGAAAGCCACACCCCACTTAAAGGTGAAATGGCCTCGCTAACTTTGTCAAGAAAATTGAGTTTTACAGCGATCGTACCGCAGCTTGTTTACTTTATTTTGCCCTACATTCACAGTATGAAGCAATTTAAAAAAATGGTATACATTACCGATTATAATGAAAAAATTCTTTAAACGAGTACCTATCATATTAAGGAGTTGAAAACCACCATGCCGGCAGATTTGCGTTGTGGTATAAAAAGTGCAAGATGGATCCCTGATTGAATATTTACAGGTCTAATGCCCTTTGGCAGTGGGGAATCACCAACCTACCGGCAAAGCCTTACCGCCATGCAGTTTAGCATTCCGTTCTAATGCCACTTGGAAATCAAACAGAGTTATGGCCCATTATTCAATATTAACTCTTCAAGGTTCCTCCGAAGCATCTTAAAAATCTTTGCTATTTTCTTCTGAATTTTCTTGATACACAATGTATATTGTTTAATGGAGCTAAATGTATTTTCAATTATATTCGATATGGATATTTACGGAAAGAAAAGTTCTTGAGTATTTACTTTGGCTAAGAGCCAGTAGGTATCATGCTAAACTGATCACTGCAGTACTTCAGTTCAGCTTATGTAAATCACTGCAATGGACACTTCGGCAAAAACTACAGATTCTTTTATATATTTTTTTTGTTACAGATGACAATGATGAAGAAAACAAAACATTGTTCCAGTGGATGGTGGGTAGTGTTACTAACAGCCACATTAGCAGTGGGAGCTATAGCCGATGCTGGTGTGGGACTCTTTAACGCAAGACTTAAACAGATCGTCACCTCCAGTACACTCAAATGGGCGAACTTGAGGAAAGAAGCCATGGAAAACTATGTCGTCGGGGCAGAATCACAACAAGGTATAAAATAAAACTCTCTATTAGAAACCAAAGAAAATAAACATAAGCAACTTATAAATTTATTTATGTCGGCCTTATTAATGGTCGTAGTATATAGTAGTATTTTTCAGGCAACGACCAAGTGTCAGAAACATGAGAGTTGCATAGGTTAACGCGATATTTATAAAATAATATGTAATTTATAAGAAAGTAAAAAAAATAATGACTGATCATATTTAATTTTTAGGTCCCATTTACTTGTGCAGAACTCGGCATGAAGGTGATATGCTTTTGGGTCAACTAAGACCTGACTACACATCCTGTGCTGTATCGGGAAGTAAAAGCTATGATATATTCGAAGTACTGGAAAATATTGAAAACGCTTCTCTTATAATATGGAGTTCCTGGTATAAATTTAACTCAAAACCAAGCGGTGGCGTTGTTGTCGAATCGTCCGTTGATTCCGTTTTCATAGGCCGAATAAAAGCAGATATGGGCTTTTCACATAATATTGGAAGAATCATCTATGAAAGCACAGTTGGTCATTTAATTACATTCGATGAACAAAACACTGAGTTAGAAGAAAACAGCGGAGAGATTTTATTAGAAATTGAGCCTGTTAAGTACAAACTGGAAAATGTTGAATTAGATTTAGCAACTCAGCACGAAAGACAAATGGATCCTCAAATATATGAAGAACGCATTTTAAGGAACGATGACGATGTTGCCGCCACTGTAACAACCGAAATAGAATATAAGTACAATTACACTTTATCTTGGAGTCACGGTCATGGCATCGCTATTGGTCTGAATACTACTATTGAAATGAGCGATGGAACAGTATTTCCCCAAATAGAATGGGCCAATCCATTCAGTGAGGAAAGAAAAGAACTTTATAAGCTAGAAAAATATCTGGAACCGGGAACCGCATGCAATGTCACCTTGAGAGGCAACAACACTGACAGAGACGTGCAATACACCGCAAAATTAATAACGTACTATAAAGACAATAACTCGCGATCAAGACAAATGCGAGGGGAGAGGATCGAAAATACAGTAGAAGTTGAAGCTATATATGGCGAAATCTATTACACTGTCAACAATACGGTTGTGCCAACTACTACCACCACTACTACAACCACTACTACAACTACAACAACGACTCCAGCGCCCACTCAAGCACCGTCATCTTTGGAAAAGGAGGACGTTGGTATGATAATGGATAGCAATGATATATTGGTAGACAACAGTGAGGGTATGGTAAAAGCCCCTCCCATGAAAGAAGACATAAATCGTTCTGTAGTCGGAGGTCTTGGTAGCAAGCCGGAAAATGGTGCCAATACCAGGATTATTTGCTTCACATTGTTTGTGCCGATAATTGCCCTTCTTCTATAAATTTATCCATTATAGCTTACCTTGTAAATAAAAAAGAATATATCATTGACTTCATAGTTGCTTGACGTTATTAAAGGTATTATGGCGACTTTGCTTACCGCAATTGTTTATTATCCGAGACTAAGATAAACTTTCTCGGCGTATTTTGTAAATATAGAAAAGATTTTGTTTTTACAAGACATTCCTGTTAAATATTTTCATTCCAAATGTATAAATGATGGACCCCAAAACATCCAATTGTATATAGATTTTGTAAATAGTTAAGAAAATTAAAGTCGCCGAGCGACAACAAAAGATCTTTTCCTTAAGAAAGACGATTTGGTTATATTTATTTTCTGGAATATAAGTAGATAAGAGCACTTTTACCACTTATAAAACATTACTGTGCTTTTAATCGCGAAAAAATTAGAACTTCACAATTTCAAATCTTGTGTTATCGTTTAATCTGTTATTAAGCTTGCTTGTACATACTACGACGGTAAATTATTAAAATAGTGTTCTATACCTCTATTAAAGTATCCAAAATTTTGGAGCCAACTTTCGATATCCTCATTCATAAAATTATATATAGAATATTCTATAAATCATTAAAACGATCATCCGAAAAAAATATATCGATGGATCAAATATACAAAAAACTATGAGATTTTCAACAATTCTCTAATAAATACTTACATCCTTTAATTTTGTGATCCAGTACTTCATAAAATTAACTATGTAAAATAACATCAAACTTTACTTTTTATATGATTAATTACCAAAATTTTAATATTTTATTAATGTTGCCATGTCGCTTTTGGCCATAGTTGCCAAAATTTAAACAATAGCTTGATTGAGCTACGCTCACCATTTTTAAACATTACTTTGAATTATATACTGTGCTGGGCCTTAGAATGGATATTAATTTAGGATACCAAATTCGTATTTTTTACTATGTCGTATTTGTAGCACGTATATTTTCAGTACCTATTTTTCTTAGTTTTGTGTAATTACTTACTTATAATTGTTATTTTTAGTTGTAAGTGACAAAGTTTTAAATCCAGAATTAAAGATATTACTATAATTAAAGCTTTTTGCGTTAGTTGATATATTAATTTATTTGTTTTAGGTTATTTATGACAGTTACAATCGCACTTAAGCTCCAAAAATGAAAAAGATTGAAATATAACTATTAACTTTGTTAATACAAAGTTAAATTTTCTCTTGAAGTTCACCAATCGATCGAAATAATCGATTATATATATCTTTAGCTTTCTGTTACGTAAGTATATCAGTAAATACACCAATTAGCAAGGAAATAGTTTATAATATAAGTGTTATAAAATGCTTCGCTGTGTTTTGTGAATGTGAACAGAATGAATATTTTTGTATGGACACACGATGCTAGGCGCACTTTGGTGATTTTTCTTCGACACTCTTACCAGGCTTTGAGAGCTTTAATCTCATAGGGCTTTAGTAATAAACGTTGTATAGCTGGTGATTAGTTATTCAATAATTTCTCCCTCTGATGACATACCAATTATTTAACGTTCGAAAGACGAGAAAACATTGCGTAAGTATGCGAATGCTTTACAACCTTTATGTGAAAGGGGGATAGTGTATTTATGAATACAATGTTTGGAGAAGTCTTTATTGAGCGCCTAGCTTTTAACTGTCAATGTTAGTAATACTATTTGTGTAACGCCTCTATACATAGGTTAATATTATGTGGTAACTCCATAATTGTATTGTCATTAATTCCATAATGTCACGTGTCCATTCATTAAATAATATTATTATTATACATCAAATCATTGTTATGTGATTTAAGCAGAATCTCATTATTAACATATTTGTAAAGATCAATATCCCACCTAAGTAGTATCTTATCACTTAAGATTTAGAATATAAAAGTATAATATCCTCGAAGTGTATTATTCTAAATAAAGAGTTATTAAATGTGTAAATTTATAACACCACAGCTTGAACAAATATTTATAATTGTAATCTTTCATGGACCCTTTCAAAATCCATCAACAGGAGCCACATGATTGCACATGTTTAATTCCAAAATAAAACATTTAGTCTTACATAAATCATAACAGAATCAGAATTCTATCTATATTTTAGTTAGTACATGTTTTCCTTTATTCTATTCCGTGATTTCTTAAATTAATATATACATACGAGTATATATTATATATATATATTCATCATCGTAGTATATTATGCTTTATGCATTTAGAAGAGAGTGGCTCTATTTAAAAATAGAATTAATTCATGAATCTCGAAATCAAGATTGTTTGCGAAGCATAATTGTGATGTTCAATGTAAGTTTTGTTTTTAATCATTAAAGCGTAACTTTAAAAAAAGAATTTTTATTCATCAGTCTCACAACATCCAAGGAAAACCCCGTGTTTAATATATCAAAGAACCTAAACTACCTTCATGGCAAATGCAAAAGAAGAAATGACTGTAAATAAAACCAAAGTAGATTTTCAAATAGATGCCTGGAGACAATGATTTCTAGACAGGGTACTGTTTAAAATATCTAGGTAGACGGATGTGTGGGAGAACAATGAAACTTTAGCTACCTGTCACCCTGTGCTATATAAAAGGTGAAGAGTCTTGAATAGGAATCAATTGACCTTCTTTCCCGTGTTAGTAACGAGACCACATATATACAATAAACTGGTAACGTATGTTGGATTTCTCTGCTTCACTTATCTTACACCTACACATTGAGCTATCCAACCAATCCGGTAAAATTTAGAACCAGATGGAGGTATAAAAATCTCCACAGTATAACCCGACGAACTTCGTACCACCAAGTGGTAATTCGCATACAAAAGATCTTTGAGGTTTTTATGGCCACTGCTTTGGGATTTTCTTAATTTTCATTAGGTATTATTAAATCACTCGTGTACCTATTGAGTTATAGGTATAAAAAATATATTCAAATGGGTCTAGCCATTTTGTGTCAGACAGACGCACGGCAATTCATTTTTACATATACAAAGATCGATAGGACCTATAAAATTATTGAACTGATGTGTCGCGTCGTGAGTTTGCAGTCTTTGACTGCATTCTCACCTGACGGCAAGTGATACGTCTAAAATGGTTGAGGGTTAACCTTTTTAGCGGGTTATATTAAACACTAACATTACCCTTACGAACGACAAATCGCATGGCGGCAAATCTTTTCGGTAGGGTGGTACCTAGCCACGGCCCAAGCCAAACCAAACCAGAGAAGAGAAGAGTATTCCCAAATAAGCGGTGAACAAACCTGGAACCTTATATGACAACTGGTGCCAATGTCACTTGGCTGTCACTTCTATGTACTGGGCTGCTTTTAAATTTCTAAAAACATGTTTGATAGCCCAGAACTTCGACTTTACTTCCTGGGCGCAGAGTTCGAATACCAGCTGACCAATCCGCACTGGGCCAGCGTGGTGTACTACTGCCTTAACCCCTTCTCATTGTGGGAGGAGACCGGTAATGGGTCGATGTATGATAATGATAATGAGGAATCCTTAATAACTTCACGAATACAAGGTGTATAGGACACTGCCTGTGAAATTTTCTCCCAGCTTGTGTACATTCTGTCTAAGATAGTACCCTATAGGTACAATAATTGGGTTCAACAAATCTTTTCCATGGTGAAAAGTAAATGATAGCTACATGCAAGATAATACAAAAAACATAATACGAAACGAGATATCCATTGTTTATGAAATCTACATGATTTCATAAAGAATGGATCTCATTGCCAAATTCCATGAAGGCTATCCAATAAAGATACTAGGCATAGTATTGTACATATACCAAAAATTAAGGCAGGCGAAACCACGAAACACTGGTATTTGTGTTTAAAAATATATTCCAAAGCCCCGTTACAGAGCATCCCTCACCCGGATATTTCACAAGCGAGGCGGTTCAACGACGGGGGAGGGTCTCACAGCCTCTCTAAACTTATGTGATGCGATAAAAGAACGCTCGTAATATATTTTCCTTTGTTACTTAACTATATTTTTATATTTTATTTATAAGTATATATATATATACAACGAAAAACGGAATTACGAAGTACTGTTGAAGGGTGCATAAGTATATTACATAAGGAATCGCCCTGTAAAAATATTAAATCAAAAGAAACATATTTATTTTTCAATACAAACTAATTCAAAACATTTTAAGTGTTTATAATTTTATAATATTTATAGTGCTTTTAAATACACTTTGAGGAAATACCATTTTTAAATTTATAAAATTCTAAGTGTTTACTTATGACTACCCTATTCAAGATAAAAGACCGACGCGTGCATAGTACGCTACGCGACGTGTACCTAATAAAGTGACAGGAGTCACTTGATTTTTCTTTAGCATGTCATGTATCTGATTTATTTCAGTCAACTCGGTTGGGTTTCACAGAAAAGTTTCAGAGACAATAATTAATGCACATCTAAATCCTCTGAAGTATTATTTCGTTTTCATTTACACGTTGTATATTTCAATATATATAGATATTTTTTTTCTATGTTTTTTTTTGCTGGCTTTCTTTTATTCTCAAAGGCGTGTGTAGCCCACCAATCCACACAGGGCCAGCATGGTTTTTTACGGCCTTAATCCTTCTCATCGGGCCCTGTAGTGGGCCGGTTACGGGTTGATATGACGATGATGATAATTCACCGTACAGCGATAGTAACATATCAAATCAATGCTTTAGAGTTTAATTTTATGTATTATGACGACTTCTCTGGCGCAACGGTGAGCGCTGTGAATTTAGGTAGGAGATCCCGGGTTCGATTCCCAGCAGGAGCAATTTGGGAATTTATAATTTCTGACGTTTCTCAGGTCTGGTCTAGTAGGAGCCTTTGGCCGTAGCTAGTTTTCACCCTACGCGCATCGCGTAGCAACCGATTAGGGATATGACTATCAAACTCCCCAACAGGTTAGACTGCTACCATCCGTCTGCATCATCACTCACACACTGTTCACACAGTCAAGGGCTAACTTGAAGTTGAATAAAAAAATATTCAAAAATACTTTATTTTAATTGCGATTTCCCGTCTTTCTTGTACATTTCTTTCGTTTAAGTAACCTGGAAGCGATCACTTTTATTGATAGGTTCGCTTGTAAAATTTCAAGAGCATCCATACTTTGTTTCTTGTAGTACGCAATAAAGATGATTAGAAAATACTTTGTTATGAATGGAATCAACCCTTTGTTTTTACAAAGATAAGAAAAAAAACGCCGGTCGCTATAAGCCAATTAGGTAGCATGTAAAGAATACCTACAGTTGATAAGAATATTTTTATCTACTGCTCGATTCAATAGCTTCTCCAACTGTTGCTACTGCAACGTTAAGAAGAAGGAGAACAATGTAGGTACGTAGTTATATTATATCTCCACCTTATAATTAATAAGTTTTTTCTAATATTATGAAGAAGCGGTTCCACGTGATAAATTCTGGTTACTAATTTTTTTCCCATACAAATCTTAACTATACCCCGACCCACCTCATCGCATCACCCGCTCGCACGTCTAGTTCGCCTGCTCGGTAACGTGAATATCTCAAAGAATTTGAAATACAAAAACAATTTTCAAATACGAATTGCAGATATTTAATATAAGTAAACTTAAAAATAAACTTTACAGCTGTATTATATTTGTATGTATTATGTATATATATATCTGTATCGACAGATATAGAGAGAGGACTAAATGTATTTTGTTGGATTGCTCTTCTTTCACGCAGCAACGGACCAACACGAACCACCTAACCTTTTGCGCCATGGACTATTTTCCATGGCGCAAAAGTTAATTTGAAAGCTCTAATTGTGTTTAGTCAATTGTAAATTGTGTTTAGCAAATACTTGTCAGGTGTGTCGTGTGGAGACGGCACATCATAATACAGTTGTCACAACCCCACGACTTCTCGCGGGTGTTGTACGAGGCGACTAATGGAATGTAACAAAGAATGGGCAGCAGCGTGTGATTATGGGATATGGATATAAAACCAGCCCGTTTGGGAGAGGCCTTTAGTCCACCAATGGACTATTATAGACTATTGGTGATCGGGTAAAAGTCCATTTAAAATAATGCCAGCGTCCATCTAAAGTTCATGGTTCTGACATTTGCTGGGGTAAAGTAGGGTGCGTTTGAAATGCTCCAAGCTACGGCTATGGCCAGCAATAAAATAAATCATTTTACGGGCAACTATTAGGCCTAGGAGTGAGGCTTGCAAACGTAGGGCTCGTGATATTTAAGTTATTACTTCCAAAAGGTTGTTAAGGATTGTGTAAAGAACTCTGCAAACATTATATTGGTATCACCTAACAGACAAGAAAAGCCCATAGGTTACTAACACTTTCAAAACGGGCCTTGGTCTAGGAAAAAGCACACAAAATTAGCCGGGTGAAACAATAGATAAATAAGAAAACAGACAATCTAGATTATTTATTTAATAATTCTGTATGGACATCCAATTCTATATTGCGAGTTGAAGTTAGTGAAGATGACAAGCGGGCGAATTTTATATTATTAAAAAGTGATTGTTTGTTTTCTTATAAATTAAAGTAAATATTGTTAAATATGAGTTCAAATCGTGTTCAAATTGTTTCTGTGGCGAAATTTGGTGTGTTCAAATATTAATTGGCAACAAAAAATTGAAATTAAATACAGCTCTTTACCTCATCGAAACCTACACCACACTTGTGTATTTCTCATTCTTAACACATCAAAAACCTTATGGTCCCAATGGACCTGCCATCCTAATAAATTTTGCATATTTTTTTACTTATCAAAAGAATGGTCGGAACGCGTCTGGTTATTTCGTAACTTATCAGGCGCTATTAAAGAGACCAGAATTCACAGAAACACTTGGAGTTAGTTACACTACGTGTTAACCTTAATCGCAGTATTTATCAATGTTAAGTTGATATTGTTTGTCCTTTGCCCTTGACTGCAATCTCACCTGGTGGTAGGTAGTGCTGCATTTTAAAATTGTAGCAAGCTAAAATTTAGGGGTGTAGATCAGTTATATAAAACCTATACACACAATCAATCAGTTTCCATGCGGCGTCGTACCAAGATTGGCGTCACGTCTTTGTCGCATGACCGAAGCCAGATCAGAAAATGTTTAAATTATGAATTTCCGAATTGCCCCTGGCGGGGACCGAACATTCATATATTTCATAATGGACCTTTCAAACAATCCGAAAATTGTTTGAAAGGTCCATGTTTTGTATGCATCACCCTCAGCCTTTTATCGGTTTTTGAGATTAGACCACCTCGCTGCTTGAATGCAGGTTCGTGGGATCCAAAGACTATTATCGCAAGTTAGTGACAATAATCGGGAAAGACGGCTTTACGTGCTCTCCGAGGCAAGAGGGCCATCAACACCAAGATTTAAATTACGGGCTGGTAAAGAACTTATCGACAAAATAAACTCAATTCCTTAAAATTTTATGTCCGACCCGGTAATCGAACTTTGGACTTTATGTACGGTAGTCAAATGAACCACTACAGACAAGAGCAATGTTGCAGTTTCAATATTACAAACATGTATTACAGAATTCCAACTTCCAACATGCATGCCCCTGTGAGATTACCCACTAAAATGTTTTTGGCGCAATTGGGTATTCGCAGTGCGACACATCGAGACAACGAACCCGGATTACTTATACTTTGGCATACGACTTGTAATTTGACTGACATTATAGAAGTACCATAAAGAGTTGATTGTTAATAAACATGGCATTACGTCGGAATAGTTAAGCTTGGTTTTGTTGCACTGTCTTTTGTTATAATTGACGGACCAAGCATATGGGTGGCCCTGATAGTAGGTGGAAAAGCATCGCCTATAAACAGAGCAACGCTTCGCAGGGAACAGTGGCGTGCACTGGGTTTTTAATAAGGATATGCATAAAGCAGGAAAATGGAAAAATCCTACGCATTTAAGAGTTATACACAAATTTTAGGCAGTGCTTTTGTGCAGGTATGAAGTGCGCGCCACATGCAGGGAATGCGAAGAACACGTCGTGCAATCTGCCGCCGTGTGTCCATCGCCATTAGGCGTAGGCGCTAACTCTCGTGTGATAATATGCCTGTAATTACACCGGCACCCACGCCCTACAGACCGGAACACAGCTTTACAAAAATGCTGCTTAGCGGCAGAAATTACCATGGTGGTAGTATTTCTCGAACGAGCTCTGTCACAAAAAGCTCTGTAGGTACTACTACAAAAATTTCAACTGGGCACGTTTTAAATGTTTAAACGTGAAAAAATCCCTTATTCTGCTTTGTTTATTAAAAAGCCCCATAGAGAGATATTTTTTACAAAAAAAAATATCAATCTGATGATTATAAAGAACTCGGCAGTTCTGGTAGATAAATAAACTAAGTTAGGAATATACGATATGGTAACGAGGCTCATTCGATACATGGTGTACCGTATCGAATAGCGATACACTCATGTTTCTAAATTTATCAATGAGTTATAAAAATATAAATTTTAATCTATTAATAATACTGTGGCAAAACTAATACAAATTAAAAAAGTATATACTGTATTTATGAATGATCTACTCACCCAGTGGGTATACCTAGAACAACTGGTGAAGTATTCATGGCCGCGTGGGTAAAACTTCGTTCACCCTTTCGGGGAGACCGAACTCGATGCCCGGAATTTTTGGATTGATGTGCATTTATAATTTAAGCAAATAAATATCACTTGCTTTATAGGTGAAATTAAACATCATTAGGAAACCTATAAGCCAGAAAGTGAAGTCGAGTACCCACTGGGCTATCACCACAATGTCTATAACAGTAATATTTGCCAGTCATTTTTCAGAATTATGACCCTTATTTTTTGTCATACAAAACTTTCAATCTTAAAATAATATCTACTGCTATAAGCGATGGTATTATATGCCCACAGGTTCAGACACAAAGTAATCAGCAGATTCAGCTGCACTCATAGTAATGAGATTTGCAATAGTAAAATGTATTGTAGTCTCTCTAGGGGTTATTTATATCTGTCGCCAGGTGTCGGCGAGCGGGAAGGCGACAAGAAAAATGTTTTTAAACGATCCGATACGCGGAACCATGGATTATTCGGTTCCTATACCTAACACGTAGGTATAACATATACCTACAATCCATTTCTTCATACCTTCCTCTTATATACATATAAATATTACAATCTCTTTAATTTTAGTTAGTGGAAATTCTTTTTTAAATATATCTATATATAAAAAGAAAACAATTGTGTAAAAAATATTATATGAAGAGTTCAATTCCAACTGTACTGTTTTTTTTTGTAGGTAGGTGGGATTTTATAAATATTACTTTAAAAAATCCCACCTACCTATTCATGTTAGTTTCATTTAAGTATTTTGATTTCGATATTTTCAGTTTTGTATTCCTGAGTTATTTGATTTGGCATATTTTACTAAAGGACTAAGCACATTTTGGAAATCATTTATAATTTTAAATACAATCTTCGTAAAACAATACAATATGATAAGCAAATACCTAATTTTAAAATTTTTATTATTTATTTTTATCGCTTTATACCTACCTATGTTGATCAGTAATCATAATCTAAAAATTTGACATTTTATAATTCATCACAAAGTAGGTATATATATTTATTTTGTTATTATGAACTTAGCACATTATCCAAAAGAGGTTTTTTCATACATTGGTCATCGGCGTAATAAATCCTTAACTACTTACTCCTTTTATCAGATTACTTTAGTCGAAGAAAAAACTTTATGAATTTTGATGGTTTTCAAAACGCAATGTTTCGCCGCCGTCCGTTTTAGCAAGCGAGAAATAAAAAATCCAAGCTGTGAATTCGTGCAAGGAAAGCGCTGTGTAAATAGCGGGCAATCCTTTTCACCCGAGGCGCATTCAGTTCCCTTTGTGGAGACATTTAAGCTAGGGCTAGCTCAAAGCTAGGGCTGGCTCTTTAATTATTTCCCAGCCTGCCGGGGGAGACGATCGCGGAGAAAGGGTTCTTGTACTTGCCTTCCTTCGTGTTTTCCCCCACTTGTTTAAGTATAAACATTGCAATCAAAGAAATTAGGAACCCTGACGTTGACGTTGATTTTGTTAAATATTTAACAAAATCAAACATTAAAGAGGTTGTGTAATGTGTACCTACTATTTTGCTATTTTACAATTACATTTGTATAAAGAAAGAAGTTATACACATTCATTGAATTATAATATAATTTAAATAAATATATTTACATTTTATCTTTACCATAAAGATTAAAAAAAAAACAAAAAGGTATTGGGCTCGTCCGGGATTTGAACCCGGGACCTCTCGCACCCTAAGCGAAAATCATACCCCTAGACCAACGAGCCAGTACGTGAGAGCGCGAAAATACAAAACAAGTTTTACTACATACTTTACCACACTTAAATTTCTTTTTTTAAACCTTCGTTATTTTTTTTTTAAAGGTATGATAATAATTATTATGCTACTATATTATTTCAGCATTCAAATAATTGAAATAGTTTTTACTAGCGCCATCTAACGTGCGATGGACGTAATGGATAAATATCACAGTGCATACCTATACCATAAATTATTTGGTTATAAATATTCATTTGTAACAGGATAATGATCATTCCCCGTTGGTCTAGTACTAAGCATGCTTACATTGCGATCGAGGTCTTGGTTCTATCGCCGAGGCGAGCAATAGGTAAATAACGTTCAACAGGGACCTGCCCGTAGTTAATGTTGATAAAACCGTGTGCTACGGAGAACACGATACGCCATCACAGTCACCCACGTGGGGTTCGAATATGAGCAATGATAATTACTAGCTTTCAATATGCTCAAAAACGCATTAGAGCAGCGTGGACGGTTAAGCTCTAAATCTCTCTCTCTCCTATGAAGATAAAACTAGTATTAAATATTTATATAATATACACTGCAGATGAGGACTGTCACAGAGTCCACTATCCGTAATTTTGGATATGCGATTTCTACGATGATTTCACGACATTCCTACTATTTTTACCGAAATCGGTGACGGGATTTTTACATTTAGAATTCCCAACAGCTTTTCACAACAAAATATTTACGTGTTTATTTGCAGCTTCGATAGTTGTATAGGTCATCTGGCAAGTAATTACATAAAATGAGGATCCTATTGCCAATTTCAGACTATAATCTATGTGGATAATTTCATCCGGATCCTCTTAGCCGTTCCGGCGCTAACATGATTGAACAACCAACATCCATTCATCCAAACTTTCGCATTTATAATACTAGTGACTAGGTCAGTACGATTTGGCCTCTTGTATTTATATGTCAACTGTATAGCAAAAAAAGTAAGAAACTTATTGTAATAATAGCGCGTCAGACGTCTGTCGGCATAGGTACCCACTCATCCCTGTTAGTAGGACACAACGTGCTGAGAACTTTAAAAGGGTATTATCTTTTTCGACGCCTAAGTATTCTATGTGCTCACATATCTACTACCTATATACAAGTAGATAAAACACTGCGTCTATTATCCTATAAATGGGGTAGGCTTCTTTGATATGGCTTTGTTGTCGGAACAGTACGAGTTTTCTACAGGATTCTGTAATTAGGTACATCTTCGTGGTAAAATTTATGAGTCGGTTGGTTTACTCTTCTGTCACGCAATAACTTTTAAAAAACTTACTGTGTGAGAATATAAAATGTGTTCAACAAGCAACAGATTATTTTGCATTAAGATAACATTGCTTTTCCAAACAGCATTCGGGAAACAAAAAATAATGTCTAGCAAAGTAACACTTAATTGTAACTAATTAAAGACATGCTGTCCGTGCCATTGCGTAAAACGTGAGCATAAAAGGACATCAACTCCCTCGAGACGAGCCCCCACAACACAAGATCTAATTAATGCTAATTTATGGTGTCCTAGTATGGGTATGTATATTATAACGTATTGTTCCACATAGGTCGGTGCTTGGTATTAGCTCATGAAATATTTACATTGCCAACGTTATTAAAAGTAGGTCAGTCATCAAGTCGACCGAACGCACAGATTTGTTGTAAAATATTATGTCAACTAGGTAGGTAGGTATTCCTAGTTTATTAGAGGCATTAATGACTGAAGTTCTAGTTTATTAGGTTAGGACAACTTTGTAGGTTGATGCTTGATAGTTAGGTACACATTATACACAGTGGCGTGCACTGGGTTTCTTACCAGGGTATGATGCATACAGCAGGAAAATTGCATAAAACGGTAAAAATCCTCCTCCTATACGAGCTATATTTCAATTTTAGGGTAAGCAGTGCTTTTGTGCATGTATGAAGTGCACGCCACTGATTATACACATTTGTCCTCAAATAATTTGATATTTACGTAGTCTTTTTCTTCCATTAAAAAAAAGTCATCTTTTCTTATACTAATCTTTTATGATAGTTCATAGCGAACATCAAAACTTACTTAATAATTTTACAATAATGGTAACAAAAAATTTATTGAATTAGTATTAAAAAAAAGAAAAAAAAATATTATTGGGCTCGTCCGGGATTTGAACCCGGGACCTCTCGCACCCAAAGCGAGAATCATGCCCCTAGACCAACGAGCCACATCACAAGATGGCGAATAATATAATCGGGCTGGCCTTGGTATAATAACTAAGGCTATGTTCACATTCTCACGACAAATAATATAGTAACGTATCAAAAAAACCACTGCGTCTAGTCTGGTGAACTACATGCCTCATTGTGAATTTATATTATAGCCTAACTTAGAAATAGTTAAAAAGATAAACGTTTTATAGCGTCTTGGCCACTATTACCAGTGTGACATTTGAATTTAAGACCTACATAATTTGTAAATATTGGCAGTAGGTACTTAGAAAGTACAGGTACCCTCCATCATCGTAGGGTTTATTCCAAGTAATTGAATATAAAATTACTTAAAATCAGCGGAGTTTTACAGCGATTTCTCTTCCGTTTCTTGACATTTTCGTGTTTTTATTTACCTACTTTTTTGGTAAATTGTTTCCATTTCGTTCACTTAAACTCAAAGGAACTATATGGAAGTACCTACCTACTTTTAAATGACACCCTTTTATAATAAGTATACTAAGAAACTGATAAAATAGTTATTATTACATTGTGTTGAGTTGCAATAAAGTTTGTTACAGTAAATTTATAAAGTGGGTAAATAATAAAATATTTATAGCTATAAATTCATATTTGCCAGATTTATGTTCATGACATTGAGTTGGTGTGTATTTTTATATAAATACGACAGCATTATCGAAGAACCGCAGTCCTACATGGACTCGAAAGATGCAGAGATACCTCCCGGTGTCTTAGTCGTCTATCAAGTTTTTCTATTCTATTCTATGCCATCTACTTCTACATCTAAGAGGCCTCCAGTCCACTCTTCCAACGGAAGGGTTTGCCCATGATCACCACGCTGGGCAGACTTGTTGTTGATCGCAGTAAATGGTACCTACCACCATTTACTGCGATCCATTACACAGGAAGCTGCTGCCCGATTTCCGTTATATACTCTTAGTCGCCTTCTAGGGTGTCGCCCTTGAGATGAGGATTGGTGGCGACCACTGAGTTCTGATCTGGCGTCACCATACGACACTTTTTTTATATTTTGATAATCGGATTCCAACATTGTAGTGCAATCAAATCTGCTCGTGGGACTAAGCAGACCATAGCTGGGTTATATAATGTATGTTAGAATGCATCAGCACTCTTAAAAGGTTCAGTTGTAACTTAGTTAAATAGTTTAATTTCTTGTTTTTTATTTTTTTTACGGTTTTCTTATGTTAATGTTACATAACAAATAAATATAATTTAATGTTTCTATCTCAATAACAATGAGCATTATACTTGGAGTGAAAAGTAGGTTGGGTAAGGTTCCTAACGGTTCAAATCATAGGTAATTTTAGGAATGATGTGCCTGTAATAGGTGTACATGAGTTACGCGAAGAATAACAAAAAGTGAAGTAATTTAGTTCGTGACCCGAACATTGATGTGACCTCTAATTCAAAAGTCCCGTAACTCATCATTCATCGTGACAGCTACAATCGAGAAAATTTGTTATAGGAGATGAAATTAAACGTACCTATGTTATTTGTAATAAGTAAGTAGGTAAATATAGTTTTATTTTAGGAGCATAATATTATTGTATGTACCTAATAGGTATTGCAGGTAACGAAGCTTTTTAAAGTTGATACAGGTATCTACTTAGACCACGTATGATAATAATTATAAACGCCTCTATAATAAATTCTTTGTTACGGTGTACTTAATATTTACCATGTATGCAAACACAGTTTTTATTGTTTTGGTCATGCAAAGGTCATTTTATTTATGTGTGATAAGGAAAATTATCTTTATTTTATTTGAACACCATCTCTAGCTGGGAAAGGAAACTATTACATCATTTTAGTACGTAGTTCTGCTACTCAATAATAGATGGCGCTGTAAAATTTTAATCATAACATCACTATGAACTTTGAATTAATAATTTTGAATTATTCATATCATATGAAATATCAAGGTCACTGTTAGAATAAAGTATCATTACAATGTAGCTTTCCATCAACAGATGGCGCTGCAATTAAAAGTAAAAACAAAAAACTTACCCATGACACCAAGCTGCTGAGGTGAGAGGGGCGCAGCATCACCACCGCCAGAACCTATTGACCCTGAAGCTAGTGAAAGCCGTTCACTGAATCCTAGAGGACTACTGCGTCCTCCACTGCTGGCAACTGATCCCATACCTACAAAATTAAAGTAAACGTAACAACATAATTTAAAATGTTTAACAATTAATATAATTGTTAAAAAGAATACCTCCATTGGGACTTCTCATTCTTGAAAGTCTTTTATTTATAGCTCTTTGGATCCTTGGATTAAATATTGGCTTTGCCCGTCGCCTTGCTAGATACCTTGACAGTATACCAACCACCACTGCACTTGTACCTACAACTCCTAAACTCCAAAGCACAACCTGCAAAGATACAATAAAAATTATAATAATCATAATTATTATTTAATAATAGACTAAGTAGGGTTTACTGATGCACGTAATTCATTTCTTGTGCTTTTTTCTCCCTTTTGATGTATTTAATAACTGAAATTACTTATTTTAAAAAAAAATTCCTTCTCAGCTGATAAAATCAAAACACACAAGGCATGGTAAAATTTGGAAACATTAGGTGTTTCTTATCCCAAATGCATAAACAGGGAGGTGTAATAAGTTCAACATAATATCTGTGTATCTGTGTATCTGTCTGTGGTATTGAGGCTGCCAAATGGATATGTATGGATATACCAGTCTCAATAGAAAAAAGTTTATAACAGCTATGTAAAACCATCATCCGGCAAGCTGTTAACATCCCAATGCTGGGTACAGGCCTCAAAGGAGTGGAGTACTTAGAGCATAGACCCACCACGTTTGTCAACTGCAGGTTGGTGGGCTTATGCAAGTGATATATTGCATACGTACAGATTGACTGTGTTGTGGAATAACACGCAGGATGTTCTTCTCGTCGAAAAGATATTTTAGTACTGCGAAACGAAATAAAATCTTTGCATAGGAAGACGTGAATGGACACTGATCTGCGTACTTTATAATTGTAAATAAACTAAGTAACCAAATATTCTTAGAAACTAAAACTAAACACTGTGCACAATACATCAGTATCAAACATTAACATGTTTATTTAACAAAATAAATTTAACCTTTTGTGATGTTGTCAGCTGGATTCTGTATGATAAAACTTGCTGGAAATGCTTTAATTTCTCCAGTATAGGACTGGCTTGTATCATATGCTGCATTTTGCACTATTAACACTTTAGAAATGTTCACTTATATAAATTATTTTCACTGAAATTGCAGACTTAATTTTTCTAAGGTTATCTGTCAATACACAAAAAATAATTACGTTAAGCGTAATTTAGCCGCTTATGGTCTACAGTAAAAGTAAAACTACATTATACGGTGCACTTTGAATAAATATTGCCTTTATTTAGTAAAATAAATAAAAATAACCAATTAAACTTAAATATTCCCGGTCAGGGACACAAGTCATAGACAAAAATTTAAAACTGTCAACAGTCACTATAGATGAATAACATCTGGTTAGAGTGTAACCATCGTGAACAGTTTTTTTTTGAGCAATTTGGAGTGAGGAAGAGTGCGTAATAATAACATTAATTATGATGTTAGCATCAGATCTATTCTTGGTTCTTGATTGACTCATACGCGGACGAAGTTGCGAGAGTCCACTAGTTTATGGAGGGTAGAGGTACCTCTACCCTCCATACACTAGTTATAACATATAACATATAAAATGTAATAAAAATAATATAACTAACATCCCGGGAAGTTCCAGGGTGTTTAAAGAAACAAAAAAATATAGACGAAATCGCGAGCATTAGCTATTTTTTAACATGATTTAAATCATATAAAACATCTTTTGTGTGATTTGAGTAGTCACACCTTTCTAGACTGTGTTTTGTGTATCAAGAAGAGAAAAATTCGCCCAAAAACTGTTGTGTACAGGCCTCTTAAGAGTGTATGCATGGATACTTTTAATAGGGATCTCGATGCTATACCGTGGGTTGACGTTTCGTCTGCGGACTGCGTCAATGACATGCTATCGGTTTATAATAATTGTTTAAATGAATTGTTTGATAAACATGCACCAAAAAAAACAAGAGTTTTCAGAGAGAGATACAGTCCTTGGATTACATCTAACGTAAAACTTATGATGAAATTGCGAGATGATGCGCATATTCGGTGGCGGCATGATAAATCAGACGTTAATAAAACATCTTATAAACAATACAAGCATTTGGCTGTGGAGGCTATACATAATGAGAAATGTTCTTTTTTTAAACAAAACGTTAACAGTAAGCTTAAATATCCAAAGGTCCTATGGCAAAATTTAAAAAGGACAGTCTTGCCTAATAATCCGAACCAATTGCCGGCACATTTCACTAATGCAGATGCTATTAATGCACATTTTCTTAATGTCCCAGGATCGAATCACGTCTCTTTCTCTCAATTAACTTTTTATGAGTTCAATAAACTATATGAGGACACTTTTTCTCTAAACACAGTCTCTGATACCGTAATCTTTGAAATACTTAAGCGGTTACATTCTAATGCTGAGGGTATAGATAAAATAACATTAGATATGATTTTTATGTCACTTCCTCAAAGTTTAGATAGCATTCGATCCATTGTTAACGCGTCTATAACTACTTCTGTTTTTCCGAATGACTGGAAAGTTGCACTAATTCGTCCACTCCCGAAAATTTCTAACCCTCTCACGCCAAAGGATCTTCGTCCTATAAGTATTTTGCCTTGCTTATCGAAGGTATTAGAAAAAGTTGTGTGTTCTCAGGTGTCGGCTTATATTGAGAAGCAAAAAATTTTGCCGGATTATCAATCAGGTTTTAGGGCTGGTCGTGGTACTGTTACGGCACTGTTGGATGTGACTGACAATATTCTTAGAGCACAGGATTTGGGTATGTGCACACTGTTGGTGCTTCTTGACTTCTCTCGGGCATTTGACAGTATCAATACAGCACTTTTATTATCAAAGTTATCGCATTATGGCTTTACTGTTGATACTGTCAAGTGGTTTGAGAGTTATCTTAGCAAAAGAGCACAAATTGTGGAAATTGTACTCGAGGATGGTAAGGTGCATCGTTCGGCGCCAGTGCCAGTCAATAGAGGCGTGCCACAGGGCTCAGTCCTTGGTCCTCTTCTTTTTATATTGTATTCTGCTGATGTTGCTAAGCAGATCTTACACTGTAAATATCATATGTATGCAGATGATTTGCAACTCTACTACCATTTCAAGGCAGAAAACCTCGATGACGCTGTTCGTTTTGTTAATGCAGACTTGGGCCGAATAGGGGCTTGGGCAGACCGTAATTCTCTTGTACTTAATCCGTCAAAGTCGAAGTATATACTATTAGGTTCTGCAAAGCAACTATATAAGCTTCGTTCCGGTGTTAGTATAGATATTGAGGGCTGCGCCATAGAGAGAGTCTGCAAAGCTCGAAATTTGGGATTGCTCATGGATGCAGATTTGAAGTTCGAGGAACACTTAGCAGAAGTAGTTCGCAATTGTTTCTACAGACTAAAGATACTCTACAAGGTCCGTCAGTATCTTTCAGTAGAAGTGCGCTTACAGCTAGTAGAGGCTTTGGTGCTGTCTAAACTAAACTACGCGGATGTTGTGTTCGGTCCTCGATTGCTGTGCCGTACGAAGCGTCTCATCCAGAGAGTGCAGAATGCATGTGCGAGGTTTTGTTTCGACATACCTCCTAGAACCCATGTAACTCCTTTCTTAAACAATCATCACTTGTTAAAAATGGGTTCTAGAAGGAAGTTGCATCTTGCAGGTCTTCTCTATGGCGTAATAAAGCAAGGTAAGCCTTTGTATTTAATAAATAAACTGAATTGGGTTAGTGACGATGAAAGGAAGCTTCGAAGCAGTCGAAACCAGCTTCGCATCCCACTTCATCGTACTGCTGCGTTTAGGGGCTCGTTCACGTACTCCGCCACGAAGTGTTGGAATAATATTCCTCCGCCAATCAAGAACTTTAAAAGTAAGTTTGGATTTAAGAACCAAATTAAACAATATTTATTGGCCAAACAGGTGGAATTCCAAGAACATGTGGCGGAGTCATCTTTTCTCTAGAGACAGTCTGTATACTTTACTATACTTTACTTTACCACTTAATAATTTTATCACTATTATATTACACTGTGTATCTTAATAAGTTTATGATATATGTACGTTTTTATTTTCAAGTTTATATAAATATATGTTACTTTAGTTTATTATTATTATTGTTGTGGATTTATTTAGTTAGTTTTTTTTTTTTTAAACTAAGCTTAAAATGTGGTCAGTAAATGGCTACGTATTTCCGTGGTGTTACCTGGTACAAGGTGCCAATTGAAAATCAGCGCTTTATGCTCCCACTGGCGCATGCAGCACAATGCTGAGCTGGCACCTTTTTTCTAGGTTGTGCCACACATAACATATGTGGTGTTGTGAATATTGTAATGTGTGGCGCAATGTAAAAAATAAATGTTTCTTTCTTTCTTTCTTTCTGATTAACTTAGATACAAGATCCAACAAACTATAATAAACGGTCCAAACTCACACCTGGTAGTGTGACTCTGTGTCATAGCGTCGCACGCACGATCATGAAAGTCGGACCTTATCGGACACAATCGATTCGAGTCACAAGTCGATTTAACATTTTAATCTTTGCTCTCAGTAACAAGTATTATATAGCAGTTAGCACAGGCCACAGATCAGTAAAAAATAGTATTAGTCCTAATTCTGTGGTGAGTGTAATGTTATGGTCATATGTCAGATATAATTGTGATTGAAATTTTATAAAAATTATTACATTACCTTTGAAAATTTAAATAACGCTATATTTTCGTGAAATAAAGTGTATTCTTAAAGAAGGCTTGAGAAGAATAAGAATTATTTTACTTTGAACAGAAAATAATATTGAAAACCATACAGTTGTTGCTTTAATTATTTATTTATCTGTTATAATGCATCATGCATGCATTTTGTTACAAAATTATGGATAAATAAAGTATTATTTAGGTAAAGATATTAGTAGAAAATTATGGAAACCATGATGGGACATACTTTGCAAACATTAGATGTCACAATTGAAGACCTCCCTGATGAAGTACTGGAGTTTATTTTAGGATTCCTACCACCTTACAAAGATCTTCAAAATTGTATGAGTGTATGTAGGAGGTGGTGCAATTGCGCTCAAAGTAAGTTGCTTATAAAACAAACATTTTATATTAAACACTAACAACTTAAGTCAGTGCTTCCAACAGTTTTCTAAAAAAATATAAAAGCTTTTTTAAAAAATACCTAGTAGTATGAATTCTTTTCTTACAGATGTATTACATAAAACTTCAATAAAGCTGATAAAGGCCATAGGGGATTTCAATATACTATGGAAAAACATAGCACCTACTGATGTGGTACCAACAATTACAAAAAGGTTTTCACATTCAGCATGCATCCTTGAAAATAACATGTACATATTTGGAGGATGCACAACAAATGCTACATCATTTAATGACTTGTGGAGGTTTGACCTTTCAAGACGGCAATGGGTAAGACCTCTTGCAACTGGCACATATCCTGTACCTAAAGCATACACAACCATGGTTGACTATAAAGACTGTTTGATTGTTTTTGGAGGCTGGACCTATCCCTCGCTTTCGCAATACTATCAAAATGTCACTATGTTTAATGATATACATTTTTATTGTATTAAAACAAATAAATGGATATTAATTAATACTACAAATCCTCCACCACCAATGGCTGGACATTCCGCTTGTATTAAAGGAGATGAAATGGTTGTATTTGGTGGTTTGATTATGCCGGCTGCACAGAACTATCAAATACAATGTTCCAATGATATATGGGTACTCAATTTATCTACTTGTAATTGGAGCAAGCAATCAACAACCAAACCAAGGCCTTCACCACGATATGCCCAATCTCTCATTAGGTTAGATTGTGACAGGCTTATGTTGCTGGGAGGTGTTCAAACATTGCAAAATCGCTTTGTTTATAGTGATTGCTGGATACTCACTATGAAAGGGCCTACATGGACATGGAAAGAGATAGCTGTTAAAAATAAAGAATGGGCATCAGCTAACATTTGGTGCAATCCTGCATGTCGTGTTGGTGATAAAGTAGTTAGTCTGAGTAGAAGCAGAAATGGTTGGAACAGTGCCAAACCTATGGTAACCTCTGCAGTTAGGCTATCTAATCTTAACAGAGCTGAAGGGGCACCAGTCGCTGTAAGAGTTGAACAAAGCCTGCAAAGACCATTAGACAGAGATCACAACATCAATGGAAGACGTGGAGTTTTACCCAGACAAAGAATTCCTATGAATGAACCAATAGCTGGGCCAAGTAATGAGCCAGAAAAAGAGGAAACTGCTAGGGCCATTAATGAAAATATTAACACGAAAGCTGCTTCTTCTAGTGGAGAGCCCAGACAGCCATTTAGCAGTTTTGATGCAGCTAGGAAAGAATCAGCATTGAGAAGAAATAAAAATAAGGTTTGCGTTATATTTCTATATTAGACAAATTAGATTTATAACAACATTAGGGCTGTTAAAATTTTGTTTTTCCTTGCTTTGATAAACATGAGTAATAAGATTTGTTTGTACACTTTGTATCTTTTAATCTTTATTCTTTACTTTTACAGAATAAAGGTATGAAGATTGTTAGACAGCTACAAGAAGCAAATAAATATAGGATGGCTGCATTTGCATGTGACTCTACTGGAAGTAATGCACCACCTGAGAATGACCTTATTAATCAAAGACAAATAGCTCATTTGGAAAATAGATTAGAGCCGATCCCTGAAAATCAACAACAGAGACCTCCAGCAGTAAAGAAGATCAAACGGAATACTCTTGCAATGCATGTTTTGGATATATCCACTGTAGTAAATGGAAACTCAATGAATTATGTGTCTTGGTTATGTCCACGTCTTGGTGAATTACATGGTGCACCAGAAGAACTGGTCATGTACTCTTTAGTGAAAGGGAATGGTGAACTAATAATGTTTGGGGGTGTTCATAATGATATAAGCATTTTAAACTATTCTGAACAACAAAACATGTATTCAAATTCATTACATTTCATAACACCACCTAGGGATGTCATTTGAAAATATTTTTGTTTCAGTATTCCTAAATTATTACAAGAAATGTTGTGTTGTGAATAGTCTTAAGATCAGCAATTTTTTAGGTATGATCCAAAATTATAAACTTTAATGATTAATGTGATATATTTGCATACTTTTTTAAGTTTAATGGTGGAATAATGACTCATTAATTCAGAATTAAATGTTCATCAATTACATGGTAATGTATCAACTACTATAATAAATGAGAAAATTCATTTTATAAAAACATTTACTATTTTGTGACTCACATTTTCTGCTTACTCTACCATTACTTTTGGCAGAATCTTCCACTTCTTAATCTTGGATTGTTCATGTTTTGTGTTAAATCTTAGTTGCAATGCAATTCAAAATGAAGATTTTAATTTGATGTTTTTTTTTGTAAGTTATCTATATGCATTCGCATGGATTGGGGGTTAAAAAAGAAATTCTATCTTATGTTTCTCGTGCCCGATAATCTTACCCTAGTGCTGTTCCAGAATAAAAAGTATCCTATGCCTGATTTTATTGTCAAATTGCATCAAGATTGGTTAAAAAAGGTGACAAATAGACACACTTTCGCATTTTAAATATGTGATTGATGCAATTTTCAATCAAGCTAAGAAATTATTAAACTTTAATCTATTTTTTTTTTTATTTAACACAAATTCCTTATCTAAATTAAATTTAGTAGGTCTTAATATAGTTTGCCAGGAAACATACAACAGGTTCCCTGGGTGTCTACATATTGCATCTAAAATATGTAGATTTTAATTCTCTTATTAAAGGAAAAAATGAAGAACTTTTTTCGTATTGAATGAAAAATATTTATTATTTGTTTAAAGTTTCTTCAAAAAATTCTACTCTTTTTCAGACAGTAAACTTCCGAAAACAGCAGCAGGTATTTCTTTTTTCTGTACAGGTGCAACTTCTTCATCTTCATCTGCACTATTTTCTGATTCTTCCTCATCAATATCAATTTCGTCAGGATTTACAACCTTATCAGCTTCTTTAAGACCTTGAGTTTCACCTCTAACAAATAATATGTTGCCTTTGTTTTGAACAGCCATTTCTGCTGCTTTAGCCTCTAACATTCTCATGCCATCTTTCATTCCGGGAGCAAGATCAGACACTGTGCCAGCTGCCTGTGCTGCTGAACTTAACATTTGAGCTGACATCATGTTCACTTGAGTGTTATATGTAGCTTGTACACTTCTCTTAATTCTAAGCATTTCACGCATTGTGTCCTCATTTCCATGTCTAACTTCAAATTCTTTCCAAGTGTTCCAAAAGTCTGCAGTAATGCGAGGATCACACATTTGACTACAATGTGCATAAATTGCACGTGCTCTGTCGATTTCACCCAATCGTGTTTCCATTTCAGAAAAACGTATACACATTTCTCTTGCCTTCCCATCTTGCAGAGTTTCAATTGCCTTCTCATATATTTGCCTTGTTTTTGGTACACCGTATATCTCAGCTGCTTTCTTTATGTAGATATTAAACATTTCAAACATCTGTTCTGGCATAACTGCTGTTGTAGCTCGTTCATACACAGACATGGCATGTCTGGCTAAACCATGTTCTTCTTCCAATTTAGCATATAGAAGAAAGATTGACTTTGCAAATTCAGGTGGACAATGCTCTAGGCACTGTTCAAAGAGATCTCTAGCTCTTTCCAGTTTTGTCCCTCCATATCTCCTTAAAAACTTGGTCAAATATGTGTTCCAAATATCATATACATTTGGCCATTTGAAAAGTGCTATACCTTTTTCATATGCTCTGAAAGCTTCTTCAAAATAATTGTGTTCCTCCAAAAATAGGCCATAATTAATAATAATTTGTGGTGTTGCTATTTTTAGATCAATAATATGGTCATAGACAGCTTTACAAGATGTGTATGTACCAAAACTTTCTTCCAAATCAGCATACATGGACCATACTTTTAAAGACTTGTACAAACGCATTTGCACTGTCTCATTGTCATCATGATAAGCTACTTTTCGGCTGGGTAGTACTGTAGCTTTTTGCATTAACATTAGGGCATCTTCATAGTTTTCATGTTTAATTTCCATTTCTGCCCATTCACACCAAACTGAAGCCAGGTCATCAACTTTTGCATAATTTACTTGGGTTGCTTTTTCAAAAATTAATCGGGCATCATCAATTTGGTCATTACTTTCATAAAATTTAGCAAAACCCACCCAAAGGGTGTAAAGCTTTCCTACAGCTAATTTTGGATCTACTGTCTGCACTGCTTCTGTGTATGTATCAATAATTTCATGAGGTTTTCCTTCATAAAGTTTCACTCTCTTATGCCATTCAGCAACATTATGTGGGTTTTGTCTTAAAAGAACTGAATTTAGAAGTAGTAATCTTCTCTCCATTAAATATTCAAATCTTGCTAGTCTGAGTTCTAAGTCGATGTCATCATCTTCTGTAGGATTCAACTTTTTAGCAACTTCTTCCATTTTTTTACTCAGGCTAAGTTCCTCAAATTGTGCATATGCATCAAAAACTTGAGTAAAGTCTCTAACAGTAGTGACTGTTTGTATGGCTTCTTCATATATATCTCTTGCTCTCTCAAAAAGACCACTCCTAACATAGTAGTCTGCTAAGGAGTTCCATAGGTGTCCCAACTGATCAGTATAGCGCCTCAGTCCACCTCTTATTATAGCATCAACATTAAGTGAATGAATTTTGTCTGGATTTTTGGATATGAGTTCACAAAGCTCATTCCAAAGCTGATGATTTGACTTCCCATGCTTGGATTGAAAGTTTTCATTGTTGACAAGCTGAGCCAATTTAACTGCTGCTTCATCTAACTTTTCTATTACTATTAAATAATCAATATATTCTTCGGTGTCTTCTGGGCATAGCTTGAGATATCTTCTGAACACTCTCACAGCTGTTTCAGGGATATTGTGTTTCTTAAGAAAATTAAGATAAAGTGGCCAAATTCTATGATGTTGGGTAATAGGTAATGCTCTTAAAGCACTGTCAAATGCTTTTCTAGTAATAGTTATTTTACATTGATCAGTTAGAAAAGTGCAGTAATCCATCCAAAGTCTTGGCATTTTATGCATGAATACAAGTGACCTTTCAAAACAATTATTGACATCTTCATAGGCCGGATCTGTTATGCAGCGGCCCCTGATTTGTGATCTTCTTATTTTAAGATAATTATACCACAGTTTAAAGGAGCCAGGTAATTCTTTAAGGGCTCTCTCATAGATCATATTAATTTCATGTTTGGGAGCTGCTTTTTTGTGTTCTATGTATCTAAGCCAATGTTTTACTGAGAATGGATTTCTTAATATTTCTTCTTCATATGGTAAATCTTCCTCAGTCTGTAAATTTTAATAAATTATTTATATTAAATCTTTACACATAGGTTAGTTTTGCCGTTATGCGAATTACGAAAGCAAAGAATAACGCACATACTGTGATTTATTATCCACACAATTAGAAAGCCTATAATGTTTAATATTTACTGTAATTTATTAGGTCAATCATTTTAATTGATAGCTACATAGTAATCGGTTTGGCAGTTTGAAAGACGAATTAGTTACTTACAAAAAATATATCAATTTCTTTTCCATCGAGCGTTGGCATTATGCTATTTGAAAGATAAAATAAACTTTGAAACTATTTTTTTAAAACTAAATTGATAAACACTGTATTCACAGTGTTTAATTATTTTGTAGGTATTGTTATTTGTGTGACGTTAAGGACCACAGATTATTGATAAGCATATGAATATTTGTTAGTAAGTATATTAATGTACTAGTCTGTGGTATATGAACCACAGGAAAAAAACATAGCCGCAGATTAAACTAAATAAAACCTCTTTCTGCTTCGTGTTTTATAAGAATGAGCTTACAATGCTATGATTATACAAATAACACTAATAATACTAATAATATTATAATGTTTATGAACAAATACTACTCTACACAAATTCTATTCAAATCAAAATATATTTTGCGTAGTGTATCGTTTTGCACATTTTCTTTTCTTAAAAGCATGACACAATTAAAAGCCGAGAAGCAATAAAAATATAACGTGATCAAAGAGGATATAGACGCTTGAGATAGAAGGTTAACAAAAGAGGTCGGGGTAAGCTCGGTTATAGAAAGGCCACCTAAATTAAAAATAAATAATAAAGGGTCTGTGCGAAAGGCAACCACAGACTAGGAAATACGGAGTTGGGAGATAGGAAAAAAAAATACGCGATCGATTTTTTCTGAATCAGGCAAATAAGTTTTGAGTGTGGACAATTTATTCAGCTTAGGTTATTTGTTTGATTTGTCATAATTTCAGTTCGAATAATATACTTAGTAGATAACTCTCTTTGTACAGGAGATGTGTTTCTTTAATAAACGATATCGGTGAGACCAATGTTTTTTCATTATAATGTCAAAACAAGGAAAAAGAAAAATCACCGTCGAGTTACCGAAAACAAAAGACCTATCTAATAGACCAAGTGTATTTGAACGTCTCGGTACTAAGAAGTCTTCGAGCGCGAAAAAAGCCACGGAACATTGTAGACAGTGGGCCCAACACGGCAGCTGTGCGTACGGTAAGAGTTGTAAGTTTGCGTCTACTCACACCTTGATAAGCCCATCGAAGCAGCGAGCAGCAAACAATAATGAGAAACGTTTAAAAGATGATCCTAAAAGCAGACTGCATTCTACTGTAGTTGTCAGGTCAGGCCGAAGCCCGGATGGTGAGATCGACAACTGGGACCAAAATGACTTAGAATATGCGGATACCGACGTTCTCGAGAAGAGGCGCCAGCAGTTGCAACGTGAGTTAGAACTGCAACTGAAAATGGACTCTAATAAAGACAACCGGAAGGACAAAAAGAAAACAGTGTCAAGCTCATCGTCTTCTAGAAGTTCCAGCTCATCCAGTGTTTCAACATCATCTTCAGATGGCAGTACTTCATCATCCTCATCTGGCAGGTAATAATAACTATGCATAATGTTTTATGTTAACCTTTATTCCATGAAACGCATTAGTCTCTACTATAGACTGGAGACAATACAGCATATGTGTGAGATCTAAGTATTTCTTTAAAAGGATCCTTATATAACATTAACTTGGGGTCTTTCACAACTTTGTCTGTGTATTCAACCTTAAAAGATAGACATGCTACCGCTGACATTTTTAGAACTAGAAAGGGGAATAACTTTGTCAGTGGTGTGCATAGAGGGTATGCACAGGGCATGCAGATCATATAAAATGAAGAAAATCTCCAGTACAAGTTATAAATATTTAACTTTTTATAACTCCCACTGGAGAATTTTGTCATTTTATATCATCTGCATACCCTGTGCATACCCTCTATGCACTCCACTAAACTTTGCCATACATGATTTTATCAAAACTTCAACAGTTTATGCAGTGAAAGCTCTCAAAAGGAAAAAAAACCTGGTTCTTGAAAAAACCTTGACATTCTTCATTGGTGCTATGCTCTTTTTGGTCTTAGCGTAATTATATGAAGCCTAACGCTTTGCTCAAAAATGGGCTATCCAACACTGAAAGAATTTTTCAATTTGGACCAGTAGTTCCTGAGATCATTGTATTCAAGTAAACATTTACAAATTAGTATAAGATAATAACATATACTAAATGCTCTACTGCTAGGCTTAGGCTTCTTTTTTAATAGAAAGATTGATTTTGATCATTCACATAGCTCCATACATACAGGTTGTCTTGAGAATTTTTTATTTTAATTAATTACTTAGTTTTAAGTGACAATGTGGGATTGAGATATACACTTTTACAACATGATGCATACATTTAAAAAATGTGTAAAAACGCATCTAGTACAGCGAGGTTATTATACATTTGATGAATTCCTCAATGACAAGGTAGATTGGAAGCAGCCAGCCTCGCTCTTATCTCCCGCAAGATAGTAAAATGATTGTAAATGTTGATGTTGGAAAAGAGCAACTACTGAGTTTCTTGCCGGCTCTTCTCGGTAGAATCTGTTTTCCGAACTGGTGGTAGAGTCACTACAAACATACATATTTGACGTTTCAAAAGTGCTTATAAAGTAGGCCTACTTGAAATAAATGAATTTGAATTTGATAACCTGAAGACTGAACCTGAACATGGCTGATTGTTTATGGTTTTTTCCACAGACAAGGAGAATATAAGAAGTTCTCATATTGTTTCTCTTAAATTTATAGTTGGCAACAGAAACTAATAAAACTGAATAATAGCAGCAAAGTGCCCATTTTTTAAATTCTATAGAATATGTAATTTTTGTTGTTTGTTTCTTGTTATATTTGTAACTAAAAACATTAACGCTGTAGTCATAGTTCAGCCTAGACATTAATTTTCAATGTAGATTAAAAACTATATTGGCTTGGCCATGTTATATGTTTTAACTACAGCAAAGCAAAATAAGGTATTTAACATATAGATGTTCTACTTCCAGTATGGATGCAGTTTTGCAAGTATGTAGTGTTAAATATAGTTTAATATATATTAATATACCAAGTAGGCTGCTTACTGGGCCTAAACCATACTCTCAAAAGTGGGCGTACGACATGAACCCATACTAGGGCCATTGCCAACAAACACCTTATTACTGGTGTGCCCTCACCAAATTCATTGGTCCCACAAACTGGTGACTTCGTCCAGTGCATCAAATAATGGCATTCAGTAACTATATCTGAGCGCATTCATATTAAGTTTCTTACCCATATCTTATTTCAGCTGAATGAATTTATGGTTTGCTGGTATTAAATTATTTTATTATTAAGAACTCCAGTTAAATTTGAAAAGTGTCTTAAACTTTCTAGTAACTTTACCCACTTTATAATTGACCCTTTATTAATGTACTTTTTGCATGACTTGCTTGAAATGTTAAGAACAACTTTCCACATTGAGCCTAAAACATTATTAGCATTATATCAAAACAAAGTTAATGCTTCATTTGTCTATCACTCAGCAAATTTTATGAAGAAAAAAAATTAAAGGTTCTACTTGCCTAATTTTTTTGTTAACCTTCTATCACTTTGTAGTTCTGAATAATATTCTTCTTTTAATTCCCTGTTCATCTACCAATAATACCTATATCAATTTTAATTGCTTTGTGGTAATCAATTTTAATATGTGGGTAACTTACAATTCTGTGCCACTAATTAAATTTAATTTTAGAGATGCTAAAAGGAGGGGTAAAAAAGGAAAATTAAAAAGGAACTCTAGTTCATCATCAGAATGTGATATACCTTCCAAAAAAAAGTTAATAAAAACTGATGTAATGAAAAGAGATAAAAGTGAATCAAAAAAAGTTCTCTTAAAGAAAAATGATAGTAATTTGATAAAAAAACATGAAGCTAACAAAAAGAAAAACCTTTCAAAGGCAATTGGTAAGAAATCTTTATCACCTGGTAAAAAATCGGGAGGGACACCGCCAATAACTTCGAAAAATGTACTATCAAAAACCGCTACAAAACATGTTAAGTCTCCACAAAGAAAAGAAAGAAACAGAAGTGCATCACCTAAAGATAAAGATAAAGACAGAGATCGAATAAAGGATAAAGATAGGGAAAAAGATCGAGATAAAGATCGTGATAGGGATCGTACTAGGCGCAGCCGATCACCTAAAAAAGGTCGTTCTACGTCTCGTTCTCGAGCGAATCCAAAAGACCCTAGAAAGAAAGATAGTTCAGAGAGAAGTAGGCCAGTATCGCCTAAGAAACAAGTGAGAAGAGATGGCAGTGCTGAAAGACATAGAAAACGGTCACTTAGCAGAGATAGAGACAGAGGACACAAAGACAGATCATTAGAGAGAAAAAAAGATAAACATGATGATAAGGAGAGACATGATAGGAAAGATAGAGGACGTGATCGAAACAAGGACAGTAAAAGAGATGATTCAAAACGACGTGGTCGTGATCGTGGTTTGGGTGGTAGTAGAGGTGACAAAGGTTTAGAAAAACCAAATAAACCAATGCAAAGATTGCTCCCAAGACCAGAAGAACGTTTAGCTGCCTTAGCTGCAATATCTAACCGGGCTTTAGAGTCTGACAAAAATTCTACTAATTCTAAAGATCGACAAGATACGCAGTCCGAAAGAGGCGGTCGCAAACAAGACCGAATTGAAAGAGATAGATCCAATAAAAGGGAGCGGATGGATAGTATAGAAAGGGAACAAGGCGAATTCGATGTAGCAATGGATCGTCAATATGACCACGGTCATGGCATTGATCATTACGATAGATTAGATGATCGTTATGATAGTGTTACGCGAGAAGGTGAACGGTCTCCTGGTTACAATATTCAAGGCAGGGATAGGCATTATGATCCAGGTTATGACATGCCTGGACCGCCGCGAGGATACCCTGACGATGACGATCGGATATATGGGGATGCTATGGGTGACCCCAGAGGAATAGAAATGGGTAAGTTTAATAATCCGTGTTTATTTCATCAACTGATTTCATTTTTACCTAATATATTTGTAACTAGCGGTATCTCGCGACTTCGTCGGCGTATTAGACTACCTTATAAAATTGACATGTGTTGTTCTGGACTGTTTTTTAGAATTTAAAGAGGAAAAATTCCGTCATACTTACTACTTACTTCCGTCCGCGTAACGTTTACAGTTTATCGCGAGCATCGGAATCTCTCAAAAGGATATTTTCTGCTGTTTCTGGATCATTTCTTATGAGTAGCGTTGTCGTGGTAACTTTTTGTCGTTGCTTGATGTTATATATATATATATACTTAAGCCGATAAATAGACTATCCAACACAAAAATTATCCAATTCGAACCAGCATTACTGAGATTAGCGCGTTCAACTAAACAAACTCAAAAGCTTTATAAAATTATAGCTGACCCGTGCGAAGTTGGCACGGGTCAGCTATACTGTGCTTAAAAATTTTTACTCGTGTTGAAATTATGAATGTGGTTTGGTTAATATTGAGTGCTATTATTTATTTCCTGACTTCCAAAATGAGGATATATTTTGACTGCATATGTATTTGCATCCCAATTTAGCTATGTTACCAGGTTTCAAATGAGTGAATGAAATGATTATGATACATAAATAATGTTTATTTTTATTGTTCAAACTTTCTCTATATACTATAGCGGTCCCTCGCGACTTCGCGTATGCGTCAACCACGAAAAATAGTCATAATAGAGTATAAAGATTGAAGAAATTTTAAATTAAACCATATCTGCTTTTCGCGGAGTATAGCAAATTAAGCTTAATTTTCATAAAATATCACGGTATTCCGCTAAGTATCGCCTGCTTCTATCCAATATGTAATAGTATTATTTGGTACAAAAATATTATACGGTCCTACAGGAGCTAACTCGATTTAAGCCGACATAGATTATTTCTAAATTGATTAAAATGTTTAACATATAAAAAAATCGACTAATAGAATTAAAAACGATGGTCGCCTTTTCTCCCTATCTCTAAGTTTCTAATTTAACCAGTCGTTCAAATTATAAGCAGTAAAAGGGAAAAATCTTTAGTTTTAAATACTTAAAAAGACAAGTTTACTCATTTTGGTAAGAATTTATAATTTTTTATACTATGATCAATAAACTTGGCCTAGAATTTTAATATTTTATTTTACTCTTTGTTACTTAAATATAAAAGTTATACATAATCTGTCTCTTAAGTTTATTTAGACGTTATCAAGCTTTGCAACTTTTCTCCAGAACTCGATCATATAACTCTCACCGACCACCGTTAAGGCAGCGTTCGTAAGAAAGGTTTTCTTTCGACCGTTTTTTCTCAGATTTACTTTGCAAATCCGAGTACCAAGAAAAGTTCTTTTTCAGTTTTCAGGCGAATATATTGCCTATAGCAACCACAAATAAAATGGCTTCATATTGTTAAAAGCATTTTCAAAATCGGTTCATTAGATCCACAGATTACCCCCGACAGTATCACAAGCTCAAAAATTTACAATCATTACCTCTTTATAATATTAAATAGTATAGAGTATAGGTAACAATCGTTTTAAAGGTTACGACGACCGGCGACCGCATCGTGATCATTCTTGGGAAGGGCGATCAGGCTCCTTAGACCGTGAGCGCGGTTATATGCATCCTCGTAAAGAATGGGATAATGAAGAATATCGCGGCCCTGGCGATTGGGGTCGGGAGCGGCATTGGCCATTACACGAACCTCAGGTAAAATGTATTTATTTTCTATTTTTTATGTACCATTTTATTTGTACTAACACCATATTTTAAAAATGAAGATTTATAATCACGTAATATATTTTTAAATCTTTCTATAGGTAAGTTGGTTTCGTCATTCCTGGTACTCGTATGAACCTATCGACCATCGCAAAAGAATTCAAAAATCCTGCCTTATCCTGTCCCATATATTCCTTGGATGTCCATATCCTCATTTTGGTATGCGTTAAAGCTGTTGTTTCAAATATATATGTAAAATTTACGTTTTCTACCAAACTTTATTATGTTTGTCTTAGATGAACGAATGGGGTGACAAGGAACAGGATGTAGAAGGTTGGCACCATCGTGGTCATCCATCCGGACCTCATCGTGGTCGCATGCATGGTGGGGATTTTTATTGCAAAATCGTAATATTTATTTAAGAAATTCTAATAATAATAATGTTCTTTTGGTGATAATAGATGATTACAATCGTGGAGGTAGAATAGATCATGGACGGAATGAAGGTAATAAAAGACGCGCTCCTAGAAATGAAACAGAAACTGCAAAGGAACCAGCGCCTGCAACTCAAACAGCTCCAGTTACGCAGCCTGAAGAACAGGATGCTGAAGACAAACCACCTATCCCTGATGATTTAAGTGAAATCAGCGATGATCCTGATGACATTTTGGAAAGAGAAGATGTAAGTTATTATTAAACTATTTAAAATATGTCGAAGTGTAATATATGTAATAATGTAATAAGTATTTTATAATTATTGTAATGTAAAAAAGTAACAATCAGATTTACTTTTCAGATGATGGATCAAAACATCGATGAAAACAGTCAAACTGATCAGCCAAATGAAGAAAGCATTCCTAAGCTAGATGGTTCAGAAAAAGAGTCTACCCAGGCAATACTTATGAGAATTTTACTAATAAGCTTTGATGTCAATGTTTTAAAGCTTATGCGATAGCTGGGCTGACAATAGGATTCAAAGATTTCGGCGAATTTTTATCATCTTAAACGAGTCTTCATAATAGGAATTGCTTCTATAGTAAAATTAGATTTTTATTGACGATTAACAGTAGTTTATTTGTTTTTATTTAGGATACAAGTGGTGCTTGCGAAGAAAAGGAATCTCACGAAGGCAAAGATGAAGAAGATGTTGCTAATTTAGATTTTGAGGAAATATCTGATGGCGAATTAGAAGAAGAAAGGACACGAGGTACAACTACAAAAATCGTATTTCTATACGATTACCTAAATGTTTAAATATGTTGCTAGAATATTTAGTTATGTTCGTTGTTTTTTTTGAACGTTGCAGCTGGTCTTGGTGACGCTCTCGGTGTAGATTGGGCTAGTCTTGTTGCCGATGTTCATCGACGCGAGCAGACCGCCCCGGCCGGCGGCGCTCGAGACCGATGGAGGCCTGAACGAGTGTTGTCCAGAATAGGCCTCTCCATAGAAATGGCGGGAAAGGATACAGTTCAAAACATACTGCAGCAGAACGCTAAGTCACTTCAGGCGGAGAAGAAAATAACTGGGGCTGACGGAAATAAAACTAGTTTGGTTAACGGCACACATGAAGATAATTTGCAAAAATCTGATTTTCCGACAGACATCAAAGATTTGCATCCAGTGGCTGCTATTCAGGTGAGATATAAATTATTATAATTTCTCCTCTGAATGGCTGGACACGAAAGGCACATGTATGTGCATTGTGAAAATTCTACAAGAGACAATGTTATGTCATTTTCAACAAATTGACGTTTAAACACGTTCATTAGTAAAAAGATGCAACATCGACCCTGAAGTTTCTTACTAGTATTTAGTATTTAACAACTCCATCTGATGTCTCAACAGTCTAACCTCAAAAGTACCAAAGACATTTTTCCTCAAAGGGCTTTGTCAAGTTAGTTACTCAGTTATATACTTTTGTCATAATTGATTCTACAAGGTTCGGCCTACAAACTTATTAATATGGAATGTTTAAATAACAGGTAGCAACGGAGAAACGGAAACGACAGCGCGCAGTTTTATTTGGATCTGGTTGCGAAATTACGCGCGGATTGAGCGCGAGACGCGACCTGGCACTCCGCCGATACCTGTGTCACTTGCCAGTGGCCGAGCGGACCGGGCAATCGCGTGTTGCTCCACAGCCATCATTGTTCCACGCTGCCCGTTCATTGTTGATGCAAGCACCAGTCTCCGGCTGACAAAGACTATAACCAAGAGTTGCTGTTGGTAAATATTGGGAAATAAAAAAAAGTGGCAGAAAATGAGCTAATTCAGTTTCAGAATAGGGATTTGAAATTACGCCCATTAGTCTGATTATATAAATACCAAGTGGTTACGTGAAATTTTTATAAGGTATAATTTATTAGCAAGACCTGCTGGCAATACTTATCAGATGTCAATGTTTACAACAACAAATACAATCTAGTTTCAACACTGGAATTAGAACTTTTATTTCAGTAAGGTTTGACAATACAATAAACATGGCACATTCTTAGAATGACCAAACCATATTTTGCTCTGAAATCTAAAAAAGATGACTGGTAAAATATGAGCACTCTAGAACATGGACATTAGTAAATTTAAAATTTGATTATTTTTATATTTAAAAATGAGAATGTTTGACCTGATATTTATCAGACAGTGAATTAAAGTGTTCATTTCAAAGTTAAATTTGATCAAATAACAACTTATTAATAATGATGCTAATTTTACATGCAATATTTAAGAATTGTGTCACGAATGTTTGATGGATAAGTTTTTTTTGGTGGCATTTAGAAAGACACCAGAATTCAACAAAATATGTATGGATAACTAGTGCCCTAGTGAAAAAATATATGTTTTCAAAATATAATGTTTTACAAATTACTGCTTTCACCCTAGTGCTTATTTAATTAAATTTAAAGGCAATTTTATAGATATAATGTACATGACACTGTAAAATTGTAAACCATAACATACTACTTAAAATTTAAAAAAAAATTGTCAGATGGGAGGCTTTGGCCGTGGCCATGCCATACTCCTAACAATCTAGACTGTTGCGAACCTGTTGGGAAGATATAATGCAGTCTAAGATTTGCAGTATAAAAAGTATTTACTCAATGCACTGAAATTTTTAATATATTTTTATAACAGTAGCAATAATTGGTCAGACTTATCAGATACATTTAATATGCTTTATAAAAGGATATATTACTTGTAACATAGCTTTATGATTGCTTCAATATAAAGAAATGATCAGAAATGGCTTTCTAACAAGTTTCTTTTGCATAGTTCAGTAAAAATGAAACATCTGCTCCAACTGGATACTCAACTTTCTTACTAACATTTCTGCAAAGGAAAAACAACGGTTAGCTGAAGATATTGAACGATTATGAGATTATTCTAATTAGTCAAAATAAAGTTGTAAATACAACAAATTGGACACAAAAGCAAATATCCTGTTTTAAGTTTGTTTCATAACAATAACAGTTCACTGCATGACTTAAGTTCTCCATTAATAGTAGGATATGCATATAGTCAATATGCTGGGCAGAAAGGTTGGTAATTGTAGTAAGTGGTACCTATTAGTACCACAGGATGCTGCTGTCCATTGTCTGGTTATATTCACAGTGGTGTGCATAGATGGTATGCACAGGGTATGCAAATGATATAAAGTGAAGAAAATCACCAGTACGAATTATAAAAAACTTAGGATATAGGCATTGTAAGAGTTATAAAAAGCCTACCCTTAAATATTTACAATACATACTCAAGATTTTCTTAATTTTATATCATCTGCATACCCTCTATGCACCACACTGTATATTCCTATAGTCGCCTTGTTTTCCCACAGGAAGAGTAGGCCACACCCACCTCAGAAACAATGTTACATATTATTTAATGTCTACTCAGCAACTTAGATACATATCAATGCCTTTACTGGAGTTGCACAACAAATGCAAATGTTTAGTTCCAATTGGTATTAATCTTATTAATTAATAACAGGATACACAAGTCCTTTTGCTGTTTTTAAGTATAATTTAGATAGATATTTTTATCAGAAAAATCCAGTTTGAAGAAGAAAGTAAGTTTTTTTTTGCATGCATGGCTGTATTTTGATGTAGGAGCATTATTATTCATGCACATGGTGTCATAGCTAAATGGAAAAAAGGTTTGCAGTACAGAGGGGTTCTTGGACAGGTTAATGTGCCTTATATAGGAAACATGGGAAAAATATAATTCAAGATAATCGCTACTTACACTTCAAAAAGTACAGCACCAGCAACTCCTTTTAGGACTAGTGAATCGCCATTAACATGCAAAATACAACCCTCTCTCAGTCCAAGCACTGGGTTTGCATGTGGCATTTCCATATATTCCTCTATCCTTTGGTCTCTTGTTTCACCCTTGTGGGTGTCAGTCTCAATTTTGTCTATATAATGTGGGTTTATATTAAACGGCACAATACTAATTGCATCAAACGATGGAGGATATATTATAGGCATATCATTGGTTGTATGAATACTTTTAGTAGCAACATTGGTTCCTGCACTACTGCCAATATACAAAAGGTTGCCTGTAATAACCTTTTCCCTTATCAAATGAACTAGCTGATTATCATACAAGGTTTTTAATAGCAAAAAAGTATTTCCGCCACCAACAAATATTGCTTTTGCCGAGTTTATAGCAGCGGCTGGATCAGAATATGTATGGAGGCCTATCACTGAGAATCCCCAGGGTGTGAAAGCATCTTTAATTTTCTTTGTGTAGTCATCATAGTTTTTTTGAGCGTATGGTACAAACACCAGTTCTGAAACATTACGCCTGAAAATGTTGTAAAAATAGGTAAGTATTTACTTATAGCTATATAAAATTTATAACAAATACAATAACTCACGTTTCTAAAAAAGAGCAGATTTCTTGTTTCGCGAACTCCAGTAATGAAAAACCATGGCAATTGGACGACGAGAGGAGGAGGGCTTGAGCATTGGTTTGCATTATAGTATAGTATCTTACGGTAACGTGGCTGTTGTCGAGAGCCCTGGCCAATTGGCAATTAAAACGCAATCGAAGATAAATGTATCGGACTGAACACTGCATTAATCTCTTTTGTTATCAACACGTAGAGATTGCGATATACTCAATTCACGAATCTATCTTTTTTTTGATAAATAGGTATTGATTTCAAAAGCTATGATCTCTTTGAATTGTTCAATAATCTAAATCCCAATCCACATAATAGCCCGTATCACACTTAAATAAATAATTTTTATTATATTTTTTTCCTACCTATACCTATTCAATTCAATTCTTGTTTATGGCTTTTGTCTGTGCCAACTGGGCACAAGGTACTTCGCCAGTGTCTTGTAGATGAAGAAGGCACGAAGGAGATTGATCGGTGAAACTAATGAAAAGTTAATTTTGAATTTGTACCAAGAAATAGTTGTTATTAGCTAGTTAGCTCTTTAACCTAAGGCAGCACAGACAACACATGCATATATATCTAACACGGATATTTTTTGTACATTATACTTTAATTTTATTACTTACTATATATTTACATAAAAATCTACAATAAGGACTGAAAACAAACATTAAAAAACATTTAACACTCAAAGGACGGGGGACTTTGGGAGGAAGAACGTCATAGAGGGGATAGGTAAGTTTGGGACAGTTAAAAATAATATGAGTTATAGTGCCCTCATCCAAGCCACACTCACAGATGGAGTTGTCCCTTATCCGGAGTTTGGCCAGATGTACAGGTGTGCTAGCATGACCAAGACGCAATCGGGAAATTGTGGATGAAGTCCAGCGATTTGTACTCCGAGAGTGACAAAACCAGGGTTGTCTTGGTATGTTTTGTTGGATGGTAGCGTAAAACTTACCCTTAACCAATTTGGAATCATTCCAAAAAATTTTCCAGGCTGTTTCCATATATGTTTTGGCAAGAGTACATAGGTCCTGCGATGAATTTTTAAAATGATCTAGAGAACCTGACTCAACAGCTGTTTTGGCACATGAGTCAGCAGTCTCGTTTCCTGGAATACCTGAGTGGCTTGGAATCCAAACCAGTAAGATGAATAGTCCTTTTTGATTGCAAGAGAGCAGAGCCTTCCGGATTTTTAAGATAATGGGAAATCGTGATTTGCTGCGAAAGGGGTTTTCTTTAATAGACATTAAACAGCTTAAAGAGTCAGTCAGAATAACCGTCTGTTGTACGTTATGGGACAGTGCAAACAGGATTGCTTCCAAAAGAGCAATGGCCTCTCCGGTAAACACAGAAGACTCGGGAGGGCATTTAAATTTTAAAACAATTCTGTAAACAGGAACCCAACATGCAGCACCAACACAACCTTCTGGAGACAGCTTTGAAGCATCAGTATATAAAATAAGATGATTTGACCAATTTTGACTAATATGCTTTTGTAGTTTGATATTGGTATCTGGGGATCCTTTACTCAGACCTAGATCTGTGATGATGGAAGGGTTGTATATTAATGCTTTAAATGGGGTTGAATATAGTGGGTTGATTGTGAAAGATGTCAGGGGATTAGGAAGGCTGGTATACTTTAGGAAACTATCTAGCAAGTAGGAAGACGAGTTACGGGAGCAAGGTGCGTGTGATAGTTGGCTTAGTCGGTGCCAAAGAGGATGGGATGACAGCTGTAACATCTTGCTGATAAAGCGGTCACATAGATATTGTCGACGGATGGATAGAGGAGGGTCAACGCATTCTACCTGCAAAGCATTAGTGGGGGAGGATTTCATTGCACCTAGAATAATTCTAAGGCATCTATACTGAATTTTATTTAACTTTTCAGCAGCTGATTTATTAAAAGGCTCTAAAACAAACATACAGTAATCCATGTGGCTACGTACTAAGGCATTATATAATAATTTTAAAGTATAGGGGTGAGCACCCCACCAAACTCCCGCTATTGCTCGTAGTACATTGATGCCTTTTTCACATTTTTTGATAATGTGTTCAGAATGAGCAATTCCATTCAGTCGTGTGTCTAAATAAACACCTAAAAATTTAGCTTTAACTGCAAGGTTGATTGCTTGACCTTCAAATGAGATGTTGAGGTTCGGGAGGTATCTCTTCCTTGTAAATACCACTGCCTGACATTTGCCCACTGATAGGGACAAGCCATGGTCAGACAGCCACTGGCCTAGATAATACAAAGCAGAATTGATACGACAGGATACTTCCTCTATACTGCCTGAGCTGTGATAGAGGACAATATCATCAGCATATTGTAAAATGGTACAAAAACTAGAAACAGACAATTCGAGGTCGTGGGTATATATGCTATAGAGCAGAGGACTGAGAACAGAGCCTTGAGGGAGGCCTTTCCAGATTAATCTGGGGGGAAGAGAATTATTCTGATGCTTTACCAGAACATATCTGCAAAACAGCAGATTACATATGAAATGAACCATCCTCGAGGGAACACTCAGCTTAAGTAGTTTCTGCCTGAGCACCGGAAGTAGGACATTATCATATGCAGAAGCAATATCAAGAAAAGCACCCACAAGGTACTCTCCTTTTGTAAAGGCTAATCTAATATCTGTTGTTAATACACTGAGACTGTCTGTTGTACTCATACCCTTCCGAAACCCAAATTGGGAGGAGGGGAGAATATTTCTACTTTCCATTAACCATTCCAGTCGGTTTTTAAGGAGATGTTCTGTAACTTTAGCTAAAGTAGATGACAAAGCTATGGGTCTATATGAATTTGAATTAAGGGGATTTTTATAAGGTTTAAGGATAGGAATAACAATTTGAGATTTCCAGGAGTTTGGGATAGAACCAGTTTCCAAACATTTATTGATTATTTTAAGGTAATAAATTTTAGCTTTGTCATTTAAGTTAGCCAGGAAAGAATATGGAACGCCATCTTCCCCTGGAGCTGTATCTTTTAGACCATTGAGAGCAATTTGAAGCTCAGAAAAGGAAAAGGGGGCATCCATTTCATCCGTAGCTGGAGCTGGCGTAGTAGTTAGAAATGAGTCCACATAGGGAACATAAGGTGGAGCTAATTTGTCTGCAAAGTTGTTAAGCCAGTCAGAAGGATTATTAGAGGAAGGATCAACGTGGCTCAGGGAGCGACGGAATCTCCTCATATTTTCCCACACAATGGTGGAGGGTGAACGAGGGCTAAGCGATTCACAGAACTGCGTCCAACTTGCTCTTTTCTTTTTGAAGACTAATCTTTTAATTTTAGCATCTAGTTTTTGGTAACTATTAAAGTTATCCTGAGTCATGCAGGCTGAGTATAATTCTTCTGCAGCAGATCTTTTACCAAATAAATCGCTGCATTCATCATCCCACCAAGGAGAGGAAAGCAGCGGATTTTTCACAGGGTGTTTTTTTGGAATATGGGAATCGGCCGAAGATATAAGAGATTTTAAAAAGAGATCATAGCATACCAGAATGTTTCCATCACTTTCCAAATCGGGCAGAGTGTCTACAATGCAATCAACGGATAGGGCATAATCTTCCCAATTTGCTTTTTTAAGTTTATACTTTAAAAGGGGATCATAGTTAGGGGTAGGTAAGGATTTATTATTTAATGTAACAATTATAGGAAAATGATCACTGCCACAGGTTGACTGTAGCACGTTCCAAGTCAGGCGCGATGCTAGGTTAGCCGAACATAGGGTGAGATCAACCGCTGATTTAGGGTTCTGATTGGGGTATACCCTTCGAGTAGGAGAACCGTCATTGAGGATGCAAAGACTGACATCATCAAGTAAATCAATCAGCAATGGAGAAAACCCGTCACTAGCATGGCACCCCCACATCGTGTGGTGAGTGTTAAAATCACCCATGGTTATGATAGGGCTGGGAAGGGACGACAAGATTGCTTGTAATTCGGGAATAATAGAAGATGAGGGATGAGGAATATACAGAGATACAAAAGATATGTCTAGGGTACGGACAGCAACAGCATTGATATGTTGACTGTGGGAAGGAAGAGCGATTTGGGTGTAGGGGAGGGAGTGCCGTAGAAATACAGCACTGCCTGCATACCCATCACTCCTGTCATCCCTCAAACAAGAGAAGCCCGGCACCCGTAATCGTGAACCAGGCCTCAACCATGTCTCCGAGATGGCAAGAATGGTGGGATTATGAAGGTTAATCAGAGAGATTAACTCATGTTTCTTGGGACGTAAACTTTTACAGTTCCACTGTAGCAGGGTTATTGGGCCCATTTTGGAGTAGTTTAAAAAGTTGGCTTAAGTTTTTGGCAACGTTGGGCGGTAAGGGAATTTCACTACATGGAGCGACAATACTAAGTAGAAATTCGGAGATAAACTCAAGCATTTTACCTTGGGAGGGAGGGTTCTCAACATTGTTGTTGAGAGCGCATCCATTAGGAAGGGATGAGGAGTAATCACCGACAATAGTCTGAACAGCTTTTTTATCGTAGCCCTTTGCTAGAGGAGCTCGGGGACGAGGAGAGCGGAAAACTGTTTGCCGGTAGGAGGTTTTGGTGGAAGTTACATTAGTAGGAGTAAACATTTCTTTTGTTATCTCAGCATAGGACCTGCGGACAGGAGGAAACTGAGATGATGCTTCAATGTAAGATTTATTATTCTGAGACATGACCATTTTAATAGATTGCTGCCTGGAGAATTCTGGGCAGTCTTTATCAGTAGCAAAATGACTACCAGAGCAGTGTAAACATGTAGATAATTCCTTGATGACCAAACATGAGTCACCTGTATGGGGCTGAGCACATCTGTAGCATCTGGGCTTAGATCTGCAGATTGTTTTAATGTGGCCAAAACGGCAGCAGTTCTGGCACTGTATTGTTGGAAGTTTATATGTTTCAACTGGCAGTGAGGTGTGGTATGAATATACCTTAGCAGGAAGCATTTGCCCCCTGAAGGTTAGGACAACAGATTGGGTAGGCACCCAAGTGATGACACCCTCTGTGACAGATTTTCTGTTCAGTCGCCTTGATTTCAGAACCTCACCACAGCCAGGCGGGAGCTCTAGCGAATCAACAAGCTCGTCCATCGACCAGTCCACGGGAACTCCTTTCACCAGCCCCATTCTGGTTATGTTGTATGTGGGAATTATAGCTCTATATTTGCATAACTTCAAAACTGGACTAACCAGAAAGTTGTTGGCAGCTTGGGCAGAAGTAAACTCTACAGTAATTTTGTTGCGGCCTATATTTTTGACGCCGTCGTGGATAATTGAACCAATTTTGTGTTTGTGCAAGAATTGACCGAAATTTATAGCCCGTAATGACGCTCCAGAGGATGGGTCCTCCACTTCCCGTGAGACTTGGACGATAAAAGGCCCATTATCATCGTCAGAGTATGACTTGGCGCCTTCGGTGAAGGAAGGATGTATGTAAAGGCTTTGAACGGATGGGTTTACCTGAGTAGGATCAGTTATAGTTTTTTTGGCCGCATATACGTTGGTATCCTCTCCTTGTCGTTTGCGAGACGAGGCTGATGCCCCCGGGTCGGGCGGCTCAGGAGGTGTATCTAGATCCATTTTACTGGAAACACTATAACTACAGACACATAATAAATATTTAACCAACACCAAATACGGTTAGATTTATACGAATATCACCAATGACAACTATTTCTGCTGCTGTGTAAATTCACATAAAACACCGAAATTACACCGGAATCTCACTAACACGTGTGCACAAATTGACAGGCCAAGTTACAGTTCAATATAAACAACACCAAATCCTTTTCAAGACGAGTTTACAATAAAATCAAAGGAAAATTTGAAAAAACCGCGTCCGCCATGTACGAAGTTTCCCGCCGAAAAAAAACACCTATACCTATATTTTTATGTTTTTAGTTTAAGTCAGGTCAGCTCAGCTGACACATGACAACAGCTGATAGCTGCGCTGTCATTGCCGACTCTGGGTTCTAGTATTTTTGACTGAACTTAGTGTGTAAATTAATCTCTGGCCGTTTTGTCACCTTTTAAGGATATTAAAACACAGAGAAAAGTTTTTTAAGTAATTATTGTTCAGGACCGTGTCTTAATGTAAACAAGATTATAATTATTTTAAATATTTTTATTAGAAAATCATTAAATTACATTGTTTAAAATGTTGCTCAAAATGTTTCCAGCAAGCCTTTCATTTGGACCTACTAATCACATACTTTTCACACTTATCACTATACTACCAAATCAAATATACTAATAGTTACTTAAAAGTATAAAGCCATGCTCACAACTGCATAAACTAAATATATAAAAATCGAACGACGAGATCTCATAAATTTTTTCGTTGGCATTATCTCAGTTGTAAAAATATGATATTCATACGAAAAATAAACAGGATTACATATATTATTCATATAAAGATAGGTTTTCCTTTTATTACATTGGTAGGTATTCCTTTAGATTTAGTTTATAATAATTATAAAGTAATCTTTAATTAGATATAGGAATGTGGATATCCATTATTTATTTTAAAATCTTCAGCAAAGGGGTTGGGAAAATTAAGTTAATTTAGGTACAGAGTAATACAAGAATCTTTCCCCTGCGTTCCAGGGATTACGCTGCACGAGCCCTCCACAGTCTACACCGTACCGTAGATGAATAAATTAATGGAAAGTCAGAAAGTTGCTCTTCGTTGAAGAGCAAGACCAGACCAAATTTAAAATTTTCGACACAGTCGTATCTTCAATTATTCTGCATCGCACCAAAATAGCGTCTAGCGTAGCGAGCCCTCTTTAGTTAGCGATAATTTTATTATTCTTACATAATATAGATTGTATTCTACTTTTTTGCCTAAATAATATTACCTATTAAAAATAATTATGAACTAACATGTGCATTCAGTGGAAGCCTTCCTTCCATTTTAGTTTAAATTGACAGTTGCGTCTGCATTGTCGAGGATGAAGAACCTCTCCTCGTGAGGCTTGTCACAGCCAGGTCCTAGATATTGCCGCCGTAGTTCAAGATCAGGTGGCGCGGCTTGGTCGCCCTGGAGAATGTTATGTGCTTGTTCAATGGTATTCTCTATTTCTGATTTCAGCTCCTGAAAATTGTATTAACCATACATTAAAATAAACCCACATAAAACCTATTACAGTTCAGACATGAGACCGGTAGTCTATATCGCGTTAATTGTTATTAAAAGGCTAAGAAATTAAATGCCCCTATCTTTTTACTATTATTTCTGAGATATTGTCACATCACACGTGTTCACACTTTGTAGAGTAAGCAAGAACGCCTAGCACATAACAACGACATAGGCACCTTTAAAGGATTAGTTAGATAGATATCGGTTCATTCGGAATGTAATGAAAAAATATATTGCAGTAGTTCTGATTTAGTTTAGTTGATTAAATTTTAGGCCAATGGACCCTGCTAAACTCTTATAATTATGCATTATTGTTGAGATGTTATGCTTTATAGGTACTAAGGATCAGCTGTTAATAGATCGGTACTTATGAGTTCTGCATGCAATATAAATATTGATATTGATATTCAAGATCTTCCAAGGGATTCCCCTAGACTGCTCCTTATATTTTTCATTGTAATTAGCAATATTCCATCCTACTTTTTAGTAAAAATAATAATAATTAATATAAAAAAATTGTTCGTTACAGAGATTTGAATCCTCTCTGAGCTGCGGTATCAAATCCTTTGTTGCAAAGGGTAGTCCCGGGAATTTAACTACAAATTACCTCAATGCTTAACTTTAAAAAGCAAACCATTTTGTTAAGAAAATAACATTTAATTCAAGTTTGTGAGTACCTAGTGTAGTTTCTTCTAGTGTTTTAAATGCAAAGTAGTTCAAGCCTTTCTTTATGACTTTTCAGGTTAGCAGTCTAAGATGGTAGTGGGATTACCTATCAGGGAGTTTAGCAGTTAAACTTATTACTAAACTAAACTTATACGTACGTACGTACATATCCTTAACTAAATTTTCCTTTCATTGGTGAAAGTAATAATAGATTATTTTAAAATTGGTTGTCTGTAAGAGATTGCTTTTGCAATAAGGCCGCCTTTGCACACAACTGTATTCAACTTTTTTATTTTTATTTTTTTAAAATTGTTTTTAATTTTACTTATTTTTTTGTTTTCTTGTGTGTTTCTTTTATTGTTTCTAAGTTTGTGCAATAAAGTATTCTAAATAAATAAAAATAAATATTTTTTTTTGACATTTAATATATGGCAGATTGTGAATAGGAAAACAAATACACTTGTTTGTGTTTTGGCGTGTGTGTAATTTTTGTTGGTGAGTGTGCGTATGTATGTATGAACGTGTAATTGACGTTTGACATTTGACGGCCGAATTGCGCAGTTTGCAGCGAGTCCAAGGCGTGGGTTCGATTCCCACTACTGGAAAATGTTCGTGTGATGATCATGAATGTTTTCAGTGTCTAGGTGTTTATATGTATAATCTAAGTATTTATGTTTATTGTTCATCAACATACTCACCAGTCATCTTAATACCCAAAACACAAGCTACGCTTACTTTAGGGCTAGATTGCGATGTTTGTATTGTCGTAGTACAGAAAAAAATGATCCCTAGCACGTTGTATAGTGACTTGATTAAACTTAGTTGGGTAGAAAGTAGTACTAGGTAGGTTTGTTTGATAGTTGCCTCATACAGGTGCGGGCATCGGCGCGCGCGCTCCGCCAGCACGGCGTGCAGGTGATACAGGAGCAGGCCGCGAAGGTGTGCGTCGCCCGCGCCCAGCGACGCCACCGTGCGCAGCGTGCCGCGGCACAGCCTCTCCTTCAACTCCAGACGACTCTCCGGCAGTTCTGGAACACGCTGTTTTTTGACGACCTCCATGGCGCAGTGAGGACCGCTGTGCTTTTATGTGGGGGGTCTCGGGTTCTGTCCCCGGCAGGAGCAATTTGGTAGCGCTGGTCGACACCAGAGGCAGAGGTCGAGGCAGAGGACACCGAGTTGCTGGTAGCCGATGGAAACTGGATTTCGGAACTCCCTACAAAAGACTACTTCCTAAATGAGAATATTTAATATTGCCAATAATAAGTCCGCCTCTCAATCTGGTTACAGCGCCCTCACAGGGTTCCATTTAAAATGTAAACATTAGATTGACATTCTTTTTTGAAAAATATAACAATTATGTAATCTATATGACACTAGCTGTTGCCCGCGCCTTCGTCTGCGTTTGATATTGTTTTTAAAGTATTCAGTATCGCTAAGCCTTAAATGAGTATAGTAGTATATATATAACATGTGACTGTCAATTAATTATAGACAAATAATTTGCAATAAAATAAAATTGCGACTATAATTAAAGATCTAAGCTATCCTATCTCTTAAGTTGGACCAGACTGCTCACGGTGTGTCAATTTAATTTAAAATCGGTTAAGTAGTTTAGGAGTCCATCGCGGACAAACATCGTGACAGGAGATTTATATATATTAAGATTGTAATGGACTTGTAATTGAATAATTAAATAAATAAAAGACCTATGTCAAGCAGAGGACGTTAAGCGGTTGATATGGTGATGATTATGATTAATAGAAGAGTTTTTTGGGACAGCTCGTCCGGGGAACTACTTCTTTTTATTATTCAACTATAATGTAGTGCTTGACTGCAATCTCACCTTGATGCAGTCTAAGATTGTAGCGGGCTAACTTACTAGGGGATGGCAGATATATCAAAGCCGTTAGTAAGTTATATAAAACGCTAGATTGCTTAGCGCTAACTAGACACGGCTGAAGCCTCTCTGATGCGAGTCTTTAGACCAGAGAAAATTCAGAAAATGTAATGTGTAGAAAGAATTTTCTTTGCTGGGTTTCGAACCCGGGACCTGCAATTATGAAACATTGGATTCATTCATTCATGATTCATAATTCGTTTAAAGGAAATTGCATATAATTATACAATAAACTACCCGTTGATATCTTGGAGATGTCTCTTTAAAAGTTCAAAGTTTGTATTAAACGTAAGATTATAGAAAAGTCCTATTATAGTATAAAGGACTACGTAATCGATAAAAGAGCTTGGGTTTGAATTATTGCTTTAACCAGGTTGCTCTTCTAATAATTTTAAATGACATTGTGAGATGGTGATAACAAAAAAAAACACCAGGCTAAGTTTGTTGTGGGCTTCTTCTTAGACCCTGGACGCGTTTGGAACCCTTGTAGCTTTTGTTTTAAGTTTACGAATGTGGTTATCGCCACCATCTCACTACCGTGTATTTCTTATGTACGCATCAAAAGTGCCAACTATGGAACTACTTGAATAAAGATATTTTTGACTTTGACTTTGAAACCACAGCGCCTACCGTTGCGCAACAGATATAGTCTAGGTCTATTGCCAAGCTTATTTCCCGCCAAATAGCAAAGTTAGTAACTTTCACATAACTTAAATTTTCACACCTTAAATATGGGATGAAAGTTGGTATGATAGTCCGGCCATTTTTCAAGTTTTTTGTTGAAAATTGGTATTTAGGTTGACAATAATAAATAATAATTAATGTATAGTAAAATTATACTTGTTAAGGACTTAAATAGATGTTTTTATGGAAGTAAGTTTATTCGTTAAAACGTGCTATACTCAGAAAATACTAACAGCCAGTTCTTGACAAAGGAGCTGAGCAAACGTAACACAGCACAGGCTAGTGAGTCGATGCGGTGGGTCGGGATATATTATGTAGTATAGCGGAATGAAGTAGAGTATATCGATGAACATTTGTAAAAGGTTGACTATTACTGAAGCAGTAAAATATGTGAAATATTTGTTTCTTGACGTAAAAAATAAATAGAGGATGCAAGTTTATATGTTAGAGCGCCGTTAACTCAGGAAATTGCAGTCAGATTAAAATAAACCTTTTTTGCATTTTATAGCCCGATTCTTGAGCTATGTATCCGTTGTTCCTAACAATGTGTGTCCACTGTTGTAAGGCTCTATAGATCTCAAAACTACATGCAGATGGGATCTTTTTCGTTTAACTATATCCGCTTAATAGTAACATCTCTATAATTGGCAAGTGCTCGCAGATTGGTTGAGATGTTGTCAATAATCGAGTTATCGAGTAGATGACAATAATCTTGAAAATACTGCTAATGCATAATTCCAATTTATCTACTGTTGGCAAACGAATCCCACGGTATAGTAAAATAGTTGGCAGCTGGCAGTGAATGTATAGACATTCATAAGCGTCCCAAACACTTCTAACCCACATATCATAAATGAAATTGCAATAGATATCGCTGTCATCAAACAAGCATTCATATGCTTCAATACAGCTCGTAACTCTTGCTCCACTAACATAATTTTCTATGCCAATATGAATTTATTAAACGGTGCGTTCGTGATGTCGAGGAATTTGTATGTAAGTATATCCTCATGAATATTACGTTTTACACTAGCAAGTTCGTAAAAAAATAATCAAATGTCTTCCTATCATTGTTTCATTCATCTTCATTATATTGTCAGCCTAATTAATGTCCTAATGTATGGCACATGGCTCCTCGCTAATAGTCGGGAGGGATATATAGCTTAGACCCACCACACTATTTCAATATGACTTGGAAGTCTACACCAACGATGTCGCAGAACAGTACACTGCTTATTTATTTGTTACAAATATTCTAAGGTTTTTTCTGTGCCTTTCGGCAGTATCGCGAAATTTAAGTTGTATTACCAACATATGTAGGTACGCCAAAAATTTTTACCCAAGACTAATTTTTTAAAAATATGTCAGTTTTTAATATCGGTGGACTTACAGTAAGTATTCGACGGAAAAGTCAACGCCGATTACAATTTATCGGCATCAGTTATAGTATACGGAGTCTGCTGCCGCTGCAAGAGGACGAATAATATGAACAGGATACTAACGGAAGAGGCAGGCCGAACCACCTGGACACCACATGTGGACGAGCGTTCTTCGCAGAGCCGCCCATGTCAAAGTTAGCCACCAATACAACTGGTAACTGATGCACGTAATGAACGTCACTGATTTTATTCACATGCCCAGTACGGCGTGTCAGGACACACTGAACGCAATGCCGTTAATGAGTTTTAAAATTTACACACTGCCTTAAAACCGTAACACGCAATACACACTCTCGTTTACGATCTTTTATGAGTGTTTGTCAAATTGCGCAGTTTTCCGAAGCGCCTGCGCGTCCGAGAAGTGCGATATTATTGTCCCTACTACCTACTTAAATTATTAGAAATGCAAAAGTTATACGATCACGATTTAGAAAAGGGAGTAGTCAGTCGTATACAAAGGGCTTTATGTTTTTGGTATGTTGCCAGTTCTTAACTTTATTAACCATACCAAAAATAATAATAAATGACTGCTTGTTTATTTGTTACATATGCGGTTCAACGGCTGAAGCAGAAGAGAAGAAAAAACCGCGAACTGAACTGTGCTCAACCGTGAACGGTAGATTTCGGACTTGATACCTATCTTTCATCCTGAAGAACGGTCTTAGGTTTACTTTTTATCTCCGAATATCTCCAGGAAATCGCTTCAGTGGCATCTAAATAATACCATTAATGACTAGGTTGCTAGATAGTAAATAGAAGCTTTTGAAGCTTTTTTATTAGGAAATATTAAAATAACTCGGGAAAGTTTTGGGTTAATGCGGCTGGCTCCCTAATAAAAGTGGGCGGCGAGCGTTGCTCTTGATTATTTTTATATCTGGAAGTAAACAAGTTAATAACGTTCTTTATTTCTTTACTAAATCCTTATGAGATTACTTGAATTTAATAGGTTTCTTTAAATCACTTTAAGTATTTATTTTTATAATAAATTGGTACAATTACAAGCTTGTATTATATGCAGTGGTACTGGAGATTACAGTAAAAGATGCAGTCTACTATGGTAAGTAATTCGCTAAAATAAAAGGGAAATAAACTTTATTGTACGCAAAATATCAGTAATTTCTTTATATTCTTTTGGTATCGAAACGATTAATCACATTTTGAATGATAATTTCAAGCTGTATTGGGGTTAAATTTATAAAAGCCACAACTCTAATTAGAGAAAACCTACCTGCCATAGCTTCGTCAACTCTCCAAGCATTACTGCACAAGTGATAAGTGTCCAAATAAAATGCGCGTTGTAATAAAGGGGGGTAAACTTCTCCTATTTTCTGTTGCCGTGCTTTGGCAGGTGGACAAGTTAATTTAATCCCTCTTCGGGGGATATGACCGGCAGGGTGATAACGTATCTCGCGACAGCAATGCGACAGGCGTAAAGCTTGCAATCACTGCTGTAAAACGTCACTTTTGTTCATTTATTGTATGGAAAAGTGACGTTTGATAGCAGTGATTGCAAGATTTACGCCTGTCGCATAGCTGTCGCGAGATACGTAATCACCCTGCCGGGGATAGTATCCTTGTCTTGTGTTTCAGCCGAGCCGAGCTGGTAGATGTATAAGTATTGTATTGCTTAAGACTTATCTAATATTATCTAGTAGTATTGCGCCCGTCTGTTGGAAGTACCTTGTACTCTAATTAATTCAAAGGATCGGCAGGTTGATTACGAATCTCGCGACAAGCTTGCGTCAGTCGTAAATCTCGTCTGTCGCACGCCGGTCGCGAGATAAGAGTACGTAATCACCCTTCGGTATTTAACTCTTACAACCATTCTATTTTTAAATATTTGAGCTGAGTAATATCTAGGTAAAGCGTAAACGTTAATCCAAGCAATTTTTTGTCAATTATGAACATTGATGCAAAGTTACATTTTTAACGCACGTACCGCATAATGACATAAACGACAATATTTATTAAGCAAAGACAAATAAGAATCACAATTTAAAACTTGATTTAAGATTTTTGCGGATCTAAAATGGATCCTAGTGTTCTTTACACATAAGTAAGAATATTAGTGCTTTTATCAGGAAAAACAAGCAGCGCAAATGTCCTCCATGATTCATCTACTTAGTGGAGTCTAATAACGAACGTGTGTGCCTACCTACGTTTATTCTTAGGGTGCCTGCGCAGCCTTATTTTTTACGTAAAATGTTAAAAATACAGCTCCGTTCAAGTTTGATTTGGACACGAAGGTAGAAAATGAAGTTCTCGTATCGGGGCTCCTGTTTAAATTTCAACTTTTTTAATATCCTTATTATGAGTTGCTATACCAGCAATAAATAGGGACACATTATGTGAAAAATTCTCTACCCATTACGGTTCATGAGATACCGCTGACAGATTAACTGATGGTCGGATCGACTGACAGCGAAGGAAAAGTAATAGGATCGCGTTGGCAAATTTCGGGAATCCTTAAAATATTGGTTTCAATTAAGTAGGTAGCACCTGTGCTCTGCGCCTTATTATAATTCATTGAATAATCGAGTAAAATGAGTAGGTAGTTTTGACAATTTATAACGATACATACCAACTTATCTGGTAAAAGTAATTTACTTTATGTAACTCTTTGTGTCTTTCTTTACGGAACTGATCTTTATCACAACAATGAGACAAAAGAACAAAACGCTTTGTGTTTAAATAGCGATGCCGAGTGGCCGACAGATATACATACGCATTATTAGCGCTTCCTGTATTAGGAAACAGAATGAGATGTAATTAATGCTACGAAACAAAAAAATTAAGCGCACAGCCAATATGCTAAATATTGAACCATTTTAGCGAAGGAATTTGAAGATTCTATATATGCTCCACACTCGAGAATTTGAAGATTCTACTATCGCTTATATTATGTGATGACATATTTAGCATTAAAGCTCGCCACCTTCATTAGAGCAGCATGTTGGGCCCATGCTATAAATTTCTCTTTATCAGAGAGGATTATAATAAAGATTTAATCCTAACTAATATTATATGTTTATAAATGTAATCATGTTGCCACAATAAATATTTTTTTCATTATTCATTTATAATGAACCCTCGTTTTATGACCATGTTAAAGGTTAAAGAAATTATTTTGTTGCTCCAGTGGCATATCGATTTATAATAATCAATACATATTTGAAAATTGGATTTATGTACATAAAAATATAACAAAATTTCAAAAGAAAGTGGACTGTAACAATATTAATATGAGAAGTAAAAATAAACTTGTAGTGCAGTTTACTAGGCTACATAAAATAAGTAATTCATTTAAGGGTAATTTTATATAATTTTATAATAAATTACCAGATGAAATTCTTGAGATGACTCGTAAGCTTGTAGAAAAATCCTATTTTAACATTAAGGATTACATGTATGATAAAAAGCTTGGGTATAAATTGCTCTAACTTCATAGCTCAAAATGAACTCGACTTTGAGATGGTGATAGCAAAAAAACACCTGGCTAACTTGGTTGTGGGTTCTTCTTAGACTTTTAGTTTAAAGTTGACCATAACTAACATTAGTGTAACCTGTTAAATGTATGAACGCTTCATAAGTGCCTGTGATAAGCAGTGGCGTGCAAACAGGGTATGCACTAAGCGAGTAGATAATATAAAGTGATAAAAATCTTCAGAAAGAGTTATAAAAAAAATTTAGGCTAGGCATTGTAAGAGTTACAAAAATCCTACCCTGAGTTTTTAAAACTCGTACTGAAGATTTTCTTCATTTTATATCATCTGCATACCCTCGGCATACCCTCTATGCACGCCACTGGTGATAAGGTCTACTGCATGAATAAACATTTTTGAATTGGAATTTGAATTTAAGCCAAGTTATATAGTTTGGTTTGAGATAAACTATCGTGGAGCGGATTGGCACCTCCGCACTCAACGATTGTATCTCCAGTTAGCATTAGTCCAGGTTATTATCGCCAAATGCTAATACGTGATGAGATATTCAGCCCGCATTAGAGCAGCACGTTCCCGGGTCCCAGGGGCGTGCATGGAGGGTATGCACAGGGCATGCTCTGATATAAAATGAAGAAAATCACGAGTTATAAATACTTAAGGGTTGGCTTTTTATAACTCTTACAATGCCGATCCTTAAGTTTTTTATAACTCATATTGGAAATTTTCTTCATTTTATATTATCTGCATACTCCATGCATACCCTCTATGCACGCCACTGCCGGGTCCAAGTCTCTCTTTCGCATTAAAGAGAATAATATGAGGCATTATCCTATCTTATATTATAAATGCGAAAGTGTGTTTGCTAGTTTGTCCTTCCTTCACGCCGTAACCAAGCAACCCATCCCAGCCACTTTATTTTTAGCAAAGCGTTAGTTGAAAGGAAGGTAACGTAGGCTACTTTTTATCCCAGGAAAAAAAAACGGTTTCCACAGGATTTGTAAAGAAACTTAAATATCGCGGATGAAGACGTGGCGACTGCTATTTACCAAATAAAACTTAAGTGCTCCTAAAAAACCTAATAAAAGATTATGAATGTTTTTACCTATTACGAATTATGTTTTAACCTATCTTAACTTAAGATTTTGGTAACAATCTTCAGGAAGTAATACGAAATCTTTCTTAGTTTCAGACCAGTGTTTCCTTAAAAAATAGTGTTAGGCTTTCTGCAAAGACTCCGTTTTTCCAACATATAATTGCTATTGTTCTAAGTACGACATAATATATAAGAAGCACGTTCACGAGTTAGCTCATACGCACATTTATAACGTAAAGCATCGTGTAACCTAACCTTGTTCATTCATTGCGCTTACGTTAATTATAATTATTAATACATATATTTGAATGCGTCTCGCTTATAGTCATGTAGGCCACAGTGGACGGAGGCAATTACCACAGTGGGTTATAAATGACTACATCAACTGGCTAATAAAACAACTAACTGGCCGAAACACCCGATTGCACCTTACTTGATGTAATTACACTTTTGCCGTTAATAATAATTGAATCGATTTAATATTCGACTTTGAATGAATGAAATTTTATTGTACACCACATAAACATATAGAAAAATTATAAATAAAAATTTAACAAAAAGCATACAATTTGGTGGCCTTATCGCTACATCTCGAGGTCGGTGGTGCATATAAATAAACATATATACATATAATAAGCTTACAATATAATATATAGATAATGATAATTAATATATTCCTATAGAATTCATATCAATAATACATAAATATATACAATATTGTCAAACCCCAAACAAAACCGAAAGTAATAGGCATGTTATGATTTTGATAGTTAAGCAACTGTTTAGTCCAGGAGTCTTTTGTGACAGAGCTCGTCCTTGGAAGTACCACGCCATGCAGACCGGAACACAGCAATGCTGCCGCTAAGCAGCTTGGTTGCCGATGTAATTCCTGGCTTCATATTAACGCCTTAGGTCGATGAACACATGGTGGCACTTTTAGAACGTTTTGCTTTACTTGTCCTGCGAATTGTTGCGGTTTTCTACGTCAGGTACCACCTGCTTGAACGACGTGCCGTCAATTATTATTAAAAAAAAAAAAACTAGGCACAACCACCCTGGCTCAGTAATGTTATTAAAGCCTAAGCGGTGTAGGTAATACAAAGCCGCGAAAATGCCTATACTATGAAAACCTTAACATACTTTAAACCGCATGTCCTAGAAATCTTAGACGGTGCATGTCATTATAATAGCTTTGCTTGTCGCGATCGCATAAGAAAGGATCTGTTCTATTAAGGCACACGCTTTATCCGATCACGATAACTGGTGGTAAGGTATATGCTTTCAGCTAATTGCAGACTCTGCAACCTAAGCAGGACTCAGCAGTGTGTGCGTTTTAAGTAGGTTCTATAGGGCAGACCTGAAACGGGGATAGCCTAGTGGTTAGACCTCCCTTTCGGGGGGACCGAGTTCGATCCCGGCAAGCAAAATCTTTTCGGAGTTTTTAATCTAATTAATTAAAATTTCACTCGCTTACATGATAGATGATAACCAGACCACCCGGTCTTCGGCCAGGGTATGCATAAAGCAGATATATAGCATGAAATAGAAATATTCCCCTCCAATACGAGCTATACTTATAAAATAATTTAGGTATGCAGTGCTTTTGTGTATGTATGTAATGCACGCCACTGAGGATAACATCATGAGGATACCTGTATGTCTGCAGAGAGTTCTCAAAGTGTATCAATCCGATCTTGTGGAGGCACAGTGCGCAGGACTACGGCCTAAGCCAATGAGAGGAGTCTCGTTCCCTGTAGTGGGCCGGTGATTGGTTGATAATTATGAAGTGAGTTCTGGGTTCTGGTTAATCAGTTTGGAATTTAACATTCTCTAAATAACATGAGCTCTGATTTACTCGTGCTGCAGGCCATTACGAGATAATAATAACCGGTCCGATACACGATTAGGTATGGTTTTAGTCAATATTCCCAGATGAAGGGACATCGGGTCGTGTCGGACAGGATGGGGCTCTTGCCGTTTAACATCAATTTACACGGCCCGGGTAGGAGGTCCCGCTGGGTGATTACGTATCTCGCGACAGGTTTGCGTACTTTTCCATACAATAAATAAACAAAAGTGACGTTTGACAGCAGTGATTGCAAGATTTACGCCTGTCGCTAACCTGTCGCGAGATACGTAATCACCCTGCCGGAGCCTCCCATAAATATGTGCCTAGGAGGTTTTAGTGGGTAAAATTCCCACATTCCCTGAGGTCTGGTGTCTTTGGAGATTTCCACCTCGATAACAAAAAAAAAAGGAATGGTTATACTGCCATATTTCATCCATGCATACCATTATGAGATGGGCATAAAAAACTAATTCAATCACGTATTATTGCGTAGTTTATTAGTAAGATTATTAATTAAAACTCACTTGTTTTAGTGAATAATCTTACCAACATAACCAACATACGCGTGCGTGCGCATGAATGGAATGTTACCTTTCACGATATGATTTTAACAGATTTTATATTGCAAGTATTTTTTATCTTTTATGATTCCATGTCTGTTTCCTCACTCACTCAAAAACAACCTCAATCGCAGTCCTCAATTTGCCCAAATATTTGATGTAATAATATAATAATAATTGTTTAATTCAGGTAAAACCCATCTCAATATACACGTAAAAAAGTAGCAAAGTATTTTAAAAGATCTAAAAATAATAAATAAAATGAAAACAATTAAAAAAATATAGTTAGTTAGTTATACGGGTACGAACCCTCGTACCCGTATAACCTACTATTTACGGTTTCCTTCGCGATGCACGGCAAGTCAGCTCTTTACAATAGGATTCTCCGGGTACTCGGAGCATACAAAAAGGATTCCGTTCTTGGAATTGCGTATACGGAACCAGAATAACGTAATCATAATAGGTAGTACCTAGAGCCTATCGTGATAGAGCTCGTGTGGGGAACAATGCTAATTTCGCCGCCAAGCAGTAATGCTGTGTTCCAGTTTGAAGGAAGTGGTTGCCGGTGGCGGTGCTATTACAGGCACATAATACTTAAAACCGGCACTTTGTAGGTTTTGTTCTTTGCATGCCCTGCGAAGTGTTGTTTTGTTCATAAGCGATTGTTTTCAATTACCCTCAGGCCTCTCAGGTGTGCCGCCTACTTGGACCGTCATTTATTTTTTAAAGTAATTTTACCCAATCCTCAACCTTCGCACGAACCGTACTTGTGCGGTTCATGGGATTTACAAAAATATTAAGTTATTTGATGAGACGGAAACGCGTTTTTGGTATCTGCTCTATTTGATTATTCGTAGAAACAAACCAAATATATCGAATATCATCTTCTACACGTTGCAGTTTTTGGGAAATACAGCAAAATTGTGAATGCTATTGGAGTAGCATATTGATGTTAGATGTAACTGTAGAATATTAAAGTAAATATCGAAGATACAGTCCACATGAAACGTTGCAAAGGCCGTAAGAAGATTGTTACAAGTATACATATTCCTATTTGGCTTTACAACAGTAAGTATAAAACGTAATCGTTTTTACTAAGTAGAACAAAAAGAAACCTTCCATCATATTCCTTAGGATGAAAAAATAATGCTTGCATGGCATCTTTTGTATTCACACAGTAAAGTGTAGTAGCTAGCATAAGAAGATTTATAATTATGATTAAGAAAGTAAAGCATAATACGTTACAGAAGCCAGGAGCGAAAATAAAATAAAAGTGGTTGCGACCGTTAGCGTCATCTATTATATGAACGAGAAAACATTTGCATGCTACTTGTATTCAGAACTGTTACCATCGTATGTAGTATCGAGAATGTATTCGTTCCGCGAATACGTACTACGCGTAGATCTTATTGAGCTCTAAAGATGGCACCACTGACGTTTTCATTGTAATATTATCTATATTTAATATTATAAAGGTGAAGAATTGGTTGTTTGTTTGTTGTATAATTAAATGCGCCAAACTGCCTCATCGATCTAGTGGTTAGCATTTTCGACTGCAGATCATGAGATCATGGGCCCGATCGATCCCATCAAAAGTATTGGGTTTTTCTATCAAGAAATTCTCAGTACAAGCCCGGAGTTTGGAAATTGGCTGTGATTGGAAACCGTGCCTCGGATAGCATAATATAATAGTGTAATATGCATGTTGTTAGTGCTCTTAAATAAATAAATAAATAAATAGCAGGTGAAGCTGTTTGTCCTGTGCCTGTTCTCTTTTCGGTCGTGTCGAAGTCTTATCAAACGATGAGAGTGACGGAATAGAGAGTTCACCTGTGTTTGCGCACACCATTGGCCACTATTGTATATCTTTCATAGTTGGAAAATCTCTCTGTTTATTTGCGCTAATTACTGGAACTACATGTCCGATTTTAAGAAATATTTTGGTGTTAGATTGAGAGGTTAAGTCATATTAATTGTTAAACCTGTTTGAGTTAAATACAATCGCATAGCATATTTACCAAACAAATATACAAACGAGTACCAATATTGATCATCAAGCAGCTATTGAAATTATAATAACTTCAAAATTTGATTCATCATCATCATAATATCAACCCATTACCGGTCCACTACAGGGCATAATTAATAATTAATTAAAGATAAATTCAATATTTTTCACATTTGTTAAACTTAGTTCCTCTAATAGGTTTACAGGTACTGTTTCCATTACTTGTTATACCTTTAAAAATGCAGTCTCCTTTGAAAACCAACTTTGGCTGCTAATCGCAATTGTATTTTACCAAAATAAAATAAGCTGACCTTTGTCATATATATAGTTTCTTTTATAAAGAGTTCAATATCAAGTACTTCCAAAACACTGCATTTGACGATATCAATGGGTTACAGTTTTGGCAGAGTCAGTTCGTTCGAGGGTCTAAAAGCTAGTCATGGGCCAAATATCTTAATGCAATGCAAAATCTATTTAACATCCGCCATTTCTGTTTAACAATAAATCTTTGGAATTAAATTTTTCGTTTTATAAAGTTGATATTGACAACAGTAGCAGGGCCTGAGTAACTACTCGATAAATTTTATCTGTATTCTTTGTTGCGTAAACGGTCATTGTGTGATAATTTTTGAAAAGATTTCTTGTGCTAGGAAAACAATCATGACTCATAAAGGCTGATAATGAACGCAGACCTCGTAAACGTGCTATTTTCTGGTTAAAGCAATTGCTTGGTCGAAGTTATCTGGATCACTGCAGAAACTATTTAAGTTACCTCTTTTTGCTCACACATAGTACGCATAATTTGAAAGTAGTATTATAATTCGTCGAAAGAGTTGACAGGATCACGTTTTTGAAATATTAGAAAAGAAAAGCTTTTGTTCTTCCGAAAGTAACAGAAACTGCAAATATAGTTCGGTGAGCGTTTCGGAAATTTCATCGATGTCTGTTAATTTTCAGTTATTTTTCCAGTATTTACAAACATCGGAACCACTCATGCATAACACTTTTCAAAGTATTATCACAAGCCACATATTTTAAAGCAATTAGGACAATTTGAAATTCACCAACGCTAGTGGCCCGCGGTTTATTGACAAAAATTTGAGATCTATTCTTAAAACATTTAGTTATAAATTAGCCTCTCTCTTCGAACTTGTTTTTGCTAATGGTCACAGATATTGTTTCCCCACTAACCAACCAACCCCCCACCCACCCACTTTCTTCTATTTCACTACGAACAATCCGCGGTACAGTCAAGTAAAGTAGCTATTCCGAATTGACTGACAACGTATCGTTCCGACGTCGATATTTGTATTTGACCTATTACGAAAATAGCCCCTGGAGTCTACCTACTCAGTGATTCATGAATCTGATTCGCTAATGTATTAGTTCCGCTAATCGGTTTCTGTGTTTTATGGATTTATGGAAATGGAATTGTGATATTCTATAAGTAGCAATATATTGTAGCGAATTTCTTACACTCAATGCGCGAGTACGATTTTGACTTGCTCATGATTTTTCGTATCATTGACACTATTTTAGATTTTCTCGATGCAGATTTTCTGGGTGTTATTTCAGATGTTATGAGGTTATTGAATTTCAGTTTCCATTAATGAATTAAATAGTATGTGGTGAATAATTCCACTAAATATTATAATATGACAAGCCTTTTTCTTTTTAGAAGTCTCGTAGCTTTATTTAAGTGGCGAAATGTATGAAAGCTTCACTAGTGCCTGAAATAGGCGTAGACCTAACTCAGGCACTTCTATTCTTTGATCATGTAGATGAATAAAGAACTTTTGAATTTGAATTTGATAATTCACTTTAATATGGTAATAACACAATATGGATATCAAAATGATTGATTTCGGAATTTACTCCGAAGATGTAACAGAAGGTTTTAATAGCAATGGAATCTTTGCTACAACAAAACAACTAGTTTTAGCCTGTGAAAAGCTATGTAGCATTTAACTTGAAAGTAAAAATTCTTACAGTAATCACATATTACTCAAAAGCCAAAACAGCGTTGTCATACGAAAGGAGGGAATCTTTCCGTGGGTCCAGGTCTCAGGTCCGGGTCTTTCAAGTTCAGTTTTTTGTACAGGCTCCCAAGAACTATGCATGAAACAATTACGGTGTGTTTTATACATATTATCATCGATCAAAGAGTTCTTTTTGTTATAATTATCAGCCTATTAATGTCCCACGGCTGAGCCCAGATCTCCTCTTTATAGAGGAGACGGAATAAGACCATTGACCATTTACGCGGCCGCCCTAAAACGAAGCAGCTACTAAAACATGCCTCCATAAACTTAGAAGATTTGATACAGGTTTCAAAAGATCTTGAAATTAAATTTATACTTACGACCAAAAAATTTAGTTTTTACGTTTTTTAGTTATGTAGTTATTTTATTTTTAATGGCTGACCAACTAAATCATCAAAACCTTGAACCAGAGTCCTTGTCAAGACGAAACATAGGAACGAGCCCAAACTCGATAGGGTTGCAACTTACTTATTTATTAGAGAACTCGGCCACCTTCGGGCTTCTTCATCAGATTATAATAATAACAATGCCATCCGATTTATAGGAAAATATTAAGACATTTCAAACTACTACACTTTAAAAAGTTTTGTAATGGCATTATTTTACAGCTGTTCCAAATTCCATTTCATCCGCCATTATGTCACCATCGATTATCTATTTTGAGGTATAATTATAAAGTTTCTATTACACTACGTGTTTCAATAGGATGGTAAGGCTGGCAAAATGCCAGTAGCCCACCGGACCCTGAGGGCCGAGCATTAAGAGGCTGGTGGATCCGCATATTTATTATTTCAAAATGAAGTAGTTAGTCCCTGACGGCGAAATTGAAAACATTTGACAGCAGTACAACAGAGTTATACTTCTTTTTCACATGGGCACGTAATAAATAAACAACATCGTGGATAAATTTAAAACTTTTTGTCCTAATTACTTACCGCAAAGGAAAAAGTTTATCTAACTTAAATATCAGGAGAGATAAAAGCAATTATTTTGATAAGAATTACCTTAATTTTGAGTTAAATATGTAAGCCAATTTACGCAATATATTCTTGTTATAGTTATTTTGATGTATAAGCTACATTACTGTTGAATTTTATCAAAATCAGGTCAGTAGTTTTCCATGAAAGAGTAACAAAGATCCATACATCCTCACAAACTTTCCCGCTTATAATATTATTAGTAGGATTGTTATTGTGTTATTAAAGCATTTGTTTAATAAAGGTAGCCCTGAGTTGGAAATTTGACAAAGATATCTGAAACTTCTCTGACATATCGTATCTTAGTTTCAAAGATAAGGGGCTATTTGAAATAACGCCATGAGCGTTGGTGTATATTATTATTGTATTTATGAATATAATATTATGAACAAGTTCTTACCATTCCATCGAAATCCTTCGGCTTCCCCAATCTCCCAAATAAGTCGACATTGGAGATCAACAACGATCTGATTAGTTCTTGGAACAAATTTAGTAATTCGATTAAGGATATAGTTTTCCAAAGCTAGAACATTTTCGAAGTCCAAAGACCCAACTAGACTTCCGAGAGCGCTTTGTATGGCACATATATTTTTATTTGGGACTTTTAAGCCGCAGTCAAGACATCTCCAAGCTGTGTTAGTTTTTAATGGGTGTAAAGGTAATAGTGATCCGAGACATTCAGGGGAGAAACATTTTAGTGCAGCTAAAAGAGTACCACGTTCAGTGGGATCAGCGCACCGGTCACATGTGCACAGAAAATGTTTGGTGGTATAAAGATGAAGTCTTCTTGCGGGCGTTCCCCATAACATTCCTGAGTAGCACGTGAATATTTCAGAACCGGCTAGTATTGGTTTAACAGCTTTTACAGTCATTTGTGAATCAGCGTTAAAAGTGTATCTCGTGTTTGGTACACAATTGTGGTTCATTAGAGCCGAAACAGGGTATAAACCTCGAAAACTCATCTCCTTTTTCCCATACGGTGTACCCATTTGATATGCATTAGCATCGAGTATGCATGATACAAAACTCATAAATTGTTCCACTTGTATCGGTATATCAAAATATTTCTTTAAGTTTCTAACTTCGCTACCATGTTGTGGTAGAACATGAGCCTGTAGTGAAGTTAGCAGATTTCTTTGCTCTTCGTTTAATAACACAGCTCGTATTGACGTCAGCGCACGGGACAATAGTGTGTCATCGACTTCCTCTATAGGCACTTTGTTAGGCCAACAGGAAATTATACTGCAGTCACCAAAATGTACATCACTGTTTTGACACTGTTCCGAACATAATAACAATGAACAACGTGAACACTTAAAAAAACTATCGCTATCTATTTTTCTACAGACAGTGCAGCCAGCTTGTGCGTTAGTTTTGGATCGTGGTCCGTAGATGAGCGGGTGGTCAACAAATAGCACCTCCCCAGTTTTGATATCTTCCGTGGCTACCAGTCCGCGGCCTCCAAGCGGGGATTCGTATATTGCCCATTTCGTTGAATATTGTAAGTCGTCAGTGAAAGTGTCAAGACCAAGATGTCGTTTGACCATTAGCGACAATTGCTCTATCAACATCATCCTGTCGGTGGCAACTCGTCCGGTGCCGGTACTGCACTGAATAGTCGCTGCTATTATACACATCACCGAGTTTGATAACACTAACTGGGATTCTGGCCGAATATACTTTCATCGCCAAAACTATTCGCAGTCTTCTCGTTAATTACACGGGTCCGATAGACGTACGCAGGCCGAGTGTTTTAAGCCATAGGCATACCTGTCGTTTTTCACTCGACGCTTGCCAAGTTTATATTGCCAGGCGGTATTGTTTAGCGAACTCTATAATAAATCTACTAAGTAATTTGAGCAGAACACCCATGCAAAAACATTTTCGCTAAGCTAGCATCTATAGGCACGTGATTATTATAAATGTTGCGTCACTAACCAAGAATGTGTTAAAAAATCATCGACGCGACTCAGGTTTTTTTTAATATTAACAATCTATACTTAATAATTGCTCTAATTTATTAAATTTAATTAAATTTGTTTAAATTGTATATCAGCTACCACTATACCAAATTTTATTTAAATCCGTTCAGTAGTTTTCACGTGATGGCCGGACAGACAGACAGAAAGACAGACAAAAATTAAATAAAAATCTGTTTTGGACTCAGTATCGATTATAAAGTATCCCCCAGTCAAAATTTTCAAAATATATTAAATGTAATTAAATGTAAAAAGTGTGTAATCTTCCAGTTATAATTTATTATAAGTAAAGATAAAAAAATTCAGTCGTTGCAAACATTTAATAAATTTGACTAGTTAACTAAATAAAATAGCAATAAACTCATATTTATGTTGTATGAATGTTAACAATTAGATAGTTATCACAAATAAATAATAATTTGTTCTTACGTAAAACTATTAATACTGTTTTTATTAATTCACATTACAAATAAGCATACGGCAGTTTGTAACATTTATCATATATAAAAGATGAAACTTGAAAATGTTATGTTAGGGATCTAAATATGTGTAACAGTACTTAAAAAAAATGTTACGCAAGTAGTAATTCTTTATTTATTTGGGAATTTGATATTTAAATTACTTAGCAATAAAAGTTATAATCTTTTAAATTGTTAGTAAAACAAAAACATTAACATTCATAAATAAAATTAACAACGACAATAAAAACAAAAATTATTTAATTTAAATTCTTAATTTAATCAAACTTCGTTGAACTCAGTAGTACTCTTAACATGTTTTTTTTATCTATGGTATAACCATTTAATGCAAGCTATAGCCCGCAAATTCGAGCACGTTTGTTCCAATTAAATTTCCGCGGGCAAATCTGGTTTGTCCGGGAGAAACAGTTTGTTATGGCAGTCACCAGGATGCTATCTCTGTTCAAAATTGCATCAAGATTTGTGTAGCTATGGAGCCACATATTTTTTTAATACCGCGAGAATGTTTGCCGAACTAAAAGTGTTCTGTTACTGTTCCCGAATTAAAAGTGAGTGGCATGTACATATCCGATGTGTAAATCCAGAATAAAAGCAATAAATGTGGTTATTTTCATCAAGCTCACAGACGATAATAGGTAACAAAACAACATTATAATATTAAGGATTACTTCAACGATAAAAAAGCTTAGGTGTGAGTTGCTCTAGCTTCATAGCTGAATATAAATTTACTGTGAGATGGCGATAACAAAAAAAAATTTACCCGGCTAAGTTTGTTGTGGGCCCCTTACAATTATTTAAATATTTATGTATGAACGTGCCTGTGTACAAAAGTGCCTGTGATAGGCCTACATGAATAAAGAAATTTTGTTTTTTTTTTAACAAATGGACAAACAGACACACTTTCGCATTTATATTATCAGTATGAATAGTATGGATAGCATGGATACTGACTTCTGGTCATCGTATCGTCACACACGTTAGACATGTTTTCACGAATCAGTTATATTGGAACAAAGAATTTATATATGATTTTATTCACGTAATCATCATTAATGCGAAAGTGTGCTTCACGCATTTAAGTAAGCAACCAATCAATTTGATTTTTGCTTGAAAATTTAAAGGACTAACGGTTTCTACGGGATTTGTAAAAAACCGTAATAAACGCGGGAAACAGCTACTTATCAATTAAATAATAAATCTGTCTTTAGATTTGAATAAGATCTGTAAGAATGTAAGAAGAATAACGTTATAACAATATTTAACGCTACTTCCGTTCTGTCACTGTTTTCGTTAAATTTAATATTTTCTTATGATTTCCCATGTATTCATACAAAAGACATTCCTCTTCCAAATAGCTTGGACTTCATTCTATTGTATTATATTGTATTATCAAGTATGGTTACCATCGTTGTAGTTTCTATATTTGGGTTCTCAAACCTAAATAGAATGTCGTGGTAAATGAATCAGGTTATATTTAGCTTTTTGAACAGTTGGCAGCTGCCTTTGTCGTCTTCTAGTTACGAATTGCCATGGGTATCTAATGATTTAAAGTTTAATTGTTCGTAATGTGTAGTTTAACTTTGCCTGCAGGTGTACAAAACGTATTTGTTACACTGAACTAACTTCCAAATTATAGTTTGGATCTTATTATATTCTATTTAGTAAATAATAAATATTGTTATTCGGTAGGATTCAGTATATGAGAAGAAGTTATACTTGGAAAATGAAAATTAACCCTTACATTATGCGAAAACGTAAATAGAGTTAATATTTGAACTTCCTAAATATAAATAACTTACAAATGATACTTTGAATGTATCGGTTTATCCTCTTGAGGGAGATATAATGTAGCTAAATGGAAAGTTTCACGGAATTTTTAATAATTTTGAGCTGTAATTGATTGTTGATTCGTACATCTACAATCAACTTCCTTACAGCGGACAGCAGATATTTTAACTAAGTGGCACAAGTCAATTTCATCTGTGCAGCTGCTCTGGCTAATCACACTCCTTTCATAGATAACGATCTATAACTATGCTTTAGTACTGATACTGCACAGTTGACACAGTCGATCTACAATTAAATGGCCGCTGTTTAAAGTCAACGTCAGTTGCTGATATATCTAAAACTTCAATCCTTTTTTCAATAAGACAACTCTAAAATTCAAATTTAAAATTCACCTATTTCAAGTAAGTTTCATATGTAAAACGTCAATGCCGTTTGTTTTTAGTGATTCTTCCACTGGGCAAGAAGGCCAATTCTATCGAGAAAAAGCCGGCAAGAAAATCAGCAGCTGCTCTTTTCCAACATCAGCATTTTACTATTTTAAAATCATTATTCTGTCTAGCTTGAGAGGAAAGCAGAGCGGTGTGCTTCGGCCTTCAAGCAACGTAGGAAAGAATAGCAATAAAAAAGACCCCTCATTAAGATTAGATATTTGTGTACAATATAATTGGTACTAATTTTCTCAGGGTGAATTAATCTTACACCTCTCACAGTGTTTTGCTTTCTGTTGCACGACCTCATTTTCCTTTACGCGTATGATGTCGCACGTAAAGTGGAACCGGGAATGTAACATAATCTTCATCTATTGTCTAGCGAGATCCTGTTGGTTCGTCAACCTGACCAGTCTCTGTAACCGCTTCTCCTATGTGGACGTTTACACAAAAACCAAAGTTCTCGGTTCCCTTTCATTTGGTGCGTGGTAATTTGAGAAGGTGTAAGCATTGCGATGCAATTGTTTGATAATAATGAGGATGAATGCCCATGGTATTTCTTTGACAGTTCATACAAGACCCTTCTGGGAGCTTGTCTTATTATTTTTGGTGAGTGCAATAATGGATGATCATATAATATGTTTAAGGTAAAGAACAAGTGGCGTGCGCAAGGTGGTATGACCAGATGAGGCATTACACACGTAGACTATACGAAATGGAAAATTCTTCTTTTATTTGGATAAAGGGTCATTTTTATATAAACTACAAGCTAAATGCCTAGACGAAAGACAATGCACTAAACTATTTATATATGTATGTTTGTAACTTAACCGTCGTATGTGTAATGTAATTCACTAATCACAGGATACATTTTGTGATATTAAATTTAACTTCATAAAATAACTTCTAATTTTGAGTTCATAATTGCCAGTGATTTCAATACATGAATCAAGGTTATGACACTGAGCACTGAAATTTTAAAAGTTATAAGTATATGGACCGAAATAAGTAAGTACGATGAATACATTTTCTTAGTGCTAATGAAAATTCCATCGTTAAAACTACTGTATTTATCTAAGTATCTTTGGATTTCGAAGGAATGTCATTTTTAAGGAATTTTAGGGATGTTAATCCATATCTCAATCAAACTGATTTCGATGCTTCTTTTATTATTTGAAAGAGTTTCATCTATTGTCTAGAGAGAATTACGTTAATCGTCTCCCATTTGATTCTAAAAAGGTTTTGATATACATTTTCGGGGATAAAAAAGAGGACCTGCAGAGCGAATCATACGCAATGAGTGTAATAGTAACGAATAGAATCAGTTTTGTTAAAGTATCGAAACTAACGGAGCACAAAACGGTAGACTTTGCTGATTGCGAGCGAGAAAATCTTGTACTAAGGGTACGCCCTAAATTGTACGTGACCAGTCTGTTTATTGCATTACTACGTTTTATTTTGAATTTCAAGTTGGTGAAGAAAATTAAACGTACCCAAAATAATCCCCTGGTATTTTTTTACTTTAGTAATTCTAACGCGCGTTTGAAGTGACTTTGATATATTTTCTGTCGAGAAAAGATTCTTAGTCGTGTAGGTACAATGGATAACCATTTAGTTAGAAATATTGTCAATAATAACATATTACAATATAATATTATATTCGCTGTGCAGAACTCCGTGGATTTCATAATAGTTTATGTTGTTTGAACATCTTATTGGAATACTCAGCATCTGAATTTCATTAATAACAGGTGTATTCGGGGTGCTGGTTAACGCCTGGCTTTACGTTACATTCATCCACAGTCACCTAGTAGCATTTAAGAGCCACGTTCTGGTACTTAATCTTTGCTCAGCATCGCTCGGCAGGAATTTACTTGGATTTCCATTTGCGGGGTCATCTGCATTAGCAAAGGGGTGAGTTGAGGTACAAATATAATATTACTTTTATTACATACTAGCTGCTGCCCACGACTTCGTCTGCGTTTGATTTTGTTTTTTGATGAGGCGTTCAATTTTGTTGTAGTTCTAAAGAAATTTAAAGTATTTAGTATCGCTAGCCTTAAATGAGGTGTTTGCTGCTGTCCGCTGATGAGTTCTGTCCTCTATCTCCAACCACAATCATCAGATCTACACAAAGTTTGGGCAAAATGAAACACATATTATAACCTCTAGTACAAAAATAATTATTAAATCGGTTATAATTTTTCGGAGTTATGGTGTAAAATCGTCAAACACTTTCATCCCCTCTCCCAAAGGAACCGAGCTTAATGTCGGGATAAAAAGTATCCTATATTACTTCTAACACTTCCAAAAATATGTGTACAAAGTTTTATGAGGATCGGTTGAGTAGTTTTTGCGTTAAAGCGTAACAAACAAACTTACATTGGCATTTATAATATTAGTACGGATAGGGATATACTGGTACAAGTGGTGATAACCTCGTGGTTAGGAGTTCGGCCTCACTCTGTTTTTCGCATTTAAATATCACTTGCTTTAACGGTGAAGGAAAACTTTTTTAGGAAACCTTCATGCTCATCATAATGATCGCAAAGGCGTGTGAACTCTACCTATCCGGACTTTGGACAGCGTGGAGAACTACGACCTAAACATTCCTCGCTCTGAGAGGAGAACCGTGCCCTGGCCGGACCGGTAATTATAAGCTATACTTAAGATTATAAGTATAGATATAAATTACAGGTCCGGCCAGGATCAATTTACTTTTATTACATATATATATTTGTTAGAGGTAATAAGAGGGGATAATCTCCGGATCTACTGAACTGATTTTGAAAATTCTTTTACCAATAGAAAGCCACATTATTTGTTAGTGCCATAGGCTACATTAATCCGATTTTTTTTGTTAATGAACGAAAGTTATGTTAGGTAACGTATACCTACTTGAAATAACAGTTTTATAACACGATGTCACATTTTCGCGTGTATATGTGTGTATGCGAATGTGTAAGACCAAACGAATCCAGGATCATAATATTTTTATATTGTTGCCATAGTAACCTATGATCCTATTTGAATGGTAATTTCATCTATAATACCGTTTTTTAACTAGACTTGATTCAATATTTCAATATTTATGCACTTTTAGTAGATATATTATTTTTTACAAACATGCACAGTTACATTAGTCGTAGTAGCGCTTCTTGAACAGAGCGTCCGGAGAAGTACTACCGTCTGGCTTATATCTGCTGCCAAGGAGCTTTGCTGCGTTCCGGTCTCAAGCGCATGACATGGTTTAACATTTCCCCTTTAGGTTGATAGACACAGGCGGCACTTGGTAGGACGTGTTCTTTACATGCCCCGCGAACTGTTGCTCTCTTTATTTACCGATAGTTTTCCACATACCACCAGGTAGCTTAGTCCGATATCCCTTTAAAAAACCGGTGGGCAGATTAGATTTTCTCCCAAAAAAAAATCGTTGGCTGACAGTATCCAGTTTTTACAAACACCAGATATTAGCCATCCGTTGTTGCGGTGTTGCTGCTGGCTTAACTCCCGCAACTCTTTTTGTAGGCCGTATTATTTGTATACCGGTAGAAATCTATGGAAAAATCTTATTGTGAATAACGTGAATTTACTTTCTTTTCAGATGGCTGTTTGGCCCAGCATGTTGCCAACTATTCGCATTCCTTAATCAGTTCTTTGGAGTCTTCCAAATGATTGCTTTATTCGCAATGGTACTGGAAAGATATTTGCTCGCAAAATATTATAAGCGAGGTTGGTAACTTTAAACACTACCCATTCTTGTAATCCTTAGTTTTAGCTTCGATGCGAGTCATATAATAAAAGCTAAAATTAATTACTGATTATTGGTACACTGCAATCCAATCCAATGAGTAAACAAGCACTGTGTATCATCTCTCTAAAAAGAACGTGACGTTTGGAGTGGGGCTTATATTTGATCGACATTTGAGCCAACCCGCTTTAGACCAGGGTGTTTGGTGTTAAAGCTTTATATCCCTCTTCCCCAATAAGAAAGCCTGTGCCACGTAGCCATTAGGCTAATATTAACGATGATCCAACTTATTCAATCAAATCATAAGTTGTATGGATGTAATCCCAAATTAATTTATTTCAAATATTTAATGTAATACCAATTACCTTCATTCCCTGTATTGATTATTTTTTTATCATCAGTGTTCTTAATTAATAAATTTATTAAAGGGAACCAATACAATTATCATTTATCTTGCGATAAAGTCCCTGTGGTAGGCTTTTTAGAATAAAGATTTTTTGATTTGATTTAATATTTTTCAGAAAGAACTTTATACTTTAGGTACTACTGGACGTTGATCGGCGTATGTTGGACGGTGGCCCTTGTGTTTGCTACCCCGCCTCTGTTCGGGTACGGCACGTATGCGTGTGACGCATCTGGAACCGTGTGCACTTTTATGTGGCCTTCGTTGAGGTCTGGTGCAAGGGATTTGGGATACAGTGTACCCTACGTTATTGTTTGTGGAGTTATACCTACTGTTGGGATGTAAGTTGTCTTTAAAAATAAGTATTCAAGGAAACCGGACCGCGCCATTCAACCTGGGGCCCAAGTCTGCTTCTGTTTTTGTGTCGCAGAGATCGATTATCGATGATCTATGACAAGATTTATTATTACTAAAATATGCGCAACAAATACTCTAATAAGTGAGCATGTTTTTGAACAGCATTGCACACTTTTCTTAAATAATTCGTTGTTTAGAATAATCGGGGTACACACAAGTAAGTACACACAACTTGACATGCAACCACGATACAGATTTACCTACTGCACACTAGGTAAAAAAATACCACTCAAAGAAATATATATGCACATACCAACGGTTTTTTTTTAATTTTTTGGAGTGTTATTTTTTTTAATATTTATTGCTTGGTACCTTTGTCATTGACTGACACACAATTATAATAGCAGATTGTGGGCCAAGCCTCAGGGCCCAGCATCCTTAACAGCTTTCAAGTTTGCGTCCTGCGAGCGACCAATCAAGACTTTTGCTTGAACGTGCGGTTCTTGTGATTGGGCGAAGTTTTTGAATATGAACATTCTTATCACTACATAATTGGTATATGAGCTATATTTTGAACTGAAAAGCAAGCTTAAACCTACCATCTTATAATCAATCAAAGTTTAAAAAAATAGTCAAACCTTACTTTAAAAGAAGAATCCCTGCTGGGGCATGTAGTGAATTTAATAATTTAGAATTTACTCTGGTCTGGTCTGGCTTGAGGCTTCGATCGTGGCTATTGCGATATGTCTATATGGTATGCCGCGAAGCGATTAGCATTCTGGTGCCGCATAGATAGCAGATATGAGTATGAGTTTGAATATAGGTATTAGTTGGGTTTGGGTTTAATTTATAAACCCCAAGCTGGCTAGCCCGCTACCATCCTTGAATGAATTATAGTGATAACACGTCAAAATAAAACGTATACACCATTTCATACAATTATTAAGCCCTGAGTTAGATGATTTGTAATTTGGCTGCAATTGTGGATAAGCATATCTTTATTTTATCTGTTAACAACAGTTCGATCAACAACATTTTAAGTTATTATCATCATCACCATTAACCCATTACAGGCCCACTGGTGGGAGGGGGGGGGGGGGGGGGGGGTATCCCCAGTGCGGATTGGTGGACTTCACACGCCTTTAAGAACAATAAAGAGAACTCTCAGGCATGCAGGTTCTCTCACGATGTTATCCTTTACCGTTGCAGCATGTGATAGTTTACTAGTTTAAAACGCACATAACTCTTAGAAGTGTGTGCTAGGATTCGAACCCGGCGCCTTGAAAATAAAGCCGAAGTCCTTTTCACTAGGCTATCACCGATTAAGTAATACGGAAGTATAAATCGCCTTAAAAAATATGACCTCACTTCACGTTCCAGATTCTTCTTCATGGGCAAAGCAATTCGACTGGAAACGATATATTACCGGAACGAACAACAAAGGGAAGAAAAACGCTTGACAAAGGTAAATTCCTGGTAAAATAGATAGTTATTATTTCGCTGTCGAGTCCCCGATCGAGATCCCCGTAGTCCCCGTACCCATATTATAAGTTTATATTTTACTAGTAAAAGAAACTCCAAATTAGTATCTTACGACTGACACAGTGTTGAGTCGTTTAAGTATTTCTATTTACAGCAATACTAATTATAAACTATTTGAACTTTTACTTAATTTGATTATTCATCTTCTTCAATCTTATTGACACTTTTGACGGTAGTCGGTACTCATCTGTACCTTTTATTCCCGCCATTTTCGTTTTTTTAATTAACCGTCCTCTTTGATCTGGGTTCCTGTAACTTCGAATTCCCACTGCAACTTATATTAACCACAGATTATGTATAATTTTGGCCAGTTCTAACGTATACATTTTTCTTCAAAATAAACGTACAGAGAAAGGCAGTTTTGCTAACACTAGTTATTGCCCGCTTTTTTGTCCGCCTTTATAATGGTTTTTACAAACCCCGTGGAAACCGCCAGTTTCCCAGGGATAAAAAACCTTTTTTATTTTTCGTCTTATAGTCGTAAAAATGTAATAGGCCCGTTTTGACATTTGTGCAAGACCATAGAATGTAACTTGGAACGAAACTGAAAGAAACAAAAAAATAAAAATCAATTACATACAGTGTTTTAAAAAATACGTAAATTTTTTTGGGACGTTAAATAATACGAAAGAATATATCGCGAGTATTCTTTTTGCGCTTACTTCATAGTAGCATGCAATTTATAATTGTTGCGAAACGTTCCGAAAACAGTTACGTTCTCAGTCTTCTTTTTTTTTATACTAGAGCTGTAACCATTTTTTTACTGAATATCGAAATTATATATTGTGTAGTTATTTTTACTGCAACGAATGAGCTTGGTTCTCAAAATGGGTTCTAAATAATGAGTCTGAGTTGATGTATCTGACCAAGCGGCACATGACTGAAGCGTCCCCGCGCGCACTGCTCAGTTTTTCGTTCCTCATCTTGTAAAGTTGACTGTGCGCTCGTTTAAGTTTGATATATATTGTTTACTTTTACGTTAACTATGGCTCTTCTATTTTGGACATTAATTTAAACATAGTGATTTGACTCGATTTTTGTGTTTGTTTTTATATAGTACTAACTCTGTTTCAACATGTTGAAAAGTGGACGTATAATCAACAGCCAGTTACGCGTATTGGTTGTGAAGTTAAAGGAATACTTTGAACGAACGAACACTTTACAATACATAATAATATCAATCCAGTACTGATACAAACTTGAATTGATTTATCGTGAGTATCGAGTACGGAGTCTTATGGTTCCATAACTAGTTACGTCGCGATGACAAATGTCAAAACGGGCCTATTATATTTTTACGACTATAATAACTAACTCCCCAAGAATCAAGCTGATTAGTTAGGTATTTCGTTAGGGCGTTAACCAAGCACAAAGAAGCAAACAAATAAATACACTGTCGCATTTATAATATTAAGTAAGGATATTTGTTATTATATATTGCTAGTTGTCTTGTCTTTGTTGGCTGACTACATCAACCGGTATCAACCCTATACAATGTTTGTTTGTTTTGTTAGCTCAGAACTCTGTCATTTATTAACGGATAACGAATGTTACAACGACTAAAAAATTTTGTAGAAAATATTTATATCTTGCTTTTTAGTTGTATGACAAAGTCGGTAATTTAGGTCAAATAGTTTTTTAAATCTCAAGTGGGTATGAAGTAAAAGTTTTTTGATATTTGAGGTACCTTTGCTTTCTTATGAATGCTTTTGCGCTCTTATGAAACTTGATCAAAATAATTTCTCGATACAGGGTTAGTACCTTTAATATCATTGTCGCTTTTTGTCTATTTCTCAGTCTTTTCAACTCAAAGCCTTGCAGGGTGTAAAACGGGCTGGTGAAGTTGTAAATTTAGGAGAAGACTGGAACTCCTCAAATTTCAAACCATCACTACAAAAGTCAGCAGAGGACGTTCCGCGGTTGGGATGACGATGATGATATCTTCTTATATTTTTTAGTGCGTCCACGCAGTCTGCGTGACAACATTGGCGCTATGGATACCCGCAGCGTTACTGGCGGGCTGGCAGTGGTTTCCACTGTTGCTGTATGGTTACCGACCCCACGTGCCACAAGTACTGGCTCTCTTCGCACCTATAGCTGCTGAGGTAAATGACAAAGATAATTGCATATTCCCTCAAGAGGCAAAACTTGTGCAAGCTGGAGAGTCGTGTGAGATGCGAAAAACGCAGTTTTAGCATTAAAAATGCGCATTATGTCAGCAGTTTTAATCGATGGCTTCGTAAGTCTATCGCAGGCGGTTCTTATGCCTTTTGGGGCTCATGTGGCGATATGCGAATTTGCTTAATACCTAAGTTTCTAAAAGATGTGTTAAAATCTTCGTCTTTCGACATCTCCCATTATACCACTCTACTTCAAAATACTGATATTTGAAATTAAATATTTCATTAATTGAAGAAGTAAGGTTTGTTTCACAGGCAGCGACTAGTGTTCCAGTGCTATGTTATCTTAGCGGCGATCAGAGAATACGAGCAGCATTACTGGGCCGGATGAAAAAAAACTACGGACTCTTAGATCCTGAACAAGCTAGGTTATTTAGAAGAAGTCCATATTAAGTATAGACATGAAAACAGAACGTGGAAGTATCTGAACAGCCTTTGAGAGGCGGGAGATAAATGATACATCCAGTCGGCTTTCCAGAAAAACGAAGTTCTGGTCGACTCACGAAAGGGCAGTGTTTTACTACAGTTACGAATTCAGTTCAAGAGAAATGCAAAAATATGTTTGTATTAATGCTTAATAAATTGAAGATATTTTCTACCTTATGTTTTATTTGTCTCCTTTTAACACTTCATTAGGTATATAATTTCGTTTGGCAATCCGATTAAATTGGAATGGTTATCAATCCCCTCGATAGATATAAAAAAGAAAAAGAGTGAGACTCATTCTCACTCTTTATTTAAATGCTAAATATTCGTTTAATATTCAGATAATCCGTTCAAAATATTTTCAGCTAGATGATTCATAATTGAAGATCCATATTGAAATTGATTATTTTGTCCCTCTTTGATCTATTTTAATTAAGAAATTTATATATCACTAAAGTACTTTGTAAATGACATGTTGTTATAAAATGTAAACAATTGCGGAGTAAACAGAGCGTGACAAAACAAGTTGTCCCTGTACGGTGAAACCTGAGATCTAGAAATAAGATCCTATAAGATGATAGAAATAGTATTATTAGAAACTACACAATTCATTTAACGTGTTCAGACTAGATGCACTGTAGCACTTTATCAATCAATTAAGGTGCAAATAATTTATTTTATAATGGCAATTCAAAAATGTACGTGGAGTGCAATATTCGACGATCAATCGAGAGTTAATTTGCAAGGTGGCTACATTATAACAGGCAAGTATTTGGTTATTTTGATTTCGTAATTCGTAACAAAAAAAATATGGACTGTCTCGTATGGGATGAGTCTGTTGGCTAAAGTATATACAAAAAATTACAAAGTTTACCTATTGTCGTTTATTTTGGCCATTCTTTCTTTTGTTTTGATTGAAGGGGTTTGTGCAGCGCCCAAAAAAGTCATGAAGACTTGGTGCCAAGAACTCTGTTACGTAGGCATACCCACGGGATAGCCATAGTATGCCTGCTAAACATGAAGCCGCCGTATCGCATCATGTTCAAGTTACGTAGGCGCAGCAAATTCCTTAGGCTAGCTTTGAATCGTGATGCGTAACATTTTTACCACGCTTCCTATGGGAATTAATTGTATGACCTAGGCTAGGGAGCTCGTGCCACAAATCGGCCGAGCATAGTTAATAAGTCCAGTTTTATTATTATAATAATTAATAATGTAATTCTTAGACTAATAAATTTATTTTAGTCATAACATCTTTTTATTCTGCACCCTGCTGCGATCCTAAATAATAAGTCAGAGTACTTATATATAAACAGCTTTATCTCTTGTTTGTTAATAAATAAATAAAAAAAACTTTTTAGAAGCTTCAGTTCTATTTTTATGACAAATAAAATATTTTTTACCGATTTATAAGTATTCTCATACATTTTAGGAACCATTTCTGCATTGTTGGGAGCCTGGTTGAATTTGGCTTTGATGCTGACGAATTTACGGGGAGATTTGAGCTATCGTAATTTTGCCTTTTTTACGCTTATCTCCTGCCTTAGACGCTTCGTCTCTTTATTGGCCCAATTGTGAGTATGAGCTTGAATATAAAGGTCACATGGCTATTAAACTTATAGTTTAATTATACTGAATAATATATATAATTTTAATTACAGCTCAGTTAATGAGACGGCCAACATGACTTGCGATTTTTATGGATTCTGGGATAAATTTTTAGGCGTTTTAGAAGTTGAATGCCTTACTCATGCATGCATTGAGCGTTATGTTGTAGCTAAATATAATACAAAAGGTAATAGACGATGGATCTTAACAGCAAAATCTAAAGTTTTAATAAATTAAAGGTTTTTATTTTATAATTTCAGGTTGGCCGATACAAAAGAATCATTATATTTTATATCCATGCCTGTGCGTGCTTTTTGCGCTCCTATATTCCTCACCACCACTTTTTGGATTTGGCAAATACGGGTTGGACTTCTCATGCCAATCTTGTACGTTGGACATGGTTTTACCTGTAACGTGGCACAGATACGTTGTTATATCTATATTTTTACTTCGAAGCGTTAAATCTACAGGATTCATGTGCGTATTTCGAATATAATAACATAAGTATGGGTTAAAACCTTTTACTGTAAAGAGAATATTATGTATTTTAAGAATGTTTAATAAAATTTTTATAGTTATTTTCTTTTGGCTAGCTTTTATTCAAATTTATTTATGTAGTCTGTTTTTTCTTATATAATAGGTACATTATGATACTTAATAAAGAAAGTCTTTGCTGGTAAAAAAAAATACTTAGGTACCTATTTAAAAAAGACGCTTTAATTTTTATTTTTATTTTTAAAATAAAAGACAAATAGCGAGAAACACAAAGACTGGAGTAGAATAAAAAAGGCGAGGCCTTATCGCTAAGAAGCGATCTCTACTAGGCAACCTTAAGAATAGGACAGCGTGAACCAGTTGAGAACCGACTCAAGGGTTTCCGTTACAATAATGTTGTTAATTTGATTTATATCTTACTTTTGTAGGGTAACTATGTTGATATGGGCTAGAAACTTAGAAGCGAAGTACAATGATTCAGCGGAACTACTAAAGGAAATGCGATTTACTGAAGTGAGAAGAACTTTTATTTAGTATTGGACGTGAATATGAACTTTTTTTAATGTATTTAATTGCCATAACATTAATTTCTGACATTTCAGAGTATAATTGTCGTAACAATAGTGAATTTGATTTCCTGGATGCCAATTGCTTTGATACGAGGATGGGTGGTGCTTTCCTTCTTGCTCTCTGACGACGTGCAAGTGAAACCGTCTGCTTCTGCTATACAGTGGGCGATATGGATTCATTGGGTTGGTATTAAATAAGTAATGTATAATTTTTTATAGCAGATAATCTACATAAAAATTGATGTATGTATGTATGATGATTCTGATGTATTTTTCTATGTTTTTTTTGTTAAATAAATAATTATTTGGACGGCCGATTGGCGCAGTTTTCAACGACTATGCTTTCTGAGGTCTTGGCCGTGAGTTCGATTCCCACAGCTGGAAAATGTTTGTGTGATGAGTATGAATGTTTTTCAGTGTCTGGTTGTTTATATGTATATTCTAAGTATTTATGTATATTATTCATAAAAATATTCAACAGTCACCTTAGTACCCATAAAACAAGCTACGCTTACTTTGGGACTAGACGGCGATGTGTGCATTGTCGTCTCTTTTGGAATAGACGTGCATATCATTAAATAAACATTTTTTTTCTCTGGTGAGAGGCTTAGGCCATGGCAAAGTGAGTAAGCATACGATGTCACATAGAAACAGAGTATAGGTATGGGTTTAAAATAACTTGCATATCCCCGTTACAATCATAGACTGCATTATAACTTACCACCCGGTGAGATTGCAGTCAAATTTATTGGAATAAAAACATGACAAAATAGGTAGATGTTCGTAACTACCTACCCAACCATACATTGCTATCTTATTGTCCTCCAGTTCTCGACACTGTACTTCAAAATAATTTTCTTGTCTTTTTATTTATTGCATTCTAGGCCTCGCCTGCCATAACTACAGTAGCAATGTTCTTGACCGACAAAAGAGCACACAAGACAATGATAAGCATTTGTAAAGCTGAAACGATGATTGAAGAAACTAAAAAGAAAGATTAATTTCCTACATCTTATGAAAAATCGTTTGCTTCAAGTAAAGAAGTGTCCAGTAAAAAAATACTTGAATTTTCATAGTTTCAAGTGGCCTTGATACGAGATATAATTTAGATATAAAGATTTTACGTTAATGTTCTTCTACTATACACTCAGTGTTGAGTACAGGGTGTTCGACTATGGAAGGCATTATACAGGTAGAAATAAATTTGAAAAATCTTTCGTCTCGACGAGTGTTAAAAGCACTGCCTACCTTGTTGATTTTAACCTCTCCTTAAGTAAACACCCCGTGCACAACACTATTATATTGGAACAAATTAGACAGTATTTTATTTTTGAAAAATCCACATTTTTAAAATGGCTCCTAAATTATATATACACATGAATGTCTAGCAACTGAAATTATGAAGTTATATGCAGGAAAACGGGAAAGAAAACAATTAGTCGATTGTTTTGGTAACTTTAATCAAGTCATATTTACATTTGTAAGTAATTCCACTTATTGCGATGATTAGTATTGTTTAAAATGTTTATACAATTATTTTGTACAAAATTATGCGTCTGTCAGTCTGATGTGGCTACATTTCAAAATGAGCTGTAATTCAAAATGAAATCTATATTTACATATTTTGACAAAATATAAGATAAAGGAATCTGAATACAAAGTAGCATTTCCAAATATATAGATAAAAAAGAACTAATGAATAACATTTACGGTAAATTAAGAGAATTAGATGTATTGTAAAAATTTACGAGAATGCATTGTGACAATGAGATTTTTGGACCACAATTACAATCTAACCACAGCTGTTGGTCCACAGTAAGGCATTTAATGATTAGATACATAATTACAGTAAGTAACATTTATATACAAATGTAGTATAGCTTTTATAATACAAGTATCCTTAATAATTTTACTATATAATTTATAACATAGTTAACTTTAAATGTATAAAAGTGCATTAACTCTTGTTACATAACAAGGATAGTTGGTAGATTAGTTATATATAGGTACACCTATTATTAACTTGAAATATTGTAAATTATAAAAATAAATTATATGGTAAAATTTGCTTTATATTCAAGTGTGTACTTAATGTTATAGCAATATAGATTATAATAAAACTGTAACACTTTGTTGAAGTTTTTTAGGCTGTGAGATGCTATTACCTCTAGAGGTATAAAACCTGGCCTGTGTAAAAAATTAACCTGATTAGGCGGCAAACAAGCGAACTCCTTCAATGATTCCAAACACGCCACTTAAAACTATAAACTTATTTAGTTGTCCACCTCTTTGTCATTAGACAATAATCCCTTATTTTCCCAGACCATATGATTCTTTGTGGATAAAAGGCAAGACATTTATCAGTCTTGTTTTATATTGATGATCTTTAGAGGTAATAACATCCCAATGAAATCCAATTTTTTTTTTTTAATTCTTTGGTTTTGTTATTTACAATTTATGCCACGCGTATAATACTCTACATCTAATGTTTCATGTTTTATTTTTACACTTCCTTTATATTAAAAATAATCATAATCACTTTCATGCAATCTTTGGAATGAGCTGGAAATTAGCTTTTAAAAAATACGTCGCTTTCATCTATGCTATCGATATTTACATATTCGTTATTATCTGCCTTAGCATTACTATTCTTATTGTATTCTTCTACAATTGTAGTTGTATATACCCTGTTGCTGTAGGTGTCCTCCGTTGAACCCATGGAGGTTGGGGTCGAGGGGCTGTTAAGCACAATCACCGGGTAGTCGTGCCAGGGCCCTCGTCGCGCTTCCTGCTAAATTTGCTCTAGCATCATTTCCCTTTTATTACCTCTCCTCTGTAACATTGGGATGAAGAAGAGAATTAGCCCGCTGACCGATATCGTCCCGCCTGCTACGTAGAATCCCGGCGCATAGGAGTGTAACGTGTCATACAACCAACCTGGTAAAAAAAATCTTATTAATACATAGAGACGTCAACGTTGTGTAAATAAGCGTTATTTGCAGTTTGATAATAATTAAACCAATGTAACTCAATAGTATAAATAAAAAATGTCTTGCGGGCTTAAGATAACTACATAAACAATTGTAGTCACAAGATTTGAACAAATATATACCGTTTCATACCTGCAAAAGGTGGTCCAATCAGAGAAGCTATTCCTTGGAACAATAAAAGCAGGCCAAATGCATTTGTCAACCTTTCAATACCAAGAAGGTCTACTAGCACTACAGAAGTAAGACCAACGTAAGCGCCAATAGTAAAACCAAAAGCTGTAGCATATAGAGCCAGTCCCCAGAATTCCCAGCAAACCATTGCCATTGCTGTACCTGTAAAGGATGATAATGCAATTATGATCATGGCCGAGTAACGGTTATAATTACTATCCAAATATATTCTTTTACTTACTAATTCCGGCGATAGTAAGGCACACATTATAGGCTAATAAGCGATCAACCCAGGGCTTGTCACTGATGTAACCCAGCACGATCCTGCCTACTAAGTTAGATGCGCCAATTATAGATATTAAATATGGCGAATTCTCTATGCCTAATTTCTCGCTCATAGGCACTGTGTAAACATATGGTATATAAAATCCTATGCTAGTTAAAAAGTTTGATAGAGAAAATAGTATAAATATAGGATCGACAAGAAGAGATACGTCGAGCATTTCAGACAGTGCCGCTTTTGATTCTTCCGAACAAGGCAACCAACCACATTTTTGTTCTCTTTCCTTCTTTTTAATTGATATCTGAACTCTTTCGGGAGATGTACTTCTGAACTTTGCTAAACTAGTCATACTTCCAGTGTATAGAACGTCTGGTCTTTGCATTATGCCACTTCCATGACGCGAATGCGAGATACCCTTACGCTCATGAGGTTTATTTAGTGCAGGTTGGGATAGTGTCAGTCTAGCGACGTCATCTTCTAGTTTTCCGTTTGCTCTCGTTATTTGTTCAGTACTCTGCGATTTTTTTAAGGGCGATTTATTCGGCTTAGGTAGCATTGGTTCAGACACTGGTGATCTCGGACGTTCAGGTACAGGTTTAAACATTAGTCCTAATGGAATACAGTTAAGTATGAAGGCTCCAATAAGCGCCATTGCTCCTCGCCATCCATAGTATGAAATTAGAGCTGATGTAATAGGCGCAAATAGAAATGTGCCGAGACCAGAGCCGCATACCGCGATTCCTAAAAAAAATAATCACAGTTTTAATAGTGATACATAAATAAAATAAATAAATATACTACGACAATACAAACATCGCCATCTAGCCCCAAAGTAAGCGTAGCTTGTGTTATAGGTACTAAGATGACTGATGAATAATTTACGAGTAATATAAATAAATACTTATAAAATACAGACAAACACCCAGCAACTGAAAAACATTCATGTTCATGACAAAAACATTTTCCAGTTGTGGGAATCGAACCCACGGCCTTGGTCTCAGAAAGCAGAGTCGCTGCCCACTGCGCCAATCGGCCGTCAAGTGATGAAAGAACAATTTGAATAAAAGAGAATTGTTATAATAATAACCTGTTGCAAGGCTTCTGTAACGGTCGAACCAAACGGTGACACTGACGATTGCCGGAAGATATATCAGTCCGAAACCCATGCCCGCGCCAATGCCTATGGTAAAGATGAGGGTAGTGACATTGTTTGCAAAGGCTGAGACCGCTACGCACGCTGCAGATAGTAAAGCACCGGCCACCGTTACTGATCGACATCCCCATCGATTCACAAAGGAACTTGATACTGGACCTGTAAATATATAATCATTACATCATAAATCTATTCATAACAAATTGTAACTTTTTTAATTCGTAAGAAAGTAGGTATTTCAGTTACTCTGTGCCTCTATTGCAAAAACATTAGCAGAAAAATTAATTAATATAGCTTCAGGGTTTTAATAAAATTCTCCTTTTTAAATTATATTCTACAGTCAGCAATGTTGTTCGTAAATAAAGGCCTTGAAGCGGCCCGTGTGCTGAACCTATATCAAATTTTTTTCGCGCTACGCTTTGGTTGTTATATTTACAGGTGCGTGTAACATAAAATTTTACATAAAATTTTTATTTTAATATTTTTTATTAATATTTTTTTTTATTTTAAATTTTAATTTTTTTTAATTTTTTTTTTTTTTAAATTCCCTGGTGCAGTGGTGTAGTGCTGTTGTTTTATAAGTGGGTCCTGGGTTTGGTGCCAGGCAGGGGCAGTTTGGTAATTCAAAATTTCAGATTTTTCCCTATTATAGTCTGGTGGGACGATTCTGGTTTCCACGCTATCTTAAAAAACGTTCCGTTAAGCAATCATTCCGGTACGACATCACGTAGAAACCAATTACAGGAGTTAAATATTAATGCCGTGCCCCCTAACAGGTTCATCCGCTACCATCTTAAATTTAATCATCACTTACCACCAGAGATTGCAAAATTAAAATAGATGAGTTAAAGTTAAATAAATATAATGTTTCGGATTTTCCTATGATTTTTATAGCAATCGGCAAGATCAAAGGTATTCTAATTCATCGGTAGACCATCTTCAAAGGTTTTTTTTTGTGGCAACATAAGAGACCATCCACTTGTTCCGTCCATTATAACTATTTAAAATTAAACAAAATAACATTTTAACATTAGCAGGTAAAATAAGAGAAATTGTTACCTGAACTAAGCGTAACCCCGACAAGGATGGATACGATCCACGCGGTCTTGCCCTTGCCCTCGTTGAAGTAGGTCAGGAACTCCGCGTAGAAAACGCCGAACGAGTAGGTCATGCCATCGGCTGGAATAAGCATTTATCACGTTAAAAGGTAATTCATTTTGTTACAATGGTATTCTTGCAACTTGGAATGGATTTAACATTGTCACGTAATAAATAATTTTTTTCGTCCTTGTACTTATTTTATGAAATTTCAACTCGCTTGAGATATATAGGTAGAGGAGGGGTGGTGACAACTATATTCTGATCTGCCGTCACCACATCGCACTATGGCAGACATGTCATAATCGTTAGAGCTCGTCAACCTGTATTGAAAAAGCGTGGTTGGTCTACGAGAGAGGGAAACTAGATGAGCTGACCAGTTAAAAAGAGTTCATCTCTGATCTGATTACCAAAATGAATGATAGAACAATTTAAAACAGAAGAGGTGCATGCTGGGGATCAAACTCAATCTCCCCGAAAGGGAAGCTGAAGCCTTAACCAAGAGGCTGGTCAGTGTGTCAGTACTAAAATGTAATCAGAAATCAGGGGCCAAATATATTTCACGGTGTCATAGATGTATCATCCGCTTAGATACAAAAAGATACAACAGGAACATATTGTCACAAACGATACGACAATGAAATTCGATCTGATTCGTTTGATGCTCTTATCTGGTGACAGCAATGCAAAGTAGGTTAACGTGATAGACACCAGGGATGGCGAACATTTTTATTTTTTTTTATTAGCTGGCTTACTCATTGGGATTCTTCTCGATCTTTTAAATTATTTAATTACTTTGCAATTATTGCACTTTCTAACATCAATACCCCTAATATTAGAAATAAATTATGTAAATAGCGTAATTTCTGATAATCAGAGTATATTCCTTTTAAAAATATATAAAATGCACTGCACGGATTTATCTGGTTTCGCCGATTATAATAAATTAAGCGTAATGGGCTCCGTAAATTCGGGATTTCCGCAAATAGCACCTGTTTTTATCCCATAAGGTTTTAAATTTTTTTTATTCCCCTTTATGGTAAGTGATGATGCAATCTAAAATGGCAGCGGGCTAACGAACGGCTATGTCAGCTTTAATAATACCCATTATCGGTTTGAATGTGGCATTGTAATGAAAGGCTAAATCGCTTTACAGGCACGGGTGGTAACTAGCCATCTCATAAGCCTTTCACCAGAAGAGACCAGAGAAAGTTTAGAAATTATAAGTTCTTGGGACTTCCAACTTATTAGACCAGAGCGCTCAAAATCATAGATGTCGTCCGAATCAAGTAACGAAGTTTTTTAATTAATAACCCAATGACCCATATTTTTAATCCCGTGCCAATGGTTTGCCATCCCTACTCTACACGATACTATACCGACAGTGTACAATGCCTCAAACTATTCTTGGCAAACAAGAGGCTGAGATGCACTTCCTATTCAATCTAGAACAAAGAATGCATACAGGCAAGTGGGCAGTTTATGTGAACAAAAGTAGCATGATGTTAGGTATAAAATTAATTTTATTATGACGTTGAAAAGAAATGCTATTCGTATAACAGTGGAGTAATTAGGGGACAAAAGAATTGTTACACTGAAATAGACCGGGAGAAGCAATTGTCGTGTTTTTATTCTATAAAGAGAAAGTACGGTGTACACTTAATTTTACTTGTTATATGCTCGTATTTTTTTCAGTGATTTTACTGCTTATATTTCCGTCATATCTGAACCGGTTCTATATTCATTGGGCAGGCTGTACCATCGCGTACGACTAAACTAATTAAATATTACGGGGAACTTTTATGTCGAACTATTATAAAACCTCTCTTCGGAAGTCTGAAAAAGGAAATAATTGTAGAGAGTAAAGTTTCAACTACGATTGAAGTACATATGTGTCATCATCATCATCATCATATCAACCCTCTAGCCGCTCACTACAGGGCACGGGTATCCTCCCACAATCAGGAGGAGTAAAGGCCGCAGTGCACCACGCTGGCCCAGTTCACTCTCACCGTTGAAGCTTGTAAAAGTGTGCGTGCGTGTGTTGTTAAACCTATAGTTTTCCCGGGATGAAAAGTTTTCTTGCTCCTCGGCTAATTAACCTAGCACTATGTAAAAAAATACATTTACCAGTTGCTCCGTTGCTGCGTGAAAGTGGAATAAGCTACCAATCACTATTTTGCATATATAATATTAGTATCTAGTTTTACAATGATGATCAGGTAGATATAAGGTATAAATAACAGTCGTATAAACAGAATGTCATAAACACACGTAAGTACCTACTACAATCAAAATCTAATATTAGATTGTGTCTCACGTGGCGAATTCAAATCGCCGACCGATAACAATTATTGTGAACATAAGATTTTATTTGGATTGTCTGATATCAGCAGCTTTCTTTCTGTACCTATTTATTTATGACCTAATATCTTTATCAACCCATTACCGGCCCACTATAACGGACTTCTCCCACAATGAGATGGGTTTAGGCCGTGGTGCACCACGCTGGCTCAGTGAGATTGGTAGACTCCACACGCCTTTGAGAACATTATGGAGACTCTAAGGCATGCAGGTTTCCTCACTATGTTTTTATGTTTAAAACGTATGTGCGTTTCAAGCGATTTAGAAAAGTTACAGTTGCGTGCTAGGACTCGCACTCGACCCCCAAAGAGTGAAGCCGAAGTCCTTACTACCACTGCTCCGACCTAATCTATGGATAGCGAATTATTATTATAGCTATAATAACCAGGAGCCAGAACGACTTATCGTGCTCTCCAAAGCACGGAGTTAAACGCCGCCGGAGTAAGGACATTCCTTACTCCGGGCTGCTACTGATATTATTCACAGAAAAACCTTGGCCCGACTCGGGGATCAAATCTAGGACCACATGATCTCTAGATGAAAATTCAAATCACTAGACCATTGGGGCAGTTAAGTAAAAGAAAAGTAAGTGGTTAGAATAATCCAATTTCATTGGAACGGATAAGTCAAATCTCCCTTTCCTTTGGTAATACCTTTTTTATGTAACAGAAGCTGAAATAGGCTTAGAGTTGTTATCTGTTAGTGATAAAATCAATCAATATACCGACTATAGGATGATAAAAGATATCAATTGATTGCTATCATGTCTCATCACGATAAGCTTCAAAAATGTCGCAAGCTGATAAAAGTGAACATTATCTGAAATTTGATCTTATACAATACCTGCCCATTATAAAAAAGATAAAGTTCAAACCGAAACCCGACTGTTGCTTGGAAAACAAAGTTCTATTACGGAATAACAGTTTGCTTTCGCTTATAAACTTAGTATACGTATTTGTCGTAGTAGATTTTTATGACGTCACCGCAGCGGTGTTTTACATGACGCAAATAAACTTTTTACTTTCTTTTTCTGGATGGATTGGAGTTTATAACTTACCAATATGTAATTGCGTCATAAGGTGGGTGGGCGAGTAAGAAGCTCGCAAGGAGCTCTAGGCCTCGACAACATCAATGAGTAATTTTTTTTAATTCCACTTTAGCCCCGTATTTGGTAGCGCTTATCTATGGAAGCCTAGCTCAATCGACAGAATGACGTTTAGACAGTTTGAGTTTGCACGGAAAAGAATCTGAACTGGGGAACGCATCTTCGCCGGCGCTGTGCAAACATTGCAACGGTGTATCCTACCTTGGCATGCATGGATCGAAAAGGACGTGTTCGGAGCATTTCCTGATAATTTCTGCGTCTCTGGTCGAGAGTGTGCCTTAAGCTTGAGTTTCGGTGGGCATCAAAAAATCTCGATCCATTAGTTACAGTAACCTAAATAATCCGATCACTGGAAGTTTAGTATGTACTTTATTTTCCCTAGTTATTCCTAAAGTGCAGTTTCCATCAATTTTATTAACAAACTCACTGTTCAGTAATCAATTTGCGAAGCGTCATGTGTTTAATCACTCGCCACTTTATTGGCACACGTGTGGCTGACTAACAAAGCTAATTTGCAGTAATTACTGCACAAGCGTCAAAATACCTGCCATTGTTATTTAAGTGTTTTTGAGTATCCCAAAATTGTATTTGGCAAAATTGCATCCATTGTGCATCGAGAAGTTAATGTTTTTTTCTTCTTTCAAAATTACACCTAATTTCACACACCACACAGGCAAGCAGTATTTAGGTACAGTATGAGCCTCAGTCCCGGAATACACAAGTTATATAACCCTGTGCCCAACATTGGCAGGTAACTGGGCTTATTAGCAATACACCTAAAAATTACTTACTAAATCGGAATGATATTGATATTATTTGTATCATTCTGTTGCTGTCAACAGCAACTGGCAAACGGTGTTAGCTTAGTACACTTCAAAAGTAATTCTCTCGCTTTTGGTGACCGAGTTCTATCCTCGGCACGCATCTCAAATTATTAAATATCAAGGAAAACATCTTGAGAATCCTTCAATCCTAAAAGTTCTCCATAATGTTCTCAAAGGCGTGTGGACTCTACCAGTTCGCACCTGGCCAGCGTGGCGAGCTATAACAGCCTTAACCCTTCTCGCTGTCATCTTAAAGTGACGATGTAAAAATAAAATTTGGTAAAAAAAAAATACACCATGGTGAGCCAAGTAGGCATTTATTTGCATCTACGCGTTTCCTATGGTAATTTTCTAAAAATAACAATATATAAAAGAAGTATAGAATTAATATCTAACTCTTTAAATAATCTCCACCTATGTCAACGCTTCCTGCACTTGAGCTAAGATTGTAAACATGCATTGAATCGAATATAATTTAAAGTATTTTCTATATTTTTATAAACAAATAGATATAAGATTTTCAATTGTGTAAAAATTCTTATCAATTGAATTAAATATTACCTATGTCGCAATAAGGTACGAAAGGTCAAATCGCAGTAGTAGCAAGGGAAAGAATTTTGAGGCC